>NW_025335047.1:1356250-2712500 GCF_018152115.1 Drosophila rhopaloa
GATGTGTTTTAATACAGACCCAATGACTAAGCCTCTAAGAAGGGATAAAAACATTTTAAAAACTGTCACGCTCCAAAGATTACGATATATTGCACAAGTTTATTTTAAAATTGTTTTGGTTTATTATGAGCATTGTAAAATCTAACTTAAATGTCTATGTTAAATTTGGTTCTTTGACATATGCATATATATACCCGAGTATGCTACAACTATTGGGTAGAGAAAGAGCATAAATATTTCGTAGCCCATTCACCGGCAAAGTCGTCTGCAAAGCGAGCCAAAACCCGTCCGACTGGCAATCCCTCCTTCTGTCCCCTGCTTCTGGCTGCATTTTGGGCGTTGCTGCTATTAATAGCCAAGTCGTCGTCCACATTTAATGGGTGTGGTTTCCTCATGAGTTCATGTCAAGTCATTGACTCGATGTTTGCCTACGATCGCAGTGCACCTAATTTCGAGGCAAGAAGTCATTTAGTTTGGCCAAATCGCTTGGAGCGTGACAAATGCTGCTTGTTGCTCAGTGCACTTGCACGTTTTCCCGGCTGATAAGAGTTGAACAAAGCGGGCTCAATTCGTTTGCATTCAGGAATGCTCGCTATTTACATTTGCAATGCAAGTGTGTTGTGGGAACGACGCTCATATCGCTAGGTGTTTGTTGTCTACGTGTTCCAAGTTCAACACGTCATAGCCACAAAAACATTTCATAATTAAAAGATAGCTGAGAACACAGATACAAGTTTGATATAAAATCAAAATTCGGCGACAAATTGATAATTATTTAATATACAACATTTCTTTCTTTATTCTAAAGTAAAATATTTGTTATTCAACAAAGTCTAAGACCTTATACTTTTGATTCGAAGTGTATCTATATTTTTCCATGATCTACAATTGGGTTCTATAAATAAACGACGTTGATAGCAAGCGATTTGCGTCTCTATATTTAATTTAAGTATTTGACCAAATTTTTAGTTAGCTGTTAAAGAAAACTGTTTAAATATTAACTGTAGAATATAAAGATCTTAAATAAGGCTATTTAAAATAGCAGTCCTTAAATGAATAGAATATAATTTAATTTAAGTGATCTGATCAAAACCATGCAAAATGGGTTTAAAAGTTAATTGGAACTCGCGTTGTATAACGCATAAGAGTATCTCACAGATACCAGTAAACATGTCTCGGATAACAAACAATGAATAACAAAACAATGCAGGGACGTGAGTATAAATTAATTGTTTTTTGCTCTCTCTGCGAATTTTGTACGTTTTTTGCCAGCTAGAACATGAAAAGTATCTTTCGTTAATGATTTATTTGTGTGCCTAGTCTTGTGTCTATTTATTTACGCTTTGTTTTGTTTTCGTTTTTCGCATACTCACATACTCCACAAATATGATGTGT
Organism: Drosophila rhopaloa; assembly: GCF_018152115.1. Taxonomy (NCBI): domain Eukaryota; kingdom Metazoa; phylum Arthropoda; class Insecta; order Diptera; family Drosophilidae; genus Drosophila; species Drosophila rhopaloa. Next base: position 1,357,646 of record NW_025335047.1, read on the forward strand.
GCCATATGATTGGCATCTATTTCGTGGCCATAAATAATAGATGACCACCAGTTTGTGGGTCCAACATTTGGGAAATCGCTGATACAGATTCAGATTTCGGACTACTTGAATTTCATTTAACAAGACTGTGGATAATCACATAGTGTTTGAAGTGCTGACATTCATTGGGCTTTATATGACCGCTATCGGTCTAGTTGTTATCAAATGTTTCGGGTTTTGTCGTCGGCCACTGATAAGCTTTCTATTTGACCTTTGTTCGCAGAAGAAAAGTAGCTATATAGGCTTAATTGGCGGTCATATTTAACCATGGATTGCTTATTTTTTTATGATGATATAGGATTGCAACCAACTTGCATGATTGCTTGGACGCATTAGTTAGCTAAAAACTTGTTAGAACTTATTTTTAAAATACAGCCGGAAATGAAAAACATATGTACCCTTGCCTTCCAAACTCAAAATTTCAAATCATTGTGCCAATATTTTCGGTGATAAGACCCTGAGACACTTAAAACAGCAGACTTTGCCACCCAACTGAATCATGCTTGTGTATAAGTATCAACAATTAAACTATTCACTTTAATCTAATACAGATTTTCCCAAATTTACTCTTCTAAAAATATTGTGGGTAATGTGCACACAGTTGGTGGCAACCAGAATGAAACATATTTATAAAACAAAACAAAAGAAATGCGTGGGTGTCTATGTTTACTTTTTGACATTTGTATAAACACAAGTAAATGTGGGGAAATGTGTTATGAAACCCACAATAAAATAAAACAAGGCATTAGTTGCAGGTGTACAAAAATACGTATCTATCGAATAAAAAACCCAGAAATGCGTCTATATTTACTTCGGTTTTAACTTGTTTTTCTAAGCAAATTGGGGAGTATGTTTGGCTAATGATAATGAAAAGTTGCAGATGTTAAAATGAATAAAGTTGTGTGGTTTTTAGGCACTTTTATATATAGAAAAATCTGAGAAAAAATGCAGGTGTTCATCTTGAACTTAAAGTTTGCTTCTGGCATCTATCCACTTATTAAAATGAAAAGATTATTTTTTTACCATCTTCAATTGTTTTTTTTGTTCTTTTTAGATATTCCTGCTACTGATCATCTTGCTGTACTTCAGCTCGTATGTGGTTGTCTCACGTTTTCGGCGACGCGATCGTGACGATCTCTATTCGAATGACGAGGACGAGGTGCTGGTCTATCGCATAAGGTAAGGCATCCAACGGTCAACAGCCTGTGTCGCTAATTGCCGAGTCACTTGAGTGCATTCGCCATAATGAATGGATTTTGTTTTAAACCCCATCTCCCAGCTTTTGGCTTTGCACATTCACACTGGCCGTGGCCGAAGGGGCCGCCATGCTGCTGCCCGTCTCCATCGCCAGCAACGAGGTGCTGCTCTTGTACCCCAACAGCTACTATGTGAAGTGGCTCAACAGTTCACTTATACAGGGTAAGTATTGAAAGAAAGAAACTACACTTTCCACCAATAAACCCTAACTAAAACTTATTTATTTTACAGGCTTGTGGAACCATGTATTTCTGTTCTCCAATCTATCACTGTTCATCTTCCTGCCATTCGTTTATTTGTTCTCGGAATCCACAGGATTTGTGGGTCACAAAAAGGGCATTCTGCCGCGCGTCTACGAAACCTTTACAGTATTCATGCTGATGGCCGTAATTGTCCTGGTACTAACTGCCGTCTTAAGTGCAGTCTTTGGCATTGAAAAGTTTCAATTCTTTTGGTTTCTAAGTGAGTATATGGGAATGCACGGGTGCGGAAGAGATTAATTGACATTGAAATTGCCATCCGCGCCCACGACAAGCCCATCCCCAAATTGGGATCGATTCTAGTGCACTATAATAACAATGCATTGCTAATTTCCGCTGTTTACGCTTCACAGATTTAGGCAGTGTTCACCTGCCGTTTCTTTATTCATGTGTCTCTTTTTTGGGCGTGATGCTTATGCTGAGTGAGTATGATGTGTAGAAATAAACTAATTCAAACGCTTTAAACTTCGTCCTCCAACTGCTTGATGTACTTGTCTATGTAGGCCACCTGGTTGGGATTATGCTCACGTGCCTTGGCCACGCTCTCCTCAAACTTGTCGTTCTGGTTTAAGCGCTTATACGCATTGGCCTGGTACAGCCAGGCACGCAGATTAGTCTCCTGCAGTTTCCCCAGCACGTATTGGCAGTCCTTTAGGGCGCGCTTGTAGTTGCGAAGCCTAAAAGATAGAATTAGTGTTGAGATAGCAATTTATAATATAATAACTCACTTGATATAGCACAAAGCGCGATTGTTGTAGGTTATAGCACTGTCCTTGACCTTAAGTATGGCCTTTTCGTAGTGGAGAATCGCCTTCTCGTATTTTTCGCTGCGGAAGGCTTCGTTTCCCTGGCTGGAGAAAGGATTTAATATTTAATGATTCAAGGCCGACCCTATTCCTTACGCTCTCTGCATCTCTGCCTCGTATTCGGACTTGGCACGTTTCTCGGCACGATCGTTGGCATCCCGCTCCACCTGCTCCTGGAAGCTCTGCTGGCTCATGACCTTGGCCTGCTTTTTATTGTCCTCTTCGACGGATTTCTTGTTGATCACTGTGCGATTTTGGCGCACTTTTACACGCACTTTGTCTACGTCCATGGTGTCAAAGTTGATCTTTTCCTTGGCCTCGCCATCTGCTCCTTTGTCTGCCTCCGAATCATCTTCAAGGGGGCCTTCGCTTTTCAATATAGTATCGATCTTTGCAAGAGTAGCCTCAAATTCGGCGAAATCGTCTCCGTCATTGCTGTTCAAGTTGCACGCCTTTAAAGTCGCCTTGAGCTGGTCTATGCCTTGATCTTTTCCTTCAGCCATTTTCAAGTTTTGGGAAATAGTTCTTAGTTCTTGGTTTGTTCAAATATAAATATGTTTCCAGTGCTCAGATCAGACTACAACTTATATGTTTACTAAGATGTCATAGAAACCAAATTACGTTTAGCACACAAAGCGAAAAACCTTTTAAATTAAATATTTGGGTGTTTCGAATATAATAGATGTATTAATTTATTAGAGGCTTCAGTAAATGTATATTTTGCAAACTTTTTAAGATGTTTTCAAACAGTTTTTGACTCTTTTATACTAATTTTAATAAACATTATGGAAGACAAGTTTGAAGTATTTTAAAGAATATTTTGTCAGTGTAGTAACCGGGACAACCCTCTTGTTTGCTTGCAGTTTGCACCCCCTGCGGCTTTGTGCGTCTGTTTGGCGTTGTTAACCAGGTGCTGGTGCGACCCATGCTGCTGCGCGACGTAAACGAGGAGTTGAGCGCCTTCTACATGGAGGAGGCTAGTGTGAAGCGAAAGCTGGCCCACATCGAGCTGCACAACGTGAGCATCTCGGATGCCGCAAACGGCGGTCGCCTGGCCAATAGGATTGGATTGGGACGTGGGCGCACCTTCTTTCCCAAGCCGCTGCTGCAGGCACATCTCTACCAGCGCAAGCCGATGGCCAGCGACGTGGGCGAGCTCAACGATAGACTGAGAGAACTGGACTCCGAGCGCAAGGAACTAGACAAGATGCGCAAGTCAAGCACCTTCCAGCGCACCTTCGTCTACCCGCTGGCCATGCTGCTGCTCCTCTTCTGCACGGGCGTCACCATTTTGTTGGTGGTACAGAACACGCTGGAGCTCCTTATAGGCATGAAGGCGCTTCCACTCAGCACAAGGGTAGGCTTAAATTAATATATGGTAATAAATTTTAACTAATATTGTTTTCTTATTTAGCAATTTACACTAGGCATCTCATCACTCTCGAAGCTGGGACCTTTTGGCGCCGGCCTGGAGGTGTGCCTCATCTTCTACTTGGGCGCCACCTCGGTGGTGGGCTTCTACAGCATGCCCTTCATGCAGAATGTGTGCCCCAAGCGACGGCAGACGTCGCTCCCTCAGCTAATGCTGAACTGTGGCTTCATGCTGGTTTTGTCCTCGGCGCTGCCGCTGCTCAGCAGGATCATAGGTAAGCAGACCAGATGACCAATGAGGCATATGTTATAATATTATTTCCCTTTCAGGCATTACAAACTTTGACCTGCTGGGCGACTTTGGGGCCATCGAGTGGCTGGGCAACTTCCAGATTGTGCTGCTCTATAACCTGGTCTTCGGGACCACCACTGCCCTGTGTCTGGCTAAGAAGTTCACGGCCACTGTGCGCCGTGAGCTGCGAGCCCGGTTAGTGGAGAACTATGTGCTCTTTACTAACTACATTAGCTTCATCAACTGATATTGGTGCAACCGACACGACAACGCGTTTTATGTCCACCGCTACCTGGTGAGACGCCTTGTCGAGTCGCCGCTGAAGAGCCTAACTAGTTTCTATACCAAGTATCGTAATCTTAGTCGTAAGCGCAGTCGCAATACCACCGCTAGTCGCAAGGCAAACGAAATGAACTGTTGAGGAATAAGCAAAACATGGGAGACAGGCAGCTGAAACTATATAATATACCTTTACATATGTTATATGATCACGCGTAGTTGTGCAGAACTGATACTAATATTTAAATGTTACGCTGTTTACTGTTGTGCTTAATTGTTGTACTTTATACAGAGTCCTCGAGGGGACCCGCATATCACCATGCCGCCAGTTGATGGAGAACTGTAGCACCCGTGTGCCAATATATATTTATTCGCAAAAACCTCGCCAATAATTGTCGTGTAAATAGATAATGTTATTGTGCAACATAAGCCACAGTCAACCGTTTGTAGTAGATGTAGGCTTATAATTCTTGTATTTCACTCTATCTGTTCTCGTTCAGAGTCAAGTGTTAAATTCCATTTCATACATGTTTTTTCGCTGTATATCTACGTATTTTTGAGTTATATATATAAGGTTTTAACAATGTTCCTTAAGCAGCGCATCGACTGAGGCGCCTTCATTTCATTTTATGCATACTCAACTCTGCAACCCAATATTCACACAATCACACACTTACAAGCGTCTTAAACTTATGTGATAAAATATAATAAACAACGCATTTTACTAAATTAATCGACATGTCATGGCTTTTTAATAACGCGCTTCCACATAGCTGCCGTTTTATCTGATTTTGGTTTTCTTGAACTCTTATTTCAGCCTGACATCGTTGTTCCTATTGGCTTGAATACCTTGTTGCCGTGGAGGAGCTGCAGTTTAAGGGGAAACTACCTACGATATTGCTGTGATTTACTGACTTTAAATAAAAGATTAATGAAGCTGCTAGGATAAATAAAGAATTTAAGAAAATATATTTTGTTGATGATATTTTATGGAAGTTATTCTCAGTTTAGGTAGTTATCAAAAATTAAAATAATTGTAATAGATGAAAATATAACTAAAATTTTAAGGAGGAAATATGTTCAGTAATTTAAATTCTATTTTCACCACTATGGGCACCACATTTTCGATTTCGATTACTCACCACCACAGCGATAGGCCCCCGGGCGATGTATCGCTTTTCGACTATCGCCACTAGTTTTTCGCACATCTCTGAAATTTTTTGTGGCATTTTTTGTGTGGTGGCGTCTTATTTTCCGATTTTTAGATTTTAATTGAACCGATCACAGGGGTAACACGATGCTGAGCCGTAAGCGCCGGGCGAGCAGCATCTCCAGCCGGCAGGACGAAGATCCGCTGCAGCTGGACGACTCGACGCCGGAGCAGTCGCCGGTGCAGCAGACCACGACACAATCGGCGCGAAAAAAGCGCCGCCTCGACCCCACGGAACTCTGCCAGCAGTTGTATGACTCCATAAGGAACATCAAGAAGGAGGATGGCTCCATGCTGTGCGACACCTTCATCCGGGCGCCCAAGCGCCGCCAGGAGCCCTCCTACTATGACGTGGTGGTGAATCCCATCGATCTGCTCAAGGTGCAGCAGAAGCTGAAAACGGACTCCTACGACGACCTAGACGACCTGATGGCCGACCTAGAGCTCCTTATTGGCAATGCCAAGGCGTTCTACAAGCCGGACAGTTGCGAGCACCAGGACGCGGTCTCCTTGTGGCAGCACATCCAGGCGCAGAGGCAGCGCATCATGGAGGCCAATGGCCTGGCGGAGGAAGAGCCGCGTGCCAGACGCATTTCACGGCAAGTGCGCCGGATGACGAGCAGCACGGAACCAGGCCTCGATGGAATGGATGACGAGTACAACCAGTACGAGGAGCTCTTTGCCTCCATTATGACTGCCTCCGATCCCGTGGGCGATCGGGCCATGCACCGTATGTTCCAGCTGCTGCCTTCGAAGAAAATCTACCCCGACTACTACGATGTGATCGAGCACCCCATTGACTTGCGGCTGATTGCGACCAAAATACAAATGAACGCCTACTCCTCGCTAGTGGAAATGGAGAGGGATCTGCTGCAGATGACTAAGAACGCGTGTTTGTTCAACGAGCCAGGCTCGCAGATCTACAAGGACGCCAAGGCCCTGAAACGCATCTTTACGCAGCGGCGTATCGAGCTGGAGACGGGCAAGGGCAAGCTGGCCAAGAGGATAAAGAGCTTGTCCAGTGCGGCAATTGCTGGTGAGAATCATAACTAGGAATAACTATTATTCTCCAATAAACATTATATCTCTGTTTGGTTTTTCCAGCACTAAAAGAAGAGGTGGACAGCTCGGACGACGAGGAGACGAGCAAAAAGGGAGAGGGTCCCATGTGGGCGCTTTTTGATCACCTGTACAATGCACCAGGAACTTCCGAGCACCCTGGCGTAACTGGCCCACCGCTGGGCAACTTCCTGTGGAAACTGCCAGTGCGTCGCTTCCACCCCGAGTACTTTGAGCTAATCAAACGTCCCATCTCCATGAGCCAGATCCACACGAAGCTGAAAAAGGGCGACTATGCGAACATCAGTGATCTCACCGCCGATCTGTACCTAATGCTGGACAATGCCAAAAAGGCGTTTCCTCCTTCCCATCGCACGCACAAAGATGCTCTGAAAATGTTGAAGCTTATGAACGCCAAGCTAGTGGAGGAATCGCTGGAGGAGACGAGCGATCTGGATGAGGAAGACGCAGACGATATAGAAACCGAGGTCTTTACGGCGAACTCGCAACCGGAGAGGCGCAAGCCGGGCAGACCGCGCGTGAACTCCAACTCCAACTCGAATGCTTCTCACACGCCAAACAACTCGAATTCACCCAAAACAAACCGCATTGCCATCAATGCTGCAATTAAAAAGAAGATTCTGAGCATACAGAAATATCTGGTGGACTACTCTTTGGGCAATCGTCGGCCCATCGAAATGTTTATGGAGAAACCGCCGCGAAAGATTTATCCGGACTACTATGATATCATCCAGAATCCCATTGACATGAATACCATTGAACACAATATCCGCACCGATCGCTATGCTGCCGTAGAGGACGTGGTGTCGGACTACCGACTCATGTTCTCCAACTGCCGGCAGTACAATGAGGAAGGTTCTAACATATACGAGGATGCCAACACTCTTGAACGAGCCCTAAACGAAAAGCTGAAGGAGTTTCCGGGTCTGGTGGAGGTCAAGAAGACCCAGCAAAAGTACAGCAAGGTGGGCAGGAAGCTAAAGACCGCTCTGATTACGGATCGTCTTTGGCAGTTTTACGAAACAGTGCGGGAGTACCAGGAGCCCAAAGGCAAGAGGCAGCTATCGCTCATATTCACCAAGCTGCCGTCGAAGAACGAGTATCCGGACTACTATGACATTATTAAGGAACCGATCGATATGGAGCGCATTGCTCAGAAACTGAAACAGGGCGCTTACGAGAGCTTAGACGACTTGGCTGCCGATTTCCTCCTAATGCTGGAGAATGCCTGCAAGTACAATGAACCAGACTCGCAGATCTACAAAGATGCCCTGGTGCTCCAGCAACTGACGCTGCAGCTGAAGCAACAACTTCGCACGGAGCGCGATTCTCTTCCGGATGTTCCCCTGGCCGTGCAGGAGCTCTTCCTCACACTGTTCACCACTCTTTACAATCACCAGGACGAGGAGGGTCGCTGCTACTCGGACTCCCTGGCTGAATTGCCCGAGTACGATGAGCAGGGCGAAGGACCCAAGGTGCGCGGCATCTCGCTGGATCTCGTGAAGCGAAGGCTGGACAAAGGAGCTTACAAGCGATTGGATATCTACCAGGAAGATATATTCGCTTGTTTGGAGCGGGCAAGGAAATTGTCGCGTACAGATTCGGATATATTTCAGGTTAGTAACTAATTGAAAATGAAAATTCCTTAATAAACACATAATTACTGTTCATCCTTCCAGGACTCCATTGAGCTGCAGACTTATTTCATCCGCAAGCGGGACGAACTTTGCAAGGATACTCTCAGTTCACCCGCTCTCACTTTTACCCTTGAGCGCCTTTTATCCGATGTGGAGGTAAGTCGACAGCAAAAGGCGCAACAAGAGGAGCAGGACCAGGAGCAGGAAAAGGAAAAGGACGAGTTCAACGCCGCCAAGGGTGAAAGCATGACAATAAATCAGCAGGTATTCTCCCCTGGCGATTATGTTTACGTCCAGATGCCGGAAAACAAGATACCATCGATAGCCAGCATCGAGCGCCTGTGGACATCGCCCACCAATGAAAAACTGATGCAGGCCTCAATCTTCGTTCGGCCACACGAAACGTACCATGTAACCACTCGCAAGTTCCTCGAGAAGGAGGTGTTCAAGAGCGGTCTCTCGCAGACCATCTCAATGGATAAGGTGCTGGGCATGTGCTATGTGATGAACATCAGGGATTACATCAAGATGCGCCCGGAAAAGCTGCCCGAGAAAGATGTTTTCGTGTGCGAGTCTCGGTACAACATCCAGGGTCGCTGTTTCAAGAAACTCAAAAACTGGCCGCCAAACCGCGAGGGCAGTTCGGTGAAATTCGTACCGCGCGAGCAGCCGTTGGAGCTGAAGCGCGTGATGTCCGTGTTTAAGGAGCGTTTGGAAAAGCACAAGGGCGAATTGGAGGAGCTTAAACTCCAAGAGACGCTGGTCGAGAAGGAGAAACCGAATGTGTCTTGTGATCCGCCGCTAAATGCTGAGAATAACAGCACCTACTACCAGCAGTACAACACAGTCTGCAGTGGGGCCATTAAAACCGGGGACTTTGTGTACGTCGCCACCCAAACCGGGAAGCAGTCGGTGGCCCAAGTGCAGCAGATATGGGAGCAAAATGGAAAGTCCTACTTTAAGGGCCCATGGCTGCTGCCCCCCAGCGAAACTACTCCTGGTTTGGGCAAGCAATTCTTCCGCCAGGAGCTGCTGCTGAGCACCGTCGAGGAGGTCAGTCCGGTGGTGGGTGTTGTGGGTCGCTGCGCCGTCCTTGAGTACGCCGAATTTATTAGCTCCCGGCCCACGGAGATTTCCGAGAGCGATGTATACATCTGCGAGTCCGTCTACGACGAACTGAAAAAGGCTCTTCGCAAGTTGGCCGCCGGCAGTTTGCGCAAATTTCAGCATAGTCCTGCCGTCACCGAGGACGAGATCTTCTATTTTAAGACTCCAATCAAGCCCTCTAAGGACGTGAAAAACGAGATAAACGAGCTGGGCATGCTGGAGGATTCGATGGATGGGGATACGCCCTCACTGAGCTCTGACATTGCTGCCATGTCCTCGCCGGCTCCTTCAGTGAACTCCACGCCACTGACCTCCAAAGTAAAGGCCGCCAAATCGGCTAAAAAGTGTCTTACTGGCTACATTCTCTATTCCAGTGAAGTCAGAAAAGGTTAGATAAACTTAATTGCTGATTCGTAGAGCTTTCCAAGTCTAAGTCACCATTTTTATATTTTTAGGCATTTGCCAGAGCAATCCCGAAGCCTCCTTTGGCGACATATCCCGCATGGTGGGCACCGAGTGGAAGAATCTCCCCTCCAGCGTCAAACAGAGCTGGGAGGATCGGGCGAGCAGGCAGAACGAGGAGACGGCGGCTATGCGCCGCGAGTTGGACGACGCCCAGAACAGCGCCAGTCCCTCGCCCCAAGTGTCGCAGGATGGCTCCAGCCAGGTGCTTACCTTCGAGTGCCAGTGGGACAAGTGTGACTTTCAGTTCGAGGAGCTGGGCGACTGCACGGAGCATTGTATGTCCGATGCCACGGGTCACATTCAGCGCAATCCACAGGCGGGTGTGGAGATCGAGTATATCTGTCTGTGGCGCAACTGCCCACGCATTAAGAAATCCACGCAGGCCTTCCCCAATGTCCTGCGCCTCACCAAGCATGTGCGCGAAGTTCACCTGAGCAAGTGCGGCAAGCCGGTGGCGGTGGCAGACCGCAGCAAGAACTTTGTGCCGCGTCGTCCGAAGCATGCTTCGCTGGCCACAACAGTGCCCATCCCGCCCAGCCTCGCGCAATCGCCACGCGGTCCGACCAATCTAGATGCCGTACAGATCCAGCAGCAACAGCAGCATAACGTCCATCAACAGCAGCAGATGCAGCAGCAAACGATAGTGCTGGGACCGCCGCCGGAACCACTGTTCGTGACCGTGCCACCGCGCACCACTCGCGTCATCCACTCGGAGGCGTACATCAAGTACATCGAGAGCCTGCAGACCGGCAGCCACCTGAACGTCGCCACCTGCAACAACAGCTGGCGGCGGGCGCTGACGCACGTCACCCCGGCACAAGTGGTGGCCAAGGCGCCGCTACCCGAGCAATGGATCGGACCCAATCTTCGCGACCAGGGCAACGTGGTGCAGGCACTGTGCCACCTGCGCAACTTTATGGTCGACGACGTACTCCAAATACGGCGCAGCTGCAACTAGCCAATAGTAATCCTATAAGCCCAAAGCGTTTCGAGTTCCATGTTAAAATACATCAGAAACAAATTAAATCAAATCAAGTCTGTATTGATGGGCACGGGTTTCGCTTTTGGTTTTCCTAATAAATTATGCTAAGATCTATGACCTAATGTACATATGCGTGTATGTGCTTACCAGACTATCTGTGCTATCATATCTTTATTTATATAGTTAAGTTCATCAGATGAAACTGACAGCAAATCGCGAATATTTTATTTTCTCTATAATACCTATGGAATTTTAAAGATCACCATAAAAATGTGTTATCATATGACAATTTAAAGCTCAAATTTATTAAAAATGGAAGTAATAAGTATGCAAGATAATTTATTGTTTTTAATAGAACATGTAATTAAGATTTTTACACTTCGATAATATTTATTGTCATTGAATGCCTTATAAAAACTATGCGAGTATTTATTTCGAATTCATTTGAAATTATAACCATTTCCCCTTCTTAAAAGTTTTGAATACTTATTAATTTCTTTTTATTATTTCTTAATATTTCCAAGTATTTTACATTAATTCCCTTTGAATGTCGCGTATACGCCCCTGAGTTCGCATACGTGGTTTGTTATCAGTTTGTTGTGGCGCTGACGTCATGGCAACTCTAGGTCTCGATTATTTTTCGTGGGTTTTGTTTTGCTCCTCCGATCCGACAACAAACCGGTTCCCAATCATAGAGTCACCCAGTTATTTTGTGGTGCTTATCTAATTGGGCCTGCTCAGCGGTGCTCAGCGTCTCTCAGTGGCGCTCTTTTTTGGCCTTCCTATAATTAAATTCCATATGTCATCTAGTATGGCACTCTGGCCATCCAAATTCAGTCGTAGTCTGGCGCTTGCACATTGCAGACGCTATTTATAAGACATATCAGATACACAAGTATTAGCAACCAAAGGAGGAACCATGTCGGACGGCGAATCGAAGTTTGGCTTCAAGGATATGGAGAAGGCGCTGGAGACACTGAAGTTGCTGGAGGACCACGACATGCAGTATCGCAAGTTGACGGTGAGGGGACTGCTCGGCAGGGCAAAGAGGGTCCTAACAAGTAAGTGATCCCAGCCATATATCTTATACCCCCTAACCCAATCCCTTTATCCCAGTGACCAAAGCGGAGGAGAAGCTGAAAAACATCAATGCGGCCATTGGAGTCTTCGAGAAATGGCTGGAGGAGAATGGCGGTGGAGCATCGAGTAAGAATGCCAAGACCGACAGTGAGGACAAGGTGGAGACGGTCCCTGGACTGGGATTCAAGGACAAGGCGGCTGCGGAGGCGACTCTCAGGTAAGTGGCCAGGTCATCCTCTTCCCTGGCATGCAAATGAGCCGGAGACCTTCAGCCTATTCAACCAGCGACGACGTCAAATGATGTCATGGCACAGTTTTAGAGTGTCGAACTCGGAAGTCTCATTAAGTTGATAGAGCGGCCACTGCGCTCTTCCCATCCGCCGCTCTGCGTACACATCTAAGTATTGGGGTGGATCGATTAAATTAATGCTTAAATATTTTTTGACATTTCCCAATAATACCATATTAATACCTCAATTTCACAGCAGTTCTGCTTAAACATAAATGTGTTTCAGTTTTCATGCGGTTTTATCTTTTATCTTTCAATAATTGCATACGATTTAAATGTTAATACTTTTAATCATTCTTCTTCAAATATATGTTTAAATTAGCCTTCCATAAAATCTAAATAGGAATGCAAAATAAAACCTGTGTTTAAATTAGCCTTTCATAGAGTCTAAATCGGAATGCAAAATAAAACATTATCTATTTGTCTATCTGTCTATAAGTAGAAATCTGAAAATAGTCTGATGAATATTTTTAAAAAATGTTTATATACATTCCTCAACCTTTTGTTGCTTGCTGACTGTGTAATCTGGTACTAAAGAGTATGTTTTGGTTTGCCAGTTATAATTGCCACATACCCGATCCACCCTAATATTTACATGTACATATATATAGGCACATTCCACAGTTTGCCTGTATCCAAAATGTTTATATATGCATCTCGCATTGCAGCATTTTGGCGGAGCGCGATCCGGATTACCAGAAGTTGGCCATCAAGGGATTGATTGGCAGCTCGAAGCGTGTGTTGTCCGGCACCAAGAACGAGGACAAGATCAAGGCCATCAAGGAGGGCGTCCAGGTGCTGGAGGATTTCCTAGAGAAGTTCGAGGCCGAGAACCGGGTGAAGGAGAACCGTGCCTATTTACCACTCGCCGTGGTCACCAAGTTGCCGGAGTCCCAGGAGGAGTTGGCCAGCGAGTTCCTGGAAGCTTATGGCGGTTCCAAGGCTAAGGGAAATTACAAGCACCTGCGCACCATGTTCCCTAAGGAGGATGAGAAGACCAGCTGGGACATTGTCCGCAATCGGCAGTTGGCCAAGTTGCTGGAGCAGATCAAAAGCGAGGAGGCCAAGCTCTTCGATTCTGAATCAGGAGCACCCTCCGATCTCCACCTGCAGTTGATCCACTGGGCATATAGCCCACAGCCGGACAAACTGAAGCAGTACATCGAAAAGCTGGCCAAGAAGACCCCGGAAAAACGCAAGCAGGAGAGCAGCAGCAGTGCCAACGATTCCAGTAGCACTAGCCAGGATTCCGAGGACGAGGACAAGCCCAAAAAGAAGAAGAAGAAGGAGGAGTGAGGTGTATTCAATTGAAAGTACTGATGCCATTTGATTAACGAACAGAAACGGTTAATACATCCTGTTTCCGCTTTCCAAACTATCAAATTTGACGGCAAAGGAATTAATTCAGATTCAACATGTACGAATTTTGATTGATTCCTAAACTGCCAAATTATGTGGGTTTCGAAAACGAAAACAGGTTTAATAGTTTATTTAAGTAACTCAACCTCAACGCAGACTACGATTAGTGGTGGACACAAAGGTGTTTCTTTTTGTATCCCCCTCTATATTCACAGATTATTGTATGTATACGTGTAAGTATATACTATATGTAAATATCGTTTAGTACCAATCGCTTGTCGTTTTGATGAGCCTGGTCGTTGGAATCAATAATGTACGGTTTTGTCAGGGGAGGGGCACAACTTTATACTGAGCAAAAATAAAAATGAAGATATCAGGTATATCTCTATTTTAGTACAATCAGTTATTTTAAAATTGGGCGACATAACACAAGAAATTCATTTCCGGTAATGATTCTGGATCAGCATGAATAATATTGACTGGTGACCCCGATTCTATGCATAGCTTTGCGGTAGCGTGAGCTTTATTCTGATACGATATTTTATAAACAACATTATAAATCACCAGTATTGGTCTTATATTTACTGAAGTAAGCTGCACATCTAGCTTTGGCCAAAAGAAAGTAATTGGTGACCTCGATTTTCTATACTGTCAAGTTGCTTTTATGCCCCTCATGCCGACTATTCCTCACCCAGCTCATCATAACGAAACCTTTATTTCAAATTCGTGACCCCACGCACATACACACGCAACTAGATTACACAATGTACACGGGACCTGGCCACGCCCACTCGGCCGCATTCCCACGCTCCGCCCACATATGGATACACACACACACACACACAGACAGAAAGACCATGTAGCTAATATTTATGCAATCCGGCGGTATCGTAATAATCCGACTTGGCCCCGCGAGGCGATTGCGTCTGGGAGTCGCCGGAAGTTGGAGGCGTCTTGGCCAGCGACAGGGTCAACTGGTGCTGGTCACCCTTGCCGGATCCGGTGGTTAGGTGACCGTAGGCCATGTTGAACAGTGCATCCGGATCGCAGACGAACCGATAGACGTACCGCTCTCCGTTCACCTTCTGCATGATGCCCTTTTCGTAGTAGTAGCGCAGACTGCGCGACAATTTGTCGTAGTTCATCGCCGGCCGGTTCTTCTGGAGACCCCAACGGCGGGCCACCTCCTCCGGCTCGATCAGCTTGAACTCCATGCCACGACCTGTCCAGGCGATGCAGCTGGCACTGCAAGAAAATATGACATTTTAAATTCGAATACCCCTGATATTGAATGAACCTCTCATTCAAGCTTTAGGGTCCATTCTGATTAGTTTGTTCAAAAAAATCGAAAAACAATTTTTTGCATTTTTCTATAGCTTCAAGTGTCTTGAATATCATACTAAAAGGGCAAATCGAAATACGTAATAGTTTAAAAGTTATGAGCCTCCGAGTACATAAAACTTTAAACGCGTTTTCTGGAAAACTAAATATTTCGAGCTGGCGACCATCTCAATTTTTAACGAATCTTAATGTTTTTTTTTTTAATTACCCGTAATTTAATTGTCCATGGAATGAATTAGAATTACATAGATAGCTTATAGATTGGATTTTTTATCGACAAAAAAGTGAAGAAAATTTCGGTAAAAACGACACTTAATTTTAAAAACACCGTTATTTTGAAATTTTTTATTCAATTTCGATAAATGTAGTACATTCCATACGGTACTGTACTGTAGAAGGGTCGCCAGCGGGGTTCCTGTGTCCTGCTTCCGGAAATGCTTCAAAAATTTTGAAATTTTTACAAAATTATCTTTAATGTATCAGAAATATACCTGAAAAGTTTGAAGTACCTATGTTTTTTCTTTGTTCAAAAAAAAAAACCTGAATATTGCCTTTTTTTGACACAACTAACCAGAATGGACCCTTAAGTTAAGAACTCATATCCCACTTCAATAAAATACTATCCACTCACCTGGTGGTGGGTTCGTCCAAGAGGGCCACCAGGAACTGCCAGAGCTGCAGGGAACCCCTCCGCTGGCTGATCGTCTGGCCATTGCTGCTGGTGGAGATGCCATTGCTGGCGTAGAACTGATCCAGGCGCAGTTCCGCATCGCTGGAGGTGGTGGAGTCCACCACATTGGGCCGCAGCGCGGAGGGATAGGTGGAGGAGATGGTGGCGTTGTAGGGACCACTGTCGTACTTCAGGTCCGCATCGCTGACCGCCGCCAAGGATGCGGGCGATAAATCCCGGTAGACGGACTGCGACTGCGTGTGCTGCTGGTGGGCGTAGTGGGAGGGCGTGGCATATACCGCCGAGCTGGATATCACCGCCGTGTGACTGAACTTAAAGGCGGAGGCGGCATGGAGCGGTGTCAGGTGGGTGAGAGCCTGCTGCTCCGACTGCTGGCTGTGGTGACCATGGTGATGGTGATGCTGCGGATGCAGTGCAGCAGCATGTTGCAGTTGCTGCTGGTGGTGTTGCTGCTGCTGCTGTTGCTGCTGATGCTGCTGCTGCTGTTGCTGCTGCTGATGCTGCTGCTGTTGCTGCTGGGCCGCCGTGGTGGTGGAGTCCGCGTGCTCGATCTTCGTGTGGTGCTGGAAGTGCTGGCCGGAGGACACGTCGCTGCAGTAGACTGCTGCGGCTGCAGCGGCGGCGGCGGCAGCAGCGGCGGCAGCGGTGGCCGCATCTGAAAAAAGGATTCGGGAAAGGAGTTCAGCAGGAGAGAAAGCCGCTTTCATGCACGTTTGCCCAATGTCCCGGCATCGAGGGAACGATGCTAATTACTATTTTGGATACCCTTACTTAGGGTGGGTTCTATGGGTTCGGCATTTGGGATAAGAAGGGTTCGTATCCTTCTTATTTAAAGTACATTTTGTAATTCAATCGTGAAATTAATCATCAACGGACATTTTAAATTGAATGTTGCATTAACAAAAAAATAATATTCTAATCAAACTATGTTTGTTTATTAATTTAAGTAGATAGTTCATCTAAGGATAATAAATCTTAGTTTAACAAAAATTTTTAGAATAACTCTATTTACACCTTTTAATAGCAAAACAGTTTTCCGAGCTTATTACACCAAAATACAAGATTTTCACCTCATTAAAGGGAATGCAACCTTCTCTATGGCCATAAAAAACTCTTTTACATTGTTTTGCTTTGTTTGTGTGGCTCTTGCCTTTTCTAAATGGCCAGGGTATTTAGCAGCAATTAATTATTTAAGCAACCCACTCCCGCCAGTCGCTGCAAAATGCTCAATATGCTGCAATTTAACGGGGGCGAGTTCTCCCCACCCGCAGCACCACTCGAGTTTGCCCTTTTCATTAGGCAGTTACTCTAGATCTCCCGTTCCTCATCCTCCCCTCGTTCTCCCCTCATCCACCCCTCATCGCGACTCGACGCTGGGGGCATTAAAAATTCAGGAGATACCTTTGCATAATCCATGAGCAAGTGTCGACAAGTAAAAACATCATTGTCGATAACAACAAACGAGCAGCAACTGATGGGAAACGAAGACCTGTTGGTTTCATTGGGTGTGAGTGGGTGTGGGTGGGTGTGAGTAGGTTTAAGGGGGTGTGAGGGGGTGTGTCTGTGCACTGCACTCCTGAAATTATATTTCTGCATTTTAAAATCAAGACAAAATGTCATACCTTTAGGAATATGTGCTCTTAGATATCAAAAGCCTTTTAAAAGAAATCACCTTTCAAATCATTCTTTTAATTTAAGAATATTCTAAGTAAGTAAATATTGGAACATCAATCATTTAGGATTAGACCAATTTATATTTATTTTATTTTTTGTTTACTGAGTTCGTTTAGATATTTCTTGAAGAAAACTTCTCCTGAATACTAGTTATTAGTACGTCTAGTTATTCTACGTCTACATATTTCCTCTACTTTGTTTTTGAAGGATTCGTTTTAGCAAGAAGGAAAGTTTCTTAAAAAGTGCTATTCATGTTTAAGGAAACCTTAAAGTACAAAAGACAAAAATAAGAGTTTTTCTGAGTGTAGGTGATGGTTCAATGGGGTGTTTGGGGTGGGTGGGTGGTGTAGCTGACACAAACCACTCAACGACGGCCCCGTGATTGAGTTGCTTGTTTGCTGGGCGGCGGATTCCGCCCACGCCCACGACCGCCGCCACGACCACGCCCACCGGAGGCGAACTATGTGTATCTGGGCATCAAATTGAATCGCACGCTTGTGCCGCCGCCAATTGGATTAGCGGTTACTAACACCGGCGATATTGTTATTGTAAATTATGCGCGCGATTTCTTGCATTTTATTTGAAAAAATATTGGAGCCACTAAGAAGCGAGGCAGCAAATTGAGTTACCCACCGATAGGTATGCGTATCGCGCTCAATAATTTGAATAAATGATGAGCGCGCCCGGCTTTAATAATTTTCTTTTCATTTTTCAATCTTAGGGACTCACCTTCGTCGCTCTTTTTCAGAATGCCCGCGGGTGGCGATGATGGAAACCTGGATGGAGCATAAATCACAGGAATATATAGAAGCAATTCGAGGAGCAGGCGACTCCGCTGATTGACTTAAAGTTGACTTGTCTTGTCAGCGTGGCGTTCAATCCCCGGATTTCTTACCTGTAGCAGTACGGGTGCGGATGCGGATGCGGGTGCGGATGCGAATGCGGATGCGAGTGTGGGTGCGTCACAGCGGGAATGTCAAAGAAAGTGGATGTTCTTTCATGGCGCACGCCTTTGACATTCACTGCAGAAATGGGAGGTAAAAAAGAAGAAGTCACGGTTACTTTTTCCACTCGCAAATAGAAGGAAGCTCTGGATGGGAAGCTCCCTCGGAGAACATCTCGCAGTCCACCGAGGTGGCCTCGACTTTTGTTAGATAATATTTCATATTAACGCTCGCACCGGGATGCCTTTGAGGCCACAAATCGAGCTTGTCACATGCACTTGACTTGGCCATAATCGAATGCCAGCCAAAATTCCCGACTAGATAACTAAAAATGGAATAAGGACTGTGGACGGGAGATTAAAGAGTGCTTAACCAAGGAATCGGGGGCTGCCAATTTAAAATAAGTTTATTAAAGGTTTGAATACAAGGGAAATATATTAAAGCCCCCAGTCAAATTAAAAATTATTTTGACTTAATTAATAAATAATAAATCTGTGCAGACTTTATACTTAGCTTTACACTTCATTATGTGAGTATAGTTTAAGGTTGTCATAATATACCTCCTAAGTCACAAATCAATAAATCAATAATAAATTGTTTGCTTAAAAAAATTCTTGAAAAATTCATTTTTCGACCTCCTAACTGTATATAACCCCTTAATATTGTTTAAATACTATCTCGTTTACTTTAACTTGAATTTGTTAAATCAGTCTTCAGATTGATTTCTTCTAATCGAATTCGATTCAAATTTGGTTACTTTATTTCTACGATTATTATGGCATCTCCTTAAATCTAAGCCAAAAGTCTAAACATAAAAAAAAGGAAAAACAATATCATGTTTAAACGATTAACTTTCGACTCCAGCTAAGTTAAACTAGAGCTTCAAATGTATTTATCTTCCTAGGTCTCGGCACGCGCCGAATTCAGTAATGTTTTCTTAATAAAAAACTTAAAAAAACAATCTAAGCTGAAACAGAGCCTGCGGGCGGCAAAGGGCAAGCCGAAATCCGGAATCCCAAGCCCACTCCCTTGGAACCAGAGCCCAGGACCATTTCGCAACCAACCCCCACTCACTTGTCCCAACTCATAATGGAAAATTAATAAACAAGCGAACGTGTAAATAGCAAAGGCAAACAGAAAGTGGATACAGTGGGTGGGAGTGGGAGGTGGGTGGTGGATCAGGACGAGGAGCGGGAACTGGCTGCATCCGGACTTGACGGTGGACGTGGACGAGGACGCTTACCATTGTACCTTGCGTTCAAGTAACCCTCGGTGGAAGTGTCCAGGCCGAACTTCCCAATCGCCGGCGTGGGCGTGGGCGTGGCATACATGACCAGCTCGTCGGCCAACTGCTGGTGGTGATGATGGTGGTGGTGGTGGTGGTGGGCGTACCAGGAGGACTCCCGCGTGAGATCTGCAGAGTGAGAGTGGGAGGATCGAATGAGGCATTAGATACTGGCGTGTCATGGTAAGTTGGCTTTAATAATCGTTTTCAATACTGAGCTCTTTCTAGATCGGAAAATCTATCTTTTTGTAATTTGTTCAGAATTTATTCTTTATTTTAGGAAAAGACTATAAATAGTGACTACCTTAATGGCATAAAAGGATTTTTATTAAAATGAAATAAATAGGCCTACATTTTCATCCAACTTTCGAATACATGTCATTTACTTTACATTTAACTCAGCTCGATAACAGATTTTATTTCCAAAATATTAAAAATCACATTTAATCGCCCTTGAAAGTGAAATTATAACTTTATTAATACAATATTTTGGATATATATTAAGACATAAAATGAATATTATGAATGCAAAGATTATTTAGACTTTAGTTTTTTATCTACGAGTTTTGTTTCTTAATACCATATATTGTAACATATATTAACTTTCACCGAGTAAAATAATTATTGTATTCCCAAATGTGGAATTTCAACTATCTGAAAATGGTGAATTTTCCTATTCAATTCAAAATATAAACTGATCACTGAATATAACAAATATTATCCAAAGGTAACTTGGAATCAAAGTATAAGTACTATTGGAAGTATAATATTATTCCTTCTACACAAGACCTATACAGACCGTTGCAGAGAGAGGCACTTGCTCCGCCCGAGCTGGAGGATCCGGCGGAGGCGTTCATCAGGGCGGCCGTGGCGATGGGCGTGGGCGAGGCGGCTCCTCCGCCCAAGGCCAGGCAGCAAGGAGGATGAGGTGGCGGCGGCGGCACCGGGGGCGACGTCTTCTGGCCCAGGCAGATGGCCTCCAGGAGGCCCTGCCCACCCGAGTCCAGCTCGCTGGCGTGGCACTTCTTGCTCTCCGCCTCCAGGCCGTCGCAGCTGGAGGATGCGGAAATGGCCTTGGCCACCGCCGGTAAAGTGGAGCTGACACAGGAAACCACCGAGTCGGTGGTTAAGGTGGATGTGCCGGGCAAAGCCCCATGGTAGAGCCCCAAGTGGGCGTGGTGGTGGAGGTGGTGGTCCAGGTGCTGCAGCTGCTCCAAGTGCGTCTTGGCCTCGCCGTAGTCGCTCTGCGGAATAAGGAAATGAGACAAGGCGCGGCAGGAAATTGTCATGAGTCTGGCTTTTCGGGGGATTTCGTATTTCGGATTTCGTCTCGGCCGAAATTAGTTGTCAATTTGCCATATTTTTGGGGGTTAAGACCAGTGCTTTAAGCCAGCCGCACTTTAAAGCCACCTGCTGGGTGACTCGGTGCCACCCGCTGCTAACAGGTTGCAAACACAGAGACAATGGATCGTCCAACTCGTCACGTTGACATAGTCAAGTGGAAGTTGCGGCAATTAGTTTAACAGCTTCTTCTGCTTTTGCTTTTGCTTTGGCCGGGTGTCAATTGGCCGGGTTCTCTGGTTCTTGGCCATTAAGTAATGAGCCATTGTCGTCGACGAATACCACTGCCACTGGACCCCCACGATATGATATGTGTATGGACACAGAGTATAGGTATCTGCCAACTCCAACTGCGGTTTATTGACACTTTTACACTTAATGAGGCTAACCTTTGTCTACGGCCGCACTCTCGCTCTCTCCGGAAAACATATCACCCATTAAAGCAGGCAGGGATTTCACTTTCTTCATCGGGGAAAACTCGTTGGCTATCTAACCTCTAATAAGAAACTAGTAGCTTAAAATCTTAAGTATTACTAGTCTAATAAGTAGCTAAACATTTTAAGTATTAAATTATTATTTTAAGTATATTAATTCTGCCTGAAAACAACCCTCAGAAACTTGAGTTGGGAATTATAACTCTTTGTAAATTATAGTATTCATTTTACGATGATAAACTTTATGATTGATTAGACCATTTAAAAAAAGTGGAGTTGCTTGAAGTGAAATAAATAGAAACAAAAAGAAGTAGAATCAATTAAACTATAATAATAATAAAGTAATTTAAGATGCCTTAGAGTCAAAGAAAAGTAAACCCGATCCAGTACAGAATAGTAAACCAATTTCTTTGTAGTTCCTGTTCAACCCACTTTAAGATGTAGGTCATGATAAAGTGTTTGCTTTAAGTATCTAAAACCAATTTAACAGCAATTCTGCATACGATGACATTAGTTTTCTCCAAAGTTCCCGTTTAAATGCATCTGGATCGTTGACTGGCTGCCATTGTTTGTTGTTGTGATCGGCTCCCCATCCCAAAGTGCATCCAGTACTGCCCCCAATTCGAATCCCTTGCTTGACATTTGGAAACTGGAGCGGCAAACGATGCGATGCAGTGCCATGTGGAGGTGGATGTGGATGTGGATGTGGTCCGTCGCATCCGAGAACCATTTGTGCGATAGTTACCCTTAATTATGTGCCTGTAATCGCTGATGGCTTGGTTCGGCTCTATCGGCAGTGTG
Organism: Drosophila rhopaloa; assembly: GCF_018152115.1. Lineage (NCBI taxonomy): Eukaryota > Metazoa > Arthropoda > Insecta > Diptera > Drosophilidae > Drosophila > Drosophila rhopaloa. The sequence goes on from NW_025335047.1 coordinate 1,379,670, forward strand.
TTGGAAGTAAGAAAAGAGCTTTGGATGGAAACGCAGAAAGCGGCACCGTCCCTTACCTCCGACTTTTTTGGCCAGAAGAAATGCAGAATGCTCGACTTTCTCCCCTCCGAAATCAAGGGGTTATGTAAATCTTCGTTGTAAAAGATTCAACTCGGCAAAAAATATGGTATTTGGCAATCCATAACGGATTCCTCTTCCGCAATGGCTCGCACAAATTTTAGATAAATGGCAAAAATGTCGCCGAATTGCGTTTGCTAAGTGCAAGCAAACAATTTGTCAAATCACATTACGGCAATTATTTAGTGTAACTGTCATGTGCAAGCGGCTAAAAAGACAGAGGCAGCCAGCCAAGCGGATTCACCTGATACACGAGCACAGGTGCACCGGGGAACTACCTTGTGGATGGGTTACAACGACTGGGCAACACCCTTTATTACTGGAACATCATCGTCTTTGACTAGCATGAGAAACTTAAATGGACTTTCATATGCTATTGGAAATATCCTACAGGTATGTACCATATATTTTTTAAAATTAAAAATTATATTTTTAGAACTATTTTGTTTTTCAAGAATCGAAAAATAGCTTTAACAAATATATTTTTAGTAAACTTTAGAATCAAAACACCTTTAGATCAAAAGGAAATGTTATTTTTTTTTTTCGCGCGATGCTCATATGCTTCATGCAATTTTTTACAATTACATAAAGATAACATTTATTTTTGTTTATAAAGGAAGAGATATTAAATGTTAATCCTAAAAATATTATCACAAATTTTAAATAATTTGAACATTTTAATACCGTTACTAGTGATCTTCATAGTACCCTTTAGTACATTGTAGGCCCTATGGGCCCACCCATTAGACCCTAATTTGTATGCCCAATTGGTGCCAATTACAAGTGCAATTGGGAAAACAAACTGTGGCGGTGAATGACTGACTCATCCGACGGATTGATCAACTTTGAACTCTGGCAAACAATGAGAGAGATTACGACGCATGCGCGCCCGCAACTGACATTACGAAACTCGTAACTCGTCTCGTGTTTGCTTTTTTGGTCTCCATAGAGATCTGTATATAATATATACATATGTAGTGATCTACTTTGCAGCAGCCCCAAAAGGGGGAGGTTGGGAAGTGAGGCCCATGGGCCCGCAGAAGACAATGCTTTTCTTTTTTCAAATTGTTTTGGCTCGGGCCTTTTTCTTTTGTTTTTCGCCTCCACTGCGAGGTGCGTGGTGCGGCTTGGCTTGGCTGACTCGGAGTCCGACTCCGAATCTGTCTCTTTTCTGGCTCCGTCGTGGAAAACACTTTCACTGCACATGATGAGGCAGTGGCACGGTCGTCACCAGTCACCAACGCGATGGCTTCTCTTCTCCCTTTCCTCGGCTTGTGGGTGTTTTTGCTGTTTCTGGTGGCAATGGAAGCGCGACCAAGCCAGTTTCCAGCTCCGCTTGGGCCTCGCATTTTCGGTTCAGCTTTGGGCGAGTTCGGAGGTGGATTCTTCTTTATAAAGATCCCCGGATTGCTTGAAATAATTGTGTCTGCCCTAAGGAATTTACTATCAGCCTTAAGAGGTCTTTGAAGAATAAAAGTTCAGTCTCAAGTTTTCGGTCAATAATCGTGTAAAGAAAATGAGTACTTAAGATTTCTTGAAAAACTAAAAAGTGTTTAGCCAAAGTATTTGAAATCCATTAAGCATAAAGATTACTTAAAGAACTACAAAACTATCTGAAGGACCTTATTACCATTGAATTCAATGATATATATATCCTAAAAAAAACAAGTGGCTTAAGATTTTCCAGAAAGTATTTCCCAAGTTAAAGAATATTGCTTTAAATACTAAACTCTACGTGATGAGGTTTCCTTGAGGATTGTATGTGAGGAATTTCATACAGAAATTTGAAAGAATTTAAAGGTGGTTAGACAAACATAAATATATACGCGGAAAAAAAAAATATCCTGAGTAAATTTTTGTGTCTTAAAACTCCATAAGAATTTCTCGAGCAAACCCCGCTCCATGGTTGCTAAACTACAATGTCGGAACACGTGAGCCGGGACTTCAATTGGCTGCACTTCCTGCTGTCCATGTGGGCAGTGTTGCAGGGTAAGTGACCTCCACTTCATCCCCTCCAATCTGACTAATCCCTGCCCCCTAGTGACCCTCTGCCAGCCGTATCAGCTGCCACACCGCTGCTCAAATCGCTTGGAGAACGCCCTGGAGCACATGCGACGTCGCAGTGTCCAGACCAAGAGCTCCTCCGCCTCGCGAGCCATGTGGGAGCCACCGCCCCAGAGTCCATACCAGCTGTACCACAGTTTCTACGGCCAGCACAGCGAGCCGGAGGACGACTTCTACAATGTGGGCGGCTACAGTACGGGGCGTGGCTACCGGGCCAAGCTGCTCCACAAAAGCGGGCAGGCCTTTCCCTTCGCCGACTCCAGTAGCAGTGGAGCCCTGGAGCTGGAGGATTTGCTGGCAGTCAACCAGGAATCCCATCAGGCGCAGCAGAACAGGCAGCCCCACAAGCTGGCCATTTCCCGCGTGGATGTGGAGGACCTCAAGGTGCGAGTGCCGCCGGCCAAGTCAGCGAATCGCTGGGTGGAGATCGACAAGTGCAAGTTCAGCACGGAGAACTCCACGCTGGACACGCGGCTGATCTTTCCGGATCTCACGCTCAGCGGGAAGGTGGTGATGCAGCCGATGGGCGGCAGGTGCCACATGATTCTGAGACTGAGGCACGCTGGCATCGAGTTCCGCACCGTTCCGTTGGGCTACGAATCCGGAGCGGGCTCCTCCGCCTATGAGCAGTCCAGGAGATTGGGAGCCGCCTCGGTGCGAACGGACTCCCACTTCGCCGAGCCCGGCTTCATATCCGTGTTTGCCCACGGATGCCAGGGACCCACTGGGATACGGCTGCGTCAGAACTCCAAGCGGAGATTCGGGACCACTCCGGAGGTGGAGCTGGGTGAGCCGCATGTGATACTGGGCGGCAAGCGACCGCAGAGATGGGGCAAGCTGCACCACCAGCAGCCCGGCTACGACATCCGACTGGGGCAGAGTCCACAGCGGGAGCACAGCCTGGAGCTGGGCAGCGATAGCCAGGCGCAGGATTCGGGTGAGTTCGTCGATGTGAACGGCGACAACTTCTACCGGCGGCAGTTTAGCAAGAAGAGGAGGCGCCGGCGGCGCTACGCCCGGGAGAACCTCGATGACCAGGTGCACTTCAGCGGGGATGTGCTGCACTTCGAGGACGAGCAGCTGCAGCAGCTGGTGGAGCCGGATGCCCGGGCCTTTGCGGACATCTTCAGCGGGAGTGGATCGAGTGGGGATCGCGAGGAGCTGGTGGGCGAGGCCATGTCCCACGAGCTGGAGAAGCTGTTCTCCATGGGAGTGCGGGGTCTGCTGACCACCTACATGCAGCGGGCCCTCCAGCCGGCCATCAAGGAGACCCTGATGGAGAACATGGGCTACACCCTGAGCTACGGCTGAGGGCCACTGCCCCTCCTAGTTTAAGCCCTCTATTTATGTCCGATGCAGCAGAAATAAAAGCGAATCTAAGCGAATCTTACCAGCTTGGCCGTATCCATGGATCGATGGCGAGTTGAACTTGTGGGGTATTCACTAATTGGATTGCACCTGGCTGCTGGACATCAATAGTCCTCAATTATTCAGAGCTCGATGGCTTTCACTTGTCGCAGATCAGCGCGCATTCCGGTGCCCGTGTGCAGTTGGTTTCGAGTGTCCGTGGTGACTGGCTGGGGCAATCCTGGCCAGGACTCCGGGATGCCGCTGGAGTCGCTCTACAAGGGTTGCAGTGGCAGGATGCTGCGGAGGACTCACTGCGCAGGGGCGTCACGCCCCCTCTCGCCGCTGATTGGCTGGATTACGTAAAGGGGGAGGGACCAATGGGAGGTCGGCATGGGCGGTAATTGGGTGCAAATGTCAAAAGTCGAAAGTCAATCAATTTGACAATCGCTTGCCAAACATTTAAATTTGAAATTGGGCTTGAAGCTGGTTAAATCTATTTAAAAAGATATCAATAGATTAAGACGATGCAAATTCGTTTTATATTTAAAGAAGAAGTTAGGCAGCCTAGAAATATAAATTTTATGACATTCTACAACATTTTTCCAATGGCTAATTTAAAAAGACTTTTAATATAAACTCTATCATAACTCACAGCCCAAACAACTTAAACTTTAACAATAATAAAACTCAGCAAAATTTTAAATTTATCAGTATTTAAAAATTGTTTGGCTATTTATATAAACTTAAACACAACATTAAGAACTGTCTTAATAAAAGAAATTCAAAATTTGTATTTTAAAGCGAAAACAAACATTTTGCAAGGATATAATAATAACAGAAAGTAAATAAAATTTGGCGGACTAAAATAAAACGGTGTATATATAAAATAACAGATTTAAATATATTACCTAATAAATTTGAATATGTACGGTTTCATAAAGTTAAGAAACTAAAAATAGAATTCAAATTTGCTTAAATAATACTTTAAAAATCAAATAAGAGATGGGAACAAATCCAATTAGCAAGCTTACGCAAAACTATCTGGTAGAGTTTAAAAAAATAATAAAAATATATGGCAAATTAAAACATTGTAGATTCAATTAAAATTCCTTATTTAAAAACAATCACAAATAATGTTCAAATAAGCTAAATATTCTGATTGGAAACTATTAAGTTTGCTAACCGGATTGAGCCCATGATAAGTGCTTATCAAAGTTCTAAACCTCTTTTTGGGGAACCCCTGGTTGCCACCTCTGGCCACACTTCCCACACCCAAAAATCTCTCTTATAGTAATTTTTTCATTCTCATCAGATTTATTATGTGATATGTACAAAGCAAGTATCCAAACAACAATACTGGCGTAGGTAAGTGACCAATCAACCTCCTGTTATCCGATCACCCGCTCCATTGTCGCTGAAAACAGTTGGAATCCCGTCCAGACTCCGGGTGAAGAGTTTGTTTACGTCCGTGTGCTTTTTCAAATGGGAGGGGAATGGGGAGGGGGTGGTGGCCACTCAGTCAGGTGTCTGCGCATTATATAATAACAACTCCAAATCGACAGAGCGCCAAGATTTATATATATAGATTAGATAGCCTTAGAGCACTCCGCCGGATTCCCTTGGCATTGGCGGGTGGGCAAAGGTCACCGGCGGCCCATCCAAATCCGAATCTGTCTCACGACCTTGGGAATGATTTTCGTGCGTACGCGTCTGAGTTGCGTCAATGTACTCATGATGTTTTGTATTCCCCAGATATATGTATATGTGCATGCAAACACGGCAACAATAAGCGGAACACAAAGGAACCCCGATCTAGAGTCATGCAGGTCGAATGCCTCCAGAGACAGCAGCACACCAGGCTGTGAAGGAAGCCAACAACACTCCGAAGCTTCCACGCATGCGAACGAATCACTCCGCTAGGAGCAGGAGGACAAGCAGGATCACCATCAGCAGGTAGCAGTAATGGCGGAAAGCAGTGGCAGCACCACCACGCGCCTCGCGGTGGCCACAGGCGGAGTGGGAGGAGCAGGAGGCACCGATGCCCCCTACATACGTACCATCGAATGGAACATGATGAACAAGACCAAGTTCTTTCCGCTCTCCATGCTCAGCTCCTTCTCGGTGCGCTGTTGCCTCTTCCCGCTCACCGTGATCAAGACGCAGTTGCAGGTGCAGCACAAGAGCGATGTCTACAAGGGCATGGTGGACTGCGCCATGAAGATCTACAAATCCGAGGGCGTGCCCGGTCTGTATCGAGGATTCTGGATATCCTCCGTGCAGATAGTGTCTGGTGTTTTTTACATAAGCACCTACGAAGGAGTGCGCCACGTGCTCAACGATCTGGGCGCCGGACATCGGATGAAGGCCCTCGCCGGCGGCGGCTGTGCCTCGCTGGTGGGCCAGACCATCATAGTTCCTTTCGACGTCATTTCGCAGCACGCCATGGTGCTCGGGATGTCGGCGCATGCCGGCGCCAAGGGCGACATCAATCCGCTGGGCATCAAGTCGTGGCCCGGACGCAGTCGGCTTCACATCTCCATGGACATCGGCAGGGAGATAATGCGGCGCGATGGCTTCCGGGGGTTCTATCGGGGCTACACCGCCAGCCTGATGGCCTACGTACCTAATTCGGCCATGTGGTGGGCCTTCTATCACCTCTATCAGGGTGAGTCTTCCGCTTACGAGTGAGATTAGATTATGTATTTAAATTTTCACCCTATTCGCAGACGAACTGTTCCGCATCTGCCCCGTCTGGGTGTCCCATCTGTTTATCCAGTGCGTGGCCGGCAGCCTGGGTGGCTTCACAACGACAATACTAACCAATCCATTAGATATAGTGCGAGCCCGTTTGCAGGTGAGTTTTTGGGGATTTAACTTGTAGTAGGAAATGTCAATCTAATTAACATTTTGAATTGATTTTTAACTAAATCTATCTTGCAAACATACGAATCATACAAAAATCTAAATTCAAATCAATTTAAACATTTCTTTATTGCAAGTTTTATTAAGTGTGTCGTAATTGATACGATGACTGTGCTTGAATCTCAAACACGAGCTGTTATCTTACCAATTAGAATTGGTCGTCACTTGTGCGTAATCTAAAAAACGCTATCTTCCCCCAGGTCCACCGCCTGGACTCGATGAGCGTCGCTTTCCGGGAGCTCTGGCAGGAGGAGAAGCTAAACTGCTTCTTCAAGGGCCTGTCCGCCCGCCTGGTGCAGTCGGCAGCCTTCTCATTCAGCATTATCCTAGGTTACGAGACCATCAAGCGCATTGCGGTGGACGAGCAGTACAAGCACCAGATCCGCTGGTGAAGAGCGCACAAACCCCAGCCAAACTGAAACCAACTCAAAACTGCATTTACGCGACGTACTGAAAACCACCAGAACCGGAGGAGATTCGCCACGATTGTAAATAACAAATGCGAGAGGAAGGAGCAGAGGAGCACAGGTTAATTAGTTGAATTACCAACGATAGCGAATTATGGAATCATAGATAGCGGAAGCATCGAGGAGGATGTACTTTTAGTAGAGCGTTTCAATTTGCTTGCGGCTAAGATGTTCAAGTAACGCAATTCAATATGCAAATACCCCAAAGTGTTGTAGCTTAAAGTGTACATTATTTTTGTTATACTTAGTCGTTTTATACCTAACACGCATAGAGGCCGATCGGTGACAAGCATAATTTATTATACACATTACTATACTTGTACTTGTACGTAATTGATGATGATGATGTTGATAATACTGTTGATTATATTGGTAGCCCAATTACTTTACACTACTTAGCACAGCAATGTTTGCGCCAAACAAAATACCACAAACTGGACATGCCGAATTAGAAATTAATACCGAAACAGGGTCGCCCCTTCCCAAAGGTCGGGATGCACTTACCTAGTTAAGCATTCGTGTGTGTGTTCTCTGAGTGAATAACCTAGTTTTAGTCTGCATTGTAATAAAGTACAAACCAAGAATTGTTACATTTTTGGCCCTGTGAAATATGAAATCTGTGTCCGAAAGAATCTGCAAACGATCTTGAGATTTACAATGCTGATTTAGAGAAGAACTACCTTTATACTTATTCCGTTCGTTAGTTAGTTTTCTATTGTCTCTAGTGAATAATCAGATTTGTAATCGTCATGTCTTCCTAAAGTTGTCGAATAGATTTTATAGAACAAGCAATTTCAATTAATTAACTGCTTTTAAAATTAAACCCGAGTAATGGATGAACATTTAAGTTGAATGATAGTTTGATTTTAATTCGTGCTTTTAAATTATAAATAAATAAATAAGTAATCTAGGGCTAATTTGGCATTTCTAGTTACTGTCCACTGTTGCCACAGTGGTCACCTCCCTCGCCTCCTTAGTGGTTTCAGATCCGTTCGGCACATCCTCTTTATGAGTGGTCCTGGAAACATTTGATGTTTCCGGCTGAACCTTTAGATTCTGCTTTAGCCAGGCATTGTTGAAGTTCTTAATGGGAGTGGGCACTTCGCCGGTGGGTGCCACATCCATGTTGATGGCCGGTGGCTGCGGCAATGGCGGCTCCTCGCTGGCCTTGTTGTAGATCACCCAGTTGTCGGGTCTGTCCGGCTTGGTCAGTACGGTGATTGGGGCAAAAGCCACACTGGCCAGTTGCTTCAGCCTCTGGGCCTTCAGCCGCGCCTCCGAGTTCCCGTCCACATAGTCGTCCGTCTCGTCCGCAAGTATGTCGTTGCCCAACTGCTTGCCCAGGCTGTCCGGAAACACAGTCACCTTGCTGTTCGTCACACTCCTGCTGGAGGTGGACAGCATGGGCTTGGGCACCTCCGTCACGTAGTTCGTACGCGTCTTGTTCTCCAGCATGGGCATTACGTAGTTGTCGTCCAGGGAGGTCACGTTCGTTCCGGTCGAGTTTTGCGTCGCGTCTCGCATCAGTTGGGGTCGCATGTAGCCGTCCTTGTCGAACTTCTTGGTGGACAATTCCGCCGGGTCCGACACCTTCCGGGTCTCCGTCGTGTCCAGGTCGTTGCTGGGTAAGTCCTCGTCGTACACGTAGTCTGCATCCTCTTCAGTTGAATGGCTTTCGTCCGTGGTCAAGTTGGACAGTGTCCTGCTCACATAGTCATAGTCCAGTAGGTACAGTTTGTGCTCCGTCTGAGTCAGTTCGTTGCTGTTGTTGCCCGCCTCCTTGAGTTCTGGTGTCCGTCCGTAAAAAGTCTGTGCCTGTGGTCTGAACCCTGAACTGGATCCAGAGAATGGGCTGGGATTGCGGTCAGTGATCAGTTCCCTGTCGTAGTACAGTTCGCTCTGGGCAGGTTGGTAGTCCGGTCTGTACGAGGATTGACCCACCAGCCCGTACGATCCCCCTCCCCCTCCTCCTAGCACCTGATTTTGATTGGGTCTTGGGTAGGAGCTCACCACCGGACTCAGGTCCTGACTGGGACGAGGGCGTATGTTGAAGCTAAAAGTGCTGTCCGCTCCATTGGCAGTGGCCACTCCGGAGATGCTGCCAAAGTGGCCCGAGCTCACCGCACTGCTGGAAGCGTGCAGAAAACCGGAGCCGGGATTGGCGCCAATCTGGGAACTGGTGGCCACCGGATACGAGTGCACCGAGTTTGGCGGTCGCGGGGAGAAGGACGAGGATCCTCCTGTCAGTATATGCGAGTTGCTAATGGGACTGTGCACCACATTGCTCTCAAACTGGGGCCGCTCATTGTGGCTCTGCGAGATCGGGGATGGAGTCGTGGGCATGGGTCGTCGGTTTCCCAGGGGATTGAAGCTGTTCGTGGCAAAGGTCAGGAAGTTCTGGAATATGTTCGGTGCCCGGGTCGTCGTCGTCCGTCTGTCGTCGTTGTCGTTCAGATAAATGATGGTCGGTGGCTTGGTCCTCTGTCCCTGGGTGCTAATCTCGGAGAGGGAATGCTGATACCCATAGCTTGGTATGGAAACTGGAGTAGTGCTGGCGTAGTCCACGTGCTGCGGTGCGTAGTTCGAGTCGTAGTACGGCTTGTGGCCAGTCGTGTACTCCGTCGTGGGTCGTGATCCGGGGTTCTTGTTCGTCTGTCTGATGTTTATCTCAATCTCATACTGGTCGGCGTTCGGTCCGTTCACAACCACCTTTTGGGGTCTCTCGTAAAGCGGTCTGTTCTGGTACTGTCTAAGTTCCACGCCCCTTTTCGTGGGTTTACTGATCTTGGGGGCTTTCGTCTGTCGAGTGGAGCGTTCCAAACTGACTGTGGAGCTGGTTTGGATGTCCCTTGGGGTACTAGTACGGTTTCGCTGCAGGTGCAGTAGTCGCGAGTCCAAAGTCTTGTCCAGCTGGTTTTCCAGCTTTCTATCGTCGCGTCTTTCAGTTTTTGAGGCTTCTGTAGTCTGTCCTGTATTTGTATTGTTCCCCTGAAGTGTCGTCTTTAAGTCAGTTTCAGTTTCAGTTTGGTTTATGTCTGATTTGCTTGGTTTGGTAGGGTCATCTTTGTTAGCCCTCACTTCAGCTACGTCCTCAGTGTCCCCTTCTTCGTCCTGGTCAAAGTCGTTCTCGTCCTCTGTGAAAGTTCCTGTTCCTGTCTGCGTGTCAGTGGCATTGCCCCCCGAGCTGCGTAGTTCCACGGGCACATTGTTGATGATCACCCTTCGCTTGGGACCCGATCCCTCTGGCCTTCTCACATTCACGCTCTTTATGTTGATGGTGATCTTCGGTGACTTGTCCAGTTTGTTGTTGACGCCACTTACGGGCTTGCGAGTGGGCGTGGTCTGTCGGTTAATGTTACTGTTCGTCACTGTCTTTCGTCTGAGGTCGAGTTTGTCACTGACTTTGGTCGAGTTCCCGCTGGTGGGTCGATGAAACCCGCTGCCCGAATTGGCACTGAGCTCCACCTGCGGCTTAATGGGTTTCACCCGGTTCGAGAAGCCCGCCTTGTCCTCCTTGATGATCTGCACCGACCCCAATTGCGGCTGGGCAATGTTGAACACCTGGTCGGGCATCTGTGGGTTGTGGAAGGGATCTTGCTCCAGCCAGGGGCTCAGATCGATTGGGGCCAGGCTGCCCACTCCGCAGGTCTGTCGCTCGTTGTCCTCGAATTCGGCCGGAATGAAGATGTGCGGCTGGAGGGTGCCGCCACCCACCGTGCGGCAAAGGACCTGAGCCAAGGACACGCGGCGCAGGGAGTGCAGCTGAGCGGGGGTGAAGGAGCTCTCGAAGCCGCCGTTCTCGTACCAGAAGCGATCGCCCCGCCTCGCGTTGCTGAACTGCTGGGCGATGATGCAGGCAAAGGTCGGTCCCACCAATCCACCCACTACTGGGCGCTCCGCAATGCCGCCCACAAAGAGGTCGATGTCGTGCACGCTGCGGTAGGCGTGGCCAATGCGCTTCGCCGACTCCGGACCCACCACGTTGGCTAAAATGTAAAAAAGAGAAACCGGGTTATAGCCAAAAATTCCGGAGATATTGGTAATAAATTGGTATCAACCGCTATCAAAAACAAACAGTTTCCAAATAGTTTTTTTTGTCCGTAACAAATTTTTTTCTAGAACTTTATATTATAACATTTAAAGTTCTTCAACGATTACTATTCAATGAACTCGAATTCTTGTTAATTCTTAAACTCTTTCAGTTTGGAACTACAAATACTTTACTATAGTTAGAATTTTGAAAAGATAAGCGTTTCTTTTTCTTTGATGCAATTTTAAAAATTCTTCTAAAATTCCTGGAATTTTGGTGTAATTATATTTTAGAAGGTCTCAAATTGTTTGGCGAATCACGTATTTTTTTCAATTTTGTTGAAATTGAGAACGAAATCAATCGCTTTCAAGACTTGACTGCTAATGCTGATTAAGAAATTAGTTATATATTTAATAGTGTGGAGAAGGACTATGATTTGTGATGGTTAAATTAAACCTGTTAAAACAAAAGTACCACAACATATAAACAGCTTTTTTTCTTCAAGAAAACGAGTTTTTAAAGCTGTCATAACTGACGAACATGTCAAGCAATCGTGTTTTTAAAATTATGCAGCAAATAATTATTGTATATATTTTGGAAATTTAAAGGGACTTTTAACCGACAAATTTTGACTCAATAATCGAGTTAGAAAAGATTAGAGAAAGTAATTAGCTCACCGAAGTCATCCCAGCTGAGAATGGGGCTCAGGCCACAGGGCACTCGCCAAGAACTGTAGGGAGCGATGCCGTGGTCCCTGCCCCGCTGGATGTTGATGGCGGCCAGGTCCAGGCCAAAGGGAAAGCCGGGGGTCTGGAACAGGTGGTTAGTCAGCTCTGGGGTGATGAACTCGTCCCTCTTCAGGGCCCTCTGGGAGGCCAGGCCACGCAGAAGGCGATGCAGTGAGCCCGCCGAGCCAATGTCACCGCGCTGGAACTCCTCGTGCAGGCTGACATCTTGGGGAAGGGGAACATAATGATTAGAAGATCCCTGAATGTTCAGAACCCCCACGAACTCACTATTATTGATCACGTTGTGGTGACGGTCGCATCTCGTATAGGAATTCTGGACCAGCGAGTGGCCAAAACGGAAGGCGGCGGCTGCGAAGGCGTTGGCCACCGTGGGATTCACCTTGGAACTGTACCGCTCGTAGAAGCCGGTGGGCATCAGCTCCAGGTCGAAGAGCTTGGCCACCTCCCTGCCCAGGATGACGGGCAGGAACTCCCTGAAAGTGATGTGCTGGAACAAGGCGCCCACAATCCGCCGCGTCTCCTGGTACACCTTCTCGTCGCTCCAATGCGGATTCAGTTCGCTCAGCTCCATTGCAATCCGGTTGTGTTCGCCCACCCACACATGGTGCATGGCCAGCAGGCCGGGCTGCTCGCCACTTCGTCCGTCTCCGGAGCGGATGCACTTGGTGGCCATGGCTCCCCGCTGGCACACATCCTCGGCGGGATCTCCGCGTCCGTAGACGAGCAGGCCGTGCCGGAACACGCGGCCATTGTCCGAGGACTTGGCGCTGTTCGAGTAAATGGGCGAGGCGTCGATGTACGAGGTCACCTGGTTGGTCTGCTCCCGCCAAGAGAGCACACAGTCGCGTCTCTGGGCCGGAGCCGAACGGAGGAACTCCAGGCAGCGCACCTTGAGCGGCGCCAGCCAAGGATCGTCCAGCGGCACCTTGATGGGAAAGCAGGCGGGATGGAAGTCCTTGCCGCCACAGCAACTTGGTATCGAACCATTGATGGAACTAAGGGAGTAAAGTAAATTTTTCATTAGAGGTTTAAAGGTGATAGGGGCTTTGGATTATTTTAAATTTTTAATTAACAAAGCTGGTATTATCTTTTTTTTTTATTTTAAATTTTTGCCTGAGGTTCTGTTTTCCTCACACTTTCGGCCACTGTTTGCTATTGCAATGATGTCTTAATAGAATACCAAACCACCTTTAAATAGGTTGATCGTTAAAACTTACCGCGGCTGAGCTGTGGAGGTCAAGTCGTGGTCGAGCAACTGGCCCCACTGGGCGATCATCAGGGTGAGCGGTGCCTCCCCCTCCCGCGCTCCATGGACCAGCAGGCTGACGAAGCGGGACGAGGAGAGGGTGCTGCCGTCCGCCGAGCTGCGCACCGTGTCCACTCCATCGCCGTACTCCGGCGGCAGGAAGCGGTTGAAGGGCATCTGGGCGGCGCCCCACCTGGGCCGTCGCTTGTTGTTGCAGGTGCCGTCGTGGGTGCGGTACCGCTCCGAGGCGGGCATGCAGGGCGGCGGATCCCGCGGCGGGCAGAGGCCCTCCAGGGCGGTTCGCCGGAGCGAGATCCGCTGCGAGTGCGACTGGCGGGCCAGCTCATCGATGTGCTGGAAGCTGGCGAGTAAAGAGATCGAGGTGGATGGATGGTGGTGGTGTCAGGAGCGGCAGGACCATCATCCTGCCACCAAATCAGAGCCATGCGACATGGCTGCGCTTAAATTTCGTGATCGAGTGGCGACTGCTCGGGCCGCCGGCTTCTATTTATAAAACGCTCGACTGCGGAGTCGGTGGAAACGAGTTCGAGTTCGAGTTCGCCACCGAGTGGTGGTGACTCCGACTCCGACTACGACTCCAAATGGGATCCACCGTCGAATTAAGCCCACTGGCGGTAGTGCGAGATTGAGGCGGGAAAACGCATGTGAAATCGGTGAGCAGCCGCTGGCTTTAATTTACCCGCTTTTGCTTTCCATTTGCTGCGTTTATTAGCAACTCTTTTTTCGTCAATTTTCATTTCGTTTGGATCGCGATGGGTATAATGACTTGGTCATGAAACATGACGGGTTTTATTGACGGTAATGTGCGTTTATGGCTAGCAGATGTCGTCGATAAAGGGTCACTTTTGTGTTACTTTTTGTTCGGTTATTGTATGATTTGTGATTTGGATGGGGAATCCCCAGAAAGATTGAGTATTTTATGGCTGACGAAATGAAGTCTTTAAGTACTTTTTTTACCTTTGATTTTAATTTTACTAACATATGTTTTAACACATAATTTTTAAAAATAAAAATGTATTTATTTTATTTGTGGATCAGCTTTTAAGAAAGTAACCGAGTACTTTTCTAAATATTAAATATTTGTTATTTTGTGTGTGTAAAAATTTGTATTCTAATTATTTTTCTATTGATTTTCAAATTAATGTACTAAAAACGGTTTATTTTAAACATCTACTAAGAATTTGCATCCATCTTATTTTTCATTTAAATGAGAGTTGATTTGCTTTTTTTTTTATTTTTTCTTACTACGTAATTAATTTTTAACAACTATTTATTTGGGCAAAGAAACACAAAAATTTGTTTTGTAATGCTTTAAAATAAATCCATATAAATTGATACCTTTTGTTAAAATTCTTTAACAAAATAAATAGTTCAGACGGAGGTGACTTACATTAAAACACTAATCTCTGCAGTTTTTAATTGCAGTAGCAAGTGCCTATTGCTGCGCTTCCCACCAATCGATCTCAATCGGCTTTTCTACTTTCTCTTGGCTAGATCACATGTGTGGGACGCCCAACTTCCTGCCTGGCATATAATTTCCTGCGGTCTAGCGATCAATCTTCTAGGAGTTTTCACTTTTCTGCACTCGAATGTCCAAGAAATTAGCTATGATTAAATGCCATTTTCGATGGTCGCCAAGGGGATGCGCAAGTGTATAATAGTTTCGGCACGTTTTTCCAGTTTTCCTGCCAATCGTCAGCTTTTTGTCAGCAGGTGAAAGTGGAAATACATATTTTCCCAGGCTTTGTGCGCTTCGGTTGTCATTGCTCTGCACAATTATCGTATTAAGCATTGTTTTACTTGAAGAAAAGCCCATTAAAGGTGCAAACGCCCTTCGCCTTGAGTTCACCCGGCGTATACGCAATCTCGGTGCAAAGCGCAGCCGCAGCGTTGACTTTTTTTTTTGTATTTTATTAGTGCCGAGAGTTCATTGCCCCGCTGAAAACAAGAGAAATAAAAGCCCAATACAAAACTTTCGTACGACTTGGAGAGCTTGAGGCCGAATCGGCTGGTAGAAAACGAAAGTTGCCTCATGTTTGTGTTTCAGTTTTTGCTTTTTTTGTTCGCCAGCGTATCAGTTGTACCGCCGCTGCCTCAGTCAACGTCTCTGTCGACGTAGCAGCCGCCGAAGCTTTGCCTTTCCCTGTTTTTTGTTGCTGCCTGACTTGGCTTGATGTAATCAAATTGCGAATGCCGAATCTGAAGCTCCACAAATGTGAGAAAGAGAGCCATTCGGTTATATATGTGTTATTTTTCTAACGCTGTCGCTTTCTTTGGCTTCTAATTTGGCTAAATGCTGCTTTTGGCACCATTAACGAGCCCCATCGGCGACGATCATCATCATCGAGTGACGGTATTTGTCGATATTTAATTAAACCAAACATGCTGGCCATTTCATTTCGTAATTTGATTGTGGACACCGAGTGGACCACAAGGCATTTCCCATTAATGGCCATCATCATCAGCATCTTTTGTCTGGCAATTGTCTGTTTTTTTGGGGACGATGTCGCCGTGTCGCTTGTCGCCCCATTGATTGCAATTACATAAATGCGATTTCGGGCAGCTTTGCATTCGACGCGGTCAGAGCTCATTGCACCTGAGTCGAATCCACCTGGGTAAATTGCCTTTTCGGCTGCCCCAGGTGAAAGTTCTCAGCTCGACGCGTTTTTGTGTGTGGAAAATCGCATGGATTTCCACACAGCGTTTGTGGAAAGTGAAAACTCTGCCAGCGGAAAAACTGGAAAAACTGCCAGCCATCAACGATGGAAACGGAGATGGAAATGTAGTCGGAGTCGGAGTTGGTCGCGTCTGCCATTTCCGTTGCCCGGACCCAAAAGAGGTCGTTTAACCCGGGCCACTTTTATTTACCTTCACCCAACCCAATCCACAGTAATACCGAGACTCTTCGTCACTCAGAGAAAAATCGTAACTTACTGAATCAAAATGTCTAGATCAAATCTCTAGGGATTTTGAATCACTTAAAAATAAGTATATTCCAAAAAATTGAACGTATTCATTCTGGTTTTGAACATTGCTCATCAGGTCCTACAAAAAACGTAGAATGATTGAAAACCCCCTGTCAAGAGACTTAAAATATTCCTAGATTTTTACATTTTATATCACTTTCTTGTCAATATTAGTTATACATTTCTTCTCCATAAAATGTCTAGGTTAAATTATTAGTCTTAAGCAACACTGAAACCCAAGGAAACCGATTATATTGAAGACTGATTAAATAAAGTTGCCAATTAAGTAGCAATGCGCTAATCAAATAATAAATAATAATAATTTAATAATAAGAAAAAAACAAGAAAAGAAGCAAACTTCGGCAAGCCGAAGTTCATATACCCTTGCAGTTATTACAAATCGACTACATTTCCAATTCTATGCCTATATTACTAAAAGGTGGCCCATAACTGGACTTCCGAAGTCCATAACTTTACCAACTTTTATCCGATTTCAAAGTGGCATACCTTTAAAGACTTTTAATTTGATTCTAAAAATATCTGCATCAAAATTTTTCATTTTAGAGTTGGTCCAATTTTTGACCCATTTTCATGTCATTTATTTCCAAGTTTCCGATGTGTTGTTAGAAGGTGGCCCATAACTGGACTTCCAAAGTCCATAACTTTACCAAATTTTATCCGATTTCAAAGTGGCATACCTCTAAAGACTCTTAATTCGATTCTCAAAAAATCTGGGTTGGAGATGTCTCCTTCACTGCGTAGCACATTTTTGACCAAAATTATAATACCCTCTGCAAGGGTATAAAAAGATCAAAAAAGGCTAGCTTTAAAATATACAATATTTGTTTAATATGTATTTATGTTTTCTCATGCAAAAGTTGTGTCTAATGTATTACATTTGCATATTATTAGCTAACACATTGGTAATTGTACAAAATAGCACCTAAAATCATGAAATTAGCCATATTTGATAATGTTTTTCTTTCTGTGCAAGTAATTTGGTGCGATCTGGTATTGGATTTGGATTTGGGATTGGCGTTGGTGTCTTGGTCTTGTCTGCCAATTATGCGGCATTTCAATGTCAAAGTGAAAGTTGACTCTTAGTCATGAGCAATCGCAGTTGGACCCCATCGTTTTTGCTACGATTCGATATGGGCGAGAGGGGGGATGGTTGCTGTGGAGGGGGCCACTTCCACTTGAGCCAACTTCCAGGCCATTCCGATCCCGGCTCCAACTCATTAGCTCTGCCGCCGCAGAAACTGCTGCCATGGATGCCGTAGAACTCGTTAATCAAGCGAGAAAGTTGCCGGCGGTAATTGTCGACGAGGGGGGCGGTGAGGGGGGTGCACTCAGGGGGAGGCATCCTCTACTCAATAATATTGCTCACTTTTTTCGCCTTTGTCTTTTCCGTTACTTTTTGTTTTGCATAGTTGTTGCCCGCTTTGCATTAGATTGCCCGGGGGCAGAAACTCGAGTGTGGCCATGCCAACTTATCGTGGGTCATAACGGTTTCCCATGAATCTCACAAATTCCCCACACTTCACATTAATCAATATTTGACCAGCAAATTTATTACCAGAGAGTGACAGTCCAAGAATTGGAAATCAATTATTTTGTGCTAAAACAGAAATCTAAGTATTTAAAAATAATATGTATTACTACCTTTCCTGAGTTTTCCTGTACAACCTTTTATTTTTTAACAAAAGAAAGAACTATTTTTAAAGATTACCTTATTTAATGTTTTTGGTAAAATAAGGTTCCTATATCTTTATATTTACCTTTAGGACTTCCTAAACTTTAAATTTCCTATACCATTTACTTTTATATTTACCTTTAGGACTTCCTAAACTTTAAATTTCCTATACCATTAGGCACAATGAAATTGTATGGCTTTTATTTGTAGGGTATACAATAAATCAACATCAGTGATGCAATGACTTTTCGGCCCACCCACGAATCCACTTTGATTTTTAATCATGCGCATCGCTTTTGCCAATAACTTTTTTCATATGTCATAGCCACATATTTGCGGCTGATGAACTTATGGCCCGCCACAATCTGCACAAGCCGCATGTGTGGATACACCCACATCCAGACCACCCACCCACCATAATACCCACCTCCCCCCCCTGGAACTTACTTTTTGCGAAAGGCCTTGGCTGCGGCGAGGGTGGCGTAGGCGGCCATCTCCCGGCGATCCGAGTCCGAAGTGGGGGCATTGAAGCGGGAGAGCATCGCGGCCGGATGATTGTCCTGCAGGGTTTGGCCTTTGACGAGGCATTCCGAGGATTTCGAGGATGATGTGATTCAGGGTTAGGAAAAGTGCCGCATAGTACCCACCATTGCGCAGCATCTCCGGCTGAATGCGACCGTACAGCTCGGCCATGGCATCGAGTCCCTGTCGCACGCTCTGCTGCAAGGCCACATCCATCAAGGTGGGACGCCTGGAGCGCCCATTCCGCGTCCCCTGGAATCCACCCTCCACCTGCTCCGGGTGCAGCTCCTCCTCTTCCTCCAGGCCGAACAGCGGGATCAGCGGACGGGGCAGCTCCTTGGTGGGCGGCTTGCCGCTGCCCCTCTCCAAGTGCACCAGCAGCAGGAGCAGCAGCAGCACCGCCACCAGAAGTGATGGCTGCAGCATTCCAGCGGCGACTTCTGGAATGGTTTATTCGCTGTCAAGTTCAGTGCAAAGGTTGCCAAGGGAATTTGTGTGGGAAGTTGGAAAGTTGTCAGTGGTTTTGGGGTCATCTTTGGGTTTTCTTGGGGGGTTCAAAAAAAACTTTTAATTTTCTTTTAATTTAGCTTGTTAGCTTGGTAAACTCATAAAAACTAAAGCTTAAAGAATTAAAATAATTTAAAAATGCCTTTACTTAAAAAAGCGAAGTCTTAACTATGAGTGAAATATATCCAAGCAGTGACTTAGTCAATGAGTTGATTGGTTTCGCATTGCGTCCTAATAAAACACCAATCACCTAATCTCCCCCGAGGTGTAAAAGTTGCCAATAAACTGAGTGAACTCGATAAGGCGCGAATTAAACATAATTATCAATAATGTTACGTCGCTTTGGGTCGCCAATACCGATGCATAATTGCTGATGTTGCTTCTTTCGTGATTCAATCGATGCGGTTACATCAGCAACTAAAACATCGAAAAAGGCAGCAGCAAAAAAAAACAGCAAAAAGATTGCTATTATTTTGTTAGCCTTTTTTTAAGCTGCCCACTGCTAATTACAATAATGCAAAATTAACTTCAACTGCAACTTATTATCGCCCAAGCATATTATTCTCTTTTCCTGCGTTTTTTGTTTCTACTTGGCACTTTTATTTATTTCATTTTGTTTTGGCAGAGTGAATTTTGAGCTTGCTTTTATTTGAATACTCTTCTTAGGCCTGAGTTGTTTAACATTATGATTAAACAAGAAAGGAAAGCTAACTTCGGGCGGAGCCGAAGTTGATATACCCTTGCAGAATACTCTGTAAATTATATTCTCCAAAATTATTCATATGATGCATTCTTAATACTCATAAAAAATCCCAACTTCCTAACTTTAAAAACACCAAAGTTATGGCATTTCCAATCGTTCAGTTATATGGCAGCTATAAGATATAGTCGGCCGATCCTTATGAAATTTGGTATGTCGGATTGATTGGCCAAAAATAAAACCCATAGAAAATCCCAACTTCTTAACTTTACAAACAACAAAGTTATGGCACTTCCGATCAATCAGTTATATGGCAGCTATAAGATATAGTCGGCCGATCCTTAAGAAATTCGGTATGTCGGATTGATTGGCCAAAAATAAAACCCATAGAAAGTCCCAACTTCTTATCTTTAAAAACACCAAAGTTATGGCTTTTCCGATCGTTCAGTTATATGGCAGCTATATGATATAGTCGCCCGATCCGGCTCGTTCCGACTTATATACTACCTGCAATAGAAAGACAACTTTTGGGAAAGTTTCGAGCAGATAGCTTTAAAACTGAGGGACTAGTTTGCGTAGAAACGGACGGACAGACGGACAGACTGACAGACGGACAGACGGACAGGCGGACGGACAGACGGACATGGCTAGATCGACTCTCCTGGTGATGCTGATCAAGAATATATATACTTTATAGGGTCGGAAATGTCTCCTTCACTGCGTTGCAAACTTTTGACTGAAATTATAATACCCTCTGCAAGGGTATAAAAAACATAAATTGAGATGATTATTTTAAAAATTTCAAAGAAATTAGTTGTAGATAAGAACTAATCAGAAAAAACCTCAAATCCCTGGAATTTAAATTAGCCGAGCGTATAAAATGTTAATCACTTTATTTGTTCACGATGTCTTTCCTTTCTTTTCCTCGTTTTTACAGGCTTATTTAATTTGTTTCACTTTACTTATTTCGACGCAATGCGGAGTACTTTATATGCTTCAATGACCGCATAACGGGCGTCAAGAGTGCCAGTGGTCGATGTAATAACTATTTTATGGAGGCTAAAACCTACAATTCATACACTGCCTTTGCATTTGCACGTCCAGTAGTGTTAATAGACTGACCAGATGGACACCATGTGGAAAAATTCTTAGAGCAAAGTGGAAGGGGATAGACCTTGCCTGATACCAAATATGGTAGGCATCATTTAAGATCAAACTGCAATTGCAAGACTGTTACATTGCTTTGTTTTATAATCACTTAATTTGTGAAATAAAGTGCATAGAAAATATGCGATTTTTATTTTTTTTTGGAAGTATTAATTAAAGAGATTGCCGTTTAAATTTTTGCAATTTAACTTTTGTTGTATTATATATATATTCCATAGAGTTTAGAAAACTACCGAAATCCACAGGTATTTTGGGCAATGCATTTGCAGATGTTTGGTTTAGTTTTTTATAAAATTATGCAATTAGGCTCATGACTATGGGCTTGCATAAGGCCTTTTCTCTCTTCCTCGTTCAAGGGTCCACAGCTCCAAAACCACCTACATACAGTACCAGCCAGGAAGTTAATGGCTAAGAGAAATTTTGCAGTCCGCTATTATAGCCATTTGTGCGCCTTGGCTGGTTTTGACTTTAACGCGAAGACACGCTCACTTAGTCAACGGTGGCACTTCGGCCATTAATAATAATCAATTTGTTGGATGATCTTTTGCGCAAAAACGGAAATTGATTTACCCCAAGAGCCGTGGGCAATTTGTAGTTCGTAATTGCTGTGTTTAACACCTGCCTCAAATAGCCGGCGACTTTCACGTTAATTTTTGTGGTTGGTGGATGGTGGGTGTGTGGCAGCTTCTATTTTCCTGGGGCAGCTCCTGGCAATGCTTTACACTTTTTGGATCCGCCGCTCAAAACACACACCGAAAAGAAACTTTTTCGCGTTTGTATCTGGGATCGTCGTAAACCGAACTAAATCGATTCTCACCTCACGGCTGCCATTAGAAGCCAAAAGAAACACAGACGCCGAGCCGCAAAGCCGAGACATGCCACAGCTTCACCAAAAAACGTTGGAAAAAAGAGTAAAAAACCGACGGAGAGATGAAAAAAATGAAAAAGCACCAAAGACTTCCAGGCAAGCGACCAGTTCTTCGCCGGCTTTCATTCACTGGCCGCGTAGTAGCACCCAGCACCCCGCCTCAGCTTCTACTTTTAAATATTTATTATTTATTTTCAACTTGCTGGCGCTTATCGTCGTCGTCGTCGTCTTGGTCGTCGTGGTCGCCTCTTTCCGTATTCAAATCGAAACGAGAGAGATAAAATGCCTTGCGGCTGCATAAAGTTCCCATTAAAGCAGAAACATAAGAAATGTCTCACTATGCGCCGATCGCCATTCATCCGCTCCACTCCGCCGAGTTGGGCCATTCAGATTCAGATTCAGGCATCCGACCAGCTCCACATCCACATCCATGTCAATCCATTGCCGCAGCCGGTTCATCAAAAGATGCCCAGCTGGATGCTTTGCTTAGCAGACCGCTTCCCCTCCCCCCCCTTCCCCCTCCACCCCATGCTGGCTTATCGGCGACCGCCATCGAACTGCTTTCAATTAGAAGAGAAAGTTCTTGCCACAAGCGCATGCAAGAAAAAGTGAAAAAAGAAGCACACTCGAAAAGTAAAAATAATCAACAAAGAAATGTTGTTACCGGCGGCGGGCGAGCGATGCTTTTACTCTTTTTACACTTAGCCACGTTGGAATCACGAAGGCCGGGCCATAAAAATTGCACCTCATAAATTAAGAAGTTGATGTATCACCCCGCCAAAGTGACAACAATAACAATTGGCCCCCGGCCTTCAGATGGAAATCGGGCAAAACTAAACCGAGCTGGCCGGAACGGAACTGAGCAAAAAGCAGAATATGCATAGAAAACAAATGACATCAGCTTGCATGGCTTAAAATAGAATTGTAAAAGGAAATAGTGCCGTTGGCGATGAGTTTTGACATCGTTAGTCGAGTGTCTTAGAGTACTCTAAAGAAAGTAAACGTAATTTGGAAAAAAAAAGTCCTAGGACTGTATAGATTTTTGAAAATATATCCTAGAAAATGGATCTAGGTAACTATGTTAAAGAAGTGTTTAGTTAACCCCCTGAAACTAAGATCTCTAAAAGCATTGCCTACTTTAAGGCGTCTGAATAGAGAGTATTTTGCCAATACATCCATTTATTTATGACCTCAAAATCCTTACGATCGGTCTAAAGCTTAGTAAATAAACATTTAAGAAGCAGCCTACAAATTTCTGTGCATCTCTGTATTTTGCCGTGTCTACCACCTAAATTTGTTCTGCTTAAAGATTAAGATTACTTTCAGGTAAGAATACTTTCATAGATTCATACATTTTTTGAAGTATAAGAAAATCAAATATAAGCCAATAATGAAAAAAATATATGTATATTAAAAAACCATACGTAAACATTGCATAAATTCCAAATAAATAAAGGTAGTTTATTTCTTCGACTAAGATGCAGGCATTTCAAAGTGCTTACTCACGAGTAAGTGATTCCCCTCACACTTTGGCCCATTGCCCGGATTCTCATCGTCTCTTAAATGCTTTTAGCTGCACTTACACGTGATGTTATCAGATCGGAATCGGAATCCGAATCCGAATCCGAGGCAGTGATGAAATCGGTCGAGAAGCCGGGTAAGCGGTAGAGTTGGATCATCACCAATTGCGCCGCAGCTGGTGCAATTGCCAAGAGACAAAGTCAAAGGTAAGCAGCTAAAGAGCAATAAAATGTGATCCAGTCGGCACAGTAAATGGGTTCAATTAGCATTCCCCGACTGGCTCTAATCTTCCACTAGCCGAGCGGTGCATTGGTGGGCGTTGCATTACGTATACGCCTCGTAAATTAAGTATACGTAAGCAAATGTATTTGCTTGACAAGAGCCACGCACTTGGTCAATTGGATTCAATTGAACTGTGAGCGCCCTCCAAAACGACGGATAAGAATGAAAACGACGGAGAAGTCAATATACCCTTGCAATAACACAATAATGTATTGTATATGCAATTACATTTATTCAAAAGAGACGAACTTTTGCGAAGTATAATGATTTGATTTCAAAACAAATTAAAAAAGGAAAGATCCAAGCAAACGTAAACCATTCTTAGTTTTATTATGGAAAAGTTAAAGTCATAAAACCTATAATATATTGCTAGAGTTCTGGACATTGCACATGTACCTTTTGGGTCGAAAGTGTAAAAAGTCCCCCTGAAAATGTACAAAAAAAGCCAAAACCAATCTGACTTTGATCCACAAAGCGACGTTCTACGGGGGCGTGACGAGGGGGCGGCGTGGGCGACAAGTGGGAGCGAAATGAACCGCCATTTGGGACCGCCGATGACGACAGCTGAGTGCCGGGTTGCGACTCTGCTTTCCGAGTTATAGAGCCCGAGACTGGGTCACTGTTACGAGCGTAAGAACCAGCGAACGTTCTCCGCTCACGCACACACTCTCAAACACAAAAAAAAATGAAGAAAAAAGCCGGAGTGCTTCGTAATTAGAAGAGAGGGCGATAAAGAGTGCGAGACGGCGGCAGAATACGAAAAGAATCGCTGGAATAATATAATACACGAGGTTGCCTTTGGCTTTTCGCCTTCTGGCCGGAGACTTCGCTTTCGTTTCGCATATTTTACGTTTACGTTTCCCCTTTGCTTTATTGTAATTTATAATTTATTTGAATGTTTTCTGCTTCTTGTTTCTTACTTTCACACGCAGACGGCCGGCGAAGAAAAAGGTTTGCCCCCGCCCACTCAACGAACGGTATCTACAGTCCATTGTTCGAGTAATTGAAATCGCCAATCTGCAGAGGCCCCGAAGTTTTCGATTTCGTTTTCAGTTTATTAAAAGTTCGATTTTTATTCGCCTTTGTTGGGATTAGCTCTATAAATAGATGTACAAGTAGACATACATATTAATATTATTTTATAGGTATAATAAATATATTGTAGATGCTCCGCTCGCTCTCTCGAAACATACGCAATTTACAGCACTTCAATTGAGCTTCGATTGGCGATTTAATTTATTTCGCTTCCATTTTAGTACAAATCACTTGAGCAAACACCATCCCATTTGGATTAATAATAATTTTAAGTTTTCTTTTTCCTTTTCTTTTACGTTTCTGTTTCGTCTCTTCGTGCGGCATATACAATATGATTATTAGAAGTAATAACAGTAGTATGGGTATTAAAGATTAGGCATATGTGTAGCTATATTTATATGGTTTATATGGGGGTGTGTGTGGGTTACGTGCCTTGCGTTTTGAGATGCAGCAGCACCTGGAAGTCTCCAGACTCGCAGCCAAAACTCGCAGAGCGCGTAAACAACAAAACAAAATTAAACAACATTGTAAAATGAGTGAGTGTATGCGTGTGCACTTACAAAATAAAACAAACTTAAGGCTACGCGTGTGTGTGTGTGTGTTTCTGTGTATAGCTAAGGTATTGCACTAAGTAGTATATGTATAAATATATGTAATAAACAATTTACATTGAATCAAAGAAGTCTGCTGAAGCTTACAGGAGAAAGAGAGAGAGTGTTAGAGAAGTTGTGGCAGACAAAAAAAAGTGTATAAATATGTGATGTACTTTGTTTTTTTTTGTTTTTTGGATAGTTTTTGTTGAGAAGGAATGTCGTTACACAGATTGCCCGTCCCCTGCCAAAACTTTGAAGCCTCTAACGTGATCCAGGGATCACCCATTTGAGTCATCGGAGCCCGAACGATTCGAATTATTTGGATTACTTGTAGAATCTTGGGAGTACCGCGAATTCATTATGATTGAATATGTTCAACTGGATTTCTTGGAGCTGCGCGAATTCCTCATGATTAAACCAAATCACCTGTTGCTTGAATTATTGTTGATTAATCCAGGTCCTTGCAGCATTGTCCAAGTCTTCATGTTACCCTTCTTTCGATCAGCCAGAGATCCCCCGCCGACAACCCACAGCACAGCACTCGACCGCTCCAACGGTCGTTCGTCCCGCCCCGCCCCTCGGGCCGCTCCGCCCCCGCTCTCAGTTGCGCCTCTCGCCCGCCCGTGCCGCCGCCGCCTGTCGCTGCTGCTGCTGCTCCTTGTCACGCAGCTCCTTGATGGCGCCCACCGTGCCAAACATCACCTTGGCCGTCAGCTGGGCCCGCGGCGGACCGCCGGACTTGCCACTGGTGGCCGCCTCGCGGTCCAACGAGGCATTTGCATTGGCGTAGGCGTTCGTGTACGAGACGTAGTTGTTGTTGAGGTCGCGACCGCAGCTGCACTGATGGGACATGTTGCACGTGATGTGTAGTTGTTGTTTGTGGGGTAGTCCGCTTTTTATATTCGATGATATTCGGCGTGGCGTTTCGTTTGGCGTGTGGAGCAGTGGATCCGCTTGCGGTTGTTTGCCAATTGATCGCGCCTCGCAGTCGCTCACACTTTCACAGACTCACTAGAACTAATTTCGAAAAGCTGTGGTGTTGTTTTTGTGGCCAGGCCCCGATCGGCAGCGCTGCGGCAGCGACGTCGACGTTGCCAGCGATGAGCGGAGAGAGAGCCCCAATCCCCAGTCAAAAAAGAGCGCTGCGATCAGCAGCTGTTGAGGGAGAGCGCGCTGTCGACGTCGATGCTGCTGCAAACTTTGCTGCAGTGAAATGTTAAATTTCTCTACACAACAAAAAAATGCAGATTGAATTCAAATACTTACAGTAAGAAATCTATAACAACATACCTTAATATATTTCTAGCAATTATTCTTAGGAGTTTGGCACTCAAAATATATCAATTTGGTAGAGTTACAAACCTTATTTGGTAGATGCATATAACCTTTTATTCCGAATTTTGACGAGGTTAACTGCCACAGGTTTTAATGGTTGAATTAAAGAACAGCTTTATAACATTTTACCAATTTAAAAAAATATTGTGGTAATTATTAATATAAATAATAATGTACACAAAGTTGGAGGATGTTAAGCTATATCGTAATGCCTCTTTTATCTTAGATGTTTAGCTTTTTCTAATATTAAGTCAAAATCTTTTTAGAAATTAAAATGTATATGTAAGATCATAAAATTAAATTTTATTTTTCGTGTATCTTCTGCAGCTGATCAGGCTCTCTGTGCTGCCGCAGTCGCAGTCGGTGTCGCAGTCGCTGCTTTTGGGAGAGCTTTCTTGATTGCAGCAAAGAGTGTTGTTGTGTTGTTTCTAATGCCTCCCCAATCCATCCCTCCCCCTTCCACCGTCCCAAATTGACGACGCTGCGCTTGTGTAATCTTTACGTCGTCTTGTATGTATTTTTTTATTTTTTATTTTTTTCTTATTTCTCTTTCGGTGGAGCTTTGTTTTTGTTGTAGTTTTACTCATAACAATTTGCGAATTCCACTGGCACGCTCGCAACAAAAACCACAACAACAGTAAAAACAGCAACAAAAGCAGCAAGTGAAAATCACTAAGCAATGCAGCGACTCACCTGTTTATTGTTGTTGCTGGCATTCATTAAGTTTCATTCACCTTTCACAGCAGACTTTATATTGTAAGTTTTTTTGGTTGCTCAGCTTATATTTCGGTCTTACTTTTTCGTAATTAAATGTGAGTGGTAAAAGCCATTAAAGAGCAAAAGGAAATGCCTTTCTAACAGCCTGAACCTGACCCCAAAAGAACCGACCCAAAGAATTTCCAACTGGTGAGAGCAAAGAAAAAAGCAAAAGAGACAAACAAACGCATTCGCTTTCGATCGATCGTCACTTTCCTCAGCCAGAAGGAGAAGAAGCAGCAGAAGACTCGCACTACCAGTTTTCTCCAAGAACCCAAAAGTCACGGTGACCCATATAACACTATATAACACCTCGGTCGCTGCTGACGTCAGCAGAGCGGGGGAAAGAGCGAACAGGAGAGAGTACAGAACAGAGAGCGAGCGAAAGAGAAAGAGTACTCCACTCCGATCGAAAAGAAAGCGAAAAAAGAAATTTCAATGCAGCGAAGCGTAGAATGGAGAACGTATGTTTGTTTGTGCTTGGAGTGGAGTGCTAGCAAACAAGCAAACACAATCACACACAGGTGATCGTTTGCTCACCCACTTATGTAGAAAAGTGTGTCATCGAGCGAGAGAGTAGAAGCTGCAGCAGAAGAGAGAGTAACATTCTTTAACGACTTTACTTTACGACTCTTCCCGGCGTACTTGAGTAAGTATGTATTGCAGTTACTTATTGTGTAAACAGTTGCGGCTAAAATAATAGTGCTTACCAGAAGTATCTAAAAATAGATGATGGCGGAGACCCACTACAATAAAAAAAGCTCAACCAAATGATACTTTTTCATTGCATTTTCATTCAGCTATATTTTTTGTCTTATCTATGAAGAAATCCGTCAAGAATATATTAACTTTATGTCTGATAAAATTAAAAGCTATTTTATATTACACTTGCTGATTAAACAATGTAAAAATGTTTATAAAAAACAAGCGACTATTACAAGTTAAATTATATATAAATCTAAATACTGAGTTGTTACAGAGATAAGTCTTCAGTATAAAACTTGCACTACATTAAAAAAACACAAATTAAAAATATAACAGTAAAATCTTTTCTTTACTTCGGTCTTGGCTTTTAGAAAATTAAACAAAATTATTGTGTTGATTTCTGATTTAGGCCTTTAAATCCAAACCTTTTTGGCCTTTCGCATGCCACCCACTTTCCTCCTGAGATTCGATTCTCGACTACGCATCTGGCCAAAAGACCTCTTGTCTTGGCCGTAAATCTCGCCGGCTTTCGACTTCGCTGGGCTGACTCCTAATTATAAATGCATATTTATGCCGCCAGTCAGTGGCTTCTACTTGCCGCTGCCATTGTTGTTGGCCAAGTTGCTGATATCTGACGCCACATAAGTTCATCTGGATCTCAAGTGCACATTGCACTGCGTTTTTCTCATGCGCAGAATCAATTAAAAGAGATGAAAAAACACCAAACGAAAACTTGTTGTGGGAAAAATCTCCGAAAACCTGCATAAGAATCGTGATTTTCCATTTTTTTATTGTTGTTTTGATTTTTGTATTTTTTTCGTCGGTCTAACAAACTACAAAAATGTTTTCTTTGGTTATTTTTATGTTTTCGCTTATGCATTTTTTCGGTGGGAAGTTAGTATCGTATCGCTGTGTGTGGAGTAGGTGTGGGCTAAACTGGTTGGGTGCCTCGGTGTCTTTGGCCCGGCCAACTGCAGGTTTAATTTTGTGTCTTTGTTTTGCCTTATTTTGCCTTATTTTGCCTACCGCCGCCGGTCCGCGATGATGATTTATAGCTGAACTTGTCTTCTGCAAAAGCGGACAGAAATCGAATCGAGTCACATATCCTCCTTCTGGCCATATGCACACATGGCCCAATCCGCAAGCCAGATGCCAAACACCCAAATAAGCTGCTTGGCCTGTGATTAGACCGCTGGGAAATTTATTAACCTGTTCCGGTGCGATGACGCGCCAGGCCACGCTTTGGCCATGTTTTGGTGTTGCGGGCCATGTCATTAGGCCCTCTTATCAGCCTGATTTATGATCGATGGCCCTGTGGTGAGTATGAAACGCACGCGGTGACAAATGTATTCAAATTCATATGGCTAAATCCACATAACCATTGGAAGTAAATGTCCCCAAGTGCAGCTGCAGTTATTGGCCAAGGTATCGCGATGATGCCAATGGCTTTTCAGGAACTTAATGCCCTTCTGATGACTACTGACGTCATGCCCACAATTAGCCGCCATTTTTCTTAGAAAGCCATAAAAACGTATAAATTTCTAGGACAAATTGTAATTGCGCCACAAATCTCAATGCAATTTCGGTGAGTCCCCTCGATTTCACGCTGTTCTCCTAGCATTGCGTATACGACCCGTGTTCCCCAGACCGTTTTTATCCGTATTCAGGGGGTGGATGGCCAATCAATGTGTATATTTTCTCAATATTTTCCAATTAGCCAGCGATTTTTTCTTTTATTCGTAATTAAACTATTTACAACTTAGCATCGTCTCAGCGGGATTCGCTTGGGTAATGATTATTTCCCCAGTCCCTTTTTCCCCCATCTGGTTAATTGCCCGGAATGCATTGAAACGTATTGGAGAAACGTAAGCAGATTGATTAGAAATAATGTCAAAATACCACTGTACGGAAATCAAATGGGTAATGCCACAAATTCAAAAAAATTGTCGTATCAGAAGTCAAATGATATATTATATAAAAGAAATCTAATGAAAAAGCTGATAAATTGTCCAGGAGTTTCGTTATAATTGCTTTGGCTTTATAAAAGCAAAGATTTAAGAAAGAATTATGTGTTCTTCACAGTAAGAAAGTTAATCCGAAGCAATTACAATTTTTAACAAATCAACCACTTCAGCTCCCTTTTGGAATAATATAACCAAACAAAGCTTGCACTTATACACAAATGAATAATCCGCCTAAAGATGTTTCTAGCAAAATCGACAAAGTGCGTCGAATTGGACTTAGCCACACATTTGTGTAATCCGCGAAGAAAGCCGAGCGGAGAACAGGGCAAATGTGGCAGCAGGACAAATGTTAAAAGTTATGCGTTGTGGGCCCAAGGCAGCGCTATGAAATAGATGCTGGCATTCCGCATAAAATTCCTTGACGTTTCGCTTTTGAAATGTTACCGCCAAAGAAGGGGGCTACTGGGATAAAGCCCGGGTTGCATGTCATTTGAGATGTCAGCCGTTTTCTGAGGATTCCCCACAAAGATGGGTTAAAGGCGCCGGAGGGCAAGTGTCCTGCATTTGAGTAATGCGCGCCCAGTCAGCTGGCAATTTTCCGCTGAAATGAGAAATAGTTGGGCACACATTGCCGGCTGATGTTCCGTGGGTGTCGGGGTATATCCTAATGAACCCCAACATCGCATTCATCACACGCACCGTTGACTAGCATATATGCAGCAGTGCATCCTCCAGTTGCAACTTTCCTCACCATCTCAGAACGTCGGAATTATCTCGACTTTGGTTTCACCATCGTCGTGGAGCGGTTTCTTGGCTTGGCTTTCCGGAAAAGCCGCATGGCCATGGCCACTTGTTACATCCTTGGGCGCAAAGGACCCCACAACACGACCCAAAACCACCCTTCGTTCGTGGTGAGAATCCGCCGTAAACTCACCACACATTGTCGTCACTTCTTGCGGCTGTCGTGTGGGTGGTTCGTTGATAACGGCGCGCAAATCGCAAATATAAGAGGCCGAGTGCCAGCGGATGCGGATTCAAAACTTAACCGACATTTGATCTGTCAACGTGCCACAGGAGCAGCAGGCGAACGACTCCGCGGAACCTCTAGAACCTCCAAGTTTCACCGCGTATCCTGTGTCCCAGAGTGCCAATCCCCGAATCGATCCTGCAAAAGTTGCATCGCGATTTTTGTGCATTGCGTGTCAGTTTTCCCAGCGGCTTTTGGATCTTGCTGTAAGTTGTGCATATAATTGAATATTTAAAATATTTGATTAGAGTAGTTTAAGTGAAGGCTTGCATAGGCTTGTAATCTTTAATTAAATAATAAATCCGGCGTTAGTAAATTGGAGAATTACCTTTTAAACATAGTTGTTGCGTGTCTCATAACTATCCAAAATATAATACAATTTTATATATAAAGTAGACCATCATTTTTTAACATAACTAAGAGTTCAATTTCGGATAGGAAATTATTTAAGTGATGTAATTATATTAATCACTGTTTTTAACAAAATCCCAATTTAACGTACGTTTATAATTAAAACAAAGTTAAAATTTAAAATTTTGTGTACAATTCATTTATAAAATTTGTTCTGTATTTCTTATTCAAAACATATAATGTGAAAATGCATTAAAAAAACGTTTAATAACAATTGTTATTTAAAATAGGATAGGATTAGGATAACTGTATTGTATTTTATACATAAGTTGAGGATTTTTTTCAGTTTTTAATCAATTGTTTTTCTGATACTTTTACAAATACGCTTCACCTTTGACCCAAAAAGTCTATCTGAATATATCTCCCAAAAATGTTCGCACTTTGCCAATAGACCCAAAACTCAATCAGAACATTTGCCCCAAAAAGTATGCAATAAAAACGCAATGCAATTTGTATTGGTTTTTGATCTAAAGAAAACCCTCAAATTCAATTCGTTTTCAATCGCTTAGCGCGGAGACAAGGCCAAATTTGATTATATAAAATGCCTCAGGCAACAATTGACATATGGCAACAGGGTCTAGGGTCTAAATCAGCAACTCTCAGCCAAATCGTTCGCAATCGCAGAGGCGCTGCTAGAAGACAAAAGACAAGCCTCAATCAAATTGTAATTAAATAAATAACATGGCGCCCGAGAGCAGAAAAATGGGATCACACATAGGAAACCCAAAAGCCAAGGACGAGAATATTAAATAAACAAATCGGAGGACAATTGTTGATTGATGTTGGGGCAAGTTATGGGCTGCTCCGGATGGCAGATGGGGCAGATGGGGCACGATTCGCCGCTCCGGGGTCAGTCGCAATGTTTACTCGCAGAATTGATACACATGTCAAATTAAAGAAAAACAAGAAAGTGGGGGGACTGAATGGGCGCACAAGGGTCAGCAGCATCTCAAAACAAAACAAAGGGGGCCATGAGGTGCTGGGTTTTTATTGCCTAACCGCCATAAATTGGCGCAAAGAAGTTAGCCACTTCATTACCTGAACGTAACTTAATTAGGGGAGCTTAGAGAGTAAAGGTGAACGCGGGCGCTTTCGCCCCTGGCAGGGCTTTCAATTTAAAAAAGCGTTTCAATTGCACACAGCTAATTTTTGCTCATTTTGAGGTTCAGCTTAGGGATCTGTCGGTCGTAATTTGCCACATCAGCTGAAATTGTTTCACCGCGAAAGCTGAAAATTGGCTTGTATCCTTTGGCCTGTGTTGTGTTGCCCTTTGCCCTGGCTGCTTCATCGGCAACTGGGAAAGTTTCCCAACTTAATTAGGCCAGGACAGAAGACGACCTTCTTGGCCGCTCCTTTGAATTTCCGTTGCATTTTGCCTCGGTCAAAACTAATCGCCGCTGCGGATATGAGAAAAGCCCAGCAGAGCAGAAGAGTTATGGCCAAAAGTGGCGTAAATTCATAAACAGATAATGCCTGAATCTCATTTGCGACCAAGGGCGCAGCAGTGCGACAAACAAGATTTTATTGCACGAATGGAAATAATAGTGAAAGGTGTTGACACTTTTCACAAAACTTGTTTTGCCCCCATCAGATTTACGATAGCTGCTCCTCGTTGTTTTTGTTTTTGTCGTCGTGTTCGCCGTGTTGCGGTTGATAAAGTCTAACAAATGTGACGATTTTCCGCCTATTATCTCGTGGCCATAGCCTTTTGCAGCCGGAGCTTTTATTGTCCTGCGTGGAAAATGCACAGCTGCCATCCGGAGTGCTGCCATTGTAAATCAAACACGGAGGTCGGGGGTCTTGGCTGCCTTTTGCGGTCTGTTGGCGAACCTGTTGCATGATTTGTGGCGCTGTTGCACATGCACCCAGCGATTTATGGCCGGCCACGGTGCGTATGCGCAACATTTGGAGCACAGAGCGTAGGCTTCGATTAATTGATTTGCCCAGTGTTTGCACATAATTATGGGCGACAACGAGCCGCGTACTTACTAAGCTGCTAAGTCGGAGGCCTTTAGAGAAAATTGCCAGAAAAGTTCATTTGCCTAGCCAAACAATAAGTAAGCTGGAGGCACTGGGGTTCTACGTGCCCCGACTGCCAAGTTTTCCGGCGGAAATGCAACCACGGCAGTGAAAACAGTTGTGCACTTTCAACTGATGGCACTGACATCTCAACAAAAGCGTTGATGACTGCCACTTACTGGCACTGCCATTCCGCTAATGGAATCCTGCGAAAAGGACACCCCGCCAGAGCATTTCACGTCTCGACTGGCTTTAATTTTTGGGTAATTGTCTTTGTTAATTGTGGCATCTGCGGCGGGAGTTAAGCCACCCATTTCGCGGATCAAATTCAACTTTTACGGCCCGACCTGCAAGGCCAGCAGAAAAGAAAACCCGTCTGCTGCAATTCCAGTTGGCCAAAGACCTTCCGCACAGCTATTCAGTCGGTGGCGCACAGCTATTCAGTCGGTGGCATCAAACGTTTTTGCCACATTTTTACGCGTTCTGCAGCCCATTTTTATTCGTTGGTTATTTTGGCCTCTGTTTGCTTGCTATTGCCAGGCTGTCAACGCGTCGACATTTGTTTGCCGTTGACATATTTTGTGTTTGGCCAAATTCCTCGTCGATTGTTTGTTTCTTTATTTTGCATAAATATTCGTAAACGAAGGCACACATTAGGGTGATTGGATTTGTGTGGAAGAATAGAATTAGAGGTTCTGTTTGGCATCATTTAACTTTGATTTTATTTAATATATTTTTAATTTAATAGCTTGATACTTGTATTTTGATTGGTGTACCTTTATTTTTGGCAAGACGTATTGCAATACAGAAAATTCCTTCATAAACAACTTATAAATAATCTTTATTTAACATATGTATATTAAATGAATTCATATTTCTTTGGCAGCTTACTTATTAAAGACACTGCTTTAAGCTTTGGTACACTATACATACACAAGATATTTTATTCTTTAAAATGGGAATTATGAAATGAATTTTTTAAAAACCTAAGAACCCGTCCTTCGATGTGGCTTATCATAACATCGAGTCACCCTATCTCACGCGTATCCATGTTTGCGCGAGGCGACAAGTGTCGGCCGCAAAGTATGCAACGCTTTGACACACAGAGAATTGGGGAGCGGGCGCTTAAAATTCTATTCGTCGCCTGCTCACTTTGTCTTCTCTCGTTTTTGCAGCAGCGGCAGCCAGACGTGCCCCATCCCGTGCCACGCCCCCCGTCCCACAATGAACTCCCTTCACGCCCACCTCCTGCTGCTGGCCGTTTGCTGTGTCGGCTACATCGCCAGTTCCCCGGTCATTGGCCAGGATCAGCGTAGTGCCGTGTCCGGCGACAGCGATGCAGATGTCCTGCTGGCCGCCGACGACATGGGCGACAACGGGGCGGACAACATCGACAAGCGGGTGGAGCGTTACGCCTTCGGCCTGGGTCGGCGGGCCTATATGTACACGAACGGAGGAGCCGGGATGAAACGGCTGCCGGTCTACAACTTCGGCCTGGGCAAGAGGTCTCGTCCCTACTCCTTCGGACTGGGCAAGCGGAGCGATTACGACTACGAGCAGGACAACGAGATCGACTACAGAGTGCCGCCAGCGAACTATTTGGCAGCCGAGCGTGGTGGTAAGTAGCCCACCTGCTTCTCCCATCCCACATATCCTTTTAATCCTTGGGCTTGCAGTGCGACCCGGCCGACAGAACAAGAGGACGACGCGTCCGCAGCCCTTCAACTTTGGCCTGGGCCGACGTTAAGTCAACCCGGGATCCATCCTGATCGGATGGCGCACTAAACCAATTCCAGCCGTGCGCCATTTGACCAAGGAGCAAATCAAATCCTAACTATTATTATCAAACAAGTACTTGCTAAATCTCTGAGACTCTTCTCCAAACTTAAAACACATTCAGGAGCCTATCTAAATGTCTTTTAATCCAACCGATTTCTTTGCACGCCCCTCGTCCCTTAAATATTTATAGTAATTCGCTAGAGCCAGATAAATAATTTTTAGTTCATGCAATCGAGACATATAGCGGCAGCCTCCAATATAAAATTGCGAAAAATACCAAAAAAAATGAAGTGACATATTGAGAACGAAACTGGCGTGTGCAATTATCAAGAAGGAAATACATAAAATGTTATACGAATCTATTATATATGCATATTCAATCCAATTTACAGTACTCCATATATGTACATTTTAAAGGGGCATTAATTAATATACACGCGGATTTAAACATACATATATACTTGGGGCAATCTCTCTCGAAAAGGGCGACACAAGTGGCATTCGTTGTGGTCGCAACCGGAGGAGCACGAATATTGGGTAAACTACTGCATACTAATATCGATGTAACTAAGTGTTTGAACAAAGTGATTACTAATTTAACTATATAATTACAAACATGTAATTGTTTTGTGAATACATGCATACCTACCCAAATAAACATAAGCGCAGCAAAACTGCGCAAGCAAATCCAGTTGATTGTGACTTTCAAATATCTGATTTATTGTTTAGCTCCGATTGTGGTTTCTCGTAAAAAAAAACTTAGTTCTAGTAATAAACTTTTAGTTACAGTATTCTTTTACAGCATATACATTCTTACTTAAACTTTTATTTTACATTGTGGTTTCCTTAATTTATTTGCGATTGTCTCGGTAAAACTAGCTTGGTCTAACAATTCATCTTAATATTTTAAATACAACACAGAAACGTTTCAAACATTTAACATTACGAATCTTACTAGAACTAGAACATGTCGATCTGCAGCTTGCACAGAATTGTGTCGAAGGCGAAAACGGACGAGACGAACGTGTAGGGGCTATAGCGGATGATGCCGAAGTCCGGCTCCAGGCTGGGCAGGGCACTCGGCGTGAAGTTCATCTTTTGGGTCTGATGACGTCCGAAAGAGGTGGGCGGAGGCTTGCGGGCGTTCTGCTTCATCTTCTCCTTGCGGGCCACCAGTTTCTTGGTCTCTCGCACCATGTAAATGGCCTCTGTATTGGTCATGTAGTCATGAATGATCTAAGAAACACAAAATTAATAGTTATCATGTCTTATTCAAACTATATTATTAGTATGTGAATCGTTACCTTTCGCTTCTTGGGACAGTGGGCGAAGACCCAAATGAGGGTGCACAGCGTGTTAAATATTTCACTGTCTTTGTCGCACCAGCGCAACAGCATCTGGGCAATGGTCACCAAGCCACCCTCCTGGAACGTGTTCACCGTCGTGCTGTTGTAGCGGGCCAAATTGAGGATGATCCGGCTGCAGCGCTCGATCAGCTGCTTGTCCACCTCCGAGCGAATGGCCTGCGCCATGATTCCATAGCAAAATGTGGACATGAACTCCGAGCACCACATCAGCAGGTGTGGTACAGTGCGCGAAAGACGATCTGCGGGGATTGGAAATCGGGGATTAGTTGAGTCGGCCACTACAGATACTTAACAAATAATAGATACTCACCCAAACGGTTTAAGACAGCCAGGGCGTCCGAGGCAATGAAGCGTCCCCGAAGGAATCGCACCGCCTCCTGGACTTTGCAGCGCACAGAGTTGACCGCCGTCGCCTCCTCCCTCAGCAGAATAAGGCGTTTTCGGATGGCCAAAAGACCTTGGTGCCTCTGTCGTCTCCGGGTGAGATGGCCACGCCAGTAGCGCTGTATCACCTTAGCGGCGCGTTTCTGGCGGATTAGTTCCATCATCTCGGGTGTCATCAGGGCCTGGAAACGTTTGCGAGCCATGAAGCCACGGGCACGGGCCTGGAAGTGAGGACTGGTGCGGCGAAGCAGCAGGAAACGTTCACGTTGCTCCACCATCAGACGCTTGCCACGGAACTTCTGCTGCAGATGGATGGCTAGAGTTCGCAACCGGACAAACTCCTGGCGTGCTTGTTTCATACTGCGATTAGCGCGGAATTTGCGCTGCACCAGGATCACAGAGGATCGGATTAGCTGGTAATCCTGTCGTGCCCTTAGCATGGCCTGGCGGGCACGGAACCGGCGCTGTATCGCCAAAGCTGCCTTCCGCTTCATCTCAAATTCCATGCGCTGCTGTCGCATCTCCAGAGTGGCTCTGATAAACGTCTGCAGGAGTCGCACCTTGCGAATGGTGTCCAGGAAGATCTGCCGCTGGCGACGAGCCTGAACTGTGGCCCGCCACTTGCGCTGAATGCTCAATGAACTGAGTCGAATCCTGCGGTAACCCGCGCTAATAAGCCGCGTTTCGCGTACACTGCGCCACCACTTCTGCAGACGGATGACAGCCTGGCGCTGCTTTTGGTACACTCCCATCTGCCTCCTCATTTCCAGCTTGCCACGGAATCGTTGTTGCACTTTGATGATGGCTTCCCTTTGTTTTTGGTATACGACCACCTGCTTCTGCATCTCCTTCTTGGCTCGATACCGGGTTTGAACAATGATAGCTGCCTTTTTGAGCTGGTTATAGCTCTTCAATTGCTTGATCATGGCCAGACGAGCTCGGTAACGTCTTTGCAGAGTTATGGCTGCCTGGCGCAGCTCCAAGAATCTGCTCCTCTCCCGCTTCCTGAGGAGATGCCCTCGCCAGTGCATCTGCAAGCAACTAACAGCGGCCTGAGTGCCTCGGTACTTGGCTCGTATGAACCTCATGGCCTTTTGGGCATGGAACCTGCGCTGTAGCTTTATGGTCACCTCGCGAAGTTGCAGGAATTCCAGTCGCTGCTTTCGCATCTGCAACAGAGCCCGCCGTCGTTGTTGGACTACCAGAGCTGCCTTTTTCAGCCGGAGATACTCATCTCGCTGTTTTTGCATCTGCCGCTTAGCACGGTATTTCGTTTGGATGAATCTGGTGGTGGACTGCAGCTGAACGTAGTTCTCCTTTTGGCGACGCATCTGCACAGTTGCTCGCCAGCGCCTCTGGACATTGATGATGCACTGGCGGGCTTTCAGGTAAGCATTGCGATCCCTGATCATCTGTTGAAGCAAGCGGTAGCGTCTTTGGATGAGTATAGTGGAGTAGCGAAGCTGCAGATACTTTTCCCTCTCCTCGCGCATTTTCCAGTTGGCCCTCATGCGCTGCTGCAAGCAAATGACACTCTTACGTAGTAATTGGTAGTTGTTACGTTCGATCCTCATCTGGATTGTGGCTCTCCTATGAGCCTGGACCGTAAGGACGGCGGCGCGGAGTGCCAAGTAGTAAGCTCGATGCTTCCTCATCGATAGCTCTGCTCTCCAGCGTTGCTGCACATTGATGGCCGCCTGTTTTAGCTGCCGGAACTCCTTCCGCTGCTTCAGCATACTCCACTTGCCCCGCATCCTGCGCTGTACGAGGACGATGAGTTCCCTTTGGCGCAGGAACTTTTGGCGCTGAATTTTGCCCAACTGATAGCTTCGCCATTGCATTTGGATGTAGCTGGCAGCTGCCTTTTGCTTCTGGGATCGCTGAAGTCGAGCTGTGGCCGCCGCCGCCAAGAGCTTCTTGGCAAAGAGGCGGCGTCGCCAGATGCGCTGCAGGAAGATGGCGGCCTGTCGGAGCTCTAGGAACCGCCGGCGGCATTCCCTACCTAACTGCTGGGCTCGCCACCAACGTTGGATGGTGACGATGCTGTGATAGCTCTGGTACAGCTGCTTTTGCGCCAAATAACGACGTGTGAACTTCTGAAGGACTATGGCGGCCTGTATGCGTTCCGCCTTGAACAGCTTGGCGTATTTCCTCATTTGGTGACCACGGAACACGGCCTGAATGACTGTGGCAGCTCGGTGTCGACGCATCAGCTCCTTGTGGCGAATGCGCCGCTGGATGACCACGTACAGCCAGCGACGACGCCACCATTTCTGAAGCACCGCAGCCGCCGCATGAAACTTGGGCGAGCGGAACTTGTAGATAATCTGCCAGAGCAGCGAGAGTGTCTTCTCGCGATGCCCGTCTACGATGTCCGGGGCTGAGATGTCACCGCCCAGCTGGAAATTGGCCTCGCCAAGGGCACCCAGAGCCAGTTTTACATTGAAGATCCGTTGGAGGCGGGAGATAGCTGGCACCCTCAACTGCCGGGTGAGGTCATCGCGCAGCAGAATGATCTCCATAACTCGGGTAAGCCTTACACCATCCCTCAAATCCACAGCCAGGTTGTTGAAGGCGTAGTCGAACTCGTCCAAGAAAGTCTGCCGATGCTGAAGCACGTAGCCCAGGCGACGCAACTCCCGCGTGATGTCCCCAATGTTGGCCAGCAGCTCTGAGGAGAAGCGCAGCAGGATGTCCTTGGTCTCCTTGTGCGGCGACTTCTTAACAAACAGGCAAGGATTGTGCTTGACGATGCGCTTCTGCTTGGCCTGGTCGAGGAAGAGCAGCAGGAAGAGGATCTTCTGCAACGAATGCTTCTTGATAGTCTCTGCGTACTCCTCGGTGAGAGTGTAGGCCTTGCTGTACCTCTGCTCCTCGAACTTGTTCCGGAACAAGCGATTGAGAATAAAGGTGCTGAGGCCCACAATGTCTCGGTTGGACTGCATTTGGATCTTTTCTCCAAAGACCACTTCCAGTCCAAGGCGCAGCCAGAGAGGGTTGAAGCAGAGCAGCAGCTCCAGGATGGTGCGCTGCATGACCACGTCCAGGTGGAGATTGCGGTCGCTGCGGATGCGGAGAGCCTGTTTGTTGACGTACACGGCCACCTTGGAGCAGGGCAGTCGCATCTGCTCGCTGAAGAACAGCTCCACGGCTGCCTTGCGCAGCGTCTCCAGGCGGTATTTCGTTAGGTAGTTCATGGACTGCTCCTCCTTGGTTTGGGCCACCACCAGCTCCTTGTTGCGCACCTCGTTAAACAGCTTGCCCACGTCTATTTTGCTATTCAAATCCGCATCCAGGTCTGCGGGTATGGAAACCAGGGCATTCAGCCACTTCTTAAAGTCCGCTTGATGTCGCTCTACAGCCTGCTCGTCCAGATACATGGTGGATGCCAGGAAGGGATCCGTTGTAGTGGTGGCCGCAAAGGGATCAGGGTTGATATACGTCTGCATATACAGCTCCGAGTCGTAAAGCTTGACAGGCGCTTGAACTCCAGTATCCCTGACCTTTCGCGGAGTGGTGGTCTTTTTCATCAGCGACATGGTTTGCGCCAGTTTAAACTTCTTGGACTGGGTGGCGCTCCAAGCGTGGGCACTACTGCTCCGAGCGGATGCATTGGCTGGCGCTGCACTCCTCGTCAGAGTGGTGTCCTCCACCCGTTGCTTCTTGGGCGGTGAGATGGCCAACGTCTCGTTCCGGTGCAGGGACTCGTTGCTGGGTGCATCCGAGAAACTCAGTTCATGAGAGCGGCGCTTGTGGGGATTCGGATTCTTTACCGGACTACCTTTGAGTGACCTTCGACCCACCTCGTGGAGATTGAAGCGACTTGACTGAGCCAGGATTTCATTGTGATTAAACAGAAACTCTTG
Source organism: Drosophila rhopaloa (assembly GCF_018152115.1). NCBI lineage: Eukaryota > Metazoa > Arthropoda > Insecta > Diptera > Drosophilidae > Drosophila > Drosophila rhopaloa. Next base: position 1,420,103 of record NW_025335047.1, read on the forward strand.
CTGGCCCACCAAACTGGCCTCGCTGCTGGAGGAGCTATTCAAGTCCTTGCCTTTTATCTGGGGCTGTTGCTCCTGGTAGTAGCGATTCTGCTCGATCGAACGGATCTTCATTTCATTAAGATTAGGCATGGAGCCCTGGATTGCGTACTTTGTTTGCGGCGATAGCAACGACAAGTCCTTCATGGACTCCGAGTATTTTCGTAGTGGTGAGCCCACCAGCTTAATGTCCCTCTTCAGATCGTGAATGGCGCTCTTTGTGGGCGTTCTCGGAGGACTTGGCCCTTCCTCCTCGCGAATGCAGGCCAGTGCTCTGGTTTGCGTGGCATGAACGATGGTGGTGGTTTTGTTCAAGGGCGTCTGCATTTGTCCCTCGCCTTTGGAGCAGTCCAAAGTGTCCAGGGAAAGGTTTATGGTCTCTGAATGCCTCACATCGAAGGTTTTGTTTGTGGCTGGCTGATCTTCTAGATCATCAGTAGTGATCCTACGTGGTCGCATCTCGGTGGCACTTAGTTTTGCATTACCTGCAAGTGTGGGAGTCGGCCAGGCAGCCAAGTTGTCCGGCAAAATGGCAGCTGATCCCATGGCACGAGTATCGTTGAGGGGAGTGAACCGGAGATTGTCTATCACGTCGAGCAGATTGCCCGGCGTCATGGGACTGAGGTTCTCCTTGAGGCTGCGCGGCTGTGGCGAAATGTAAACAGGTTCTTCCTTTGGCTGCTTGTATACATTCTTCTCGGCCAATGGAGCCTGAACAGGAGGATTTTGACGGGCGGCAGGACGTGCAGGAGCGGTAGCTCGCCAGTGCTGCTTGGAGGCAGGAGCTGCTGCCGCTGACAGTCGTTTCTTTTGCTGCATGGCAGCCGTCACTATGCTCTTCATTGTTTTGCCAGCGCCTGTCGGCGATTTCAGCTGCAGGGTCTTGCCGACGGTGGGAAATTTGCGCGCAGTCTTCAGGTAAAAAGGTAAGAGATACATGCAAAATAAAGGGTGAGTACTTATGGAGGGTGGGAATTGCAGTCTTTAGCGCACCTTGACCGGCTGGTTACTCTTGGACTTGAGTATGATCATCACATCCTTGCGAAAATTGCGGTTGTCGATTAGCTGCAGCGTCTCCTTGCAGGCCACCTCGATTTGGGGGCTCCACACCAGCTCCATGGACACCTCATCGCGCGCGGGCACCGTGTGCTCCAGCCACTCGAGGCTCAGGTTGTGCTCCTCCCGGATGGCCTTCATCACTTTGACCTGTAAATGGGCAAGTTCATTGATCAAATACCAGTTGCCAGGCAGTCGGTGACCCACTAACCTCGATGTCCTCGTCGCTGGGATTGAGGACGCGCACCTGGCGCCTGGCTGTCTTGGTTACCGGCACATCCTCGAACTGCACAATGGCCTTGGCGGAGAAGGGGGCCATGACCACCACGGCAGGCTCGCGTCCTTCTGCGCGCTTCTTTTGCTTGAGGCGTGAAGGCGTCACTGTGATCTGCAAGTACCGGGAATTTTGTTATTTGCGAGGAAACCATTTTCGGAGGTCCACAAGAAGGACCTAACTAACCTCAAAGGCGCTCATTGCGAACGCTGGCCAAAAACAGAAAAAACTGGCTCTAAATACAAACGGGCACGCAGCGAACTTAGTGGCCCATTAACACAACGACTAACTAAACACTTAACACAATTAACAAACAACGAATAAACAAATTAGAGCGTCGCCAACAAAATCCAGATTCGAAATGAAGCCGCTCGAAACGAAGCGACGCCGATATTTGATTGTTTGATTGCTGGCGCAAAGGCTGACGAACTATCGAAACATATCGATTGCCAAGCATTGGGAGTGTTCAGAGTGTTCAACTTGTTTTGTTAAATGTTTACAATAGTTGTTTAAAGTTTTCGTTGCGCAACACTACTTATCGATAACAATAGTGTAAGCGATAGCGCTGAATGATGGAGTAGCGCGAAATTCAAATTTATATGTACGTTCAAAATTGATAAGTGATTTCATGTGCAAAGTGCAAAATGTAAAATGCTGGGGCTAAACAAGCAAGTTAGTAATTAATTACTTAAGGCGATTAAACTTGGTTGACAAATATACATTTTTTGTTACAATGACAAGTATCTGCTTACAAAGAAAAATAATTATAGAAAACCCAATGATTTGGTAATAATGTTTTTAGTATTTAAAATGAATTTTCATTGAAACATCAAAAATGTAATGACTTAAAAAATAAACTCATAAAATATAAGCCCACATATTAAATTAAAAAATGCCATTTCTCCTATGAGTTAATTCGAAATGAGTTTTATTCACAATCTATTTACAAATTTCAACAACAATCAGTAAAGATCCTTCCGCATCCTTCCCACTAGAAACTAGAAACTAGACCAGCCTGCTGGGCGGAAGGAGGTGGCCGTGCGGATGGTGCTCGCTGCCCGTCTCCGATGAGTACATGCTCTTGAGGTAGCCCGGAAAGGGGGTGACCGCATCGAAGTCCTCCCCGGCGGAGTCCTCCGGCGGATCCACGGCCATGAAGGAGATGGCAAAGCCCCTCAAGGAGTTGCTCTCGTCCGTCTGGAATCGCAGCAGCAAGGTGTCCGAATTGGAAACGATGATCGGCGGCTTGTGCTTGCCGCAAAATCTGCCGTGGATCGTGTTCATCGAGGAGCCCTCCTCGGTGACCTCCAGGTAGTCGTAGTCGCACCGCTCCGAGTACTCGATCTCGAAGTGCAGGAACCGGATCTTGACACTGCTCTCCGGATCCGCCTGGATGCGCCAGTCGCAGTACATGTTCCGCTTGTACGGCCTGCTTCCGTACCGCGGATGGGAGTAGAAGGTCTGCGAGTGGTTGGTGGCCCTCAGATAGCCCCCGCACTCCGAAACGAAGGTGGCCTTGAAGCCCCTCCTCTGCAGACCCTCATCCGTGGCCAGGACCATGAACATCTCGTTGGAGGAGGCGATCACGGCGTTGGGCTCCCGCCCACCGCAGTATATGCCCAGGGTGGAGCTGTTCTCGGAGCGACCGTCGTAGATGGCCACGTAGTCGTAGATGCACTCCTGGTGGCTCTCCACCGCAAAGTCGTGGAACGTCAGCTGAATCCGGTGGCCCAAAACGGTCTGAAAGTGCCAGTAGCAGTAGATGTTGCGGGGATAGTCCTCCGGGTAATTCGGACTCTGGAGCACTCCGTACGAGGTGGTGATCTCGAACTTGCAACGCGTCTCCGTGCAATTGTGCCTGTTCTCGGCCAGAGTGTATCCATTCCGGCAGCTGCACACGTAGGATCCGTAGGTATTCCGGCACCTGTGCTGGCAGCCACCATTATTCATGGAGCACTCATCGACATCTGGGGGTTGGGAATTATAATAAGAACTGGTAAACAGAAGCTCTACTTAATATTACCTATCACAAACTTGGCCACAAATCCACTCCGCTGTATTGTGCGATCCGAATAAAACTCCAGCCGAAGGACACTCTGCTCGGAGTTCACCACTGGGGGCAATTCATGCCCACAATAAATACCGATCTTCTTCAGCCGATTATCCCTCAGTTTGGAGTAGATTATAAGATAGTCGTAGTTGCACTTGGTGTAGTGGAATCGCGTGCCCTCCAAATCGAAGTGGGTGAAGTTCAGGAAGACCGCGTGGTTCGGCGGAGCAACCACCTCCCAAACGCACTGCTTGGAATTGGGATAGAGATCCGGATACGAGGGTGAGAAGAGTGAGCCATTGGACCGTCTGGCATCCACCACTCCGCCGCAGGCATCCTCGCAGGTCTTTCCATTGGCCTGTAACTCATACCCCGCCCGGCAGCCACACTGATAGCTGCCCAAGGTGTTGATGCACAGGTGCTGGCATCCGTGGTCCGTGAATTTGCACTCGTCCACATCCAGCATCAAGGCGGCGGAGAAGCCCAGCTTTTGCACCGAAGCATCGGATACAAAACGGATGTACATCTGATTACCGCGGGTTCTGAATGGTTGTTAATTAAAAGTTGTTAGTTAAGAGACTTCTTATAAACATGATCATGTGGACCTACTTTATATTGGGCGGCAGCTTGTCCCCACAGAAGTGTCCTATCAGCCGGGACTCACTGTGATTCCCATCTCTCACTTCCACGTAGTCGTAGGCACAGCCATCGTGCTTCTCCAGCTCAAAACTCTGGAACTTCAGGGCCACCTGGTGATTCTCGGGAGCAGTTATGCGCCACACGCACTCCTTGTCGGGCATGTAGTCCAGCGGATAGTTGGGCGAGTCGATGGACTGATCCCTGGTCAGCAGGATGTCACCTCCACAAACCACTGGGAAATGAACGTAGATATGAAATATTGTTATACAATAATATGGTGTATTTAAAGGGTGTATTTAAAGTGATCTTAACATCTTATAAATTTCTTGTAATTGTTGTGCTGATTTTTTTAAACTCCCTTTTTTCTCAGAGGTCAAAAACTCACCCTCGAACTTCGCCTTAAACCCTCGATAACCTTTGCCCGCATTCCGGTTCACGTAGTTGAGGAGCATGCGACTCGTCTGGGTGGTGATGACCAACCCGCTGGCATTTCCGCAGAGGCGTTTGACCAGCGGCGACTTGTGCCAGTAGCCATCCCTGATCTCCAGGTAATCCTGCGTGCAGTCCTCGGAGCTCATCAGCTGCAGCTGCTGCAGATGCAGGATGATCTTCTCGCCATTGGTGGCCGTGATGCGCCACTCGCAGTTGGTCAGGGAGGCATCGAATTCGGATGCCGGAGGGGAATCCTCTCCAGCTTCGCCGCCATCTCCACTACCCTCGAAGTCGCCGAGCACACCATTTGGCGAGTAAACAAAGTGGGGACTGACAATACTGCCGGAGTTCTGCTGAAAGGTGCGTCCGCAGGAGGCGCATTTGTACAGGAGATTGGCCTGGACAATGTCCCCGTGGCTGAGACGCCTTCGCTGACCCAACTCCAGCGGGGTTCCGGGTGGAATCCCAATCGGAGTGATGGTGTCCAGGTAGGGGCTCTTCGAAAACGAGTTCTTGGCATAGTGCATGATGGAGTTGAGATCGTAGGGCAGCAGTGGCAAGTCCACCTCCTGCGGCGACAGGACATCGAAGTTGTACTCCTGGCCCCGCATGATGTTCGCCTTGTTGATGATGATGTGCTTGTCCCGGTCATCACGAGCATGCTCATGGTGGAAGCCAATGGTGTGGCCCAGTTCATGGATTATAATGCCAAACTTCTCGCAATTGCGTCCAATGGAGATGGGTTGGCGACCATTGCCGCTCTTGCCCAGAAAGGAACAGCAACTGAGGGGGGAAAGTATATATAAATCTCAAAAGAAGGGAAATTATATAATCCACTCTTACCCGCAATTTTTCACAGTGAAGTATATGTAGTTGGCATGCAGACTGGCATCGCGTTCCACGAACTTGATGCAGGTGAAGTTCTCCCAGTGGCGCATGGCCTGCTTGAAGAGCGCCTTGTGGGCTCCACTGAAGATGCCGTCGATCTCGTAGGGGATGACTCCGTAGTCCCAGGTGCGCTCCCTTCGCACAGTGACAGCCCTGCGCTGCCTTCCGCTGGAAAATTGATTCCGACTGGAGGCTTGGATGACATCTCCTACGTCGTCTGTCCAGAGAAGTGGCGGGGGTAATCTCAGCCTGGCTTTGCTTCGCGATTGCGGCTGCTTCCGGCGTTTTCTGGGTGGGGGAAAGTGGGGTGGATGGGCAGACGGCTTATGAGCTCAGGTATTGCTTACGTGCTGGCCCAAAGGCCAAGTGGCCCGCCTAATTGTGCGCCATTGTGTGGGACTAATCCCTGTGCAACTTACCCCGAAAACTGTCTGTGCTCCTTTGAATCCCTTGGCTCCTTTGGCATCGCATCTCCGCCACGTGATGCCACCACTTCACCACTCACCTGCGGCAGGGCATCCAGCATGCTGAAGAAATCCTCCGGCTGCTCCTTAAAGTCAAAGTCGCACTCGCCCTCGGGCAGCTGACTACTCAGTCGCCTGCCTTCCGCGAAATCCAACAGCAATATTAATAGCGTGGCTCCCACAGAGAGTACAAGTAATTTCGCTTTCGTTTTCATTTCGTAGGTGTTTCTGGGGGCTCGTTCCTCGAAGTTGCTTCAACCAGTTCAAAGTTCTAACTGAGCGCTCGTGGGCCGCGATTGCCGAATTATACTGGTGCGACAAGGGATCCGTGGATCGAGCAGGTAAGATCCCAGACTGGTTGGGCAGAGGGAGGCGAGGCGAGGGAACGCGAGAAGGAATCTTGACTGACCGCTCAAAGGGACTCGGTAGAGCTCTTAAGGGAAAGAAAGGAGGAGGGAGAAGCGATTCGGGCTGACCATCCCATCCATTGTCTCTGCCTGTCTGCATTCAATGGATTTTGATTTGGGTTTCCCTGCGCGATGCGCACCTTGACATTGACCAGCGACCATCTACCTGGGGCGCTGGCCTGGCTCAGGGGCATTTGCCCGGATCAGGATCAGGTGTTGGGCTCGGGCCTTTTAGGGCAGGTCATTAATGATCATAAAGGCACAAATCCCCCGCATGAACGAATCGTTTCGCGGTAATTCCACCTCCGAATGCTATTCAAGAGCCATGGCGCTTCTGCCTGCGAATGGCAATGTGAACTCGAGTCATAAACCCATCTACAAACCCATTTCAAACTCATTTTGTTTTGGTTTTAAAACATAGTTACTATGCAAGTTTTAATAGTATGTATATATAGATTTAATTACGTATTAAGTTGAGTCAAATATCCGAGAGTTGTACATATGCATGCGTGAAAAGTTCAGTGTGATCCTCTGCCAGGACCCTCCACTTTCGGTGCCTCCGAAGATATGTCCTATCCTAATTTTCGTTCCGACTTTGATATGGGCTGCCCCATCGACTTATGCTAAGATGCCTAACGAAGTGCGCTGCACATTGCTGTGTGGCACAATGAAATATATAAATTGAAGGGGAAAAATGCTTCAGAGTAACAGCAGTGAAATGCAAGAGAAGGTTGCACATTAGCTACAGAGTCTAGAGGAGACTAGTCAAAGTACATTACATGTATTCCGTAGTGCTAAGTAATTGCCACCACAGATCCTAGCTGATTTGCTTCGAGTTTCGAGTGCCTAAAACTAATATTGGATCGCGACCTAGACGAGGTCCTTGATTAAGTCCTGTGCGCGTGGAAGATCGAGAAAGTTTGTTTTACGCACGCGACGATATGCCTAAATCTGTTAAATAAATTCCGTTTTAATATATTGTCATGAATTTTGGCTCCTGCCGAGCGCTCTATGCCTTTCCGGAGTAGTACCGATGCGGTAGACTGTAAGGACGATACTGCCCATTGAAAACCAGGCGGTTCTCGCTCACGTCCCCGTACTCGTCGGTCTCCTCCTGCGTGTCCTCGATGTAGATGCTCTTCAGGGAGCCCGGGAAGGGGGTCACCATCTCGGAGCTGTACGAGTTCTCCGCATCCTCGTCGGAGTGGTCGTACTCCCCGGAGTTGGGCACTGCCACATACGAGGCCGAGAAGCCCTTCATCGCCACCGAGGCATCCGTCTTGAAGCGAACCAGCAGCGAGTGCGTCATCGAGTTGATGTCCTGGGGCAGCTGTAATGGATTGGAAAGGTGGATTGGAGGTATCTTACTATTTAGTATACGTAATGTCAGCTGTATTTTGTAGATGGTGGTAATGATTCAGTTCTTAAATTAATTAATTTAATTTAAAGTAGACTTCCAAACTGTTTAAGCAAGTAGAAATCCTTTTAAGTTAATAAATTAGACAGTATTTCCAAACTGTTTAAGCAAATAGAAATCCTTTCAAGTTTTAAGTTCATAAATTAGACAGTATTCTTTTTTAAATCATTGACTTTGTAAAAATTGTATTTAATTTGAATTTTTTTAAAAATCATTTCCAATGTCTCGAAAAATGTAGTTTGGAGAAAACATTTTAATACAAAACATAAGTACTTTGTATTTTCCCTGTCATTTTGAGCAATCTGAGATTAAGGACTACTAAAAGAGGTAACTACACCTACCACATTGCCGCAGTACTGTCCGTACATGGGTCCGTACTGTCCATAGACGTCGTCTATATCGGAGAAGACCTGTACGTAGTCGAAGGTGCAGTTCTCGCTGCTCTCGATGTCGAAGGTGAGGAAGATGAGCTGGACGTAGCTGTTGTCCGGAGCCGCGATGGTCCACTCGCAGTCCATGCTGTCGTCGTAGTCCATGTTCCCGAAGCGGGCATGGGAGTAGAACTGCTGCACTTGGCTGGTGGCTCGCAGGTAGCCCCCACAGGCTGCAGATGAATGGAGGAGGTCCATTACTGGTCCAGGATTACTGGCTTAAGTTTCACAACACCCTACCTGTGGAGTGCGAGGCCGTGAAGCCGCTCTTCTGCTTGTTCTTGTCCGTCTTGAGCACCATGTACATCTGGTTGTAGGTGGAGGAGATGGGGAAGGGAATCTTGTCCCCGCAGAACCGACCCAGCACGGAGCTCGACTCGGATTCCCCATCGTAAACTGCCACGTTGTCGTATGTGCACTCCTGCAATAATTTAATTTAAATTAAAGTCTTGAAAACACCCTGAAAGGTAACGTTCTAACTAAAGTATAAACAGATACTTTTGAATGATACAGATTCTGAGTAGCTTAATTGAATATATCTTTTATTTATTTAATTATAGAGCAAAACACATTTTAAGTCTGTCTACTCTATTTATTTATCTTAAGCTTTTTTTTTTTAAATAGGAGAATACCTAGAAACAACATTGTGGATATAAACTTCTTTAAACATGGAACACATTCTATATCCATGCAATTACACAAGAAAAGCAACATTTCTTTAAAAATCGCCTAGCCACCTTAAGAACACAACATCAGAAAATATAAAAAACCGATCATAAATTTCCTAAAAAAAAAACAATTTATACAAACGAAATCTAAAATCAAAAATCAAAATTTAAAATATTGTTAGCATCTAGCACTACACCCCTTATGTTGGTCTTAGTTTTGTAAACTTTACTATCATCTTAATAATAATAATTTTTTTTTTTTTTAGATTGTTGAATACGCTACACAAGGAGGGACCTTGTTTTCGTGTATTGACAAATTATTTCTAAAGATTCCAAAAATAAAATTATAAAATAAACTAATAAGAAATCCAAATGGTGGATCTTTTCCACCCTTCCCTATATGGTATTCGTTTTAGAATCTCTTCCACAAGCTCCTTTGGAGCTGCTCACCTGATGCGACTCCACGTCGAACTCGTTGAAGATCAGCTTGATGCGATGGCCAGGGGTGGTGATGAAGTGCCAGACGCAGTCGGCGTTCGGCGGATAGGAGTCCGGGTAGTTGGGGCTGAAGATGGTGCCGAAGGCGGCGGAGATCTCGTACTTGCACTCGCCCTCCTTGCAGTCGTGCCCGTTCTCGTGCATGGAGTACCCGTTGTGGCACATGCAGATGTACGATCCGATGGTGTTGCGGCACTCGTGCTGGCATCCTCCATTGTTCACCGCGCACTCGTCAATGTCCGTGAAGAAGACGGCCGCGAAGCCGGACCGCTGGATGGACTTGTCCGAGTGGAACTCCAGGCGCAGGGCGTTGCCCTCGGAGGTGGCCGCCGGCGGAATGGCGGAGCCGCAGAAGGTGCCGATCCTCTTCAGCCGGTTCTCGCTCAGCTTCGAGTACACGGTCACCGAGTCGTAGCCGCAGTCCGACTGCTGGTGCGCCGTGCCCTCCAGGTCGAAGTGGGTGAAGTTCAGCGATATGCGGTGCTTGGGCGGGGCCACAATCTCCCAGATGCACTCCTTCAGCAGGGGGTACATCTCGGGGAAGGAGGGCGAGGTGATGGTGCCATTCGGATACTCGATGACGCCGCCACAGGCATCTTGAAGAGAAAGGAAGGAAGGTTTGGGGACTTTAGAACTGCGTCCTTAAATCTTGTAAATAATTGAAGTTAAGTAGAAACTTTAACCACAATTTTGCTAAAAATGAACAAAATTTACTAAACGGTTTTGCTTTTAAATAACAACTGGATTTTATAAAGAACAAGAAAGGAAGCCTATATTACTAAAAACAATGATGCTATGTCGATTTTGAGCTGCAGTTGGCCATCGTTTCTATGGCAGCTATATGATATTGCTGTCCTATTTTAAGTTAATTAAAACCGTAATTCCATAATATTTAAATATTACCAAGTCCCAAAGAACAACAAAAAATATTAAAATCCACAAAGTTATAATTTTTTTGAATTTTTTTTTTCGATTATTCCTATGCGAGCTATATGATATAGTCGCCCGATCCGGCTCGTTCCGACTTATATACTACCTGCTATAGAAAGACAACTTTTAGGAAAGTTTCAAGCCGATAGCTTTAAAACTAGGTCGCGATCCAATATTAGTTTTAGGCACTTGAAACTCGAAGCAAATCAGCTAGGATCTGTGGTGGCAATTACTTAGCACTACGGAATACATGTAATGTACTTTGACTAGTCTCCTCTAGACTAGGAGTATTTTGCGTAGAAACGGACAGACGGACGGACGGACAGACGGATATGGCTAGATTGACTCTCCTGGTGATGCTAATCAAGAATATATATGCAAACTTTTGACTGAAATTATAATACCCTCTGCAAGGGTATAAAAAATGTCCCCCTGTGCTTGTGGTGAATGTTTAAAATAGGCCATTGGTTTTGCAAGTATTATAATCTTCAAATGAAAATAACTAGATCTCAATTCACTTTCGAGCAGCCAACCCACCTTCGCAGTGCTTCTTGTCGCTGTGCAGCTCATATCCAATGCGGCAGCTGCACTCGTAGCCGCCCAGCGTGTTGATGCACTCGTGCTCGCAGCCGTGGTTCTGGGTCTCGCACTCGTCCACCTCCTTCATGAACACGGCGGAGAAGCCCGCCTTCTGCACCGAAGTGTCCGACACGAATTTCACGAACATCGAATTGCCACTTGACCTGAAAAGGGAGGCGAACAAAGGCAGAGTTCCTTTTTAGAGGGGCGGGGAGACGGGGACGGGCGGGGATTCCCCTTCAGTTCTTCAGTGGCACTCACTTCATGTTCGGCGGCGGCTTGTAGCCACAGAAAACGCCAATTAGCGGCGAGTCCTGGACAGGACCGTCGCGCACCTCCACGTAGTCGTAGACACAGCTGTCGTGGTTCTCCACCTCGAAGGACTGGAATTTCAGCGCCACCTGGAAGCCAATGGGTATTAATTAACAGGGGTCTATGTTGCGGTTTTATTTGGAGAAGACTAAGCCATACACTGTCGAAATTAAAATAGACCTATAAAACAATGGACAAGAACAATGGAATACAATCTTCCGACAAACCATGCACTTCTTACCCCATAACTTTCCTGTATGTATCCCCTTTCCAAATTTTCGAAAAACGGCTTTCCAGAAAAGTGTCCAAATACTGCACTTCCATGCCCATAACTTTTCTTACAGAAATCGAATTTTAAAGCGGCTTACCTCTAAATAATCCGGGTTTAATTCTCTAAAAATCTGTGTACTTAACTTTTTTTTTTTTTGTCGATTTTTCATCATTTTTACAATGTAACCCCTTTCCAAATTTTCAAAAAATTGCTTCGCAAAAAACTGTCCAAAACCTGCACTTCTAAGCCCATAACTTTTCTTGCAGAAATCGTATTTTAAAATGGCATACCTCTAAATGACCCTGGTTAAATTCTCTAAAAATCTGTGTACTTAACTTTTTTTTTATTTTTGGGTCGATTTTTCATCATTTTTACAATGTATGTAACCCCTTTCCAAATTTGCGAAAAATGGCTTTGCAGAAAAGTGTCCAAAAAACTGCATTTCTAAGCCCATAACTTTTCTTACAGAAATCGGATTTTAAAGTGGCATACATTTAAATGACTGCGCTTTTATACTCTTTAAATTGCGTATTTATTAAAAAAAATATTGCAAAACTAGGTGTGTATAAACTCCGGCTGGCTGAAGTTGGTTCCCTTTCCTGTTTAAATAGACAATAGTCAACTTCCGCACCCACCTGGTGATTCTCCGGAGCTGTTATCTTCCACACGCATTCCTTGTTGGGCAGGTAGTCCAGCGGGTAGTTGGGTGACTCCAGGCGACTCACGGCCTCGTCCACGGACAGCTCGCCACCGCAGACAACTATCGGAATGGAATGTCAGGCACTGCCAAGGACCACTTTCCCCGTTCTCCGTTTTCCCATTTCCCACTCACCATCGAATTCCGCCTTGAAGCCCCTGAAGCCCTCAATTCGGCGTGTGTTTACGTAGGTGAGCAGCATGCGACTGGTCTCCGTGCGGATCACGTCCTTGTCCACCTTGCCACAGATGCGTTTGATGAGCGGCGACTTCTCGAAGTAGCCGTCCCGAATCTCCAGGTAGTCCGTCTCGCAGTTGTTCGACTTGAAGATGTTCTATGGGAAATATGTACACATTATTGTCATACAACTTAACTATGAAGATATATAAAATGTATAATTTGCTTATAGCTAAGTTTCAAATATTCAACTGAAATTAAAATGTTCTATGGAAAATACATATAAGGGTCATCCCACTTAACTATGAAGAACTATTTATGTAAAATTTGCTCATGGTAAAAAGTGAAGTAAGTAAAGTAAAGAAGTTTCTCGGAAATTTGGAATTGCCCATAAAATTTCCAAATATCCTCCTTAAATTAAACCGCAAATTCTAAATCATTTAGTTAAGGTATTATTGGGTTCGTTTCCATTACCATGCTCTCCAGCTTCAGCTCCACCCGCTCCCCGTAGGTGGCCGTGATCCGCCACTCGCAGTGCTCCGTCTCGTTGGTCAGGGCTCCGGCCGTGTAGTAAGAGGGCGTGGCGAAGATGCCCGAGCTCTCCTGGAAGGTGCGGCCGCACTTGGGGCACCTGTAGAGCAGGTTGGCTTGGGCAATGTCGCCCTGGCTGAGGCGCAGTCGCTGGCCGATCTCCGGCCTCTTGCGGCCCTTCATCTCGATGGGCAGGATGGTGTCCAGGTAGGTGCCCTTGGAGAAGGTGTTTCGCGCGTAGTGCATGATCGAGTCGTAGTCGTAGGCCATGCCCAGCGAGTCCACCTCGTCCGGCGACAGCATGTTGAAGTTGTAGTCCTGGCCCTTCATGATGTTGTTGTGCTCGATCACCACGTGCTGCTCCCGATCCGGACGCGTGTGCTCGTGCCAGAAGCCCACCACGTGCCCCAGTTCGTGCACCACGATGCCAAACTTGTCGCAGTTCCTGCCGATGGAGATGGCCTGGGGTCCATTACCGCGTTTGCCCACAAACGAGCAGCATCTGGTGGGGAAAAGAGGCAAGAAAGACAGAATAGTTAAGTCAATTAAACATTATTTTATTGCTGGCACCAAAACTCACAGGAGAATTGGTTCCAAGTAAAATCTAATGTGCGGTTAAGAAAACATTATTCTTGAAAACCAAACACCATCAAAATTGATTTGCTGGTGGTGTAAAATAAAGTCTAATAAATCCAAATCTTCTAGATTTATAATTTCGTTAAATAAAAGGAAACTACACCCAGAAAGCAGACTAATTTCAAGTTTAGCAATATATTGCATTGACTTAACTATAAGGTAATTTATATTAATATTAATAAGCTAGGCTTATGTTTAAGGTACTTTTTTCTAGGAAATGTACGCCAGTTTGAAACTCTTAAGGAAATTTTCTATATTTTCTATGGGTGTATATTATAAGTTGCAAAGGTAAAAACGGGAGCTTACTATTATAATTAATAAATACAATTTGGTAAATAAAATGAAAAAGTTTAAATTTATAGTTTTTATAGTTATTGTTTATATTTAGGACCCCTGAACTCACCCGCAGCTGCGCACAGTGAAGACGATGTAGTTGGGATGGAACTCCGGGTCGCGCTCCACGAACTTGATGCACGTGGAGTTCTCCCAGTGGCGCATGGCCAGCTTGAAGAGCGCCTTGTGGATGCCACTGAAGTTGCCGTCGATCTCGTAGGGAATCACGCCGTAGTCCCAGATGCGTTCCTTTTTGGCGGTGACGGCGCGAGCCACCCGATGACGCAGCTGCTCCTCATCCTTGGGAGTCCTGAAAAGAAAAAGAGAAAGCGGTTGGCTTGTTAGATGCGAATGATTGTGCAACGCGGTGGGCGGAAAACTTTCACGTGGCGTACGCGTAATTTTAATTGCCAACAGTTTTGCATACATTTTTCTCTGTTGTTGTTGTATGGCACAACTTTTGGCACGCGAATTTCTATTAAAATTCATAACTTTTAGCATGCACAAACACACACACACAACCGCACAATGAGCCATGTGTGTGTGAATAAGCCTTTGTTTGTGTGTGTGTGTGAGTTGCCAAAATGGCTGCTGTTTGTTTAAAGTTTATGCCGAAAAACCTCTGAATGAAAATGGCCAGCAATTTACAGTGGGCCGGGAAATGGCAACGGAAACGGAAACGGATGTGGTGGTGGTGGTGTGGCATTGGTGGTGGTGAGAGAGGGGGGATTCCCTGGACTTACTCCGCGTTCAGCAAATCCATTTCAGGCGTGGATTGATTGAATCCTGGCGGGGAATGGTTCACATACTGCGTGGTGCCCTGACCTCGTCGACGGTGCTGCCGATGCGAGCGGTGCTTCTTGCGATGTTTGCTCTGGTGGTGCTGCAGCTGCTGCTGCTGCTGCTTCTGGTGGTGCGACTGGCGGTGGTGCCCCTCGACCACGGGTCGGCTCAGCTCCTCCCGCAATCTCTGCAGCTTGGCCTCGTGCTCCGAATGCTGGTTGCTGCGTCTGCGGTTGAGAATGGAAAATAATAAATTTGAATAGACGCACAGCGAGGCAAAGAAAGTACACAACTACATGTGCACATCATAAATTATGACTCATAATTAAAACGAATGTAAATTAATATAAATGAAATGCGATTCGCCATTTTACTCTGACGTACAAATCAAATTTCGGTAATTAAACCATTTTAGTTGACCTAATAAACTGTGTTTTCGTAGTTAATTAGGCAGCTAAATTTTACTACTGACATTATACGAAATGAAATTAGTTCTCTGTGACACTTATATATTTATGAATTTAAGCTTTAAATTTGAGATAAAATGGCTAAATTGTATTGAGATTCAAAATGTTTAATAAATACGTATTAAATGTGGCATTTCATAAAGCAGATTATTAAATATAATATGTTCTACACAAAGTTTGGTATATATTATTTCTAATCATCCCCATTATATATCGGAATATCAAATGTTTAAAGCTTAGGGAAGGTCTTTTGATTTTGGAGTATTTATTTAATCAACGGCTTTCAATATTTCCGCATTATTCATATATCGGAAAATTAAACATTTAAAGCTTATGGAATGTCTTTTGATTTAAGAGTATTTATTTAAGACCTTAAGGTGAATATGTCACTTACCTCTGCTTGGGTCCTCGCCTGTGGCGGCGCCTCACAACTCCTCGCGAATGGAGGAAGTCCACCTCGTCGGTGAGCTGCATCCCGTTGCCCCCCGCATTGCTGTAGACGTGGGCGGGGGTGGAACGCTGCTCCGGCAGGGAAGTGGGCACGATCTGCGATGGCCTCCGCTCGGCCACAAAGTTGTTGCCCGAATCGTCCTCGATGTCCTTGTTGTCCGACTGAATCTTGCGAGCGTCCACATTGCGATGCAGTGCCTGCGTTTTGTTGCTCGGCTTGAAGCCAATCTCGGCCAGCGTCAACCTGGCTGGCTTGTCAATAATGTGGGTGCGCTGCTCAGAAGGCGGCAGCACCTCGTTCTTGTAGCTGGCAGACTGGGCATAATCGGAGGGTGACTGCGAACCGGGCTTCACGGGTTCATTGACACTCTACAAAATCGAAGAAATATAAACTTTAAAGAGGACTAATTGACAGGGCAATTGTAATTTATTTTATATTTAATTTATTGCTTCAAAAAATACAAGACTGGTTTGATTTTCCTACATTTTTAAAGGGGTTTGGACATATAAATACACGAACCTACAGGACAGACTGTTTTTGGGCAGCTGGCATCTGTAGTGTATGACACATGTACATACACACCTACACTTAAGTACTCAGGATCCTATTGTACATACATACTCTAAGATACGTCCCACAATTATTATATCCTATATATATCTCTTTTAATCTTGTGCGAAACCTATTGTCAACCGAACACTATGTCTATCTCGGTCGTACGATCGGTTGTGAAATAGGCTTCACACGCATAATTTGAAAAAGAATAAACTCACTTTAGCTGCGACCACTTACTGAATCAATAAGACGTCTTTGTGAAACCTACACATCTATACAATAGATCTGCATCATTTTTGGAAAAGGGTTTCAAAAGGCGCCGGACTAGGTCACCATTTTGCAAAGTCATATTAAGGACATAATTAAGTGGCCATATTAACATCTTTTAATTACTTAACAATAATCAGCGCATACTCCTTTATTTGTCATGTTGATTATTGTACAACTTACCTGAGTCTCCAGTTGGCTCTGTGCGGCTTTCAGGTTGACCGGACCCGAGCTGGGCAGCTTGGTCTTCTTGCGGATGATGTCGGTGAGGCCCTCCTCCTCCACTTGAAGCCCCTCGTGGTAGACCTCCTGCTTGAGCTTCTCCAGATCCAGCTGGAAGGTTGCATTGAACTTGGTTGGTCCTGTGGCTGGAGAGGAGGCGGAAACGGAGGCGGAAAGTTGCTCTGGGGCGTCGGCCAGCAGCTGCTCCTCTTCCTCCTCCTCGTCGGTGGGCGTGTGGGCCACCACCGGCGGGCCGGAGTCGCCCTCCGGCAGGGCAATGTCGCCCATGAAACCGCCTGCAAGGCCGGAGATAAAGCGATTTAAATTAGGGGCATTATAGCACTGCTACCATAACTTACAAATTGTTTTTAATTATAAGCGACAGGGCGAAAAGCGTATAAATTTTTATTTTAATTGAAATTTCATGTGGCTCAGCGAGCAGAGCGGTTGGTTAGCTGGCGGGCCAATGCGCCCAGCTGGTAATTTATGCCTCGCACTGACAACATCTACTGGCCAGGATATAAAGCCGTGGTGTTCTGACAGTTATTTCGCCGGGCAGTCGGATAGACACACTCTGCATATCCATTTAATCAGTGCATCAGCGGGACAGCAGGACAGCAGGACAACCGGACTACCAGAACATTCCCGACCAGCTGATGCTTTTGTTTGCCCACCGCCCACCGCTCACATGGCGTATACGCAATGTGCATAAGGGAAGGGCACCCATGTGGCCACTGGGCAGTAAAAACGGCAGCAACAACGATAACAGTTAACAAGCAAAATATGAAATTGTTGCCCTGTCTGCCTCAGACATGTTAAACAAAATTAATTAAGTGCGTTTGCCCAGTGAAATAAATACTGGCCCAGACCGAAGGATGCAGACCCTACACATTGAAATGGAATGGCCTTTCTCCGACTGGCGAATATTTAAAGCAGATCGTTTTAAGCCCTCCCTCGACACTGCCAACATCAATCTTTATTTTTCATGTCAAAACATTTCACAGGCAAACAAGCGCCGGTTAGAGCAATTCATTTGCCTATAAAGACTGTCTGAGTGCTCCTGCTGAAATGGTGAAATGCTGCTGGTTGGCTGCACGGAGCTCTGCTTAATTCAAACATAAATAAAATAAAATTGCATTCATGCTATTTACACGGCTGGCACAGTGGAGCCTGCTCGAGTGGCCGTGGATCCCAGATCCCGGATCCCAGCCAGTTCGTGATAGGGTGGCATTAACGTTAACGCCTTTTGACTTCTGAAGGCCGCTCAACGTGGCCCATATTCCTCCTCTGGATGTTCCATCCTTTTCCGCTTTTTCCCCCGTTTTCCACCTGCTGCTGTCCATCTCCGAGTTTCCTACTCGGGAGCTCGGAATCTCGGAAGCTCCGATGTGCAGATGCAGATACGGGTGTTGGCAATTTGATTATTACAACTGGAGCGGCAAAACCAATCATCTTTGAGTCCAACTGTGGGTCTAAGTGGGTCAGTGCAAATGGGAGTGCAGGCCGTAAAATCCATGCCCACTTGGAACGAACGCATGCCAATTGGCTCTACTGCACACATCCTTTGGGTAATAAACATACATTTTCAGGGCCGTTCAAAGAGAGGAGTAATTAAAATGGAAAAACAATCCTGTATTGGCAAGTAGATTTTATGGTCTCAAATGTTTATTCATTCAACAAATTTATAAAAGTGTATCATGGTCTAAACTATATGCTTGGCATGCTCAAATAAATTTAATTTATCTTTCTAGATGTTATGCTTGTGCAAAGGATTAAATTCTTTAAGTTTTAACATAACTAAATTCGTAGCTCGTATCTTGATAAAGATACTCCTCTCTTTATTTATTAAATGAAAAAACAATCCTGTATTGGGAAGTAGATTTTATGGTCTTAAATGTTTATTCATTGTAGATTTTATGTAAAGATAGATTTTATGGTCTCAAATGCTTATTCATTCTA
The DNA here is from genome assembly GCF_018152115.1 of Drosophila rhopaloa. Taxonomy (NCBI): domain Eukaryota; kingdom Metazoa; phylum Arthropoda; class Insecta; order Diptera; family Drosophilidae; genus Drosophila; species Drosophila rhopaloa. Next base: position 1,438,533 of record NW_025335047.1, read on the forward strand.
CAAATTTATAAAAGTGTTTCATCTTCTAAACTACAAGCTTTGCATGCTCAGATAAATTGAATTTATCTTTCTAGATTTTCAGCTTGTCTAAAGGATTAAATTCTTTAAAAAGTTTCAAGATAACTAAATTCGTAGCTCATATCTTGATAAATCTGAACATGTCCCTGGTAACAAAGGCTTCTGTCCATAAAGTACTCACTGTACTACGAAAACACCATTACAGAAGCAGCTGAATATGTGGGTATTCTTCGGTTTGGTTACTCCTGCTTTGGTTTTGCTTTACTGCTGCGTGTTGTTTTGGCCAAAATTGCAAATTACATATTTATCAAGCTGCAAACGTTTTTTTGATTTAGTTCCCGAAAGTGCAGCAGAGCATGGCAATCATGGGCCACACTTACAGGAAGCAGAAAAGGCGAAAAAAGGAAGCCCGACCACACAGTTTGTTTGCCAGTGCAGTGCTCCAATCAATGTCACTCATACGCACCGTAAACGAACTGTGGTCGCCTTCCTGCAGTTCGAGCAAAAGGAGGGCAAACAGGAAATAACGTCGGCCCCCCAGAAAACACCCACAAAATAACAGACTCCGGGGCAATGAGGCAGTTCTGTTGCTGTCAAAGATCGGAATTCGTATCGGCAAATGGCAGACTGGGATCAAAATTCTAGGGGAAAGCTCGAAATATGAATCCTGTTAGTCACACAGATAAAACAACGCTCGCTTGACATGCTGTAAAATCTGAATTAAATTACACATCAACCAGATATGTGTATTCAATCTGCTCACGTTTTCCCCTTTTCCATTGCCATTGTTTTTGCTGCAATTGCTGCATGTTGACTTTGAAAACATATCGTATTTACATTTGATTTAACAGTCAAACAAATTTCTAGAATTGCGCAAATATTTACATACACAATCGGAAAATCTGTACAGTGCTGCTGCGAACACGTGTGCCCTGATGTGAATTAAAAATATATGCTTCGCCTGCGTGGCTCTGCATACATAAAATTTAAATTTAAAACACTGCGCGGCCCACATGGCGGATGATTGATTTGGATGTCAGCAAGAGAGAGAGAGAGAAGTGGAAATGGCATTACAACTGAAACTCAAACTAAAACTGGGCAAACGGCACTCAAGCAAAACACGTTCCCAGTTGCCATTTAATCCTGTTAACGTTTGCCGACCCCAAGGAGCAGCAATACGGACCTCAACGTGGCAATAAAAAGACGCTGCACTTTACGTGGCACAGCAGGCGAGAAAACTTGCCGCATAATGCGTTACAGAGCGAAGGGCGGACTATAACACCCACCCACCCGCACAAGAAGTGCTGCTAGCCGGGATCAGGACTCCTGAAATGGAAACGGAAACGGAAGGCAGCCAAAGTGCGTGGCACAACGACCGTTCAAGTCGCAGTCCGTCTGCTATTTCATTACATTCACGTTAAATGCCTTTGGCCGTCCTCTCTGACTGGCAGACAAACAGTTCGCACAAGTGAAAGTAATTAAATTTTTGAGTCTTCCTCTTTCGCTCCACCCACATCATTCACACTAACGAACTGCGGCACAAAACGTGCCGTTTTAGAGGGAATCCGTATCCGAATGCGAATCCAAATGCGAATCCAAATGCGAATCCCCGAGTCCGGTTGCGTACCCTTTTATGGCGGCCACAGAAATGTTCAACACATTCTGGCTGTCCCGGCTGCACTTTTCCCTAAAACTCCCCCTCTTCTCGTACACGTTGCGTATGCGTAATGTGGCAACAAGGGCTGCCCACTTTATGAGCTCTCCGCCCAGATCGCGACTGCCAGTTTAATTAAAAATAAAACCCGCCATCTCCGCCTGTTTGGGTCCAACTGATTATTCGCTCTGGGCCATGGTATATACGTGCGAAGCTGAAACAGCAACAGAAATGGGGAGAAGGGGAGCAGGAGGAGCAGGACCAGGAGCAGGAGGAGCATCCCCGCACTTAACGCATCACCAGTGGCGTGGTAACATGCCGAGTCGGTCGTCCATTTTGTGGGTCAAAAGCAAATAATTGAAGAGAGCGCGTCGACTGATTGCCATTGTTGAGGTCAGTTGGCTGGGCTTTCATTTCACCTTTTTTTTTGTACGTCCCCGGCTTTTTCGGGCTCTTTTTTGATATTTATGGCTTTTGTGCTCTTTGGCGGAGGATGTCAATTCTCGACTGGCAGTGTCATAAAACAAAATACTAGCATGTGCACAAATAAAGCACAAGCAATTAAACAGCATGAAAATGCTTGCGGCTCAAAAAGGATTTGAAACGAGCACAAAAAAATGGCTAATTGATCTGCACTTCTCGGGAAAGCCAGTGAATGTGCTTTTCATGCGAAATCCTGCACTTCATCCAAAAAATACTTCATCTAATAGTTGTGTGGAAATTAAGTACGCTTAAAAGAGCGCTTGTGTGAAAAGCGATTGGCTTTTAATTCATTTACAAAATTGTTTGTATACCCTCGCCAAAAGTTATGTTAAATGGTTATGGCTAGGTAAAATAATCTGGTTTAATCATAGTTACCAAAAAATTATAAAAAAATTATTTTAAAAAAATAGATATAATAAAATAGATATAATAAAATACTAGTCAGTAGAATATCCTTATCGAAAGTACTTGAATAACTTGTCGAAAGCAATATTAGTAAGATAACCCTAACATATTAATTTACTTTTATACTTATCTGTTGTTTTCTTAAGCTTTAGTGATTTATTGAGTCCTTTGTGTATCTGCGCTAATCTCACAGAATTACGACCTAGATAAGTTCTTGACTGGTCAACTGACTGACTAACCCCATTGGCTTTCAAATCGCTGCTGGCATGGTAAATATGGCCGTAATTATGCATAATCTGCTATGGAGCGAACGGCGACCGGAAGTGCATGTATGCATATCAGAGTGGAGTGTGTGTGTGTGTGTTTGTGTGTGTGACTACTCCATTCCCCCGACACGTGTGTTTGTGCGTATTAATTACCGTAGCCATAACAATGAAATTCAATTTGCCGGCCACGCCCCGCGGACATTGTAAATGGGCGGACTGAGAAGAGAATGGGAATCCATCAAGCCGGGAATTATGTTTTGATAAGGGGCTGGCCAGCAAACAAGCCGTAAACACAAACCGGCAGACGAATGGACATCCAGGCGTTGCCCGAATTAAAGATGAAATCAAGGCAAATAGAGGCGGACAAATAAACCACTCGCACAGCAAATGGAAGCGCATACGGATGCAGACAGAGCGGAAGGATGTAAGGATGGGATGGGATGGGATGGGTTGGAATGGCATGGGTTAGGATGGGGAATATATATGGTTGGACAAACTAATCCGGCGGCAGCAGAGATTGCATGAAGACCTCAGCCATTAGCCGAAAGCAGCACATATACGAATATCCTAAATGTTCGCATAGTTCCGGCTCTTTGGCCACCCAAAATGGAGATGCCCCCAACGATGGTGACGAGTGACCCGGGAGGAGATTCTGGATTTGTGCACGATTTAGGCTCCGGCTTTTGTTTGCTTTTTATGAGTGTGTCCGTCGGTGAGTGGGATTTTCGCTTGTTTATTTATACGAACTAACATTGGGACGATGGGGAAACACTTTTCGTCTACACAGAAAGAGCAATCGTTATAATATTATGGTTTGTTATTATCGTTTTCGATTCATGTTGGTTTAAGGCATACTGGTATTGAAAATAGATTTCTGATGTTACGAACTTTTTAATTTATGGGTAGAATTATTTCATTTTATTTATTAAGCTACTAAATATACAACTTTATTGCTTTGCATATACAATATTATTGCTTAGACTTTTCTGATAAGCATTTGCAGCGTAAACTCTGTATTTATTTTATGACAGAATTTTGAATTCATTTTGACACACAAATAGTAATATATTCCATTTTTTTCTGTGTAGCAATAAGTTGGTACAAATGCGGTGCGCTTCATTGGAGTGTCAAATGATTGAATAAGCGAATCAAATCATGTGTGGCAGATATGTCCGATTGTTTCGATGGTTGTCTTCGTTGGGGAATGGCCAAATGAATCCTAAATTCCCGACATCACTTGGAGTGCTCTCGTGACCACTGTACCCATCGGTCAACGGCCCAAACTGGGGCTTATAAAACCACTGACGGTCGAATTCATGTGCTTCTATGGCGCGGAGTCCGAACCCCTGGCCAAACATCCCCAGATCCTCTTTGCGGACCAAATCGCAGATAGAACTGGAGGGCAAACAATAGCGGGCCAATGTTTGGGCTCCCGCACGAGATTTATGATGGACAACTGCGTCGAAATATTTATGCAGCTGTGCGATTTAGTCGGAGTTGGAGTGTTTGTGGCTCGGCTGCGCATCATCTATGGCCACTTTTCACCTACGGCAGACATAAAAACTATTTTCCATTGCCGCCGCAAAAAAAGACGAACAATCTCGCCGTTTGTACAAAGCATTTTTAGAAAAAGTTTTTGTTTGCACGGGAATGGGAGATAGGAAATATATATATTCAGCGCGTTGTTTTTCAATTTGAAATGGGGCTGAAAAGCGCAGTCATATTCGTGTGATGTGTGAATATTCCAGTGTTCAGTGTGCAGTTTATTCAGTTCACCTACTCAACTTTCGGTGGCACTTTATTACAGCGTCGTCGGCTGTAGGTTCAATAAACCCTGGACGTACGGCATCACCCACTCTCACCCACTCCCACCTCCACCCACTTCCACCTCCACCCTCTTCCACCCACTCCCACCCACTCACCCATCCGCAGAAGCACACTTGCAGTTGCAGCTGATAATTGTGCCATCAGCAGTGCAGTTGCTTCAAATGTGTCGCTGCCGCGTTTATTTTCGTACTCTTTTCGCACTTCTCACTACAAACGATGCCAAATTAAACGCAGGCACTCGGTGGCAAGAGCCGGCATTCCGGAATATCATTCCAGATATCAGCAAGTGCCTCGTTTTGCGCGAATCGGGGACAGCTTCCGAATTTCATTTTTCTAGTGCTCACTTGGCAAACATGCATATCTAATTTTATTTTATTAAACAGAAAAGTCACGTCAAATCTTCTCCGAAACATTCTATAATACTTGAAATTTCCATAGCTAAAACAATTCGATTTAATATTTAAATTAAGTTAGAGCCCTCTTAGAAAATACAATTGTTAATTAATTTCCATATTCCATATTAACTTAAAATTTGTTATTTTATACCAAAACTTCACATTTATTTGCCTCACAAATTGTAATTTCGTTTAAAGGCCGTCTTTAAGGGCACAAAAAAATGTTCTTTTCGAATTTAATCTGTATTGGTCCAATTTCCATTTACCATATTCCATATTAACTTAAAATTTGATATTTTACACCAAAACTATAAATTTCTTTTCCTCCCAAATTGTAATTTTATTAAAAAACCGTCTTTAAGAACACAAAAAAATGTTCTTTTCAATTTTAAGCTGTATTGGTAAGTACTATTTGGTTTACAAAAACATGTGAAAGCCTTGTACAATTTAATGGAATTGTTATGTCAAAGCGGTTTACGGCGGATTGGCTTTACATAGTTAATTTTTGATGATTGCATAAGGATATAAAGAAAATCTTGCGTTTGGTAAGTAAACAAGAACTGTGCCTCATAATTCTAATAAAGCAATTCTGGCAATAACGTGAATAAAAGGGTTCAACTGCTGCAAATGAAGCTCAATGTTCGCTCGACTGAATTCAGTTCAATTTTGTTCTCCCCTCCATATGAATTCCGGATTGGATTCTTGGCATTTGCTCTGCCCAAAAAAATAAACAAAAAGAATGGGAGAACGCATTCAATTTGTCTTTGGTCTGTCGCTTTCACTCCATTTTCTTGCCGGGAGCAGAGCAGCTCAGCAGGATCCTGTAAGGATATATGCAGGATATGGAAATTTGAAATGGAAATCATAAATTGTAGTTCGGATCTGCTTTGGTCATCCGTTGCCGGGCGGATTAATTCGATTGATATCGCCCTTTCCGGAATCTGGGGCAATGGCTGAACAATTAAAATAACATTTACAATTTAAAATGCGATTTGCATAAATTACACAGCTGCAGGCGCTCACACGAATAAGGATATTTATATATCTGCTTTATGTATGCGAATTTCGAGCTTGTGTATGTGGGCCAAAAACATAAGCTCCATTTTGTGGCATTATCTGAGCGGCTTTTGAGCTTGTTTGCTTCGCCTGTTTATTTATGCCAATTTGCATAAACAATGATTGCAGCATACAGCCGGCGAGGATAACAAATTCTGGCAAACAGGTTGCTCAGACACATGGCAATTGTTTGTTTTATGTGTGCATGTGTGCATGTGTGGGAATGGGGCACACACACACACAGCCAAAAGTTTGGGAATGCATCCTGCTGTCGCAACTTCAACTGTTGCGGAATCCACACATTTAAACCCCCTCCTCCATTCGAGACATGCCATTCTTGTTGGCATTAATTAATTATGTAAACAGCTTAAATGCAAGTTTATTTTATTTACACATGTTTCTGCTCGTTTGCCTGTTTCGAACACAGGGCGTATGGGTAATGTCATTTCAATAAATGCACCTGAAATGCTGAACTCTGGTTGAATCTGTAAACGTTTGGCAGTCAGGTGGGGTAACTATTACAAAAGCAAAGCAGGCAAAGCCCCTTCAGCCAGTAAATCCTTTGAGGAGTCTCAAAATCAGCTGCCTCACTTCCTGTTTTCCAACATTTCCGCAGCTGCACTTCCTTTTTCCTTGCTTTTCCTTTTCTTGCTTTTGGTTCGTCCAAAGAACAAGATTCGCTTTTGCCATCTCCGATAGCTTTGGTCGAAAGCATGCCGAATCTGTCATCAGGCTTATAAAGCACCCAGTTCCGAGGACCGAGCATAAATCTATTGTCATCGAGGAAGCGGGGAAAACTGACAGCTGGAATGGGGCCAATGACTCTGGGCAAATGTGTATGGCAAACAAATTAATTTGCATAAACGAAAGCAATTTGTTTGGCATGGCGGACAGAGAATTAATTCAATTTATGTGTTTATATATAGAGATGAAACGAAGTTAAGCATTAAATAGATGTGGTTTTTAATTAAGGGCATACAAAGTTCCCCTCCCGAAAAGTTTGCCAGCCCATTGCCACGTTCTGCGGCTTTGTAAGCTGATCCTGCTGGCTGTTTTGCGGTGAGCATCCCAACAATCTGCGCCTGCAGCCCTCCATCGTCCTCGTCCTCATCCACATCCACATCCACCACCTCGAAAAAGCTACAAACTAACTCAATCCGTCTGCACAATGCCAAAAGTGCGAATTGTAAATAGTTTCTGGCATCGGGCTCTGGCTTAATCTAGCGATGGACTTTCTAAAAGCGCTGCGGGAAGTCGAAGGATTTCGAAGGATATTTCCTACACTGCGGGAAAGGTACCGAAAATTACCTATAAAAATTCAAAATATTTTGAAGAAACTTAATCCTTTAAGAACTATAATTTCTTAATATAATAGTATGTATAACATTATTGTTATTACTACTAATCGTAACAAATCGTAAATCTACTAATCGTAACAAATACAAGTGAGACAATAAAATAATTTATCTGAATCCTGCAATTCTTGAATTCGTTTATATCCCCCTCTGTTCTTCTACAAAAATGATCATAATTAAAAATATTTCAAATAATCGTTTATTAATTAATTTATAGTGAATCTTTCCTCTTCTTATTTCTTCTACAATACGATTACTTTAGTGGCGTATTTATGACATGCACTTTGTTCATATTGAGTATTTCCCATCTGAACTGCGGTTTCTGTAAAACACGACCCGATTCCATCTCTATCCTGGCCCCCACTTCCGCGTCCTGCATCCTTCATCCTGCAGCAATGCATGCAATGCCTCCGAAGTGCCTTTTTATTTGAGAGCGCGAGTGGCGTTAGTTTGTTGCCTTTCAGCCGAACCATTCTGCCATTCTTGCCATTTCGCAAGGGCTCTATCAATGTGGGTGTGCGTCCTGAAAGGGGACTCCCCGCGAACAAGTGTGTAGGTGTGGTTGTGTGTGGTGGGTGGTTAGGGGGAAATTATTTGCAGTCACTTGGGCAGGCTGTTTGAGTTTTGTGTGCGGAGCGAGCGCCTTCCAGGCCACTTGAAGCCATCGCGCCTTCGCCTCCTGACATTTCGGTCGTCCTGGCTTTGCGGTTGTTATTGTGATGCTGTTGTCATCATTACTGTCGTCTGAGTCGACTTCACTGCGATCTGGTCCTTGGACGGGCATGCTGCACAGTGCCATTTGCGGTTTGATTTCTGGTCCCGCCCACGGTCACCACGCCTCGTTGCCCCGCCTTTGTGATGGAGGCACCCTGCACTCCCAACCGGCTTATGCAAATTAATTAGCGAGTCTGCACTGAGCAGCAGCCGTAAATTCCTTAAAGTGTTGGCCTACGAACGCATTATGACACGCGTGTGGGAGTTCGCATTGCTAAACGCTTTTGTGTTGCCTACTTTCGGGCGCCCCTGCTTCAAAGGCCTTAATTAACTTTCGGGGAAAATGGCTGAGTAATGCGTGCGAGCGAGTTGGAGTGCTCTTCTGGGGATTTTCCTGTCTGCAACGCACTGCACATTTTTGGCAAATTAAATTTTCGAGTTTGAAATTGCTTCCAACTTCAATTGAAAGTTGATTAGTTGGGCCCCCTCATCGCAGTCCGAAATTCAATTAGGTTGCTTTGTGCGTGGAGAGAAAATGGGGAAACATTGTTTACTTTTCCCCCGCTTCAATGGATATCCTCGTGCATTTGCATACATTAGAAACCATTCATTGGAACTCTGTGCAATACAAGTCGACTATTTTGACCCAATTTTTTCACAGGGCAACGGCAAATGCAAACAGTTCATTAATTGTGGAGCCAAAAAAGCACCCGAGACGGACATGATTGATTGTGAAATCACGGAGGGAGGAGTTCCATGGCCTCCAGGCGCCAAGAAGTTCGCAGGCACGCCTGCAGATGGGTGATATATGTGGCGGTGTGACCTATCTGGTTATCAAAGTGCCAAACTTGGGAGTCAGGGAGCCACAAGGCTCGTAAATGGGAGGCGATAAGGTAAAGTCACGGCTCATAAGAGCCTGTAAAATGTTCAAAATTACATCCATAAACAAATATTATATTTTCAAGGCAATTTAAATGCTAAGCTTGTATAATTTTTCATCTTCTATTTAATATAAACAACTAAGAACATAATTGTATATCATTTGCCCAACTTCCACCTTTTATTAATGATTGCAATTGGGAGATGGCTAAAATGATTATAAATTGAAATATTTAAATCAGTCGAAATTTAAAGTTAGTTATGCCTCTGTACATTTATGGAATTTGAAGCACATCATCAGATAAATACCGAAATAATGTTGCTTATTTCATTCACAAAACCCCTATCGTTTGCCATTGTCAAGCACTTGACGACACATTGGAAGGATAGTGAGGGCGGAAGTCGTTTTCCCTTCAATATACGCATCCTTTGAGTACTCCGTCCTTGAGTGGGTGTCAGTGGGTGCTCGGTGGGTTGGGGAGGTATAACTTTTTGACAATTGATGCGAGCAAATACTTATAGATAGACCCGCAGATAAACTTGCCTTCTACCACTTCGAGGCAGACAAATTGCAATCGAAGTCGGAGCTCTGCCGGTGGCAGACACAAGCGCCGACTTAAACTCAGACCAGGACATGGATACGGATGTGGATCCGGATCCGGACAAGCCGAGAAGCCGAGTTGCCGAGGAGACAGCCATTGATACGTCCCGACGCATTCCCATTCGCGTTCGCACTGCTCTCGCAGTCAATTTCCTTACATTTTTCCCTGGATTCTTTTTATTATTTTCCCCTCGTCTTTTTGCAAACTAAGGTAAATTCAATTGAATCGAGCTGGGAAGCGGTTCCGATCGGAGGGGGCATGCCACAATAGCGCTTAATTTCCAGCGCTGCAACAAGCGGCTGCCGGGGTTTTCGAGGGGGTTTCTTGCCGGAGGGGTGGTGGCCATAAATAATGTCGAGTGGGGCAGCGGGGGGTGGCGGGGGGTGGAGGAGAGATTGGGGGCAGGATGACTTGCTTCCACGTGTGTGTGCCTGTCTACGTCTCGAGTTAACAAGACTTTTCGCTTTTACTCAAACTCGCAGGCTAACACAATTTTCAAAGCTTTTGTCTTGCCACGACTTGACTGGGGTATCGGCAAAATCTCATATAGAAATGCACTGAAACAAATATTTTATTGTTTCCCTGGAAGCCAGAAAATGTTTACTTAAAGACATTCCTAAATAAAACATTAGCTTTCAAGTTCCTGAACTTATTATCTGATTGAAAAATCTTTTGTAAAAATAACCTATGGAAAGACATGAATAATTAAGTGGAACCTTTTTCACCCATAAGAGAATATGGGACTCAAATTAATGGATATATGTTTTCATACTAAACATATATGTATTTCAAAGTCGTTAGAACTTCATGTGTACTTCCAAGACCTTAGGAAATACACATAAGTACTAATGATTAAGAACAAATCAAGCGGCTTAGATGGTTTCTTTCCGATCTTGATCATTCTAAATATATTTGTAATAAATAAATCACTATTTGAAATTAATTAAAGACTTATCAAATTGGTTTCTCCGTGTGTAAATATATAGATTCGGGGCTTAGAGATTGGCTTACGGCGGAGTTGAATCAACGCCGAGGCAAGGCAAATGTGAAGCCATTTCCGTGACCCTTGGGATGTGGGATAAGGGGTGGGAATGATGGGCATGCAGGATGTGCGATATGTGCACCCGTACTCACCGGCCTTGCAGGGATCCATGTCAATGTCTCCGGATACCTTTGGTGTCACATGCAGGCGCATCAGCTGCTCGATGGTGTACTTGCTGCGGTAGGGTCTCCGCAGTCGCCGAATCGTTCCCAGATACGCATCGAACTGCTGTCGATGGTGGTGGTGATGGGGGTCCTCCTCGCTGGGACGCTGGAGGAGGTCCTCATCCGCGGAGTGCTCCCGCCTGTGGGCGTTCCCCTGCGTCACCCGATCCGCGGGAGCAGGCAGTCCGCGGTGGGAGCGGGGATTCTTGGCCTGCACCGAGATGAGCACCAGGAGCACACCAGTGGCTAGCAGCAGGACGCAGTTCGTCCAGCTGCCGCCCAGGGGCGTGCCACGCCTCCTACGCATCGCAGTGGCTTCGAATTCGCGTCTGCCTCTGTTTTCTTTTGCCTTTGATTAGTGCCTTCTTGGTTTTTTTGCTCTCTGCACGTTTCGTGACTAGTTTGGATTTGGATTTCTGTCGATCAGTCTGCTCTTAATATATCTTCTGCATTTTTGTTCAGCACGTGCCGGATCTGCAATTGAATAGCACAAAAGCAATGATTAGAGCAGCTTCATTCAGGTTTGCACCAGACTCAGTGGAATTATTTACAGCGACTCATTTCGTGTACAATTCCCAAGCTATTGAACTATGATAACCCTTTGTCCGCGAATAAAAATCACTTGCACGCGTTTTGCACTTAACTATCAGCTTTGTTGTTACCTGACCATGAAATGTATGCCGTAGGATTGCATTGGGAAAGGGTAAGACATTGTATTCCTTATTTTAAAAAAGAAAAGTTCATCACATAATGGCTGAACAATAAAGTTCTGTTGAGTTTTGAAACAGAAAAGATAGGACTTGGCCCTTCTAAATTTACCTGGCCTTTTAAAATACGATTTGTTTACATTTTATTAGCATTTTCCATGTGTTTTTATGTTTTTAAATATGTTGCCCTTTTAGTTGTTGGTTTTCCACCCCACTTAACCGATGATAACCCTTTGCCCCATTGAAAATGACCCCAGTTCAAGGCAATACTGCTCGATTCATTTTGTTGTTTCACGGCCCTGAAATATTTGTATTTTTTTAGCGGAAATAAACGGTGTACTTTCACACACGTTGGTGGGCAAATATAAAGCTGGCCTTGTTCTGAAATGTGCGGGGGATTAAATTGCAAAATGCAGATCAAAGGGCAGCAGCAGTAACATTACCCATCTCTATGGAAATGGTAATTTACTTATGCATTCCCAATCGGGTTTATCTTGGGCAGCCGGCATTCATTTGCAATTTGAGCACGCCCAGGCTGGGAAATGTCAGCCGAACGGATTCATTTGCTAATTCCGATGCAATCGATGCCCCTCCTCCATTGAACCAAAGTCGGAACAAATATCTCCGGCAGCCGGCAGATAATCTCAATCTATGCACACCCGTGTCTTATTTACATATGCACATATATGCAGCTGACATCTGCGCCTTGGGCCATCATAAAAACTTGGGTAAACTGAGAAGACAAAGGAGGTGTAAAACCCGACAGATGGGCGGAAAACAGGGAGTGAAGGAAGTCGATTTGGAGGAAATGGTCAGGCAGTAAATCCGCACACCGAACAGGTAAGACTGCCATCAACTTAGCACTCAATTAATTCCGAGGAAGGCACCTCCAGGAGCCAGGACTCTATGCACAATAACAGGTAATTAAAAATCGCTTAGCCCCTGCTATTCGGAAAACCTTTTCAATTAACTTGAATGTTTGGCCAAAACCATTGTCATCAGGCCGTGTTCCTGTCGTAGCTGCTGCTGCTGCTGCTGCTACTGATTTTCCCCAGCAATTGTGGCAATTTCATTAAATCATTTCATTTCCGGCCCCCGCACACACACACACACACCACAACACACAAAACAAATCAAGGACTCCCTGGCTTTTTATGGCAAATTAAGTTGCCTTTTGTGCGGTGGTGGTGGTGGTGGTGGTGGTGATTGCGATGGTGGCAGCGGCAATCCCAGAAAAACAGGCAACTAGCAAATAAAGCCAAACACCGCACAGACAATTCCACGGGCAAGCCTTGGACAAAAGTTTTCGCAGCCAGGCAAAACAGTTGCAACATATTTTCTTAATTTCATTTCGTTTAATTTCACTCGGCGAAAGAGCAGCAAGGAGCAAAAGGAGCAAAGTGAGCAGCAGGAGTTGGTTTTCAAGGAAAAGGAAGGCGCCGCATCAGCAGCCATTTCCATAATCCACGCTCGCATAATTACGTATACGCCGCATGGGACCAACGGCAAGGACGAGAATGATGATGACGGCGCTTCTCATTTAAGCGAAATTAAAAATTCAATTGATAAATTCCAAACTAAATAAGCACTGGGAGATGGGGCGAAAAGTTACTGAAAATGTGCGCCCCATGATATTTTCTCCTTTGTTGCCACGTCTCTGGCAGCAAATTGAAAATCGTTGAGAAGTGTGTTAATTGGCTGAAGCCTTGCTCATTATGGAATTTGTGCAGACTTTATACAACTGCCGCTTGCGGACATTGCTCTTATCGCACCCACATGGAAATGGAGGTGGAAATGTGGAGGTGCAGCATTGTTATCAGGGTTCTAGGTCAATTAACGCCGCGATCGAATGGCGTAAACAAATGCCAAAACAATGCTGCTACGTAATAGCTGGCAAGCAAACAAGATCCTCAAGTGATCCATCCACTCTTGGGATCCCCTCTGATTCGCTTTCGATTCGCTTTTAAAAGCTTTGGGATGTCGTTTTCAAATGGCACGCGCCATTTACTTTTAGTTTAATTAGATGCGATAAGAGTGCCAGCCACCAGATATCCTGTTTGTCCTGTTCGTCCTGTTCGTCCTCCGCTCTGCTGGTTCGAGGCCATCAATCAGGCTTGTCAAGTGCTCGCAACTTCCCAACTACGAGAACTGACAATGACAAGCGTCAAGTGGCTGGCGAATCCTTGTTTTCCAGCCGGGGCGGTTCCGTTTCCCTGTCTCTGATTTGGAGTAGGACTAGACGACGTTCCTCCCCCTTTTAGTGTTTTACAAGAGCAAATCCTGACAGGACTCGCTGCGAAGCTCTTTGTTTGCCTAATTTCGACTTTGCCCGTTTGACAGTTGACATTTGCAGCTGCAAACTGGCCGAGTCAAAGATATGATTTGGAAGGCCCCTTAAATGAATTGCCAAGGCGGAGGATTGTCATCCAACTGCGTGACTGGGGCACACAGCCATCTGCCCAGAAACGAGTTCTTTGGCGCCTTTCGAAGCACTTTGCGACTTGGCGACTCCTCGCATTTTCGGACCATTTTCGCAGCACTCAAGGACATCGAAATGCAGGCCATGACTTGGGCTAACAAGTGGGCGGCGGAGGAGCCTCAATTTGGAAACAACTTAATTTCAATTACTGACGCAAAGGCGGGGACAGCCGAAATGGTATAATGAATGGGGGTCTGTGGAGAGGGGAGTGGGGGGTGTGGGTAGACTGCTGCTGCTGCCGACTTTTATGCGATTTAAAATGCTTCGCCAGTGCAAAATGCAGCCAGGCGGCTGAACTAACAACAAACGGGCGAGCAAACAGACAGACAGGATGGCCAGGGGGCAGGACACCAGCCAGGAGGAGGAGGAGGAGGATGAGGAGGACCCCAGGCAGGACCAGAGGCAGAACCGGAGCCAGAACGAATCCAAAGCCAACGGCAAATAATTAAACTTGGCTGCCCGGCACCTGTGGCCCTTGTACGTCGGGTCAGGCCATGGCCACCCCAGGCTCCTCCGCATATCCTGTACACCCCGCATCCATGGCACCGAACCAACAAAATGAGTGGGTGGAAACAGCCCAGCCGAGTCCTGATTATTTAGCAGCTCGCCATGTGAATGTAAATAAAGTTCAGCCATAAAATACCCCGCAGACAGCCTCCCACTTTCGGGGTCATAATCTGCAACAGAAGCAGACCAGAATCAGGAGCAGGACGATGCAGAGATAGGACACTGGACCTCGCAGGACAGGGAATCTGCGATTTATTTATAAACCTGGCTGGCTGGCTGGCTGGCAGGAGCGGCACTAAAGTTAAGAAATAATTAATACTAACAACGACGAATGACGAGCGTCCTGTGGCCAGGGAATTTCAGAACCGACACGGCCCATTGGAGCAATGGGATGCGCACCTTTGCATCTCATCTCATCGCACCCTGCCCCTGTTCTTTTGGGTCATGAATAACAATTGCCGGGGAGCAGGAGCCGGACCAGGAGCAGGAGCATGGAGATGGAGCAGGAGATGGACCCGGAGCTGACACGGCGGGGCGGCAGAAATATGGCAGAAAAGATTTCTTTTTATGGTGATTGCGTGGGAAAATGCCTGACGGGCCGGCGATAAAATATGAAAAGAATAAAACGTGAAACAGCCCCAATGCAAATATGAAAAGCGAGTGAAATCCTTTTAATTTGGCAAATAAAAAGGGCGGGCAAAGGGGCATGCGTTGAACAAATTTCCATGGAAGTCCCGCTGCGACTTGACTTTTGGCATATAAATGGTGCTAAAGGAAACTGAAAAGTTTGTGTGCCTTGACTTGAGTTTTGGCCAACTATAGTACAAAGTGCGGAAACCACGGCCAAGGCAATCGAAGCCATTGAAAGCTCAATGGAGATCTCTGGATGGAGGCCAACTTAGCAGCAATCCTAAGTATTTCAATGGGCTTTACATAAGTTTCTTACTCCCCCAATAAGCTGTCCAATTAAGTTATCTTGCAGACAAGCAGGGCTTGGAAAATAATTACCAGACAAAATATGACAAAAAGTAGAATTACACATAAATTAATCTGAGTCCGTGGCAAGTAAGTGAAATATAAAATCTGCTTAGACTTTAATTAATTACACATGGGCGGCGGGGCCGCAGGAATGACAGGACTCAGCGAAGTGGAATTGGAATTGGAAGTGGATGTGGATGTGGAGGCACTCACCCACAATCTGGCAGACAAACAAGCACTTGCGACATATCATTAACTCTGCTTTATAGCAACCAAAATTGGGAAGGATCCTTGAGGTCCGGGGGAAAAACTCGAGGCACTGCCTGGCGCGGCAAAAGATGAAGTAAAAATACAGCAGAAATAACTCGAGGGGTTTGCGATGCTGCTGGGGTGACACTTTCTATGAGCGGAGAAGTGGAGGATGTGGATTCGGATGCGACGGCTGCTTGTTAGCAGGGTGGCGTCAGCTGTTGGGCCTACATGCGGAAAAATATTTGTTTTTCACGGGTTATCCACTGGGGAAATAAAGTATGGGTTTATAAACTATTTTATAACTTATTAAATGTTGGATGTATTTAGGAGTTGGGACAGTAAACTGTGCCCTGGTTTTTGAAACAATCTAATAATTGCAAAGAATAACTATGGGCTTGTTCATTTTACTGAATAAATTTTAAGCCAGAAGCTTTTAAATTAATATATTATAACTATTTGAAAAGGTAATATATTTCTTTAAAATTTCTTAAGATTTATTTCTGTGCCATAAATACAAGAAGCAATCATCTAGAGCAAAATTAACCATAAAACAAGAAAGGAAAGCTAACTTCGGGCGGAGCCGAAGTTGATATACCCTTGCAGAATATTCTATAAATTATATTCTCCAAAATTATTCATATGATGCATTCTTAATACTTAAAAAAAGTCCCAACTTCCTAACTTTAAAAACAACAAAGTTATGTCATTTCCAATCGTTCAGTTATATGGCAGCTATAAGATATAGTCGGCCAATCCTTATGAAATTTGGTAGGTCGGATTGATTAACCAAATATAAAATCCATAGAAGATCCCAGCCTCCTAACTTTACAAACACCAATGTTATGGCATTTCCGATCAATCAGTTATATGGCAGCTATAGGATATAGTCGTCCGATCCTTATGAAATTTGGCAGGTCGGATTTTTTAGCCAAAAATAAAACCCATAGAAAATCCCAACTTCCTAACTTTAAAAACACCAAAGATATGGCATTTCCGATCGTTCAGTTATATGGCAGCTATATGATATAGTGGCCCGATCCGGCTCGTTCCGACTTATATACTACCTGCAATAGAAAGACAACTTTTGGGAAAGTTTCAAGCAGATAGCTTTAAAACTGAGGGACTAGTTTGCGTAGAAACGGACGGACAGACGGAGTTTGGTGTTTTTCAAGTTAGCAAGTTAGGAAGTTCTATGGGTTTTAGTTTTGGCTAATCAGTCTGACTTACCAAATTTCATAAGGATCGGACGACTATATCCTATAGCTGCCATACAACTGATTGATCGGAAATGCCATAACTTTGATGTTTGTAAAGTTAGAAAGCTGGGATTTTCTATGGGTTTTGTGGTTGGCCAATCAATCCGACCTACCAAATTTCATAAGGATCGGAGGACTATATCCTATAGCCGCCATATAACTGATTAATCGGAAATGCCGTAACTTTGGTGTTTGTTAAGTTAGGAAGTTGGGATTTTCTATGGGTTTTATTGTTGGCCAATCAAACCCACCTACCAAATTTCATAACTATCGGCCGACTATATCCTATAGCTGCCATATAACTGAACGATTGGAAATGCCTTAACTTTGGTGTTTTTAAAGTTAGGAAGTTTGGATTTTTTATGAGTATTAAGAATGCATCATATGAATAATTTTGGAGAATATAATTTACAGAGTATTCTGCAAGGGTATATCAACTTCGGCTCCGCCCGAAGTTAGCTTTCCTTTCTTGTTAGTAATGGAATTATGACTGTAACAATAAACAACATATATATATTTAAAAGAATTTTTCTGTGTGCAGAGGACCCTTGCCGAGACAGCCCCAAATTCATGGCTGCTAAAGCAGATACAGGACACTTTCTAATATCCATAAAATAACTCAAATCTCTTTGGCAGATTTGCCTGCTTGCTAAGTCGGCAGGTAAATTTGGGGTTTAATAATACCTGTGGTCTATCCGCCGTCAAGTGCAGTTATCGTCGTTTGTCCACCTTCGCTGTCAACTGCCAATTGCCCCTCCTCGAACTTAATTCGCTTTTAATTTTTACCCTGCTGCGACAGCAAAAAATGCGGAAAAATTCCCATTGCCATGACAAAAAGTGGAGAAGGAGAATCAGGACCGAAAAATACAGGAGAAATTTGTTAAGCACGCGCTATCAGTCTGAAGTGCGTGTTCGAAGAACGAGGAAAGTGGAAAGTGGGTGGCTTAAAAGGAAATGGAGAGCAGCCCGGAGTCTTGGGAAAGGGAATCCAAATGAATTCTATTCAAAGCGTTGCTGCCACAAAATATGAAATGAAAGGTTGTCGCTGGGGAGTGGGCAGAGTGTCCAGGACTGGAAATGTTGTTAAGAAATGCATACGCGGGCAATTTTTATTCCTTGCTGTCCTGCGTCGTCCTGCCAAGCAAGGAGCAGATCCTGCTGCTTAAACACGAAATGCTTAATGGCCAAGTTGCCACAAAACGTTTGCCAGACAAGGGGAAACTCAGTGGAGCAAAAGTGAAATGCGTTTTCTGGCTCCCAAGGACCAAGGACCAAGGACCTGTCTGCCCGTGCGACTGTGTGGGTGTGTGTGTGTGTGCATGTGGGTGTGCTTATTGGAGCGTAAGCAACCTGGGCAACAATATCAATATGCGTCTTTTGTGCCGAAGCTTCCTCCGCTGACAATTGTTCGCCACCGGAAGTTGATATTCTGGCAAGCGGAAGTGTTGGGGGTAAACACACCCCTTCCCCCACTCCCCCTCCCCCTACCCCTCCCACACTCTCACACGAATTTCATATTTTCCATTTAATGCTGCTGCCTTTCTCCACGCATAAATTTCCATCACCATCCATTCAACAAACAGACAAACAAAATGCGCCGCACACGAAAAAGTTCTAAAGACAAGACAAGACGCAACCAAAGCCAATTAAGGCTAATTCCTGCCTCTGGACCCTTTTGGCTTACCTTTAATTGCCGTCGAAGACAGAGGATCGTTGGTCAAAAAAAAAAAGGAGAAGGAGGCTGCAGCAAAACAACAGAGGGAAAACAAGACAAATAAAAGGCCAGACAAGATGAGTTGGGTCCGCGGCATCGAGTTCGTTGCCACCGGGAGGAATTCCCTTCTATTTCGCGGCTTTTCGTGGGCACCTTGACTCGCGATTGTTCCGTATTGCGAATAAAACACACGTACGACACAAAGCGAAATCAAAAATGATTCTATTTTAATTATGCCGGCGGCCTTTGGATTGCCAATTGACGAGATCTGCGCTGCGATTTTGCGCTATTTGTTTTTTGTTTGTGCGGCGAGAAAAGAGGAAAAGTGGAAACCGCACTGCGGAGATAATAGCGTGAGCGTAAGACGCAGAACACCCACAAATCATGCAGCGATGCTGGTGGTGCTGAAAGTCGGGGGATAGTCGTAGTCGGTGGTGCACACACCGCGTGCCGTTTTTTATTTATAGCCATTGAGTGCTGCGCTTCTATCAGCAGCAGCAATGGAAACAGCAGCAACATCCCCGGCAGCAGCAGCAACATGAACGGCAACCTCAACAAAAACAACGTGTTTACGTTCACTTATTGTCGTCGGGCGAGGGAAACCAGCGAAATGAATAATAATAACGCAAAACCAAAGATCAGGGCAGAAACTGATAACGCTTTCAATGCACACAATGATCATAATCGAATTTCAATCGAGTGCGAAGAACACGAGCACAGCATTTGTGATTAGCGGAGCCAGAACCCTTGATTCACTTGTTGAATGGACCGATAGTGTGACTCCGCCGCGGAACAGCATCCCTTGCAGGTAGAATTCTGGGCTGGGCTTGGGTTTAACAATTTCACCATCAAAAACACTCACTTCACAGGCCGTTCAGTTTATCCTTCTGCCCGTTGCGGGTATTTGCGTTTGGCCATTTGATTCAAACAAGTTTGTTGCCAATATTCTTTCGTTTCGCGATGCCGATTCCGTTTTCACTGCGAAAGCACGTCCGTCCACGACCGAAGTTGCTCGCGATTTGAGAACATAAACAGAGCAGCCAGATAGAGCCCACCAATCGAGAGCATGCGCCGAGAACAACAGAGCAAAAATTGCCAGCGGGCGGCAGCGCTTGAACCGCCGACGAGCAACAACAAAGGCGAAGACGTCGTGGGGGCCAGTGTCCTTAGCGAGATCAAAGATCTTTGGAGGAACTTGAAATTGATTACACTTATTTGTAACATATTTGGGTATATGTAATATAAACTAGTCCATTGGCACACAATTTATAAACTCATGACAAAAATATGTTAAAAAACATAGTCTGCTATTATAAAAACTTTTATTCTGAACCCTAAAGAGACAAGGCTGTTCCCTGGAAATCAAATAAATTTTTTAATACAAAGTGTTTTTCAAAAAGTGATAGGGAATTTTAAATCGACGGCCGTTACAGTGGGCGTTAAGCAACACT
Source organism: Drosophila rhopaloa (assembly GCF_018152115.1). Classification (NCBI taxonomy): domain Eukaryota; kingdom Metazoa; phylum Arthropoda; class Insecta; order Diptera; family Drosophilidae; genus Drosophila; species Drosophila rhopaloa. The sequence continues at coordinate 1,458,737 of NW_025335047.1, forward strand.
GACACAAGCCAATCGATAACTGTCAAATGGGTATTCAAATCGATTCTCTGCCATCGATGTTTGCACAGCTCTAGTCGGACTATTTTTGGCAAGAAAATTTTCCCTATTTAATTTTCTTTTCTTCCCGGGAAGAATGACTCAAAAGTGCGAGACGACCAACTGCGGCAAGGAGGCGACCCTGCAGTGTCCCACCTGTCTCAAGCTGGGCATCAAGGGCTCCTTCTTCTGCTCTCAGCCGTGCTTCAAGGGATTCTGGAAGGAGCACAAGGCGATCCATGCTCTGGCAGGTGAGTTTTAGAAAGTCTCCATTCGTAACAAGCCCGACTTACATGTGGAATCATTTTGAATCAGCTGGAGCTTCCCAGTCCACTGAAGTGAATGGCGGCTACAATCCTTGGCCGCAGTTTCGCTTCACCGGCAAGCTGCGCCCATTCCCACAGACTTCCAAGCGGGCCGTTCCGGAGGCCATCCTGCGTCCGGACTACGCCGATCATCCCGCAGGTCGTTCCCTGTCGGAGGAGGCCCTTCGCGGGACCAAGATCAAGGTGCTGGACGACGAGGAGATAGAGGGAATGCGTGTGGCCGGCAGACTTGGCAGAGAGTGCCTGGATGAGGGCGCCAAGGGCGTGGAGGTGGGCACCACCACCGACGAACTGGACCGCCTGGTCCACGAAGCCGCCATCGAACGCGAGTGCTATCCCTCGCCCTTGAACTACTACAAATTCCCCAAATCCTGCTGCACTTCGGTCAACGAGGTGATCTGCCACGGCATCCCGGACCAGCGGCCTCTGGAGGACGGAGATCTCTGCAACATCGATGTCACTGTCTACCATCGCGGCTTCCACGGCGACCTCAACGAGACCTTCTTCGTGGGCAATGTCTCGGAGAAGCACAAGAAGTTGGTGCAGGTCACCCACGAGGCGCTGAGCAAGGCAATTGAGTTTGTGCGTCCGGGCGAGAAGTACCGCGACATAGGCAACGTGATCCAGAAGTATGTGGCTCCTCATGGATTCAGTGTGGTGCGCAGCTACTGCGGACATGGCATTCACCGCGTTTTTCACACTGCACCCAATGTGCCTCACTATGCCAGTAAGTTTGGGGGCAACCGAAATTAGCTGGGAAGTTTTTAATATTCTGCTTCAACAGAAAACTCTGCCGTGGGAGTGATGGCACCTGGTCACTGCTTCACCATCGAGCCCATGATCTCCATTGGCGTGCAGAAGGCCGAGACCTGGCCTGATGACTGGACCGCTGTGACCGCCGATGGCTTGTTCTCCGCCCAGTTCGAGCAGACGCTCCTGGTCAACGAAACCGGATGCGAGATCCTGACCAAACGTCGCGAGAACAACGGACAGCCCTGGTTCATGGACAAGATGTGAGGCAACCAACTTGGGCTAATACATAACTTCTAGGGCTCTACATCAAGCTTTAATTTGTAATTTTACAATAAAATCTAGAGTTTTTATTCCCAAGTCCGGTTTGGATGTCCCATAGTCGTGTTCACTTTTCCAGAGGAGCGTAATTGAGCAGTTTCTCGATGAGATCCACGTGACCAAGGAGCATGCGACGGCAGCAGTACCTCTTCAGACCTAAAGCATCGAGGGCATCTCTGGAATCGGAAAATACAACATAGAAAATTATATTGGACTGGAACTTTTCGCGCGTGACTTACCCTTCCGTGTATTCCGCCTGCAGGAGGCCCAAGTACGACTCCCACTTGTTGCCGATGACCTTGCCGCAAGTAAAGCAACGGATTGGAATAATCATCTTGTCTAGCAGGCTTTATTTTCTAAATAATTCACGGGAATGGTGCAGATCACAACAACTTTCGGCTAAAATGTGTTTGCTCGGTGTGACCAGAGCTCAGTGCTAGAGGTGGAAAACGTTTTAAAAATGTTAATATCGATATTTAGCAGGGCATCGCCGAAGTCTTCCATCTCTAACGATGGTTGAAACCACTGCTTGCTGGGGACGGTGCACTGCTTATAATATTTAGCCAAATGGCGGTTGTTTAAGAGAAAAACGTTTTATTTTTAAATATTCTTTGTTTTATTTAAATAAGCGTCCCATCATCTTAACAGAGAAAGTGAAAAACAAAATAGTTAAACAATTATTTAAGCAGAAATATTGACTTTCTTGCTTGTCGATTTCCATTTTCAACAGAATGTTTCCTATTATAAATGCCGAAATATACAATGTAAAACATAATGGACTTTTTCCAAATATTATTTATCTATTTTCTGAGATTAAATACATTTCATCAAGATGTGCCTAATCATATCCAAGACCCCCAAACTAACGATTGCTATCGTTACTTTAAAAATCAGTGAAACACGCAAAGTTGAATAAATTAATGATTATATTTATTAAACTACCGACTGCTCGCTACATGAATGCGTTTTTACAAATGAGTGTGTAAATAAATATTTTTGAACAGCGTCGAAGACTAAATGTGCGTTAACTAATTACTGCTGGCCGTGAGATGCTCGCCGGCCACTTCGACGGAGGTTGAGACCTCGAACAAATCTTTGGCTGACTCCTCGCTGTCGCTCTCGATCGGATCCCCGCTGGGCACATCCTCCACGGTGCCCTTCTTCACGTCATCCGATCGTTTTTGCAGCCGCTGGGAAAGAGAAAATTCAAAATATGATTTATAAAGTGGTTTTGTAAGTATTCATTTTGTTAGTTTTTTGAACTTTTTCACACACGGAGATGAAATGATAAAGCTATTAGAGATATTTTGTCTTTTATTAAAGTTTTAATACCAGCAAAAACTCATTATTAGAGATTTTGTGGCGCCTATTTAAGATTATTGATTGGAACATAATATAAAAACAACCGTGAGGCATTGGTAAATTTACAAATTTTAAATCGAAAGACAAATTGTACGCTCGTGGTTGCTCACAGCCAATCCTTTAAACTTAGTTTGCTAATTATTATGTATGGACTCACCGACTCGGAAGCCTCTTCGTCGGGCACAAAGATGCGAAGCGGCGTGTTCGCGCCCAATTGCTGCTGCACCAATCGCTGGTGCTCCTCGAAGGCACTTGCTGCTGGATCCTGAGCGATCTGCTGCTGCTGCTGGTGTTGCACCTGTTGCTGCTGCTGCTGCTGGTGTTGCAACTGCTGCTGCTGGTGTTGCAACTGCTGCACCTGTTGCTGCGGGTGGTGCTGCACTGGCTGTTGCAGCTGCTGCTGTTGCTGCTGCAGTTGCAGAAGCTGCAGCTGTTGCTGCTGGTGTTGCTGTTGCAGATGCTGCTCCTGTGCCTGGGCCTGCAACTCCTCGAACTGCTGTTGCTGCTGCTGCTGGTACTGCGCCTGAGCCCTCAGCTCCTCCAGATGCAATTGGTGCTGCTGCTGCTGCTCCTGGGCCTGAGCCTTGAGTTCTTCGAGATGCAATTGCTGCTGCTTCTGCAGCTCAATGGCTGCGTGTTCCGTCTCCAGTTGCTGGCGGCGTGCCTCCTCCTCCGCGTAGGCCTGCAGTAACTGCGACGAGTCGTGCGCGTGGCCATAGAAGTTGGACACCACAAAGCCGCCCTCCGGAACGGAGGCAGTCACCGCTGAGGCCACGTTGGGCAGGTGGAAGGAGGCCGTCTCGAAGGCGCTCTCGCCATGATCACCCAGAGCCGGGGCGGCAATCAGGGCCGCGTATTGCGGCGCGGAGTCCAGCACGGGATGGATGTTGTGGTGCGGGTCCTTGGCCGCCTGCAGGATCTGCCCGTTGCTGGCCACCTCCTGGGTGAGATCGGCATTCACGTAGCCCGACTCCACCACCGGCTCCGAGCTGGGCTTGAAAAGCTGCTGCTTGTGCGCGGAGTAGAGCTGATTGGACTGCGTGACCAGGTAAGTGGGATTGTAGATGGGGATGTGGGCCGCAGGAATGGCGGCGATGAAGGACTGACTCTGAACCGCCGCCGGCTGGGCATACTGGATGGGATAGATCTCCGGCGCCGTTTGGGCAGCCGCCTGGGCTCCCACAATCTGGACTAGCGGCTGGGCGGGCAGGTGATTGCTCTGGACATCGGCGGGCAGCGGCTTGTTGTTGCTGGGCGTGTTAAACGACTCGGTGGGCGGACGAATCTTGGTGGTGGGCAGCGAGGGATCTGGATCTGGGGCAAAGAGTTTCTGCGAGCCCGAAATGGGATCGCGGATGGTTTGGTCATTGGTCTCGTCCTCGTGCACACTGTACTTCGGTGGCAAGTATGTCTGGGGACGGGCCGAGGAGGGCGGGATCGGGGAGGGGGGCGTGTACAGGTAGGAGGAGTCGAGGTGACCCTCCTCCACATCCAGGTGGTTGTCGGCCAGGTTCGGTGCGGGAACCGTGTAAATGGGTGCAAAGTGCTCGGTGTTGAAGTTGTTGTGCGTGTCCAGCTGTGGGGGATCGGCATGTTTGGAGTCATGTCAGTTGTTTGGTTGTGTGCTGAGCGAGTGTAAGGTGCACATTTAAAGCTCTGAGTAAGGGTTCGAACTGATTTCATTTTCGGTGGTATTTTTAAAGACGTTATAACCTTTCAACTGATATGGCAGCAGCATTCGGTTAAACTATCTCATATGAAAAACAAAACGATTGATAATGTTATTTCCTTAAGACCTGCTGGCTCGGGTTTTGACCTAATGATTACCAGCAATACTAAACTTAAATTTCTCGCATATCCTTATGCTCAATTTATATAATTTTTCTATAATTTATATTTATTATGTGCTGCTGACATAACTAATTGTTCTGTTTATTATTTCTGATTTGTTTAAGTTACCCAGTTAGGTAACAGTGCAGCTATCTTTGTTACCATTTCACCATTATTTCACAATAAAAAAAAGATTGATAATGTTATTCAAGCAAATCTTGATTTGATTTTATGTAAGCAAATTGGCTTACTGAGATTAAATATGTATGGCAAAATAATGTGGGCAAGAGATATTTTCAATTGAATGAAAGTATTTGCAATTTTGCATAGACATCTAAACTTTATTCAATTGAAAACGTATTCACCATGTCTCTGGATTTTTATTGTTTTTAAGAATCTAAGTAATGGCTAGAAGTTATTAAAGAAACTAAATCAGTTCGAACTATTAAATACCCTCTTATGGATTTGTTCTGAACCCAACTTACCGGTAGATTCTGGAGTTCGCTGTAGCTCACTGCTGGCTTCTCGTACTTGAAGGGCTTGTCGTAGCCAAAAGTGGGCTTCGCCTTGGGCTTCAGGTTGTTCAGCTTGATCTTCAGTGGCTTCCGCAGGGTGCCTGCGGGTTTCAGATAGACTGGCGACGGACCACTCAGCTTCACGGGACGTGGTGGTCCGCGGAGGTGCTGGTGCTGGTACTGATGCGGATGCGGATGCTGGGGCACGTGGATCAGCGGATGCGAGTGGAGGTGGGCGTGCGAGTGGGCGTGTGACAGGACATGGGGATGCACGGCGTGCGGATGGGCCAGGTGGGCGGCATGGCTGTGCTGGGCGTGGCCATGGCCAGGACGACCCTTGAGGACCAGCGGCACCGGCTGATCGCTGCGTATCTGGACGACCAGGGTGCGGGGCTTTCCCGGCGGAGCGGCGACTCCTGCGGCGGCGGGACGACCGCTCTTGGGCGGCCAGTTGGTGAAGACGAGCGGACGCTGCTCACAGTTGGCCAGCGCCACAATCAGGGCCAGCAGCAGGAAAGGCTGTCGAGGGGGGGGGAAAGAAGGGGGCAATGTCAAAGACCATTAAATCAAAAACTTAATTACGCGTACATCGAACAAAACGCTGAAAGAAATAAAAACTTTCTAAGCCCGGCGAAGGCGAAAGGGGGCGTGGCAGGGGCAGGGGGAGGGTCGTGTAATCGCTGGACAGCAACCAAACTGTAATGGCCTTAATTTGAACAAATTGGCGGTTTTCTAAAATTTTATCACGTCGCCTGCCGCTGACTACTTAACCAAAGCTGCTTAAGCAAACGAGCCAACAAAGTATTTATATATTTATACGGGTATGCCATAATACTTGCCCATTTTCCCCGCTTCGATGGCTGATTAAACTTTCAGTCCGCAATGCCGTAGAATGAAAGTGAAAAGTCGAATATCGAAGTGTCTTCGTTCTGTAATTGTCACTGTCAACTTGTTTACGTTTTCGGCGGGTATTATGGTTTGTTGACTCTGTTTGCAGCACTTTCATTACGGTTCGTTTTTATTGATTACCAAAATGGTGTTAGGCAGTTAAGGAGAAAAGAAAAAAGTTTACCTTTTTGATAAGGCGCGTAATGAAATGAATTTAGAAATAAAATAAATGTACATTTCCTTTGAAACTATTGTGAAACTTATTTTGTACAGAATTTAGTTTTTGAAGGCTTGATTCGAACCTACAAAAATCTACTCTTAAATTTGAATGGTTTTAATATAAGACTAAGCATGCGAAGAAAAATGTATTAACATGTTTTCACCAAGTAACCTTTATTGGGTGGGTCCTATTTTTAGTAATGATTTTATTTTGAGAAGTGACAAATAAATATTAAAATAATTCTACTGTTATTCATTCTCCGCTCACTTTAATCAGAATTTTATCAGAATGGTCGAAACATGTCTAAGCATAATAAATATTCGATGATATAAAACAGCAGATAAAAGAGGAGTGTGCAGCTCTCTGCTTGGCTGCTTGGGGTCTTGGTCGATCGAAGGGGAAGTCGGCAATTTGTGGAAGCAACTGGACATGGCAATTTCACCTGGGCTGCCCCACCGAAACGGCGGCAATGACAATGGCAATGCGGTATGCCGTTAGAGCCAGACGTCAATCACGGGGTGAAATGCCTAAGCGGTTCCAATACGTATCGTTATTGATTACGTGCTGCGCCTGCTCAAACGCAACAGAGACGGACTGCCAAGGAGACAGTCGGTGGTCAGTGGTCAGTGGTCGTAATTGCTGCCAAATTGGTGGCTTATTGTTTGTGGAGTGGTTAGCTAGTTTGTCGCCTTTGCAATATGCATAATCAAATGCAAATAGCAGTGCCGTCTCTGGTGAATGAACTGCCAGGAGACGGATGCGAAGCTCAAAAGTCCCTGGCCCGCGGCAACTTGTTCCACGAAAACCCAAATGGAATTCGCTCAGTTTCGGGTTTCCCTGGGCTCGGCCGACAGACCAATGAACCTGACAAAGGATTTTCCTAACGGCCTAAGCGGAACTATTGATCAGCGGCCTGTCACCGCGGCGACGGCCATAAACAACGGTGTGGTTAACCCAAATTGCAACTCGAAATGCAACTTTTATTTTAGCGGCAAGCATTTTATTTCAAGCCCGCTGCACATTGAGGCAAATGCAGGCGAGCAGCAGTGTAATTGGTGCACGTAAAGCCATCCATTGTCTGGATCTTGGCGAAACTTGGCGCATCAAGTGCTCTCATTGCAAATGAAAGTGCTCGCTTTGCCGGCCACATTACAATTTGTCAAATATTCAGGCGACTTCAATTCACTGACAATTCAATTGAAGATGCGGCGGCATTGTGTTTCGATTGTAATTGGATTTGCAGGTGAAGGTGAAGGTGAATCAAAATCTGACTCTGACTCTGACGGTGAATCTGGAGTCGTTGATCGCAAAGCAAAAGAAATGCCAATGCGAATGCATTTGCATTGAAATTAAAGCCAATCCATTAACTGGTGTGCTGTGCGCAGTGAGAGACTTTTTAATAACCGCTAATTGTGGCCAACAAACTCGCAATCTCCGCGTGATTCACTTACCCTCATCTTGCTGGGACTCGTAAATGTTTTCGTTGTTTTAATTGTTAGTGTTGGCCTGTAGAAAGCTCTGGGCAATTGTGAAGTGACTTTTGGCTTCTTCTGCTACTCCAGCAGCAAATAGATGAAGATCAAAATGGCAATTAGGTATATAATCACATCAATTAACTTCATGTCAGCGAGCGCCGCGGCGCTTTCTTCGGCTCAAGCTGCACGCACAGAAAGTTCGAAAAGAAATTCGAAAGAGGAATTCGAAGCGACGTCCGCACCTGTTCAAGTCGCGTAGACAACTGAGTGCTAGTCGGTCGACGGCAGCGGACAAAAACCATGTGCCGATCCGCTGGAGCTCACTGGAATGCAGCGACGACGACTCGCATTGGAAGTGCGCAGCGCGAAGAAAGTGGTCGGATTTTCTTCTTGCCTTTGCCTCTTCGCCGCCGAGTGGCGCCGAAAAACTAGTTTGCAACGGGCAAAGCGCAGCACGCGACCAGCAGCAACATGAATCGCCAGCAAGTGGCCGATTAATCGCAACGAAAGTGTTTTGCCATTGACTGTTCTTGGCCGGCGAAAGAAAAGAAAGATAGAGACGGCGCAAAACAAAAGACTTAAGCAGCGAACTCGTTGTCTCGCGTCAGCAGTCGCTCTTTACCTTAAAAAGCAATGCGGACCAGGCGCACATGAACGCGAGCTGGCCAAAATGCCACAAATGCGGCCTGGCACCTGTTGGCATTGCTTTTTGCTCTGGCCGTCGGCAGAGGCAGCAAACAGGAGCAATGCCGCCGATTGACATTACGAAATGCGGCAGGCACAGTGGACGTTGACAATGGATTTCAGGCGAAAAAGGAAAGAAAGTGGCAAGAAGCTTAACAAGTTTTCAATTTTTTACGATTTTTAAGCTTTAAATTATCCCAGATCTCTCTCCATTTTTAATTGAACAGAAATCTTAACATCAGATTTTAATGTGACTTGTGATTAACTTACAAAAATCATACTCCTCATTGTCCACTTAAAAATCCTGCTTTTCCCCTCCAAACAAAATCAGTATTTAAGCCAAACAAAAAAAATAGCCAGAATCGTGCTTGGCTTGCCAAATCCATGACAAGAACTAAGAATAAAGCCCTTTGCTCAGCTCTAGTTTGAGCTTAGTTTCAAGCTAACGGTATCCTTCATAATGGCTGGCATACCCTGAATTCCTATTGGCCGACGAATAGGAATTCAAGGTTTGGCAGCCATTATGAAAAGAATAGTTAATCGGTCGACATGTGCTTATATTCTCGTCACTTGCTTAGCTTTCTGTTTGCCTGGTACTTCAAAATCCGAAATTGCCTATTTTGCACGGGAAAAATAGAATTTTGTCGGTCCATTTTGACCAGCAAAAGCAAGTTTTTCGATTTCAAACACCAGGCCAACATAATCGTTAGTAAGTGTCCAAATTTCAGATTTCTGCGTTTATCAGAGGCGTATTTAGAATATTGCCAAGGGGGATGAAAATCGCTAATTGGGGGCTTTCGACCCCCAAAACCCTGCTCCGGCCGACTACGCCCTTGTGTGCTTTGAACGAAACTAACGGTTGTTCTCAAGTGTTCTGCAAGCTGGCTTCCTATTGGCCGACCAATGGGAATCCGTGGATTCGCAGCCATCATTAAGAAAGAACAGTTAATCTGTCGAAATTTGCTCCTATTCTTGTCACTTGCTTAGCTTTCTGTTCGCCTGGTACTTCAAAATCAGAAATTGCCTATTCTGCACGGGAAAAATACGATTTTTTGACGGGCAAAATCAACAAAGTTTTCGCCACTATTTTCCAGGGTTTTGGACTTTTGAAAAAAAATGACTTTTGCTTTAAGAAGCAATATATTTTAATTTTCAGATTTGTAATTGACACCTACATTTAGCCATAAAATTTGGCCCTATTTATTTCGTAGTGAAACTTAAAATGATTTTTTAAAGCTTCGCTTGTGTCCTATAACGAATGCATTTTCGGCAGAGTAGGCCCAATCGTAATTGCTCGCCACTTGTTTCCATTTACCAAAGGCCTTCGATGATAATGAGCCATGCTTATGAAATGCTCCCCAGTTTACAATAATGGGTGGCATTTTATGCAGGGCGCAACGTCCAATTTCTAAACGCAATTGGTCATTGGAATTTTTTTCCGTTCGGGCCTGCTTTTAGTGGGTCAGTATTGGCCGGCCCAAACTTGTGTATCATAAATCAAAATTTCACTTTTAAAAAGCTGTCAATTATTTTTGGTGGTAATTTCTTTGCTATTTTTTTTAGTATTTATATTTTATTTTGAAATATTATTTTTAACAAGGTTTTTTAAACATTAACAACATAATATTATTATTATACCTTTTATTTCATACATTTATCATTTGTTTTTTTTTCGGTTGCGTTTAAGACAAATGTTTAAAATATGCATTTTTAGCTTTTTAATTTGTTATTAAAAATGTTATTTACTGGTTGTTGTTTTTGCCTTTTTGAGGCCGCTTTAAACTAACCTAATTTGTCATTTCATGCTTTCTGCTCTGATTTCGGTTTAATGTAATTTTATTTTAATATAAATTAATTATTTTTTATCGCTTTTTACGTTTTATTTATGTCTACGTTTACTTTTTCCGTTGTGTAAATATACCTCATATAAATAGCGAGTAAAAACTAAAAAAATGTAACTACAATTATATGATTTGCATTTTTTTTGGGCTTGCATTATTTATACAATTTATTTAGCACACAATGTGTGTGTGTATTTCTGCGTGTGCGGGTATCATGTGAAAGTGCTGCGAAATTATAAAAAATATTTTTTCGTTTTTAGTTGCTATTTGTTATGTTAATTATGATATTTTTAAATATCTTTATTCCTTAAAAAATGAACATTTCCGCCTGTTGCTTAAACCTGTAAAATTATCATATTAGTTTCGGTTTTCGTTTTGGATTTTAGCTGCAAACGTTGTTTCTATACAAAAAATCTAACTACAGTAAAATGCTGCATAGCTTCACATTTACGAGTATGATAATATATTTTATATTTTTTGTGGTTTTTTATTGACAAATTTTCTACAAAAACCTTTGCACTTACACTAGTTTATACGGCATTAAGTAGTTTTATGCGACATTATTAATATATATGTATGTATATATATATTATTCTTTGTGAACAAAGCTGCTCTAAAGTGTTAAATTGAGCGAAGTGGAACAATTCTCGAAGTTATTCTCAATCGGAAATGCGAATGGGAAAGGCAGCTTTGTATATTTTCATTTTCTATACTTTCGGATTAATCATTTTGTTTGCTTCGTGGTTGGATATTTACTTTACTTGCGTTTGCGTTCCTTTTATTTCAGTTATGTAGATCTGCTATAGCGTAAACATGATTTTATCAAGTTTCACAACATCGAGAGTTCATTTTGTTCTTGTTGTTGGGGTCATCGCTGTCGAGTGTGAGTGTGTGTGTTAGTATTGGTGTGGTGTGGTGTGGTGTGTAGTTGTATAAGTGACGTTTCTATAAATTTAATAACTAGTTTATTCATTTAAAAATTATGTTTAACTTTTGGGTTTTCGCTACGCCACCATACGACCAATCATCGTCTCGCTTTATTTTAGGATTGCAAATGCGTTTTGTTGTCGATTTAATAATAAGTTTATCATTAACAATATATGAACTGCTTGTCGCGATATCTAGTCGTCTTATGTTTATGCTAAGCTATGCTATGCTCTCGATTCGTTAACATTTACACTTGACTATTTACGTTTACGTTTACCTTTACCATTAACTTTAATTTACTTTAATGGAGTTTAAATGTTTCTCACATTGCACGGCTACATACACGTTTACATAAATTTCGAAGGCGCATAATATTCACATATTTTGTTTTTAATTTACGTTCTGGGTAAGCCTAGGCTACACAAAATTCCACTACAAATCAAATGTGAAACAAAATAGTAATTGGCTCTTCTCTATTTTCGCTTTCACTTATCCATTGTTGTCATATTTTTTTTCGTATTAAATTTAAAAGCTCGAATTCGTTTTACTTAAATTTGTTATTCGCTAATCTTCTGTGGAAACAAACAAACCCATTGGATGCTGTTCTGTGCCATTTTCTTGTTACGCTTCTTTGGATTTCCCGCTGTTGAATGAATGCTTTCTGCTTTTGGTTGTTTGATCTACATTAAATGTGATTTCTATACGCTTTGGCAGTGTTTATCATTTGAACAATTACAATTAAGACCGGAAACTCTTTGAACAGCAAAACGAAACAGCACAGGATAAACGAGGTAAAGGATAACGTATTCGAGATACTCCAGTATCAGTATCAGTTGCTTATCATATTTACAGGCTATGTACAAAAATCAGAGCGTTCCCCTTTGGCGGTTCGAGCGCAAGTGCGTGAAGTTGTTATAGAAATAGTATAGAAGTTATAGAAGTAATAGAAGTCATAGAAGATATAGCCAGAAGTCGGAAGGAAACTTAACGTTTTCGCCATTTGGTTACCGATTGTATCTATCAAAATTTGTTTAGAACACCACAGTTGCTGCTCGTAAATCGCTGGTAAAAAGCGCACACATTCACATACACTAAAAAATATTACTAACTACGTTTCATCAGCTTTCGTCGCACTCTATATTCCGGCATAGGTGTCCTCTATATTAAGTGGTATTGAATAATGATTTGAATGCGCTACTTACAATATTTTGTCGTGTTTACTCAAGACTTTTTGTCTTTTGTCTTGTGTGTCGTGTTGAGATGTGAATGTAAGAAGATTTTCAATTTAGAATTAGCAAATTTGACTTGAGTCGAGTGAAAAGCTGAGATTCCTCTAGTTAAGTGTAATTCTTTGCATATGGCTTAGTATTTGGCTCAAAACACCCTCGTTTTCTCTGGCCTTCGTAAAAGATCAGCTCGGGCCTTGTTTTTTGCTTTAGGTGTACGAATTAGCTAGCAGATTGTTGGCTTTTAGGTGTCGTTAATCGTTAATCGATATTTGTGTTTAGTTTTACTTTAAAAGTTTAATGATTACATTATGCTCTGCTCTATATAAATCGTTTTGCGCATGCTCAGAAACTTCTAAATGCAGTTTTTGAATTTTAGCCTCATTGCCTTGTATCTGTATCTCGCTATCAGTATCTGGTATCTGTATCTCAGCCAAAAGCAATTTCGCAAATTTGTTTTCAATGTTTAATTCGTGTGGTCAATTTAAATTGTTGCGTTGTGGCCGCATTCTGCAGCTTAGAGAAAGATTTTGAGACATGAGAGTACATAAATCGAGTAGACTTAGTTGTATTTTTGGTAGTTCTTTCGCTCAGTGTGGCTGAGTGTTGTTCGGTTTCCTTGTTTAATGTGTAGCTTACCTCACTAATGGTTCCCAATTGCTTACGTCACACCATTGAGATGGATTTTCGTTTAGAATTCAATTTTCAATTGTTTCTTATGCAATGATAGCGCCATGAACTGAACTTAAAACGTAAATGAAAATTAGTGACAAATGATTCTTAAGTTAAAATGTAAATGTAAATGATTGAAGAGCACTCAAACGTAAATACATACCCATAAGAATAACTAATGATTGTTGCTTGGAGAAAAATAAGTTTGGGGTAATTGATAAGGCAAACCGAAAACTCAAATGATAATAATATTTATTGGGGCACAAAGTCGATTACAAAATAATATGATAAAGAAGGATACAAGATCAACCAATGCAGAGTAAGACTAAAATTATAAGTATACAGAATATGATAATTTCAAGGTTCTAAAAAGGCATACGGAATGATGTGGGAAGCAATCAGTTGGCAGTTGAACGATGGATATCAGGGCTGTCGATGTTATTCCCCCGATCTGAATTAGCTCTTTATGTGTGTGGAGACAGGCGGCGGTTGTCTGGATGTCTGTGGTTCCGCTGTCTCTTGATTGTTGGTTGGGATGGACAAAATTCACCTGGCCGCATGCCTCCACACACATAAAAGCGCGGAGCAGCGTATTTGATGGCACGCAATGCTGGTACTTCTAACTAGTTAACGCTTTTGATTTCACTTTTGTGATTGTACACGGTACAATCGATTACATACAAATATGTCTTTTTTTTCTCTGCCGAATATCTTATGCCAATAGGTAGTGGGTGCGGTGCCCCAAATGCGCTGCTCTGCGTCCGATTAGCTTCTCCATCGTTCAAATGTACGAATAAGGACCATCAGTTAAGGCGCTACACAGTAACAATCAAGAGTTATCATCCTTGTTGGAGCCGCCCCCGCCGACCCCGGACCCCTGTGTGTTGGTGCCGCGTCCGCCGGCAGGTGCTCGTACCGCTGGCGGCTTGTACTCCAGGCCCGGATCGAATTGCATTAAAACGAATACCTGTAATGGTTCGATTTTTATATATTCAAATTTAATTTGTACTATGAGGAGCTTACCTGATCTGTTGGCAGTAGTGAAAAGTCATCGGGTGGGTTGGTTATTACATAACGTTTGCTGCTCGCATCACAGCTGGAGCTGGTGTCCCTGAAGCGGTAGAGTCCGATGCACAGCATTCCGTACGACTTGAGGGCCGCCACGAACAGGTCCCCGTACTTGCCGCACTCCCCGAACTGAGCCAGCGGACCGTCGTACAGTGAGATTTGGCCCACTCGACATCTGCGGATGAAATACAATTAGTCAGAGGTGAAGCTTTGTATTTAAACCCTTTTGAATTACTAAATAAAAACTGTGCATATTTAAATAGTTCATTGGCGAGGCTATCACTTATAACTTTTTAAAAGTTCTTTATAAGAATTACAAGTAATTTTATAGTCGGGAATAATGTTATTTTCTTCAGAATTATTGTTCTTCTTAAGTGAGATATATGTATACACACAGAAGAATGAATATAATTGAATATATTACAATATATAAACACATAGTTTTGAGATTACAAATGTACAGTACCTATATTATCTTGACGTGTTACATTAAATTTTCTTTAGTAGACCAAGTTTCCTAGGCAATTAAGCTTAAAATGTGTTACTTTTTAAGTCTTCTCAGAACAATTTGTTTATATGTTACTTCAAATATAATATTTAATAAGTAGTGGTTCATTAAGTAAGTTGCTGTACTAATTGAATACATTATTAAGAAGTATTTATTCAGTGTGGATTATATATAGTCATGGAATTAGTCGTCTATTTTACTGATTGCAGTTCTGTGTGATTGCCTTGTTTATCAGATGCCCCGCTTACCTGTCTCGATTGCTCAGACTCTCCACGGTGCTGTAGCCTCCGCGGAGGCCAGCTCCCTCGGCCAGGATCAGTTCCAGCTCGGGCGTGGCTCCGCCCGTTATCAGTGAGCGGATCAGCGTTAAGGCGTTTTGATTGAAGTAGGTCTGTGGGGGTGGGGGTCATTCAAAAGATGTATTACAGAATGTGAAAAAAGAACTAATCAGGGAGACCCTAAGTCGAGGACTAGAACGAGACATTACCGTGGACATCAGCGAGTCTAACACACTCACAGCGAAGGCTGTGCCGCAGGCGAATGGCTGCGTCAGATATAGTTCTGTATCTGGATCGTCGTCGTCGTCTTGATCGAGAAACTGCACGTTACTATCATTGACCAGTTCTTTAAACGACAACCAACATGTGAAGCATTAGTAGAGCACACACCTTAAACCGCTTCCTTAGAATGCGGGTGAGCCTGGCCAGGACAAGTGGTGGTTAATACCCCGTTTAAGATCCCCATTACCACCCCATCCTGGCCAGCCTCACTTCGTTCGGTCGTTCGCAAACTCGGCCAACTTAGTGCGATGCAGTTTACCTGTTATCATGGGCACGTTGGCGCCATAGACCGAGCCCCGCCGCTGCAGCACAATGGGACTGCCGGCGGTGGCGCTCAGGTTGTCGAACTCCGGGCCGCGCTGGCTGAGAACGCCTATTGTGTCGTCGAAGGTCATGGCCTTGATGTTCAGCGAGGCGAGGATCGCCTCCTTGTCGGCCAGCGTGGGGTCGTCGTTGCTAGGAACTTTCGCCGACAGGATGCAGCACATATCACACAGATTGACGTTCACCGCCCGCAGGTCGGCGCGACTCAGCGGCGATCCGTTGAGCACCGAGATCTTGGGCAGGTTCTGCAGCATCTTCCACTCGCGCCGGATGTAGTCCACCGACCCCACGATCACCACGTGCTTCAGCTCGTGGTAGTGGAAGTTGGACGCCCGCAGCGGCATCACCAGGTTCCGCAACCCGATCAGCGGCGAGTCGGGATCGGCGAACAGACACACGACCACGTGGCCGTTCAGCACGGTCATGGCCGCCTGGTTGCGATCCTGCACGGAAATACCAAGGATGAGTAGGGAATGACACTCTGAATTTTGGTTTCAGTTTTGGGTTATGTCTAGTATTTTTGACTCTATTTGCCGTCATTTCTTTTATGAAATGGCTTTGCAGAAAAGTGACCAAAACCTACACTGTTAAAATTAAAATAGAGCTATAAAACAATGGAAGAAACCAACAGGCAAACCCTGCACTTCTAAGCCCATAACTTTTCTTACAAAAATCGGATTTTAAAGTGGCATACCTCTAAATAATCCTGGTTCAATTCTCTAAAAATCTGTGTTCTTAACTTTTTTTTAATTTTTGGGTCGATTTTTCGTCATTTTTACAATGTAACCCCTTCCCAAATTTTCAAAAAATGGCTTTCCAGAAAAGTGTCCAATTACTGCATTTTTAAGCCCATAACTTTTGTTACAGAAATCGGATTTTAAAATGGCATACCTCTAAATGATCCTGGTTTAATTCTCTAAAAATCTGTGTACTTAACTTTTTTTTATTTTTGGCTCGATTTTTCGTCATTTTTACAATGTAACCCCTTTCCAAATTTTCGAAAAATGGCTTTGCAGAAAAGTGTCCAAATACGGCACTTCTAAGCCCATAACTTTTCTTACAGAAATCGGATTTTAAAATGGCATACCTCTAAATAATACTGGTTTAATTCTCTAAAAATCTGTGTACTTAACTTTTTTTTTCGATTTTTTCTCAATACTTACCAGTATGCAGTCTTCTAAGCTCTTTGCCGGACTCCAGTGGAACATGCCCGTCGAGTCGTACTTCATTTCGGTCTTCTCGAAATCGAAGTCCTTCGACTGGTCGTCCGCAATGCCGGCGGGCAATGAAACGCCGCCGTTTTGATTCTGGGTGCCCGTGCCGGAACTGCGACTCGTCGGCCTAGACACAAGTAGATCGATAGAGAGGGGTGTTAGCCATCGGCGGTCTGTGCTGGAGCTCGGTTCGGTTCGTTCTTAATGGGGTTTACTTCGATTCAACTTTCGACTTGCATATGCAGATTATCAACCAATTCAAAAACAAACGCTACATCCAAATGCAAAGTGTTCATTGGAAACGCTACGAGTACGTGTTTCGTTCAAAAATGATGTGAATACTTCAATACGAGTACGAGTACTTGGAGCATATTGAATTAAAATGTGATCTCAATACGATAATTAAAGATAGAGAGATTACGTTTACAAAGATAAATACACGGATAGTAAGATAGAGAGATAGAGAAGATCATGTGCTAATAACAAAAGTCTGAAAATTAATGTTGGGTAAAAATCAATATGTCACTACGCAAAATGCTTGATCTGCCATCCGGCGGTCGTGAGTGGTGGATGGGTCAATAAAAGGTGATATTAGTATTATTAGTGGCAGGCGATCTCCCCCAGGTGTTTCATTGTTATTCAGGTGCTCGGCATGCGCGAGGGAGATGCCTCTGAAGACCCACCACCCCACCAATCCGCCGGCTTTGGAGGTTTAAATCTACAATACTTAATGCTGATTTGTAATCGTAAAGAAAAAGAGAAAGTAATGTAAGATATATGGTACACGGGTGCAAGTTTTGACACAAAGATGAACACAGAAAAACACACACAACACTTAGATTGCAGTTCAAGTAGAAATGATCCAGAGAAATAGAGAGAATGCAGGAGAAAAGGTGGGCGATTATTGAGCTAAATGTATGTTTTCGGGTCTAGAACCTAAATCTCGAAAGAAGACTTTTGAAATAAGTTCAAATTTATTAAGAGCATGAGCGGCCCCAAAAGGTATGCTACACTTTTTTTGATGATCCTTTTTTCACTGATAGTTCATAGTTTCTTTAGGGGAAATCAGAAAACCAATATCATTTATAATTGTCTCTATAGAAGTTTTTTTTAAATTAAGATTTGAGGTTAATTTATATATACATAAGAAAATATAAGAAATGCACATAGTTCAGCAAAAGAGAATTATAAACATTCCATCAAAACAGTTACAAGTCTAATTATAAAAGACGATTTAAAACTATGATTTTTTTTAATATTTCACACATTGTAATTTAAGCAAGATTAGTATGTATTAAGTTTAGTTAGAGCGGGACACACACTGAAGGAGAGAGAGAGAGAGAGAGAGAGCTCAGATGTCGGATGTTAGTAGACAGAATGCTTCAGAATGAAATGCGATTAGTTATGCTGGGTTAGTTTATAATGCGAAACAATTTGGGGGGCGCACACACATACACACGGACATATACACACACTCGCATACGCATACACATACACAAACGCACACAGACACAGAAGACATCGACATGACAATAAACGCACAGAATAGATTAAGTTTCGTTTAGTTTAGTACGCGTATTTGATGGTATGGCATAGCTTTCGATTAATCAATATCAATATCAATGTGTTTCAAACAAAATGCGCATAAGATGTAGTTAGATAAGTATTAACGAATACTAAGGTATAGTTAAAAAAAGGCTTTTGGCTTCTTTGATAGAGTTTGTAAGTTAAAATTCTAGGAAATTATGGACGCATACATGAGCTTTTTAACTTCGTAAGCAAGTTGATAGCCCGCATAAGGGTTAGCATCATTCTCTGGTGGCCTGAAACAAAATGTTGTTCGTTTTTATACATTTAGACTGGTTAAAAGTTATTAATTGGTTGGTTGGTTTGTTTGTTTTCGTATTTCTTGGGTGAGTGATTAGTTGATTGGTTGAGTGAGCAGGTGAGTGAGACAGTTAGTTGAGGTGTTTGGATTAGTTAGTTAAAGAGCATTTACATATGTACGAGGACCTAGAAAACCTCCTCCTGTCCCTTGTGTTGTGTAAAGTAAAACAAGTAAAACACAATAATCATAATTGAGTGTTCTTTTTCCATCTCGCTTTGCTTGTTTGTAAGGCAACGAAAAATTGGTAAATCAAACTGGATGCAGCTGCGAACGGAGTTGGCCTAGAAAGTGTATTCATTGAGTTTTCTTTGCTCTTGCTCGATTACCGACTTTGCTTTGCTATTTGATAACTGAACAGAGTGCTGTTTAATGTGATAATCGCTATAGTTGGATAGATGGCCTGCTGTTCCTCCGCCCTGTGGCATATATAGAGTCCCCCGGCACAGGGCCACAGTACTCACCTGTTGTACTGCGACGGCGATATCACTTGGCCCTCCACCTGCCGACTCACGTTCACCGTGGGCTTCACCTTGTTCACCTGCTTTCCCGCCGCCGCAGCTGCCGCAGCCGCCGCTGCCGTGTTGTTCATGTGGTGCATGCCACCTGTGCCGTTCCCAGTGCCGTTCGGCCGGCGCACATTGCGGTTGAGTACTGTAATTAGACAGGGGTCAAAGGTCAGTGAGTGGAGTACGTAACCCGGCCAGACTTACGATTCGTATCTTCTCTGTCACGTGTGATATCACCTGTGTCAGATCGATTGGCAGTGGCAGTGGCATTGGCATTGGCAGAAGCGTTGAGTCACGAGATCGGAATCGGATTTGGTTTAGAAAAAGAGCAGATCAGTCGATTAGTAACTTGGCTGGAGGCTGGACACGCTGGTCAGAGTGTGAAGAGATACTCATTGGCTTTAAGTATTAGTCATTAGTTAATCGAGAAAGGTACTTTTGAGCCGCGTGTTGCATGTTGCATTTGGTTTAGGTTTTAGGTTTGTTATTGGTTCTTAGTTCTGGTTCTGTGATGCATGGTGTGTGGCTTGCGACAGTAATAAACAAAGTTGGTAACAAGCAGATCGGTTATGCAATTAAAAACGAAGGCACACAGGGTGATGTGTACAAATAAGTAAAGTAAGTTAAATGTTAAATAGACATCGATATGGTATTGTAGGTATGAGATACGGGGATTATATAGCGGTTCCTTAGATAGATTATATTAACGAGTTACATTAGCAGAGAAACAAGTTCTGTTTTAAGAGTTAACGCAAAAACAGAGTTATGCAAACGAATATCTAAACAATTATCATGGGTTGTACTTGATCGTTCGTTTATTGATTGGATTGGATAGTTTTACTTTTACAACTGAGGGAAAAAGCGAACCAAGGCGAAAGAATAAGAAGAACTGATATTGATTGGGCAATGTAGTAATGTGTGTCGAAGGATGTGCTATCCACCTATCCACGTTCAAAATAACCTTTCTGTGGCTCTGATCTGACTGATACCAAATTGAGTGTTCGACTGGGGACGACTGGACTTTACCCGATACAGATCCACGCACATGCACCCTTTTCGGTAGCTCTGGAGGCGTAAATGTGGGTGCAGGATGGTGTTCATCTGTAAAATACGGTGGTTCGTTATCGCACAGCTCAGTAAATCAGATTCGGTGTGTATGCATTTTTTTTTGTGTTATTTATATGGTCAAGCTTTTTTTATGTGAAGCTCAAAATTGCTTTTGAATATACAACAAATTCTTTTGTTTTTTGATTCTGTTTTCTTTTTTAAGGGGGATCGTGTTTGGTTTTTGTAAGAACTGAAGCGGTAAGAGTTTTGGTTTGTTTCTAAAATAAACACGAAATTCGAGAGAAAATCATAGAGAAATTAGTCTGACTCTTGGGGAAACCCAGGAAAATCTGACGAAATCATATCAAATCAGGAACTGAACGAAATGTGTTCAAGATGGTCGGGGGATGGTTCTTCGGGATTCATTTTAGGGTTTTTGCTTTATAGAATATCGAACAAAACATGCAAATAAATATGAGTTGGAACAGAACTTGTGATGGTTATCTTACATTTATACAAAACGGGTACAAAATATTTATATATACGAGAAAAAGGTACAAACAAGACTAAGCAAGCATTGGTATTCGGTATAGGGATACAAACCAAATCGGTTAAAGCTTGAAGCATTATTTAAGCAACACGCTAAGTGCGGAGTACAAGCTGATTGGCAAAGATTGGCAAATTGTTGGCTATATTCTATATTTTCATCGATTTGGCTTTGGCTTTGGCTCGCTGGACTTCAGTATCCGATTATCCAAGCATTTAACACATAGACCGCTACAACTGCTAACACCCACTTAAAGAACAACTTCAACGATCTCTCCAACTACGAGTTGCACTATCTAGTTAATTAGTTAATCCCCAGCTTCTGAATCGGGGCTGTGTTTAACGATTGATGTTGGTCGGCAAGTTAACTGCATCGAATTTGGAATTTAATCGCTCTCTAATTGATCCCTCCCCCCTCCCCTCCTGATCCCCGGGGGGTGGTGCAGTGCTCGGGGGATGAGGGGGAGCTGCTTGTTTGCCGCTTTTCTTTTTTTTTTTTTTTTTTTTTTGGGTGGTTGTGATCGGATGGTGGCTCTAATCATTGGCTCAGTTGCTTTGCTTTCTCAAGTCATTTGCATTTTATTTATTTTCATGTTGATTTATGCATGGTAAAACAATAGCTTACGATAGGGTTCTCTCTCTTGGAAAAACCGAAAATAACCAAAACTAAACTAAGATACAATACAAATCACGAGATTCGAAACGAAAAACGTGCACTGGCACACTGGTAAAAATATGAAGGGGAATTTATCAAAAAATTCTAGTAAATGGAAATAATAACGAAATGTTTTAGACAAGTACAAATGCGTTTTAATTATAGTAATTCATGTTCGGTTTTTTGGTATGGAAATACAACAGTTTGAGTTAGTTTGACTTACTTGACAACGAGTATTCATCGTCTTCTACACACACACACAGAGACATATAAATAGGAGTATTTATTGTAGTTGTAGTAGTTGATACGGAACACGAATGTGTGGGTAGGGGAGTACAATAGAAAGATGATAGGTTTACAAATTTGAAATATATTATAGAAAGGAACATAGCTTCGGACGCAGAAGTTCGAGTTTGTATATTTTACAGAGATGAGGGTGTTGTTGTGTAGTGTAGTGTAGTGTCTTAGTATATCACTTATATATCATTATATGAAAGAGGAAACTTGAAGTATTTGTTGGTATGACATAGTTGTCCTAAGATACGTGAGCAGTTTGAATTTGTATCACGAATAAACGATACGTTACAACATGATATGATGCGATACGATATAGATACAATACAATATGTAGTTAACGTTTGTACAAATACTTTACGATATACGAGTACGGTTATTATGTAGAGTAAGAGACTTGACTTGATTACAGAATGGTTAGCATGGAAAGTATGGAGTTCATACGAAAACACAACGTTTGAGTATATGGAGTATTTGCAGGATACTTGATTTCCAATATTAACTGACTCAAAACGAAGTTCGCTTTAATTTTTTCTTGACTTTTTTTCTACACACTCACACGCACACTAAGGTTAAAGTTGAATACGAAAAAGTACACAATTACTAGAACGAACGATTAGAAACGAAACATGTATGTGTGAGTGAGTGTGCGTGTATGTGTGTAGTGCATCAGTGTTGGAAAGGGGTGGTGGGGCTGGGGCAGGGGCAAGGGGCGTGGGGCTGGGGGACAGGGGCTTGTGTAGCTGTGTTTTCTGACTAAGATTGATTGATTCTCGATTGTTTGGCTGCCTGATTGATTGGCTTAGTTTCTGATTGGTTTGCTGAATGGCAAATGCAGCTGAACAATAGCAATTAGACTTGGTTAGTAGTTAGTTTGGCGCTATAAACATGGCAAGAATCTTGGGCAGATGAAATGCTAATTTTGGCCTGCCAATTGGATATCATGTGGGGTTTCGTGGTCTGCTTATGATGGGTATGTTCGTATGCTTATCGGTAATAGTAGAGTAGTAGAGGCAGAGACAGGAGATAGAGATAGAGAGATAGATAGAGAGAGAGAGAGAGAGAGAGAGTGAGAGAGTAGAGTAAGTTATACGTACTTGCACGCCCAACCATTTGTACGGCTCGGACGCCTTTCCGGAAGGTGGCCACTGTTTTTGTTTCATGAAAACAGAATTTTATAGGATTCGTGTGAATAGGTAAATGATGGCAAGGTAATGATTGTTGATTTTCAATACTGTTAATAATTTTTCTTCTCGCAATCTTCATCGTCTGCTTATCATTGGAACATTATTCAACAAATGACGAATAAATCATAGGAACTAAATACGCTATAATGGAAATCATAAGTAAATCACACGGCACACGTTGTACTTGAACTTTCGTTAAATATATATATATATGCTGATATATTCATATGTGGTATGCAGTTTATGATTATAAATAGATATATGCAATGTATATAAAGAATATATACTAGGTATGCTTTCTGTTTATTATGACATTATACGCGCTTCTCGGGCGAACCAAACCAGAAATCGTAGCAAAACTAATTTAGTTCTATAGTAAGTAATGTTATATTTATACTGAGTACGATAGAGAGAACGATAGAGCGATAGTAACAGGAGAAATACGAACTGAACTCAACTCTTAAACTGAATGACATCCTATCCCCTGGACTCTATTGATTCTACCCAGTTCCCCTCAGTCTGAATTATTCCCCCAGTTTCCCACCGGGGTTCGATTCTTGGCGGGGTTCTTTAGCATTCGGCAGCTAAGAGCTTTTTAGGGTTTTTAGCATTAACTAAGGCACACAAACGCTGACAATTGTACATCAATTTAGTATTGTTGATTTAGTTTCCAAGTTCAATTAGTTTTTAAAGGATGATGTAGTTTTTTTTAATATGCATTTGGCGAGCCAAATCTTAGGAGCGCTTTCCAAAGTCTCAATACTTCAATACTTATATTAACTGGTTAACTGGAGTATGGCTATCAGACCAGCGGATTTTTTATTAATTATAATTAAATTTTTAGGAATTTAAAGAGCCCTTTGGCAAACGCTCATTATTCTTTTATGTTGGTTGGGTTAGGATTAGGATTAGCAGCAACAAATAAATCTTTTGGCTAGGTAATATATAAACGGATATTAATACTGGATAGAGCGCCGCAAATCGCAAATAATTGGTTTGGGTTCTTTTGAGGAAATGGATTGAAAGCGTACCCTCCATTGTATTCATCACCGACGTGATGCCTTGGTTGACCATGCCTGTCTGCATCATAATCATGCCCACATCTGCAAGATGGTTACGATTTGGTATTCATATTCATATTCAGATAGACACTCGCTCATACACACAATCAGATGTTAAAATAGATAGATAGACAGGAGATCTGGGATCGGGAGTGGTTCAGAAACTTAAGCTCTAGTCACTAGATTCACATAAATTCAGCTGCAACACTGCGGATCCCGCTTCGCTGGTTGAAAGCCATAACGCAGGCAACGCAAACTCGGCAAACTCGGCAAACTTACTAACTACTTGAGAACATTTGCAGCTAAGTTGGGTGTTTACAGATTAAGATTTAGGTTCACAGAGTATAGGTAAAGTTTGTTTAGGTGTTACGCTACAAATACATAAACGTCGGTTATTATTCTCTGGTAACGCTTTGTTAACTTCTGCCGTAACCTGATCATATTATTTACACTTTTGCTTTGCAGCTACTCGCGGTTATATACAATCGCGTTAGATATAGATAAATGTAAGTAGAGATCTGTGGGTGAGGTGGGTGCCACGCCAAGAACACAAATCAAAGGAATAGTGTTAGGAGGATTCGTGAGGACGGCGCAGCATTTCAAGAACTTAGGTCTACCGGTAAGTATTAAAGATAATTTAATCATAAGTATTGGAAAGAGTATTTAAATCAGAGCCGGATGCTGCAAAAGTGAGTCGAAATTGATCGAAAATAGAGTATATTCTGTCTTAGTAAACATTTTTAGTATGGTGATGGTGTGATAAAATGTAAATAGATTTTTGTGCTCATTTCCATGCACTTATTTTGATCTCGTATTATTCTCAACACATAAGTATAAAGTACAAAGATTAAGAGGGAGTTACAGAGACAGAGAGAGAGAGCAAGAGCGAGGATTAGCGAGACAGACTTTTAAAAAATTGTGCAGTTTCAGATTTGGAATAAAACTTGATCATCAAAAGAGGGCTGTCAATGGGGTGTAGTTAATAAAAAATGTAGATGGTAAAGGTTTACATGCCTCTCTGAATGAAGTACAAAGCTTTAATCGATTTGCAATAAAGAAATTTTAAAAAGTTAAAAAAATAGAGTTGATAAAATTTGAATATTTTGAATGGCGCCCGCTGTTTACATATTTATTGGTCAAATGTCTTTCTCATTGTATTCCACTTTTTAGACCTGGCATATTACGCATACGCCCCGTTAAACACAAAATACTTTCGTAAACACAAAATCGTGTGTGTCAACTATCATGGTGGTACTTTAAATGGGTTTTTGTGATGGTTAAAGGAAAAGCGAAGAGTTCGGTTAACATTTCTTGCTGGTGGACTGTGTCTGTAGTAAAGTAGGTAATCAAAGAACTGGGGTTGCATATCGCACAAACATATTTACAAGGTCGATGTGGTACGTTATGTTCTGATTGCTTTGCTCATCCACATCCACGTTGGCCGTCGGACGGGAATGATGGTTGTTATGTGGTTGTAATGGGAGTATATAGTTAATCGTTATACGTGTATGGGGTGTAGTTAACTGTTACTTCGTGGGTTACAAAGAGGCGCATGTCAAAACAAACAGTGACCAAAATAGAACTGCACATGGGCAAGATAAACGGGCAGGACGGATGGTTCATTGTTCATATATATATAATATATCGGATATAAGTATATGCTGGTGGGTGGTTATGATGTCGGAAACGGATTTGAGCACAGAGGGACGGTCCAATGGTTCGCTTTGCAAAATCGTTTTAAAAACTAAAGACAAACAATCAAAACCAAAGGAAAAGTCTTGATTTTGTTGTGCTCTCGGTTGAGGTGAGGTGCTGAGAGGAAAGTCGGTTGGTTCTGGGAATCGGGGACCTTCGATTTGCTGTATTTTCAATGTACAAACGAAAGGAAACGGGAGTATGCAAAATGTACTTTATACAAAAGTTGGATTGTAATCGGAATCGGTATTGGATAAAACTTCAAAATTGAGAAGTGTTCGTGTGGTTTTGTGTTGTGGTTCTTGTGGGATATTAAAGTGTGTTTTCTTTTTATTCTTTGGGTTATTCTTTTTGTAGCTTGATTTACCTAAGTCATCGAATTTGCTCCTGGGCTGAACAGTCACTGTGGGACAAAGTTATGGCATTGGGTTGTATTATTTGGTATTAAATTCGATTCGATTTCGGTTAAATTTGTTGTATTTTTTGTTATGTCACGTTGCAAGTGCGCCACCCACAGACGCACACACAGTGTGTGTGTGTGTGAGGGGTGTTCGCAGAGTTGCAGCCATGCCAATGGGTATTGTTGATTCGGTTTCGGTTCGGTTATACATAGTTAGTTGTTGTGGTTGTTGCAGTTTTGGTTTAGATTTCATTGAGAGCGAGGCCACACGCGCCAACACACATACATAATAAATATATAATAAAAACATGGATATTTATGTATAAAAATATGTAAAAATATACGAATAGTTTCATGGTAGAGGGGTAAAATATTTAGAATATTTAGATATTTATAAAGGTTAGATCGGTTGCGCCTTATACCTAGAATCTGCCTCAACATTTGCTAGGTTCTTCTTACAAACTAAAATCGAGTGGTTATTGCCTATCGTTTCTGTTTGGCTTTTTCGCCTCTGGCTGTCTCTTCGAAACGTTCGACTCTCAAACGAAATAACAAATCAAATACATATTAAAATCAAAAAGTATAAGTTAAATTAAATCCATTGATACATAAAGACTCTAGCAGGTGGCTTGGGAACTAGTTGGTACAAAGGTTTGCTTACAGTTTTTGCATTTGCATTTCTTGATCAGCGTCTCGTCCTTGATGTCCTCATGACAGGCTTTGCAATAAAACCAGGCACTGTATGGGATGATGAAAATGTAGTTTAATTTCTGGGTATAAAAGGCCTTTTCTGGTTAACAATTTTTATCTAATTTTTCTTAGTTTTATGAAAGAATTATTTTATCAATCAATAAGGCACAGTCGATAAAATCAAACATTCGGTTTGTGGAATGGACTATGTGAAGGAATCCCGAGTATCAAAGATCAATCAAAAGCAGTGCTTTTTTTTTTTTTTTTTTTTGTAATATTTGGAATTTTTATTATTTGCAATAAAGCGATAAAAATGGCAACCAGAATCGGTGTGATGGACTTATAGGACGACCTCTTACCGCTTCACCTCGTCGGCGCTTTGTGCTATGAAGAAACCCTGGGTGTTGGCCTGGATCTTGGCCCCCCGCGGGTTGATGGAAATCTTGCTGTCCGCTCCCTCCTCGGCGCCCTTGATCTCTATGGCCAGCAGCAGGAGCTTCAGCTTGGAGAAACACAGTCTAAACGCGGTGAAAATGGGAGTTGGTCAGTGCCTGGTCACTCGATCCCACTTCAACTTAGCCTAGTTTTTGCTTTACAAGTAATTGAACCTAGTTTAGTATGCTACAAAGGTGTAGTCGAACTCTCTCAAAAACAGGGCATGCACTTTGTGTGAGTGTGTGTGGGGTGTTTGTGGTGTGTGTGTGTGTGTATGTGTCGTTGTATTGGTGAGTACTTAGAAGCGTACACTGTAAAAAGAAAACGAACAATCAAGACGATTGACGAGTCAAAAATAGGCATGCTAGGCAAAATGCATAGGTAAACTAGAAAAAATATAACAAAAATGTCTAATAAAAGAAATCAAAACTGCAGACAGTGAATCATCTGCGGTCCATTGCCAACTAGGGTACACTCTAAAAAACATTCTGCACATGCATTGAGTTCGGGGTTCGGGGGTGGAGTCGCAGTGGAGCTGTTCGGTGGTGGGCTCTCTAAAATTGTTTGCAGTGTACGTGTCTGACGCTCTACGAATCGCAGCGAGCGGAGTTCGGGGTTAGCAAGCGATTGTGGGTTACGGATACTATGCGGATACTATGCTGATACTATACGGTATACGGCATACGGCATACGATATACGATAATACGGTTTCAGATGCACTTTGAGCCAATCGAAATGAGTGTGGGTTTAATATACAGGTTGTTCAATGCGTTCGCCCCGAGGGTTTGACCTCGGGCACTGGATATTGGTGGCTAGTTTGATCTTTCAGTGGCTATGGCTCTAAAGTATGGGTTTGAGTTGAGGTTCGAGATATTTATGGCCAAAGGTGGGAGTGGGAGAGGCGACAAACAGTTGTTTAGTTGTTGGTTGTTATTATGAGGAAGGAGAGTAAATCAAACGGAATCGAATCAAGTTGTTAAATAATAGGAAAAAGAATTGGTAAACAAACTTATTTTGTACAATGCAAAAAGTTGTAGTAGTAGTAGTAGTAGTAGAAGTAGTATTTTTTATACAGTTTGCATATAATTTGGTTTTTTCTCTATTTTCTCATTTTTGAGTCTTACTCGCTGGCTTGTGGGAATGTCATGCCGGTAAATGAAGGTGATAGGGTTTCGGTGTACATCTCACACCCTGTACCTTGAAGATAATCATTTTGCCAGGCCTGTGTGTCTGGTGACTGAAAGTTAGAAAATGGTTTTGTTGTGGTTTGCATTTAGTAAGTTCGCTAAAGTAACTACGTGGCGCATTATCGGTTTGGTTTGTTTGTCTGTTTGGTTTGGTTTGGTGTGGCTGTGGCAGGTGGAGTAGACTAGCAGAGATTGGGGACAGGTCCTACTTGGTGGACATGTCATAGCTGGGACCTGGATACTGGATTCTGGGTCATCTGGGTCTACGGCACACATTTCAACAGCTGGCGAGTGTCGGTGCTAAAAGAGTGTGTCTTGCTGCTTTTTGGATGGTGCTTGTTTCTGGGTCAGGCATTGCATACTCTGGCTTTTACTTAGGCTTTTGCTTTGGCTTTTGCTTTGGATTGGGCTTGGCTTTGGCTTTGGCTTGGCATAGAAATACTGCTTCGATCTCTGGTTTTTTGGCATTCGGTCTGTACACTTTCTGGCGAACTGGCGAACTTTACAGCTTTGAAGAGGGCACGAGCATTTTGGGATGGCATCAGATCAAGACTCAACCGAACCGAACGTGTGTCAAATGAGCAGAAATCAAAAGGTCGAACTGAAACCATCAGGAACGGAAAAGAAGGGAACCAACTCAAACTAAAATGCACGCTGCAAACTTAGAACTGTTACTGAGATATAGTTAAATAGATAGATAGATAGAGAGATAGAGATTCGGAGCGATCCGCTCACACAGATACCATACATTAGCGATTGGGCATGTCTGTTTGTGTGTGGTGTGTTTGTTTGTCCTCAAATAAAGAGCCGGTTGAACTGGCCGGGCAGTTTTGAAGTTTGCTTTTGAAAATGAAGGATAAGAAACCATATTTTGTATTTGCAAACACTGAAGGCATTTTTAACACTTAGAACACTCAATTACACAAAGAATTTGCTTGAAACAACGACTAATTTTCACAGTGTAATGTCTGGCTGGTGTATTTGTGTATTTGTGTGTGTGTTTGTGTCTTGTTGGGAAAATCATAAGCTAAGTTCACTGGCAGGCACATTTACACGTTGCAACACTTAGATCGGTGTAAACGTGCCGGATCTTGGATCGAGATAAATGAAAACAATCAACAAAAGAGAGATTTACAACGACGATCAGAACTGAGTGAAAACAAATAACAATGTGTTTACTTGTGGTGTGTGTGAGAGTTGTGAGGTGTTTTTCCGGCCACAGGAGACCCAATTGTGATTTACCATTATCCATTTGACTATTCTTTTCAAATCACAATTGAGCCTCGTCTTGTAGCCGGATATATCTTATGTTGTTCATGGTGTACGATATTTTTTTTTGGTTTTTTTTTTCGTTCAACGCTGCACGATTAACAAGTAGAATAGAGTAGGTAGTAGTAGATACGATATAGTATTTTTGTTTTTTCTGGTACGAGTATTACGATATAGCTTATGGTTGGAAAATTGGAAAACTGCCAGCTGCGTGACTTACTCAGTGGCCTGAGCAAATGGTATTCCAATAAATGTGGGACTCAATGTTTCAGTGTACATTTCCATGCCAGTGCCGCGCAGGTAATCATTTGTCCAAGACTGCATGTCTGGCGACTATGGGTTAGAGACGTAATTTAGAGACATTTGGATAGATATATTCGGTATTCATTATTCGGTATTCGGTACACCCCACATAATGCTTGCCCCCTGGGCGGAACACTGTCTGCGGACCTGTAAATCTGGAAAATATCTAACTTCCGGCCTGCTTTCACTGGGCGCCAGTAGTGTGAGTGTGTCTGGTATTTCGTAGGTGAGTGGCCTGATCTCTGGGACTTTGTCCCCACTTACCGTCTTGAACGATCGCATGGCGAACAGGTTGGCCATCATGGTCGAGAACCCGGGCGCCAGGCAGCTCTGGGCAATGAAGCCCAGCTTCAATTCTGCCAGGCAAATGACATCGTCTCCTTGTTTCCAGTCCCACGATGGTATGTTCAGCAAGTACGCCTGTGCAGGAAATAATCAAGGATTTAGAGAGAACTAAGAAAGGGTTGCTCTATATTTTTTTTTTTTTTTTTTTTTTGACGGTGACTAGCGCAAATAAGTGGCCCTTACGACACCAAGCAGTGCTGGTATGTTCAGCCAGTACGCAAGAACGAAATATTCAAGCATTTAGAGAGGACTGTAACAAAGAGTTGCACAAATTTTTTTTTTTTTTTTTAGATCTAAACCTTTCTTTATGCACCTTACTTAATGACTTCAAATCTATTTAATGTGGGTTACTATATCGCTTATTTGATCTGATCTAGCCCAATATTTCACTCTTACACATTGTGTATTTCTTTAGCAAACAAATCTACTCACCTTATTGTGGTACTGCATCAGCTGGATGATGACTCGAATGTCGTCGCTGTAGTTTTTGATCGAGATGACTCTCATGATGTTGGCAGCATCTTCTGCGTCGGGATCTTGGCAATATTTGTTAGCTAGCACGAGGCAGGCGTCGGCTTCGTGAACCTGGGGATTCCCAGGAGTGGCGGGATGGGAAGATCGAGAGATACGGATTAGCAGTGGATCGTGGTGGTTAGCCGGTTAGCTGGTTAGCTGGTCAGACTATGTCTATGGGCATTTGATGTTTGTCTCATGTGAGTTAGTTTTGTTATGTTTAACTGTTCAAGGTAGTTTGTTATGGTTCAGTGATTGTTATTGTTACTGTTATTGTGAATATATATTGCAGAGGTGTCACGTTTAGAGCATTGTCCACAATATAAACAATTAGTAAGCGGTTTACACGCACATCGACTGGACAACTATGGTACGAGTATGAGTACTTAAAATGCCACAGGTGAGTGTTGTTTCTGGCTCGATCTGGCTGCGATCGAGCCCATATATCTTGCATATACATTGCGTACGTAGTTGGGTTCTTTGGGGTACGAGTAGTATTCATAAGCATTGCCCACGGGGGGCGGTTGGGATGGTAATAGTAAGCGGTTGTACAGTGGCAGGGTGGGGGGGTTGCTGGACACAGTTTCAGTTTCGGTTTCAACTCCAAACTAAGGACACATTAAGAAATCATAAGGCGAACGCTCGGTGCATGGCTGTTGGTGGGGTACAAGTACACAGAGGAATCGGGGTGATCGGTGTACGGGAGCAACTTAATCAAATACCAAAGCCCCATACAACTGAAGAGCAACTCAAGTGGGCGTTAGACAATAGATTAACACTAACTACAAGCATCTGTATCCGATTAAAGACATGCAGTCCGCGCTCATGCAAACGATACGATGTCAAGTGACTATATTTATCGCAACATTGCGAATTACAAGGCCAAGCGAAGGCTGCTCAAGATTGTCAAAGGATATCGATTAAGCTGATATATACAAAACATATAGATAAAGGCATGTACTTAAAGGTGGCATATTATTAAGTCTACATAATTAAGCTGAGCTGATTATAGTTGTCCTGAAAACTCAATTATGGTTGCCTGTTGATTTTTACAAGTCAAATAAATCTCTAATTATTTAAAGGCACATGTTTATTAATGAATTAAAAATGTTTTTAAACTATTTGATGTTAAATAGTTAAACTGAATTAAGTTTAGCTACTAAATCAATATATTTTTAAACCCCAATATTACTTATCTCTTAGACTTTTAGAAGATGTTAACAATTAATCCCCCTGCTGCCAGTTAATTCGAGTGCCGCTTGCCATATCCTTTATAATCCATACTATACAGTTAACAATTAACTTAACAATTACAGTAACATACTTAGCACATACATAAATAAGAAGTTACATATCGTTAATGGTTGTAAGTAATGCAGCTTAAAATAAGGGTAAATTATAATTATTTTATTGGTTTTTTCACAAACATGTCAACATCAATTTACTGTGTTTTTGTGTACTGTGAGTGAGTATTGGCTTGCGATTCACAGTTCGGTTATTTCGATTATGTTCAGATGGTTAGGCGAGTGCTGGGCCAAAGGATACATGTACCGATTAGTGTGGTGGTGTTGTACACTAAGCTAAGTCCAGGAAACGCACAATGGTCGCATACTTCGCACATTTATTACATGAATATCGCCATCACAGGTAGACAGACATTACACACATAACATACATACAGTATCATATTAATAGGCGGGTTGTAATTACATTTGAGCGTTCGTTACATAAATAAGTACGTAAGAAGTAGAAGTACGCTTATTCTGGGATTCAGTTAATACATAATGAAACCAAAGCTCACAGTCGAGACGAAAATAGACACGGAAAGGAATAGGGTAAATGAACGGAACGAAAGCAAACGAACAAACATATAGAACGGATAAAATGAAAATACATTTTTGTTTTACCTTAACCCTCTGCAGATCGATCGGATTCATAATGGTTCCTTGGAAGAACTCCACGGTGGTAAAATGACGTTTGAACAAACCCTCAAGTTCCAAATCGGGTGGTTTACTTTATAATTTTTCATTTGAAATTGTTCGTTTTTTTTTTCATTTCGATTAATCGTGGTTGTTTTTGGGAAAATAATACAAAGTTTTTAGAGTTTTCAATGATTCCAATGTACACAGATTGGATTGTATTCAAAGAAACAGAAGAATATCGTTCAATGTGTGTGGGTTGGTGTTCGAAACACAACAAACAATATACAGATATATGATTATAGTGCGATTTTCGGAGTCCGCAAATATGCAAATGAAAAGAAGAAAAACAAACGATGCAGACAATTGTTGAAAGTAAATCTCCAAGCTGAAGGTGCAACAAAATTGTGAGTTATTAAAACTAAACGGAAATAAATTAGAAACTTCGTATTCTCCTTACTTAAATTAGGTCTATGCTCTAGACAAAAACTCTTCTTACGTAACTAATTAACATAACTTAACTATGCTCTCAATACCAAATGAATTCTATAGGAGTATAAAAACTTTACGGATATATTACAGGAGGATTATGAATAAAACTTTTGGTTTCTACGATTAAGAAATGAAAAATATAAAAAACTGTGAAATATTGTAAGCGTCAGCTCGTTTTTGGATTAAAAGGATGTATGAAAAAATTCAGCTAAGAAAGTCATTCCATTAAGCGGGGTACAATACTTTAAGCCAACGTAAAACAATAAACCAAGGGAGGATAAGTGAACTGGGTTCTTAACTAAAATCTATCTAAAATTATTATTAACATCATTTATCACGAAGCTCTGAGAGGAAATTTAAAGAAATTGCTCTCGACAGCCTCATCTGCAACCGGAAACCATTAATAATAATGCCGTAATAAAGCTATAAAATTGCAATAAAAATAAACATAATTGAATTGTTCAAGTTCAAAGTGAGAGCGAGCATAGATTTATGGCATATATATATATATATGTATATATAGAACGAGGAGGGGGCGTGTCTTGCTTTTGATTGCTGTGAGAGGTCAGCAGCGAAAGGTATTCAGTTTTCGAATCGATTTGGAGGGCAAACAGAGTGAGTTGCATCCTAGCTGTTAAAGAACTAAGTTGTGGGCGTGTTTTGGCCACGGGCACAAAAACATTCACAGGGTATATGTGAGTTGTTTCTCTGGATGTTGATTTTGCTGGGACACCTGACAATCGGGGCTCGAGTAAATCGTTTATCGTTATTTCTGCGTGTCTTCACTGGTTTTCAAGTGTGTCTATGTGTCTGTAGGTGTGTCTATGTGTCTGTGTCTGCGGGTGTTGGTGTGGGTGTGGGTGTGGGTGGTGTCTCGGTGTGTGTTCGTGTACCTTGACTCGCTCCAGGTCGACTGCGTTCATCATAGTGCCCTGAAAAAAGGCCACTGTGGTATAGTGACGCTTCAGCAGTCCCTCTAGCTCCAGGTCAGGCTCTTTGCTATTTGGTTTACATTTACAGTACATTACATGATATGGCATATATATAGTTGAGTTTAGGCATAAATATTGAGTGAACGTAAAAGGTATTCGGAAATAAAAAAATATAAACAATTTCCACTGACTGTGTGTTCGCTAGTCGCTATATTAATTACTTAAAATAGTGCCTTGAACTAACTTAACTGACTGGGCATTGGATTCCCAACTATCGAATTAGCGGCCAGCAGCAGAACATATTATGTTATTTTTAATTTAAGTAAGCACATATTCATTTAAGTAGGCAAAATTACTATTAAAAAAGGATTTTAGCAATAGAGCAAAAACCATTGCCTACTTTCCTGCGCCGCCGCTGACCTCTAATCCCTTTTGCTGATTTTTCTGCTTAGGTACTGCGCTAATTTGTTCTGGTTCTCTTGCTGCTGATTTCATTTAAAACTCAATCAGAATACGTTTATCAAATGATAAGTCAAATAAACAACGACACAACAAATTAGCAATACGGTTGTAAACAGGTTATTCTTCTGCTTAAACGCTAATCGGATTCTGGATGGACTTACCGATGGAGAAAGACCACTTCGACATCGACATCCTCCCGATCTTCGTGGAGAAAGTCCTTCAGGAAATGCGACACGGATTCGTATGTTATGTGACCGCATACCACAATATGTCTTGTGTGGGGGAAAGAGAAATACATTAGTTCCGGGTATTGGCATCGATTTAAACGATTAATGCAACAACTTGACTTAAATCTGAAGCTCTGTACATGTGTGACATATGTGGATGTTTTCAATGAGGTGTGTGCGTGTTGCAGTGTTTCGGTATTAGTGTGCGATTAAAGCGGAAAAAAGAAAATTGAATTTGGTTCAAGTCAGCAAATTAAATTCACTTCTTTAGCCGAATTTTTCATCTCAGATTTAATCACATTCCGTGGATCTGCCATGAAGCCAAGTCTATAATACAGTACATATGCTGTCAGTGTCTTCGTGTGTGTGTGTGTGTTTGAGTGCTTTGAATGTGTTCGAATGAGTGCATGTCCTTTGGTGACGTTATATATACGAGTATATTCATTGTTTTGTATTTCTGTATATTTCTTTATATTGATTTAGGCTTTGATCTGTTTGTATTATTTATCAACTGCTTGTCGTTGCCTTGTTATGGTTATCTTTATGGCTTGTCAGTATTTTTGGTGGTAAAGTAAATTACTTTGCATTTTCTTGGAAAACCAAAACATTTATTCAAATTATACAAAATACACGAACTCATAATAGAAACTAAAAACTCAAATGATAATGCAAATGCATGAATTTAGTCTGCTACCCCAGGGGCTTGTACACAAATCAATCAATGGCAATAAAACAAAACTCACAAAATGAGAATACTGTCGCCGCAATCGCGGCACTCTGCGACTGCAGTTCGCCAATAGAAATGATAAGTATACAAACGATTATCGGAAATCAATACGGTTCTAGGTAAAGGCTTAGCTACGCGCACCATTTTGGTAGTAATCAACTTACATGCATCAAGTAAAGCATCAAAAGTAGTCAGCCATTGGCCAACGCATTTGTTTTTTCTATATACACATTGTATGATACACTACTCTCATTCCAAGTATTTACTGCTACGGGTGCTATTTGATTACATTTGATTATTTGGTAGGGTATTACTGTAGTCACAGTCATGCAATCAGGCAGTCAGGCAAACCGGGCAGGCATTCTTCCCATACCTAATAAAAGTGAGTGTCAGTGCCACTACACATGCATACTTCTACTTTTCGAGTGTGTTGGATGTTTGTGAGGTTGTGAGAGTATGTGGGTGTGCTTTAATGATCTTGGAACTATATCACATAGCCCACGATCGTCAAACACCTAGGTGTCTAGCTACAAAGTCAAAGACAGTCAAAGTATAAAATCAATAAGCCTGAAAGACCAAAGGTCCTCCAGAGAAAAAAATACATATTAAGATTAACAAAGTGAGTTATTTGTCCACAAAAAATAGAGAGACGATGCTCCGACTGTACAACAAAATAATAAACCTACTCGTCAGCTAGAAAAAAACCACTATAAATCATCGTTTGCGGTCAACAATTTAATGATCGAGGTCATGATTGTGATCTATTAGATGTCTTTGGTAGATCAAATTCGGATGCAAGGCTGTACAACTCTTTACCTCTACGGTGACATTAAAAAATTGTGCTCGACTAGGTCGCTAAAAAGAAAGAAGAACTTCAATTTGCATTTAACGAACAAACAAACGAAATAAATGCACTAAATTCGATTAGTTCTTGTGTTGCTGGTTTTTCTTTTCGTTGCTGCAGCTAAAGAAACGATTGGTGACATTTGGAATTAAATTGATATTTTTGGTTTTTCTTGAAATGATATAAATATAGAGTGAGAAGGTTTAACATTTGATGCCTGGCCACGCATTTTCATTGTTTTATATTCACTTAGAATTGCCGCTCGCAATGAGGAAACAAAAATTGATTTCAATGCGCCAAATCTATCGCTCAGAAATGTGCAATGAATGTGAGTGGGTTTCGAGGAAATCAAAAACTGAGGATAGGAGATCTTGAAAGAGAGACAGAGATACAGAGAGAGAGAGACAGGAGATGTGTGTATGCAGAGATTTGGAGGGACTCGGATGCGGTGGTGGAATCGGGTTCAGTTGCGATTGCGGATGGTACACTCAGAACTCTTAAAGGAGCAATCATGGGAGGTCCCTTTTTTTTCTTTTTTGTTTTGTTTTTTGCTAGACAATGGGGGTCGCAACAAATCACACAACGATGCAGGTCTCCTTAGGTCTCCAGGACCTCCTACCTGATCCTGATCTTCATCCTGATCCTGATCCGAACAAGGTGGGCAAGGGAAATCAAATGAAATCGGCGAGCGCATCCACACACAACACTGATTTACGACAAGTGGGTGGAGTGGAGTTACATTTCATCCGGTTCGAATCGTATACTCTAAAGGTCTGCGTGTGTGCTGTGGGTTATGATTATTTATCTCTTATTGGTTGATCATACCGTTGTACTCGAATGTTCGTTGAAACAGAAGTTCGCAAAGAAGAGGAAAATATCGAAATCATAATGGAAAGAGAGTTCGTGTGTGTGTCTGTGTGGATAGATGTGAATAGCATAGGGTATATAAAGATGTCCAAGAACTACAACACGGATAGTAGCTGATAACTGAGTTAGAAGAGTTTGAAGAGAAAAAGATATATATAGAGAGACAGAGAGAGTAAGAGTAAGAGTAAATATGTGGGAGGATATATGGGTTGTATTGATTGATAGGCTTATTGATTTGCTTTACACACATATAGATGATTCCGTTTCTCAGATGACATCTGCCTGTTGTCAGGACGTCAAAGCCAGTTCTTAAGCTGTGTTCTAATATTGTACATTTCTAGGCAAAAATATTGAGCAAATTGAAGTCTTCCGTGGAAATTGCTTGGTATTTACAAATTGCTGTCTGTACTTGGGGAGAAAAAGTCTATAGAGAACTCGACTCTATGCATTTGTGTGTGTACATTTTGAATTATATGGATTCTAACATTTACGTATACAATCGAATCAATATTATTATTATTATTATTATTGTATTTAGTATGCATTATTATCGTTCAATGTTAAATCGTTTAAAATGGATATACATATACGCATGTATATTTATTTATGTATATAGATATATATATACGAGTTACGACTTCGATAGCAAGGACTATATAGACAATTACGATAATGTAACACAATAATAAACACCAATCACTGATTCACTTCAAGGGCTAATACAAATGCAAAACGAGGCTAGGATGATATGGCATACAGAAAAGAGAAAAACTAAAGAGTATACGCAAATGGAATTTCGGTTAATGCCAATCATCAGCTCTGACTTCACACTCACTTGGTCGACCTGCAAATTACACGTGTCCAATTCGTTTCTAGGTGAACCAAAGGAAACAATATCGAAATAATATACCCAAAATCGAATGAAACACGATTAAGCCGCGTCTTCGCTTTCGGAACTGAAGAAGAACGTGCAAATCAAACGAAAAGATAGGAGCTAAAGAATTTAGGTTCAAGATCAGGATGTACGAGTACGATACAGAGAGTAGAAAGTAGCAGAAGAGTAAGTTAATAATTTGGCGTTCAAATTCAGGATGTAGTATGGAAACTCACAACAAGATAGCATTTGGTAGTTAAGAGTACGCACATGATATAGTAGATACACTCAGAACAGTATTTTAAGTACGAAACAATTGATTGTATGTGGTACGATTCTCAAATACGATATCTGCAAAATGCCAATTCAAAGAACACAAAAATCAAAACTGGCAACTTAAAACGCAAATCGATGGGCGAAACGTAAACGTAATGAAACTAATGCATAACCCGGCACAACCCCCCGATTTCCAAGGGGGTGACGTCCTAAGTTACGTTTGAAAATTCGGGTATTACGTACTGAACTACGTAGACACGTCTAGGTCGAAAACGAAAAGGAAAAGGAAACTTAAACACAACAAACGCAAAATGAGTTGTTCGAGAACTAAAACATATACTTTTTGTTCTTTTTTTTTCCATATAAGCAATATGAGTATTTTAGTTAAAATTTTCTTGTTGATTTTTGCTTTTTTCAATTGTTGTGTGGGTGTGTTCCTGTGGCTGTTGTTGTGGCGGTGAGTGTTTGATCGATTGAATGTTTTGAATTTGGGCTGGGTGGATGATTGATTGATTGGCTGATTTTGATTGATGGCCTGGATAGTTCGACTGTACAAATGTTGCTGTGTTGTCACTGTTGTTCATGTGCCGTCCCGAGCTTGCCAAGCGGTCCCACCGGGCGTATGAGTAATATATTGTGTGTTCGCTTGAGTTGCTGATGATGATTATTGTGATTGGTGGGTAGGTTGGTATGTTGGTTGGTTGGTTGGTTGGATTTGCCATGTTTGTGGTGGCTTTGGGTCAGCGTTTCGTGTTGATGGCTTGTGTTAGATTGGTGTGTATCTATTGGGGTTTGTTTTTTTTTTTTTGGCAGAATCAAAATCAAATTTCAGCTACTTTTCCACACTCGCTTAACGTTTGGCATGAATGAAGCGCAAACTAAAAGTGATTTTTCTCATTTTGTATCATTTCATTACATATATTCGACTGCTCTTGGCAGAAATTTCATTTTGATTTGGTGTTTACTTTTGGAAACATAAATACTCGTTGTTAGTTGGTTTTCAATTTGAGGGTGACTTTAGGTTGTTGTTGTTGGCTTAAATTTATGATTGGTATTTTATTTTTGTGGTAGTAGTCTTATTGTAGTTGTTGTAGTAGTTTTTTATATAATTTTTGTTTTAATCAGTTTGTTGATTAATTGTTTTGAATTGATTGAAAGAAAATTTGGTTTGTCTCACCTTCGCCCTTTTTCATTTTTTAATGTGCCCCCATATTTGGCTCTTGTTCCAATCAAGTCTATAATCTCAGGTATACAACTTGCAAAAATCGCCTGTTTACAGTATGAAAGATAATGATGACAGTGAAGTATTTTTGTTCTATTCGTTTTGGATTGTTGTTAAACTTAAATAAAAAGCATTACACAAATTTCGTTTGACACAAGACAGAGACAGAGAAGGTGGCCCGAAGGATCAACAGAGAGGCACACAGATCAGATGGGTGGAGAGAAAGAGAGGTATGAGGGGACAGTATGGACGAAGGACTCGAAGAAGGACCCCTACAAGTACATGGCATCGTAAATCGGCAGCCAAGTGGATCATTTCGGATGTCTGATTGCTGTTTCGCTGCTGGTGGTTTTGTTCTGCTAGCTGTTGTTGTGGCTTTCACCAGACCAGACGCCATCGATATCAAATGTCTTTAATTATTATCTCCGACCGGAAAAAGGAAAATTAAGAACACAGTAAATAAAGTCAAATAAACAGAAGGTATGTAACAAATTGATCTTATTATCTTCATAAATCGATTGGCCGCTTCAGCGGCTTGCAGCTAGTTTCTTATGGCTCTAATGGTTTCTTGGGGTTACGTGTTGTGTGTGGTTAGAATATGGAAATACATATAGTTAACATACTCAAAGACTATGTGGTGGAAAGATTGTGCCTAGGAGTAACTCGGTGCCAAGCACACACGCACGCACATCGACGGAAAACTGGCTTTCGACTTTATCTTTGTGGTGGGCTTCTAAGTACGGTGCCTAAACTCAACTACGACTACTGAAATCGGGTGATTCTAACAGACTAGTCCGCACATATGTGTGTGAGTGTGGGATATCGTATCGGGTGGGAATCGGGTTGGTTTGGTTTGGAGATAGTTACAGATAATGTAAAGACATGATGCTGATACTGATACTGAGTACGATCAAAGGATACTGCAACTCTTTACTGATTACACGTATACAAATATCAATTTTCCTCTAAATGATGATCATCGTAAAAACATATTTTGGCGCAAAAAGGCGCCGGTTTCGTACTGGTTTCGTTTCGTTTCGTTTTAGTTTTATTTTTATTTTATGCGTGGCTGCGGCATACAAAGTGGGTGCAAGCAAATTAACGACTTTGAAATATAGATGATTAGATTGATTGATTAGGTTAGGTGTGGAATTAGTTTCGTATTGGTATGGGAAATAAATTACAAGTAATCGATATAGTATGTTGGATAAGTTGAGATTGCAAAAATTGTAATTGTAACTACTGCAACTTTAATTATGTATGTTTCGCATATAGTAACAAGTGGAAAACATATGGAAATCGTATCGGAAAATGAAAACTCTATGCGGGAACCAAAGCAGCAACTGGGTGTAAATGTGTTCCAACCGAAAATAGAATGAAACCAACGCACAAACAAACAATTTGAATTCAACGGAAATGCACGTAGGAAGAAGCCAGTAAAAAGAATAGGTTTAATTCTTACATATTTATATTGATTAAGCACTAGTTTTGGAGCTTAACACGAACTCAAAATCAATGACGCAGCTGAAGTTGCATAAAAACACGCAATAGTGGCTCTGGTCTATGTACGGTAATACTCAAAATCCAAACGCAAAATTAAACTGAAACCAAAGTCGAACTCAAAAATTACACATTTCAGATACAGCGAGTCTAGCCCTTTTTCAACTTTCGCTCGCCTGGGGAACACTTTCAAATACTTCTGTAAGTTATTTTCTGCAAAATGTATTGTCAGGTGGTGATCGTATACTGAATGAATAGCTTTGTTTGTTTGTTCTGTTGACTACCAAAAGATTGAAATGAGCATGCTTCAAATCGAACACAACAAATGCGGGAGCCCGTCAAGAAAACTTTGGTTAAATAGCAAAAAATCTGCATTAAATGTACATTAAAGATTTGTGAGTCGAAGGGGTAAAGCGGCCCAGAGATTTCGAACTTTAGACAGCAAAAAGTGTTGCATATCCACAGGCAACAAAAAGAAAAACATTGTTTTAGAGCCCCGGTACACAGGTTTTTGGCGATATTTCTTTGGTGTTTGAAGCAGTTTATGAATTGAACTATTTATCTCTCTAGCTAACAATAAGCCTAATGAAACGCACGCAAAAATGAAGCCATAGTTTCAAACAATAAGTATGTAATATGTGTGAACGACAACGAGAATTACAGAAGGATTTGACAAGTAATTACATAAATTATATCTCTTGCACGGAACAACATTATTCCATTGATTTTTGTGTAATTTTTGCCATGATTCTTTGAATGTGTTTCCTTTTTGTTTTGTTGGATAACTAAATACAGACACATGCCGCCAAGAAACCAATGCCTTTTGATTCCTAATTTTGATCTTTTTAGCTTTATGAAAATAACAAAACAAGAAATTATTTGTTGATTTTGGTTGCAAACCCTGGCAACAGTTTTCAGTTTATTCATCTGTTGACAGTCAGAGTTGGCATTTTTATGCAATTCCAGGTGACGTCGAAAAATGTTCAAGAGTAAGGTGAAAATTAACAAAACAAGGGAAAATAAAACAAAAGCTGTTGGTTCATTGACTAAAGTTAGGTAAAGAAAATTTTGTAATACAAATAGAATTCAAGATTCTTCGATTGCTGCGGTGTTTTTGGTATTTGTTTGCTTTTATAGTCATTTCTTGTTTATCTTATTATTTTCGTGTTGTATAGTTTTTTGGTATTTTCTCTTAGCGGTACAGCCAGCAACGTGTTCGTGTACCTTTTTCTAGGATCCTTGCTATATGTTCCACCATATTTGCTTCTTTGCGCAGCCAGTTCAGTGATTTCTGGTATCCAACTAGCGAAAACGGCCTAAATTCAACAACACACATACACATTTAGATTGATTGAGAGGTGCCAAAGGAGGATTCAGTTCAGTGGTTCAGTATGGCTGTATTTTAAATCGTTTGGTTTTCATTTCAAATGCCTGTTACTGTTCTGTTGGGCTAACAAATTCATGGTGTGTTAGTGTGTGTGTGGTTTTAAAAGAAATGGACAAAATTATTATGCGTACAATTTGTTGGGCACAAATCAACGACGACGTTGCCGCTGACGACGAAGAACAGTGCAGAATGGGAACCGCTCAACCCGCAATCAGGCTCTGAATCATACTCAAACTCGCACTCACAATCACATCGCACTCAGTCCTCTATTTACACCGATTCACGCACTCGTCACGCCACTCAATCCATCAGATACAGATACTTTAAGGCTAATTGTACATTACTTTACATGACTTCTCGCCACGAGTTCGCATTTAGTCAACGGAATCTATTTACTGTACTCTTACTTGGTTACATCTAATAATTTACATTTGTAGTTTACAATTCACAAAGTGCTGGGGCCTAGACAAAGACAATTTTAGAGTTGAAGATGTTCGTCTCGATCGCATCTGGAAATCGTTTTGTAGTGCGCTAGATATTACGCTATTGAAATACCGTACTTTGTACAATCCTAGTTACGTTTTACTATGAATATTTGGGGGTAAGTACGCTGCAGATTCGTCGGATTCAATATGTTAGTGGGGTGATGAAAAGCAATACTTCGGTCCACCGAATTTCCAAGGCAGTCCCATCCACAAGTTCGAAATTGGGAGAGGCCTTTTGGGTGAACTTCACTATACGTTAATGGTTCAGCGAGACTGACAAATGTAGTTACGTTTTATAGGAATAAAAGGAAACATGAATTGAAAAATACATATTGCTAAATATGTGACTTGAGTTTGCTCTCTTCGAAAAAATACGATTCAATTTACGTGTTATGGCTTTGGATAATAAATTACTTTTATCAATGCGTGACCGATGCTATTTTTGGGACTTGTGTTGTATATGTTTTTAAGTGGGGGCTCTATAAATCTGTGTGGGATGCGGTACAACAATGCGCCTAAATAGTTTGCACAAATGCTTTAGGATATCGAAATAAATATATATGAACCTTGAACTATTGCAAATTGATAAACGCATATCTTGTATAATAACTCTGGTGTTAATACGGAACGTTTAAAGCATGGCAAAGTATAAAGTGTCAAACGATAAGATTTTGAGTCCGAATGGGTATTCTGGAGACAAAATTCAAAATTAAAATGGGCAAAATGAACTCACGTTTGCCTACAAAGTGAATTATATATGATAGACATTGCCAAAGAGTTCAATAAAAAAGTGTAACGAAACGAAATAAATCAAGGAAAACGCAAATACCAAGGAAAATAAACAAATAGAACCGAAAAACAAAACCTAAGTAAATGGAACATTAAAATGTTTAATGACTTGTACAAATAGATCAATGTGTGTTCGAATCCGATTGATTGTCTCTGACTGCGAGACTAAAAAAATGCCAAAGTAGAATAAATAAACATAAAAACCCAAAGTACAAATCGTAAAGATAAAATTGTACTTTACTTTTATTACTTGTTTGATGATTTATCAAATGTGATATCTGTTTCGGGTTTTAAAATACTTATTTATCAAGGATCAAAATAGTTTAAAAAACGGACGACTTAAGAGCCGGCTGGACTACTAATTGATGCGGGTAAGTCAACTGTATATGCGATCTTACAGATACAATGAAATTAGGGAAACAAGGTGAAAGGGTAACAGACTAATTAATTTATCGACTTTAATCAATATCAAGAATTAGTGATTTATCTAATTGTAGTTTCACTTTACCCTAAAAGGGGTAATCAATACTAAAATGTGTGTTCTTTACAAAAGTTTTCTTTTGTAGATCAACCAAACCTAGCACTCGAAATTCGACAGAACTGTTCTTTAAAGTCTTAATTATAGTAGGCCTCAACATTTGGTAGATCCTTACTGAATGCATTTACATATGCTCTTTGCTTTTATATAGTTTCATATAATACTGTTAAGTTTATTGCGATTTATAACTTTTGGTGGATTATTTTAGAATGTAGTTGGTGTTTTTCACATCGAATGCGATTAAAATGTTTTTTTTTTTGGGTTTATTATGGTTTTTATAGACTACCTCTTTCCGTGTTCTCTTTTCAGTTCACCGCCATACTTATTGCCAC
Organism: Drosophila rhopaloa; assembly: GCF_018152115.1. NCBI lineage: Eukaryota > Metazoa > Arthropoda > Insecta > Diptera > Drosophilidae > Drosophila > Drosophila rhopaloa. Next base: position 1,503,379 of record NW_025335047.1, read on the forward strand.
TACCGACGAGTTCAATTATCTCCGGTATACTGCTGGCAAACATTGCCTAAAATATTCCATCGAACACGAGATTAACAAAAATCAATTCAGCAAAAATATATGTACTGGTTAGGAGATATAAGTGATTGTGTCTTAGGCTTAGTCTAGTTGTTATTATTATGTTTCAATTACTGGCACCTGGGCACAATGGCAAACGGAAACGCAAAAGACTCATTTAAGTGGGTTCGAAGTCAGGCCAGGACATTCACACCCAAAGGATATAGCTAAACCTAAAAGCGTTTGGATCGGTCCATTGGTTACACAAATATGCGGCAGCCAGCATTAAAGCATGCAAGAACATTAACTTTCGGTTATATCGTGGATGTATTCGTAAAGCTCCTGCTCTAACCGATAGATCAGATTAGATCCCTAGAAATGTCCTGACTCTTGGCTGTGTGTGGGTATTTCTGGTGTTTGGTGTCTACAAATCTTCCATTACAAAAACCAAAGCAAATCGAAAGCTTAAACTGAAAAGTGATAAGGTAACTGCATGCATAAGAATCGGTTAAGGGAGAAAGTATCGAATGGATCTGCGTGAACGGATGAGTCGAGTGCGCCAGCTGCTGACGGCACCCGAGTATATCTTGTGGATATCGAACGGATATATAGTAGATATATCCGGCCGTGTGTGTTCGTGTGTTCTTGGATTCTTGTGTTAGAGGTAAGGTAAAGAAAACGCGTTAAGCTTGGGTGATGAGGTAAGCTAACGAAACTTTGGAGGGATAAACGCAAATACGAAACTCAGCCGCAAGGCCTCAAATAAAGTTCCATAATTCAAAACTTGTGCAGCGGTATTAAGTCGTTCTATGTATTTACATAACGTGGCATGTACATAGTAGAAATGCAATTAACAAATGTTTTGAGTATTAGGTCTAAAGTTACGTAAGAGAGGTCAAAGGGCCAGGGGTCAACGCATGGTTACTCTATGGTTACGGCTAAGAGAGTTCAAATTCAGTATCGATTATGGAGTGTAGAGTATAGAGTATAGAGTATAGAGTATCGAGAGTGCTACACTCTGGCTAGTACTGATACTAAAACTGATACTGGTACTGATACTGATACCGATACTTCATACTGGTCTTGATTTCGCTACTCAACTATGGTTTCTGAGCACAACTGTACTAGTAAGTAGTAGATTAGGCGGCAACCAAAACTTAAATCATTCACACACTTCAGCACTTCCAACCCCGCTGTGGCCTTGCCTAAACTCAATGGGCATCGAGGCGGACAAAGATAGGAGAGAGAAACATTGGCTACATCTGGATAAAATAGTATATACGTACTCGGTTAGAACTAAAAGAAGGCTTAGACTTATCGGTATGTCTGCTGTGTGTGTTCAGACGGGTATTTGTTTTTCATTTATTTGTGGTTTCTGCACTGCGTGTGCTTTTGCTTTTACTATTGCTTTTGCGAACTTACCAAGCCGACGAGCAGAAAGAACACGAGAAATGTTCTTCCCAGGACAGTCTCACAGTAAACGTCACCATATCCTACCGTTGACATGGTCACAATTAGGAAATAGACACAGGTCCAATACGATAAACGATGAGCATTATTAAAATCCAGCGGATCGCCAGAGTTCTCCAGCTAAATTTTAAGTAAATGCAAATGCAATTATCAGCCGCATGAGCGGATCCATCCTTGCTGTTTGACACTCCATAAACACATCGATACAGATACATAAACATATTGTGTGGCGAATCGGACGTGCCCGGTTTTGGGCTCTGTAGCGGGCTGCAACGCGGCGTATGCGTGATATTCGGGACTGGCTCCTTGCACACACACTGCAAACCCGCCACAGAGTCACCCACACACAGGCACAACCCATCCCGCGTGTGTATGTAAATCGAGTGTCGAGTGTTTGTGTGAGTGCGTGTGTGTGTTTCTACATACCAGATGTATAATGCCCGCTGCTGTTAACCACACGGATATAAAAATTGATACTAGTTGAGCCAAGCGTATGGAGCTCGATGTTTTTAGTACGTTTAAATATTGTAAAATATCTGGAACAGTCATGAGACGTAGCGCTCGAAGAAATCGAAGACCTGTTCGCGATAATACACAAATGCATACAGATACAGGCGATGTTTCATGTAGAGTAAGGCACATTGCATGCATACAAATCGATCAGGACACTTTGTGGGTATTCGTGTGTGGCTGTTACGGTATTCAATTGTAGTTGTGTGTGTGTGTAAGGGGATATCAATCTTGATCAACACCGATTTGTATGCATATAACATTTTTGGAATTTCATTATGATAGGATAATTTAATAGGGAGTGTTTCGCTTACCGATCCATGTTCGATCTAAATATATTGATACGAAGGACGGGGGTATTGTAAAATAATCTACAAAACTGTACATTTCTAACATAAACCAAAGCTTATCGGACGCCGCTATGAACTGTAAGGAGATTGTCAGATTGAAAGAACGAAAAAACGAAAGAATGTTTAAGAATTTCTCGCATAAACCAAAACTTCAAATCATCATCGCTCCAACCAATTGATTCAAATAATTGTTAAATCAACTCAGTGTGTGCGCTAATGTGGTTAGTGTGTCAGTTTCGGTGTCTGTCTGTCTGTTTTGGCCGTCGGCAACTTACTCGTATAAAAAAGTAAACCATAAAAAATATATTGAATGCGAGATCGATCTGTTGAGTAATGTTATTACTCCACTTTTGGCATCTTTCGACTTCTTCGCTAGATGCATCAACAAAGTATATAATGAGGGATGCAATGCTGAGTATAAATACGAGTACGACCTGGAAAATAAATGGTAAAACATATATAATTAGACGTCTATTGTGTATAATGGATAATATTTAAGGTCTTTGCTTTTCATAAAGGGTTACAAATGAATTATTGTTACTCAACGTTCCATCTATTGTGTATTGTAATGGAAAATATTTAAGTTCTTTGCTTTACATAAAGGGTCACAAAGGAATTATTGTTACTCAACGTGGCATAAGTTATTCAACTTAATTTAATAACTCATAAATTTATGGGCTCTTACATAATAAACCCACACACAACAGCCTCCAAATATGAACAGCTGCTACATTTCTGTTCCATAAATCACGGCCTTGTCAGATGACAACCACATTCGAACGCTCCATTGAACTTGTTCACTCCAAAAAAAAAGGAAATTGGAAAAGCGAAAGGAAAAGGAAAAGGCGGGCCAAGGGAGAAAAGATAATCGGAAACGGACCCTACGAGAGGAAAAAGAGGAAGCCGCAGTAATGTGCATTTTTAATTGCACACTTTGGCACAGGCCACGGACTTCGGTTCTCCGGATCACTTGATTCATGGGGACAAGACGACGTCCGGCCTGAAAATACACGAATGCTGGGGCAATTAGTCGGGCACCCCGTTGATAAATCTGCGGCAGTCATGAAAGTTTTACAAGGTAATTTCGGAGGAAGTGCAGCCAGAAGGGGCGGGGCGTTGCACATTTGAGGGGAGGTGGTTAAATGTCAGGGCTGCTTGCCAACAAACAGAATAGCGGCCAAACGAGGTAGTTCAACTTCAACCGACTGCACTTTATTTTATATATGTTATATAGTAAATTCTATATCGTATGTCTGCCTCCGTACTTAATGCCAATATAATTGTAATTGTTGGAGCTATCGTTTCGTAATTACGTGGATAATCGAAAGCGAAGAGCCCAAGAAGAGAACGAAAAACTAAATTTGGCACGGGCCGGCACGCAAGCTATTTACTTAGGGCCATAAATTGAAATGTCTTGGCCCGGGCTGATTACTCATTATTCTTGCTCTGCGGCTTTCTGTTGGCATGCAAATTACATGCCCCTCGGCCCTTGCCAACCACCACCAAAAAAGGCAAACTTACACACAATCTCCCCCTTTAGAAAGTTGTTAGTTGCGCAATAAAGTTCTTGGTAGCACAGAAACTTTGCTAATATCAGAAACCAGACAACAATTTCCAAGTAAATTGCAAAGACTTTTCTCCGTCTCTGGGATTGAGTATACGTCGTGTGGTGTCAGGCAACTGACATTTTCATTAGCCGCCCTGATCCCCAAGAAGCCGAAACGGAAACCTAATGAAAGTCATCTGACGTCACGGACAGGAGGTAATAAATGCAGGTTCCAATATGGCCACAATCTCCTCTGACGTCTTCACTTTCACTCCGCCCGATGAACCTGTTCCGCTCGATGGCCGGGATGCGGAAAACTGGGTCAATCACTCAGGGCAGCTGAGTTCTACTCGCAAAGAGAAAAGCACTTAAGCCCTGCCTGCCATCAAATTGCATCATCGCGAACTTGGAATCTGGGTCACGACGCGAGAAAACACGTGTCCCACTCATAACATTTTCAATTCGATTTGCTCGCCCTCTGCAAACAGCTCCAATGCGATTTGTTCTGGCCATATCGTTGCGAATACAGCAATCAATTTAAGAGCCAGCCAACTGCCGGCAGTTTAATGGCCTCGACTGCAGAGGGAAAAATAATCTATGGGAATGACAGATGGACTTCTAATTTAGATTTAAAAAAAAAACTATCTGCCATTGTTTTGTGGCTAAATCCATAGGCAACTACAAACTATATAAAAAACATATTCTTGGATGCCAAAGACTGCCTTTTAAAAAGACCTCATAATTTGTATTTGCGTGTAGCAATCACTTGAAAACGTAATACTCTCTAATTTTATTTTTTAGCCTTTGCAGCACTTGCATTTATGGCGTGACCAAGTGCAATGAGGATGAGGGTGTTGGGGTGGTAAATGCTGGGATTTAAGCTCTTGCAACCGATTTCCGCATTGGAGTCGCGACGCGGATTCCAAAGCCAATTAGTGCGGTGCAGCAGGGCTTCAATCCGATTAGGATTGCACGGAGAGTTCAATAAAATCGAAGCGAAAAGCAGTAGGGAAATATCATATAATAAACTGGAGCATTTCGGAGAAAGTACACAAAAAAGGAGAAACAGCAGGCACAAATTATGTAATATCCAAATGGCAAGCCATTCATTTTGCCAGCCACAATAACAACGCCCAACAACAAGGATAAACAACACAAAAAGGGCGAAAGGGCTTTACAAAAACATCTGCAGCTGAGTATAGAAAGGAAAGAAAATTCGACGCTGTCTGCCAAACAGCGAAGCCAATTGGCTGCCAAAGCCTGGCACACAACTACGAATGTATGGCTTATACTCTGCCTGGTAATAAACATTCACAACCAACCAACCAAACATCTAAAAAACCCAGTGGGTGAAAGTGGAAATGTGCGCGCTGTTTCATCGATTTTCCTTCTGATAGCATTTCCTTTGAAGCGGCTGCTATCCTGGCATTTGCCATATTATTTACTGTTATTTGTTGTTGTGGCTCCTGGGCACCCCCTTTCCCCCTCAAGTGAATCCCACCCAGAAGCATATGCATACATCATTTCTTGGGGCCCGTTTCCCGTTATTAGCTGAAAGTCCCTCTGCGAAACTATCGATAAACATGCCAGACATGCGGGGAAACGACGACCCACTCGGCGGGCGGTCGGAAAATGGGAAAACGGGAAAATGTGGTCTACATGTGAACATGGTAATAGTCCTCCTCGACCGCTGTGCAATTGTGTGCCAGTTGACAAGGAGGCAGCATTGAACTGCCAGGCGATGATAGTGCCTGGTCCAAGGATAAATGTTCCGCATTTGACCCCTTGCAATCGGCCACAGCTTGTCAGTTTTGTGGGACAGGCCATGTCCTTGACTGCCAAAGATTGCTTTTCGCCCATTCGGCTTGCAAACAGCCAATCAAACTTCACTTGTTACCAAGATTATCGCACACAGGAAAATTACATTCAGCCGAATTTATATAACTTCAACCAGCTTATGCTGAATAAAGTTAACAAAAATCTTTGGAGACTGATTAGAATATAATTTAAGTCTTTTAGCAACTGCTAATAATTCAATCTCTAAAAAAAAGTTGAATTTCATTATTTATTTCATTATTTCTAATCAAAAATAGACTTGTTTGTAACCTACATGGTGGTGGGAAGTCAACTCGAGGTCTAATTGAGGTCTTCTAATTGAAATGAATTTTTTTCTATGTATCAAAATACCTTCGAAGAAATTTCCCAGACAAATGCAAATATCCAGCGGTTAAGCTCGCACCCAAAGTGTCGGCAACTTCAAATCAAGAAATGCTTATCGAAGGCATTACCCACAATGCCCAATAAGACCCACTAAATAGCCCCTGAGCCTGCTTGAGTAATTAACTAACGCAAGTAAATGGATGGGCGGTGCGCCATGACGTATGCGTAATATTTGGACAAACAACCGATTTCAATCGGTGTATGGTAAGGGGTGAGGCGGCAGTCCACAAAACCATTGAAGTTAATTCCTACGCAGCCAAAGTGTAATAGAAAATACCCCGAAATCCAACCACCGCCCGGTCAATTTGTGCTCATGTATTTATTGTACATGGAAATGGCACATTTACTTTGCTGCTTCCGCTGTTGACACGAAATGGTTCCCCCGCATTCAGCAATTGCAGACAAATTATACACGCAAGTGGCAGCGAATGGGGGCGAATGTTGGCCGAAACTCTTCCAAATGCAAGGCGATGGCACTTTTGCCAGCTGCAGCCATGGACAAGGACACGTCAGCCATACATCCAGTGTATCTCTGAATAATTCAGTGGGTTTAGCAGGCTAAGAGCTGGCACTTAAAGAAATTACTATTCAATTCGAATTGGTAATTCACATTGATTGGAAAATGAAAACACATTTAATGATGTGCTTAAATATATGGATCATTAACAATCAATATGACATTTTAAAGATTTTATTTGCAAAGCTATTTTCAAAATTGTGCAAGCTATGATACAAAAATATTTTAAAAATTATATTAATTTGTATGTTTACTAACAGATATATATGAAACAGATATATAGGTACAAAAATTGATTATTTACTTGAGTAACACTATAAAAAGAGCCCATTAAAATAACTAAGGAAATCTATGTAATATTATTTAATACACAATGAAAATGGTATGTGGCTTTCAAAATCTTGGCAATCTTAAATTGATTTTGTAATGTCTTTCGATTTATAAATATTATTCAGTGCATGGTTATTTGTACCGTTCCATACTTGTTACTAAATGCTAATTGGTCTGGAAAAATTCGACCATATGCAGGGCCAAGAAAAGGAGTTCGAGAACCAAACAAAGGGAATTCATAAATGATAAATGGGAAATGGACAAGGATTACTCACCAAAATTCGACCAGTTGTTGTTTGACCCGAGATAAGCTCTCCAGCCCAGTCTTTCGCTTCTGTCATAAAGGTGCCCTCGAACTCCTGTTTGTTGCGGGAGGCCTTCTGCTCCTTCTGCTTGGGGTCGTTGGGCCCCAGGTCCGGCTCCTTGCGGCAGCAGATGAACGCGAAGGCTCGCCATAGTAGCACCACGAGCAGGCCAGCAAGGAATGTAAAGATGCTGGACAGCAGAAAGCACCAGTACTTGCGCACCTTGAGACAATCATCGGCATCGAATGGTGAATCTGTTGGATCGTCGGCCAATGATTCGACAGTGCTTTGATCACACCCCGACATCCCCTGCAATAAAACAGGAAACAATTAGCTCCGTTGGCTGGCAATTAGCTAACTAAATTTAGCATAAATCAATACGATAACTGGCGGGAACTTTGTTTACGTCATACACTTGACATTTAGAATCAGCGGAATGGTTTCTATATGGAAGCACTCGTACATATAGAATATTTCTCAACTTGGCGACGCTGGCAAATGTAAACAAAGTGTGCCTGGCCAAGGGTGCGCGAAATGAGTTCATAAATAAATGTCTTTAGTTTATTTGGCCGACAAAAGTTTTTATTTGTACACATGAAGAAAGCGAAACGTGCTAAAAATTTACATTATTGTGTAATAGAATATGAAAGTCCAGATAGAATTTTATAACCCAAAACATTTCACTTATAAATGTACTTTATATATTATTTTTATGACAATACGGTGGTCGAGTTGATCAGGTTGTAGAGATTTTAAAGTAAACTAAAATAAGTAGGAAGCAATAATCAAATTAGCTCATCAATGAGTGTAATTTTAAATTTAAGTCTAGATTTACTTTATTTCAGAACTTATTAAAGACTTTGATTGAGTAGTACTTTTTATTTACATTTCCTTTTGCTCTTTGATGTTTTATTGTTGGCTATTAACCAATGTCTTGATGCTTTATTTATTTGAATTTAATGTGGTCGTATTTGGAGCACTATTCTTCATTACTTTGAGTACATTTCATATTAAATAGGGAATATTATTTGGTAACTAAAAGTTTATTTATTGTATTGTACAAGCTTTAAGACCAGTTCTCTCTGTACACGGGTATATACTACTTCTGTTAGCAATTCTGCTTACATTTGTCAATGTACTGCTGAAATTGGTGCCGATCAAACCGCTTGCCATTTTGGCTGTTTACATTGCGACACTGGCACACAAACGCTGTCGAATTAATATTGCTGTGATATTCAGGTGGCGTTCAAGTGCATACGAGTACCAGAATCCGAAAACCGAAATCCGAAAGCTGAAAGCCAAAAGCCTCACAATGCGAAGCGGAACGAAAACTTGGCCCGCCTTTTATATGTATTATAAATAGCACCAAACAAATCTGTTATTTTTAAAGTGATCTCCGCCGAGACACGCACAGCGACACGAGCGGCGACAAAAGTGCTCATAACACTGGGCAAAGGCCGTCGAGATCGGTGTCTATAGCCGATCTATCCTTTATACTTTTCGGGCCGTAGCCTGCATTCACTGGGGATTTATGGGACACAACTCTCGGCCAGAGGCCAACGCACTCGCTCGCTGGTGAATCACTGCACAAACGCATGTGAGTTTGCAATTCGTACGGGACTGAGGGATATATATAGCGGAGGCGTATATGCTGTTATATATGGCGGATGTCACACACGACGCGGCACGCACGCGATTTGGGGCGACTCGACTCGAGTCGAGGTGATGTAGAATGGAAAGGAGGCACCGAGCGAACCGCACAACTGGCGTCCACCAACTGAACGAGCCGTTTTCCAATTTTTCCCCGCCGACGACGACGGCGTTTCCAACGACTGCCAAGAACCAAGAGCCAACAGCCATCCCGCTCCTATCTACATATATCTCCTGGGGCTGAACTCTCTCCGTCCGGCTCACCCACTCTCCGGCCGCCTCGCGCCATCTCTCTCGCTCTCCGGCGGACTGCGGCCATTCGGCTGACCGCGAAAAGTGTCAGGACGGGCGACAAACTTGAATTTAATTAAAAGGCAACGCAAAGACAAGGGAAATTCAATTGGGTATTGGAATAAAGAGGATATACCCTCACGAGAGGGTAACTGTGAACTTTAAGGGGCACTTGCAGCAAGGATTCTAAGGACTTGAGTGGCTAAGTCTTATTAAATACTTTCACGTACAGAAAAGAATTTACCGTGTGTTTTTGCAAGAAAGAAACACAAATGGTTTTAAAAACTGTAGTTGTCCCTTTCTCAAAACAAACAAAAATACAACCCAATCTTCATACATATTTCTAGTTAACACAGTTAAAATCTATTTCGTAATTTGAATAATTAAATAAAGTCCTTCTTTTAACTATTTTTAATTTATTTTATCATTTATAAAAAAGATTAAAATATCTAAGTGATTCATGTAACTTTAATATAATATAATCTTTAAAATTTATTTCAGATGTAAATATAAATATTATATGTATTTGTTGTTAATTTGATTATGTGATAAAAAATTAATAATCCTATTATGTGTTGTTTTAGGAACTTATTCAATTGTTATCACTCAAAGTTTTCAACTTATTAATTTAGGCGCAACGTAGACTTTTGCAAATTTTGGTAATACCCTTGGAAAGGGCAGCTAGCATGTTATAGAATGCTTTGCATGTGTGTGTTGCCTACAATGAATTATTGTTACAACAAGAAAAACAACGGCAGGCCGAATATAAATAAATAAATTATGAGTTTGCTTCTCTTCGTTTTTGTTTTGTCTCTTGCTTTGTGCTCTGCGCCTACACACACACTTTTTGCATTCCTTTCTGTGACCCCACGGTCCCCGGGCAACACTCGTCCCCAAAAGGAGGGTGGCATATTGTGGGGTGGATGGGGGGGTGGCTGGTTGGTCAGGTGGTCGCGGGGGCGGCAGGTTAACGGGAACGTTAACGTTACTGCTATTGCTACAGTTAACTCGGGCCAGTCACGCCATGCCGCCAGTTAGCTGTCGTTTCATAATTTACGCGCTTTGTTTGCTATTTCCTGCGGGGGCAGCCGTGGTAACAAGTTGGCCCAGTTTGTTTGCACATGCCACTATTTCCACTATTTCCACTGGCCATAATTGCTCATCGTCCCTTAGCCCTCGCATGCCGGCACTCGCCTATCCTCATCATGCTCATCATAAGCCAACGGCGTGCATTTTATTTATAGTTTTTATTCAAGTATCTTTTTCTCTATTTTTTGCGATGCTTGGGCGGTTAGGTTCTCCGCTTCATTGCATTTACGCAATTATAAATAGAGAAGCAGAGAAAAATTGTTATTCAATTAAATTTGGTTGACTATTTTAAGCACCTTTCACCTTGAATTTAAGCGGTGTCACTGCGTATACGTAATATTTTTGAAATTAAAAATCCGTGCAAAGGATTACAAGTGCAAGTTAAAGGTTAAAAAATCCATCCAATGCAAGACACCTTTCACCTTTTAAGGGTTATCAAGTTAAAATCTAAGAGTTTATGAATGTTTCCCTTAAAGGAACTTTTGACCTTTTGACTACTTCGAAGAACTTAAGGACTGAATAAATATTGGTGTTTCTAAGTTTAAAAACTGTGGCGTGGGTATGTTATTAAAAAGGAAATACTCTAACGGAATTTGATTGAATTTTAAAATGGTATAAAGTTTCTTTTGAATAAACACATGGGCACGTTTTCAAACAAATTACACTTTGCTTGCCTTGCTGTGTATTTGGATTAACTTCCGAGCGCTTTCATCGATCCAAGCGAAAATGCAGTGGCGTTGAATGAATTATTTATAACATGAGACTAGAAACACTGCTCGTTCGTTTTTAACCCAAAACGGGGAATACTTCTCGATTCGGTGGAATCGTCTTAACTGGCCCAAAGATACTGGTAAGCGGGCCACTAATGAATGCGGGTGGAACAGATAGCGAACGATATAAATTATGCCACCAGTCCGATTTCGCTGTCATTCCTGGGCCAGAAACCAATCTAACGGATGAAGTCACACGGCTAGCAGCGGCATGATAATAATTTACATTGCGAACTATCGATTTTGGGGGCGTGGGAGAGCCCCTGACCAGCACTATATCTTGACGCATGTCCGTCAAAGAGAAACGCTCGAAAGGCAGGCCGCAAAGACAACTGAGACAACTGACGAAGCTGACAAATACCCTTCGACTTTTTGAGAAATTTATGGCCAGCTCTTGGCCCGCTGATTGGGGCCGTTGATTGCCGGCCACTGGCCACTTTTCCCCTGTTTTCCCTCCATTGGACATTGGCCAAGGCCAAAGGGCTTAGGCTGCACTTGGTCGGTGAGTGTTCTCTATTCTGTGTTCGGTGCTCAGTGTGCCACTTTCTTAAAGGTCACGCGAGCCATTTCGAATGGGTGGCCAAAGTGATGGGAATCCCATTTATTAAATGAAGCGAAACGAATTCGAAATGGAGAGCGCAGCGGGGTTACAAGGAACAAGGGATCACGTTGTTAAGATTAGATTACACTTCCACAAAAAGTTTCTTTAAATGCAAAGATTATTTTTGAGGCATGTCATCTATCAAATCATAAAGATAAATGTCAACTTATTCCGCCAGAAAGTAGAAAAGCGTTTGTACAAAATGTTTAGAAACATTTAAATAAGATTTATACAAATTACATAAATGCATCGATAAGAATATTTACATTATAAAGCAAAATGTTTTTTTGTTTATATTTAATTATAATACAGTCCCCTATGGAAATTAATTCTTTGAGCAAATATTTTTTCTTTATGATCGACCAATGCTAAATGTTTAAAACAACAGGTTCAGCCAAGGGGTCATTGAAAATGTGTTTCAAATGCAATTTAAATTGATAAGGACAGGGGCTAAGATCATTGCAAAATGTAGAATGAAGGCAATTGATAAGGACGGTACTGGTACAACCACTGAATATTGATGGAAACTATCAATGAAAATATCAAATGAAGGCTTGATTGACGGACGAGCTGCAGATAAGGCAATCCCAGTGCTCTCTATGGCTTTTGGTGGAACCACTAACGTGATTTCTACGATCTGATGGTCTTTCGCAAGCGTGGCGTATTAATTTGCGGGTTCACGAACGACATTAAGGGCTTTACCTTTGGGGTGAGTGGAGGATAGAACGGTGGCAGTTCGTGGCAATTGGGACACCAGCTGGCCATGTTTGATGGATCGTTCCGGGCGGACCCCTCGATGTGGTCGTGGTCGCTGGGGGTTTCGACGTGGTTCTTGTGGCTGCGATTGCTTTCCCCTCGCTATCCGTTTTCATATTCGCTTTCTTTTGGGGAAAGTGTTTGTGGTGGCGATGGTGTAATCGAATTGGAATCGTGTTGGGTGGGTGGGTGTGCTTGTTTGGAGGGCAGGTAGTACTCACCTAGTACTGGCTAAACCACCGAGGCAGGGCTCCAGGGCTGCCAACATTCACACGCTCCAATCGCACATCAATGTGTAGACGATGTGTGGTCGCTGCAGCTCGCCAATTTTGCACGTGGAAATTGTGTGGCTTTCGTTTTCCTATGTCGCTGATGGTATTCCCTGGTTATTTCATAATTGCATTCATTGTGTTTAGAACGGTGTTATCGGCTTCATTGACCTTATCAGTTTCATTGTGCGTTTGTTTGTTTGTTTCTTTGTAATTTTGATCGATAGTTTGCTTTGAATTTGAATTGGAATTTTGTTAGTTTAGAAACTGCGCTTAGTCACACTGCTCATATTTCCTTCAACGATTTTTCTGTTTGCCTACGAAATTTTTCCCTGTGTGTTAAGCTGCAAGAGATTTATGGAGTTGAGCGATACATTAAATAATATTTAAATTGCCAGGCCACCGACGACCGCGGTAATTAATTATATTTTTAGTAAAGCTGTCAGCATTATTTGTGTTTTAATTTTTTAACGACCTCCGGAATTTGTCATATTTAAATCGTATATATTTGTTTTTTTTGTGAGAGTCCCTGTTTTAGTTTTTATTCGGCTACTGCGGGTTTTCACATATACAATTTAATGGGAAGTTTAATAAAATTAATGTTATTTCACCCTTTTCCCCTTCCCGGAAAAACAACGCTGCCAAGTAAATAAATAAATAAAGATGCGAAGCAAGCTTCAAAGCAAAATCAGCAGCTCTCGGTTTCTTTTAATTCTCAGTTCTCCGAGAATTCTCTGAGAAACTCTCTCAATTTCTCTCTCCATTTCTCAGTTGGCTGTTGGTGGATTGGCGATTGCGCTGTAGAGCGAATCCGAAAATTGTCGCAAGAGAAAGCTTTTCCATTGTATGCGAACGTGGGACATGAATTTTGGTTAAGCATACGCAATGTGGTACTGAATACCAGATAGTTATAAAGTATTTAATTTGTTATTTTTAAAAGGGTTTCCCAGGTACTTTTAATGTAGTATTTGAAGAAGAAAATGCAAATCCTTAGTTGAATTATTTTCGACTATCCAGATTAGCGAGGCTCTGCTGTCCTGTGGCTTCGTCCTTTCGCCAGCGGCATGTCGTTGAAACGGAAACACACTGCCCTAGTTTTTAGTTTTCCTTCGTGTCACACACACACACTCACTAGCTCGCAGGACACACACTTTCGTGCGCTTAACAAGCTGCCTAATGCGCCTGCAAACAATGGAAGCAGGACAAATGCCGAGTCAAATGAAAGTTGCATTTTCATAATAAATAAGCTGGCGACACAATTTCCCACGGCACGCCAACGAGCAGGAAAATGGGAATGGGAATGGAATGGAATGGGTAAATGGGTGAATGGGGGCTTCACTGGCGAAGGGGAAATGTAAACAGAGCTTAGTCCTTCGTCCTGGCCGCCCATTGAACTCGCCTGAATTCGGATTCGGGGGCTCCGTTGGCAGTTTGTAGGTATCTGCGTATCCTGGCGCTCGCACACACACACACACACTCTCCAATGGATTCGGCCACTGACTGACTGACACACATATACCAAGGCATACGATACACGAAGGACAACGAGTAGGAAGCAACAAAAATAACATTGACGATGACAGCAGCAAAGGCAGGCGAACGATACAAGTGTATCTCCGGCCTGGAACATCGACTTTATCATCGGGTCGGGTCCTTTCGTTTTGGGGAACTTGTGGTGTGCTCGTCTTGTGCGAAGGAAAAACTGTGCCGTATGCGCATGAGTGTGTGTGTGTGTGCGTGTCCGTGTGCGTGTGTGTTGACTCAACGAATGTATCCCTTTTAAATGAAAACCTGCAGCAGGCCAAAAAAAAAAAAACTTCAACTTTTCACTAGCCCACTTTTGGGCTACCTTATATATGCACACTTTTTGCAATCACAATTTTCAATTTAACAGCACACACACGCTCACTAATTAATTGAATTTCCTGTGTGTGTATGTGTTTCAGCACATTTACACGTTCACTTGGCCCGTTTTCAACGGATACTGAATTTTGCACAATTGCCGTTCCGCAAATGGGCACGTTAATTGCCTGGATTCGCCTGCATGTTTTCCTCAATTTTCCCACGTAATTGGCAAACGCAGTTTGAAAATTTTTCACTTTTCCCGAGTTTGGGTGTGTGTATAGGTGATAGGTCCGTATACATATATGCGAAAGGCACTTTTCCACACAGTCCACTCACTCACACACCCAGAAAACCAGACGCGACGCGCTCCGGCCAGAAAACCAACCTTTCTCGTCAGCAGCGTATACAATTCTGAGCGCTTTGGACTCCGACGACCTGCCACTCGGTGGCACAAAGTGGTTCCGCACGGCCCAAGCTCGCCCTGTCGAGCTTTTCGGAGTCCTGCGGTCGGTGCGGGCTGGACCCGTCTCTCGATTCATCAAAACTGGCGCCAAAACCCATTCACTATGAGTGACCGAGTGCGGCGATGGTGAAGGTGCGATTGAGAGTGTGCCAGTGTCAGTTTCATTCGCTGCGATGCACACGTGGCGTATGTGGAATGTCCAAGGGGATCCGTTGCATACTATCGAGATAAGTGCCCGAGTGGATTTTCAATGGGATTAAACAGGACTCAATTCAACAAATTCAATAACTCTTGGGATAATTATTATCTTCTACTTAAATTTTACTATTGTATTAAAATGCAATAAGATAAAACGACTGAGAGTGTGACACTGGCAGTTTCATTCGCAGCGATGCAACATGGCGTATGTGGAATGGTTAAGAGGGTCTGTTGCATACTTTTGGGGTAGATGCACTTGCATATTGTGAATGGGATTAAAAATTACTTTTGCATGTTGTAAGTCAATAACCTACTTAAGGGATTTGGATATTCCGTAAATATATAATGTTGTACTTAAATGTTTAATTGTTTAAATAAATTATATTAATTAAGTATACATGTGCTTATTATTCCCTGTATTTATACACTTGTGATTTATACTATAACTTTGTTATTTACAGTTTATGATTCTGCAAATATTTTGTGAATTTTCTGACGGACCAAATAAATTGTTAGTTATTCTGGGCGGAGAAAATTAAAATTCTACCTATGTATTTAAAATTACATTTGTATCTGTATTAAAAATAAAAGATTATTTCCTGACATTGATTAATTTCGTAAGCAATATTAAGATAATTTTACATTTAAGAACATAATTTTACCATTTTGTTCTTCATTTATTTTTTTAATTTTACTTCCATGTTCCCAATGTTCGCAAAATATTAAAAAATATAAATTTATCCAACATTTTGTTACTGTTATTATTAGTACGTCATATATTATATATTAAACATTTTCCGCTTACCTGCTATATCTTCTTCAAAATTCGTGTGTTTTCGATTGGAAATTCAAATCTTTTTCAGCTCCGCAAACATCGATTGAAAGCTCAGCTGGTTTTGGAGTAGGACGTATCGATAGCCTTATCAAGCAGCGATAGTTATGTCATCTGGGTTTATTTTGGTCTGGCCAATCCAATCCAAGCCGGCATAGAATTGCCCGTCACCAGACCAAGACTAGTCCGAATTCTCTGCAGGATTCGGGAGCCAACAGAAGCAGCGGAAGGACCATGACGACGGCCGTGCTGGGCGGCGGGCTGAGCGGCCTGTCCGCCGGATACTACTTGTTGCGGCGGTTCGGCAAGCCGCTGACCATCTACGAGGCCTCGCCCCGAGTGGGCGGGTGGGTGCGTACGGAGAACCGCAAAGACCGCAACTTCATCTTCGAGAGCGGACCGCGCACCATACGCCCCGTTGGCCTGCCAGGAGCAAATACACTGGAACTCGTGGAGGAGCTGCAGCTGGAGGTGACTCCCATCCGGCGCAGTCATGTGGCGGCCCGCAACAGAATGCTGTATGCCAAGGGGCAGCTCTGCATGCTGCCCAACAGTCCCAAAGGACTCTTCGGGGTCCTGCCACCTTTTACCAAACCGCTTTACAAGGCAATACTGCGGGATCTGGTCACCGCGAGTAAGAAGGCCAAGCTGGAGGACGAGAGCATCTACAGCTTCGCAGAGCGGCGGTTTGGCAAGGAGATAGCCGACTACGCCATTAGCCCCATGATCTGCGGCATTTGTGCCGGGGATGCCCGCGAGATCAGCGTCCGCTTCCTGATGGAGGGACTCTTTGAGAAGGAGCAGAAGTACGGTGGAGTACTCAAGGGAGCACTCCTTGCCCGCTTCAAAGACAAGACGGTGGACTCCAAGGAGGGCCTTTTCGCTCAGGGACAACCCAAGCTGTACGCCCAGGCGCTGCAGGAGAAATGGGCCATGTACGGACTGCAGGGCGGATTGGAGATCCTTCCCAAAGCACTGCGAAAGTACCTGGGCGAGCGGGATGTCAACGTGCAGCTGAGCAACGAGTGCCGCAGTTTGACCTTTAGCAGCTCTGGCGTCCGGATGACCATCAAAGATGCGGATGTGCCGGTGGAGCATGTGGTCAGCTCCCTGCCGGCTCACAAACTAGCGCCCCTGGTGAAGCAGCAGCATCCCTCGCTGAGCGCCCAACTGCTGGATATACCGTACGTGGATGTGCTGGTGGTAAACATGCAGTTTCCAGGCAAACTGCTCAAGCAGGATGGCTTCGGACTGCTGGTGCCGCCCGTGGAGAAGCTGCCGATATTGGGCGTGATTTTTGACAGCTGCTGCTTCGAGATGGGCGAGAACACCGTGCTCACCGTGATGATGGGCGGCCATTGGTTCGACCAGTGGTTCGGCAATCGCCCAAGCCCCAAGCAGATCCTCGACCTGGCCACCCGGCAGGTGCAGCAGATTCTGCAGATCCACGAGGAGCCCAAGTTCAGTCGCGTGCACACGCTGCACAAGTGCATACCGCAGTACACGGTTGGCCACAAGCGACGCGTGGAGGGCATCCGGAATTACATCAAGACGTACAAGCTGCCGCTGTCGCTGTGCGGAGCCGCCTACGATGGAGTGGGCATCAACGACGTCATCCTGTCAGCCCGGCGCCAGGTGGAGGCCATTCCGTCCTCCTAGATCAACCATTCCCAAACATACCCTTTTATCCGTTGGCGATTCTGTTGTATTTGCTTAAGCTGGTTTTGTGAGTAGTAAAGTAGGTCCTTTGTACATAGAATGGGCTTTTGATTCCTGCGGGTTTACTTGCCGTGACCTCCCAAGCACGGCGGGCTCTTCTCCGGCTCCTGCTCGGGTTCCCACTGTTTGGGCGTCTTGGCCTCGATGGACAGGGCGTGCATGAACTCGAAACCGGCGGCCTTCAGGGCATTCTTCACCGTATCATTGACCAGTCGATGGCGCTGTGTGGGAATGCATTAAATAAAAACTAGATGACATGGTTTATAATTTCACCTTGATGAGGGTCAGATCGTTGAACTTCTCCGAGACGACGAACACCCGGAAGTGGGACTCCGACCGCTTGGGCACATTGTGCTGGGGCGATTCGTTGATGACCTCCAGGAACACCGGCTTTAGCTCTGTGGTGAGTGCCTTCCGCATGGCGAACTCAATGGGCGGGTACTGACCCGCCTCCTGCGACATGGTGGCTCTGGAAAGGATCTGTCCCAAGCTGCTGATCGTTGGCGTCACTTGATTCAGGTTTCGCGAGGAAACTCCAGCGAATCGGCGAAAAGCAAGATTTAACATGATTCCAGTATGCTTCTTGCACAGCTGTTCACGATTACATAAACAACTAATGACCAGGGTTGTGAAGTGTACGATTGGAATCGACCTATCGATAGCCACAACTTTTCAAATGTCAGTTTTTAACGGACACATATTCAACGGCTTAAAAATGCATTTAGATTAGTCTATCAATTGATAAAATAATAATAATAATAATAATAGAAAATCATTCTCAAGAAGATTAAATTAAATAACCCATAACGTATAAATCTGAACATTTAACTATAATAACCCAAAAATAAAAGTTCTAAAAGGATTTAGGGAGCAAAGAAAAATATGTATTTGTAATAACTAATTAAGTACGGGAATAAAAATTCAAGCGCTTGATAAATGACAATCAGGAAATAAGTAAAATTAAAATGTACAAAAAATGCTCTCTCCTTAAAAAGTCTTAACTGTAATAGCTAAAATTATTTTATTGGGCCAAAATCAACAGTTAACGCAGAATACGCTCCAGAAATGATTCCTACATCTATAAACAATCGAGCGAATATCAAGTGTATAATCAAGTGAATAGAAAAGGGTCTCCTTCACAGCGCTATCCGGTTCAGTAGTCGACCAGTTTCTTGAGCTTTGGTGGTGCGGATATCACGACGCGTCCTCTATTGGAGGAGCCGCTGCCACTGCCGCCGTAACCGTAATCCGCATCTCGTTCGCGGTCCCGTCCCCGCATCCTGTCGTGCTGCTGTTGCTGTTGCTGCTGATGCTGTTGCCTGTACCGCTCCCGCTCGCGATTTCGCTCTATGCTGCGGTCTCGCTGTCTTCGCCGCCGGGACTGACTCCTCCGGCTGCGGGAACGTCGTCGGTCGCGACTGCCACTGCGCCGTCGGCTGTTGGAACGCCGCTTCCGCTCCACGCGACTGCTACTTCTGGAGCGGGAACGCTGCCTGCGGTTGTGTTTGGGACTGGGCGTCCTCGTGCGTCGCCTTCTCTCCGTTCGACTGCTGCTCCGCCGACTGTGCTGTGTGTCCGGCGGAGGAGTCCGCCGGCGACTGTGCGATCTGCTGCGGCTGCGACGGGTCGAGGTCTTCGCCAGCTGGCTCTCCGAGGCCACCGATTCCGCCTCGCTATCCGACAGCTTTCCACTCGAGGGTGTACCATACTTGTGACGCAGCTCACGGCGCCTGTGAATATGTAGATGTGAGAGGACCGCTAAAGCCGACCACATCAAGATACTCACCTCCTGCGCAGCTTCAGCGCCAGTTCACGCATCTCGTCTTCACGCTCCTGCTGCTGCAGTCGCTCCCGTTCCGTCTTCTCAATCTCCGCCCTTTTATCGGCTTTATCTGCAAAATAGTCATGTTTTAGTTTTCTACTCCAAGGGGTTTCAGAAGGCGTTTGGTGAACATCACACTACACTCCTGGTGGCTTACATTGCCGGTTCAGTAGGTTCTGCATCTTTCGCTTAAGCCGTTCGCGCAGATTGGGTCGTCCGCCGCCAGAACTCGGATGTCCAGAGCCCTGTAAAACATAATAGTTATTTAGCAAGTCCCATGGTGGGGTTGAGGCTTCAGGGAGCAGGGCGGGCAGTCGAAAGTGTGTTGGGCAGTAGGGATCAGTCAGTTCGTTCATGATCTGCTCAGTCGAGGACTTCTACTCACTAACATCAGGGAAAGCTAGCTCCGAGGACCGAAGCTTTGAATACCCTTGCAGACTAATCGCTTTTCAGGATGCTATCTGACAAATAAATAATATTTTTAAGTGACAAAGTAGAGTACCATTATTTCGGAACACCCTTGTTCATAAAGTCCCTTTGAAATGGAAGAATAATATCAAAATATACTTAAGCTGGCTGTACTTATAAAACAGGAATAATGATATCTTGAAGAGTTAAGCTACAATAAAAATGGCAGAAGTTCAGTACCATGGGATCCGTACAACAACCGTGGCTCCTATTTTCTGAACTTTTCTGCATAGCAACAGATTAACGGAAATGCAGACAAACAGGACGTTAAACGTTTCGTCTTTATAAACATAATGGGGTGGTAAATGCATCCTTGATTGCATTGCAATCTCCTGCGCATAATAGCAACGACTACTGCATTGGCATTGAAAGGGGGACACAAGACAATGCATCAACAAGGGGACAGGCAGGGCAGGGCAGGGATGGTAGCATGGTCACTGGTCGGGGTTGGAACGAGAACACGGTGCTGCCTGCTTGGGTCCGAATGTTGCTCATTGGAATGCGGATTGCGGGAGGCTGAGACGTGAATTTTGTGGTGTACTCCAGTTGGGTGGGGCATGAGACACTTGGCTTTGCTTACTGACTTTGGTTTCGGTAGCAGAACTATATTTGCCTGTTTGATTACCCGTGCTGCTCGATGACGACATGGTTGGCTGGAGGGCATGGGAGCGCTCTGACCTGCAAGAGAGATTCCAGAATCAGTTGTCGGTTACAAACACTACGAATTATAGACTAGTGTTTGGCTGTTCTACTTTACCACTCTGCGCCATACAAACTTACGCAGTGTCCACTTCCATTTCATCGGAATCCTCTGCTCGCTTTCCCAACTGTTGTTGCGGCTGCTCCTCGTTGTCGCTGGCTTCGCTGTTTTCCGCTCCCGACGAGGATGAGGACGAAGTGTCGTTGGCTCTCTTCCGGCCATAGTAGCGTTTCAGTGGCGGCGGTGGTGGCTCCAGAACCTGCGGTTGCACTGCAGCGGGAGCGGCAGCGATGCCGGGTTGGCCTAGATTGAGCACTCGTGCCGGCAGGGGATAGCTGATCATGGGCGGCATGGCCTTGACCTGCGGCTGCTGCTGCTGCTGGAGCAGCTTCACCGCCGTCAGAGTGGATGTTGTGGTAGTGGTGGTGGTGCTCAGGCAATAGCCACCAACCGTCGCCACCGGCGGCGGTGTGGTCTTCTTCTTTGCGCGACTTCTACGACTGGAATGGGAACGGGAGCGACTCCTTCGCCTGTAAGAGCTTGCACTGGAGCTGCGCGAGGAGTAGGAGTAGCGCTTTCTGGACCGCTTGTAGCTGGGACTGCGCGACTTGTAGCGTTTCCAAGAACCAGAGCGCGAGCGGGTGCGTGACCTAGACCTTGATCTAGACCTGGAACGAGATCGCGACCGGGATCTAGATCTGGAGTAGTACCTCCGTCGACGTCGTGAGCGCGTCCTGCTCCTTCTCTGATAGCTACGACTGCGACGACTCCTCCTCCGACTCCCACTGCGACTTCTGGAGGCAGAGCCGCTCCTGGAACGAGAGCGAGAGTGCGAGCGGGAACGGCGTCTGCTGCGCTTGGCCGACTCATTCATCACCTTCAACTTGGGCAGGTTGTCCTTAACCTTCTGCGCATAGGACACCGAGGAGGCTGCTGCTGCGGCAGCAATGGCTGCTCCGCTGCTGGCATTGATGCAGGACTCTCCCAGAGTCAGGCCCGGCTTGGTCAGGCTGATGGTGATCTTGGAGTGTGGCTGCATCTCGTCCTCGCCGCCGAATGAGGTAATGTAGGTGATCTTCTCCGGGCCCGCCTCGGCAGGAGAAGGAGATCTGGAGTCGCTGTCCTCTTCCTTTTCCTTGTCGCCGCCCTTGACGCCACCCTTCTTGTCCTTGTCCTCCTTGGCCGCATAGCTGGGCGGACTAAAGGGTCTATTGGCGATTCTCCGTTCCTTTTGGGCACGTCGCTCGCGCCTCGACTTCCTGCCACTCAGCAGCATCTTCTCTTGCTCCTCCTCGCGGGCAATGCGCAAGGCGTCCGCCTCGTCCGCATCCTTGGTCAGGTGCGAAAAGAAGTCGTTGCTCTTCATGCCGTAGTTGCGCCCGCAGGCGTTAAGCTCGTGGGCCTGGGCGGTGTCCAGCTTGCCGATGTCAATTGAGACGTCCATATCGATGTCCGAATCGGATTCGTCGCTGCCCTCCGCCTTGTCGCCCTTGGCAGCAGCTGCTCCTCCAGTGGCGGTCGAACTGGCAGCTCCGAAGGGCTGCGGGCCAATGGTAGCTGCATCGCCAGCGTCGTCATAGGAGTAGCCAATGGTGGCTCCACCAGTCTTTTGTTTCTTCTTGGCCAGATTGCGCTCCGCCTCCAGCTGGGCATTGGCCCCGAACTGCTCCTCTAGGTAGAGCTGGTGCAGAAACTTGTCCTCGCTTACGTTCAGGAAGTCGTTCTGGGCCAAAATACGATAACGTTCGTAGTTCAGCTGGCGCTCCTCGGTGGTCAGGTCGGAGTCCACCTCGGCTCCATCTACGGTTGTCTTGTTCACGGGAGGTATGTGATCTAAATGGGCACGCACATCGAAGCGATCGATGAGGTTGTCCTGTTGACCCTGCCAAGGCACACTGCAAAAAGGAAGGACACTTAGTAAAGGACACCACCAACCACACAAGAAGTAGAGGGTTGTAAGCTCCAACTGAATATCACTTGCATGATTGCGGCTCCATCGCCGGCGGCGGCCACCGCGGGATCCAGGTAAATCTTGCTCCGACGGCCGTGCAGCTGCAGGAACTGGGTGGGATCAGCCTGGATCTTGTCGTAAAAGTACTGCCGCCGCTCCGCCCTTTTTCTGTAGTCGACGATCAGACCGCGGATCTTGCGCTCCTGCTTCCTCGCCTCGTGCCACATCCTTCTGGTCGTGTGCTTCTGATTCCTGCGGTCGCCGGCTGGCAAATGAGTGTGCTTCAACCGCAAAAGGACATCAGCACGCCCGGCAAATACTTCCTTCGTAGCTGCTTCGTTTTCGAGTTAGGGATGGCAGAAGCAGCGATGTAATATCGATTCAAGGTACATAAATCGAGAGTATCGATGAGAGGAATCATCGATATTACTGATGTGAACATTTTGCGGGAGATCACCATTATTTTATTATTTTTAGTTTATTTTTAAATATAAATGAGCCGATTTTAGCTAGATTAAAATATATTTTTAAAAACTTCTCTGTAATTTTTAAAAGTGGATATTATTTTTTTAATTATATCAAGTAGAATATATGATACACTTATCCTTCCCTAATATATTCATTGTTCTATTTTGTCGGGAGCTAATAAAATTCTGATTGTCAATTTGATTCTATATTTGGGAAAGATGGGTTTTAAAAAACGGGATATAAAATAACTTACGTTTTTTGGAATTGCATATTTATATTTTCGATTAAGAACCTTAGCTCCATTATCAAACCCATTTTCATTGGAACTTTTTTTTGAACAATCGTTATAAGCTTATTTCTAATAAAAATCATTTTTAGAAGTGGATATTATTTTTTTATTATTTACTATTGAATATGTGATACATTTATACCTCCATAATTTATTCGATGTTCTATTTTTTTCTAGCGCTAATAAAATTGTGAATGTCCATTTAATTTTTTTCTTTAGGATGGGATGGGTTTTGAACATACGGAATATCAAATATCGTACGTTTTTTGGGATTGGCTATTATTATTTTCAATTAAGATCCTCAGGTTCGTTATATAAGCCATTTTCATTGGACTTTTTTATTCGAAACATCGTTATAAGCTTATTTGTAATCAAAATCATTTTTAAAAGTTTATTATTTACAATTAGATATATGATACATTAATACCTTTATAATTTATTTGATGTTCTATATTTTTCCAGCGCTAATAAAATTGTGAAGGGTTACATATTTGATTTTTTTTCTTTAGGGAAGATGGTTTCAACGTACGGAATATCAAACAACTTTCGTTTTTTGGGATTGCCTATTATTATTTTCAATTAAGAACCTCGTTTCGTTATCTAAAACCATTTTCATTGGACCTATTTTTCGAACCATCGTTCGTTATTTTTGTTCTATGCTGGCAACGCCGTGAAGCCTGCGCCCTTTTGTCGGTGGTGGAAACAACAAAAGGACAATAAATAACAAGCCAAACTGGAATGGGCCACAACACAACAATTGTCGCTCGCCGCCTTTAGCGGCATCGATTTTGAAGGGGAACACATCCACAACCACAGCCACATCCACAGCTGAATCGGAAGGACACCCACGGGGATTTGCGAGTGCAAGGACCAAGGAGCAGTGAGGGGAAAGCGAAAGAAGAACGAGTCCAGCTCGTTTGCGGATCCAGTTTTGATGTCCTCAGACAGACGCTACTTCTTCGGAGTGGATCTGGAGGACAACGAGGGTGCCATCTGCAAGGACAGCGCCAACAACAACGAGGCGGAAGTGGAGAAGGACGACCACGACGCGGACGATTCTGAGTTCCTGCAGGATGTGCCCTATTCGTCGAGTAGCATCGACCGCAGCTCGGTGGGCTCAATTCCCTGGGCGGACGACGCCATCAAGAAGAACCTGCTGGACTGGGAGCGGGTGGAGCGGCTGATGAGCGGGGAGGATCCTTTGCCGGAGCTCCAGGAGCCGGAGTTGCGCAACGAGATCGCCGATTGGCAGCGCAAGTTCCCCAGCCTGCTGGGCCGCAGGACTGCTCTCCGCCACCACAGCTTCGACAGCCAGACGAGGGAGGATATCGACTCGATTTCAAATCTCAGCCTGAACTCCCTCGACGACGACGATGAGGATGAGGAGGCGGAGGACGGCTTCCTCACACCCAAGGCGGAGGAACAGCACCAGCCCCATCACCGCTCCTATCTGCGTCCCAGTCAGAAGAAGCTGGTCGATCTGCTGGACAGAGATCTGCGAGTCACCTCCGTCTCGGTGAAGCTGCTCAAGCGCCAGCGTAGCCAACAGTACCACCAGCCGCCGATGCCTATCTCCTCGGCCACCAACCAATCCTCGGCCCGCCTGCGCATGCCGCCCATACTGAATGTGCTGGACACTAACCGGCGCTTCCGGGGATTGCTCAACAACCGCAGCTTCGTCCAGCTCACCCAGGTGCAGCAGAAGGAGCAACTGCAGCAGCAGCATCAGGCCAAGTCCGCCGTGCTGCCGCACCAGGGCCATCGCTCGTCCGCTTGGCACATGCCCATGGCCGCCAGTCGTTTCTTCAACAACAAGAACGCGGTGGTGCTGCCCTCGCTGAACCTGAGCAGGCACAACAGGGATCTGCTGGCCACCACCACGGCCACTTCGAGCCAGAGCAACTCGAGCGGCGGCGGCGGGCACAATAGTCACGGCCACAGCAACAGTTCCTCCAACCGCTCCACAATGCATCCGTTCGGCGCAACTAGCGTGTCCAGCAACACACCGTCCACGGGGCGGTCCATCTCGGCGGCAGTGCATCATCCGCGCTCCGAGTTCGCACCGAGCAGTGCCTTCTACATACCCTACAGTGCCTCGAAATTCAAAGCCTTCAAGTAACCTCAAACAATAAAACTGAACTCAAAGGAGCATTCGCTTTAAATTATTTGGGAGATGTTTGAAAAAATGGGTAATATAAGGTTTGAATGTGCTTGTGTATCTAAAAATATTCTACTCTAATTAAAAATCTTATGAATTGCCATTCGCGTAAAAAGACTAGAGAATTTGTCCATAAAAATTTATATTCGAGAATGTAGTCTTTTTCACGTAGTATATATTCTTCTGGCCAATGAAAAAGTGCATACAAAAATAACACATCGTTTTAACGCAGTTAAATGGATGTTAGACCCAAGTCGCTATAGTTATCTATGACCAAAGACGACTTATCCCTTAAATACCCATATTATCCAGGCGTAGACGTCCATCGTGTTCAGTGAGGTAGAGGGTGTCGGCTAAGCACTGCTCTGTGATCAACTCCTCCACGCGATCGTGCATCTGTAAAGGATTGCTCAGTCAATTTAAATGATCCTGGGAAAAAGAGAAAATGAGCTATCCTACCCCCTTGGCTTTGCGATCGCCGAGCACCTCGGGATACTTGAAGGCGGGTCCGAAGTTCACGCTGACCGTGGCACTTTTGTGAATCGAAATGGCCGGAAAGTAGCTCCCGGCGTAGATGTCCTCGAATGCCACGCCCTGCGACTGGCCGTTCTTAAAGAACTCGATGCGACTTCCCTGCAGGATGTGCAGATTCTTAAGCGTCTCGGTGATCTTGTCCTTGTCCTCGTAGTACAGATGCGACTTAAACTTGACCAGCGGCTATGGAGAATGAATAGAAGGCAGGATTGCTAATTAGGGAGGGTCTTTTTGTAAGAATGCAGTACAATTAAAATGTAAAGGGGTAAGATATAATGTGGGCTAATTATCATGATTGACCTTTCATTTTTACAATAGGAAAACCAAGACTTGTTTGGGCAAAGCACTAAAGACAGGCAGAAAAGTTCAAACTATTAAAAAATTGTTTTTTTAAATACAACACTTTTTTTGTCACTTTATTTCATTTCAAAACAAAATGTTGAGAAATTTTCAAGTCGTTCAACTATAATTTCCAAGTAAACTAGTTTTCCTACTCTTATTTACTTAAAATAATGATCTGTACATTTTTGGGGGCGTGGTAATAACATACCCGATCTTTGAATGTGTTGGGCAGATAGTCGAGCGCTGTCTCCTCTGGCAGTTCGATCAGGAATCCCAGGGTGTCGCCTTCTACGTAGGCCTCACTATAGTGCTTCCCATGGCTCTCGGTGAACTTGGTGCCCTTGCGAGATCTCCAGGAGTAGCCGAATTTGTCATAGCCCAATGGAGCCTGTAGGTTGCCGTATTCCCTGCCCCAACCGAGTCGCGTGGCAGCTCCCTCGGGCATTTCCTCGATAGTGATCTCGAAGTACCAGCAGCCCCGATTCACAGCTGTGGGATAAGTAGAGTAGTATATTACAGTGTTTTTGGTTTTGCTAGAAATTTAGGAGTTTCTTACAGTGGGTGGCCCGGACCATGCAGTAGCCCCGTTCACCCGTCACCGCCAGCCGATCCTCGCTGATCTTGAGCTGCGGTGCCCTATCGTGCAGCGCCAGGAGCACAGAATGGGGCACCAGGGTGCGGTAGAGCCAGCCGGGAATGGGTTTGCCGGCCCAATCAGAGCTCTCGTCGAATTCCTGGCGAAAAGGAGCATGTGGATCCGGTTCGGCGAGTATATAACGATAGCCATCCTTGTTGAAGGGGTGCTCCAAAGGATAGCCATGTGGTGGCAGCTTAACATTCGCAGCGACATCGGAGCTGGGACGACCCTTCTTGCCCGTGGGTCCTGAATCCGTGCCGGGGAATTTTCTCTTCTGTCGATTGTTCTTTGACAAAGCAGCTGGAAAAAAGGAGACAATTATATATACTTCTAGAAAACAATTGTATGTTATATATACCGTCTATCCGCAAGGTGCTATTTCTTAGTCACTACTTAAGATAATTTGGGGATAAAAAAATAAAACTAATTTTACTTTGACTACTAAGTATCCCCAATAATAACTTCTATTACCGAGAGAGTTTTTGAAGATTTTTAATGGTATAGACATTTGGTAAAGTGTCTTAGAAAGTATCTTTAAGGGCAAATCCTTAAGTAGTAAAGAGTTTGGGCTGTGAACTATTAAAATTATTTGTGTTGAAATTACAAGTATAACGAACACGTAATCACTTATCCTATTGAACACCCGCCTGAATCTCTTCTAGGAAACTTTTTAGAGCAACTTCAAAGATACTTCAGAAGGTTAGATTCATATGTTTCTGAAAGGCGTAACTTCTACTAAGGAAAGATACTATCTCTGGGC
The DNA here is from genome assembly GCF_018152115.1 of Drosophila rhopaloa. Classification (NCBI taxonomy): domain Eukaryota; kingdom Metazoa; phylum Arthropoda; class Insecta; order Diptera; family Drosophilidae; genus Drosophila; species Drosophila rhopaloa. Next base: position 1,531,275 of record NW_025335047.1, read on the forward strand.
ACAAATGTATCTTCCATTCGATTCTATCACGATGGCAAATGTTTCCTGGGATCAGCTAACTGGTGCGGCAAAGTTCGAGGTGTTGGTGCTTCCGGGCTTACACTCCTCATCCGGAAACGATGACGCCATGGCTGGAAGGGGCAGGACCAGGAGCAGGCCACAAGCGAGCTGGAGGAGCAGGGGTCTTGCAATTGCGTAGTGCTCCGAATTAAATCAAAATCAATTTCCCTGAAAGAGCGCCTCACACACACACTCGCACAAGTGTTCCAAGCGTAACTATTTGTTTGTAGTGAATGTTTGTAATGAATGAGCTTAGTTGAGCTCTTCTGCCAGCCCCACCCCACTCCGCCCCCCGCAACGCCCACAATGTGACTACGTGGGGCTGCTCTCTTCTCTCCTCTCTCTTTGTGCCTATGTGTGCGTTTGCAAATCAGAAAGTACGATCCGCTTTGCGATTTCCAGTCGTGTTTGTTGTTGTCTTGCCAAACACTTGCGAAAGAGCGTGCGAAATGGAGCGGCGAAGAAGAGAGTGCTTGTTTTGTTTGCGGAGAGTGTGTGAAGTGGACGGGGTGATAAATAGGGAATAGAAGTGGAGACGATATAGGGGACACCCGAACCACTGTGCCAAAATCAGCTGGCTGGCCAGTGTTGCCGATTTGGCCTTAAAATGCTTATCCCTTTTAAATTCTATAGCTATAATGAAAAACGGTTTATCTGACTGACAAATCAAAGAAGAACTAAAATTTCTTAGTTTTTAAAATTCATAAAGATAGCTAAGGACTTAAATCAATTTATTTCATAAAATCGATTTAAAATGGTTATATACACAATCTTGTTTGTAAAACATTTTCTTATTAATATTTATTCTTCTAAACCATTTCAGTTAAAAGCTAAATTTCTAAATAGTTAAAAAGAACCAGAGTCATAAATCTAAAGGAAAAATAGAATGTTTTTGAAATACCTATTTACATTTATCAGTTTCTGAATAGCATGAATATTGCCAAGCATATTATTTTGTTAGTTATGTGAAATTCCATGACCTTTCTTTGGTTAAGCAATCAATACGGATTGGCTAATCGAGATAAAAAGTCTCTTACGATACAAGTTATAACAGCTTGAGTAATGGGCTTAGCCTACTATAACCAAATCCATTATAAACTCACCTTGGGTGTATCCATCGTCGGTAAGACGCAGGGCGCCGCTTTTACTCATGCCCTCGTAGTTGGGCTTGATGATCCGCAGATCCTGGTGGAACAGTCCATACATAGAGCCGTGTTCAGAGTGCTCCTCGTAGGTGAACAGCGTCTGGACGTCCTTTACCAATGATCGTTGGACAGTGCTGTACCAGGATTGAGTAAGCCGGCGCGGCATTGTGGTCATGGCCTCCCAGTACTGTTCGATGTACGGGATGATCTCCTTGTCCTTGCTGAACTGGATCTGGCGACGTCCTTCCCTGGCAGCCGTTTGCTGCATGTTGGCAATGGCACAGTGGCACATCTGGGAAATGGCTAGGCATGGATAGGGATTATCGTTACTATGGGGACAAGGGCTAAGAGACCTTTCAACTTACTCGCCTGACTCTTGCGAAAGCTCTCTAATCCGCTGGCCGAGCAGCTCTTGCAAACGAACACATAGTTGGTGATGAAGGGCAGGAGCTTGCCCTTGCCCAGTTGGTAAGAGACGCAGGACTCGTGAACCCAGCGGGCACAGGTGGCACAGAGCAGCTCCACGATGTTAAGATTCCGCTCCTTGCCGCTAAAAAACATTCTTATCAATGGGGGCAGAGCAAACAAGAGAAAACCTTACCAGTAACAAACGCCGGCGGCGGCACGCGATTCCTGGGTTTTCTCTTCGTCTGCATTGAAATTCACCTCGGAGCTGGACTCCGTGGGCGAGCTGGTGTCCATCTGGATGTCCTCCATGGCAGTGATGCACTTTTTCAGTCAGCAAACAGCATGTAAACAAAAATAATTTGCGGAGCGCAAGAATAGCTGGCTGACCAGTGTGACCGTTGGCGGGAACACATGGATGCCCAGCTAGTGGTGGACGCGACGTCACCGATAACCGATAGCTGATAGTCGACAAATTTTGCGCACACAGCCTGACAACCCTGCCCCTGCCTCTTCGCTCCAACTCTGGCTCTTGCTTCGATTGTAATTGTATATATATACATATATATCCCAACCAAATATATATGTCCGAGTGTAGAATTATCATTTTTTTGTTGCCGAAAAACAGTGTTCCGTGTTGAGAGGCGAGGGCGCCATCCTAAATGGCATTGCACGACCGCCGGGAGCGAGCCGAGCGAACCACGACCACGAAAACCAAGAGCAAGTGCCCGCGACCGAGACTCCGCCAGCGAATCCGAATCCCGATCCCAGACTCCTAGACGGCCAGGAGTCGTCGCCGCTGGAAAGGCGGCCCTAACCCCTGGAAGCCCCCGCGTCAGTCCGCAGCCAGTGAAGCACCATGTGCGAGACGTGCGCCGAATTCCAGAACCTCCTGGAGCTGTGTAAGTGAAGAGGGTCCCTGCACCTGCCCCCGCCCTTGCTCGCCCACTCACCCCCCTCTCTTCCTCTTCCAGACGAGGTGCGCGTTGCCAGCTCGGATCTCAAGTTCCAGCTGCTGCTGAAGAGCGAGATCGAGACCACCTTCAACTACATTCAGTCGTGGCCGCAGCGCCAGTGCATGTGCCTGTACCGGGACACCAAGAACTACGATCGCTTCAACCTGGTGGTGCAGTCGCTCATCTGCCTGACGGTGCAGCACCTGAAGCACATCGACCACCTGATCGACAACTACAAGCGACTCACCGCCAGCGCCGCCCAGGTGGTGGCCCAGGCCCAACAGCAGCGAGAGCAGCAGCGGGACGAGGCGGCAGAGGGAAAGGACTCGTCTACTGCGTCAGAGGAGCCCAAAAAGGAGGAGCCCGCCTCCGGCAGCTCCCCAAGTGAGGAGGCCCAGGGCTCCGGCGATGGGCCGCCCAAGAAGCAGCCTGTCGGCCCCTGCACCCCTCCTCCGCCGCCGACGCCAACCCCATCCCAGCACAAATCCCACCTGCAGTACACAGAGGAGCCCTGGATCCTGCCCGAGGTGGAGAAACTGCTCGTGCTCGTCTCGAAGGTGTTCCTGCTCAACTTCCCGCTGTACATCGCCCACAAGCATGGCATGCACTCGCGACTGGACGACCTGCAGGCGGAAGAGGCCCATCATCTGGCCCTCATCTGCGATCTGCACGATAACGACCTGCCCATCTACCTGCTGCGGAACGTGAGCCTATTCTGCAACTCCGGTGGCTTTGGCGCCATGTCGCTGTGCTTCGAACACCCCGATTTGCCGGTGTCCACCGCCCACTCGATGACTGCCGCCGTCTCGAACGTGAAGCTCTGGCTAAACTACCACTGCAACACGCAGCTCTTTGTCCCGCTGCGCAGCCGCATCCTGCAGTACATGTGCAAGCTGTCGGATCAGAGCCTACGGTCAGCCGCGACCCGCGCTATGGCCGACTTCGTGTGGTCCTCCATGCGGGACCCGCTGGACGTTGCCGTCAACTTCGACACCGAGGGATTAGCCCTGGCCTTCAAGTACTTTACATCTACCACGCTGACTATGCGACTGGCAGGTAGGTCTCGAGGGGATTTAATAGATTAACAGCTATTTGGATTAGAAAAAATATGTCATTTATATGATTACTTGCTTAAATAGCTTTACAGAATATTGTTTCGAGCAACTTCAATTTAAATTAGGAGTTCGTTGACCATTTCATAAATGCAGCCACTGACATAAATATTTTAGGATAGAAACTAAGAAATTAAATCAGTTAGAGAAACACAACTACAAGATAATCACTATAGTAGTATCACCACTAAACGATCTCGTATACCTTCCAGGCATGGCCCAGATCAACGCACACATCAACCTGTTCAACGAGATCTGCACCACGGAGACTGTCAACGAAGTGGAGCTGTTCGGACAGCGCATCGCCAACTGGCTGACTGAGAACCATATTGTGCAGCACCTGTTCGGTCCGAATCTGCACGTGGAGATCGTAAAGCAGGCGCACGTGCTGCTTAACTTTCTAGCGGTGGAGAACCAGATCTCCGAGGAAGACATTAAACTCATCTGGCAGGCCACTCAGCTGAAGCACTGCTCTAAGACCATCTTCGACATTCTGCCGTCGCTGGTGAAGAACCTGGCCCCGCGTCCAGCCATGCACCTTTACTCGTTGCTCTGCCGCATGGATCCCAAGGAGCACACGGAGCAGAGCATCTACATAGCCTCAGCGCTCACGAAGCTCCTGTGGGCACGCGATTGCTCGCGCAGCCAGATGAACCTGATGCAGGACCATCTGCTGGGATCCAACGTAACCGCATCCAGCTCCGACAGCGGCAGCATCGAGGGCAGCAACACGGAGGACGATCACGTGGGCGCCGACGACAGCAGTATCGCCAGCGGTGGAGGCGGCGGTGTTGGTAACAAAAGCCCCATCGATGGAGTCACGCCATGCAAGCAGGCGCGGCACAGGCGGCACATCTGCGACCCCACCACCGAGAAGGGCAAGCAAATTAGCGCCGAAGACATGGCTAAGGTGGACATGGTGTAAGTATGATTGTATATAGCAAGGGATAGCATTAGGATCAGATTGAATTTCTATGTAATAATCACTAATATCCTTTACATTATTCATGCAGAAACAATCGCATTGTGAACATTATCGACAACACGAGCAGTGAGGAGGAACTTCAATCGCGCGCCGCCTTGGAGCTACAGCTCCACCGCAGCCGCAAGAAGACGAGTAACAAGCGACGCCGCCAGAAGGCCAACAAACAGATCATTCTGCCGCATGAGCTGGTGGAGATCTGGGACGGAGCTGAGGACGTGCCAAGCAGTGACGAGGCAGATGCCGACGGCGATGGTGATGGCGAGGGTGAACTACTGGCAGATAGCGACGAGTGCAGTGATGGAGCCACAAACCAATTGGTGCCCGCCGCCGTGCTGAAGCATCTCCAGGGCGAGGGACCCTATATACGGGCCATCGAAACAAACATAAGCGAGCTGCTCAGCGGCGCTGAGAACGATGGCAGCTACTCCTCTCCGATGAGCAACAAATCCGAAAAGAACCTGGCCGATTTCGATGACGAGGACGTATCGCCTTGCGAAGAGGAGCTGGCCCAGTTGGTGAGTTCCCGCGCCAATTGCCGGGACGTTCCACCGGCATTTGCCGCTGCAGCCGCCGCCATGATGGTGGCCCAGTCTGCGATGGCCCTTCAGAAATCCGGGGAATCGAACGTGGCTGCCGCTGCAGCTGCCGTAGCCGCTGCTGCGGCGGCCACCGGAAATGCGCAACAGACGCTGGTGGCCATGAATCGGCAGGCCAGCGTAGCCGCCGCCGCCGCAGTGGTCGCAGCGGCCAAGGCAAAGTCAGATTCTGATGTGGATCTGATGGAGGTGGCTGCCGGAGGCAAGCAGCACCACTCACCCAAAACGAGCCAGGGCAGTTCCACGTCCGGCGGTACTCCTGTGCAGCCCTCCTTCAAGCTGAACGATGTCTGCCAGCCGGGAAATACACTTCTCTGGGATCTCCTTCAGGATGATAAAATTGTAAGTTTAAATCCAATGATTGGGAAAACTATTATTAAAACCTTTAAGCAATACACCACTTATAATGATTACCTTGTCTTGCAGGGCCAACTGGGTGAATCTTTGGCGCTAGAGGCGGAGAAGGCGCTGGCCACGCTTCTGTGCTTCAGCATGGACCGCCAGCTGCGGACGAAGTTCATCGAGGGCTGCCTGTACAACGTGGCCAGCAACCGGAGTGTTATTGTCAGCCTGCGACTGCTGCCCAAGCTGTTCGCCTCGTTCCAGCAATTCCGACCCTCGGACACGCACTCGATGACGCTGTGGGCCGAACGGAATCACCGGATGATGCAGTGCTTCTTCAACAATATTCGACACTATGCGCGCCGCCATGCCGAGATACTGATTACCCAGAACGGGGAGCAACAGCAGCAGCAGTTGGGCGGGCAGCTCTATTCGCACAAGACTCAAGTCTCTGTGCGGCTGCAGTTCCTCTCCTCAATCTTCTCGACGGTGGGATCGCCGAAGAGTTTCCGCCTGACGCTAGAGCAGCTGGACGCACTGTGGGAGTGGCTGGCCCACGATCCGGAGTGCGCCGACTGCTACTTCTCGTGGCTGCAGGCGCAAGCCAAGGGCGGTGACCAGCATGCCCTGGGCATTGAGGCGCTGCAGCATTTGTATCTGAAGAAGCTGCCAGAACTGCGACCCGAGGAGTTTTCCATGGTGGCGTTGGGACTGTTCCAGCAGCTCTGCAGCTTCGCCCGCATCGCCATGGCGGAGTACGACAAGCACAGCGAGCAGATCTCGGCCAGCGCCAGCGCCGTGGGCATGTACCATCTGTGGAAGATCGCACTGCGCGCCCAGAGCAACGACGTCTCCTTGGCGGCCATACAGTACATCAACATGTACTACATGGGCCAGCAGCTGCGCCTCGAAAAGGAGTTCGTGTCCCAGTGCATGGAAAACCTGGTTCAAGCAGCCACTGCTCTAGAAAGGTGAGTAAAAGGTTCTAAATATAGGATTGGATTTAGTTTAATATTTATTGCTCAGTGTAATATAGTTGGTTAATCTAAAATACTAGTAGTCTCATTAACGAATGTTACTTTTCCTTGCAGTATCGATGATGACACTGCTCTGATGCGGGTGCAGCGCGGCCTGCTTTTGCTGAACACCCACCTGGACACTTTCCGGCGTCGATATGCTTTCCACCTGCGCCGCTGGGCGATCGAGGGCAAAGGAATCGGCTCTCACAGCAACCTGAAGAACGAGGGAGCGGGTCCTCCCCTGCGGATAGTCCTGCAGCAGGCGGGACTCTCGGAAAAGAGCCTGCTCCAGATGCACGCCTGTGACCTAATCGCAGACCTCAAGGCGGAGGTATCCAAGTGGTGGGAGAGCCTGCAGACGGGATTGGCAGCTCCTGTGCTCGGCCTGCTTCTCAGCGATGGACCGCTAAGGATTATCACCCAGGGCCAGGAACTGACCTCGGACTACGACGAACGAAGCCTCGGGGATGCTGGCTTCAAGGATAACCAGATCGTATACGTTTCGTTGGGAGGACGCGGCGCCAGGCGAAAGGAATCCAATCTGGAGCACCCATCAATGCTGCCGCCACCACCCAAGGAATGTCTGCCCACGGTGCTCCTCCTGCAACCCAAGTACTTCGAGAAGCTATTCTGCCTGATGCAGACCCTGGGGGATATGCAGCCGCAAGCGTCGTCTGTTAATCCGCAGCACCACACCAAGGCACAGTTGCTCTCCCGACGCGTGTGGGACATCCTTGCCATGTTGCCCACCAATCCGCACATCCTCGACGCCTTCAAGGGCCTGGTCACGGACCTCGGCGAGCTAGAGCAGCTGGATGCTGGAGGCGAAGAGGAGCAACTGGCCACCAAACGCAAGCAGATCAAGCAGAAGTTTAGGGATCTCCTCGATCCAAACAACCTGCAGAAGTTCATGTACTCGCTGCACATTGTGGAGAGCCTGGCTCTGACCAGTTCGAGGCGCGGCGAATCCAATGGCAGTGTGTCCACTGGCCACCCTCCGGAACAGATCCGGGTGAAGAAATCCTCGATGGGGAGGCGGCGAAATAGCAATGAGCAGCCACCACCCCCGCCGCTGGAAGCCAAGCATGGAAAGGAGCAACTGTGCGAACTGGAGGCTCCGCTGACGCCCACCCCCAATCCCGGCCTGCAGGACGCGGAGACGGAGGCCAGCAGCAGTAGCGGCGGCGACAAGGAGAACCAACCGAAGCAGCACAGCAAGCGGCAGAAGAAGAGCGATGCATTTGATCAGGAAAAGGAACGCCCAGTGGGCTGCTCCACTCCACCGTCCCCGGCTCCTCCTCCGCCGCCGCTGTCCGTGATGGAAAGAGGCGACAACAAGTGGAGTGAGGCCTTTGTCAAGTGCGGCGGTCTCCGGCATCTGTACGAGATCTTTAGCGGTGGTCAGCTGCAACAAAGTGCGCACCCCAAGGAGCTTGCCTTGAATGAATGGCGCCACGATTGCTTGGCCAGTCTGCTGCGCATCCTCTGGCTTTTGGGATTCGAGGAGCTACAGTCGCCGGATGTCCATGTTCTGATGTCGCGTCCACATCCGTTCATGCTGCAATTAATGGAGGTGCCGGAATGCCTGACACGTCTCTCATCGATCCTCAACGACGAAGTTCACCAGCAGCATCAGGCGTCCTCGGCCAACCCGCTGGTGTTCCCCTATCAGTTCCAGCACCTGCGCACAGGTTTCTGGGGCCGAGCGCAACTCATCCAGTTCGCCATAAACATCCTGGTGAGCTTTGTGCACGCCTCGGAGGAAGCAAGGAGGCTTCTGTGGGCCCAGTCGGACACAGATCACTGCCGTTGGCTGCAAAAGTTCATCCTGGAGGATCCGGAACCTGCGGTGCGACGTGAGATTTGCGCCGGCCTCTACCGCATTTGCCTTGGAAACGCACACAGCTATCGCCTCTTGTTGGCTCCACTGCTGCACAAGCTCATCGCCCTGCTGCCTTTGGCCGAGCAGATGAGCTCGGGCACCCAGCCCACGCAATTTCTGCTCTCCGAGGAGGGCAAGGATCCGTACGGCCCCGCCTGCCGGGATTACTTCTGGCTGCTGGCCAGACTGGTGGACACCCTCTCCCCGGAAATGGTGGCCGAGGAGCACATCGACATCGAAATGCTGTGCGAAAGCATCTCGCAGAGCATTCTCACCCGGGAGTATTTCGAGCTGCGTCATGGCTACCAGGACGATGGCTTAGTGGGTCTCCTGAACCTCATGTCCAACCTGATCAAGTACGACACCACCTTTAAGTACACCCCCAAGGCGTTGTCCTTTATTGAGCAGCTGATCGGCTTCCTGTTCGACATGCCTTCGCCGGCGGATCGGCAGAAGCCCAAATGCAAATCGGGAACCTCTCGAGCGGCAGCGTACGATTTGCTTGTTGAACTGTGTCGCGGATGCGGCACCAACTACGGCTATCTGCATGGTCGCCTTTTGGCACAGCACAAATCCGGACCCAAGCAGCCGTATCCTTGGGACTATTGGCCGCGGGATGAAGGCAGATCGGAGTGTGGATATGTGGGCCTGACGAATCTGGGAGCCACCTGTTACATGGCCTCCTGCGTCCAGCACTTGTACATGATGCCACAGGCGCGTGCGGCTGTCTTGAGGGTTCCACCCACCGCTGCCCGCAAGCACGGACCCACGCTCCTGGAGTTGCAACGGATGTTTGCCTATCTTCTGGAATCGGAGAGGAAGTCCTACAATCCGCGAAGTTTTTGCCGGGTGTACCAAATGGATCACCAGCCGCTGAACACGGGCGAGCAAAAGGACATGGCTGAGTTCTTCATCGATCTGGTGTCCAAGCTGGAGGACATGACGCCCGATCTGAAGCACCTGGTGAAGAGGCTCTTCTGCGGCTCCTTGAGCAACAATGTCGTCTCCCTGGACTGCGGTCACGTTTCTCGCACGGCCGAGGACTTTTACACGGTGCGCTGCCAGGTGGCGGATATGCGCAACCTGCAGGAATCACTGGACGAGGTAACTGTTAAGGACACGCTAGAGGGCGACAACATGTACACCTGCTCGCAGTGCGGCAAGAAGGTGCGGGCGGAGAAGCGGGCCTGCTTCAAGAAGCTGCCCCAGATCCTGTGCTTCAACACCATGCGCTACACCTTCAATATGGTCACCATGCTCAAGGAGAAAGTCAACACCCACTTCTCCTTTCCGCTGCGACTGAACATGTGCCACTACGTGGAGAAGACCTTGATGCCGCAGCAGTACAAGGAGGAGCGCGAAAGGCGCCAGCGGGAAAAGGAAGGTGCAGACGGTGGAGGCGATGAGAATGATAACGAAAAGGCGGAGGCCACTCTAGACGCCGACATCGAGGAGTGCTACGAGTGAGTTCTTTAGTTTTATATTTCTTTGCATTTTCGGTTAAAAACTATTTCGTATTTAAAGAAAAAAAGTCCCGATTTTTCGGCCAAAAATATCAGTTTCAGGGCTTTAGCAATACAAGTAATGATTAACCTATATTTTATGTGATAAATATTCTCACTTGCAGGTATGAGCTGGTGGGCGTCACTGTGCACACGGGCACTGCGGATGGCGGCCACTACTACAGTTTCATCAAGGAGCGCACGAAGACCAGTTACCATCCGCACGAGCGCTGGTTCCTCTTCAATGATGCCGAGGTTAAGCCTTTCGATCCATCACAGATAGCAGCCGAGTGCTTTGGCGGCGAGATGACGGTGAGTAGATTGGTGACTTCTTTTAAGTCCAATCAACACTTATGGGTTTCCTTCTGCAGAGCAAAACCTATGACTCAGTGACGGAAAAGTATCTAGACTTTAGCTTCGAGAAAACCAACTCCGCTTACATGTTATTCTACGAGCGTCGTCTGCCGGAGCATCTGCAGCGCCGGCATTCCGAGCTGCTGGTTACACCCACGCCCAGTCCCACTGTAGAGGAGAAATCCGAGGCCGAAGAGTCCACAAAAATGGAAACCAGCACCAGCGAGTCCAAGGCAGAGGTGGATGTGGAAGTGGAAGATGAGAAGAAGAAGCAGCCCGAGAATGAGTCTCAGGAAACCTCGGTGAAAGAAGAGTCCAAAGCCAAGGAGGATGAGCCCGAAAAAAAGGATCCTCCGACAGTAGAGACCGAAATAAAATTAGAGTCGGACAAGAAGCCCGTGGAGAAGACCATCGAGATCAAGGAGGAGGAAAAACCCCCAACAGCCAATTGTGATAATCATAAGCCAAGCAACAATAGCAACAGCAAAAGCAGCAACGATCAGCAGCCTTCCACGTCGAAAGCAGCCCAGAAGCTGCAACTATTTCGGCCACTGCTGAACAAGGAGCTCGAGGACTGGATCTGGCAGGACAACCGACAGTTCCTGCAGGATCGCAACATCTTCGAGCACACTTATTTCAAGTGAGTTGTCTTTTACTTTTGTCATATATTATTTCTCAGCAAATTCTCTGTCTTTAACAGCTTCATGTGGCAGATATGTGGGCACATACCACAGTCGTTAATTTCGGAGACGGATGTCACCTGCATGGCAGCAAAGTTGTCGGTGTCTTTCTTCATTGAGACCTTTATTCATGCCAAGGAAAAGGTAAGTTAGCCTGTTCAGTAAAACTGCCGAATCAAGTTATCAAGATACCTTGTTTAATTAGCCCACCATGGTGCCCTGGGTGGAGCTGCTAACCAAGCAGTTCAACGCCAGTCAGGAGGCCTGCGAGTGGTTCCTCTCGCACATGTCGCTGGAGCCCTACTGGCCTGTGCAGGTGCTAATCCAGTGTCCCAACCAAATGGTGCGTCAAATGTTTCAGCGCTTGGTTATCCATGTCATCCAGCAATTGCGGTTAGTTTGTCTAAAATGATGAGACTCTTTGTATTCTATTTAAAATGTTAAATATTCTGACAGCGCCTCACATGCGGATCTGTATTTGGATGTGGAGACGGATGAGGATGACAAGGAGTTGATTGGCCAGGCCTCGTGCGTCACCCGTTTCATCGGATCACTTATCTCGCTGCTGGAACAAGGAGCCCGATCGAATCTGCGCCACCTGTCCGAGTACTTTGGACTGCTCTGCGAGTTCTCACGTATGGGAGATGAAGAGGCCATGTACTTGTTGCGCATCGGGATTCTCAAGAGCCTGGTTGACTTCTATCTGGGTCACAAACAAACGGATAGCGTTAGTTGATCATGGTTTCTGTGTTTGATATTTGTTTCATTGATTTCCGTTTATCACAAGCAGATTGACATCAGCTCGGACAACGAAGACAACTCCTCGGATGAGGCGCTTTCCGTGGAGAAAATGCGCCCGGCCTCCCTGGACAAAATGATTGCTCTTTGCGCCAGCCTGGTAGAGAGATCACGGGGTCCCGACTTCCGTCTGCGGCTCTCGCCGAAAGACTTCACTGCGATCGCCGGCGGCAAGGTTATACTCAAAAAGCTGGAAAGCGTCGTCTATTCTGTTTAACCAGTTCACCAATCAAGCATGCCATTTCCAATACCAACCACTTCACCCATCCATCAGCACTGTTTCGAATCCGCATTCCCAAAAAAGTCAAGATAAAAATGCCATAAAATTCCATTTCTAACCGTGTTTCCTGTGGTCTAAGTTCCCTGCTCTTGTGTTAAATGTTTTGCTTATATTTCGTAGGGTTTTCCATTCTTGTACCAACAAATAAAGGACGGCATTAATCCGCACCAGACAAAGCATTTAATCCACGCCCTTTGTCGCTGGGACGAGCGCTTGGCCACCCAGATAATCGGGATGCTGTTCGCCTCGGTCACCAAGCACACAGAGCTGTGCGCGCCCTTCTTCAAGCTGCTCACCCTGCTCACCGAGACTCAAGGCGGCCCTGTTGGTCTGCCCTGCTTCACCCAGCTCATCCTACCGCGCATGTGGGACGCGGCCGAGTACTGTCCGCAGTCTGTGCTTGACTGGCTGTCGCTGCAAGCCACCAAGAACAAGATCGCCCACGCCTGGATCCTTCAATCCGCAGAGCAGTGGCTCGAGCAGTTCCTGCTGGCCCATGACAACACGCGTGTCCGGAACGGTATGATGTCGCACGACTCGATTGTGCGATTGTCCAGCTAACCCCTCTGTTGTTATTGCAGCTGCCGCCTTTCTGCTGGTGGCACTGGTGCCCTCGCAGCCTTTCCGGGCCAACTTCCGGGCGCATTCACAGCACAAACTGCTGGCCCTCAACCCGCACAGCTATCGGTAAGGGATTTAGAGGGAATAAGAATATATCTTTAGTACAAATATTTGCTTTTCTTTCCGCAGCGACATTAACAGCGATGCCCAGGCGGTGCTGCACCAGGTGATCACCCTGCTCCTGCGTCTATTGCGTCCTGCGCGCGTCTATGCGGATATCGGAGCCCATGGCACCACCAAGCTGACCGCCTACTTCAACCTGCTCAGCTATTGTATGGTTTCAAAGACTGAAAAACTAATGGCAAGTTTGGCAGCAGCGATTTCTCTTAATAATTCCGATTTTTACCGGACTAAACGGCCCCATCTTGTTGCCACTTACAGATAGGTTCGTTCATGCGCTCCCTGTGGGAGCTGTTTCATCCGCGACTCTCGGAGCCCAGTGTTCCGGCCCATCACAACAAGCACGCGCTCTTAACCTTTTGGCACCACTCGCTGGTGGACTGTCCAGAGAATGCTGCCCAGGTGGCCAACTGCCCAGAGATTACGCGCAACATTGCATTTAACTATATACTGTAAGTTTTTATTACATGCTTTGTTTAATTTATTGTTTTTTTTTCCTGGAAACTATGGCATGAATTTGTGCTTTAATGGTCCATTTTTATTTTCCAAAAAGGTTTTCTATTTGAATTTGTATTATACCCACTGATTAACCTTTAGGGCCGACCATGACGACGCGGAGATAGTCACCTACAACCGTTCCATGCTGCCCGCCTATTACGGACTGCTCCGACTCTGTTGCGAGCAGAGCCGTGCCCTAACCCGCCAGTTGTCCCAACACCAGAACCTGCAGTGGGCCTTCAAGAACATCACTCCGCATCCCACGCAGTACGCAGCCGCCGTAGATGAGCTCTTCAAGCTGATGGCCCTGTTCGCCACCCGCCATCCAGATGCCAGTGAGCAGGAGAAGCTGGATGTCACTCAGTTTAGGCGAGCAGTAATCGTGTCCTACACGAGCAGCCTGGATGCACGTGTCTCCTGGTCCACGCTGATCAGCGCCCTGAAAATACTCGGTGAGTACTTTTCAAAGTGTCCGAGGAATGGCATCTATATTAAAGAAATTTGTCTACAGTGGACAACGAGGAGGACCGCATCATGGTGATCTTCAACGGCGGCATTGAGATGTGCTTCGAGGCGCTGCACACGCTACATTCCATGCACCACGAGGCCACCGCCTGCCATGTGGCTGGGGACCTGTTCGACCTGCTGGGCGAGATGCTGCTCCTCCTGGCCACACTGCGCACGCGGTCGGACAGCCCGGCGCAGAAGAAGCAGCAGCAGCAACAACAGCAGCTGGAGCAGCAGTTGCAGTTGCAGCAGCAACAGATGTTGCAGAAGCAGCAGCAGCAGTCCCAGAGTCAAACGCAGACTCCGCAGACGCCGCAGCAGAAGGAAAAGCAGCTGCAGCAGCAGATGCAACAGCATTTGCAACTGCAGCAGCTGCAGCAGATGCAGTTCCAACAGCAGCATTTCCTACGCCAGCAGCACCAGCACTCGGCGCTGGCCAAGGCACTGCCAGATGCCGTGAAGCGACTGGCCACGCTTCTGAACACCTTCAATTCGCCGGAGATCAGCCGCATGGCGTTGGAGGTGCTCAAGGAGCTGGTGCGCAACACCAGCCTGGAGACCATCAGCATCCTGGCGCCCATCCTGATCAATTGCCATCTGTCCGTGGCCAATGCGCCCAATGCGATTGGTCCCCTGGGACCGTACTTCCCGCGCCGCGGTGCCAAGCACACGCCCTGGCCTTTGGGTGCCAAGAACTCGCCACGTCCGCCGCGACCCATGGTCCAGATGTGCATTGCTCTGGCGGAGCTGACGCCACGCGGTCTCGATGCAGACTACGACGTCCAGGTGGAGTCCTTCTACAGACCCTACCACGACTTTGTCGATGTCATGATGCGCATGTGCGTCAACACGGGCACGCTGAACGACACGCTGGTCAAGCTCCAATGCCTGGTGGCCATCGAGTCGACGCCGCTGCACTTCAACTATTTCCCCAAGTTCTGGGTGGGCATACACAACAATGCACTGACGCACAAGTAAGTAAAAATGAGTGAAACTTTGACAGTATTTTAATCTCCTTTCCTTTCCTTAGATACGTAGAGTTGCTAGTCAAGAATCAATTGCTAGTAGAGTACTTGCACAATGTCCTAAGGGACGAACGCAGCATGCTGAAGGATGCCTGCGTGCGCGAGTTTCTAGAGCTCTATTACCACAAAGTGGCCGCCCAGCTGCCGGTGGCCCGTATGATCTACACGATCAATTATGGCATGCACTCAAAGGACGACATCGACGAGCTGTGCGGCGATCTGTTTGCCATCCGCATCATTGCCCAGGCCACTGGAGTGCCGGCCTCAGTACGCAAGGAGCTGCGAGGATCTCTGAGGGCACTTCAGAACAAGAGCGAGAGGTTCAGAAAGGAGTCAGAGCGGGGTAAGTACTTATATGACTAGCCTTCTTCAGCTTACCTAATTGTCAGCCATCTCAAATGCAATGTGTTTTATAGATCCTTTTCCAAACAAAAAGCTGAAACGTGATTCTCAAAAAGACAAAGAGAAGGATCAGACGCAGTCGGATGGTGAGAACGCCGCCCCAACTGATGCTGACAAACGATCAGACGTTTCAATGGAGTCCGGCTGCTTCTCGCAACCAGTGACGGACGGCACCAAACCACCCACTCCCGCTGGCAGCGACGATGAGCAGATGGAGAAGACGTCAATACCGTCGTCCGATGACGAGACCGAGCTGGAGGATGAGCTGGAGCCGACGCCCAAGCGCAACAAGAAGGCGTCGAACAAAAAGACCGCCCAGGATCGGCTTAACGAGGAGCGCGAAAAGCGTTTGATTACGCTGATCACCATGGAATCGTACATCCAGAGCATTTTTGCAATCCTCAAGCGGGACTCCAGCGTGCCCAGTGCGGGGGCCACTAAGGAGCCAAATGAGGAGTCGTGTGGCGAAGCCTCCACATCGGCGGCCGCAGCTTCGAAGATGTCCCGACCCAAGGGAGCCTGTACGCCACCCGAGCCAATGCCCGAAACGAGCGACACTCGGTGCCACATGGAGACGGAGACTGAGGCGGAGGAGAAAACGTCAAAGACAAACGGCAGCCAACCGACCGAATCCCCGCCGGCGGCCAACAGTGGTGACACTGCCCCCACGAATCCCTCACCCGCTCCGTCGGCAGCGGTCGCGTCCACGTCCCAGGCAGCCAGTCCTACACAGATTTAGTTGTCATTCAACGATTTGCTCAGCATTTTGTTTTTCGGCAAGCCACTGGACTGATAATGGGCGCCGGGGGCTGACCACGGCTGAGCTCCTAACCTGTAAGAATTTTGTGGCCAAAGGTCAATGTTAGGTACATGTAAGCAAAGGCAACCCAAGGTTGGTGCTAAGGGTTGGCTTGGAGGCGAACCCATCCACACACACAAATCGGTCAGAGTAATGGCAGAGCGACACAAGCTATATAGACCCCATCCGATTTCCCTATTCTAGGAAAGATAAAGTGCTACAAATACTACTTTCCGAGTTTAACGAGAACGGGAATTGGAAACGGGTTTGGGGTTAATAGATACTTAGTTAAGCTTAACAACAAATAGTAATATAACACACACATTCAAGCCCTGCACGCAAACACCCCATAACCATACCCGACCGGCACCCACATATATTCAATATATAGCGATAAATGTAACTAAGTTAAGACTACCTTGCACGCAACGTCCCCCGCAGAGAAGAACCCGTAAAAGATCCCCTTTCAAATGGTTAGTTAAGAAAAAAGTTTAAACAATCCACTCGAGAAATTTGTTATGCCAAAAAAAAACAGAAGGAAAGCGGTAAAGCGGTTAAACTAGAGGCAGCATTAGGACTACAAATTTGATGTTTGAACAAGAGCAGTTGAAGAAGATCAATAAAACGGCTTACGAGACGCTAATATCTATATATGTTGTATTAGATCCATTAAGTATCATTTATAAAGCGATGCTAAGAACATATTTGCTTACCCCTTTCTCTCGCCTTTCCCTCCCCGAATGCACCCATAAACGATATGTTAGAAATGAACAGATATTATAATAATAGAACTTAACGAAACATTTTAAATACTGGATGTGTTACAATATGTCATAATCATTTTCAATGTAAATCGCATAACGCAAACCAATCGAACAGTTTTTAGTTCACGTCCGATAGGGATAAATGTAATGTTTAGCACGTAAGGATTGTAGAGCGTTGTTGTCCCAAGTGAAACACAACAGGACAAAAATGATAACATTAAATAAAGTAAACTGGCCAGCCCCGAAAAGGGTCGCGTATATTGATAGTTTTAAGCTCACAAACATAAGCGATCGAAATCCACACAATGTAATGTTGAGAAACAAAAAAGAACCCAAATCTAAATCACACCCAAACAAATCATGAGAATAATAAGTTTAAATGATATGTAATTGAAACGACTGGAATGGTATTCATTGGGCGGGTTTTCAATTTTAACCTGTTGCTGTTTAAGGACGAGGGTTTCTATTCCGGTTTTCTTAATCACGCATGCGCTGATTTTATTGTCAAACTCCGGACAATTGTCACCCCTAGTATCAGTCTGAAAATTCAGTGTTTCATTCGGTTATAAATTAGAAGTACAAACGATTTCGAAAGAAAATTTCTTTAAAAATGCCGTGTGTTGGATGTGAAAAAGGTGAGTTTGGATATCCATAAACAAATTGCTGGCATAAGCCACTGCATTTTCAATTCATAAACTCGGCGATGGGGTGCATATAAACCGGGTGATTCATACGATTTGTATACCCTTGCAGAAGGTATTGTAATATTTGTCAGATCTTTGTAACATAGTGAAGGATATAGCTATGTCTGTCTGATTTATATTAGTTTTATTTTAGTCATGAAACTTTCGCAGTCTTTTTGCATGTGTACGCAGATCAAGTATATAAACGTCGCTAATCAGACGTCTATATCCTATGGCTCCTATATTCCAAAAACCGAAGCTCGAATAGGTATGGCATTTCAGCATTTCACCAATATTTTTCAAAGTTTTTCATAAAAAAACCGCAAAATAAGTTGATTTTCCGGATCCTCCGGATTTCGCCATTTTTCATAAGGGGTTAGCTTATCTTTTTTGGCGAAAAATCGAAGAAAATGAAATTTGTTAGCTGTGAATGCCATTCAATTGAAAATTTTATAACGAATTCAACGAGGTATGGCATTCCATCGTGCGCCCATTATTTTCCATGGTTTTGATCAAAAAAACGAAATTAAAGTGGATTTTTCCGGATCCTCCGGATTTCGCCATTTTTCATAAGGGGTTAGCTTATCTTTTTTGGCGAAAAATCGAAGAAAATGAAATTTTTTAGCTGTGAATGCCAATCGATTGGAAATTTTATAACGAATTCAACGAGGTATGGCATTCCATCGTGCGCCCATTACTTTTCATGGTTTTGATCAAAAAAACGAAATAAAAATTAATTTTTTTGAGTTTTAAGTACCAGGCCAACAGAAAGCTCAAAAAGTGACTGGGTATCTAAGCAAGTTGCGACTGATCAGCTCTTCTATTCGTAATGGCTGTCCTTTTCATAATGGCTGTCCTGATCATAATGGCTGCCACACAGCGGACTCCATTGGTCGCCCAATGGGTATCGCTCTTACAGAATAACAGCCGTTAGTTTTCTTTATGCAGCAAGAGCTTAGGCAGCCAGAGCAGGGATTTGGGGTCCAAAAGCCCCCAAATAGCGATTTAATCCCCCTTTGACAAATTCTGACAACGCATTTGCTAAACGCAGAAATCTGAAATTTGGACACTTACTAACGATTATGTTAGCCTGGTGTTTGAAATCGAAAAATCAGCTTTGGCTTGTCAAATTGGACCGGCAAAATCCTATTTTTCCCAAGCAAACTAGGCAATTTTTGATTTTGAAGTACTCGGGGAACAGAAAGCTAAGTAAGTGTCCAGAATATGAGCAAATGTCGACAGATCAACTGTTAGTGTTATAATGGCTGCCATACCACGTATTCCTATTGGCCGACCAATAGGAAGCAAGTTCTCTGGAAGGATACCGTAAGCTTGAAACTAAGCTCAAAATAGAGATGGGAAAACTGCTTGTCTTCTTCTTCCGTTTGCATGCAAATGGATGACTGCTTTATATCATTTCCTATCCAAGCTATCAATCCCTATAGCTGGCATATGTATTTTCCCGCAGTGCAAGGGTATTATAACTTCGGCTTGCCGATGTTAGCTTCTGCTTTCGTATGATAAATTACTGATCAATTTTTCTTCGCAGAATGCAAATGCACTCCCGAAAGGTGTTGCGAAAGCTGCAAGTGCCAAAATCCCGGACAATGTGGATGCAATTCCTCGAAAGCCTCCTCCTCGGGCGGATGTTGCAAGAAGGGAGGCGACACCGCTGGAGGCGATGCCAAGGGAAAGTGCTGCGGAGGCAAGAAGTAGAAGCCAAAACCCATTTAATGCCAGAGAAAAATGCTTTTTCGTTCCATTTATTTTTCGATGGCCATAACTGCTAGTGAGCTGTTATTATTAAATACATTTATTGTTTAATCGAAACAAAACCAAGACTTCTATACTTTTACTGCACAAGATAAACTAATGACCTATACCAGCATTGCGCCTTTGTGTTCAACTTTAATTGGTGGCAATGACGTGTTTTTTTTTTCTTTTTTCTTTATTTTTTTTGTAAATTAATTTTAATAACAAAAGGTGGCAAAATGAGGCGCTTAGCAAACCAGCCAACAACAATGTGCACTCTGTTTATACATAGATTGCTTATGGAATTCTATACCAAAGATGAGACAAGATGGAAAGGCAAGGTGTAAGGGTATAAGGGGGTTTACGCCTTAGATGGACAATTAAACAAATTAAATTCGTTAGCGATTTTTTATATTACAGCGTTAAATTTCATATATCTGTTTCAGACGCATATCGTATGTAAAAACAATTTAAAATTTCACTTCTAACAGACACGAGCCAGTTACTAAAGATGCACTTACTTTAAGTATACGTAATAAAGACCATCTACACTTCAATTAATGCAATATAAAAACAACTTCCTTGTAGGGCAATTAATAGCTAGACGATTTGTGTTTCTGGTTCTCTCACACTATAGAAAGTTTTAGATTTTTACAAATTAGAGGGGGTCGTCCTTTCAAAAATGGATCCTAGAGAGGCTCGTACCATTCTACTGGTCCATGGACACTTAATTGCGCTTCGCTTTGCGCTTTTTGCGACTATTTGGCGCCTGGGAAGAGGATGGGGCCGCTGGACTAATGTAGGTGGCTTTGGCCTTTTCTTCGTTGCTGCCGCCGAACTTGCGCCAGATGTTGTGGATGAAACCGTCGGCCTCATTAATGTTGTTGCTCTTGTTTGATTTGTATGCCACATTGTTGTTGTTGTTATTGTTATTATTATTATTGTTGTTGTTGGTGGTTACTGGCGGCGGCGGCGGCTGCGACGGTACCGGCTGCTGCTTCCTGTGCTGCGCTCCCTGGGCGTATTCTCATGAGCGCTTCACCTTGCCATTGGACGCGTTCACAGAGTTTTGGGAGCGGTAGGCGGCAGCTCCGCCTCCGCCCACGGCCATTTCGGTCGCATGAGTGGCCACGTGCTGAATGCCCTTCTCCATGCAGCCGTGGTAGATTGGCCGCATAAACTGCAAATTTAATAGGGATTAATATCTGCGAATCTTGTTTGGATTTCCATTTACTTACCCGCTCCCACATGAGCGTGGCAAAATCATCCAACTTGCCACCAAAATCGCTCAGCTCGCCGCTGTATCTATAATAAAAAAGAGATAAATAGCAATGTGAAACCACCGGATTAACAACTAATGGCCAGACCTTGCCCTATTTTTAAGAAAAATGTAATGGCTCCCCTCAAAATAACCTACCTGATGTAGGCCCACAGAGCCAATGTAAGCAGCGCCACTCCCATGACCAGGTTGCAGAAATTGGCGAACGTGTAGATACCAACCAAGCCGAAGATGCCGCTGAAGATGTACATGATAACGGCGCAGGCGAAGTACACCGCCGGGGTGCGGGCCGCCTTGAAGATGTTCTTGCTCTCGTTGTGCGCCCGATAGTTGACAAAGACCTCCTCGAGATCGTCGTCCAGCTGCACGCGGTACTTCTCGGTGAACTCCTCGCCGCCCATCTTGCGCTTGGTGGCGAACTGGAACAAAGCCTTGTCCTTGACCCGCAAGTGCTCCGTCTCCAGGTGGGCGGTGCTTAAGTACGGCCGCGTGCCTCCGCACACCTCCTCCATGAGCTGATTGTACAGCTCCTTGGCGGCGGCTACGGCGGTAAGGTGATTGGCCTCGGCGGTGGCCACCAGCATGCTCTTCGGCTCGGGCAGCTCGTTGCCCTTGTATATGCGCATGTACGACTGGAAGTACTGGATGAGATCGCGGGCCCGCACTCTCTGGCCGCTGATCTCCTTGTAGACCAGATTGTCCGGCGCCAAAAGCATGGGCACCAAGGTGCGCAGGCTATTCTTGAATTCGGGCGTGATGTCCTGCAGCCTGCCGTCAAACTTTGGGTTAGTGGCCACGTTAAGGCCGGGATGTGGCATGAGGAAGCAGGCCACCTCCGTGAAGCACGACGAGATGTGACGGCGGAGGGACTGCAGTTCCGGGTGCTGTTTGTCGGACACTTCCAGCCGCCGCTTCAGTATCTTGTCGCCGCCCAGCGCTCCGTACTCAGCCTCGTAGGGAAAGCTCCAGTCGCGGACGAGGAACTGCAGTCGCTGGAACGGCTTTTTGCCGGTGTCGGCCAGCGCCAGACGGCCGTACTCGGTGAAGAGCTGCAGGTGCTGCAGGTCGTCCTCCTGGATGTTCTGTGACAGGTTGTAGATCTGCACCGAGGACAGCATTGTGCTCAGTGCGAAAACGGTGGCACAATCGCGCACCGTGCTCTGGCTGTCGAAGGCGCCTTGTGTGTCCAGCAGGATGATGGCTATCTTGTCGCCGTTGGGATAGTCGTGCAGGAATATGTCTGACCACATGAGGATGCCGGTGGTATCGCGCTCGGAGCCGCCGCGCCAGGAGAAACCTTCCAGGGGGTCTGACTCGCCTCCCAGCCAATCCGTCGCATCGTGGTGCACGTACTGGGGATAGAAAGGTGGTCTTAGTAGTGATTGACAAAATATGAGGGTCAGGACCAACCTTTGAGTACATGTAGCGCAGAAAGAAGTCCAGCAGGAAGCTCTTGCCCTTTCGGAAGGCTCCCGCCACAGAGACCACGCAGACGAACCGGTCCTTGACCTCATCGCGCATAAGGACCTCGCTCAGCGCCTCCTCGTTGAGCACGAAGGTGTGCTCCTCGGAGGCGTTGATCACCTGCACTGCCGAGCCGCCCATTCTCGAATCCTTGCCTGCTATCCGGCTATCCTGCTGTCCTTGTGTGTTTTCTGTGGCTGAGTGTCTGGCTCCGTTGGAGGATTTCTTTCCGATTTGTTACTCTTTTCGAATTCGGCTTGTCAACTGCAAACAAAAACAGACAGCTAGGGTAAGTAAGGGCAAAATGTTTACTATGCTTTTCAGCGAATTTTCCATTTCCGGACCGGGGGAAAAACGCGAGTCTGGGCTAACGGTTAATTGCGCAAGCCTCTGCGAGTTCATTTAATTTTGGCACAGCCACGAGACACGAGCGACGGGCAGAAAGGCCTGCAATTATGAGAGGTGGCCAAAAATAAACCCAACCATGCGCTGCTCCGCGATGTCTGCTTTCAGAAGATGTCAGCGGCAGCCGCAGCATGTAAGCGGATTGTTCAGGTGCGTGGGATATATGTATCTATACCCAAGTACTTTGTATTTTCTACGTGGGCTGAAAGCAATATCGTTAGTGATCAATAACTGAGGGGAAAATTTGTTAAGACGCCTCAATAAGAAGAAAAGACAGGCATAACAACTTTAGTTATCAACCTGGTTACTTGTTAATATTATTGTATAGTTAAGTTTTAAAATTTATATTAAACATATGTAACATAAGAAAATAAAAGTATGCCCTCAAATAAGCCAAAGATCATTGGATGCAATCCATAATAGATCGCTAGACAATTAATATCTAAATGTAACCATAAATTTTAAGTATTAAATTATGTTTTTTATAATTACTGACCAAAAAATCAGGCTGAAGTACTGGTATTATTATCGTATGTGTAAGTACTTATATGAAATTTTGAAATGAAAACAAATTAAGGTGTTGAAAAATTAATTTAATTGTCACGTATGCAAACATCTGATGATGGAACTGCAATCGAACAAAACAGATTCCACAGAAAATTATATCGTAAGCTTTTAATTATGGAAAAATTTAGTATTCTTCGGAAACCAAACCAAATGAATAACTTGGATAATTTTCGGTCAACAATTTTAAATAAAATTCGTTTAACTAAAAGTTGATGATTAAAATTATTTTCGCTTTCTTGATGTTTAATTGTTAGCCAGGTCACTTTTTCAGATAAATAAATGGTCGCAGAAGTTCACATGTGGTATATATTGTATATTTGGAGGTAGTAAAGATAATAAAGTCTGTTTTTACTTTGAAAAACTAGAAAACCGTTCTTCTCAGCTGATAAAATCGATCTTAACGTTTTGTTTAGAACCAGATCACCGTTTCGTTTCCGCTTTGAAGGATTTTACCGGCCCAAAAATATTATTATTATTCCGAATTGGGTAAAATATTCAGCACAATTGAATGTTTGACTGTAAACGTGCGGAGCACATTAAAATTAATTTTGTTAGCTGCGCCGTGATGACGTCGACAACTTTTGTCGCGCTACGCAGTTTGACCACTTGGATTCTAATTGAAAGCGCAGTCGAAATAAAGAGAGCGTGCTACAAAAACAATCGGGGAATTATGCCAACCACGCGATTATCACCTGTCTCCCAAATAAAAGTGATGCTGAGGCTTAATTGAGTTTGATTCAGATGCGGAATGGGAATTTATAAGTAAAGACACGACCAGCGCGACTGTCAACCAAATCAAACTGCAGCAACAACACGCAAGCCACCGCTTACTCAATGGAATAGTGGAAAGAGAGCGGCACTCTCTCTTTCTCGATCGTCTCTCTTATTGGGGGCCCACATACAAAGAGAAAGCAAGAGAGGGGTGGAGAGAGTAGAGGTGTACCTGTAGCTGCAAGAAATTAGAAAAATTACACCTACTTAATTAACACATTGCCGCTTAATTAAAAGGAATAATTCTTTTGACAAAAATATGTTGGCGCGCAAAAACAAAGATTTCAAATTCAAAACCTAAACACAGCTGGCAATGCTACTAAGCTAAGCTTGTCCAGCATGTGTGGGAGCAGTTCAGACAGACGCCACCGATCGACAGATAACTTTAGTTGTCTCACTTGCTCTTCTTTGAGCTTGCCTTAACAGACGATGTAAACAAAGGTGTTGGAAAGTAACAGCAACAGTTGTGCAGCCCGCGTCGACGTCGGCAGAGCGATTAGTCAACTGGAAACATGGTTGCCGAGAGCAACAACAACTGGCTCGCTCAATAACAGAACAGCCAAAGAAGAAGAACAAACGCTGAAAATGTTGAGCGGGGAAAAAGAATAAATGTTTTTAATTTGCCTAAATAGTCTGCCCGTGAAAAGTGTTTAATTGGACCCCTAATCCCAGGCGGATATCAACCATCCGGCGTGCAGGAGCTGCTCATTCAAGATTTACAAGCCATGGAATTCGGTTTGAGAAGCGGACACCGCCCATTTCGGATTTGGCTTTCCAGCTGCCTCGTGGCCATGTGCTTGTGCCTTCCAGGAGGAGCACCTGCCCCACAGGAAGCATCTTCCTACTACTACGTGGGCTGCTATACGGCGCGAACGGACCTGTTTTACGAATCCGTGTACGCCAAAACGCCGCAGACCTGCATCGAAATCTGCGAGCATCAGGAACACCCCTACGCCGTTTTGTCCGGCGAAAAGTGCTTCTGTGCGAATCTCCTGGAGCCGATGCACCTGCAGGACGAGCAGCTCTGCAACACCCGCTGTGTGGCTAACAAAGCGCAGTATTGCGGAGGCGTCGGTGTACACTCGTACTACTCCACCACGGTGACCAAACAGCCGGCGCCTCATCATCTGAGGATATCCAACAGAACGGAGAACAGCCTGACCCTCAAGTGGGATGCCTACGAGGCCAGTAAACTGCTCCTGGCCGGCGGCGCAGAGGCAGTGCTGCCCAACCAGCTGCTGGAAAAATTCCTGATTCAGGCTCAAGTTATAAAGACCTACTCCTCGCTGCCCCCCTTCCCGCTGCCAGAGCTCATTGTGCAGAGCACGGAAACGGAGGTCGAGCTGACGGATCTGCATCCTGCCACTCTGTATAACATCACCGTGAGGGCCAAGTGTCGGGGACCGCAAACTGTACTAACAGAGTGCGGCCAGGCCTCCTTAGAGGCCCACACAGAGGTATGTTCTGCATGTATAAAGAAGATAATCCTAACTAACCCCCTTAATACATCAAATTTTAGGTGGGTCAGCCAAGTCCCGCTCCACCGCCGCCCAAAATCCTCAGCCGCACCGATCGCACCATCACCATAGAGCTATCGCCCATTCGCAATGACAATGGACCACTGAGTAAACTACTTGTCATTGTGGAGTATGTAGACGATGCGCTGAGTCAGCCATTCGATTCACAGCTCCTGGGCAGCTGGCTGCAGGCGCAGCAGGACGGAGTGCCTTACTACATAGCCGCCGAGTTGGACTACGATCGTCCGGAGGACAACCGCAAACGGCAATTTGTGGTGGGCGATGGCAAGCTCTATGGCCGATTCAGCAATAAGCCGCTAGACCAGCCAAACGCACATGTGCATATAAGTCTGGGAGTGGTGAGTAATGAACAGCTTTTTGTGTGCTAACTACTTCAGAACTTTTTAAACTCAAATCACTATTTCTCACTAAAACAAACATCCGTTTAATTTAATATGCTTTTCTTAAAACATATACTCATTTGCACTAAGCCACACTAACTAAAACCATTACTTTAATGTTAGTCTATACAAATATCTAAACTTGTAAATATTATTGCTTGAAAATTTGATTCCGTTAAGCGTTTGTTTCCTAATACAACAAAGATGTAAGAGATATATATAACAAACAAATTTCTCATACTAACTTTTGGGACGAAAAATAATTATTAATCTGACTAAACAAAATACTACACTTTCTAAGAATTTAGGTTTGCTCCCTGGTGGAGCATGTTAGTTTCTTAACTAAAACGCTGCTTAATCTTGCATTGTACCGAATGAGTAATTGTTAGAATATGTAGTATTTGTTTATTCGAGTTACTAATCATTTCTCTTCTCATATTTTGAAATGCTTCATTTCAACAGGGAAATGGAAAAGGGTTATGGAAAACATGTTCTACTATTTGAATTATGTGAATGTTAGGATTAAAAATGTAACTTTTCAACTAGTTTGTAAGTGAATTTTTGTCAATTAGCCATGTTAAATACCTTTTAAAAGATAATACTTAAAAATGCAATATAGACATTGGGGACGGGGAATATCACCAACACTTCTTATTCAGCAAACTTGCACTTTTGCACTTTTCCTCCTAAGCTTGTTCGCTCCCTATATCACTGCATCTTAGCAGATTTTTAATTCTGCGTGTAGATATAGTAGTCGCTTTGCGTACACTGCCGGTTCACTTCTACAGTGATGTAAAACCTATTAACTATTCAATTATTAGGTAAGCACCCTCGAGGGCGTCACCAAAACGATGTACAGTCGTGGAACCCACGATCAGCATGTGACTTCCCTGGACGACTTTAGCTACGCCACCTTCGAGAAGGGTCAATCCTCAGTGGTAGCACTGGCAGTGACCTGCGTGATCTTCGGCACCTGCCTCTTGATCAGCCTGATCGCCTACTTCTATCTGCGCTATAAAACTTGCCGAGGACGAAGATTAACCGGAGGCAATACCCATGAGATGACGCTGCAGACGCCAATCATCGAAAGGGAAAACAATGGTTTCCTGGTTGAGGACGATCCACCGCCTCACTCGCTGGAAAACTTTAAGCAGCAGTTGCAACTCTTGGTGGAGGGATTTGAGCGGATACCGAGGAATGCACTTCGGCTGAACGTCAACGATGTGGTCGGAGATGGACTCTTTGGCGAAATTATAACTGGAAAGGTGTCGACTAACGATTTTGCAAGAGATTGTACTCTGCACGTGCTCTGCCTGGATGATCTGAATGGAAGTACTCAGGCCCAGTTGCTGCGGGAACTTCGTCAGATATGCCACTTAAAGCGACAGGAGCACGTACTGGATTTCTATGGAGTGTCTGCAAGTCCAGATTGGTTTTACTTAATCTTCGAGCAGCAGCGAGTAAGTCTCAAGAGAAGATTGGTGGAGAGTCGTCTGATGGCACCTTCGCCACGCCTCACATCGCTCTCCGAGCAGATGGTGCTGCAGTGGATCTACGAGCTGGCCAGTGCCATGTCATATCTATCCAGCTGCCAAGTGGTGCACCGGCAGCTCTGTTCGCACAGTGTCTTCGTGACCGGCGACTCCAGGCTGAAGCTTAGCGTCTTTGGACCGCTGCATTATATGTCACCCAATCGCCAGCAGCCGGATCAGAGTAGATGGCTAGCTCCAGAGGTCTTGCGCCACCAGCATCAGCACTCCTCCCGCTCCGATGTGTGGTCACTGGCCTGCGTGGCCTGGGAATGCTGCTCCCTGGGCGGAACTCCATATGCCAATGCAGTGGGCAGCAACCAGCAGCTTCTCGAGGCCCTCCGGGCTGCAGTTCGTCCCGCACAGCCCGCCTACGTGTTCGGGGATCTCTACCAGCTGCTGCTCAACTGCTGGCAGCTGGAGCCGAGCGAGCGGAGCAGCTGCGAGGACGTGGCCTTCGGAGTGCGTCAGCTTATGACCTCACCACGGCATGCCCTCAGCTTCGATCGAGTGGCGGGCGGACTGGACACCCTGCCCCCGTACCTGCCGCAGCTGGAAACGATTGCGCTTCTGCACTGAGGTGCAGCCGGATAGAATAATTAACTTTAGTCGGTAGTGACTCATTCCAGCTTAGAGAAAATATCTCTTAGTATTAAATTCAGTTTTGTTCTTAGATAAGTTTACAATTGATTAGTAATGAGATTCTGGCTAAGAGAAATACAGCTTGAAAATCATTTGTTGTATAATTTACAGCCGGTATTGATTGAATAAAATCGTTAAACTTTAAGTAATGTCTTGAATTCTTCTTTAATAATATTAATAAGTAAACAGCTAAGAAGTTTGTGACTAAGCGGGTAGCAAACAAACCTAATATTAGGATATTTTTAATAAAAATCTTATAATGACATCAAGGGATGTCTCTTTAAAATTTATCATTTAACTCTCCTAGTTTGAAATCACTATAAGTCAAATTACGTAGGTATAACAACAACATAAAGTATAAGTAATCAGTTTTTACTCCAAGCACTTTATTAGTTGCACTGTTTTTAGATAGTGGTTAGAGCTGTATTAGCCCGACACTAGTATACAATATTTTGTTTTCATAATAGAAATTAGAATCCAAGTCCCTCTTGACTGACATATTAAATATTGCTTGAAACCATGTAAATATTTACATGCCATAGTCAATTGAAGCCTTGTTTTATGTCACAGATCGTATCTATAAGGTAGCTAATAGCTAATCTACAACCCAAAACAATAGAAACGACTTTCCCCACGCGAAACAAAGTTCAATCGAATGTGCTCGATAAAGAGCGAAAGATAAAGAGACTACTGACAGGCCCGGCGTCAAAATTGTGTAATAAAATTCGGATGAATGGCGAATGGATCTCCTACCAGACTGTGAATCCCCACTGGTGTTGCACAAACCGAGCAAAATCAAAAACTGAGCTAAAAACGATGAGAGAGAGGGCCAAACTTTGATCGCTGGCGAGCAGAAATTAATAATAGAAAATAAACGACGGCGCTGCACAAGTGTGTGTGGATCAAAATTGACGATTAATCAGTTTAAAGGTCTTGCACTGCATCTATTGTTTGCGATGTTGTTTAAGAATTAATTAGAGAAATTTTGGCAGCAGACGAGATTCTGTTAGATGCTATTAGTCATATAAAAAGAGTAGGGCACTTTATATGGTATATGTATGAATTGTTTAGGCCATAATCTGAAAGTGGCAGTGCACAGAAAAATATGCAGGTCGATAATAATATCAGAATAAGCAGGTCATATATTTACAGTGACAAACTTAATTATTGGCACAGCAAGCATGTTAAACTTTGAGGCTATTTTTCTTCTTATAATATGCTGATATTAAAATAAAACAAAATATTTTTAGATAGAATCATTAATTTTTTGTTAAATACAAGTGACTTCATTAATTTATCTTTTATAAATAATTTATTAAAAATAAAAAACCAAAGAATGGACCAAATTTGCCTGAACAAAATTATTGGCACACTTGGGTTTTAATTAACTATTTTATTAAAACTTTATCGATTTGCCCACTTTTTTTTAATTATCACATTTGCCTCTATAATCTTAATGGTATAATGATTAATTTTATAGCAAAAATTGTTTTAGTGCCTTAAAATAAAGGAAAAGTTGTTTGACTTTACAAGGTAAAAATAAAATCAACCGCATGTGTCCAAAAATTAAAATTTAATAAGCAGGATCAATGCAAATCGAAAGTAAACATTGGGGAAAGGATGCCCAGAAGCCATTTTTCCCATTCGGAGTCCTTTGCCGGATTTAAAGGACCCACGCAGTTGCAAAATGCAGGGCACACTGGCTAATCCATGGCTTTGAGAGGCCAGGAAAGCGTAAGGATCGTATA
Organism: Drosophila rhopaloa; assembly: GCF_018152115.1. NCBI lineage: Eukaryota > Metazoa > Arthropoda > Insecta > Diptera > Drosophilidae > Drosophila > Drosophila rhopaloa. The sequence continues at coordinate 1,560,885 of NW_025335047.1, forward strand.
AAAGGACAATGTCAACCCCCAGATCTCCTCAACACGTATCGAAGTTGATGATAAGAAGAACTTTGGTAAGGATATTCACCCAACAGCCTTTTTTCAGGCCCTGCATGATGGTTTCTACAAACGAATTGAACCTAGAAAAAATCAATAGATTTTAAAAGTCAAAAACAACCTTTTAGTGCAGGGAAATTTATATCTGAGTATGCCAATCGACTTTTGGGTCCTTTCAACCTTCTCGTATGATTTAATAATCCTTTCCCCAAGCAAAGAGCTTATGTTAGAACCCTTTTCAAGCCGATGGATTTTTTCTAGGAGCAATTCATTTGTAGAAACCATCATGCAGGGCCTGAAAAAAGGCTGTTGGGTGAATATCCTTACCAAAGTCCTTCTTATCATCAACTTCGATACGTGTTGAGGAGATCTGGGGGTTGACATTGTCCTTTTATACGATCCTTACGCTTTCCTGGCCTCTCAAAGCCATGGATTAGCCAGTGTGCCCTGCATTTTGCAACTGCGTGGGTCCTTTAAATGCGGCAAAGGACTCCGAATGGGAAAAATGGCTTCTGGGCATCCTTTCCCCAATGTTTACTTTCGATTTGCATTGATCCTGCTTATTAAATTTTAATTTTTGGACACATGCGGTTGATTTTATTTTTACCTTGTAAAGTCAAACAACTTTTCCTTTATTTTAAGGCACTAAAACAATTTTTGCTATAAAATTAATCATTATACCATTAAGATTATAGAGGCAAATGTGATAATTAAAAAAAAAGTGGGCAAATCGATAAAGTTTTAATAAAATAGTTAATTAAAACCCAAGTGTGCCAATAATTTTGTTCAGGCAAATTTGGTCCATTCTTTGGTTTTTTATTTTTAATAAATTATTTATAAAAGATAAATTAATGAAGTCACTTGTATTTAACAAAAAATTAATGATTCTATCTAAAAATATTTTGTTTTATTTTAATATCAGCATATTATAAGAAGAAAAATAGCCTCAAAGTTTAACATGCTTGCTGTGCCAATAATTAAGTTTGTCACTGTATGTATTTCAATTAATTAGGACTTTCGTGTAAAATGGTTTGATATGCAAAATAATCAAATTGATCACCATATCATATAACAATTTCTCTCTATGTGACTGGCTTATCTGGGGATCCTTCTTATGAGCCGATAAGCAATAGATTGTCTTGTCGACGTGTAACCACTGGGGCTACTGGGGTCCAGAGCACATGGTTTTAAGCCAATTCGAAAGACTTTCTGTAGAGTATATAGTAAATGGAGCGCAACAATATCCAATTGCGACTTTTGAACGCTTACCTTGCCCAGAATTCAAGGTGAATGACGACGAGCAATTGAAGTCATCTGAATATGTATACATTCCCGCAAATGGGCAATAATTATTAATAAATCAAGCCGACGTAATCGGAATTCAGGGGCTTCTGCTAATGATCATCCGGAATTGGCCAACTTTCCGAATGTTTAGCATTTTGCCTGGCCAAATTGTTATTGTTTTTGTTACATACACACATGGAGACTTTTAGGAATGGAATCCAAGGAAACTGGTTGCTCACACACGCACACCAACGCACTGCCTACTGGCAAGCACGCACACTTTTAAAGCGTAGCCAACTGCGCAAATACTGCGAATTAACCGTCTGCCTTTGTTACTCACTTTAATTAACCATTTATTTATCCACTGGCTCCTCTGCACTCGATTTTTGGACACTTTGGTAGCAGAAAAATACGTATTTTGTTGTGCTCTGCTAATGGTGTGACCTTTCGCGGTTTGGCGGGAAATCGCCGGGAAGGAATGCTATTGAAGGGGAGCAATCGATGGTAGCTATCGATATTAAGTCAGCGTAGTATCGATAAGTGGGGCGTAAAGTTATCAAATTTAAAAGAGCTTGTGGAGTTGGGATGTTTTAATTGTTGGCAAATGTGTATTTTCAATAAAAATACACGGCAATTTTTAAATTGTATATTATAATTTAATAACGATGCATCAAAGAATATTGTATAATTTGATTCCCTATTTTATTCAAAACCTTTTCAAAGGAAATCCACATTTTTCCGGATTTTATCTATTATTGATATTTGCATTTCGTATTTGCAATTTAAGTAAAATGTTTCGAAACATTTGTGTTTTTAAATATATTTTAAATTTATTTTAATTTCCCCTCTTAAAAAATTACTAAGCTACTTTCTTCTCTCTTATACGAGAATAATACAGTGGTCCCTGAGACTCCTTACTTCGCAAACGACCTTGATCCCCCTGTCAAGTTTCAACGTGGACTCCTTGCCACGCCCCCATCGATACACATATTACGATCGCTGATGCAGGAGGCGTAGCCGAGGGCGTGGGGGATGAAGTGCTGCTCGTAGACTCCTGAGAAAAGCTGTGCATATGGTCCACTGGCGAAGACGGCCACATCATCGCCGCCATGCGTCTCCGATTCCAGGGGCACTGTGCTGGGGAACATAAAGTCCTTGTTCTTCATGTTAATGGCCCTCAGATTCTTCCTCTTGACAGCACCTCCCTCCCTCAGAATGTTGCTGGCGTATCCCGGTCCATTGGCATAGCTTAGAGTGGCATATGGCAGATCATCCGCCGCCAACTGCCCATCGTTGATCCCAAATATGTCGTTCTTCCGGCTGGAGTAACCCGCCAGCGACATGGTGTGTGAATGGTCCGAACTGACCACGATCAAGGTATCGTCCGTGCTGGTGTGGCTCCTCGCAAATCTCACCGCCTTGTCGAACTCCGCCGTCTCATCGATGGCCCTCAGGGCCAACGTGTCGTGGTGGCCATGATCAATGCGTCCGCCCTCCACGAACAGGAAGTAGCCACGCCCCGCACTCTGCCGCTCCAGGATGTCCATGGCCACCTGCACCATTTCCTCCAGCGTGGGTTGCTCCGCGGCATTCGCATCCAGATGGTAGTCCATGTGGTAGGGGGCGAACAAACCCAACACTCGAGATGTCTGATTGGAGAGACTGAGCAGCTCCCTGCGGTTCTCCACATAATGAGCACTGTTTGTGTGCTGATTCTTCCATACCTCGATGAGATTGCGTCCGTCCAGCCGGCGACCAGGTGCTCCACTGGCATCTGTGTCGCTGCGTGGCAGGAAGTTCTCACGACCTCCGCCCATAATCACATTGAGCATTTGGCCCACGGGGCTGTTTATCAGCTGGCTGGCGGCATCTGGACAGAGAGTGGGGTCACCATTATCGCCAGCGACCTCGGCATCGTTTTCCCAGTTCCGGTTGGCCAGGTGCGCGTAAACTCCGGCCGGCGAGGCGTGGGTCACCGAAGTGGTGGTTACCAGGCCCGTGGCCATTCCCTTTTTCTGGGCCCAGGCCGCGATGGAGGACACACGGTGCTCCGGCAGCGCCTGTGCCTGGCAATCCTTGAACTGCACCGCCGCACTCACTCCGATCGTTCCGTAGTTGGCCTTGACACCACCCAAATAGGCGGTGGCGGTGCAGGCGGAGTCGGCCACCTGCATGTTGGCGCAGTAGGTCTTGCTGAGGCCCACATACGGGAACTGCTCGAAGGCGAACTGCTTCTCCTCGCCGCCCAGGTAAACGCGACCCGCGGTGATCGTGGGTATGGACATCCCATCGCCAATGAAGAGCATCACATTCCTGGCCAGTTGGGTGTTCAGTCTAGACTTGCTCTCCAGCTGCTGCTCCAACGTTTGGGTCGCCAATCCCTGCCAGTACTCCGCGTATCGCTCCTCCGCCCTCAGGGCATCGAAAACGATCTGGGGCATGGCTCGCTTGGAGCGACCTCTGAAGTTGGATCCGGATTCCGTCAAGGAGAACACTGGATGCATACGTCTCTCCGCATCGTTGGCGTTTTCTGCGGGTACAGTTGGCTTAGTTTTTGGGATAGATTACTTAGATCTAGACACACTTACCTCCTTTGCGGACTAGAGCACTCAGGCTGAGGAAAAACAAGAGCTGCAGCCTCATCTTTGTGATTTTTGGGTTTCCGAGCTGGCTGTACGCTGCCCGGCACGTTTCCTGCGCCACTGATAGCCGTTAGCACGAGACCTGCGATATTTATAGGCAGGTCCGAGATTTCATAACGATGTGCCGCCATCGACCTGACCGCCGGCTGATAAAGGAAAAGGCACGCTGCCTGGGTTGTTCGCCGGTTTTGGTTTTGTACACACCGAACAGTGCACAGTGCAACCTCCTCGAGAAGATACTTTAGGTAAAAAGATTCATTTTTAGTTGATGTCATTCAGGTTTTGCCTAAGAAGAACGCAATATTAAAATTTATTTATTATATTCTTAAATTAAACAAAAAGTGAAACCTCATCCTAAAAAGATAAACTTTTATTTAATAAAAATAATGAAAACGTTCTTAAAAACGTTTTATAATATATGTATTTATATTATTTTTTATTTTTAAGATCTTTTCATTCATAAACGTTTTTTTATGTTTAAGGAATCCATTTTATATTTATATTCAAAGCAGTTCAAATTATAATAATTTTGGCTTGGATTATTAGAATACAATACTAATAAGATACTAAAGTAAAAAAATAATATATTCTATTGATGGTTTTTAAGGAATAAGTACCAGCACATAAATGTAAGAAAACAAAATATAATATATTCTGTTGATGGTTTTTAAGGAATAAGTACCAGCACATAAATGTAAGAAAATGGATGCATTTTACAAATTTGTAAGAATATATAAGGAATTTTCCAGCATTCACTTTCGAGATACTTGTAGTAAGTATGGGAACACTCCTCAAGACATATAGGTACTTCCAGCTAGCGAGTCCTCACTGTAGATGTTATTTGAAAACTGTTGTTTTGCAGCGGCAATCGTTATCACCGGTCGCCGGAGTCGTCTGCCTGCCAGCCCGCCCGCGCGTCCCGATCGATTTGAGATCGCTCCGCTCGTCTGTTTCTGCCTGCCGCATCCGCCTTTTCTTTTGGGAACACGCGAGTTCTTCACGTGATCGCCGCTGATTGTGCCTGTGCCCGATTTCTATTTCGGGCTTCCAGCTAAGTCGTAAACGCGGGCTAATTACCCCCAACAGAAGATGCGGATAGGGTGATTTGAAAGTGCGCGCCAGCAGCCGCTGTGTGAATGGCAAACCATCGGATTCAATCTGCGATTCCATGCGAGGAGATGGCGCAAGCGCCAGCATCGCATCAAAACAATGAGCAGGAGTCAGCCACTTGTATCTGCATCTCGCTTCCGCCCACAGACAGATGTATCTCAAAGTGCCAAGAGCGAGAGTATCTTGCAGTATGAGTATCTCGGGAAGCATCCATCGGCATCCATCGGTTTTCGGATGCTGAGCGAGAGCTTCTGCTTTGGCAGCGCGCACTTGGCCAAAATAGTTGTTGGTTCGCATGCAAAACGTTAAAATCGCATTAGCTGAAAGACATTTTTTACCAACGGCGCGTTTTTAATTTTTTCTACACTACAACAACAAAAAAAAAATAAAATTAAATTAAATAGACAAAGTAGATGGCAAAAAGTAAAACAAAAAACAACGAGCAAAGCTAAACTAAACTTTTAACGTTCAAAAATTCGATGCGTATACATAAGTATAAATAAATAAGCGCGTGTATATATGAATACATATAATAAATGATATTTCAATAATTTTCAAACAACAAAAGGTTCGAGCAACGTTTTGTACAAAAAAAAAAGTGAAAAAAAGAATGAAAAGTGCTGGTGAAAAACAAATTAAGCTAGAAACAAGAAGTGAATGGCATTGATTTTTTTAAAATAGTTGACAGAAACGTAAAGTTATAAAGTTTCCGATTTTTGTGCATTCGTGTGTATAACTGTATGGAATGCAAGGACTCTTAAGCTTTTCTTTATCCCCTGTTTTTTTGTTGTTGGATTAGTGGGTTTTTTAAAAAAACATACTAGATGTAATGCCACACAGGAAAATTCATACATAATACAATACAGTAAATTGCTAACTGTGTTTCGGGCCCCTTGAAGTCAGCTCGTGTGTGTGTGTGTGTGCGTCGGGATTATGTGACTCTGCGTATACATATCTACAATGTCGGATGGCAGGGATATACTATATGTATTATATATAAAACCTTAGCCAAGTTGGACGCCCAGCTGGCTGCCAACATAGTTTCCCGTTTTGACAAATGTCCTGTGAGGATTCGGTCTTAATTTCCCTTGAAAACGCACTCCGCTTTAAGTTGCAGACCCCCAAAATTTGGGAAAAACTTCTGTTTAAAGGGGACATACATATTTCCTTTTCGCACAACAATCTGGCAACTTTCAATTGCCTTTCATTGACAGTTAAAACGAAAGTTATCAAAAACATAAACAGCCAACCATGATAATAATAGCAGCAACAACAACAACAACGGAGCGTTGACAACAACAAGGACAACAATAAGAACAATTGAGAAGTCAAACACGAGACAACAACACAAACACAAATTAAATAACAACGAAAAATAAAATTAGCCAAAAACTTTGCCAAAAGACACACACACACACACACACGCAGAAAGGGGCGTTGGGCAGGGGGTGTGGCCGTCCTTTATGGGGAAACAAACTTTTAACATAGTAGCCCACATACACGTACAAACGTACGCCCGTAAATTTTGCCACACACACAAACACACACACACACAGAAAAAAGAAATGAGGAAAAACAGAAAGCAGTAAAGAGAAAAGGAATCGAAGCGAAGGATGCGAGGGGGTGGGGGGGGATTGGGATACCAAAGGACGATTGCACACTGTGTCAATTTTGTAACAACTTTCGGAATACTATATTGTATAATGGAATGTACCCGTATCTGACAATCCCACTACAATGTACCAATAATGAGTTGTCTGCAAGGGTGTGCGTTTGTATACAGTGGTGTGTGTGTGCATTTTAATGGGGGCTTAAAAAACGTTTATAAAATGAGAATATTTAAAAAATTATATTTTTTAATTGTCGAAAATATTTGATACCTATACAAAACCAATATTTTTTCATGGGCCCATCTAATTTTAGAACATTTTGAATACATCGTTTTAATGATTACTGCTGTTTTCTTAATGCATGGCTAATTTCAGTCCGTTTCGAGTTATTTCAAAAATCGTAAGTTTAATTAGAAAAGCGAATGGAATTTTAATAGTTAATTAATTTATATTTCTTAAGCCTTCGAGTATTTTTCGATAAGGAAGAAAAAAATAGATTGAAATTCAAATATAGAAATATTTCTAAGATTTTCAGTTAGCAATTATATGATTTGGATTCTAGAATTTGTATAGTTCTTAAACCTTTTATAATTTCAACAAGGTTTTCATATTATTGTCAGCGCTCATGGAAAATAATCTAACTTTACTCACAATAAAACAGTTTTAATATGTGGTATGCAATTTGACTATTGCCTCATCAAACTCTTTAAATGAAATTACTTATAATTTCAACAGCACATTGCTTAATTGTATATATTTAACCTAGTCTTCAATATTTGATAACTGCGGATACCCGACGTTAGTTCAATTGCCTCCAATTCCTGGAATCCATTATAAATTTCCTCAAAAATTTCGTTTTCTCTTGGGCTGTTCGAATAAATGTTTGGCAATTCCCCAGTTTGAATACATGATACATGCCAACTCCATCCCATAGTACATCATCAGCGAGCATTGTTGTTGGGAGGAAAAGGATGCGCGATGCGGGACGCACGAGCGGATAAAACGAACGCACGACCAGAGCAGTGCGGCACGACTGCTTTCTCCCAGCTTTCTCTCTGGCGCCACCCCACCCACCTTTCACCGCCCATCACCCACCGCCCACCACCCACTTGGCCCCCCAAAAAGCACGCGCTCCAGCAGCGAGTTAACTTTGACGTTATGCTGTAAGCGTTGGGTGCTTCGTTTAAATGAGTGCTCGTTGAATGTGTGAGTAATTGGGGGGATGCTGGTTGAGGGGTTGGAAAAAGGGGAATGGTGGGTGGCTTGGGTGGGGGGTGTTGTAGCTTGGGGATTGCTCGGAATGGAAGAGCAAACGACAACAAGCAAAACATTGATGTTACTGGCGGAGGTTGCCAGCAGACGCTGGCTGGCTTTTATAGTTTCACCAAAGGAGTGAAATGGCGCCAGCTGAAGATTTATGCATGTATTTGTGACCGTGTAAGTGTGTGTGCGTGTGTGTGTGCGGGAAATTATGAAAGCATTTGTGTGTGAGTTTGAGTAAACAAGACCACCGTTTTTGGTCGGGGGTGGTTTTGCCCGGCCCACACGGCGTATGTGTGTTTTTGGGCCTGCCTATATTTGCGGGTGTATGTATCGTGTGTTTGCGTGTTTGCTCACCTTCGCTGCATTTGCTGATTTTAAGGCCGCCGCATATTGTTAATGGCCTTCTGCCACTCGCCGCCCGCCGTCCGCCCCCCGCATCCCGATCCTCCAGAGCCGGTGATGAGGACGAAGATTGAGGCCGTCCAGCAATGGCACTCACTGCAGCTCTGAATGACCTTCACCCATTTAACGGCACTTAACCGACCGAAAGTTGAATGTCATCGCAATTTATTTGCCATTTTTGGCTGCCTACATTTACAAAAGGCTAAACCAGAAAGCCCTAGCAATAGAAATATAAATCACTCATGTTGTTATGAAAAGTTTTGTTCAGATATGGTAGAAAAAAGAACTTGTAGTTTTTTTGAAATACCCACGAATATATGAAAGTTAAAACAAGTAACGAAAAACGGCCATCAACAACATTGATGTCTAAACAAAAAAAAATATATTTTTTTTAGATCTTCTGCAACAACCAAAGTATTAAACACATTTAAATTTTCCACCCGAAGAAATGTTTAAAAACAATTTCGAGCAACGTAAGCTCCCCAATTAAAACAATTGCCAAAAATATGTGTTTAGCTTTTTTGTTTAATTCTTTAAAGGAAATGTTAACAAAGTGTGTTTCGAGTTAAAGAAGATTCAGGCATATAAAGTATGCAGGTCCAAGTTAATGACCAAAAAAGGAAGTGACTTTCGTCCTTGATGCACCGCTCTCAGTAAATCACAAACACTGAAAGCTGCACAATGCACAATGCACAGGTGGGGGATGGATAGCTCAGTTTAATTTTAGAATCGGATATATCCATGCAATGGAAATTGAGCGGCTCCCGGGAATTACCATGACAACGACGAGCTGCAGCGAACTGCCTCAAAGTACAGTTTTAGTCCGATTCCGGATTTACGGTCAAGTGGTCGCACATCCCGATTGATCGCCTCCAAGGAAACGGTGATATTTGCATTTATTAATCAACATCCAATCAAATTAAATTTCCATAAAAGACGGCGTGTGTAAATGTATCATATATAAAATGTATGAACGGGAAAATAAATAGGACTGCCATTCCAATTTGTACATTATGGCCAATGGCAAATTTAATATCATCCGCGAGCGGGCAAAATTGCTGTCGTTAAAATATTTTACAACATCCTACAAAGATTGAAAACGAATCAAGCGAACATCCATGCGAGTGGGCGTGTGTTTATGGGTGTGGGTGTTTGGGGGGCGTGGCCTTTTGGGGCAGTCCCCAGTATTGATGCTGCCGCCTTAAAGTAAAACATGAAAATTCAAATTTTGGCAGAGTCATGTGAAAATCGCATGTTGTTTATTTACATTGTTTGGGGCTGTAAAAGCTAAACGGGCAAAAGCGCAGTGAACGAGATATATACAATGTGTACGTATACGTAACGTGCATATCGCGTGTGTAATTAGAGGCCATCAATTGCCGGATTGAAAGTGCCTGTCGCTTGGAAGATTTGTGGGTCTTGGGAAATATGAAGGATTTGTGTGTGTTTACATTGGGGCGAATGCACTGCCTTTGCCTTATTTATTTCTGCTCTGCGATAAACAAACGCGGAATGAGGAAGTGGTATATGAATTCTTTTAACTGCTGCCAAATTTATTCAAAAGATCCTTTAAGTCTCTGTAAGCCGGGCCAAAACTTTTCCACCTGGTTCAGTTTCACTGGCATTTAAAGCAATTAAAAAGTCACACACAAAATACCCGCCCATACACAGAAAAGTTGAACTTAATTTAGCAACAAAGTGAATAACAATTTTAGACACCTCCTCCAAAGGGGCTTTCCCATTTTCCTCCGCTGACAGACAGCTGTTACATGGAAATGAGCCAGAATTTCATTTAAGCCATTGAAATGCCGTGCTCTTCGTTTTTTTTTTGTGTCGCTTACTTTGCAAGTTATTGAACCCGTAAAAGTTTTTAATTAAAATTCAAATTAGACAAATTAAATTGCCTGCTAGGTGGCCCGATTGCCATTCGAAATGGAAGATGTATTTTTATGGGAAGTCTTGGGAACGTGCGTTAAATTTTAATTGATTTTTCCCAGCGAATTGTGGGTGTCTGTGTGTGTGTGTGTATCTGTGTGTGTGTACCTGCGTACGCCCAAAGTAAACGAAGCGAGATGTGAAAACAGAGATGTGGAGTACAGAACAACAGACACAGATACACAGATACACATACAAACAGCACACAGATGCGAATTGGCAGACATTCAGGCGTGCGAATAAACGCACACACTCTCCCGAACAAAGCACACACACACACACACGCACACATTCACAGAACAGGACTCGGATTTCATATTCGTGTTCGGATTCGCATTCGTATTCCCATTCGGTTCTCTGAATGAGAAGCTGGATGTGTGAATGTGTGCGGAGGGTGGTGGGCGGTGGGCGGTGGGTGGTAAGGCTTCCCTTTGAAAGGACAATTCAAGGAGGCAAACGAAAAACATTTTGCCCCTCCTGTTCATGCTGTTGTTGTTGTTCGTTCGTAGGCTGTTTATTGCCATGCCTTGGCGTTGTTGTTAGTGTTGTTGCTGTTGTTATCCTGCTGATGCTGTGTATCTATGTAGAATATATCGATTTATTTTGACTTCTCTTTATGTGTTCAGCCTTCCCTAATACATACAAGCAGGGGCGTACTGAGAAATATTTGCATTGTGATTCACTTTGGAATTGAAAGTATTAAATATATTAGTTTGTCTTGCTTTTTTAAATCAAGTAAACTATGGTTTAATCAGTTGAAGCTTGAGATTTTTAAATAAGGTCTAAAAGAATATATCATTACTGTTTGATTAACTTTCTAAATAAGGTCCAACAGAATATATCATTACTGTTATATTTTCTAACATTTAAATCTTCTTCAGCTTTTTAATATTAATTAGATATGTTTCTACCAACTTTCCAAATATAAAATAAATCGCGGAAGTAGTTTCAACAATGCTGGAAAGCAGGCTACACTTTTAATATATAATAATATAATAACAGTCATAATATTTTACTAATATTTTTGTGAATCCGTAATATATGTACTGCACGCAAGTAGAGATGAATTTATTTTTATAGCATCCTTTAAGTGATCTGAAATCCCCCTTGACCCGCTCCCGACCAAGCCCCTGCCTACAAGCGTATTATTTAATACGGGCAGGACGATAAGGCTCCAAAACTCGGTTAGCAGGCCCACTTTAGGGCGCTTCTGGGTTGAGCGGTTGAGCGGTTGAGGCTCCCTTTTGCCTTTTCCTCCTTCTTTTCTGGATGTTGTTTCTCGCTTTACTTTTTGCGCTTAATGCGCCAATTCTGACAACAGTCGAGCGGTAATGGGTGGGGGTCCTTCGGATGGAAGGCAAGTCGGCAGCGACCCAAAGTCAAATTGAGTAAAACGCATTGAAAACTTAAGTAATTTCCCAAGAACGGCCCACAGTTCTTAAAAGCTTTTTTTCCTGCCTTTGTTCTAAACGAGAAGCCCGAAGCAAACGTTTCTGCCTTTTTTTATTACTATTTTCTGTTTCGCTCCTTTGCTCTTGTTATTGCAGATGGCCAAAGTTGTTGGCCAAGTATAAAAATGTGTTTTATATTGTAATAACGAAGAATGCACTGAAGTCGAAACTCGACAAGCGGACGGGGGAAACCGAAAAAACAGAACAGCACACAAAAATTCATAAACTGTTTAATGAAGCGGAGCAATTACATAAGGCCAAAATCGAAGTGAGCAAGTGCAGCAAGGAAATGCTAAAAGACGATGATAAAGCCAATTAGATTAGTAACAGAAAAGCCAAATGAAATTAGGGACACAACAAAATTTGTGCTTTTCTAAAACCATTTTAATCTCTTTTCCGCAGTAAGATGTTAAGATGTAATCGATAAAAGCGTGCCAAGCCGTCCTCTTTACAAAGAATCAACCCTCAACTAAAGTAAACTACGACTTTTTAAAGTTATAAACCTTGAAAAGGACAAACGAAACGTTGGTAGAATAGCAGAACAAGGAGTGACTTGTGTGTTTTTGTGTACATAAAAACGGAAAGTATGTGAATCCGAGGTGCTAAAATGGCCGCCCTCTTGCTTCTGGCCCACCTTGTGTCTCTAGTGTCCGTGCGTGTGAAATAAAACAAAAAAAAAAGAAAAAAGAAAAGCGAAAAAATAAGAAAAGCGATAAAACGACAACTACCACAATCAGCGACGGTGGAATAGCGATTCAATGTCACAGTCAGCGAGCAGCATCTATGTGCCCAGCTTCAGATACAGATACAGATTCAGATACTGGCACCCATATACATATACCCACACCCACACATATGTATACCGCTCGCGTGTGTAGAGAAAAGCCATAGCCGCAGATTAGTGAGCCAGTTTCAAGGGGCAGACAACGAAGAAGCCAAGACGACGACAATCAACATTCATCATACGCACCGTGGGACGCGGCGCAAAACGCAAATGCAGCCCCCGATCGATCGGTAAGCCAAAAAGCAAATGAAAACTGAACCCCACTCTTTCGTGTCCCCTTCTCTCCACACCTTACTCAACTTTGATTTGAACTCTTTTCATTTGATTGGTGTTTCCGTTTGTTTCACTACTAACACAGACTAACCAATAAAGTAGGTGAAGCTAGAGTACACAGAGAAACTGTGTAGCTTGAAAATCTTTTACTTAACACTTTTAGTTTGAACCTATTTTTCAATTAAAATAAAAGTTGTCTCAAATTGTATAGCCAAATTCTTTAGTTATGTACTTCTTTTATATAAACCTTAATGAAAAGTTATGGTTACTATTCATAATTCAAACTGGTAATTTTAATACCTTTAATACTTAAAGTACGATAACATTTAAAATGCCTGCGATTTAAATCAGTAGAGCAGTTCGACTAACCCTTAACTGCGCCCAATGTTGTGCTATGTGATGATCCTTATAGTGATGATGATGGCTCCTCTTCCTGTGATAAATGTTCCAATTTATTTATGGCTGGCATTAACAAGCATCTAAAATATGTGCTGACACAAAAACACTCGCACACCCTAAACACCCACACAAAAGCGGTATTGGCACTGGGTATTGCGACAAATTCACGCGGCGGAAACGTGCTGCCAACAAAGCAAAACTCGGTGTACCCTGCACTGGCAACAACAACAATAATAATACATAATAAGAACAAGAAATAACAAAAAACCATCGACAACAACCTCCACAGCAACCACTTTTCTGTGTTCAAAGTTCAATGACGTTGGCATCGTCATCCAAGCCATTTCTGTTTCAAACTAATGGAAAATTTGTACTTTTTGTGGCTTCAATTTCACCAGAATTTCAATTCCAATTTTTATTCCTCGAACTAGCTTTAAATTTAAATTCAGTCGGAAAAGTTTGAGTTTATTTCCGGGGAATATGGTGGTCATAAATAGTGCATTGTTGCGGTTGACTGAATTGTGTTTGGATTTCATACAGGTGTTGTTGATGCCTGAAAAGAAAATCGAAGTTTATAAATAATATTTAATATAAATGTATAATATAAAATGTAAATGCATGTTTTGTATTCAGAAAATTTGATTTTAGCAAGACTAAATTAAGGAATATACAACTTTTAATTATTGATTGTTATAAAACGGTCATAATAAAATATTATTTAATATTTCACTGTTAAATCCATAATGAAACTATTGATTTACCAAAGATTCTATAATCATAACATTGTAAATTGTTGATAAACAAAGTCAAATATTATTAACTTTGATTTTGTTAGGCAGTAAATGGAAATTGTACATTATTTGATCAGCTTATTATATGGCCCTTAAGGTGAACTGGGGAATTACTCGGTTTAAATAAAAAAGGTAAAGACTTAGTGACTGCTGCTAATGACGGCGATTCCTTTCAGTGACCAATGCCTGCCAGTCAAATTTATGACCAAAGCGAAATAATAGACAATTGACGTCACCGTAAAATAGGTATAGGAATTTCTTATTTATTTATTCTTTTTTTCCTCTCGACTTTTGACTATTTTTTTTCTGGTATCTTGCCTATGCGGTAACACTTTCCTCATTGCGTCAAGGAAAGTCGAAAGAGAAGCAAGTGAGCGATCTCCGCAGATGACTTATGGAGGACGCAGCGTTGATCTATTGCTGATAAAGTGAAAGTCAAGTTATGTTAGAAATGTAATTATTCATGTCTGGGGAGGGACAAACGAACAAAGAATCCGGCTTAAATTTTTGAGGAACATGCTAAATGTAGTGACAATGGGCAGCCAGCAGCGGCTTTTTGGAAAATATGTAGTGTTTGGCTTGTTTTGCCTTTGCGTCTGGCGTCTCGACGGTTGATGGTCGTCGCGTCATTTATCTGTCAGCATTTGCCTTTGCTTGATGAACTATTAATTTCTGGTTGCCGAGGCAAGAATTTATTTTCGTCAACTGCGGCACGTGTGCCCCGAACATCAACATCAACTCGGATCCGAGTGCGAATGCGAATGCGGCTGCTGTGCGCTGTTGAGGTTCATAAAAAGCAATTTGAATAAATTCCCAGCGAAGAGTGACAAATCCCTACAGTTTGCAGCAGTAAAATATGTGGACATAAAACACGAAATTTGTGGAATATTTATCAGGCATTTGAATAAAGGCAGGAGCCCTATTCTGATGCAAAATGTCGAAGGCTTGGTAATCCGATTTGCAGGACATGAAATTTATGCCACACATTTCAATGAGACCACAAATTCATTAATTATAATCTGATGCAAAATACATTTTCCGAATGCGATAGAGGCCTTGAATATTTCGTTGCGGCAAAGTACCTCAAAGTTCTAACTAATTCAATTATCCGCTTGATTAAACTGCACTCGATTGTGTTTTTCGCACACATTCTTACATATTGTTATGAGTAATTTGCGGTTTTAAGGGCCAAATAGGCTGCAACATTGTGCCGAACATAATTGGAAGGCGTCTGGCGGAAAAGATATGTCAGACAAAGGCAGGGGCTGCTTTGTGTCGGCCTCTACTGACAACGACAGGTGGTCGGCCATGTACTGGGGCAAAGAGGTAAAGCGCAGGAAAGCAGTACCAGAAGTAGCGACGGCCTACGCGGCGTATGCGTGTTCCGCCTCCAAGGATGAGCGATGAGATGATCGCACAGGTTTCGCCTTATTCTGGCTCTCGAATTTGCTCGGCAGCGAGATGTATGTCCATTAGCTGATTTAATGAAATCGTAAATCAAATGAGCGGATTGCTAAAAATATATCTGGCGCGTATTTTATGTTTTTTGAAGTGGAACTTATGCACAACAGCAACAAACTAGCAGAAACGTCCGCCGGCAGCCGCTGAACAATAGATGAAACGTGGACGATTGTGCCAAAGTTTAAGTATGTCCCTGCCTTTTCGGGCACATGCATGTGTGGACAGAGAAAAAATGGAACTCTTAAACCCACTTTTAGGAGTATTATTCAGGTTCTTTTAAAATTAAGCCCCTTGTATATCCACATTGCTTCTACAATAAGTCGGACATAGTCCTCTTTAGCTAAAAACGGGGTAATAAAAAACAAAAATTCAAAATCATATATTAATTACATATGGTTCAAAAATCTGTAGGTTAAATGTAAGGCTGAACAAATTCTTATTGATTTTTAAACCCTTCAAAATATGAACTTAAATCTATTATAATTAATTTTGCAAGGAAACGTTATAGTTTTTTCATATATTTAAATAATAATTGTATGAGGTTTTTTTCCTTCAGTGAATAAAATCAATGTTTCAAAAATCTGCCAGAGAAAATAGTAATCGAAAGATTACTATACGTTCCTATTAGGATGTTCCTACATATAACAATATCTAAGTTATACTTTTCTTTTTTATTTATTTATTTAATATACCCATCTTTTTATAGAGATTTTTCCTCAGTGCATTTATAGCATGGCTATGTGTTGGTGTCTTCTAATGATGAGCACATGTAATGCCTCGAATTGCAAAACTTGGCGTTTTATTTCGGCATTTCTCGCCGTGAATAATGCATGCGATTCCTTGGTCGCCTTTCGGGTTGGTCTGCTTGGGCTGGGTTTTGGTTGTGGTTTTAGTGTTTGTTTCTGTTTCTGTTTCAGTTTCTGTTCTGTTTCTGTTTCTGCCAAAAGTGCAGCATTGTCGCCGCCGTCTTGGCCGTCCGTCTCTCAATAGGCGTGTCCGTTGTGGCCAAGATTTCGCTTGGCTGGCCGGCGTCACAGTTTTCGCGTCTGCGTCTGCACTTTCCCATGGATGCCAATGGGTGTGCGCATCTTTATTTAATTAACATATTTTATTTGCCGCACACACCACACACCATACACCTCACACACACACACACACAGAGCTGGTGTGATTTATGCCCGGCGTTTTGTGCACTTTATGCTGCCTTTCAGTCAGCGCCGAGATCATGGCGATTGTCATCTTTAAGTAGCTTTTTAGCTTTGTCCCAGAGCAAACCCTGCATCCCCCAGAATCCCTATCCGTCGCATTAATCGCCGGCATTAGTCAGTTTTTGGGGCCATTGTTGGCACTGGCCGTGTGACTAATTTGATTACACTCACCAAGAATTTGAATATTTCGCGATTCTGACTTTATTTTGAGGCATTTTATTGTATTGTCCGCCCCGAGAACTGTCGCCTTTCTGCATTAAATTAATGCTCACTTACTGTGCCAGCCATCTAATGTTATTTATATAGAAAATCAAATACTGTCGGTGTCTGAGTGCATCGCGCAGATACTATCGCCAGTATCCGTGAACATTCCTCGAATGATATGTCATCAAAATGTGATTAATTTAATGCCTTCAACTCACATGCAGCCGAGAGCAGCAGTATTTTTCAGGATTTCTAATAGCAGAATTGTCAACAAATATTTATTTCATTCTTTAAAGATCAGAAATAGGAAACAAAAGTGAAGGTTTTCAAGGCTTGGAAATACATTTAGTTCAGCGAATTTTATTTCCTGATAAAAGCCTTTATTTTAACCAATTAACGTTTATCTAAACAAATGTATAAAACTCATTTACTATTTCAAAAACCATTGTAAGCAAAAGTAACCTCAAAACAAAATAGCAAAACGGTCCAAATAAGCTCAAATATTAGTCAGAACCTTAAAGTTTTTATTCCGGGCCATAAAAGCAAAGCGAAATAAAGGAATGCTGCTGGCACTCTGTACTCACTATTAACCCAATTCAGCGGGGAGTACAAAAGAAAACGCAACTCTCAAAAGCCATTTAAGCATTATGTGCAATAAAAATTATAAATAAAAGCCAGCACACACAACACACTCCACGCGGAATGGAGGCGAATGTTTATGGGTGGCGCGTTCTCATTAGGAAGAGTGTTCGATAATTAAACAGAAATGTAAATCAAGGCATCGGATTTTCCCCCATTTTCCGCCTCTGTCTCCCTCGCACGTGTGGCAATTAGCGGGCGATCAGCGCGCAGCTGTTTAATTGGCACTAAAGCCCAAACCGAAGTATTCGCCATTGTCCACCGATGCTGATTATTAAGCGGCAAATCAAACAGCCAGAAATTAGCTTATATGCAGACAAACAAAAACATTAAATTAAGTATACGACTTTATGCGTATCCATATACATATATTGTATTTTCGGGATGTGTATATGCTCATATTGATGCGGATGTGGGATAACACTTAATATCTGTTTATTTTCGGTGTGCGCGAATGATTTTAATTGGATTTTGATATGAAATATCCAACACGCTCCACATTCTTCACTCACCTTGGCAGAGGCCTGCCGCTTTCGATCTGTCTTTAGCATTTTACACACGATTATTTTTAGTCTGTGGTCTAACATTGAAAACGCGAATGTTTATATGTTTGCCGTCTAATTTTGCGCCTAGTTATTAATATTATTTTTATGAGATTTTCTTGTTTGGATGATGCTGCTGTTGACACGACCAGCGGGGCGTATGCGCAATGTGTTTGCTGTGTCTTGTTGTTGGTAATCGGAGTGTGAAAACGCGAATGGCAAACAATGTAGAAAATTAAGGAAATCAAATTCAAATAGGAGACTATAAAAATTCACGATCAAAATATTAAACAAATAACTGAGGGCTTGCCATGGAATTCCGCGGCCACCTTTGTTTTTTACCCCGTTTATTGTGGTCGTTTTTATCGCCTTTTCTGCCGGTGTTAGTGGTGTTGTATCGCGCCTTGGCTTCCTTCATGTTCTTCATTAGTGTGTTTTAGTGGGCGCCTTGCCAACGATTTTCCGAAACAAATTGTCGTCGCGCTCGACAACATTCCGCACGCTTACGGCTCATCCACGAACTGACCGATTCGACCCACTGTGCCAGTGTACCACTGTGCGGCGGCAATGTGCACCGTGCACACATCGCTCATACATATTTTTAATTAAAATCAACAAGCGCTCTGGCAAGATGCAGATACTCAGATACATTGACTTGGCCATTACATTTACCGAGCACTGCAAAAAATGCACAGTTTCAGCTGGATTTTAAAGTGGTTGCTTATTATCAGCATAATTATTTATATAATTAGTTTGTGTTTTTTTATCTAATTACATGTCCAAAGATCTAAAAGTTACTTAACGTTTAGCACTTAAAGGACAACTGAGGTTGTACATATTTCTCAAATTTTGATGTTCCGAACAATGGAACAAGTTTAAGATACAATATTTAAAAAGAATTGTGTTAATTTAACTTTCGACTATCTTTAATCTCGCCTTCTATTTCAATATTAGCTAATATACATAAATCGCATTTAAAATCTCGCCTTCTAATCCACTAAGATTGCAATATAATTTTCTTTCTGTGCAACCGCTGTCGAAGTTGCTTAGGAAGTGCAATGCAATCCAAAAGCCAGACCACAACCAAATGCAGATACAGATGCACTTGCAGATGCCTTTGGCTTCCCCTCTTTGCCTGTTGCGTTTTGCGTACAATCTCCGTCCCCCCACACCGCGTTCATGTCGCGCACTGTACCGATGTGCGTCTGATGCCCAACAACATGTGTAAGATCGTGTGGCTCCCCCCCTCTTGGATTCCCATACAGAATACCTAGAAGCTGAAAAGTTCCCTTGGCCAACTGCGCCTTTTGACGACGCCTAGTGCCTCTGTCTCTGTTTCGTTTTCTGATTTCGCAATCGTTTTCAAAATGCTCTATTTTCGCCAAGAATAAGACGCTTTCGTCACTCATTTTAAGACATGACTGTAATCTTGCCCTTTTGAGCTTTTTTCTGGCGGACAAATAAATTAAAGACAATGCCTAATAGGTGTAATAAATATACATGATTTACAGTCCTCTCAAAACTGATGAGTTGGTTAAGCAAGGGATTTATTACTGACATTTATATTTATATATTTAACGAATATAAGGAATTTAAATTCAAGATCTGACATCTTACATTTAAATTTGTTATCATAATATATATACTCATTAAAAAAACCCTATGTCAGCAGAGTATTCAAGTGATGTCGAATGCCCAATAAAGATTTGTCATCTTTGCCAATCTTTTTGCACAGCTTTTTGTAGCATTTTTGGCGAATGTTTCGCCAAGCGTTGCCGAAACGGGTGGGACGCAAGCCAAACATGAATTAAATTAAAAATAAAACTATAGAAAATTGTAATTAAATAACTAAAAACAAAAATAAGCATGCACTCTGACAGACAAAGACCATTGTGTACCAAAATAAAATGTTGTGAGACAGCACGAAGACAACGACACTGACAACGACAACGACAACGACATCGACATCGGTGCAAAAAAATGGAAGAGGACGTCGGTATCGATAGAGGAAAATTTGCCAGAAATGCAAAAGAAGCGAGTGCATAGAATAATTGAAATTTTCAATGTTGCAAGTGCAGCAGCACAGAATATATCGATGAACATATTTTACCCTAAGGGTCTTCGAGAGGAAAATGTCACAATAAAGAAATAGAAAACTTTTCAGGCAAGGAGAGTACAAAGAAAGTTCGTATTTTCCTAAATAGGTGAAACCCTCGAACATTTCCTTAAAATTTACAAATTTAATACATTTGTTCAAGAATCAGGAGTCTAATTTTCTTAATCATTTTTAAATTTGCACAATTAAATGTTTTAAAAGGTTAATGTTAATGTTTTATTCAAGGTAAATCGATCTTGATATTGTCAAAAATATAAGGGTTGAGTATAAATTATGAATATTTTTTACAAATGTGAGGCAAATTTACAAATTTAATACATTTGTTCAAAAATGTTCCACTTAAATGTTTTAAAAGGTTAATGTTTTTATTCAAGCTAAATCGATCAGAAGTCTCTTAATATTGTTAAAAATATAAGCGTTTAGTATAGATTATGAATACTATTTACAAATGTGAGGGAGCTAAGGTATATCATGAACTCAAATACATTTTTTATGGCATACCTATGGATTAGTGAAAAATCGCAAATAAATCCCATGCTAAAACCTATTTTCAATGCCATATTTTTTGTTCGCTAATCCTGCCGACAGGCTAGTCCCCAAAATACCAATCAGCTGGTGGGTCGGTCAATCAGCCAGTCAATCAGTCAGTCAGTCAGTCAGTCAGTCAGTCAGTCATCACATCGCTCAGCCAACAAATAAGACTAACCCCCATTTTCGTCCACCGCCCCCTCCCAATTTCACTCTCGAGAAGTTTTCCCCAGCCGATGCGATTTTTCTCATACTTTTCATTGTGTTTTGCATCGTGTACCATGTATTCATGTGCGATTTTCCCGATGCGTGTGTGCCAGTGTGTCGCCTTTTTGTATGTGCATGTGTTTTGATTTCTTGATTTCTTGATTTCACTTCGTTTTATGATGCGCACATTTTTATGCATAAATTTTGACATTTGTTTGCTCTTTGGTTCCTCTTCACGTTTTTATGTCACCCAAAACGAAACGAAACGAAAGAAAATAAGAGAAGCAGATACGAATTCGAATATGTTCAATCATACATAACTTTTTTCAGATTTTTGATTTTGTATCCCCATCATCACCACCACCACTACCACCACAACTACAACAACAACAACAACCAGTACAACCACCAACAACAACATCAACAACAACAAGAACCTCATCGACGGCGTCAATTGCGACGATGGCTGCCATAAATACGGTAAGTACGCGACATCGACATCTAAAAAAAAATAGTGAAAAAAGCAAATCAACGCCAGCAGAAATAACAATTATGGGCGACAAAAAAAACAGCCACAATTGTGTGCAATCAATCGTGGAAATACATAATTTATGGCACATTCCCATAAATGTTAATATCCACATTCAAGCAATCTGTATCTGACATATCCAAACAATTTTTCATTTCGGAGCCATTAAATATTTATAAAGCTAACTACTCAAAGGCAAAGTTTCCAAAGTTTCAAAGTATTAGTTGAGTATTTATTGTCAAATTAGTCAAAAAGTAAAGAATTAGTCGCCTGAGACAATTTTCTTATTTTTAGACCCAACAACAAAATCATAATTGTTCGGTAAAATGGGTAATTTTGTATCGTAATTAAAAAATTATATAAACAGAAATTTAAAAGATACCAAATTCCAAATTAAATATAATACAAAACAATTGACAACATAAAACAATAAGAACATTTTATTAGACTCTATAATCTTTCCTCCCGGTGTACTATCCATAAATTTCCATAATTAACACATTTGCGTTGACAATAATGTTAATGTCATAAACCGTTTAAAATCCCATTTTTTAAATGAGCAAACTTCTGATATTACGCATACGGCATGTGGTACGCCAGCTGATACCCGTGCCTTTGAAGGCCTAATCATAAACAAAATTGAAAATTGAAGAACACGGAAAGGCAGACAGATTTGGGGCCATATGACCGAGTTACCCGATGATGAATCTGTTG
The DNA here is from genome assembly GCF_018152115.1 of Drosophila rhopaloa. Taxonomy (NCBI): domain Eukaryota; kingdom Metazoa; phylum Arthropoda; class Insecta; order Diptera; family Drosophilidae; genus Drosophila; species Drosophila rhopaloa. The sequence continues at coordinate 1,583,025 of NW_025335047.1, forward strand.
TTGATGATGACGACGGCGGCTTTTCTTCAGCCCTTGCACAAACATGTGTTTCAGCTCATTTTACTAATAAGCAAGAGAAAAAGAGAAAAGAAAAGTCCGATGACAAATTGCCGCCCAGCATATTCAATTTTACGCTGACATCATACCGAAATCATTAACATATCGGCAGAATGGGACCTTGCCAAATTCAAATCTGGCCATCAAAATTGGTCGAAGTCTGGCTGCAAGGGAAATATGATTTTTGGCAGTTTTCCTGCAACACCGCCATTCATTCATTCTTCGCCAGCTTTTTTACGGTAGGTTTTTCCGAGTGACATTGACATTTGATTGACACGTGAATCACGCCGTAAAAATATGCTCTGGAGGATGGGCAACAGGATACTTCACCCCGATCGCACCTCTCGACTTTCAGTTGCCACAGAAATGCCAGCCAGACATGGGGATTTTCTAATAAATCTTTTCGCTTGTGCAAGAGAGCAAACACATAATTACTTGATACCTGAATTGATTTAACGTGAATATAAGTTATGAGGCCATTTGATTGGGAGAAGGGAGATTCACCTTTAAAGGAAGACTATTTATTTTTCTTCATCTTCATGCAACTTGGGCCTTTCCCAGAACTCATTTCGCCTTTGATTATGCAAAGCATTTCAAAGCAGCGACAAGGTTATCACAACAATTGATAAACATAAATCTAATTTACTTCTTCGAATGGCCCCTGCCCATATATATCTCATAGCCCACTGGCATATTTAAATAAACAATTTGTGTTGCCGAGAACATTAATGCGGGGGCGTGCCACTTGTGGCTCCATTTCCAGTTCAGTTCATTGAGGGAACTTTTTCATTTGGCTAGCCGTGTTTTTTTTGCCCACAACTTAAACAATAATAAAATTGCTGTTTATTTATTTTACGTGAAATTTTATGCGTCCGAAACGAATTTATGCCAGTCCAGTGTCTTCGTTCTGCTTTTTTCGTACTACTCACTGAGTTCTTGTTTTGTTTCCATTGCGGTCAGCGTCGCAGGCACTTTTGGGAATTTATGCTCTGCCGTTTTATTTATTTTCATTCGCGATTTGTTTTGTGGTTATGGGCAACTGCAGGCCACATTAATTGGGCATCGGCTGCGGTTTATAAAGCATTAATTGCCCCATCTAACAACAGACCCCCTGCGACCCGATTTCCCCCCTACGGCCAATTTATGGTTGCACTTTTACGGCATTTAAATTAATATATGTCGAGTGGCTGCCAAGCATATGAGCCGAAAAATGACTGACTAAAATACGCAATTGTTCTGCGAGTGCCAAATGCGACGAGCTTCTGCACTCACAAAAAATACTAGTCCTACAACTAAAAAAATTTTAAATCCTATTACTGATATTTAATATTTAAGAATATGAATTCCAAATATTATAAAGTTCTAATATAGAAGCTAAACTCACAAAAAATTCTAGCTTCAATTTCAAATGCTATTATTTTCGAGTGTTATTTTTGTAATCTTTAATAATATGAATTCCGAATATTATGTTCTCCAACAAAAAAAAGAAATAGAAGAAGTTTTAATATTGAAACTAAACCTACAAAAAATACTAGCCCAAAAACTAATACAATTTTAAATGCTATTATTTTTAATATTTAAGAATATAAATTCTTAATATTATGTTCTCAAACAAAAAACAAATAGAAAAGGTTCTTAAACATTTATTTTTAAGAGTGTATAGAGAAAACCTAGTATTGTTAAAAACGAAGTACTTCAAAGTAGTATTAATTTTTCTAAGTGACATGAGAAATGGGGCAGACGGCGCTTCCGTACTTACTGCCCGTTGGGGCGGTGGTTTCAGGGGGCGTGGCGCAGCAGCCCCACTTGTCCTACTCACAGTGAAATGCATTTAAATTCAATTAATTATGCGACGCGTCGTCCATTAGGCGACAGTTGCTGTGAATTATCAATAATCTCGACTAATCTCGCCTGACAGCCATTGCTGTCGTGCCTTTTGGCAGCGATTTCGGGAGTCTCCCCACCACAACACCCCCCACCCATCACAATCGAAATCACAACAACACCATCACACAGACTGCGACACAGATGAATTATCAGCCATTGAGATGCCGATCTGCATTCCGCAGGTACCGAAGAGCATCCACCTGCCACTGACGACTCTCAGCAGCGCGCCGCGCGTGTTGATGTGCAGCGCATCCGTGGGAAGCGAAGGATCCGTGACTCTGCAACTGCGGGATGCGAACGCCCTGGAGGCACATACCGCGAAGACAGCAGCCTCATCCACGACGTCACCGAACGGCGCTTCAGGAGCGCCAGCGTCGACGCTAGAGAATGCGCTGACCATTGGCTATCCGGATCCGGAAATGTTGGCAGATGTCTTGGGCACCATTCAGACAGCCTGTAAGTAAACTACAGTGTGCGCTGCATTCTTAAGAGTCACTTATTTCCAACCACAAGGCTATTAGTTTTGTATTTCAACTAGATTGTTGAAAGTCACAAAAAATGTGTCAGCAATACTCCCAGATCTGTAATGGAATCAAACAAGTTTTTTAAAATTTTAATATCTTATTAATTAAATTCAACATATTTAAAAATGATAATATTTACAAAAAAAACTTCCAGTATTTGGAGGGCCATAAAAAATAATTACCTAAAAGCTTTCGAAGCATAATTTATATATTCCCTACTGCCCAAATGGCTAAAATATTGCAAACCACCAGGAACGTTTTAGTTTTGAGACACACTTTGACAACCAATTGTTTTTCTTTATATACAAAAAAAGAGATTCTAAAAATATAATCCAAAATAACAAAGAACAGTCACTCCTTATTATAAATTAAAATGGGTTGCCAAAGGTTATTAACCACAGATTATTAACCTTTCAATACAAGAATTATAGATGACCTAAACTGCATGAATTATCCGAAATTTCCGCTTATCAAGGTGCGCTAACCAATTTCCTTTTGCCTTGCAGCTCTCAAGAACAACAACTCAATCACAGCAGCAACTTCAAGCAATAGCTCGGCCAAGTCGGCCAGCAGCAATCATCTGAACAATCCCAATAAGATAACGATAACCAGGCGCAGTGTGCAGTCGGTCAGCACCTCCACCTCCACGAGTACTATTAATACCAGCAAGAGCAACACCAGCTACATCAAGAACTGCTTGATTCGCAGCAGCAGCTGCAGCAACACGGTCACCAATGTCACGACATTGGCGCAGATTATGAGCAACAGCAGCACGAGCAGCGCCTCCAGTTTACTCAGCCAGCACAACAACAACAGCAACTGCAGCAACAGCAGCAACTTCAGTACCGCCTCCTCCGTCGGCAGCAGCATCAGTGTCGGCAGCAACAGCAGCAACAGCAGCAGCAGCAACTGCAGCAACGGCAGCAACAGCAGCAACAGCAACGACAGCAACAGCAGCAGCGGCGGTGGACACAGTTTGAGTTTCAAAGGCACCGGGCGGCATGTTCCCGTCGGAGGATTGAGTTCATCGGCGGCAGTCACAAGCGGTAGCGGTACCGCGAGCGGTATCAGCAGTATCATCAGCGTCGAGGCGCCGCGGAAAAATCGACCCAAGTTATCCTCACCCACTCGTCACGGACCGCAGCAGTGTCAGGTGGGAAATTCTATTATATTATGATTTATATTCCTTTTTTTTATATCGAACAAATGAGAACGTTGAAAGGGCTATTTGGCCATTAATTAGTCGCTGTTTCTTAGGGGCTTTTCCTTTCAAAAACCATCCTCAATGTCAGCTGGCTTTACCCAAATCCCCAAATATTCGTGGCCTAATCGCTTGTTTATCGCTCATTCTGAGCCAACATGTCGTGCAGACAGTCGTGCAATATTTATAAACAGACATTAAGGTCGTCTCGTTCGAGTGGCAGGTGAAACGCGCACAGAAAGTGCTATTGCCCCACTCCCTCATCTGGTGCCCCCTCTTCTGCCAATTTAATTCCCCCGAACTGCCACTTGGAACTAATATTATGGCCGAAGTCGGGTGCGTTTACACACAGCGCTAATTGAGCGTAGAACCCGTCTAGTTGGCCAGTTTCTTTGGGTTGGCAGTTGCGAGAATTGATATTTCGGGAATTGTGGGAAGACCATCAAAGGCTAGCAATCATTTCCAAAACAGACTTTCAACATATTCGTTGCACCGAGCAAAATATTCTTAACTAGGTCGTTCCTAATACCCAGCTATGGAAATTAAGTATGATAAAGCATAATTTTCTAAAGAAACTAATTTTGAATGGATATACATTTGGGACATTATATTAAATTTGTATTTTACAAAAATTTTTAGTTATTTAACTGCACATTACCTTAACAGGTATTATTGAATTTTATATTATTAAAGTGGAAATCAAATAAGAAGGGATAAGCAAACATTATAATTGGGTTTAGTTAATTGCGACTTATTTTAGTTCTATTGACCGATCAATAAATATAATATATTTAACAGTATAGAATTGGATTAAAAACTTTATCATATAAATGATAATAATAATATACATATAATAAATATATTTGTCTTTTAACTGACTGTCTAACATATCAAAATTTTTTCAGTCAACGATTTAAATTAAAGGACAATATTTTATTGTTTCCGAGAGATCGATTTAAACGAATCTTTTGAGGCCTAAACATTTAATTGAGAAAGAAAATATCCACACGACTGACTTAGGTTCATTTCAAGATACATTTTAGCTGAATTCGATTAGTTTCAAGCTACAGAAAACCGATCCTCTTCTAGTTCTCCATTTCCAAAGGCGATTATTTATTTTGAAGCGCTTTTTCCCCATGTGAAAATTTTCCATCAGAAACTCACTCGCTGACTTTTGAAACAGCTCTCGCCCGGGGCATTCAACACGTCTCGACGTCTGTCAATAAAACTGACAGCCGCTCAAAGTGCCGAAGCCCTCAAGTCCTTCTTTTTTTTGGGTGTCTAGTGGAGGGGACGGCGGTAAAACACATTTTATGACGCGTTTTACGATACTGCGGATGTGGAGATGTTTGGTCAGCATCGGGGAATTTCACTCCTGCTGCAGGCAATCAAACGAGCACACACACGTGTTCCTGCAGATAGTTTACGGAATGAATGTGGCCTAGCTTTTGGCCGCTTTTGGTTTGAAATTCGTCGGTCGTAATTAGCATGCGGTATGTGGTGGCCGAAAAAAAAGGCAACATAACGTATACGCAATGTGGCTCATTAAAATGTTCGAACGGCGAATGCGGCGACGGCCGCAGCGCTTTCAATTATCTAGAGGGCAGCCGACAGCCAGCGCTAATTACGCTTCTCCTACGTTCTTCTCTCGGACTTTTTATAGATTTGTTGCAAGATCTTTGGAAATGCCTCGGCGCTGGCCAAGCACAAACTGACGCACAGCGACGAGCGGAAATACATCTGTGCGCTCTGCTCGAAGGCATTCAAGCGGCAAGATCACTTGTAAGTAAATGAGGCGCACTAACCAGTGATCTGATGATCTGTTGGAGCCACTGAACCAGCCCACTAAACCATGTCCTCTTATCCTTCAGAAACGGACACATGATGACTCATCGGAACAAGAAGCCTTACGAGTGTAAGGCGGATGGCTGTGGCAAGTCCTACTGCGATGCCCGCTCCCTGCGGCGTCATTCGGAGAATCACCACGCCGGCGGGGCAGCCACGCCCACCACCAGCAACTCCCTCTCGCCCACCGCCAGCTCGAGCGGCACGAGCAACAGCAGCAGTGCCGGCGTAGCCACCAGTTCCCTCAGTCTTTCGCCGGCCACGGCCAGCGGGGATGCCAGTTCCCCGGACGGAGCCACCTGCATCCGCACCTACATTTCCACGGGCAGCTCGGTGGTGGACGCGGCCACTGGGATCGCCCTGTCGGAGGAGCAGATCAAGGCCATGAACCTGCCGATCAAGACGGGCGTGACTCTGCTCTCGCCCACCACCTCCACCTCGTCGAACGCCTCCTCCACGGCCTCGTCGGCCAGCTCATCGCTTTCCTCGGCGGGATCGGGTGCGGGTTCGATGTCGGGATCTGGATCTGCATGCGGATCCATTTCGATGGCCCCTTCGCCATCCAACTCGATGGTGGCCGCCAGTTCGCCCACCATAACACTCAGTGATGGCATGAGTCTCGAGGGCGAGGGCCTGACCCGCGAGCAGCTGGATCTCATCAGCAAGATCATGCAGCAGACGAAGCAGACGAGTGCCCAGGTCACCGTCTCCTCGCCCACCAGTGTCAGCTCCTACAAGATCAACACCAACTCGTCGCCATCGCAAAACAGACCGCGCACCTGGAACATGCAATTGGTAAGAGCTCGACATATATATATATTTTTTTTTTTAATAGATCGGATATAAAATCAAGTAATTACATAACCCCTTCACAGCTAAATAGTGCCCAAAATGTTACCGTCACCGTGGAGGACAACTCCGATCTGGCGGCTCCCTCCTCCAATTCGCCCGTGGAGGTCAAGGAGGAGGAGCTGAGTCCCCAAATAGTGGGCAACATGAATCCCCACCTGCTCAACATCGTCAAGCTCGACAAGCCCGTCGAGTGCAATCTCTGTCACCGAAAGTTCAAAAACATACCCGCCCTCAATGGGCACATGCGTCTGCATGGCGGCTACTACAAAAAGGATCCGGAAACGAAGCGCAGCGAGAAGAAGGACTCCAGTGGTCCGCCCCTCCAGACGGCCAGCATCGGAGTGCGCGCCCTCATCGAGGAGAAGATCATCAGCAAGCGCAAGGACATGACTAAGGTGGGTGGACAGTTAAACCCAATCTCCTTCAGAGCTCTATTTAGGGGTTACACCACTGTAACCCTTGTTTTTGTGCGCGATTTTTTTTAGACCAGAAGGAGGGGGAGTAAATGAATGAAACTTGGGGATGTTGTTAATAATGTATTAAAGTGTACAAAATCATTTTTTTATAAAAAAAAAATTCAAAATGGCGGCGTTCTAAGACGTATTTCGTGGGAAGGCCTCCGCGGCACGCAGCATAAGTGGTGTAAATTTGAACTTAAAAAAAAAAAAATAATCCTCGTAATCTACATTAGTATAGCTAAAGAAACACGTACGGATTTTTAAAAATATTGATTCTTGTGAATTTGGCGAAGTTTTGACAAAAACAATCGTAATTTATTTATTGGAAAATCCGTACGTGTTTCTCTGCGTATTTGCGTTCTAAAGATGTGGTCAAAATTTCAATTGAAAATTTAAAAACAAAAATTTTTTTTGGCGTAATTGTTTTCCTTCACATTCTAGGATAGTTAAACTATTTTTTAAGAAAAAAAATCATTTTTTTGAAAATTCTACAGTGGTGTAACCCCTTAATTGACCAAGGATTCCATTTTAAGACCTGTTATTTTAAATACACCATTCCAATCACATCTCTTTCAGGGCTCCTTTGTGGTTCCCGCGCCACCACACAGCAGTGGCACCACCACCACCCTGCGCCGGTCGATCAGCGACCTGGAGAGCTTCCTCAACCCGAAGACGAGCACCAGCAGTCACACCCAGACGATGACCACCAGCACGGGCACCACCACAGCGGTTCTGCCGGCGGCCACCACCATCAAGAGCAGCAACGGACTGAGCATCCAGCAGATTGGCCTGCCGCAGAGCATCGAGATCTTCAGCGGGGGTCAGAAGCAGGCCAAGACGCTCAATCTGGGCACGGGCACCAATACGATCACCATAACCACCAACAATGTGCCCACCACAACGACAATGAGTGCTCTGACTGCATTGAAGGCGGGAGGTACCATTAGCGGCATCTCCACGGCCACCAACACGGATCCCAAGGACTCCACTCTCATAGAGCTCCTGAAGAGGGGAACTCGCATTGCGGTGACTTCCAAGAAGGCCCAATCCCAGTGCCAATCGGGAGCTGGCATAATGATGACCTCCAGTGGAACGACTGCAAGTGCAATGGGCGCCGTCACCGAGTTGACCACCATTGGTGGCAGTGGCGTGCAGACGGTTGGCCGGCAGATCATCACCAACAACAACCGCACCGTGATCATACCCTCCGATGTTCAGGTGGTGTCCACCCGGAGCAAGCTGAGCAGCTTGAGCAGTTTGGTTAAGAGCAACATCACCAGCAGTGGCAGCTGCTCCTCGGGGAATCTCCAACTGGCAGATGGCACACCGCTTTCCCTGACCATCGCACCCAATCAGGAGATCTCGGGAGATGGAGCCGGCGGAACGGGCAGTGTGATCACCAGCGGCGGAGGAGGAGTCTACACAGTGACCTACACCAGCGATGGCACCGATCTCTTCGACGAGGCCGAGGTGTACAACGTTTCGGACACGGAGATGCTGCTGCAGACGGTGGACTCCATGGAGCTGCTCAACGACGAGGAGGACGAGCCGCAGATTAAGAGCGAACATTCCGAGGACTTTGCCCTGCTGAGCGAGGCCGGCGACAGTGCCCACACCCAGTTGGTCAAGTTGGAGCCGGAAAGTGGGCAGGCCAACGCATCCGTATCCGGCACAAACACCACGCCGCTGCCCACCTTCCAGCAATTCCATTCCAAGGAGCTGATCATGCAGAACAGTTCGCAGATCCAGGCGATAGCCAGCATGCGGGGAAGCGGAGTCCTGGCCTCGCCCCTCCACTCGCCTCTGGCCTATCCCACGCCGCCGTCGAGTCACGAGAACATGGCCCAGAGCTCGCCGTTCATCGATGATGCAGCCGCCCAGTTTGTGGACGCCAGCAACACCTTCTTCGGAGACAAGACGGACTTCTCGCACATCTACTTCAAGACGGACGAGGGCGAGGCCACCATCGAGCAGTTGAACGAGCACGACAACGAGAAGATCCTGAAGCTGAAGTCGGTGCTGGAGGAGAGCAGCTTCGATCCCTCCATCAAAGTGGAGGATCTGCTGAATGGCACGGACGATGACACCGAGTGCGATCTGCGGGAATTCGCGGAAACGAATCTCTCCTTTCTGGACGAGGATCAGGAGTTCCTCAACGACTCGCGCAATGCCACCTCCCCGCTCTCGGAGTCCTTCTTCACCAGCGGCATTGGCTCCGCGGAGGATGTAAAGCAGGTGCTGAGGGAAGTCCTGCCCGACGAGAACATGCAGCTGCAGCTGAGCAGTGAGCAGCAGGGGGAGAACATCATCGATCTCTACTATCTGCCCGGTCTGGGACTGCAATCCCAGATGATGCCCAACTCGGAGGACCCCTTGCTCTCCTCCTCGCCCCGGGAATTTGGTCAGCAGCGGCAGCAGATGGCTCTGCAGGCCACCAGCATGCAGCAGCCACTGGAACAGGGCAACGGCAACATCTACCAGCAACAGCAGCAGCAGCAACAAGAGCAACAGCAGCAGCCACAAGCGCAGCAGGAGCAACCGCAGCAACAGCAACAACAATTGCTGCTGCCCCAGCAACCACTCAACCAAACGGAATCCCTGCCAGCGGTGGGCCAGCAGCAGGGTGACTTTATGCTGCCCCTGGTGGGTGGCCACGGATTCACCCAGGTCACCAGCCAAGCCCAGTACATGGACAACGGTCAGGGTGGCATGGCGATGCAGCCCCTCAACAGCCTGCTGCAACCTCTGCTCTATGGTGGGGCAAGCACTTCCACTCACAACGCCACCGCCGCCGGGGGCAACGAAGCCCTGCTCACCACCGATTGCCAAATGAATGCCGGACAAGGCCAAATCGAGGCGGGCCTGCTGTTCGCCTGCGGCAACACGACAGCCGTGGCCAGCAAACCGCTGCCCAATCCTCCCAGTGTGGCCTATCTGCAGCCGCTGTCGAACCAAACCAATTCCATTCTGAAGCGCCGCCTCCGCTCCAATGCGCCCCAGGAGACGCACAAGTTCTCCAAGTTCCACACCCTGTCGCCGCATCGCTCCAAGCTGCGCAAGCCATCCCGCACCCACTACACACCCGCACCGCTCCTGAATCCGGATCGCAAGGGCACGGGATTGTACTGCAATGTGCGCAAGCAACTGGGTCAGGGTCTGTTCGACGCCTTCGACGACGACTTCGGGGATTCGGTGGGTCTGGTGGACTTCTCCGACGAGTCCAAGGTCAATCTGGGCTCGACCTACCAGGCGCAGATACCCAGCTGCAGGCCAATGGAGGAGGCCACTCGGGAGGCACTGGGCGCCGAGCTGATGTGGAATCCCGAGGTGCAGGAGGACGACAAGATCCTGATGCGATACATTGATCTCAGCAAGTCATCGGCCGTGCCCATGGGCAGTCATTCCGAGGAGGTGGCGCTCCACACGCTGCTCAAGGCCAAGGGGAACTCGGCGGCAGCGGTCCTGACCCTGCTCCAAACCCAGTCCGGCGCCTTCCAGATGAAGTGGACCGCCTACGAGCTGGAGCAGTTTCTGCGAGGACTGGAGAAGCATGGCAAGGACTTTGGCAAGATTGCCAGTGAGGTAAGTCTTAGTGTGGAGCTTTACAAAACCATTATAATAAAGTTACAACTAAATTGACTTAAACAAAAAAAAAAAAAACAAAGCTTACTTTAATGACAGATGTTATAGAAGTTCGACTATACTTTCAATTAATTCACAGTTAGGCCAGTTTAGATTTAAGAAAGGATGTTTAATAATATAGTACATTAATTTAAAATGTTTTATTCCTCTTGCAGTTGCAGACAAAGTCCTCCGGGGAGTGTGTGCAAATGTACTACTTCTGGAAGAAGCTGTGCGTGGACTACAAGGTGTCGCATTTGAAGATGGAGCCCGTGGTGGTGATTGCACCGGCGGTGGAGAAGCCCTATGTGTGCGAGATCGCAGACTGTTCAGCGGTAAGTCTTAGGTTCTAAGCTGCAGCAGCATGCTATTTCCCCCAAACCCGAGCACGAATTGCAGATCCCCAACCCGAACGCCAAGGCCCCACCTCACCTCACTGGCTCTTTCTGTTTTCTTTCTTTCTGTACATAACGCTCGAATATAAAACCGAAATCTGACCAATCCCCGCCTGCGCCAAATGTATAGAGCTTCAGTTCGAAAGCGGCGCTGCACGGCCATGTTCGCATACACGCTTATGGCCGCAGTGCCAGCAGCAACACCAACAGCAGCAGCAGCAGCCACATGCAACATGCCGCGGCAAATAGTGCCAACTCTACCAGCAGCAGCACTAGCAACACCAACAACAGCAGCAGCTACGCATGTGCAACGCTCGCCAGCAGCAACAGCAATAATCCCGGCAACAATGCCACACCAGCAGCAGCAACACACGCCGGCAACATGAGTCAGCACGGCAGCAACTGCAATAGCAATCCGAATGCAGCGACAGCAACATCATCGCTTTCAATCACGCCCAAATCGGAATCGGGCATGGGCAACACTACTTTACCAATTGCCAAGGAGGGCGAGTTCCCCTGCAAGGTGTGCGGCAAGTAAGATTCCCCCAAAACAATTTGCAACAATCAAAAAAAAAAAAAAACGTGAAATCGTATGAAAATTCGAAAATCCGCAAGCGATTTGAGTGCCCGTAATTGAGTTGAGATCGTAAACGCACGTTGTACCGTAAAATAACTTCTGTATCGTATGCCGTATACGAGTTCTTGGTTTCTAGATCTTGAGTTTACTGTACCTATTGTTTTCAAAGAATTCTTCAGTTCGGTTCAGTCATCGTTTGTACGTTTTGAGTTACATTATCGCTACCCTCTTTCTACTTCTTTCTATAACTTAAGTTTTAGTAGATACCTCTTGTGAATCCTAAGTTTCATTCGTATGTCACTTTCCGACTTCTATGCCATTTAGTTAGAACTTTCGTCAAGCGATATTAACTGTTGTTATTGTTGTTGTATTGTATTGTTCCATGATGCGAAACCCCAATATCAAATCAAATCAAATCAAAACCAAAATCAAATAACGAATACAAACAATAAATCGCAATTGCAATTTTAAAGCGAAGAGTCACAACTCGCAAATAGACGTAACCGTAACTGATATCAGCTCCACAAGTCCACCAGAACAGCACGCTGGCAAAACACTCGGTAAGTAGGATCCGATCTCACCTTTTGGTTCATTTCGATATCCCTCTTCCGTTCTCACACTCCATTCACTTGGTCTCTGTTCTCTAATTTCGTGTATTATTGTAATTTGTTTTCGATAATCCTACTCACAGCGCCAAATGCCTCTGCATTTAATAACTTTTGTAAATATCATATTTAAAAGAACGGGCTGGTAGATCACCTCTAAAACAACCTCTTCAATCCTTCATTTGTAAATTGGAACAGCTGACCTTCGGCGTTTAAATAAACCATATTTACAAACCCCGAAAAAAAGCACAACCCGAAAGCGGCTTTATCATTCCAGCGCACAACAGACTTCAACTCTTCCGTTTTCTTCAAGATATATATGTACTTAATCACTAATTTATTTAATTTTTTTATGTACTCCTAAACATAAACTCTCTATTTTCCATAGTTATTTATAACAACAAAGCAAGTTTTACCTCCACACAAGGCTAAGTAAGAAGAAGTGAAGAAAAGATTGAAAAGCTGACCAGACTTTAAGTCTATTTCGTATCTCCGCATGACTCTCTGCCCAGCTATTACCTATGCATGTGCTATACAATATATGATCTATGTGCTTCATTATATCTAAATGTCCAAGTAATCCGCCTAGTCTGCATTTTAGCTGGTAGTTATCGCGATCAAAGGATCCAGACCTATGTGTTCTCATGGTGCCCGTCTTCTGCTCTTTTCTCCTGCCAGGGTCTTCAATAAGGTGAAGAGTCGCAGTGCGCACATGAAGACGCACCGCGTCCAGGAGCCGGATCAAAAGCACCAGCTGAACCACCAGGCTGGCATAGGATTGGCCACCACCATCGCCACATCAACCATCACCACCCCGTCGTAGGGACCGATCGAAAAGGATAAAGGATAATGGACAAGGAATTATTAAGGCGAACATAGCAAACAAACAAAAATCGATTGACAATCGCATTAAGCAAGCAGCAAGCATTGTTTACCACTGTTAGAATTTATGCTTAGACGAATTTGAGTCTAAAAATCAATGTCACGTGTACGTAGTAGTTAAAGGCATTTCTTCACTAGGTCTATCTCTAAATCTAAATCTATCTCTCTACCCCACTCTCTCAATCACTTCTATATCTATCCCCTAAGTAGAAGACACTGCGACTCGCACTAGGTTATAAGTCTAGCCAAGGATTGGTACAAGTTCAAATTGAATTGTTATTGACTAATGTAGGCAAGTGCAATATTTATGTTGAAGTACTAGTATAATACGAAATACGAATATGTAAGTGTATACCTACCGTTTTTTATAGTAGGCGTTTATTCTGCTCGACTCGACTGTAGATGTACTCTAAAACTATACTACAAATATGGCTAAAGCTAAGGCGAAATCCCGATCTATGATAAACACTAGTGCATAATTACTGTTAACTACAAGTTTTTCTACTCAAATACTCGTACATAGTTGCAACACACTACACTGATACTTTACTAGGGCGATAAATGATAAATGATAAATGTGTAGGACGTAAGAGAATCTCTATATATACATACTTGATATAATTACATGCCTAGGTGTACGACGTATGCGATATATGATTGTTGTTCTAGTTTTAACGACGCAAGTCAGCAACTCCGAGTAGTTGAAGTTTTACTTAGATTGTACTTACCTACCTACGAACCTAAACTATTGAACTATGGCTTAGATACCGAAAACCCAAGAGAAAATCTAGTGAAATCAAGTGATATTGAGTGAGATCAAAAACGATTTTAGCTAAACGTGAACAAAATTCAATGCACACCAATGTAAATGGAAGTTGAGAAAAGTTTTAACTTTACTTTTAACGCAAAGATGTAGGTTGTAAGAGACACTGTACATAAGAGTCTAGCAAATTAACCGATAAGAAAGGATGTCTTTCAAATTTCTCCAAAACGCATAAAAGACATTAATCTATTTATAATTATAGATCCCCTGCCCCTGCCCACACCCACAAATACAAAGGAAAAACAGAGGGTTTGAACTCCGAACTTTGAACTTTGAACCCCACTAAGAACACACACACACACACAGATACACTCACAGTGCCATTTTTATATAGGCCTAGGGTATACATAGTTATTATATTATTATTATTATAATATTAAATTAAATGGTACAACAGTAAATCTGCCAGTAATTTGAACAACAACAAGAATCACACGTTTTCCATTTGGACAGTGAGCTAATGTACTACAACAAATTGATCAATTGATTCAACATTTCTGAGGCAAATGCCGCCGGGTGGTATGTTATTGACAATGGCGTAAATTAATCTAGTTTAATGTAAACCAAAACCAAAACCAAAACCAAAGCAAAACCAAATGAAATACTCACGTTTAGTCTAATACCTTCCGCCCCTTTCCATTCACCAAAACCCATAGATTCGGACAGAAATTTGGAAGATGGGAACTATTAGCAATTCTTATGGTTGTACTCGCCAGTTGTGTGCGTCACTTTTTCTAATCAGGTGCTGTAAATAGAAAGAGCGATATACAAACCACCTCGAAACTGGAGTAACCATTCAGAGACGGGGTCTGTCACTCCACTATTCATTTTTCTGGCCTTGTGTTCGCAATAGCATTAGTAGGCATACAATAGTCATAGATTAAGTTGATGTACGACATAATTCTTGCATATTTTTTGGTGTTATATACAATAAGCGTAAGCAGATATACATAAAAAACCGATACAGCTACAGCAGCCCACCATAAAGCACCTTCAGTAACTGTTTGTTGTGGGCCTTCAAAGCCGTTTAAAGACTTTCTCGCGTACAAATACAAAACCGAATACCTACATCCCCTTTCAATCTGTAATGGTCATCCTTTGTTGTGTGCATTTTCTCCTCAGAAGTCTTCCGTTTCCGCTTCCATTTCCATTTCCGTTTCCGCCTGAGTTGGTCCATCTATTCTGTTCGATTCTGTTCTATGCTCAAATGCCTTCAAGCGTAAGTCTTAAGTATTATTAAATAAAGTATCCACAAATGAGTGTTTATCCTTAAGTAAGTGTTCAAATCTAGAGTGTAACGCTAGCTTAAGTTGACATGTGTGTGCACTTTGTTGCTTTTGAAAAAGTTTCCTAAAGACAAAGAAAGGATAGATGTAAAGTTAAGCAACTGCTCGAACGTCTAGTCAAATGCGGTAGATATATCACCTAATTTATTTATGTTTTATTTTAAGTTTCATTTACTGTGCCAAAATGTTTATCGTTTACCAATTAAATGATTTCAACTGTTTCATTTTTCACACGATCGTCTTGCCTTTTTATTTTCCTAGTTAAACCATTGCCGAAAATAGTAAAGGACAATCTGTGACATTGAGTGCTACTTCCTCTATGTTTCCAAGCGATTATTTCCGGAATCATCTGCAAAATCTCAGCGGCAGCGGTTCCGCCTCACTCACTTTATTCGAATACTCTGCGTTGTGATTGTTCATTAAGCGAATGTAAAGATAAACTGTATTTATGCAATACAAATACGTATTTAAAAGTAACCTGTATATAGATGGCGGCCCACGTGGCTCCAGCTTCCTCAAAAGCCAAACTAATTCTAGCTCAAACGTCGAATTCACTCGAATCATCAGTATATACAATTTAGATTCTAATTCAAAGACACTATATAGTTGCATGAGTGGTTTACTTCTTCTCAGCATCTGTTTGCCATATTTTGTAAATCATACTACCATAAATGTCATACCGAACGAACGAGAACCGAATATTAAAATTAGAAAACGCAACAGAATTACTTCGAAATACAATACAAAACCTTTTGAAATTGAAAACGATTGATAATAGCTATTAGACATATCAATTTTATTTAAACCGAATTGAGAAATCCATTCAAAAATATATATATATGTATACATAGTCCGTACACCTCCGTGTGCATCTGTGCATGTTTGCATTCCTGTTTAGCCAAGTAAGAGGTCATTTTAAGCGTCATCGTAGTATTTACAGGATCTTCTGTGAGGCACCTCTTTCGAATCTTTGCTTTCATGCGGAATCTCAGAGTATTTAGACTGACGAGTAATAAAACAATACGAAATTATGAGATATAACTTTGACGCGTTCCATAAAACCTTCGTTTCGGTGCCGAACAACGATCGATCGCGATCTTACCTAAGGACGCGATGTATTGCGAGACAAACTTTACCGCTCAGTATTATCGAAATGCCCGATTTCCTTTCCGAAAACGGAAACGGAAACGGTCGAATACAAATCGGGCGGATCGGCCCTGCTATGATTAAGTACCATATACATACAAAGAACTACACAAATCTACGATGTAAGTTTTAACTGTAATATGCAAAGAAACACTTTTATAAAGAAGCAAACTGTTACTTTATGGCATTTAGTTGAGATGCTGTAACCTCTTGTTGATCGTAAATTGTACTTAGCATGTAATACCTATTTAACTCGCAGACACCTACACACGAATACGGCATTAAAAAATATATAAATGTATTTATACAGTGCTAATATTAATATTCTGATATGAACGAATATTTTATGGTACATCTATATATGTACATAATAAGAGTAAATGTTTTCATGGTTGTAAACTGATGATCAAAAATAGATTTAAACAATTTTACATGCTTTTATTTAAACGCAGTATTACTTCGATCTTGCTTTACACTTTTTGGTACCTAATAATATTCAATAATAACGTCACATATAATGCATTTCTTTCAACGAACACAGACACGTCTCCTTCGTTTAACATCATTCATTGTTTTTACCAGACTTACAATCTCACAAACGATGCAATGGATAAACGAAATATTTTCTGAACATCACACACTTTGATAAGAAATGATCAATGTAAGCGATATTTAAAAGAAAAATCATGAATATTCCCTCCAAATAATTTTTAAAAAATTACGTATTTGCTAGAAGTCAAATCTCTGATAAATGTAATGGAAGGAGACAGAAGGGGATTAAGGGTTCTCAGGAACCTTGGCATACTGAGAAGGGGAAACTGTCTATAATGGAGAAATAATGTATTTAGCATGATGTTACCAGTTACATTTAACGTAATTACAATTACAATGATTATTGTGTATTGCATGTGTATGTGAAGTGTATGTAATTACAAGTAAACTCTACAAAAACCGAAAAAAACGAGATAAGTGGAAGGAGAAACTGTGGCACACTTTTGCCATTTAATAGTAGTCAATTCTTCAAAACGCATTAGGTTAAGAGTGAAGACGGCATGATGATATATGGACACTATTTTCTAAACGTATTACAACAATAATTTATGAATTTGTTGGTAATTTTATACATATATATACACAGTTACTTTTGTTAGCTAGCAAAACGACAACGACAACTTAGGTAGCGCCGAGGTAGATAAACTTTATGAATGTTGTACCCAAAGCCCACGCCCCGGACACCCGCGAGAGCACACTGTACAGGCACGAACCTCACGGCGGGATGGAGTCCTGGAATCCTGGAGTCCGTCCCTACGCATCCTACCAAGCTAGTTAGGTCCGCGTCCCTCGAAACACGTTTTCTCCTCATTGACACTCTACACTCCTCAATCGACACTCCACACTCATTGATTACAATCTATGTTGGATCCGTTGTACTCTGCCATTTTTGGTGTGATATTCTATTGGTTGTGGCGGTTATTTTAGGCCGCTTTACACATTGTTGCATTTCTACTAATCGTAACTGGCCTAAACTGGGTCAGAATATTACGAAAAACGAATACTGATAAACCAAAAAAATTAAATGTTATATAACTTATTCAATTTCCTGTTGTTGTTTTGGTTGTACATGCGCAATGGTTTTTGAACTCGTTTTGACTAACTGTAACTGATTGCCAAACTTTGTTAACTATTTTAGTCCATACATACGTACATACATACTTTTAGGTTTAAGCACTTGTAATTTAATCGAACATGATTTGAGCAAACTTAATGAAAATGAACTAAACTTACAAAACACAAAACGAAAATAAAGTGGTGGTCGTAACTAATGAGAAGTTGTTTTAATTATTTTCAAGGAAGGTATAAAAATGGGTAAGTGGGGAACTGACTTGTTTAGATTGGGGATATACATAGAGCCAAATTTTGACCAGGGTTTAAATACAAAAAAGGTATTTTGTAAGAGTTTTGGTCGATTCTAAATACCAACCAATAATAATCAAAATAATTATCAACGTAAAAATGCCATAATAACTCGAACAAAGAAACAAGCCGTTTGCGCATCTCCAGTTTCAGCTTAGTGTCAAGCTAACGGTATCCTTCCGGAGAACTTGCTTCCTATTGGTCGACCAATAGGATTACATGGTATGGCAGCCATTATAAAAATAACAGTTGATCTGTCGACATATACTAATATTCTGGTCACTTGCTTAGCTTTCTGTTCCCCTAGTACTTCAAAATCAAAAATTGCCTAGTTTGCATGGGAAAAATAGGATTTTGTCGGTCCAATTTGACAAGCCAAAGCAGATTTTTTGATTTCAATCACCAGGCCAACATAATCCTTAGTAAGTATCCAAATTTCAGATTTCTGCGTTTAGCAAAGGCGTTGTCAGAATTTCTCCATGGGGGATTAAAATCGCGATTTGGGGGCTTTTGGCCCCCAAACCCCTGCTCTGGCTGACTAAGCCCTTGTGTGCTTAAACAAAACTAACGGCTGTTTTAAAGTATTCTGCAAGCTGGGTACTCATTGGTCGACCAATGGTGTCCGCCATTATTATCAGGACAGCCATTATGAAAAGGACAGCCATTATGAACAGAACAGCTGATCAGTCGCAACTTGCTTAGATACCCAGTCACTTTTTGAGCTTTCTGTTGGCCTGGTACTTAAAACTCAGAAAAATTAATTTTTATTTCGGTTTTTTGATCAAAACCTTGGGAAATAATGGTCGCACGATGGAATGCCATACCTCGTTGAATTCGTTATAAAATTTCCAATTGAATGGCATTCACAGCTAAAAAATTTCATTTTGGTCGATTTTTCGCCAAAAAAGATGAGCTAACCCCTTACGAAAAATGGCGAAATCCGGAGGATCCGGAAAAATCCACTTTTATTGTGGTTTTTTGATCAAAACCTTGGGAAATAATGGTCGCACGATGGAATGCCATACCTCGTTGAATTCGTAATAAAATTTCCAATTGAATGGCACTCACAGCTAAAAATTTCATTTTGGTCCATTTTTCGCCAAAAAAGATGAACTAACCCCTTACGAAAAATGGCGAAATCCGGAGGATCCGGAAAAATCAACTTTTATTGTGGTTTTTTGATCAAAACCTTGGTCGCACGATGGAATCCCATACCTCGTTGAATTTGTTATAAAATTTCCAATCGAATGGCATTCTTAATTTATTGAATGTGCTCGCGTATTGTGGGTGTTTACTGTACCACAAGTATTTAATCCTTTCTGCCACTCTAATCCCTTTTAAGTTTAGCTGAGACACGACCCCCAAAGCTTTTTCGTAGGGCTCTCCTTTTTTCCCGCTGCACTGCTCTCTCCTCTCTCTGTTTTTCTCTCTTCCTTTCGGATTCGTCCTTCCCCTCACACACACACTCAAAATGGCATTGTTGTTGGCGTTTGTCATTGTCCTTTTTGCGTTCGCTTTTGCTTTCGCTTTCGCACTCGTTTATTTAGTTCAGTGTGTTCAGTTGCGTCCTGGCTTCATATCCTGTCGCTATCCTTTGCTTTAGCGCTTGCCCAAGCGGTTTCAGTTTGAGGTCTTGAGTGCATTTAAGCGGCTGCAAACAAAAACATAACTGTGCGGAAGGATAAGCCAAATATTCCTGGCAATCAGTGGATGGTGATTAGTGAAATATATAAACGCAAGAATATCCTTGGAGTAATTGCCGCTTTCCGATAACCGGCTCGGATCGTTACTCTTTTTTACTCTACATCGGGGTTGTGCGTCTGCACTGAACGGCTTCAAAATTAACTACTCAAAGTACCACCACAACGCTATGTCCTTATCGGCCATAGCAAAAGTAAGTAAATCCCATCCAGCGTCATTGGCGCCTAGTTTGGCATTTGGCAAAAATCCATTCCCGCAACATCACTCATACCACGCGGCCAGCAATCTCTGACTTCAGTTTCGGTCTGGGACGCACTCATCCCCACGAGCGTTTCTGCAATTAGATTCTGCGCGCAGCGACAAGCTTTCCTCCCTCGCGTACACACTGCTAAAGTTTGGCCACCAGGGTTGTCAGGCGGCGAAAAGTTCGCAAACAAAAAAGTTACAGAATTTCTAGGAAGTCCTATAAGGATATAGCTTGGATTTAAATTAGTTAGGTAATAAAAAACATAGTCAGAACTCATATAGCTTGACATGTGAAGTATAATCATAAACATACATATGTTATGTTCTTATTTAAATCTTGACATATTCTGAGATCCAACGATTAGAATCTCAATCTCTTTTTTTGTCATAGGGCTATAATTATGTTAATTGTTTCTTTAATTATTTACCTAAAGCCACAAAAAGATTATATCCCAATTAGTTTGTAAACTAAAATGTAAATAAATTATTTTTGACCTGTGAAGAAACTTATCTCTTGAGGTAGCCCTTAACACACACCACACAATGCCTTATTGTGCCAGTGACCTGACAACCCTGCTCTAGGCTTTTGACTCAAACTCCAACTCAACGAACAACCCCTAAAAAAGCACACCCTCTGGCGAAACTTCTGAGCCAATTTTCTCTTGAGCAGGGGTCCTGTGTCCTTGGCGCTGCCTTCGCGCTGCGGACTCAGGACGACGACCACGACAACGACAACTTGATTAAGGTTAATGCCCCTAGCCGACCTTGGGGTGCGACACAGTTCGGGACTCGGGAGCTCGGCACTCGAAACGGGGCAGCTCGGATCTCGCAACTCGGAACTCGGTCCTCCTCGTCCTCACTTTCCCATGGGTTCATTGAACTTTTAGGGAAACTCATTATGCCGTGTGGGTGGCACACACGTCGATAGGCTCTGCTGGGTTGATTGGCCAGGCCGGAACAGCCAGCTGTGTGTATATCATTTTAGGGCTCGTCCTCGTCGGCGGCCATTGGGTATACCACCTATAGAACAGAACAGGGTCCTCCGCTGCCCCACTCTCCCCCCGAAGCTCTTCACTGTTGCTCTGCAGCTGTTGTCGGGCGCTATTTTTGGTGCAAGACGAACTTGCCGCCGTGCTTTTTGCCAGTCTGTCGCTGGCGTTGCTCCTGTCTGGACACCATGAATCATGTGGGTATATCTGCGATCCGAAGTCGAAAACCAGTGAGAAAATCTGTGTTATCTGTGAATAGAAAGCGATAAGTGCGTAATTGAGAGCTCTACTTTATCGGGAAGGCAAACAAAAAACAGCGCTAAATGCAAATGATTAAACCAGTTTGACTAGCCGAGACTTTGTCAGCCGCTTGTTGTGCCTCCACCCAACTCGTTATCAGCGGCGGCAACCTGTTCTGCGATATATGTGCCTCTCCAAATTAGAATAAATAGATTTCGTAATAGAGCTGGTGGGCCCGTCACGCCATTCGGCGCTGGCCAGTTGTGCTAAAATGTCTTCTAATCATAGTCCCCTTATTGTTTCCTCCTCCGACGCACAGCCAATACTCTACTCGTATTGGCGCAGCTCGTGCTCCTGGCGCGTGCGCATTGCGATGAACCTGAAGGAGATTCCCTATGACATCAAGCCGATCAGCCTGATCAAATCCGGCGGCGAGCAGCACTGCAATGAGTACCGCGAGGTGAATCCCATGGAGCAGGTCCCTGCCCTGCAGATTGGTGAGTGTGCTTGGGTTCTCTAAAAAAAACCTCTTTACTTGACCATTTACTTGACCCAGATGGACACACCCTCATCGAGTCGGTGGCCATAATGCACTACCTGGAGGAGACCCGTCCCCAGCGACCCCTCCTCCCGCAGGACGTCCACAAGCGGGCCAAGGTGCGCGAGATCGTCGAGATCATCTGCTCGGGCATCCAGCCGCTGCAGAACCTCATCGTGCTCATCCACGTGGGCGAGGAGAAGAAGAAGGAGTGGGCCCAGCACTGGATCACACGTGGCTTCCGGGCGGTGGAGAAGGCACTGTCCACCTCCGCAGGGAAGTACTGCGTGGGCGACGAGATCTCCATGGCCGACTGCTGCCTCGTACCTCAGGTGTTCAACGCCCGAAGGTGAGTATGGTTAAAGTAACAATTGACTGGATAAATGGTACTATAAAGTATTAAACAAATTAAAAAGTATTAATATACTAATCCGAAGAGTTTTATAAGACAGCAATAAAACTTATGAGAGTTAACTAATATCATTTTAGTATTAGATAGTTACTCAAAAGCTAAAGCTTCTTGAGCTCAATGATGAATCTATTTTGATATTTGAAAACTAAAAAGATAGTCAAGTAGATGTTAACATAAAACAGATAAACTTAAAGCTTAATATTGTGCTTTATTTAAATTGACTTATTAGCTTATTTCTAATTTGTTCATTATTGAACTATCCCAGTGCTACAAAACTGACTTGTAATTAGGGCACCAGTTACAGAACGATTGACACCCATTAGAGGTTCCCCTTTTGCCTTGTTCTTGGAATAATTTAATTCAACTATGTCTTGCAGATTCCACGTGGACTTGCGCCCCTACCCCATCATACTACGCATCGACCGCGAACTGGAGAGCAACCCCGCCTTCCGGGCGGCCCACCCCTCCAATCAACCGGACTGTCCGCCGGAGCTGCCCAACAAATAGAATTTTGCGACGCCAACTGCAAAGCGCCGGAAGACGAAGAAGTGAATTGCAGTTCGTAAGCCAGGCACAGGACAAACTAAGAACTTAAATCTGATCGGTGGGCGAAGGGATAGGAAAGAAGGATTGAAAGGATGGCGAGGACTCCATTAAGCAGAAACAGTCGGATGTGATTTAAGAAATTGCTAACAGCATTTAAATATGCATAAATGCATAAAAATACTATCTATAACAAAACGAAATTCCAACACGAAATTCAAATGCAAAATTCTCAGAAACGGAACGAAAACTTATAATAAATTTTTCAGATTTCCCTAGTTTGTCATTGTGAACATGATCTAAAAGATGAACTCATATATATTAAATGTAACTTATTTTTATGCATTTTATTTAGGATAACAAAACATAACAAATTCAAGGAAAACTCATGACGAAAGGCAAAATTCAATTCAGGGATTTAGAAACAAAACCAAACACTATCGAAGATTTACAAATATATTTGATGTATGTATAAGTACTTCATGTCAAAGTTGGCAAATGCTAAACAAATCGTTCACAAAGTACAAAACGTCAGTCAACCAATAAGTAAACTAAACAAGCATACAAACTATACACTAAATCGAATAAATCCTAAGTAACTTACAAGAACTAAGCAAACAGCTTCGATTGATGGTTCTAATATCGCAATGCCTCTTAGAAACCACGAAAGCATAACTAATAACCATGTATTTCTCTCCAATCAATGCACATAGACGAATGACAAAGCCAACCAATTAAGTGCACAGTAATTTTATTAGCAAGTTGATGTAAATTGGATCGTGAGAGCCTCTTCACAACCCCTGTACGAGTAGATGTAAGCCTGCCGATGCCAAGTAACTACTTACTATCCTGCATGACAGTACAATGCGCGAATCGGAGGACGAACGCCGATGGTCACATCATACCACTATATATAGGACAGGATGCGCATTTTCGCATTCCAAACGAATACCAAATTGAATACAAACCAACTAATATGCATAATTTCCGAAATATTGTAACAGTTCCAAATACTATAAATAAATAAACTTCAAACTAAATTGAAAGTGTTCTTGGGAAAAGGGAGGGAACAATATGAATGTGAATTTAACTAAACCCAAAGAAAAACTACTTTCTACCAACCTGACTTTGTCAACTATTAAATAATAGTTTTTTTCCAAAATAATTTTAATGATTGCAGGTTAAAACATTTTTAAGATTTATTTTATTATAAAGATACAACACCTACAATTAAAAGCTTTCTACATACATTTTACAGAAAAGTGTAGCCTACTTTTGGAGGCTCCTTATAAATAAAAGCCTTTAATCGATAGTTCTATTAAAAAATTTTTAACAAAACAGCTGGGGCAATTGAATCGTTATCAACTAGCAAGTAAACAGGTTTTTTCAGCTGACTTATTAATTGCTTTTTTAAAGGAAAGAAGATTACATTTTTTTCAACCAAAATAAAGCTGCAGTTAGGCAAATGGCCCACAAAGCCATTTATTTTGCACCATTATTCAGGTCTTTTGGGTTACAATCCTTTGTTCGCAATATGTCTACAAACTCGAAGCCTGTACTGTATTCTTATTGGCCTAGTTCGTGTTCTTGGCGAGTTCGCGTAGCACTGGCAATCAAGGAGATAGAGTACGAAATAAAACCCACTTCGTTGCTCAGGACAGTCGACCAACATGCCTATACAGAGGAATATACGAAAGTAAATCCCATGCAAAAGGTACCTTCGTTAAAGATTGGTAAGTAATTATGGTAGTACCAAGTATATATTACATTCATATGCCAATAGACGGCCATACATTGTGCGACTCGGTGGCAATAATGCACTATCTGGAGGAAACTCGACCCCAGCCAGCTCTCCTGCCCCAGGATCCAGTAAAACGGGCTAAGGTTCGGGAAATTGTGGAACTTATTTGCTCCGGCATTCAGCCACTGCAGAATAGCGCAGTCCTAGATCACATTGGCAAGGATCAGAGTCTCAAGTGGGCCCAGCATTGGATATCTCGGGGATTTCAAGGTCTAGAAAAGGTGCTTTCCCAATCAGCGGGCAAGTTTTGTGTGGGAGATGAGCTCACCATGGCTGATATTTGCCTCGTGCCACAAGTTCGCAATGCCAGAAGGTAACTATGGATTTACCCGAAACACTTTAAATATTTGACTTTATTTTATAGATACAAAGCTGACCTGACCCCATACGCAACTATACTCCGCTTAGATCAGAAGTTACAACAACTCGAGGCTTTTAAAGCCACTCATCCCAGCAAACAGCCGGATTGTCCACCAGAATTTGCCAAAAAATAATCAAACTTAAAAAATACCAATTGTTTAACACATTCTTACTGCATTTATTCTTTATAATAAAAAGTTTTCTTTACCCGCACACCAAATCGAAGTAAAACTTCATTGAATTATAATATAATTTTTATTAGTTTTGTCATTTTTATATAATCGTTCTTAAATGTGTAATGTGTAATTCACGTAATTCATTTATGTACCGTCCTAACTTTGCATTTCTAAGTTTCTTTTCCATCCTGGATGCGGATCTTATAATGTTTCTGTGTATGTAGTATGCACTTATTGGCTTTCCTGGTTGGAGTGTTTCTCTGTGGTTGTGTCTGCGTGTGTGTATATATGTATTCAACAAATTTTACTATAAATACTATTACATACATACAGATGCGCCGGACGCATTACATAACATAACCATTACATTCGATATACATGCATGTTCCGTACTGTACTGTACTGTACTGTACCATCGATCGATCGCCTACCTAGCTTAGCTTTCATTTTATTGTTGGCCTTAGTTCGCCACTTCCGTAAAGTTTTAGTCGCAATCTGCATTATAATCTTCATTTTTTGTTCGAGTATGATCCACTTGGGGGTTATATAGCTATGTATATATATGTATGTAGAGAGGAGTAACTTTTTGCATACTTTTCGTTCGCAATTGTACAAGTTTTCTTATCGCTT
The DNA here is from genome assembly GCF_018152115.1 of Drosophila rhopaloa. NCBI lineage: Eukaryota > Metazoa > Arthropoda > Insecta > Diptera > Drosophilidae > Drosophila > Drosophila rhopaloa. Next base: position 1,608,734 of record NW_025335047.1, read on the forward strand.
TGTTTAATTGCAAAAATTATGTTTTTTGATTTGTTAAAACTTGAATGAGCTACGTTAAAGAATCTTATTGTAGGGATACCTTTTGATTTAATTGTTTAAAGATTTCGCTAGACTATTTTCTGTTACTTTTCCATGTTTTTTGGTTTTTTCAAATCTATACCTCAGAAAATGAAATTGAGAAATAAAGAAAACCTACTTTTTACCGTGGTTATGTGTGATCTTTTCCCATTGCGATTTTCAAATGCTAAATGAATAAATCTATAAAATCGTTTGCTTTGCTACTTGATTTTTAAAAAACTTTAATTGATTATACTTTGTAAATAGAGCATAACTAAATATCGTTGACTTCATTTTGCTTTTATTGGTTTACTTCAATTAGGACTTTCATTTATTTGCGGTTCATTTGCACTCAGAAAGGGATTTGGTTTTCTAAAATTTTATTTAAATATTTTGCTAATATGTATAAGTAAAACTTGTTTCTCTGCGCAATGTATTTTCGTTCTCATTGCCGCTACTTAAACAACATTCTCTACATTCTCCACAAACTGATTTGCTGGATTGTTTGCGTTTATTATTTTTTTTTTTTTGGAGCCATCATTTATTTCGCACCTAGGTTAATATTACATTTGCTTAGCCTATTTAGGCGGCATTGTATTTACATACATTTAAATACTCTATATACGTTAATTTGTTTACACCTTCTCATTTTGTCATTATTATTATCACAGTCAAATCATAAAAGATTTAGTACTTTTACTTTTGAATGAGTTTCCATGATGTTTGCTTTTTGCTTTTTGCTAATGTTCCGCGCTTTCGAATGACCATCGATCAGTGTTAATATCATTGCTATTATTTCCTGACTTTAAACCTATTGAGAGATCGAAAAGTGTGTCTGCTGCTGTTCTTCGTATTTCCTAAAGTGTGCAACGGAATTCGACGTTGAGTGAAGAGTGTGCTAGTGTTTCTCAAATATTCGCTGCTCCCCAAATCAGATTTCCTAAGAAACTTCTATCGAATCAACTATTTTATTTCGAATTTCTTATCGCCTGTATAAAATAAGAATTCCTACATGTTGAGCGAAACGTTGGACTTTCGGGGACCTGTTGCTTTTGATATTGGCCAGATATCGTGAAGGCCGTAATTTCTATGTAACTTTTGTTTCTGTTTTCTAAGGTACTCACGTATGCAACTTCTTAGGTTGGTTGGTTGACATTTGAGAAAGTGTTTAAGTGAAGAGACTCGAAATTCGATTTTTACTTGTTACGATCCGAAAGTTAATATTCTTTATCCGATAACTATTTTGTACACTGATTAAGATTTCATTTAAATACGTCTTCACTATGACTGTGATGCAGTTTTATGAGTTATGACTTAGGCTAGGATCATTTAACGTCATTATGTCTGCACTCCAAATACTGCACAGCAATATTTATAGTGCCTCGGGGTTTTTCGATCATTGAAAGAGTTTAAAATCTGTTTCGGCTACTTTACATATTTTTCTGATGTAGACCCATCCGTGCTAAATGAACTGTGCCAAATGGAAACGCAGGTAAATAAATAATGTTTGGGGTCCGTGCCGAGCTGCACTCTTCGATGCTTTAGTTTTAGTTTTTGAGTTTTAGTTTTGGAAAGTGGGGCCCTGCACGGCCCTCTTTGGATTTCAATCGTTAAACCGCTTTTATTTGCTCGAATTAATTAATATTATATTAATTTATCACACTAACGACTACGCTTTATACTTTTAGTGTATGTATATATATATAGTATTTAATATTTTACTAATGTATGCTTCTGTTGTGGTTGCTGAATGAACGTCCAATCCGATAGATTTATACATACAATGCTATATGAGGTTATATAATGATTCAGTTAGTTCTCCGATTATCCGACCTATCCATAATGCAGGTGCCTTCAAACAAATTCTGCTCTTCTGTTTACGTTTACGATTTAGTATATATAATGCATATGGAGGTGTGTACATTTATATATAATGCATTGCGCATCGTAATGTTTAATTGTTCTAATAACAGTGTGGGTGGCAAAGCATAACAAATAATAGTTAAAATTACTTTCATTTCATTTCGTTCATTTTTCATTTTTCGCTTTAAGTATGTAGTTATGTATGTATGTAATATATGTATGCACTATACGAGATTTGATTGATAAATTGAACTCCTCTTTACATATTTGTATTTTAGCAACATACGGATTTCGAAGAGCAAACTCGCTGCCACTTCGCTTTATTTGTTGTTCTTGTTGGGTTTTTTTTCATTAAATGTTCAAAGTTGAGTTTGAATTACTTTAGATATTTATGTATTGTATGTATATAGTTAATAAAAGTTGCTTTTATGTTTACTACTTTAACACTAATAGACTCCGTCGTTGAAATAACAGCTGTATTACTTTTCTTTTCTCTACGATCTATCCATCCTTTCCTCCTCCATTGTTATTGTTATAGATGCCTTTCAATAAATTAATAAAACTCCTGAACTCGTGTGTGTACTGGTGAAGCGAACTTAATGGGCACTTCCTTCCAAAGTTTCCTATGATTTCTTATGATTGCAGTGGATATAGTTGGTGTTTTGGGGAGGGGGGGTGGACATAGCGATAGGGTGAAATGTGCCTGATAGGTGCATTTTGTGGGTAACAGTTGTATACAGATGGTGAGCACAAAGCAATCATGCGGCTTCGCTAATGGTGCAACTTGGATCTAAGGCCTCCCACTTTACTTTTCGGGAATGTGGGTTGCGTAAAGCTTCGATTTGTACAGCAAATAACAAACGCATTCAAACAATAAAATCCAAACAAGCATAAAACGCGGGCTACTCCTGAACCGATGGGATCGGATCTGACCTCTTTATCCCAAGGGTTCCCAATCGAGGACCCCGACCTTCTCCCTTCGCCACGCCCTCTCAGCCTCGAGGAGCTGTGTTGATGGATCACAAATCGGACACTTCTGTGAAAAGGAGTTCGAATCGAATCGAATTGGCAAAGACTTCTTGCAGTGAATACGTATGCACTTTGGGGCGGGGATTCTGACTCCATGCATCGATGAATTGAGAACTTGATTTTGGGGGAGATTTCGTTTGCTTTTCAAGTAAAGCTTTTCTTTTCTCTTAGTTGTCTCATTAAAAAATTAATTATTTCATAATTAATTTCAAGTATCGTTTGACTTCTCTTCTTTTAATAAATATATTTTTCCTTTGTTTTGTTGTTTTTTTTTTTTGTTTTTTTTAAATACATATCACAGATCCAGTACAAATATAAGTATATATATTTGTGTTTATTTCTTCTTCCTTCCTCTACTATGTTTAGATATCATATAAAACTCATACATTAAACATAACTCAGTGAGCACGCGCAAGTGATACTGATATTTAGTACGAATGTGTGAACGTATGGGAGAGGTGTTTCTCAGGTGTGTTTCGGGTGTGTGTCATGTGTGTTTCATGTGGGCGTATGTAGGGGATTGTGAGTCGGTGTGTCTGTGTCTGTGATAGATGGAGTAAAGCCTATATAGTGCTTCGATTCTGGGGGCTCTGAATGGCGTTCGTAGCTCTCCCAATTCTGACGTAAGGCGAAGAAGACGAAATAAATGTTCGTTTGTTGTTGGATTGGTAGGTTGATTGGTTGATTGGTTGACTGATTGGCTGATTGATTGGTTGACTGGTTTTTGTGGGGTGGACGAAGGGGATCTGTGTTTTTATGCTTGTTGTGATTTTGGCTGTTGTTGTTTGTTAAGCTACGTTTCAAAGTTGTTACTGTGGAATTCTGCTGTTCTGAGACGGTCTATTGCATGTCCTGATCTCTGGATTTCTTCGTTATGATACTCATTAAATAATATGTCTAAATAAAACACCAACATCATCGTCATCCTTATTCCTTCCCCTTACGTTTTCGTTTTGTTTTTCTTTTGGATGTTAATGCATATTTCAAGGCACACTAGCATTTACGACTGTACTTTCAAATTTTCTCTCTTTTTGTTTCCATATTTCTCATTAGTTTGCTTATAGAACTTCTTCATTTTGTTATAATTATCTTCTGTTTTTCATTTGATTTGTATTTTAATCGTATTATATAAATATTGCACAAATAAGAACAATTGTAGGTAAGTTTTAACAATAATAGCAAAAATTAATAAGAACAACTTTCAACTTAAATATATAGACTTAGCTTAGGATTGGTTTGCCGTTGTGGTTTGTTTGTTACTTTTCTTTTGTTTTTCACTACGGTGATGAGCGTTTTCAGTGATTGAATCGAAATAGAAATCGAAGTCGAAATCGAACTGAGCAAAGTGGTTGACTGATTGCTGACTGACTGGCTGATTTAGTTGATTTTGGTTGATTTTGGTTGATCATGATAATGTTATAGACTGATTTGGTTTTGGGATTCGTTTGGGTTAGTGGTGGTGCGGCGCTTGTGGGTGGTTGATGGGTGGGCAATGGGGGCGGGGGGGTGGTGGTGGTGCGCGGTGGAGCGCTCCAAATTAAACACGAAATAAACGTTACAGGTTTTTTATTGTTGGTTTTTGTAATCAAATTTTATTTAAATTTCGTTTCATCTTTGTTTATCAATCGAAAAGAAATGTTAAACTAAATTATATGTGTAAGGAATAAAGTAAATAAGAAAAATTTCATTACAAGTAAAGCATTTCTCTCTCTGTAGGTGAGTGGTGTTCGTATGGGTACTTTTGTCCTGGTGTGTGTGTGTGTTGGGTGTATATGATTTAGGGAAAATTTTAAATGTGATGTTAACATCTTTTGTCTTTACACTGCGTTTCTAGATAGATATGTACATACAATTGTCGTGAAATGTTGGTTGAAATAATGTTTAATAATTGCACAATACTTAAAATTAACAAGGGAAATTGTTTGGTGGATTGTTTGTCTTATGAAGAGACCCCTAAATGAATGCATAAATGTGAATATTTTACAAAGAATCAATTGTTTGCTAAGGTTTTTTTTATGTTTTCCTCTTAATCGTTTTTAATATATTTTTGTGATGCATTAGGTGAGAGAAAATGTAAGACTTAAAATTAGGATGTAAGAAACAAATGTGCTAAATTTACCAAAGAATGTGGTTAACAAACGCAAAATGACAAAAAAAAGTAAGGAGTGCAGTTCTCAGACTGGCAACTAACAAATCGCAATGTGTTTTTTTTTTCATAAATAATATATAATAAACAAAAGATATAAGGAGTAACAAATCGGGAGCACAAAATCAAAACCAAAAGGAGACTCACGTGCGCGCGCAACACATTAACACCACTCGATCCGATCGGATCGTCTCTAAAACTAAACAACATTATCATGATCAACATCAACTGTTCATTTACAGAGGTCGGGCTGCAGAATCGTGGGTGTATATATATAGCTATATATATATATTAACAGCGATAAGCAATTATGGAGGGGGCAACAACAGAGAACAGATAAAACAGAAAAGTTTAACGAAATCACAAAAATGTCAATAAATTCACTCTTTTTGTTTGGTTTTTTGTTTCTTGTTTAGTTTTGCAATTGTATTTTTCACTAGCCTGTTGTAGTTGTAAATAGCAAGTGTTTTTGTTGTTGTTGTTGTTGTGTTCGGGGGGGTGTAGTAAAATATTTACCTTATTTCGAGGGTAAGAATCACCTGAAGTTTTCACTGAAAACGCTCGCTCATTATACATTTTATCGGTTTAGCTCAACATAATGCTAATAATTAGGTGTGTGGGGGGTGTGTGTGTAAGTGGGCGGTGGTGGCATATGTATATATATATATGTATGGGCATATGTGGGTAGATAATATATAAACAAGACTCAACAACTGTGTACATATACATATGTATATATGCCCCATGTATATCGTATCGTATAGCTTGGTCGGGAGTACCAAAAACAAAACACGCAACGCAAAACATACGCATCACAAACAAACAAAACACAAACTCTTTTCTTTCGCAACTAGTTTGTGTCTTAAACTGGCAATAGGCAATATAACTTGTTTTCAATTTTAACGTTTCGAGCGTGACAAAAAAATGCAACAATTAATAATAGTAGAAGTTAGTACGTAGTGTTTATACAAATTTTTACTATTGTTCATTTGGTTTTTCTTTCTTTCTTAAAGGGGTTTTTAGTTAAAGCAAATCTCTTGAGGTGAAGGCCGTGGAACAGTTTACTCAAAAAGTGTTTGGATCTTGCAATACGTAATTATTATTTCTTAATTGCTTAACTTTTAGCTGCACGCATAACAATTGGTGTTTCCTTTTTTGTTTTCCCTTCTTGTATTTTTTTAGGTTTGGTTTTTTATGATCTTCGTTTTTCTCTTTTAAGAAATTAACAAATTTTAGACGAAAAACTTGCTTGTGTGAGTGTTTTTTTTTTTTTTGGGATTGGGGGGAGTGGGGTAGTATGTTGTTTTGCTTTTTGCCTGTTTGTTTGTTGTTCTGTTAAGATAGCTGGTTGGTTGCATTACTCGGATTTTTTAATTCACAACAGTGGTTAATGGAATTTGTCGCGCCCTCTTTGTCTCCTCCTCGTTGATTTTCTGTTCAATTAGATATTGCGCTTTGGCAATGGCACTCGGCTGACCAGTTATGGTTACAATGCGATTTCTAGTGCCAGGTGCGAATATGCCCTTTTTGGAAATTTGCACATTTGCGCCAGAAACATGTTGAATTTCAACTAAACTACGACCGTTCGGACCTGGAATATTTGCATCAGATTTATATTAAATATTTTTAAAGATAGTAAATGATAGTATGGATAATATATGTGGGTATAATAGTAGTATATATATAGCATATTGTGTGTGTATTGGGCGTGTATATAGCGGTAAGGTGTTAAGGACGCCGTGAAAATAAAAACAAACCAAAGAACGAAAGTCGATACGCTGCAAAGGGGTCAGAGTGCCTAACCTAATGACCTAACGACCTTACAACTGACACTGAGGTAAAATTAACTGCGCAACAACGAATGTAAATCCAACAATGTAATAATATTTTACCCAATAATTGCACTAGCCAACTGGGCAATCACATCGATCCGCCCAGCTAAACGTAAGTATATCGAAAAAATTCGTTTTTAAGCATTAACAAAATGGGAAAGTGAATGTGTTTAGACCTACAACCTAACTGCTAAAGCTACTTCTCTCTTAAGCTAACGGATGCTGCTGTTCTGTGCGAATTTTCAGTGGGTTTTCCGGGGACTGATCGTGTTCAAGGTGGAACTGGAATCGAAGGGATCATGGATCATGGATCATGGATCATATGTGGCGGTGGATAGGTGTGAGGCAAGAACTTGACTAGAAATTTCGCTATAAGTTTCAATGAATTTATTAGGAAAACCTTTGAGAATGTCTAACGGAATGTTGTGTATGCATAGAATAGATTAACTCGATCAATCGATCGCTCTCTCTGGAATGAGTCGGAAATGAAGTGCCTGTGCCTGGTTGGCTATATCTCTATGTCTAATGGCTCGATGGCTAATCAAAAATGGGATGGGGAACTCTTTATCCTCCAGAATTTTCACAGGTGCTAGGGATCAAACGGGGGGGTTGGGTGGTTAGGGAACAGGCTAAAGAAAATTGCGGTGTTGTTGGTTCTCTGTTGGTTGGTTCTTTTTTGCAATTTAGTAGGGATAATAGTATGGACGCGCACCTAGAATAGCGCCGATAATCACTTCCGGCACCTCGACGTTCTTCGAGTCCTTGGAGCTGAGGTCGCCCGGAGTGGGGCTCTTGCTGAGTCCGCCCAGCTGCGCCGTGGTCGCCGTTCCCGTGGCTGCCGTCAGCCCGAAACTGTTGTTGTTCAGCGAGACGGGCGTGGCGCCCGGCGCCGTGGCCGAGCCCAAATGGCGGAATGGATCGAATTGCACCGCGGCAGCGTCCAGTTGCGACTGCGTCGGCCTGCTTGCGGCAGCTGCAGCGGCCGCTGCGGCGGCATACTGCTCCAGGTTCACCTGGCCGACGGCACCGAACACATTGCTGGCGGTGGCCGCGGACGCGGCGGCCGCAGTCTGCTGGTCCAGCGTCGTCACGCCGAGGAAGTTGCCCAGCGTGGAGTGGGCGCCGTTGGTGTGGGGCACGCCCACGCCCATTCCGAGGACTCCGTACTTGGCCAGCACTCCCAGGGCGGAGACGACTTCGTTCGTGACGGTCTCCGAGTAACCAGAACCGCGCATGGCAACCTAAGGGGATGGTGCAAAACACATATTAAGTATACGCCACGTTTACAGCATCAAAATAGGATACAAAGCAAAACAAAGTCCCCTTTAACTGATTCTGCTGAAGATCAGGCTTCACTAACACTTTACTAAAACTGCGGGGATAGTACAAACACACATATTAAGTATGCGCCACGTTTACAGCATCAAAATAAAGTTACCAATCAGGCTTCATTAGCACTTTACTAGAATTGCAAGTATATCAAAACATTGTTGGTCTGACAGTCATTATCTATACTGTTGAAACTTCTATACTGTTTAAACTTTAAAGAACCAAACAATTATCTATTTTAACAATGAAAATCTATATTATTATCTCTCAAATCGATGGCAAATAATAAAAAAGGAATGTCACTTTACTGTTCTACCTCTTTTACTTCTGGGAAATAAAATCAAAATTCAAAACCCCCCTTTCTTAAACTACACTTTTATACATCGCTACTTCAAACCGCAAGTTTGTTTTGATTGAATAAAAAAGAAAAACTATAACCTTTGAAATGTGCCAAGAAACTGTTGAATCCCTACAATTTACCTTACAGTTTAAATAACCAAATAATAAGGGACTTTGTACTCTGCACTCCAAGCCCTAAAAGCAGCGACGTCTAACCTTAATATGCTCGAGCAGCTGAGTGGCAACCGCTAGGTTGGGCGCCGGATTGGGGGAGCCCAGGTTGATGGACAAGTTGATGCCGGTGCCGTTGACTAGCAGGCTGGCCGCCGAGTTGGCGCCGCCGATCGTGGTGCCCAGCGTGGAGTTTAGCGAGGCGGTGCTCGAGTTGATGGCATTCTGGTTGGTGGCGTACGGGGAGCCGGTCGGATTGAAGTTGGCCACCGGGCCGCTGACGTCCGCGTAGGAGACGTTCAGGCATGTGCCCGACTGGGGATCCTCGACGATCTTCGAGAGGATCATCTTGCAGGCGTTCTTGTTGTTCTCCTTGTCGCCGATGATCGTGATGCAGCGCTCCTGCAGCGAGACATCCTTGGGCTTCTGCGAGATCTGGACGTAGGAGCCGCTCTCCTCCTTGATCTGTTTGATGAAGGCGCCGCCCTTGCCGATGATCATGCCGGCCGTGGAGTTGGGCACCAGGATCTTGACCTGCTTGTCCCGCTCCTGGGTCTGTTTTGACTCGGCATCGACGATCTTGTTGGTCAGGTCAGGCTTCTCGCGGATCTTGTCCATGATGAACTCGAGCACGACCATGATGGCCTCCGTGGATCCGGTGATTAGGCACACTCGTTCGGTGGTGCCTGTGAAATAGTCGGGGTTTTAGCCTTGTTTTCGATTGAGATAAGATTTCATGACTCACCTGGGTAAAAGTCGTGGGACTTGGACATCTTCACCCTAGCACCCGTGTCCTTCTGCAGGGAGGCGATCGTCTCGCCCCCTTTGCCGATGATGGCCCCGGAGGCCACCGCGGGCACCAGTATTTTCATGTGGTACGTTGTCTCGCCTGCAAACAGAGAATCGAGAGGAGTTCACAGGACGACCAATGGATTAGTCTCGGGGGAATCTCTGGGGTTTGGTTTGGTTTTTTTGGTCAGATTAGATTAGGGGTTCTTGTACTAGGTTACAGGTTAGTCTGTGTGCCCTTGGCTGTTGCATACAATCTAGTTATCTGGTTGTTATTGCTGGTTAGATCTAGTTTCTAGCTCATTCGGCAGGTTACAAATTAAAAATAATAACAGCACTTCAGCGTCGATCGTTTGTTCGTTCGGCTGGACGCTCGCAACGAGGGACGTTCGTGGAGTTCGGCATGAAATTGGTTAGTTTGGTTACAGTTTCGAGATAGAGGCATCGATTTGGATGCGGTTTAGTGGTTTACTGCTGTGTGTGGACATGGTTTTGGTTATGGCGGTGCGGCGTGGTGTTCGACTGTGGTCTGTTTCTGTGGTTTTGTGGTGGGCAAGCCATGAGGAGATATGCGCTCGAGATGAGATGGAACGGACAATGCTGGCGACACACGAAACACATGAAAGACCGTTTACTTCTCCTCCGAGGGTCGTTGGCTTGGCCAAAAATAAAAAATAAAATAAACACAAAAAAAAAACAAACAAAACGAGAGCCCCCGAAATTACCATCTACTCTGCCCGCTTGGGCAACCCGCAAAGCAAACGAAATAAATACGAATAATTTGTGGAAAATGTAAGTCAAAGCAAAAGTCGGTCAAAGGGTCGAAGGTTAATGTGCTCGGTGGTCCGTCGGGTCACACAATCAGTTTTCGTTTGCCGTCCAAAGTCAGGCTCAAAAAGCGCGCTTTCGGCAGCGAAAAAAAAAACAGACAGCGATGTTGTTACAGTTACAAAATACAGAGAAAACAATTGGGCTACGCTTTAGTCGGTATTAATCTTGAATTAGTCGATCTTTTGGCTAGACAAAGATGGATTTAATGGTATTTAATGAAAGTGTGACAAAGCTTACCATGATGAATATGATTATTGTTATTATTTTCAATTTCAACCTCAATTCCAGAACAAACTGACTCACCTGAAATGGAAAGAGAAAAACGGAAACAATGATTATAAGATTGGGGATTGGAGGGAGGCACTAAGCCAGCTGGGCAACATGCATTACACGGCTAGATGAGGTGAAGGTGGCGGATCATGGAGATGCAGTGGAACCTCCTCCCTGCGAGTGAATGATATCATCTGCAGTCGACAGTCGACCGCCAGTAGTAAACAAACAAATTTCAATTAATAAAATGTGTCAAGCGGAGACGCTCTATTGCACAACAGAACGGAATGATCTAAGCGCGTTGCACCTGACTGGCTGCAACTTGGTGGCATGGTGGCATGGTGACTTGGGGGGCAGAAGCCCAAGACTTCTGCCGCTGCCACTTGGCACTCGCTTTGTTTAAATTTAGCCGCTCTCCCCCTGAAACTACTGAAATGTATGTCGTCGTCTTGGTCTCGTTGCCACTCAACGGCCGAGTGTCCTTCAAAAGTATTTCTCTAATTAGATACAGCGCACACACACATGTGCCACGGATGCACTGACATTGGGAAGGGGGATTGGATGCGGGAGGCAGAATATTGGACCATTTGCCCTGCTTGGCATGCATGTGCGAAAATGCGATTTGCAAAGAATTCGCAATGTGCAGAGAGCGTGAGCAACGAAAGCGAAATTAGTTGATATCCGCGAATCAGCCCACATATTATTTAGCACCATGCTGGCCAATTTCCGCCACTGAAATAATTGAAAGTGCGCCGGACGCATCTGTCAGTTATCTATCATTTATCCGTAGGAATAAAATTCGTAAAATTCCCATCCGCTAAAACTATAAATTCCTGCGGCAATGGGAAATACTCGTAAATAAAGAGAAGCTTGGTAAATAATATGCAGGCAGGAACAACAACAAAGCCATTTGCTTAGCGTTTTATGGGCCACAAAGGACCGGCCAAGAACGCTCCGAAGCTGCGTTGCTGTTGACACTGTGCAGCAGCTTAAATTATGTGACTGTCATAAATAACACTTGCAGCACATTGCCCAGACCGCCCATTGAGCTGCAAGTGGGCGTGGCCTGGGGGCGGGGGTGGCACTAGGCAGACTGGAGACTAATTTCGTATGCATTGTGTGCAGGATTGGAAGGGAAACTAGGCTAACGACAAGCTGGCACACAGCTACCATGCCATTCCCAACCCCAAACCACAATAAATGCCATCGAGCAATCTGCAACACGCAAATTGTTAAAGCAAAGCCCGCGCAGCAAGTGCTTGTCGCGTACCACGCGACGTATGCGTAATGCGGGGACATGTGGCACGCGATTAAATGATTGGATCCTGCGAGGGACAACTTCCCATATATATTCCTGAGTAAGGAAGTGCGCAAAATGCTCTTTACAACATAATTTAAATTTGTTTTTCGACTTGTTTAAATGCTATCAGGAGGTGTTAGCAGCAAACATATATAATCTGAAACATGAAAACCCAAGCTATTATATCTCACAAGCTGGTTCCCTTTTAAAACAAAAATCCCAATCGCAAATCTTTATGCAACACTCATGAATCACTAGGGCATGCTGAAGGAAAGTGGCGTATACATAAGACATAATATTTTAAGGCACATTCAAAATTGAAATGGACGCCCACATTAAAGCGTACGATTAGCATATGAGATTTTATATAGTCGATTGTGGCTGTTTTTGCTGGCTGGTTGTTGTTGTTTCTGTTTGGCTGCTGAGTTTTCTATGAGTGTTTGTTGTTGTTTTATTTTGTGTATCAGAATGTGTGCTGGATGTTGGTGATGTTTGGATTATTTTCTTTCAAAACTTTCAACGCAATGTTAATGGATAATTCATTTATAGCTTGTGGCTTCTTGTCCGGCGTTTGGTTCGTTTGACATATTGGGGATCTTGTTTTATTCTTTTTTTGGTCTTTTTTTCTTTTTCTTTTTCTTTTTTTTTTTTGGTTCAAGTTGCTGGCGGCATTTAGAATGAGGCGACGTGGTGATTGATGCTGTTGTTGGCTGGTTGGTTGGTTGGTTGGTTGTAGCGAGCTCGATAGTTATAGATAGAGAAGTGGTGTACATTTTATGTATGGTGTAGTAGAGGAAGTTGTGCGCAACTTTAGATAGTTCTATGCTGATGTTGATTGCGTTTTGTTCTTAATCAGACTCACCGTAACACCAGCAGGAGTTAGTCTTAAAGTTGCCGAGCAGTTGTTGTCCAGGCGTTGTGGATGTTGCCGCCGGGCCACTTGATGTTGCAGGCGGCGTTTGGGCACCTGGCGTCGCATTCGGCGAACCATTCTCACTCAGGGGCGATTGATCCATCTGATGAGGTGGAACATGGTTGGGATTAGCCGGGCTTTCTTGCTGATTATAGCTATGAACGGCTAATGAGTATGCAGCGCTTCTATGATTGCTGTGTCTGCTGATGTTGCTGATGTTGTCGATGTTGCTGATGTTGCTGATGTTGCTGATGTTGCTGCTGCTGCTGCTGCTGACGCTGCTGCTGCCGCTGGCCAGCGAATGTGTTGATGAGGGCGACGACGTGGTTGTGGAATGTCGTGGCTGATAGTTACAAGCTAATTGCTGCATATGTGTGGGCTCTGATTGTTGAAATCGGTATGTAAGATGTTCATATTGTGGTTCTTGTTCATGTTGCTGCTGCTGCTGTTGCTGCTGCTGCTGTTGCTGCTGTTGCTGCTGTTGCTGTTGCTGCTGTTGCTGCTGCTGATGCTGTTGCAGCTGCAGCTGCTGCTGTAAGTAATCGAAGCCAAATTGCTGAATCAGCTGCTCGGCCGCCCTGTCCATTTCCATCTTCATAATACTCTCCATTGCCTTGGAATTGTTGCCGTTCCCGTTCAGTCTTCAGTTTGCTTGCCACGGAATTGATTCTGCCTTGAATCGATTGTACGCGTTCCTTATTCAACTGACTTATGCGTTATTGATTTATTAATTTTTTGTTGTAATTTGTAATTTTGTGCCTCGTTTGACAAGATTTGTTGCGGTTGCTGTGATTCGTTTTAACCTACGCGCCGCTTTCCAATCATTAAACTTGTTCAATAAACGAAAGAAAAAGAAATGGAAAATTTGTTTAAATTAGGCTGGCTTTTCATAGGTTTTTCTATTTGTTTTTTTATTGCTGATCACACACACGCATGGATTTGGTGGCGAGCGGGAGAGAGATAGAGCATTTCAAGGACCTTCATTCTGTCTCTCTCCCCCTGGCATTCCATCGATATCTGAATTGCATATTCATTATTGATACATCGAGTTTAATGGCAGTTTGTAAGGCATTGGACTGTGCATTTGTAGCTTTTTTTTTTTTTTTTTTTTGATTTAATTTGTTTGTTTTGGGATAATGCTCTTCATGATGATGCGGTGGTTGTAAGTTAACATATAGAGATATATAGATCGGGTTGATAGAGTGGTGACTTCGCAGTGGTTTAGTAGGTCGCTCGACTTCCGGATGACTTGAATTAATTCGATTTGGCTGACGATAGCTGACGTTGGATATTGATTAGATATTGGTGTTCTTGGATGGCGATTTTAGTGTTGTTCTGTTGGTGCGTGGCCTTGGTTTCTTGATGGTTTCTGGTTAGATATAGTTTGTACGATAACAACAACAACAATTACGATGCAACTGATATACAGAATATATAGATATATATAGAAGGAGTGAGAGACAGACAGAGACAGAGAAAGCGGCAGCAGCAAGCTTCAGCAAAGGTATTGATTGTATTGTCGACTGGATGACTGGCAGCCTCTGTCTTGGATGGAACTTAACCCTCTTTTACTCGGGATACACATTCATTTAGAGACATTGATAGAGAGTGGTATGTGAGTGCTATGGCGATATAGATAGAGTGTGTCCATGTAGGATGGCGTTTGTTAATGACGATAGTTACACAACATCCAGAAATGCTATGGAAGACATTTAGAAAACAATGCCAAGGCTTTTTTACCATTCAGCTGTTGAGTTGAGTGTTGAGTTCTGAGTTCAGAGTTGGTTCTATAATACTTGAAGCTTGGCACGATGACAGGACGGCGATCTTTTGAGATGATTCTGATGCTGCTGCCTGGCGATGTGTTGCATTTGTTTTGTTTTTTTTTGTTTTGGTTTTCAGTCGTTTCGTTTTGATTAATAACTTTTCGGCTTCTCTATTTTATTTTAGTCATTACTTGCGTAGTTTTATCACAACATATTTTAACTGCTTTGCTCGCTTGGGATTATCACATTTGAGTTGAGTTCGGTTGAGAGTTTTCATTGGTTTTGTGGGAATGCTGTTGGATAGTTCAAATTACACGCGTTTTAGAAGTACTCGCTTTTCGTACTGCTATTATTGCTAATCGCACGCTTTAAGTGGGGACAACAACAAAAACAACTGTTCGTGATTATTGAATATGTTCTTTTTTATATACTTTGTGGGTTTTCATTTCGTTTTTAACTTTATCGTTCTGCTGTGTGGCATGCACATCAATTTATTTTTATATATTTTGTGTAGTATCTATAATTATATTTGCGCTATGGTTGGCTTTCGATAATTACAAGCACATTTATATGCATGGACGATAATGGTTTAAAAAAAAAAAGAATATAAAACAGAAACGATAATCAAAACGGTAATATGCAATACAGTGTTTAGATGTTTTCAAAGCTGTAACAAATATCATGGTCAAATGGAATTGAGCGAATTGAAAGCATTTTAATTGATGAAGCAGAGGAAGCCCGTTGATAAGGTCCGCTGATGATGATTGCGCAGAAGCTGAAAATGATGAGGGGAGGGAATCTCTGCCTAGAACACCATCCCCATCTGTGAATAATAACCAATTTCACAAAATATTATCTAAGACCTTGATTCTAGTTAAATTAACTGGTTGGGTTACTCAGAACCTACACAAGCATTAAATGGGGAATTATTAAGCCAAGCGAAACCACATTTTTAATGATCCACTGCAATTTCGACAAATCATCGGAAGGTCCAAATTAATGACTAAATTCAAATTACTAAAAAAAAAAAGTATTTGTGCACAAATATACAAATGTCATCTGACGTGATGGACAAAACCAAATAACCTCACGCCCAGAAACGGAAATAAAAATGTGAAAAACATGCAAAGTGGGCGTTTCGGAATACCTTCGTGAGATCATCTTTCACACAGACCAAAACCCTTTCGGCTCTTAAAATTGATTTATTACAGTCGCCCGCCATTGAGAAGTCTCTCGGTAGAAGATGAAATGCCAGCCAAAACACCTGCCCGCGAGTCTTGCCAAATGGCAGCCAAATTAACAACTGGTTGGCCAGACCCGAACTCCGATTACACAATGGAGAGCCAAAGAGCTACTGCTTGGAACTGGATGCGCCGTAGAAATGCGAATTTGTGGCACGCATAAATAACACATTTTTCGGAAATTTTAGCCAAAATGCCAGCCAACAAGACAGTTAAATAACAAAAGAAGAGTAAGAAGACTTTGCCAAGAAAAATACAAATAAATGCCCGCACGTCTTGGGGTGTTTTCTGTTTTTATTTTTATTCCTATTTATTTTCCGTTTCGGTTTTTATTTCGTCTTGGGCCGAGACCCCGCAACATGAGCAGTTTTTGGGCATGGCCAGCGAGTGTCTTGACTTATTTTTGGCTCTTTCAAACGAACACACACACAGTCGCAGAGATAGAGTGCGAGACATGTTTGCCCACATTCAAATATCGCTTTTCAAGGTTACGTTTTGCCGCCGTTTGCTTTCCGCATTTCAAGTTAACATTTTTGGGGGCCCTAAGTACGAGTAATGAGCACTTGTACTCGAAAAGTGAGGCAGGCAGCATGACTCTCGAGTTAATTACGAACAACTAACAACTAACTTGAAATTGATTTCGAGAATCAACTGATAAAGCCCAATCCAATCCGATCCCAGGCTTGAGCTAAGGTCAAACTTCACCTCGAGTTGTCGTTTGTTTAGTGCTTTTTTGAATAATCATTATGACTGGCATTGAACTGAATACATTGCTCTGTGTGGGTTTGGTTTGGTTATGGTTTTTGGTTTGGGTTTTGGTTTTGGTTTTAGTTTGGCTTTTCAGCGATTAGCAAATGCTAATATTGATGGAAAAGTGTGCGTTTTCAAAGCCAAAGAGACTTTTCGAACAGAGAACAACAAACCAACAGGCGACCTTGAAACGCCAGATAAACCCAGTTGACAAGACGTTAATTGCCGCGCTGTTGCCTAATATTAATATCGGAATATTACGCATACGCAGTGTGTACTTGGGTACTCAGGTGATGGGCAAACAGTTAACAAAGCTCCTGGCAAATACCGAATAAGATAAACCCTATAATTACCAATGCACACGCCAATTACCAAGGTCAACAGAAAAAAAAAGCAGGTGAACAGAGAGAGATACACTTAGTACACGTACAGAAGCTTTGCTGTAGCTGAAAAGCTGGCTGCTGCAATTGGTGGAGTTGGTGTCCCAGCTGCTGCTGCGGATCCTGCATCATCATTTCGGGCGGGCTGAGCGACGTGGACGTGGTGGTTGTTCTGGCAAACAACATGCTGCTCCGGCCAAAAGAGCCAAAACAAAATCACTGGCAAAATGGCTGCGCGCGGGAGCTGGAAATTCGAAAAACGAGCGACAAACGAGCGAGCGAGCGCACGAATCGAGCGACCAAACCGCACTGAAGAATTCCGATCGAAGCGAAGACGGAGCCGCGACTCAAGCATAGAGTTTCGCTGCTGCCAGAGAGCCGGAGAATTGGGGAATGGGAGAATGGGAGAGTGGGAGAGAGTGGGATTTGGAGACCCCAAAGAGAGACCCGGAGAGTCGGTTCATGAGTCAGAGTGTTCGTACGATCATGGGCAGATGATGGGGATGATGATGTCGTCGTGTCTCTGTATATATGATCTAATGCCGCCGATTGCCTCACTTCACTCCATGTCACTCGGTTCATTATCAACTTTAAACAGAGACGGCAGAGGCTGGCAAACAGAGAGAGGGAGAGAGGGAGAGTAATCAGGGGCGGCGACACGAGTGGGGGGCGTGTGTCGAAAATAGAAACTGCTGTGGCAACATGTGATACGGAATGAGCCAACGTGATAAGCCAGCGACGGAAAGAGTGAACGTGTCACGTTTTCAGGCACCAATCAATGAGCACTCAATGGGCAAACCAAGCGAAACTAATGACTACAGACCTGCAAGATTAGGTAAAACTATTCCCAATACTTAACTGTCAAGTTGCCTTCGTGGCATAGGGACACTTGTCAGTTTAAATTATTAAAAACCCTTAAATTATTAGTTCAACCAAGTTACATCGCGAAATTGTTACGGTTGCTATTACAAATTTATGATTGCTATTTCTTAATCACAAAATAAATTTAACTATTTCGTCATTTTCTCAAAACCATGCCTTAGAATTCTACGAAACTGCCGCCAGAAACAAGTTGATAAAACTTTGAAAATCGGTACCACCCTGCGTATGCGTAATTTGAGGGCTTGTGATGACCCAATTATCAGAGGAAGTCGGGCTCATCCTAATCAGTGGCCCCAAAAGCAAGCCAAACTGGCTGGCCCTCGAGTTATTAGTAGGCCACTTGAGATGCTCCACAAGTGCAGTCACACCAAATGCCTGGCCACTTGAGCCGCAACAATGGACTGCACCTAAGAATAAGGTAACCCAAAAACACGCCACAGAGATTCCAGTTCAGATAGTGGCCAAAACAGAGAGGGAGCGACTGCGAGAGAGAGAAAGAGAGAGGGAGAGAGCAGCCCTTAGGCAGTAAACGCACTTGAGATTTGGCCAGGCAACAGCATTCGCATACCATATAATTTTAGAAGCTGCAGTTAGCTAACTGAGCCAACCCAAGCAACCCAGTTATACAGGACCTACTCAAGGACGTTGCTGCTGCGGCTGCTGTGGCGGCTGCAATGGCGCCAAATGCTGCAGTGCAGCTGAATGGGCTCCGAAATCGAGTCCGAGCCGTCGTCCTACTGCGCAGGACCTTTCCTGTCTAGGCGAAAAACACCGAGGAGGTGGCACAAACAGCAGAGGCACACAGATACACGTACGCACCCGCATTGTCATCAAAGTAGGTCAGCCGCTTGCCATGCTGTCAACGTTTTTCCGAGAGCAGGTCTCTCTCTTTTTCCCCTGAGCAGCCACGAATACACCCCCTACTTTTCCAGCTGCCCTGCCAGCATTGATTACATAAGACCCAGCACCAGACGCATCCACCACCAGACCTCCACGTTGACCCGCTCGCCGCCCCCTTTTCCGTCGATTCTACTGCATTTCCTTTGCAGCAGCCCCAGAAACTGACGCATTCCTAGCCTTAGTTACACAGAAACTATTTTAAATACCTGATTTGACACTTTAATAGGTTCAAAATGGTTAAAAATCTATTATATAATCTTTCAACTTGGCTTAAAAAATATAATATTCAAACTTTACAAACATTTCATATGCTTTTGATAAGAACAAACGTATTTAGAAACTAATCGCATGTAATAAATATATCAAAATAATGCCCATTTTTTACGAGCTGTTTTTTGCTGTGTATCTCCATTGTTGCTCTCTCTAACTATTCAGAAATTTAACCATGACAGCTATAAATAACAAGAAAAACTGAAAAAAAATTGAATAGATATTAAACAAAACAAATGACTGTCAAGGCAGCTAAGCAAATAAATTGCCAGACAACTAATAAACGACGTGGGTAAATACCCAATCCCATATGGACCTGTTATATGTCCAGAAAAAAAGACAGCTTCAATGGTGGCTAATTAATAACAAATGCCCAGCTGAACACACGTAATGCATCTATTTATCTGGGCTCATCTAAAACGCAAACGTTTGAACCGAACCTGGCCAAACAACAGCTGATAAAATGGTACAACTTTACCACAATAAACAAATTCTTAACCAAAACTAGCCCATAAATAATTGATGGCATCGAAAATAACGTCAGCTTAGATGAATGGAATATGGAAATTTTCATATTTACCTATCTAACGAACTTGAACTTACTCGAACAGAACTTCCGCATTCCAATGAACAAAATAAAACTTAAAATTTTGATGCAACATTAAGACAACACATGAATTTTGTTTAATTTTCTCTAGATATTTTTTGTCCACCTTACGTATTCCAAATAGCCTGCTCTGCTGAACGGAAACTGAGTGTAATCTCCTCACCGTTTCGTTACCCAATTGACAATCATCGAAGTAGCACGCTTCGGCCAATAAAGAAACTCGAAAACGTGTTTACGCTTCTGACGGTTTGTCTATGGGCAATGGGCTATGGTCTATCTGTCTAAATATCAAAAGCCAGCGGGGGCGACATTGCGACTCAGACATTTACACCTTTGCTATTTTCGTGGCTATGACGACAGGTACTTCGATTGCGTTGTGTGGCTGCTCACCTTGGAGCTCGAAGCTCGCTGCCAGCTGGTTTTCAAGCCGAACAAATCATGCAAAGCAACCAGTTAATGGCTCGTGGTCAGACTGTATGGGTTTGGCAATAGATCGGAGGAGCGCTTCTTTCAAATGCTAATCGCCACACGGATTTGTGACCCACTCAGCTGTCCCCGTCGTCGAGGAGCCGCTCAAAAGTCACTCGTTTCGCTCAGGGACGGACCAACACTTGTATCTAATTGCAGGCCATTGATGATGGGGCTGCAGGAGATTTCGGAAAACGGAATTCGGATTGCAGGCGGAGGTCATCGCGAAAATTGGGTCAAACTGGGCCCGCAATGTCTCGGCGCCAAATCCTGCGCAAAGATTCAGCCGCCAGCCAGATGGCAGATGGGCAGATGGCAGTTGTCATTTTTAGATGTACCGGCATGTATCAGTGCGGCCCTCGGGGCGTATACGCCATATCTGGCTTAATTACGAATCAAAGTCTGCCTGTTCGCCCGGTCGCTTGCAAAACTGACATCGAACGTATTGGGGGCAAACTGCAAATGAATTTCTCGTGCTGATTAATTGAAACTTAACAAACAACAACAGCGACAAACGACAAAAAGCAACGAAATCATAGATACTGGGCATACATATATGTTATATATCGGTGGGGATATATTGCGGTAACAACAACATGACCATATAACAAAGAAGGGAAACGGCACGATCGGCAAAAAAGTTAGGCAAACAAATTCAATGAGTTATATTTATACGCTTCGGAGATAAAGAGCAGTGGATAGATAGATAACGAACGAGAGATAGATATAGACAGATATATAGAGACAGAGAGTAGAGTAGAGTAGAGGAGAGAGAGAGAGAGAGCACGATAATGGGGATATGCAAGAGCGATTGAGATATTTTCCGTTTCCTTCCTTCTGCTGGCGGAATGAATTGGGGTTCGATATTGATTTGGGTTTGAATTTGAATTTGATTTGGAATTCGATTTGGAATTTGATTTGGAATTCGATTTGGAATTTTATTCGGATTTGGATTGGATTTTGGTCAACTTACCGGAACTGAAATGTGAGCGTTTTGTTTGTTCATTTTCCGGATCGGAATCAAGTGGCCTTTTGCGCGAGTCGCCGATTTCAGGACTTGGACATGTCTCCATGGTAGCGTCTTCGGCCATTTTTAACTGAATGTTGCTGGTTTTGGTTATCGACTTTGACTGATGATTGCTTTAGCTTTAGCTTTTGCTTATGCTTTTGGTGTTTCTGTTACAGTTTACTGTTCTGTTTCTATGTCTCGTTGGAGTATTTCTTTTCGATTTGATTTGATTGGGTTGGTTTTGGATTGGCTTGGCTTGGATTTGATTTGATTGGATTGGATTGATTCGGTTTTGATTCGCTTTTAGTTTTTGGTTAAACGACAACGAAACGTTCGATGTTTGGTAATGAGGCGTCTGTTTAGCTTGGTATTATTTGGTTTTTGGCTTGCTTGGTATTGTTTCTTGTATTTCTGTTTTGGTTTTTAGAGCGTGCGAGCGAAAGAGCGATTGAGCGAGCGAACGATCAAACGAGCGCAGGATGCGTCAGTCACTGTCCTGTTCTAGAGTTCTTCTAGTTGTCCTTGTCCCGCAGTCCTGTAGTCCTTGTCGTCGTCCTTGTCCAATGGGTGCGATTCGATGCGATTCGATGCGATGCGATGCCTTATCGGGGGGGTTCCGCCACTGGCATCTGAGAGATTGATGGGCTATGTGGATGAGGTCCTTGGTCCTTGGGTGCGCTACTGATGCTGCGACTCATGCACACACATGGAGTTACAGCTATCGATCGCTCTCAGTGACAGTTCGTGAACGTCGCTATATATGCATTTGCACATGTGTCTTCAGACTCTATTTACGATCCTTCTAGATTTCAGTATTCGTTTCGTAAGGTTTTAATATTTTTTTTTAAAATTTTTTTTTGGTGGTTTTGTGGTGGAATGTGCGAGTTTTGTTTTTTGTAAACGTTTATATGAAAAAAGAAAAAGAAAAAAATATTTATGAGTGAATTATGCAGCAATAATAAATATACATACATACAGTAAACATTTAGGCAATATATAGGTATGTACTTCGCATTAAACTTGTAGATATAGATACAGTTGTCAGAGTGGCAATGCATTTCTCGAGTAGTAAAACACACATAGGTGAGTAACATTTAGATAGGTAAAAACAATTGATTTGATTTTAGTTGATTTGAGTTGAGTTGAATTGATTTGTTCTTCTTTTGACACAAAAGATGCTATTTACAAAATGATCAAGGCATTTTGCGAGATAGGGGATAAAGGGCGGGATTTTCGGGGGTGGACCGGGCTGGTCTTCTAAAAGCGTGGATTGTGTAAGGCATTCACATATCAAAACTGATCGGGACAGGCAGATGAGGGGGTAGAGATAGATTGGTTTGAAGCAAGCTTTGTGAATGTGGAACATGTGGTATATGATTGAAAGCAGACGACAAAATGAATTACAGGAATCCATAGAAATAGTTTTGAAAACAGGCCCCCTACAAAAAAGTATCCAATGTGAGGGAAGTAGGTTAGAAGGGCCGAGAATTCTCTGTATCTAAATTTACACCTTAAATTTAAAATCTTATTGCTAACATATAAAAACCTTCTTTTTTTGATTTGTAATACGAATTATCCCATATGCACCCATTTATACAACTTAGTTTAGCCTTAATAAAGGTCATCCTTAAGTGGCAACAAAGTGAGTAGTCTAAAATTAATACTATGTATTACTCCCGAGAAATACTTGTACTTTCCTTTATTTACAATTTAATCTGAAACCCATGAAAAAATTCAAGAAAATAAAAAGCTGCTTTCTTTAATAAAATACACCATGTGATGAAGTTACAAGGGCTTTTCAATCTATGCGCATTGTCAGCAAATAAAAGTCATAATCTTAATGCTAACTCCCTGACACTTCTTATATGAATTGTTAATTTATATTCGTTCCACCTGAATCCTATTTAAACAAGTCCGTCCCCAGAGCGCAGTATTAGTTGCTTTTGAATACTTAAGCCAGTTTTTTTTTTGTCCATAAACATGGCAATGAAAACCCAACTTGCAACTCAATTATGCATGAGATGTTTTATTTTATTATGATTTCATTGCTAATTAAAAATGCGCCGACACAAAAGCCGAAGCGCGACCAACCAAAAAACAACAATATCTGCAGCAGCAAACAGACGACGCGCATTTATTTGTTTAAAATGGCGTTTAATTATACAAACATTTTTATATTTTATTTCTGTTGGTAGTGCTGGGGCTCAAGTGTGCGTTTGATGTGTTGGTGGGGATTCGATTTGACTGCAAACGACCTTGACCATTGAATAAGTTTTTTTTGTTCGTGCCCGCTTAGCAGCGACCACAAAGCAAAATGAGCAATAAATCGAAGAGATGGCAAAAGCCACCGACATTCAATGCTAAGCAAGCGCCCAGATACATAGATACACGACACAATGCGTACGAAAAGATACTCGTTTGCAATTGTATGGCATGCGCTACACAGAAAGAAAACTGCATACATGTTGATCGATTTCATATGAACCTGATACATGTCATTTCAATATGCTTAAAATTATTTTTAAGTTTCATTAACCAGCAATGTATTTCCATTAGAGTTTTTGGTTATAAGAGTTAGATATTATTTGCTTTTCATAGCAGCTCACAACTTATATTTGTAAAAATCATTTTTGCCCACAGAAATATATGCTAGAATTTAAATATTTCGAAATTTTTTTCCGTGTAATCACTGCTGCGCACCTGTCGTCTGCGTACTGAGAACAAAACTGGTAGGTCGCACAAATTTGCATTTACTTAAGAAATTAGTGGGGCTACAAATACGAAAATCAAGAAACTAACGATCGATTTAGCAGTGGCAGGAGATGCGAAACGAGTTTTCGATTGATGCGAGAGAACCAGTTGCTTTTGCGCCTCGGCTTGGCATTTGAGTTTTTCAATTAATTAACCTAATGCTTTTCGGTCGACTATTTGTTGTTTTTCGCTGACGTTCGTAGAAGAATTCCCACTCGAGGCGAGCGCCTCGAAATGGCGTCAGTTGGAAGTCTAAACAAAAGTCGCATAATAAATGCGACAACCTGGCAATCAAATTTCAGCTGCGGTTTGGCCCCAAAATCTCCGAGAAGAGTGCCCCGCGAAAATCCCCAGAGATGCCTCATGCCCCGTGCCACATGCCTTTTGGCTTCTCCCCACAAAACACGCAAAGTGCTCGACATTTTTCACTTTTCATGCGGCCTTGAAAACTGCAGCGGGCCAAATGGGATTGGGAAAATTTTAGCAAAATGCTTTTTTCGCTTTGCCTTGGCGATGATTAGAAGAAGAAAGCCATGCACAACAACGAGAAAACGTTATTGATGCACTCAAGCCGAAAATGTGTTAATGGTGATGAATTGGAAACAGCTGCAGCATGAAATGCACTCTCCAATCAGCCCAAGGATATTCCAACGACAGAATTATAATCAGCCAGAGCATTTGAAATGGTCGGAATAGCGAAAGTGGGCTGACATGATGGAGGAGTGCCTTGAAACAGGTTGCATACATATTTACTTGCGATATTGTGTGTATCAAAAGTGTTATCTAACTTCTAGGCACAAGTTGAAGACAAGCATTACATATTGGATCCCAGCTTTCAATATAAGACATGTGGCATATGTACAGAACGAATCATTTACCCTTTGCGGTATCCGTCGACCACTAAATGAAGCCTGCAAGAACCGATTTCTGCTGCCACTTCCCGGTTATCATCAAAGTTCTTATGTGGAACGGAAAAAATGAAAAAATGAAAAAATATTCCATTTACTCAGCCACTCGTACGCTCATGCTTACATACATAGGGCCAACTTATCTCCCTGTCGGACTCACAGTTATCACTCGAGCGGAGACGACGGCGATAAGGTTTATTTTCGTTACTTTTTGGTTTGTCGATAAGGCGGACGGCCAGGGGCGTAGATGGGAAAACCAAGTGCGGGGGTTTTATTCCGACTAAATCAATCAAGGGGGGATGGTCTGGTGTTCGTAACGCCCCTGGTATATGACGAAATTATGACTTTTCGTGAGCTACTTGTTTGCAGGCGAACGAGAAATGAGTAGACAGAATATGGAGTAGAACGAGCATGACATCAGAAGTTTGGAACGAAGTTTGAGAAGTATATTCACAACTCGAAGTTCGAACTATAATTGGGTGGTTTTTTAAAAGGGGGCGACACGCGACCCGCATCTCATTGTCAGAGCGTAAGATTTATGCTTTGTTGCCTAATTGAAAGGCCTGCGTTGTTTGCATGTGCTGTTGCTCGATAAGCAGTTCTTGAGCGCCTCTTAAATACACAATGTACATATCTGCATAAATGCCCCTCGTCGGGCGCCACATATATGTTACATCTAGGCACGAAAGACTATTTATTTGGGGGGTGGACCTAGAACCGGGGGGAACCACTTTGTGGGGCTCTCAAATAACCAACTGTCAGTGGCGATGATTCCCAGCACTTAACGACACGACACTCACTTGAAACTTGAACGGTTCCACCAAATTGTAACTTCTGAAATAACACACACTTCTGCGACGACAGTGCGCGAGTACGTAAAAATCAAATACAACTAAATTCAAAAACTGAAAACAATTAAAAACGAAATGGGTTTCGAGGCGGACAGGCCAAAGTATCTACGAGATTCAAACACTTGCCAGTGAGAGAGTGTGAGAGCCCGTTTCTTGGCGATAGAGGGAGAGAGAGCCTGCCGAAGAGCGGGAGTATCTGGCAGATACTTTATCTACAAACTGTCGAGTGCTCGTCGCTGGGTTTGCAAGTGTTTGCTCAGCCGTTTTCAGAGCTCTCTCACTCAGCGCATTTGTGTAGTGTGTGTGTGTGTGTTTGTATTTATATTCTTATCAGTAAATAGTTTACGCTATGTGCTGCACTTTGCTCCTCGGTCTCCCTCTCCCTCTCTCTATCGCCTGTTCCCACTCCCACCGCTATTCGCTTAATTGTTTTGTTTTTGTTGACTCGGCCGTGTCTCAGACGCCCCGACGCTGATTAAACTTAAAGTTTGAAGTGGGCTCTTAAAAAAAATTAACTCCACATTCAAGAATATATTAATAATTTTAAACTAATAATTTAACAAATTTATAGTTATAATATGATTTTTAGAAACGAATTTACGATGAAGATGTTACCTCAAAAAACAATTTATTTAATTTAAGATAAAAATACCCCCTCGATTTTTAGATTTGTTTGCATTTTTAACAAAATGACTATGCTTTCAGATAAAAAACTTTTTAAATTTAAAATTGTAAGATTAATTTTTGGGAGCGTGTATAACTAAGCCACAAGTGCCGGCGATAAACTCTTTTGAGGGCCGAAAATCCCCGACTCATTTGTTAGGCCATCGTCTTTGTTTGCTCATTTCAGACTCATTTATCGTCTTTTCATAGGCTCAGCACAAATCCGCTGACAGAAGTTTTGTATCTATCAGCGAGTGTGTGTTTGGGTATCTTTATCTCTGCGTTTTGACAAATATCATGTGCGATAAATCTTTCCCTGCCTGCCAACAGGGAAAAGGACGGGATTCTCGGGCATCCTCAATTTTTGATGACAAAGGGCCGATGGCAATTTATCCCGACATTTCCGAAGCAACATTGACATTGCTAATCTCGAAATGTTTCATTTGTTTGGCTTGTCAGCAACTGGTTGGAAAACACACTTTTCCGCAGCGGAGGAAAATGTAAAAAAATTGATGTGCACACAAGTATGTAGGTGAGTAATGGCCTTGAGAGCGGAGAACAAGTTGGGAAAAAAAAGTGGGATCGCCTACGACAAGTAGCAATTCAAAATGGTGACTCACTCCAGAACCGGACTTGTTTGCGTCGTGACTAAATTCTGGATTTAAATAAACTTAGCTCAAGTTCTCTAGCTAAGCGTACTTACAAAGCCTCGATGAGTAACCCAATGACACTGGGTGCTCATCAATCAGTAATGGTGTCATCCGATAAAACGATATGCCACTCACTTCGGTTGTGCACTTGTTAAGCCTCATATGGCATATCTGCCCAGTCCAATCTAGTCCTTTGGAATGAAATGCCCTAATCATGCCGGGCAACTCTTTGCTGAAATCAAAGCCATCCGAGCGCACACCAAACAATTGCCCCAAATTCATAATTGCAGTCAGTCCAAATGGGTTGACAACAACACACTGGGGGAGCAAAGGTATACCAGTATGTACATGTATATATATATAGGAATCGGGGCAGGAAAGCACCGAAAAATGGGGCAACAAAAATAAAATCAAGTGAACAATGGCCGGAGAGAAAAGGAGCTAAGTGCGGATAACAGGCGAGTGTGGGTCAGCCCGGCAGTTGATAACTATCCAGAGTCACTGGGCTTTTTTTTTCGTTTCCGCCCACTATAAGGATGAAGAGGGGGCGTGGCACTCGTATGGAGCATTAGCGGAAGTTGACAAAGGAGGCGAAATGAAGGCAACACGAATGCAGATACAACAAAAGCGCAAATGTCATAAGCCATAAAGAAGGGGAAAGTGGGAGGGGGATTCGGAAGGAGGGCAACGCCTTATAGCCTGACTTTATTATGAGCAGCAGGACTTTAAAGCCGCCGGCAAGGACATCGCTGGCACAAGGTAAACAAGGCGCATATTTAACCAGCTGGCAAATGTGAATGAGGACGCCGCGGATGAGAGACTGATGCGAACTGAAAGCAGAAAGCTTGGGGCAAGGCAAAAAAAAAAGGAGAAGGCGGCAAGTGGCAAGTGGGAAGTGGGAAGTGGGCGAGGTGCGACCTCATTGACTTTGGCGGCACGTTTTCGGATGAGTCGACTTGGCTGTCGTCTTCTGTCAAATGAGTTTTCCCTATGTTTGCCCCTGTCCAGTAGTTCTGGTGCGTTCTCCTCGACGAAAAAAATAAACGGAAAAGGGAAAACTTTGGCCGCATATGTAAGAGCAGGGCGGCAGGCGTACAATTATTGGTTGTTGCTCTGCTTGTTCTTCCTGTTGCCTCGCATGCCGCATGAAAAATGAAAGCGAAAATCAATATCGAGGCACGCGATACGAAAAAGCCGCCCACTGACCCCCAGGATGCGGATCGAAAGGGAGGAATACCCGGCCAAAAAAGAAAAGGGTTTCCCCATTGTTGGCTAACAAACTTGGATGTCTATGTGGGCAGGCTAAGTACCCGAGTGACAAAAGAGTGGAGGGGGCTTGCCGTGGCGCCTGGAACCCCCGCCAGGAAGCCCATGAATCCCTCCTCCAGCGTCTTGCTTTTGTGCGCATAATTTATGCTCATTGCGAGCCAGACCCCATCCCATTCCATCGCATCCCGAAGCCCCACATCTCATACTCCAGACCCCCGAGCAACCATCAAGCCAGCCCATATTTGCCGGGTTTTTATGAGCCACATTTTTTAAGGGTAGCTTCAGGATGTCGCCGCTCTTTCTGCACAGAAAAAAATAAGCCATGAAAATCCACTTTAAATAACCCCTACAAAATGTATCATTTATATAACTCATATAAATAAGATTCATCTCAATATCTTATTATCTCCATTAAATAATATTAATATGAAATGATGATAAACACCGCTTGAACAATTCAACATTATCGCTTTGATTTACTTTATATATTAATTCAAAATTCATTTTCTATAGATTTAACATTAAATATACATTAAACATTGTATTAGCATAAATCAAAAACCGATTTGCCTTACCAAAATAATATGTTTCATTTGATTAATATTTTATTTAAACATTGTTTTTATCTTAGATTATATTAAACACTCTTCTGAAGAATTTTAGATACACACCAAGGACTTTAAGGGTATAAAACCTTCGGCCAAATATGTTTTCCCCGCTTTCATTCGAGTGAAGTAAGCTGCTTTGGATTTTGGCTTTAGATTTCGTTGACTCGGCTCAGAGCTCTGTCTTTTGTTTAGCTCGTATTTGATATGTACGAGTTCATGATGTGTGCTGCGTGTGTTTGTTATAAATATCAGACGAGCGCCTATTTGTGTCGAGTCAACAGAAAATCAGGCAGGAGTTAAAGCTGGAGGTGGCACAGCTGGTGGGTATTCGTTTTTTAGCTGCTTGTTGGTTTTTCCTGCGCCTGCAGGCACCGTAATTATTATTATTAATGAGTACGGCAAACGAAATTAGAATTTCACATTAGCGCTGATTATGTGCGTTGCATAATGGAGTCGTGGCCACGTTGCGTATACGCAGCGTGTTCGCCACCCATCGCTGTTCGCCACCCATCGCTGTTACCACCAAATGCAGCAGCCATGTCTGTCTATTAATATGAATTTATCTGTAAACTGCATATAAATACACATTTTTATCTGCCATGGGCCACATTCACTCCAAAAATGCTGCGCTTTTCCCCCATGGCTTCTTTCACATTTCCTCTCTCGCTTTCCGTGATATTTTCGTGGCATAAATGGGTGAAGGTTAATCAACGTAATATGGCCAAATATAAATACAACAGCTATGGATGGCTATGGCTATGGCCCTATGAGAATGTATGTTGGAGAGAAAAAAGAGGAGCGCACACATCCACATCCAAGGTAGGGAAATATGCAGCCAATGCTGAGCCAAGCGAAATCCGCAGAGAGACATGGACGGCGAATGCCGGGGCTTCCCATGAAAACAAAATCAAAAGCTCACAATTAGGCCAAGAGACGGCAGCAACAACAACAATGAAGCGTATGGCAGACATGCAGCTTGTATCTGTATATCGGTGTGAGTCTATATGTAAATTACTTGGGGGCAGCGAAGCCAAACTGCGAAACTATGTCGCTAGGTCTCTCGTCAATAGGTTGGGGGGGGGAGAAGGGGGGCTAGCTGGCAGCAGCACCGATTCCAATCAAATCGAATTCGTGTTTGCAGGTGCCTCAGCCAAGGTGCGTCTATGAATTATCCATAAATAAAGGCGAAGGCAGTCAAATGGCAACACGACAGCCGAGCGGCAGCAACAGCCACCAAAGACTAACTCAAACACAAAGAACTTATGGCAAGTCGAAGTCGAAGTCGAAGTAAACAAGTGAGCAGGTCGATGGGTGGCAACCCCTCTCCCTCCCCCTCCCCTTCCACCCGAAATTCCTCCCTCGGGCACTCAGGCATGCTCGAGTGTTATGACCTGGTGTTACGGTGTACGGTAGCCTGGATAGCTGCCATAAACGTGTCAATGGGTTCCCCATCCTAAAACCACTTTGCCAGAAATGGGAAAATCGGAAAATCTTAAAATAATTAATGGCTCAATTGGAGATTGGTTAGGAAGGATACAAAATACCTGAATTACTCGTAAGCTACTAAACAATCGAATAATAAAATTATATTTAATTCAACTGGGAAGATATTTTATGTAACAAATAATGACCAAGGTTTTGTTAATTGAATATTTTTAAACATGTTTTGCCTAATTGAAAATATATATTTTTTAAATTCTTAGAAACATTTATTTTGTCCATTTATTTATATAAATTTAGACTTAATTAACCAACTCTACGTTTCATAATTTTTCCTTTTACAAAATGCTTTTAAATGAAGATTCTAATTTAAGGAAAATATATATCTGTTAATGGAATATCTTGTTTCTTGGCCTCGAGTCAAGTTGTTGGCAGCATTTTCCCCACATCTGTGATTACTTTTCATTTTCAATATGGCACAAGTCAAGAAGATATATTAAATCAAATTACTTGACAACCCTAGCTGACAATGAAACAAATATTTGTCGTTGTGCTTTATTTTTGGCATTTTAATTAAAAATTGCCCCAGTTGTCGGCGGGCCAGGCGACAGCTTTTGTACTTCCACTGCACTTGGGCAGGCCAACAACGGTTTTCAGCTTGCAGCTAAGGCAGAAGAGCTCTTTTGGCAGCCAGCATGGCCGAGGGAGATGGCAAAAGAGCGGCAGAAAGAGAGGGCGAAACAAGAGACGGCGACCAACAGCGTCCCAATTTAGCCAGAATCGATGCTGGCAGGCGACAATGTAATTCATTCGCAGGCCCTCCAACCGCCCCACCCCTGACTTTTCGGCCCTTCCACCCTTAAGCCTACATGTATGTTGCAGCTACACCAGCAACAGCACGGCAGCAACATGAGGCAGAACCAGTGATGCGAAAGATATCTTTGTTATTATCCAAGCCCATGCCAATAAATAGATCTAGTGAATTCATAAGATACACAAATTCTTAGGGACCTACTGCTGGGTATAATAGATGACCCGATTTCAAAGTTTGTGATGATCAGTTGTGATAGATCAGTTTCAGAAGGTTATTTATTATTTTGCCATGTTATGATTAACAGAACTTAAAGTTTGGTGACCCCAATTTAATATTTTATTCACACTTTCTTTTCTGGGACTAAAAAACAACCTACGCAATAACTATTTGTTAAACTGGTTCAAGTTAATTAAGTTCGACTATATTTTTAAATTAAAAATTTGTACCGGTACTTGTTGGGAATTCCTTGTAGCTAGGTTGTGTAGCTGAACACAAGTACCTAGGCAAACAAAAAACAACTTGCTACGGGACTACCCATAGGTATCTATAGATACATCGCATCCCTGGCGACGACAGCACGGTTTCGCTTGAGAAATGCACATCGTTTTGCTACCCTCACCTGCAAAATGTATTGCCAGACCTACATTCTACATTTGCCCTCTCTTTCCACGACCATTTTGCCTCTCTTTCACCGATTCTTATTATGGCTATTAAGTATTTTGCTTGGCAGAAATTCTTCAAGATTATTGCTTATTGTTATTGTTCAGCCCTCCTTGGTTTTCACTTATTGCTGATGGCTTGTTTCTGTTTTCCCTTGCTTTGCACATTCTGCTGCTAAGAAATTGTTACGTCACTCTGGCAGAGACACTCATTTCATTAACAGTAATTCAATTGAACGCTCAGTGAAGACGAACGAGTGAAAATACTTGTATTTTTTCCATAATTACAAATGCAAGTATTTGTTATGGCAGCTTTTTTGTTTTCATTCGATGACGTTCTGTGAACTTGAACGGCGTCAAAGTCGATGGATGTGTGATTGTAATCGCTGCTCGCCGTTTGCTGTTTTTACTCGACTAGCTTTCAATTGATGCAGCCAATTAACTGTGACTGCAATTACAGCCTAGTCGATAGTTTGCCAATTAAAAATTCGATGAATATGTATGGGAATGGCACGACAAGGTCAAGGAGTTGGAGAGGGGGTCTTATTTTTCCAGGTGGATTAGACATCATCAGAAGCCAAGCAACAGGTCTGACCCCATTAGCTGAATAATGGAATTAATGGAAATTTGAAGAGATTCTGCTTATCGAAGAGTATATGATCATTAAAATTGAGCATCAAACTTTGTAATAATATAAGTGCAGCTTAGAGCTCATTTGTTATGACGCTCATAAACATTCTTTAAGCTTTAATTAATCAAACGTATTGTACAAAGAAGATACACAAAATTCATTTGGAAACAAAAACAAGTTTTGTAGAAAAGGGGATTTTTTGGTCATTAAAAAGACTGGTAATCGTTATTTGTTTCTGATGGAATATAAAAAAGAACATTAAAAAAGTGCACAATGTTCTAAAAATAATTTTTATAATGTTAATTTTTAAGCTTGTTTTAATAGAATCACAAGCTGAAATAGCCTTTTGAAAGCTGCTTTACTGGTTATATTCCAATGTCCCAGACTGTATAAAAATGTAGTTTCCATAGAATGCGCAGTATAGAATGGGAACCCCATTTCAATGCCCAGAGAAAATGATAATAGGACACCCCGAAATAATAGAAACTCCATACGCATTGGTTCGTTTGCCAGCTTCCTTGTGGAAAACTTGTGGTGACCACATATTTTCAACCCCTTTAAAATTACTGCGTCGCGGTCTCTGATCCTCAAGCGATTCATTGAACCATTTTTTGCGAGGCAATTACGAAGGCTTTGAAAATTTCCTAGAACATCAGGGCACTTTAGTTTACCGCCAAGTTAGCAGTTCTGCACTTCAGTTTTGTTCGGGGGCCCTTAATCGACTCGACTCGAAAATGGGGCTCGGACTCTCGGCTTATTAGCCGAGCCGAGAGAGTCTCCGGGTCGAAATCACCGCCGTAACCATTACGGCAAATAGGTTAACAGCAGTTTCGTGCCTTTTGCATGAACACGGCGTTGTGCGGCTGTGTGGGTAAGTGTGTGTAGGCCAGTGTGTGTGCTTGTTTACATAAACCTTTTCTCGTTTCGTTTTGGTTAATTTTCCCCAGTTATTTTGTCCCCCTGCAACTGGTGCACTGAGAAAAAATGGCTAATTATGGACCTGATACTAGAAGATCCACACGGGGACTACTGAAACCGATTTTGTCCGGATTCTAAATATACAAAAATTGAATTATGCTCAAAAAGAAATTCAAGGATTTGAATTTGTGTTTCATTTTACTTGTAAACTTTTTTAAACAGCTGATCAAAATAGGGAAATCAAAATTGAATCATTGTAAGTTTTACAAAATTTAAATATTTAATTTCACCGTTTACCTATAATATTCTTGTATTAGTTTAATACCTAAACATAAAGAGTTGTTTCCTAAAACAAAAATAATTTTCTCTATGTGCACAGCACCTCCTTCTTCACCTCCATCTCCACCTCCTTTTTCTGTTTCTGTTTTCTGTAGCTTTGGCAGTGGTGCAGCAACAGCAGCCGTAGCAGCAGTTTAACCCACATACGAGCTGCCCCACCAAATTGCGCAACGGGGGCGGTGGTGTGCGGGGGGGCGTGGAAGTGGGAGAGGTCGGCGGTGTGAATGCAAATGAAACGAAACGACAGACAAGCGGACAATTTAATGCCTATTTGCATTTAACAGCAGCTGGGGAAAAAAACTAGAATCAAGTGTCGGGTTAGGCTATGAAACGAGCAAATTGATGAGCAGATAAACGCAAAGGGCGGAATGTAGGGGCGGGATGGGGAGGGGAGGTGGAGGTGGAGATGAGCTACGACTTTGATTAGCATGCCAGATGGAGAGAACGAACGAGAGATATAGGAGGACAAGAGAGAGATCGGGCAATCAGTAGTACATATTCATACCACCATGTATGAATATAGCCATTCACCACACTCGTAAATATGCTCCAAAGCAATTTCATTTGGTTGCGCAAAATGGGAAATCGTTTAATACAGTCGAACTTCTATAACTCATACTTCTATCGGTCGAATTTTATGCATTCCACACATTAAATTTTTACGAAACTTGGGAAGTTTATAATCTCGACTTCTATTACTAGAATTTTTAATGAGTCAACAGAAATATTTGTTTGAGAAATCATAATTTTAAGCCTTTAATTTCCACACGAGCTTAAAAAAATATTCTTCATATTCTTGGGCTCAAACCGAAAAAATCCCAACTATTTAAGCTTTTGCCTAATGTATTTTAAGCTTTTGCCTAATGTATTTTGAAGTTTTATTTTTGAGTTGTAAGCTATAGAAGTCAGTCTGCAGTATAAAATCCATTAAAAAAAGCGAAAAATAGTCCAAAAAATGTATCCTGTTCTGTAGAATTGGCGAATTCTGGCTGTGTAAATCTTTCAAAAAGTAGAGAACCACATTTTTTACCCCTGGACAGTCCCTACTTATGCTAAACTAAGCTTAAGCCGAAATCTTATGACTAGTTTGAAATATATTCACCTTTCTGCAAGGAGTCGTGCATTCAGCTGCAATTAATTGAGTGTGGGTATAGATAAGAAGAACTATATATGGTACTTTAAATCTCCTCGACAGGCTTACTTTTAACTTTTTACTCGTTATTCGCTTTGCTTGTTTTTTTATTTTTCGTTATTGGTTAATTTATATTATTCAATTATTGTTTCATTTGGAGACGCGACAGTTGTTTTTGTTGTTGTGGTAATGGATCCTGCATTTGATGAGGGGTTTTTTTTATAATGGATTTATACTTTGTTTGTGTTGTTCTGCTGATTTGTTGTTGTTGTTGCTTGGATTTTAAACAAACACACACACAGGCACACTCTAGATTAGATTAATATTTCCGCGAATCTGGAGGCTTAGCGCTTAGTTTTTTTATATATAATTTTTTTTAAAATTTAGCGCTTGCTTACGCCTCTCTTTTTGTGCTGCTTCATCCGCCTTTGCCTTTTTCCGTTTTTCCGTTCAACTTTCGTGCGCGTCTTCGTCTTAGCGTGCTTTTTTGTATTCTAACGCAAAGTTTGCTTTAGCAGCTGAGCGAGCGAATGGAAGTCGAAACGAAGCTCTCTTTTTCCCGATTATATGAATCCACTCTGGTTATCTCGCTCTGCGACACTCTCTTTTGTATCTGTGTGCCACGTACACGTGCCCGTCCGATCACATTTCTTATTAGATGGAGTATTAGTTGTTTGTGTTCGTGCGTGTTTTCTTTGTCCGCTTTGCGCGCATTTTCAACATTGATTTTTAAATTTGAGTGCGGGAAAACTTTGCTCTCTCTCTCGCTGGGCTTTTCTCTCTCGTTTGGCTTAATAGGGCACTAGGTTTTTCATGCAAACGTAGGAAAATTGCTGCACGTTCCTGCACACAACGACAACTTTTGCATTTCCTGTGCCAAAAGCAAAAAAGCTTGCAAGCCCATATTGCCTTGAACAAATTGAACTTCTATCGCAATTTTGCCATTCAAAATGTTTATGACATAATAATTGAGCAATGCCATATGTTTAATAAGAGCAAAAAGGAGAGAAAATGAGAGAAAAAAGAGGGACAGCCTTAGAATAACGAGAAAAACTCGTTGTTCAAAACAGGCAAACGAAAAACATTTAAATAAATATATAAATTATGTATACGCTCTGTGTGCGTTGCGTTTTATCAGCAAAAGAGAGAGAGAGAGGGGGAGAGAGCAAAAGCTTCACACAGATACAAATTGGGGCAAAGTAGTGTGCGTGAACTGCTGCTTTGACACACTTTTATGTGACGTCGTTAATTTCGTTTTTTTGGTGTTCTCGTTCTGGTTCTTTTCGCCTTTTACACATTCCTTCTTTCAAGGAACTTTTCGATAACATTTAAAAGGGAGATGGAAAAATAAAGATGATTTAAAAAACCAAGCACATGTTTTCTATTTTCCAATCAGGCGTGTTCCAGTTGGCTTTTCGTTTTCAGGTGTTAATTGAATTTGTATTTCGGTTTCTGCTGCCTCCTCCTCTTCTTCTTCTACCAGTATTTATGTAACCAGCATGAGCGAGAGAGAGGCAGATAGATAGAGAGCGCACATGCCAGGGCATAGATACTTTTTGGCATTGAAACAAAACGTAGTTCACAAAAAGCACACGCACACCACCACACGAACACGCGCACACAGATACACGCCACGAAAAAAAGAACTTGGAACAAGAACAACTCAAGAACGCAGCTTAGGCACACACAGGCGCATACACTCATTCGTTCATAATTTAATTTAATTTAATTAAATTCCAGTCCGCTTTAGGCAACGACAACAACAATAGCAGCAGTATCTCTCCGATTTTGAAGCACTATTTTTTTTGTTGGTAGGTTATTTTCGTTAATTGTTTTGATCCACTTTTGTTTAGATGCCTTGTTTTTGTTGCGTTGCAGAACTTGACAAACAAACACACAGGCAGCAACAAACATATAAACAAACTCACTGGCGACCACGATGATCTGAATCTGAATCTGGCGCTCTGACTCTGTGACGTGACTGAATCCAACTGAACTGAAATGCGGATTCAAAACTTGAAAACAGCGAGCTGACTGAGATTTCTGTTTCTGTACAGAAAATTCCGATGGTCGTTAAAGAGAGGGCGAGAGTATCTCACAGATACAATTTCGTTTTTGAGAGACAAAACTGCGCACCGACTCTCTTTCGCGCTCTCGCTCTCCTCTCCCCAAACAACCACTTTACGCTCAATTTAGATTCTGGATTTCCAATTCCATTGTGCATTTTCCAGCCCCTCCTCCCGTCCTATTCACTCCTCTCTCGGTTTCTCTGTAGGTCATTCTGGCAATAACAGTACCACACTGGAGCTGATAAGATTGACTTTTTGTTTTTACCCACTAAAACTATAACTCTTGATTATGACTTTGATTTGAATAATTTGCTTTAAAAACAAGATAGGTTATATAATAAAAACTTTAAGAAAAATAAACCACATTTTTCTACTTTTTAAGGATCAACAGGACGCACTCTTAAAAGAATTGAAACCCATTTTTAAAATTGGAATCCAATTTGATTTTTAAAATGTTATCAATTATTTAATAATTTTTTTGCATCGAGATTTATTTACTAGTCGTAAAAATATTTTTGAAAAAAAAACTGTAAATATTTAAATTATAAGCCCCTTGAATTTACACTTTTGATACTAATTATTTTAACGTTAATGATCCTAGATATTCTCAAATCTCTAATAAAATTATAATTGATTAGCCATGAAATCCTTAACTTAATACAAACTGTTAGAATTATCTATCTATGATATATAGTCTAATATATCTATGATATATAATATGTATAAATATCAGTTATGATGTTTCGCTGTACCCAAAAATAAAAAAAACATGATTGTTGATTTTTTTAGTACAGAATAGCACTAAAAGGTCGATTTAAAAATGAGACTCAATTTATTCAATTCGTTACAAAACAAACGTCGAGATTAATATCATTGCCTTTGCAGTTTCATCATTATCACTAAGCCTACATTACAGTTAAACGTTAGTTATAGTTAAGATTCATTGTTTTTTGGAAATATCCCGGGCGGGATATTGAAGACAGACATGTATGTATTGCTTGCTGTGGGATCGGGATATCACAAAAACGTAAAAACCTAGGGGAAACAAAGTAAAATGTTTTGATACAAGGGGTGCAGAAATACACCGCTGCGTCATAGGATCGAATTTCCAAACCCTCGTGTGGAAGCTTGAATAAATAAATGATACGTAGTATGGACTACGCATTGTCTTGCGGTGCAGTTAGTGCTTTTGGTTAGACATTAAACAAAGATTGCCTGTATTGCAGTAAGTCAGTGTCCGAGATTCATGTGTTGTTCTTCTGTCATCGCTCTTCGGCCTTAGTAAGATCCTTTTGGAGGAAACGTGGCGATCAGCTTGTGTGGCTGCTCACATAGGCGACCGTTTCCATAGGGCACACCTCCGGCGCCACCATGGACTCAAACTGCTCCAGATTCTGCAGGAAAGTGAGCGTAGTTCGCTCGCACCTCGCCGTATTAGGAAGTAAGTGGCACACATCCAGCTGAGAAATACAAATAAAAGGGAAATTAATATTGGTTTTTAATTGTTAAAATAAATAAAGATAAACACACCTTCTTTGCGTGCTCCTCTGCAGCGCCGCACTGCATCAGATTGGTGCGATGCACGACGAAGCCCACACGCTGCGTCTTGGCCGAGCTTTTGGTCAAGCGTCGCATCACGGGCACATCCAGATCCTCACGAGCTGAGGCATGTTCGCCGCCAAACTGACCCTGTGCCCCGATCCAATCATTTTCGGCGAATATGAACTTGTCCAGCGGATCTAGCAGGGATTGTGAGGCCTTGTGTGCGGCACTGGTCAAGTAACCAGCCGGATGCACCTCCGATGGTCGCGCACAGCTGTTAATCTTCTCTAGCACCAGGCGATAGATGTGCAGCACCGGCCTGTTGTCCAAGACCCCTTGTCCCAGGCCACGTTCATCGTCGCTGGCCAGGCGTCGATCCTGCATGATCTCAAGCTCACCCGAGGACAGGGACGATCCACCCAGAGGCTGACCCGTGAGGAGAGTTAGTCTCATATTGGCGTCCTCGATGAACATGCCAGAGGGCACCGGATAGTAGTTGGCCTGCAAGGGTATCTTTTCCAAACGCCTCCGCTTCATGAACTGCAGCCCGTTGACATCCGTGTAGAAGATGTCGCCACTGTCGATGTGCGTCTCCAAGCGCATCACGATCTCCGTGTTATCCAACAGGCCGATGTCCACCAGGTTGCGAATCTCGGGAGCTCCGCCACGCATAATCGTCTGGTGCACCACACTCGGCAGACCCACGCTCACAGACGACTCCAGTTTGCCCTTGGTTACCAGGACGACCGGGTGGTTGAGATGGAAAGGCGAGGCGGGTCCGTTGGGCAAGAACAGATAGGCTCCGGATCGATCTCCATGAGTCCGAGTGCCATACTTGAGGAACTTCAAGTGCACCGGCACGTGCGGACTGTCCTGAGTGAGTTGGATGGACTTGAGCAGACCCTGCTCCGAAAATGCCAATGTGGGGCCATTGCCCACCCGCAATGAGATCTCCCGGGGTTCACCAAACTTCACATCCTCCGGATATTGGCCCAATGGCACGGAAGCCGGGTTTGATCGGAGCAAGAGATTCGAGGCGTACGAGGTGTGTCTGCGGATGTGATCAACATTTTAGTTTTCATTAATGTCAGTACACTGAAAAGCTTTTAAAATACTATCTGATGGTACAGAAATTGTACTTACAGAACATATTTATTCATGGCACGTTATTGTAAAAATTGTTAAATTGAAAACTAATGCTTAACATACAATCGAGTGAGGTTACTAACGATACAATCACAACAAGCTAAATGGATGTACAAGTTTTAAATGTTCAATAAAGAATGTGTTAAAGGCAACTCACTCTGGTTTCGACTCCAAGATGGTCAGAACGTAGGTGGCCAGTCCCATGGGCGGTACGCGTGCCTTGAAGATGATGCGATACTTAGTGGTGGAGCCTTGTGGGTGGATGGTCTTGGTGAGCGTGTCGTGGTGCCAGCTCCACACAGGAGACACCTGAGCCTCCACCGGGTTGTTGGCTAAGTCGCTGACACTCACGAATGGACTGGACACATAGAAGTCCACCAGCTGCTCCCGCCAGTGGGGCAGGGTATTGTGCATCACCACGTGCTTGCTGGGCAGTACATCCTCGCCCAAAATAATGGTTGTGCGACTGTCCTCTACACCTGATCCCGGCCAGCGCGAATCGTCCAGCGTGAAGTAGGAAAAGCTGAAGTCCGGGCTGTAGATAGATGGCTTGGTTAACAAGCGGTAGACCGACTGTTGCATCACCATTTGGCAGGCCTTTAGGGCCTCCTGCATGCGTAGCTCGTAGTCCTGCACAACATGCGTCTTGGCCGTGCCAGTAATGCCGTCGTGGTGCTGGAACAGCGACAGCTCCCTGCGTGCCAGCTCCAGGCGCTTCTCGATGCCCGCCATTCCGTCCCAGGAGTGCCAGGCGGAGAGCATCTCCGCCGAGCGGACGTAGTGCATCAGGACGCGATCCATGCGCTTGTGATACGGTCGCGATGTGTAATAGCCACTCCAGTAGTTATCCGAACGATCGGCATAGGTGAAAAAGTCGCCGCTCAGCGTGGGAAACTCGGCCTGTCCCGCCTTCTCCGCCTGGCGCACTGCATCGAAATACTCGTGGAGGGTTCCGAACTGAGCCTGAACATTGAAGTGCGCCTGGCTGTTGATGTGCTCGAAGAGCTTCTCGTAGTTCACCCGCTGCACATCCCACTCGGTGTTCTGCTTGAAGCGGAAGTCGTCGCCCAACGGAATCAGCAAGACGTTCGATCGATACAGCTCAGCCTTCTTCTTCCACTGATCCACCAGCAGATCCGAGCGTGCTGCCACATTCCCATCCACAATGGCCCGCGGTGGCACCTTCCACGGACAACTTAATCCAAAGGCACCCATGCGCTTAAAATCAAACTGGCAGCACACCTTGGGATCTGGGCCACAGGTGTGGGGAATATCGTACGAGTAGAAGGGCATCATGTGGGTGAAGAGGGCCGTGTCTCCCTTGGTGTCCCAGATCTGGCGCCAGTGGAACTCCAGCTGGCGCTGTTGGGCCAGCTCCTTCTTCACCGAGTAGTGCGTCCGCTGGATGAGCAGATCCTTGAAGCCGCTCTTCTGCAAGATGTACGGCATGGTGGGACTGTGCCCGAAGGGATCGATGGCCCAGGAAGCGGTGGGTGTGACATTCAGGTGCTGCTTCAACCAGGTCTGGCCTTCGGTCAGCTGCAGCAGCACGTTCCGCCAGTGAGAGTTGGCCTCGTCCGGCATCACCCATCCACCGGTCACAAATTCCAGCTGCCCACTCTTGACAATGCTGAAAAAGTAACGTTTTAATGAAATTATTATCATGAATAACATAAAATGTATACAAAAATGTAAATAGGTACTAAGCTAATTTGCAATGAGATAAGTCTGTTTGAAGTTCTTTACAAACAACACGCGTGCAATGGCATAGTATTTAACTAAACGATTTTCAAGTAAATATGTACAAGTAGTGTGCAATATTTCATTGTTTTTAAAAGCAGCTGTTTAAGGTCTAAACAAAACAATGGCAAAATATAATGGCATTCAGTTAAGTTAGTTAACATCCGCCAATACGTATGGATACAATACCGGCTCTGGCTTAAAATCTATCTTTTTAACAGGAACTGTTTCTTGCTTGATTATATAATAAACGAGTTCTTACGATTTCATCTGCAGCTTCTTGTTTTCTCCCAGATCGTGGTAAAATCGGGCAAAGTACGAGGTCTCCGCCCAGATGAACTTCATCTCGGGGTTCTCGTGCAGATGACGGAGGGCATTGGACAAGATGTGCTTGGTGTCGTGCTGGTAGTAGTCTTCGAAGGTCTGGATCCATCCGGGATCGTTGTGCGAGTGCGGCACAACGAAGACTTTCAGTTTGTGGTGGGCGTTGTACTTCAGTGGGTCGTACTTGATGTTCCAGCCCTGTTTCCACACGCCTCCATCGATGTCCTTGAAGGACATGCGGTCGTACAGCTCCAGCATCTGTACCTCCACACTGGGCACATCCTGGACCACATCCTGGCACTCTCCTGGTCCTGCAGAAAGTGGCACCTTGAGTGGGGCCTTAAAGGGCTCCGCGCGAACTGCGGTTTTGGCCAGTCGAGCCCGCATGTCCCTCATCTCCTCGCCGTGCTCCTGCAGGCCATTTTCCAGCCGCTGCAGCTTGTCCTCGATGGCCACATAGTTGGGCTGCAACATCCGGAGAGTCTTATTAGCCACTGGAATTGATGTACGCCCATTTATTTACCTTTTTCTGGTTGGCTGCCGGCGCCGCAAAGTTTAGGATCACGTACAGGCTGAGGAAAATCAGCAGGAAGCCGGAGCAAATCACCAAAGCGAAGCGTCGACGTATGCGCAACATTTTCCGGTTAATTAATCATGGAAACGACGACACAGACAACAACAGCACAATAGCAACAAACAAATCGCTCTACTTGCGTGGTTTTTTCGCATAAACAAAAAAATGGTGTGACCGTTTACCCTGATTTTAACGTTTATGGGCGCTGCCAACCCAGCTGGTTTTTTAAATTTTAAAATAAAAAGTAATTGTGAAAAATATAATACACTGACTGGTTGTTAATAGTACTATTTAAGTATACATAACAAAACCCACATGATTTACCTAGATATATGTAGTTTACTTTTTTAACTATATAAGGCTGTTAAGTAACATTATTAACTAAGTGGCAACACCATCTACTTCTGTTGCTTCTGTTGCAATAACGGTAATATTATTATCTGAAAGAAGATTTAAAAGAATTGAATTTTTTGGCAGTTGATTTATAGCATATTAAATGTTTTATAATACACTAGTTTATGAGTTTTATTATAGCACTTGCTATTGAGCCGCTATAAGCGGACTCACAAATAACTGTGGATGCTGTGTATTTGTTTTGCTGACCATTATTGATTTTGTCAGTCGCAGCATCTTCACTT
The DNA here is from genome assembly GCF_018152115.1 of Drosophila rhopaloa. Classification (NCBI taxonomy): domain Eukaryota; kingdom Metazoa; phylum Arthropoda; class Insecta; order Diptera; family Drosophilidae; genus Drosophila; species Drosophila rhopaloa. The sequence continues at coordinate 1,651,542 of NW_025335047.1, forward strand.
AACCGAAAAAAGGCGCCCAAAAAGGATTTAATTTCAAAATCAGTTAGATTATATTTGAGAACTAAAGAACTAACTACAATAGGCTATCTGCATTATGAAGCGGCAAAATGTGCGAACCCTTTCCCTTGTGGTTTGCACTTTCACGTACCTCTTAATTGGCGCCGCGGTCTTCGATTCGCTGGAGTCGCCAACGGAGACCAAACGTTGGGAGTTCTTACAGGGTAACGTCCTCAATTCAATACTATCCTGTACCAGTCTTATTAGTTCTCAATTCCAGCCGTTAAGAACAACTTTGTGAAGAAGTACAATGTGACCGACGAGGATTTCCGGGTAATGGAAATCGTCATCATTGAAAACAAACCACACAAGGCAGGACCGCAGTGGAAATTCGCTGGAGCCTTTTATTTCAGCACTGTTGTTTTGGCCATGATAGGTAATTACAATTTTTATTTACTTACCATCATCGAACCGATCTAGCCGATCAAGATCTCTATCCTGTAATTCTTCCATACCTTTCAGGATATGGCCACTCCACTCCAGTTACCATTCCGGGAAAAGCATTTTGTATGGGCTATGCAATGGTGAGTGATCCGATAATGACATTCAATCCAATCTAATAAAAATGTCCCTCCGCAGGTGGGAATCCCTCTGGGCCTGGTGATGTTCCAGTCGATCGGTGAGCGTCTCAATAAGTTCGCATCAGTCATCATCAGGCGGGCCAAGAGGGCCAGTGGAGCCCGGTGTACGGATGCCACGGAGATGAATCTTATGCTGGCCACTGGAATGCTCTCCTCCATAATCATTACAACGGGAGCAGCAGTGTTCTCCCGATACGAGGGATGGAGCTACTTCGACAGCTTCTACTACTGCTTCGTCACCTTAACCACAATTGGTTTCGGGGACTATGTGGCATTGCAGAACGATCAGGCCCTGACCAACAAACCTGGCTATGTGGCCCTGAGCTTGGTCTTCATCCTGTTCGGACTGGCCGTGGTGGCCGCCAGTATTAATCTGTTGGTGCTGCGCTTCATGACGATGTAAGTTGTTATATTATGATTGAGAATATCCAATTAAAGGGGTTTCCTACCACAGGCAAGCGGAGGATGCCAAGAGGGATGAGCAGGATGCCCAAAACCTGGCCGGAAATGCCCAGCCAGTAACCTTCGATGATGAATCCACCTACAACATGCACGGCAAATTGCTGGAGAACAATTACACCACTGAAAACGATGAGACCGCTTCGTTGTGTTCCTGCACTTGCATGGGTGGCACCAGGTGCCTCAACCACGAACAGTTCGTGGACCCGGATTTCGCACCCACGGATATCATTGAGAGCACTTTGTGCCTGAAACGCGCCTCCGTCTGATATCCGTATAACCAGCTGTGGGACTCCTCCTTGTAGGAGCCAGAGCCAAGGGAACGCCTAAGTATAGATACAATCCTGTAGTGACTCAACCTCCGCCAAATCATTACAAATTATTACCACATTGGTTGTTAGACGAACCTTCCCTACGTACATAATTATACACGGATGGGTCGATTGTCCTTGCAAAGAATTGTGAAAGCGTTAAGAATCCTATCCGTTTAAACGGACCTTTTTCTGAAAAACATGATAATAATTTGTTTCTTGTCCCTTTATTTGACTTAGAAATTATAAAAATATTTTCTTGTCGTTAAAATTTGCATATGCAACTTCCTCGTATATGATTTTCCAGTTTTCAGCAAGCGCAATAATCGACCCATTCCATTATATACCCATATACACATTTACAAAGGAGGAATCTCCATAATATCCATGTCAATATCAATCGTATCAATCGTATGGCTGGTGACCCTAGAGGCCTCCAATGGCTCGAGGGCACCGCCCACTCCATCCCATCTCGAATTTTAGCTGTATATTGGTTTAAATAGGTACTATTAAAGTTTTTGCTCAAAACACTTGAACTGAACGATTTGAATTTTTGGAAAGAAAAAAAAGCAAAAAGCAGGGATCGAAGTAGTCCGGCTGAGAACCTTCCGAGACGATCTCCTATCCAGAGTCAGTCCACCTCAGTATCAGCTAGCAAGTACACGTGTGAAATATAAACCTGAAAATTATACGTTAAATATTCAGTTGTTCGTCGGTTTTTGCCCCCCTCAGACATCTGCTCGACAACTCGATTTTTTTTTTTTGGTGAAAAAATTTCCAAAATTGGAATTTTAACCTTTGATCCTTGACAAGCGCAAAGATGCGTGAAATCGTACACATCCAGGCCGGGCAATGCGGAAACCAGATCGGCGGTAAATTCTGGGAGGTGATCTCGGACGAGCATTGCATAGATGCGACCGGAACGTACTACGGCGACAGTGATCTGCAGCTGGAGCGCATCAATGTCTACTACAACGAGGCCACCGGTGCGAAGTATGTTCCCCGGGCCATCCTGGTTGACCTCGAGCCCGGCACCATGGACTCGGTTCGATCTGGTGCCTTTGGCCAGATCTTCCGACCGGACAACTTCGTCTTCGGCCAGTCTGGTGCCGGCAACAACTGGGCCAAGGGCCATTACACAGAGGGTGCCGAACTGGTGGACTCCGTCCTGGATGTGGTGCGAAAGGAGTCGGAGGGCTGCGATTGCCTGCAGGTAAGTTGTGGCCGCTTCACCGTTTACAACCAGTACATTTAATTTCTATTTTTTTTCTTTCCAGGGTTTCCAACTAACCCACTCGCTGGGTGGCGGCACCGGCTCCGGCATGGGCACCCTACTGATCTCCAAAATCCGCGAGGAGTACCCCGACCGCATCATGAACACCTTCTCGGTGGTGCCCTCGCCCAAGGTATCGGATACGGTGGTGGAGCCCTACAACGCCACCTTAAGTGTCCACCAGTTGGTGGAGAACACCGATGAGACGTACTGCATTGATAATGAGGCGTTGTACGACATCTGTTTCCGCACACTTAAGCTCACGACTCCGACTTACGGTGACCTCAATCATCTGGTTTCGGCCACCATGTCTGGGGTGACAACCTGCCTTCGGTTCCCCGGCCAGCTGAACGCTGATCTTCGCAAGCTGGCGGTGAACATGGTGCCCTTCCCCCGGCTGCACTTCTTCATGCCCGGATTCGCTCCTCTCACCTCGCGAGGATCGCAGCAGTATCGGGCTCTCACCGTGCCCGAATTGACCCAGCAGATGTTCGATGCCAAGAACATGATGGCCGCCTGTGATCCGCGACATGGTCGCTACTTGACCGTGGCCGCCATCTTCCGGGGTCGCATGTCCATGAAGGAGGTGGACGAGCAGATGCTGAACATCCAGAACAAGAACAGCAGCTTCTTCGTCGAGTGGATCCCGAACAATTGCAAGACGGCGGTGTGCGATATTCCACCCCGGGGTCTCAAGATGTCGGCCACCTTCATTGGGAACTCTACGGCCATCCAGGAGCTCTTCAAGCGCGTTTCGGAGCAGTTTACGGCCATGTTCAGGAGGAAGGCCTTCCTGCATTGGTACACCGGCGAGGGCATGGACGAAATGGAGTTCACCGAGGCCGAGAGCAACATGAATGATCTGGTATCGGAGTACCAACAGTACCAGGAAGCCACTGCCGACGAGGAGGGCGAATTCGATGAGGACGAAGAGGGTGGCGGCGATGAATAGGTTTTTTTCACCACAACCCACATCTACATCATCCTCCCCATCAAACACTAGACAACCAACGACCCAACACAAGCTAGCGGACGACCACTGATGGCAACCTAAAATCGAGCACAATTTACACTGTTCCTTCGGTTAGCACAGATTGAAAAGCAAATCCTGTCGATTGTACATATTTCCTCTACGGATTTTTGTGAGATTACACATCACACACGGAGATTATCCCTGTTATCTCTTGTTGCAATTGCTGTGAATTCTAGGTTAACAAATAAACCTTTTAGTTTTCAAACGACACGCATAATTAATTGCTATTGTTTTAATAATATAGTACTACATTTATTTGGCTTGGGTTCGTTATTGGCTCGGAATCCAATACATTTGTAAACCTCTATTTAACGTGTTCTAAAATTTCAGGGCTACTTGATTTTTAAAATATAATTGCAGTGTTGTAGGCCAATAAAATATGCCTGGATGACAATTCTATTGAAAGCAAAGTTGCCTTTTGCATTATCAACCGAGTTCTTAATTTGGCAAAAGTCGTTCCAGTTGTGTAAATCATAAGAGGCAGTTCTAAGATGCATCCGCCCATGACGCCGCTTACTTCCCGCTGTGGCTATCTGCGCAGTCGCAAGCGCATAAATCCGCATCCCATATCGGAGCTGCGCAAGCGTGCGAAAACCGAAGATCCAGAAGACACCAAATGCTTAACAGAAGCAGACACCTCGAAGGAGTCCGAACTTCAGACGTCTGCCAACGATAGTGGCATCGCCTCTAGCCTTGAAATCGGCGAAGGGACAAGCTACCTCAGAGCCAAATGAAGAATCCTTTCTAGTGGTTTATTCAATCGAATGGTGTACATAGGTGTGAAGGAACAGCAGCAGCAGTGGCAGCGGAAAATACTTAAGCACGAACGAAATATATACTACGGAACATTGCAGACATTGAGATACTCGGTTACGAGTTGAAATAAAGAAATATCCATCTTTCGAGCCTAGACATCGTCGAAGAGTCCTCGCGGCGGCGGGCCCCCAATGCGGCCATCCTGCTCCGCCTCGTAGTCGGGGTCCCGGAAACCCACTTGCACTTGGGTGCTGACTCCAAAGCGGTCGTTGATCTCCTCTGACAGAGATCGTGGAACGCCCAGTGCCGAGGAGGAGGCCACCGCCGCGTAGTCAAAGCTCCCGTCGCCATCGCGCAGTAGTCCGTCCGCGGGAGTCCGACTGCTGGCCAGGACACCTCCTCCACTCCGGTACTTGCTTAAGTAGTCGCTGCCCAGGACCTGGTCGGGTCGGTTGAAGTCCCGTCTCCTGGCAATCGCCTCCTCGGCTCGCTGTCGCCGCCGCTTCTCGCGCGCTATCAGATCCTTGCCCTCCTGCACTAGCTCCGTGGCAATCGTCTCGTTTTGCAGAAACTGCTGGAAGCCTAGGGCATTCAAGGCCCGACTGCCCAGGCTGAACCAGGTGGCCAGGCAGAAGGCCAGCATGCACATGGGGAAGTAGATGTTGAAGCCGTTCGAGATGATGCCGATAACGTCCATGTGGCCCATGATCTGAGTGTAGACCGTCTCCATAATACGCTGGGGATTAAGCAAATGAAAGTATGAGTTTTTGGAGAGTTTACAAAGAGAGTTGTATACTCACATTGGGGATAATGTGTGTGTCCATGTGGATAAGACCCAGGAAGTTGAGGCACATGGGCGGCGTCAGACGGCAAAGTAGCATGCCGCTGAAGATCAAGCTGTGCTCGTTGGTCTGGTGATGCGGTGCCAGATAGTACAGATTCAGGAATCGAATCCTCAATATGGTGGAGTAAGTACAGTAGAAGAAGTAGCAAAGGACCACCATTGAAAAGACCTCAATGGTGAAGAAGTCGTAGCTTTCCTTGGCCACGTAGATCACGTTGGCGAAAATGGAAAGCACAGGGTGTCGACTGAAGAAGGTAAGCTCGCTCCAAACCACCATGGCGGACATGGTGGCGGTCAGGATGCACATGGTCTTGAGGAACGGAGCCTTTAGCAGACACTCCCAGTACCACTGCAGCGTCGCACTGTAGCATATCCGCTCCAGCTGCGTGCGCTGGCGTGGGAACTCCGATTTGAAGCGCCGTTCCGAGGAGTGAATGTTTTTGGCCACATCCTCCAGATGCAGCACTGTCTGTACCTGCACGCTCCACAGCGCTTCCGTGCGCTGCAGCGTCTGCAGGGATTTGATTACTTGCTTATGAATCCGGACCAGCGCCTTTTCCGATGGCAAGATAGTGGAGCTGGTGGTGCCCATTCCGCTACCTCCGGTTCGGGCAAAGTTTCGGCTCGCCCGCTCCTGCAGTTCGATAGGGACCTTCCGCATGATGGTCTCCAGGCAGGGGCGCAGCTCATGGTTGTTCGGTATGACCCGGCTGAGCCCCTGCAGCGACTCCAGAATGTCGTCCACGTGCTCCTCGGCCTCCGCCTTCTCAGTGCTCAGTTTGGCCGCCTTGAAGTAAGCGTATTGCAGCGCAAATCCCGGCTTGGCATTGTTCCACAGCGAGCGGGGAACTTCCACCAGAGCATAGCCCAGCAACAAGATGAGTAGAAACAAGCCCCAGGTGTTTGAGGCCGACGAGGCGATAGCTTTCAGTTTCTGCCAGTCCAGCGACTCCCCTTTCACGGCAATATAGATGAGGAGTACGCCGCAGATGAACAGGTAGGATCCGTAGTAGATGGCGTTCTCGATCAGCGCCGACTTCAGCTTGCCCTTGACGGTGAAATCGCCCGCCTTCAGATAGGATTGCATCAGCGGCATGATCAACCAGGTGAGGAACTGCGAGCTCCAGTAGATAATGCGCCACAGGTTGGGGAACACGGAGGCGGGGACCATGCCCCACGGCTCCTGGCACTGAGGCGGCGGGGTCACATTGGCGGCCGGAGTGGCGTTGACATTTGGTGGTGGGGTCGGTCGGTGCTCCTCCACGCACTGCCGGTAAAGTGTCTGTAACGGGAATTCCAAATTCAGTTACTTATATCGTTTATAATTAAAAACTGAGATTGCGGAGTTGATAACCAAATGGGAAATAGTATTCTCAGTACGATAGTTAAATAAAATGTAACGACCTAGCTCTAACGTGATTCATTCAAAGAAATTCCAAACACAAATCAGTGGAGAACTTTATTGACAAATTGAAAGGTGCCTGGAAAGCTTTAGATAAAAAAATTAATTAATTTCTCTTCTGACTTTGGGAACAAAAGAATTTGTTGTAGGAGAAATTTGCCAAGCTTAACGATTGAACAATTATAAAACAGAAAAGTAAATATTGATGTTATGGCAATATGTATGTATTTTAAGGCCTTTGGCTGAAACGCGTTTGGACAAGGTGTAAGTAATAAACCAACTATACTATTTTAAATATAAGTTTACTGAGCAATCTGCCTGCACTTTAAACATGATTTATTAAACAAAATAAATCTATAGAATATAAATCAAAAGTATCGGGATCGAACGTCTTTGTTATAAAACTAATTGGCAATAAGCGGAGCATATGGTTTGTAATAAAAGTTTAGGACGATAATAAAGATTGGATGTCTAAGTCCCATCCTATCTCAATCAGTTTTATGTAAAATAACAGCATATGGAAGAAGTATATAAATTTCTGTGTTAATAATATCTTTTTACCAGATTCTTTGAATCGTAACTCGGTCATTATTAATACCATCTTCTCTTGTAACTTTAGTTACTTTAGTTTACCCATTCAGTTTCAAGGGGATTCAGAGCTCATTCGCACTCACCGATGTCACGTCCAGTGGAATGGTGAAGACAATCAGGAAGGAGAAGCACCAGGCGGTAAGCACGGACAAGGTGACCAGGATGTGCTGACGTGGTATGTTGCCATAGCGATACAGTGAGATGCTGGCCAGGAATAAGGCGGCCACGATGCCGAAGGTCAACAGATAGGCCATCCTCCCAAATTGTATTCCTAATCCAGATAGAGTGCCGGTTTCTTGTGCTTTTTCGTGTGGGTGTGCTTATGACAACTATGATTGCGAACAGGACTAATTCATAGCGAGCCTGTGGGCTCCGTGGACTTCTTCTGCAATCGCTTCTTCTGCAATTGGCGAGCGGTGTCCCGATGCATTTCCTCCAGACGTTCCAGCGCCTGCGTCTTCAGCGGCATCAGATGTGGCCGGCAGAATACCAGTTCCGTTTTGTGCTCGAAAAACAATTTTCCGGTTGTGGGCTCAATCAGATCGATTTTCTGCAGCACATCCGCCTCCACAGCGGACATCCTTCGGCACTCGACGGGCGGGCGGGGGGCGTGGCCGGGGCTGTTGGGGTGGGCAGCAGCGGACTCTTCGTATCGCCGGTATCAGGTTTAGTTCTTCCTTCGCCGCTCCTCGTATTTATTTGTTTTTTTTCAATCAATCGACTTTACCAAAACAGTGTGCACGGTTGCGTGGGTGGGCCAAGAAACAGTATTAAATGGGAGTGCATCAGGCATTACTACGGTTGCCTGCTCTGGTCACACTGGACAGGTTTTAAAAATTAGATATACAAAAGTTTAATTGTTATATAAATTAATAAAGATTACCCACACTTTAGTTTACATTTATTGGATACAAACAATCTAACAAATAATTATTACGTATAATCTAATTATTAGTTGTGCCTAGTTGAGGTAAATGACAATGAATATACAAGTTATTTAAACTGTTTTGCTGCCCTCATAAAAATAACACCACATCAAAAAATCAAGGAAGGTTAAAAATTTAAAGAACAATAAAGTATTTGAAAAACCATTGTAGCTAAAAGCTCAAAATAAAAACATTTATTATATGGACATTTTAAGATACATTTTTTTAGCACGGTTACGCATTATTACATTAATGTAGATTATTTTCAGGGTTAATGAAACTTTAGAGAAGTTAATCTCCTTATATTAAATTGTCAATTCAAATTAAGACCTATTTGTGGAGCGTATAGAGTATCTAAAAATGATGTATATGGAAAAGTTATCAAGGTATTAACCAACACTTTATCAAAACACTACTGGGCTTTCACACCGTTAAAGCGAGTTGGCAGCCTTGGTCATTGTTTTTGTTTTGCTGGCACAGCCAGAGATATTATTGAATTTAGAAAATTGAAGAAATGGAGTCCGATGGCACGGTTCCAATGGCGGCCAAATCGCCAGACTGCCGCACCAGCGGCGATGGCATGGAGCAACCGGAAACCCGAGGAACAGCAAAAACAGAGGGGGAAATTCAGGCCATTGCTGATGTGGACATCAAGGTGAAGAGGCCTCAGTTGTCGCGAAAGGACAGCACAGTTATTCAGGAGGCTGTCATGGGCAGGAAGACATCCGCGAGCAGTGTCCACGCCTCTAATTTGCCCCTTCCCGGACTGCACACACTATACAGACGACCGGAGATCGTCACCCGGAGTTTGGCACCCGTAATGCCCAAGGGGGAACTTGTCCAGATGCGTCCACGGCTTGTAGCCAGCACGGAATCCCTGCCCGAACACAAGAAGACCAAGGCCCCCAAGTTCGTGCCCTTTGAGCCGTATCCGGGTGCCGTGAACCCCATGATCTCCGAGCCAACGAACAAACACAAAATCCATCGGGACAAGAACAACCTAGACATCGCAGTGCTGGTGGATCAGGTGTCAACGCTGCGCACCCAAGAGCTGGACACGGAACACAGAGATATCAAGGAAACCTCCCAGACCAGTAGCAATGAGTTGGCTTCACTCCAGGAGGAACTGGCCCAGATGCGCGAAGAAAGGAATTACTTTCAAGCCCAGTATAAGTTCCAAACGCAGGTGAACAGCGAACTGAAAAGCTTGCTGGTGGCCTCCGTGGGCGAGGATCTGCAGACGAGGGTCAATCTCCTAACTGAGGACAAACTACAACTGGCCAGGGCCCTTCTGGACACCGCCAACAACCTAACCACCCACACCGAGCAGATTGAGTTCTTGGCAGGGCAATGCGAGGTGTGGCGGTCAAAGTTCCTTGCCAGCAGTGTCATGGTCGAGGAACTGGCACGCTGGAAAGCCGATCTCACCCAAAAGAACCAGCTGCTTAACGAGTCCACCAAACAGCTACTTCACGCCACCCACCAGATCCGCGAAATTCAGCTAGACATGCTCAAGCAGCTAAAGTTCCTGGCCAAGATTCGCTTCCTGAACTTGCCCGCCACCGATGTGATCAGCTTAAGCGCCGAAAACCTGAACATCCTCCAGCGAATGGTGCTGCACACGGGCGTGGGCATTCCTGAGGAGACCCTCAAGCTGTCTAGCGCCAGCACAAGTCCACTTTGCGAGGCGGAGAAGTATGCAGTTAGGGTGAGTGGGGGAAAATATGTCTCACAATTTCAGGTTTCATTTTTTGTTAATCTTTCCGAAGGCTCTGGAATTCATCAGTCAGCCCCTGATGGCCACCGATGAAGCAATACGAGCTCTGTTCGACCAGGCCCAGCGTCCCCACTATGTGCAATCAGCTGCCACGGACTTGGCTTCCACCGATAATCCACAGCCAGATAAACATCAATAAATCGTCAATCGTAAGAAATCAGTGTAACATGTGTTTAGGACTATTAAATTTTGTATACAATCAACAAACATAAATGCAAGATTTCTATTCAGTTCTAGGATTTAAAACAATGGTTAAGATTACAATTCTTCTCCTGGATTTAAATCGTTAAGGCAAAGGTTAAGAATCCTTTACTTGGACTTCTTTTCAGTGCCGTACAAATCCAGACGCCTTTGCCCAAAGACGGGAATTTGCTGACGGACTTGCTCCACCAGGGAAAAGTCGATGTCCGCCACCACAGTCTCCTCGCCATCGCTGGCACTCTGCTGCACTTTGGCCCAAGGATCCACCACCATAGAATGGCCATAGGCCACATACTCGGCACTGGCATCCCTGGCTGGTGAAGTGGTCACTACAAAGAGTTGGTTATCATTGGCACGGGCTCGCTGGAGCAACTCCCAGTGCAGAGGGCCGGTGGTCATGTTGAAGGCAGCCGGATAGATGATCATCTCACAGCCTGCGTTGCGATAGAGCCGGGCCATCTCCTCGAACCGGATGTCGTAGCAGATGCCAATGCCAATCTTGTGGCCATCAACATCGATGGTAGTGAAGTCATTGCCTGCGGACAGGGTTTCTGATTCCTTGAAGCGGATACCGCCCTTGACATCGATGTCGAATAAGTGCATCTTCCGGTGTTTGGCCACCAGGTCACCAGTGGGTGACCACACCGTACAGGTGTTATAGATGGCATCATTTTCGCCCAGTTCCGGTATAGTTCCACCCACGATATAAACCTGGTGCTTCTTGGCCAGATTCGAGAGCTCCTGGCAGGTGTAGCCATCAGGGATGGTCTCGGAATACTCCCTGAAGTACTTCGTGCCGTAGGGAGCATTGAAACACTCAGGCAGGGTGATCAATCGTGGGTGGTGCTCCTTGACCGCCGCTTCAATTGTCCTGGCAGCATTTTTGACATTGGCTACCTTGTCCTTGGATCCCCGCAGTTGCAACAGCACCAAACGCATGACTTTAATAGAAATATATGATCAGGAGGCTGGTATTACGGTCCTCTAAGCTGGAGAGCACTTACTGTTGCTGACTTTGCTCATATTGCTGCTATTAAATGTTATCTGTTTGCGGTTTGATAACAATTGCAACCACAAGCAAAACAACAACAGGTGATGGCAGGGGCGTAGTAAAGGGGGTTCGAACAGTTAAACAGTTAAATGAAAATGTGGTTTGCTTTTAGGGGTACCATTTCTTTATTTTGTGCACAAACATATTAAGATAAATTAAAACCTAATAAACATTTATAGTCGAAATTTTCTTATCATTTTCTCAACATTTTGAAATATATTTCAAGAAATTTTCATATTCTAATATTTGTAAAAAATAAAATTGGAAAATAAGTGCCCCACGTTACAATTACATTAAAACCAATATTCAGCGGTATTCAAAAATCGATGTTAATATTGTATATTATGATTTTATTGGAATTCTGTAAATAAAAATGAAGTGAAAGTGGTTCTTCCTTTAAACGACAGCGTGGTTTTAATAATAGTTTATACACCTAATTAAACGGGTTACTTTAACCCCAATTATATTTAATATTAAAATCTAAGCCCCTGTTTCTCAGATTATCTGGCAAGGCGCTAGTGTTGGAAAACGCCAAACAGCTAGAAGCGCAGCCAAGTTCAAGTCGCGCGATAGCAGGGTTGCCACCTTTCTTTCTAGTTTCGTCTCTTTAGAGGTATGCACGTGTTCAATTTATAATTCCCCTGAAATTTGCCGCAATTTGCGATAAACTAATGAAAATATGACACCAAATGCAGCTAGAACTGCAAACTGATTAGTGATACACCCAACTAATAATGATTTTCCACGCTTTTGCATATGTAACCAACGAATTGCTCGGACCAGCAGCAACAACAGCAAAATGGTCCAACGTCTGACGCTGCGGAGACGCCTGTCCTACAACACACGCTCCAACAAGCGGCGCATGTAACTATTCTGCTATAATAAGACCATGAAGTGGATACATAATGAATCCCCCCGATTTTCAGTGTTCGCACTCCCGGTGGCCGCCTGGTGTACCAGTATGTGAAGAAGAACAAGACCGTGCCCCGTTGCGGCCAGTGCAAGGAGAAGCTCAAGGGAATCACCCCCTCCCGTCCCAGCGAGCGCCCCAGGATGTCGAAGCGCCTGAAGACCGTGTCCAGGACCTACGGAGGAGTCCTGTGCCACAGCTGCCTGCGCGAGCGCATCGTGCGCGCCTTCCTCATTGAGGAGCAGAAGATCGTCAAGGCCCTGAAGAGCCAGCGCGAGGCCCTGGTCAAGCCGGTGAAGGCCCCCAAGGCCAAGCCCGATCCCAAGAAGAAGCCAGTCGGCAAGGGCACCAAGGCCGGAGCCGGCAAGGTCACCAAGGCCGGAGCGGGCAAGGGAGCCGCCGGCAAGAAGCCCGGCCAGAAGCCAGCCGCCGGAAAGCCCAGGAAGTGAACTTCCCAAGCTAACAGCTCGGTTAACTGCTAAATAACTTTTAAAATAAACTGTTTTTCCAACCGGATTTGGTGTTTGCTACTATTGGTTTTCTAAATGGATTTATGTTAGATTTGTTATTGGATTTTTAGAGGATTTTACGTTTGATTTCTTATTGGATTTGTAGTTTTTGTTTCATTTTTTTCCGTAAGCAACTTAATTTCTAAGAAAGATTTCTGTTTAGTTGCCTTTTAAAATTCAAACAAGGTTTTAAAGAATTTTTGAATTGCTCTTTTTGTCGGAATTTTGTGTTTAGTTTTAGTGGAAATGAATTCAAAAGTATTCATTTATTTAAGATGGATAATTCTATTTATTTAAATCTACAATTTATAAATATTGAAACAAATTTGTATTTGCAATTTCAGAGCTTTTTCTAGCAAATAATATTCGTATTGTGAAACTTTCCGAAATCTTGCAGTTATGGATTATAACCAATTTTATTCAGTGGTAGCTATTACATTATTTAAAACTAAAATAAATTGTTATTTCCAGCTAGTTTTTACCAAAAAACAAATGTCGAGGGATCACTGTATTTTTTTTTTATGTTTACTTTGTGACTAGGTGGCAACCCCACGGAAAACAGCTGTGCGACAGAAACACTTTGAATTTTCTTGAGCATCACGTAAGTTTGCTGATTGTTTGGTTTTTCCTTAAACTACAGTGGTTATTGCTTGCTCAGAATGTCAGGAACTAAGGTGCTGCGCTCCCTGCTGCACGAGCTGCGCCAGGCGGCTCCAAATGGCTGCATCAAGGACTCGCTGGCCGCGCGTTATGTCCTAGCGCAATACAAGAAGTTCGCCACCACAGAACAGCAGTTTTGTAAGGCTCGGAACGAGGCGACTTTCCTGGGACAGACCTACTTAACCTACCTGTCCAGCCAGCGCAAGTACTTGGAGATCTACAAGGAGTATCACGGGAGGGGAGAGCGATCCGTGAGGGACACCGCAGACTTGGTCGGCTTCAAGCTGCCCTCGGATCCCAAGTGATCTGGTTTATGTTGTCTAGTGTAGTGCGATTAAAGCGGCTAATGTAGCAAAATCACTGCTCTTATTGCATTCTACTGAATCATCTGCCTAAGCATGGTAATAACGCGGTAAGTCACGCTCATCAGCTGAAGGGGATCAAGGAATATATATCATGTCGAATCAGTATCGTCAATATCTCACCTGTTTGAAGGTATCCAGCGAAATGGGAAGGTAACCCATGGCATTCAATTCCACGGGCTGCTGTGCCCGTATTATAATTATCAACAGGTACTTTTTGTAGGCTATAGAGGCATTGTGGAAATCATGATTGTACACGGCATGGGCCACCTGGGCACTCTGCAAAGGATCAAAGTTAATGGGCTTAAACTTGAAACTCCAAGGGTAAACCCACCAAATCCAGGACTTGCTGACCGTAGTAGCAAACCAAATACACCTGCGCCACTGAAGTGCCGATGAAAAACACATAGGTAAAGCCCTCCAAAGTTGCGCCCTGAATCAGTGTGTAAACCGCCACAGTGCAAAGAACCGAAGCGGTAGTGAGCAGGCTCAATAGCAGCGATCCACCAAAGATCTCATTTAGCTCGTTCTGCAGCCTGTCGCAGAAAAGGAGCAATAATAAGTATAAAGAAAAGATACATTTAGATGAAAAGGTACATACATGAAGTACAACTTTTAAATTGTCCTTTCAAAATTGCATTATTATAACATATATTATGTTTTGCTCTTAACGACAAAACTATGTGAAGACTTTTTGGTCAATATATAGGTGTATATTATGTACAAACTTCACTCACTTGACTAGGACCACCTGCTTGTCCACGATGCGCGCCAGGAACTTACGATCCTTTTCATCGTGATCCACACTGGGCTGATAGTCCTCCAACGCATGAATAATGCCCCTGAAGTGAATAATAATTTGCACCTGGAAGTAGAGCAGCCAGGTATCCGCGCCAATGTTTGAGATGACCATCTGGGTGCTGTGCAGCCACTCCAAGCCATAGATCCCCACGTATATCCAAACCGAATGTTTTTGAGGATCAAATTCAAAGTAGGGATAGCAGTGCATATAAGTAAAGCCGCGGTTTGTGAAATACGATATTAACGATGTAATAAATGGTCCGACGACAACCATACTCGACGAGCCAATGTAAACGGTCACCAGGTAGACAAATGATTTGGACCAATAGTGGTCATTCACCTGGTGATAGAGCCTATCCAGCGTGGTTTTGGGGTAAAGGTCCGCCAGTTTGGAGTTCAAGCTTTGGATGGCACGTCGCTGCAAGGCGGTGGCGTACTTGGTGTCCGAGTTGATGATATAGGTGACCAGGGTGGCATAGCGCATGATCAGCGAGACATTGTCAATGGTATTGGCCTCAACCATCCGAAATATCATGAATCCCACGCAGACGCTGTGGCTGGCGAGGCAAAGGAAGCGATATAGTCGCATTAAGATCCTCCGGGATCGGGTCTTCGGAACACCTAACATGTCGTATCCCATCAGTCCAACCACAAAACTGGGCAATCGGGCGAAGTCCTCGTAGCTATACTGTACTGGTTCCATTTCGAAGGTGTTATGTTGCTAGTTTTGCTCAGTGAAGTGGTTTTTATAGGGACTGGATCCTGTGAGAGGGGTTTGCGGTTTGACAGCATGTGAAACCTTTGAGAGTAAGGTTTACGTGCCTGTGGACAATTAGGCAAGGCGTTAGGTGCCTAAATAATTAATATTCAACATCCTTTATTAATAAAGCCTTTTAAATTTTAAGAAAGAAACAAACGTTATATGTCCTTCCCTGAATATTCCTGAAACTATTATTTTAATTAACTAACAGAAACATGTTTTAGGAATATTTTGTATGCTTAATTAGGTAATTTTCAATTGGTACTTATTAATTACTTTTTTTAAAGCATTTTACTGCTTGGCAAAATACAGATAATAACGAGAACTCATGAAATAAAATTAACATTAATTAAGCTCAATTCAGAAATGCGCAGAATCAAGTTGAAATAAGCAAGGCCAATCGAGTTATAACTTTTTTTTGATCATGAGTATATTAACTTTTATATGGGCTTTACAGTTCAGATACATACTTATTTTATATATTCCATTCGCCCTTGGTAACTATTTTCAAGGTCTGTAAGTACGGGAATTCCTTGCGGTTTCACACCTTGGCCAACCTCAAAGTTTTTCTTTAAAGTTTACTTTAAAATAGAGATGTAAATGACCAACTAGAATACATACTTTAATGAACCACGCTTTCTCAGGTTTTAATTGTTTTATTTAGACCCAAATTAAATTAGATTTCAGTTAAGAGAACTTGAGCAGCCAGTTTCTGTGCTCATTCCCGCACTTGTCCATAAAAATATGTACGCATAATAATGCTGTTTGACTGGGAGAAGCAACCGCTTTGGTCACTGCCTGCACTTAATAATTTCCATAAATGAGCTCCTCAGTTTTCTTGGGCGTGTTTACCGTTTCTTTGTTGCTGTACTTGTGCGATGCACTTGCATTGGTTATTGCTTTTGTTGTTGACATAAATGAAATTCTTGCACACAGCAACAAATTGGCATGGGAGTCGTCCGCTCAATAGGTTCTATCCGACTTCTGACTTCTGTCTGGAATGCTAAGCAGCAAGGCGGCAAGGAGGTGTCTGGTGGCCACTGACATTGCAGCAACCTTTCAGGCGAAAGGTGTTACCCTCAGATACAAAATGGTTGGCAGACAACTCAGGTATCAGCATCCCAAGTAGCTGTGTCTCTAAAAATACTAATCCATTTAAATCTATTATTTTAATTATTTTCAACTTAGAGATTCATTACAAAATGTATTGTTAGGTGTTCAGTTTTGGATGTATTCTTGATAAATAACTCAGATGAACAACATTTGATTTATAATATTGTTTTATTCTTATTCTTATAAACAAATAGAAGTTACAAGATATACATATTGACCTTTTATTAGATGTCAATTAGTAGATATAGTAGAGATTAGATGCACCGAGATAGAGATTAGCTGATTGTTAGGTGTTTCTATAAGCTCAAAGTGACTTAATAAATTATTACCAGATATGAGCATATTTAAGTCAAGTATTATTTTTAGTTTTAATAATAGTTTATGGGTTTAATGTAAGCCCATGAATCCATCTTTGAGTGTTGCTCTCAGATTTAAGATACTCTCAGCCCAGATTTCCATTGCTCAATGAATTTCTATTTGTTTTGTTTTGATTTTGTTGCTTTATTTATGTTTAACCTATGGAAAAACCCTTAATTTATTGCAGTCACATTGTTGCACAATTTCCAAGTCGGTCATCTATTGTTTGTCGAGTTCCTATTAACGAACCATTCTGGCTCAGCAAGCTATATAAACTCATTCATATACATATATACGAGTTCAGGCCCATGTTGAACTTCTCTCATCAATTTTACTGTCTTACTGAGCATATGTAATTTATTCATTAGTTTCAATTGGCTGCCAACTGTTGCCTCCCATGTTCTTCTGTTCTTCGAAAGCAACTAAAACCGATGCCCTATATCCACCAAGAATTGCACTTGCAAAAGAAACTCAAACATTAATGGGACATTCGAAGAGATTTATGTGAGGCAACTATGCATCACAAAACACGATGTCTGCTTAAATTAGCAGCAGATATTTAGGCCGCCTCTCTACTTATAGTTGTTCCAATTATTCGAGTTGGATGAGGGACCTGTGGGATATGGGCAAATAAAGCAAATCATGTCCAGTTCAGGGAGGACACAGGAAGGAAGGTGCCTGGTGTCGGCATCGCCGTCTCACTAAATACTTTATGAGGCTGAGGCGCCTTTGTAAATCTTCTTTTTTTCCGTCTGGCTCCAACCAAAATAAACACAGCAGACCGGACCCGGGAAACGAATCCGTACCCGGTGCATAGACAACGGCAAACACCCTAAACCCAGAAGAAAACACACAGTGAAAAACAACAACGGGAGATGAATGGCTGGCGGAACAAAGAGCACGCCGAGAGTCAGAAATGGGCAACAGGCTGGCTAAGAGACGTCTGGCCTGGTGTAAAAAAAAAAGGTGGTAAGAGGTGGCGCGCCATTTGCCCGGCAATCAAGTCAGTGGTCAGGGGTTTTGTCCTCCAGCGCGGCAGCATTAATCGGCATAAAGTACAATAACTCACACCCCACCAAGTTCCGATGCGATTTCAATATGCATTATTCAGTCAGGAGTTGGGGAGGTGGATAACAGAGTGGATTGCTGACACTCTAAAAAATATTATAAATTTCAAAAGCATAACCACTGGAATACAGAAATCCCTATCTCTACCTATAAAAGAATTTATAGAGTAAATGGGTGGTATATTTCTTCTATTATTCTTGCTTTAGTAGAAATTTATTCAACATTTAGTTTTGAAATCAGAACATTTTTGAACACGAAATGCATTTGATATTTATTTCTCTGTGCATTGAACTTAAGCGACTGACAGTGCAGGACTTTTCAAACAGTGTTTGCATTATGCGCAGTACAGGACCCATCGAAGACCACAAGGACAACAAAGACCAGGAGCAGCAGGAGCGGTCGAGTTGCTGCGCTTTTCACTTTCCCATTTATTAATGAATTTATTGGCCCGCCTGCGTTTGATGCGTAAATGCATTTTCACATTTATCGTGAAACTGACAGGCAATGAAAGGGGGAATATTAAATGGAGATGGCAATGGGTTTTGGTTGCGGGGGTGATTGGAGGAGGACGAGTCAAGGGTAGATCTAGGCATAACATTTATCATAGCTTTTGTTTTGGTTACATTTCAGCTGCTTCCGTTTCCAAAGCGACCGAGTGGGTGGGCGGCCGAGTGGGTGTCTCTATATCCTGGCAGCTGTCGCACGAAAGGCCCGAACCTGTGTAATTAATAGTGCGGAAATTTGGTAATTCTCCGATTACAACAGTCATGGATGTCTAGCAGAATGATGCTCCTTTACAAATTTCAAAGAAGATAGAAAGGAAAACTTACAGAAAGGGAAATAGCAGGGAGAACATTTCATTCTTAAACATTTTTGTAAGTCGCTTTCTTTCTTCTTATATAACAATTTAAATTAATTTATAAAAGTTTTAAAAATGTAAATAGTTTATTTGGCTTTAGGTAAAGTCAAAATGCGGCATACTACTATTACATTTTTCCTGATACTAAAAGTAATGGATTTATCTTTTACGAAAAAAAGGTCAAAATGACAAAAGTCAACAAAAATAACAGAACCTACTATTAAACCTTGCACCCCAAGAGAATGTTTGCTGGGTTGCCTGCAACCGGTTCTCCTGCCTTTCCTCTCACTCTCTCTCTTCGGTTCTCAGCTTCTCTGTTTTCTCGCCGCACTCGCATTGCTCATTCGCCGCATTCGTATTGCTCATTCGCCGCATGGGTCGAGTGCTTGGATGTTCGGTTTTATGCCGGCGCTCAGTTCCCGCTGAACATTCGAGGCGAACGGTTCGCTGCGTTGGGCTTGGTTTTAATATTTCCCGATTCGATCCGATATTCTTGGCTGTGGTGCTCCATTCGCGATTCTCGAGTCACAAGTCGTGGCCATGTGAAGTGCAGGCATCTCGATAGGCCTCCGAAATTCAAATTCGTCGTCGCTGATAAAAGCCTTTGACTATATTTAAATATGATTGTGCCAAAAACTGTGCTCTGATTACGCAAATTGCAAGTGAATCTAATTGCAAAGAAATTCTGCGGTAAATTGTGGTTCCCTCTAAAACAAAAATAAATAATCCATTCCGTGATCACCTCTGAAATTGTTATTTACATTTTTAATTTATATAACGGTGGAGTTGCTACTACTCTCCTCGCCGTTGTTGCTGTTGTTGTTGTTGTCGTTCTGGTTCTGGTGGCTGGGGATGCTCCCCTAGTTGCTGCCTAACCCGTTTATGTTTTACTCGACTTGGCCAACTGCACACGCACATACAGACAATGCATCAAGTTGTTGTTCTGCCGCATCCATGTGTAGACTGAAAGAAATTAGGATATTAATTTGAAAAACATGGTCAATATTGTCGCAGATAAATGTCTAAACTGGCTATTATTATAGCGAAAACATATGTATAAAGCTGGAAATCTTTTTGATCTTAATTAAATTGAAAAATATTTAATTTATTTTTGCCAACTCAGTTCGAAGTTCGAATTTGTTTCGAACGCAAACAAAACTAGAAATGATCTTGTTATCAACTTTATAAACTAAACTGATTTCATATCAGGCTGCTCTTTCTTCTTGTGTAACTTTGAGATACACGTACTTGCCGCACACACCTTCTGCCGCTGTGTTTCCTTATTGACTTCGCCCCTGCCTCCTGCCCCGCCCCCTCCCTCGGGGCAATGTTTATTTTTGTTTGCTCGCCCAACAAGCGGGAAAAACAAGTTTTTTCTTTGAATCCAAAACAACAAAACAACAACCACACCAGTACAGCAGCAGGAGCAGCAACTTCGCCGCAGCTCTTGGCTCGCTTTGCTTTGGAAAATACTTGGGGAAAAGTTCAAGTGAAGACAACTGTTGCATTCAAAATACATTCAAAATATAAAAAAGGAAATACACATGGATGTCCGTGTGTGCAAGTGTCGGTTTGGGTGAGAGCGGAAAATGCGTTAATTAGCGGATAAAAAGTATATGCCAGTGACTCGAATTAAGTCGTTAATCAAAAGCCGCGACGGGGATCGTATTGTGTGTAATTAGCAAATGTCGTGACATATGCAGGCAAAGCGGAAAAAACCAAGAAATGTCAACGCATGTGAAAGTTTATTTTGGAAAAAAATGTTCAAAAAAAAAGTGTGTGACATAAATAATTAATTTTAGTGAGGCGATAAAGAGCAACGCCAGCGAAACCCCCACGAAAATTGCCATGCAACAAGTGTTCGCCACATGTCCGCTGTGTTTTTTCTTGTGTTTTCTTGTGCAATTCCCCTGACTGCAGTCCGCTCTCCCCGAATATGGCCGCCCTTTACGTCCGATAACAACCGTACTGAATCACTTCCATATCGTATATATATCTCGCAGAGAGCCGCAACCTAAATAGGTGGTATCGAGTCCAAGATGGGCTTCTCCTCGGCCCTGCAAAGTCGGGCCGCCCACGAGGCGCTGATCGTCCGCCAGGATGCCGAGCTCCGGCTGATGGAGACCATGAAGAGATCCATCCAGATGAAGGCCAAGTGCGACAAGGAATACGCAATCAGCCTGACAGCCGTGGCCCAGCAGGGTCTCAAAATCGATCGGGCTGATGAAATGCAAGGTAAGACTCGCTATCGAAGCCGATAAGATTGGCCAGTTAATTATTTGGTCAATGATACCTACTGAAGTGCACTGGCCTTTTGCCAATATCTTTCGATTTTGAACTCTTTTATTTAAAATTCTACTAGATAAATTACCAGCTTTTTTCTAAAAGTGATTTGATATTCTCAAACTTGTGCCTGCTAAAAGCGCCCAGTAGTCTGAAATTCTTTCGGGGTACTTCCCAATTTTTCTGGTTTTTTATCTTCGTTTTTTTTTTATTTATTATTTATTTAAATTTCCACGAAATTTGTGTGCCAGCTTAAAAGTCATTATAGCTTTTTAAATTGCGTTGTAAGCAATGGATTTCGAAATTTAAAATTGTTTTAAACTGCATTCATGGAATTTGGTCTGATAGAAGTTGTTGCTTTAGTCTTTAGGCAGTCTCAATCTGAACATATATTATTTATTATGAATTATGTCTTACTAGTAAGAGATAGTAGATTTTAATTATTTCTAAATTTGATCTTAATTTTTATACCAATGATATCTGCGGTTCGACTGATATTATTTATTTTATTTAGTAGTGTATTTTTATTGACAAAAAGATAATCCTTTAAATAGGTAAAATCAAGTAAATATCAAATAATTTGAGTTAAAAGTCTCTTCCACACAAAATGTTTAAAAAAGTTCTTAGATACCCTAATACTATTTTCTAGACATATGTTCAAAGAACTACAATTTTTTGATTTATGGACCAAGTAATGCAGTGGGATTCTCGAACTCAATTGACCTTCGGGCATTAGTCACCACATTTGCTGGGTGGCCAGTGTGGTCACAGCATCCACCAGCGTATCTCACATTAGTCAGGGTAAATGTCCGGCAGTTATAACTAAAAGGCCAGTGTCGATAAGCTGGTGGATGGATGGTACGATGGCACTGCGAGGCGTCAATAAGATGGGATAAATCTTATCGCAAGGGTAGAGAATTAAATGCCAGCCAAATCTGCAGCCCTTCCTGAACTTTTTTCGGTGTGAATTTGGCAGTCTGCAAAGGAAAACTGGGCAGTGGCAAATCGCGTGACTTGATCGCATTGCCAAGTGAATAATACGCGTTAGGTCTTATTTCAAACGACTCGAGATAATCGCCAGACAAGCTAATCGTTTTCAACTACCGTGCTCTGGGTGGCATTCGCATCGCCATCCGGCGGCCAGGACTCTTGGCCAATTGGCCTGGCCAGAGCTCCGGAGTGGAGCTCATCAAAGTGTCGACAAAGTGCAGCTGTCTTGCTCCCCTAGAACACATTAAATTGCTATAATTTGCAGGCGGTGTCAGTGTTTTTGCTTTACGCTCGGAAAATGTTTTCGTTGCTGTTTACATGGCCAAACAAACGTTTCCGCTGAATGCGAATGCACGCACACAGCCAGTGCACAAAAGCGTAGCCAAATGATTTAGTTCGGCCATTTGATATAGCCCGAATATACATATGTATATGTATATCTCCAGTTCCACCGGCTGATTTACCTCTCACCTTGACCATGAACTTGAATCCCTCGATTTGACTGCAGCCAAACGGAGTTTGGAGTCTAAACTTAAGACTTTGCAGCTTAGCGAAGCGCAAACGGTTTGGCCAAAAAGAAACGTGGGTATTATGTTTCCGACTTGCTCAGCAAAATACTTTTCCAAAATCTGGACAACGTATTTGCGTCATTTTAAAGCAAATCGGGCTTAAGAAAAGTGATTCATTGCTTTCGATTGCACTTTTACCCAACTGTTGAGCGGATATTACTCCAATGAGTCATAGTCTGGGTAAATTGTGGATTAGCTGCGGTTTTACGGCCATTAAGACTGTGTCTAATTAAGATATAGTCTATCTGTATAATGGGGACTAAAAATGGAGATGTTAGTTGTTGCTATCACTTAAATAAAGTTGAAAAACATTATAATTTGTTGAATAATATTTACTAAAACCCATCTCTAGATAAAGGGCTTTTGGAGAATTATTTATCGCGAACATTATGTAACTTTTAAGAAGACCAGTATATAAACATATCAACAAAGAAAATATTTTTTAAAGTTTTTGTAAAGCGAATATATGACAAGAATTCGCAGATAAAATAATGATGAATTGCAATTTACTCGGCTTTTAATTTCAGAAATAAAAAATCAAGTTTATATATTTCTTGGAATAATAGTTTTTATCATACAACAGCCATTTGAATGTCAATTCAGAAAATATATGTATAATCATCGTTTCACATTTTTATACCCTTGCAGAGGGTATTATAATTTTGGTCAAAAGTGTGCAACGCAGTGAAGGAGACATCTCCGACCCTATAAAGTATATATATTCTTGATCAGGATCACCTCCTGAGTTGATATAGCCATGTCCGTCTGTCCGTCTGTCCGTCTGTCCGTCTGTCCGTCTGTCTGTCCGTCTGTCTGTTTCTACGCGAACTAGTCTTTCAGTTTTAAAGATATCGAGTTGAAACTTTGCACACACCCTTCTTTCCTTTGCACGCAGTATATAAGTCGGAACGGCCGGGATCGGCCGACTATATCCTATAGCTGCCATATAACTGATTGATCGGAAATGCCATAACTCTGCTGTTTGTTAAGTTAGGAAGTTGGGACTTTCTATGGGTTTTATATTTGGCCAATCAATCCGACGTACCAAATTTCATAAGGATCGGCCGACTATATCTTATAGCTGCCATATAACTGATTGATCGGAAATGCCATAACTTTGGTGTTTGTAAAGTTAGGAAGTTGGGATTTTCTATGGGTTTTACATTTGGCCAATTAATCCGACCTACCAAATTTCATAAGGATCGGCCGACTATATCTTATAGCTGCCATATAACTGATTGATCGGAAATGCCATAACTTTGGTGTTTGTTAAGTTAGGAAGTTGGGATTTTCTATGGGTTTTATTTTTGCCTAATCAATCCGACATATCAAATTTCATAAGGATCGGCCGACTATATTCTATAGCTGCCATATAACTGAACGATTGGAAATGCCATAACTTTGGTGTTTTTAAAGTTAGGAAGTTGGGATTTTTTATGAGAATTAAGAAGGCATTATATGAATGATTTTGGAGAATATAATTTGCAGAATATTCTGCAAGGGTATTTCAACTTCGGCTCCGCCCGAAGTTAGCTTTCCTTTCTTGTCTATATATATTTTTGCTTCTTAAGTTTGACAAGCAATAAAATATATATGTAGGATAAAATTGTAAACGCAAAATAAACAAACAATTCTTTCCTGGAAAATATATTTTTTATGGGGATATGTATAATTATTACAAAAGTGTGATAAGCAAGTGCTTTTGTACTAAAGAGCGCTATCTTGTTGATTTTTGCAGGCAGCCTAATTACGAAATCCTGGCGGTCCTACTTGGATGAGCTGGACCAGCAGGCCAAACAGTTCAAGTTCAACGCCGAGCAGCTGGAAGTCGTCTGCGATAAGTTGAGCCATCTTTCACAGGATAAGCGAAAGGCCCGAAAAGCCTACCAGGAGGAGCATGCCAAGATCGCAGCACGCCTGAATCATGTGAGTGTCCCAGCCAACACCTTAAATACCCATAACACATCCAAACA
This sequence comes from Drosophila rhopaloa, assembly GCF_018152115.1. NCBI lineage: Eukaryota > Metazoa > Arthropoda > Insecta > Diptera > Drosophilidae > Drosophila > Drosophila rhopaloa. The sequence continues at coordinate 1,676,018 of NW_025335047.1, forward strand.
CCCGACGCGCCCAGTTCACAAAGCATATGAATTAATAAGAGACAGGGCACTGAGAAAAATGGGGGTTTCGACACTCAAACATTGGTAGAAAATAAATCCAAACAAAGTTAGTATGTGGATTTTGGTATCTAACTAGATATTATAACTTAGAAGTTGGTATTTTGATATCTACCTATATATTTATCCAGATGAATAGTATCATTTCTTCAGGTGTTCATTCATTTATGATTTCCATTGAAGAGTCAACAGCAATAACAATCATTTTGAACTCGGAGCTCCGCCCACAGCCATCTTTTGTTGGCTGGCCATTGTTCGATATTCCTATATATTAAGTATTTGTATAATCAAAATAAATATTAAGTATTTGTGCGGAAAAGAAGAAACGACTTGGGGCTCATTTAAGCGGCTTAAGAGTCTTGTAAACACTCGCCAAAAAAGAAGCAGAACGGCGATTGGCTTTGTGGGCCCAGTCGATGTACTAAATCAATAGAAGTGTTTATTTATGAGCCGTGTCGTGCGGCAACAAGTTTATTAACCCAGCGGGCAGAATATTAGAACTGCGGAAAAAAACAGCACGAGCATGAAGAAGGGTCAACAAATTGCGAATATTCACGGGTGCTGACAGCAAATTAGCATTTCGACAGTCACAAAAGAACGCAGTCCAGTACGGGAAAGGTGGCCTATGAAAAATGATTATTTTTTTTCTGGCCACATGCGACATGTTGCAAAACGGACAGATGGCCACTGCCAAAATGGCTGACGATGACCCAAAAAAAAATGTTTTGTTTCATGATTTTGGCATAGAATTCGGCTGCCTCTCGGCTACTGTTTTATATCTTCCTGCGGCCTTTGTCAAGTCTAAACAAAAGTATCGTTTGCCATTGCATCGCTTGCTAGCTTACTTTAGTATTATTTATTTATTTATCAAGATACCCATCTATTTTTGTGGCAAACAAGACTTTTTGCGCCGCAGTTTCGCTGGTGCAAAACAAAATTTAATGGTCGGCGAGAATGCCAATCAAAATTTCAGCGAATCGTCGATGATTTCTTCACGTCGTTTAACAATGTCTAATGTCTGTACTTGATTTTTAGCACCCAAAAATACAATTCATTCAAATTGTATATCCGTTTTTATATAACAAAGGCGAGAAAGTCAAGGGAAATACAAAAAAGTATTTAGTTAGTAAACAGATTTATAATTTCTTCTGGGTTTAATAAACCAAAACATCCTTTTGAAATTGTTAATATTTGTCTGTGCAGTTTAAAGTTTTATGTGCTTGCTAAAAATATTCGCAAGCTTTTTAAGGATTTATTGGTCCCTTCGGCTTCACCATCAGTTGTTTGTAATCAAACAGTAAACTTTGGCAGCACACAAATAAGTAAAAAAGTCTTAAAACTGGCAACAACACATGCTCCAAACTTGCGCCAATCTCAACTCAATTGACAACAATTTAGCGAAATAGCAATAAAAATTACAAAGCATGCAGACAGCAGCAAAAAGCGAGTCAAAATTCTGGGTAAAGACCCCAAGTGGAAGATGGCCTTTGGCTGCGACTCCAGTTTGGTCCCCTCGATTCTCCTCGTCTGGTTCTAGGTCTCCATCGTCTTTGGCTTTTCTTTATTGGACTTTGACTTTGTAATATTTGCGCAATGGATTGGACAGAGCAGACCGGCAGCAAAAACAGCAGCAAAAACCTGAGTTATAGGCGAACTCATCGAGGAATTGTTGCTGTGTTGTTGATTTAATAAGTGTCTGGAAATGGGTCGACGAGTCGGTTGATGGCGGAATCGGTTCTATATGGTGTTGATGGATGGAATTGCAATATAGTGTTGATGGATTGGCATTAGATTATTATTATTGGGAGCAGGCAAACAGTCCAGTCGCTTAAGATTGAGGGAAATTGATTAAGACAATGACGTTAAGTTGTCCAGCCTTGGAAAGTATTTCAGACATTTCTTTATGAATAATGACAGTTGCTTATCCAATTACCTTTTTAATTAACTAGAGTGCAGGCTGGTTTTATTGAATTTTTAATAATCAATGATTTATAGAATAGATTATTTGTTAATGTTTTGAACACATGTTGACATTAAAAGTTTATGCAACTATACTAATAGCAAACCTATTAATTTTATCATTGTTTTTCCAATAGCAGTGTAAATTTGTTCAAAATGTATTCACTCATTAACATGTTCATATACTAGAATTTTCAGACTTTACAAATATTCCCCTTGAAATAATTAATTTATAGGCAGACGCCATTAGTTCTCTACAACATTTACTATTTGTAAGCCATTAAGTCATTAAGTTCTTATTCTTGTAGTTAAGATTGCAAATTTGTAGTACTTTCAGTTCCAGGAAAAGCACATTTAACTTATCATTTCTTTATTGGCTAACGTAGTTTGTAGGCAAACTAAAGAATAAGTCAAATTTAATGAGGCTTAAAGCCGAAGTTCAAGAAACTAAATCAGTTATTCCCAACTGTCATCGAAATATTTATCAAAACATTTTGGCCAACTGTGAGTTTGGTTATTAATTGAAAACACTTAAGGGCGCCGCCCTCCACTTTCGGCTAATGGATATGGAATTGGTTTTAATGTATCTTTGTATCTGCTGGCCTGTCAAATGTGCTGCACACGCCCCGCAAAAACGCATTAGGTCTGAGCTTCCGGGTGGGTTTTCCACCGCTTTTCCGCACACATGCCAGCCTTGCTGGGGCTTCACAAATTCCTATTCTATTGATAAACCGCAAAAGGCATGCCAAAATGCCCAGCCAGAGGAGATACATTTCCATCGGCTGGCATTGAAAATACTGCGGCGAATCGCACTCGTATTAATTACAATAAGTTCAATTCAAGTATCTTTATGGCAGCCAAACACGACGTCAAGCAGAACAACAACAGTCGCTCGTCTGTGTTTTCGTCTCTGGTCTCTGGCATTCCAGATAAGCCGATAAGATATGACTTTATAGACGAGGGGAGCAAACAAGTGGGTGAGTGCAGTGGCCACATCAAATGTATCTATCGACTACACATGGCCCGAGTTGGGAGCACTTGAAGATACTTAACGAACGGCATGCAAAAGCCGGCGCTTGATTGAAATTCCCCATTAAACTCGGTAGGTTGGGTAATGTTATTCGATAGACGGCGCCAGAGTTCTTTTTTTAACCAGCCCCCTACGACATGTTTTTCTACTTCACCCCAAAACAGGCGTCCTTTCACTGGAGTCAATTGGCTCCACACACAAAAGCCTTTGGACAAGCCATTTAATTGAGCTGCATTGACCTGTGCCCGGAGTTCTCAAGTGTCTGCAAAGTTTTCCCCCATGCATAATTGCCGCACGCACGTACACCCCCAGAGAAAGGTTAAAAAAATAGGGGGGTTGAAAGGGAGGTACACTTTAAAAATATAAGACTGACTTACAATAGGTCTAATGGCAACAATGAAATTACATATTTTGTGTAAGAATTTAAAAAAAATACTCTTTAGAACTCATTCGGAATAAAAACTATATCACTTTTTATGTCTCATCCAAACCCGATAATTTAATAACGTGATTCTTTTATCTCCACGTGAAGTTGAGTATAAATTTGACAGAGAAAGGTTAAAAAATGGGGGGGTTGAAGGGGAGATACACCGAAAATATAAATGACTGACTTAAAATAAGTCTAATGGCAACAATAAAATTAAACATTTTGTGAAAGAATTTAAAAAACTACTCCTTAGAACTCACACGGAATAAAAACAGTATCACTTTTTACGTCTCATACAATCCCCATTATATTAATAAAGTGATTCTTTTTTCTCCCAGTGCCTTCGAGTATAAATTAGACTGAATTAAGTTAATGCAAAACTAAAGTTGGGAACTGACTTTCGGCAATCCCAGGCAACTAAAACAATGCGATACGCTTGGGCTATCTTGTGACAGCTCTGGGAAACAGCTTTGCACCACATGATAGATGGAGACCAAAATCCGAGCCAAGTACAGGGTCGCAAATGCGTTTCGTATATTACCATTACCATTTCTGGGCATAAATTCTCGATGTCTTGATCCCTAAATGCTATGCACATAGAATGACAAAACAACTTAACTGCGTGGGGGTTATACAATATTTTTGGGGCTGGAAAAGGGAAGTGAACAAGGGGAAGCTGCAAAAGTTTCTTGACATTGCGACAAAAGCTGCACAAATTGCAGGCAGGCCGACAAGACACACATGCTGTCGCTTGACGGGGACAACTTGTAGATACTTTTGTATCTGTTTATCTGCTAGTCACTGCCATAAGTCGTGCGGCCAGTAAGCCCAGTGATTTCCAAACTTGTGTGCAGCTGCGAACTCTCAAACTCGGCGGAACTGCACGCAGCATAAAAATTAGAGCTGATATTTGTTGACAACAAACATGGGGCAAAGTTTGTTTTCCGTTCGCAACAAGGGGGCGGCATTGGATAACGATTACTTTTCGGGGGTAACTCCATGGAGTTGTTAAAAAGCAAACTTGTGGTCGCCGGACGACGTCGTGGCGTGCGACTGGCGTCAAACGCCCGGGGTTGGTTTTCCCAACTCCCCCAGTCGAAACATTTAGGGGGGTTGCTAGCATAATTGCCACATAATGGCCCCAACTGCGGCGCCACTTCGATTTGCCCCGTCCAGTTCCGCCTGCACTCTGCTGACTCATCTGCCGCCCCATCTTTCCACCGCGTTGCAACTTTCGTTTTTGGATAACGTCTAAAGCGTCTGTTTGCGGAACTATTAACCAACCATCCATCCGCATCGACATTGTCTGCGCGACATAAATGCACTGGCAAAACAGGGCATCATTTGGGGTCGTTTTCCCTAAATCAGATGTATCTTTAGATTCAAAATCACTTGAAAAAGTTTATAGGCGTATCCAAACATAAGTAAACTGTTCCTGTTAAATAATAATAAAATTTTAAATATGTTCTTTAGTTTAAAATGTCATAAAATGTCCCCAAAATATTGCCATCATTTAGAAATTTAATAATACAATTTGAAATATTTTATTTATTTTAAAATGTCATAAAATGTACCCAAAATATTGCCAACATATAGAAATATATTAATACAATTTGAAATATTTTATTTATTTTAAAATGTCATAAAATGTCCCAAAAATATTGCCAACACATAGAAATTTATTAATTTAAGAACGTTGACAAATTGTTGGTTTTATATTCATAATTCACGTATCGAACCGCATTAAATTATTTCTTTGGAATTTGACACAGTCTTATTATACGAAATGATAATGGTATCTGATTCCGATGCGACAGGATCAGAGTAATCTTCCCAATATATCTTCAAAAATATTTTCTCTGAGTGTAAGCTAAAAACGTGTTTGCCAAACTCAAAGTCTCGACGGCCCTGATGATGATTACTTCCGCCAAACAGTGACATTTTCCACGTGGCAAGGCATTTCTCTCGCTTAATGCAATCGGGCATTCGACTGGGGAAATCTGTCTGCAAGTCTTTGTCTGCCCAAAATATAAAAAACCCGTTTCGATTAGACACATCGGAAATAAAGCTGAATGCTTCAGCGGAAATATTTCGTTAAAGGTTATAACCTTGAAATTCGATGACACCTATAAATTTTCCACCGCATAGATAAAGCGTTTTTAAATAGTTCTTAGTTTCCATTAGTTCGTTTAAATCTCAACATTATATGTAAATTGTTCTCTCTCTCGTTTTTCATTTTCTGATTTATTTGCCTCGTTATTGGATTTCGCCTTAATTCATTCCCTTTTAATTCGCTTTTTTGCTGTCGAAAATATCATCAATTATGTTTGTTGATTCTGTGAGCCTGTTGGATTCGCGGCTTATGTAGTTTTCTTGTTTATGGGAGAAGGTGCGGTATCATTTCAGTCTGCTGTTGTTGTTTTTCTCCATTGTTTTTCCTAGGGAGGGTCGCCCCTGCGTCTGGCACAATCATCGCCCACGCCTTCATTTGATCTGAACATCAGCAGCACCAGCAGCCAAATTGTTTACTTATGAACGAAACGCCGAAAAAAACATGTTTATTTATAAACAAAAATATCTTGTGTGCTAAATGACGACAAATTATAGCTATTTCATTGCTGCTAATTTTCTGAAGAAATGAATATACACATTTGCAAGGGAATTACACCTGTATGCCCCTTTGAATAAAAACCCTGCACGTGCCTTTTTTAATTTCGGGAAGTCCGATGTGGGGGCAAATTGAGTTAAGCCTGTAGGACAACCGCAAAAATGGGTATAATAAAGGGAAAAGTTGTGCAACTGAGGGTGGTTTCGGTTTGAGTGACAGCAGGACATTCTGCAATGTCAAGGATCAGGGCTGACGGGCCAAGTGAATGGCAGCCAGACAGGACATCAGCCGGGATGAGTTCCGTTCCGGACGTCACTGCGTCCACACGCAGAGTCCTGCTGGAAATTCTAATAGAGCCCAAAAATGTCAACAAGCTACAGTGGCCTATCTGAAAAAGGGAAAAGGGAGGAAAATGGAAATTTGCATTTTGCGTCAAATGACAAAATACGTGAATTATTATGCAGACATGCTCTGGTTTTAAGTTTGAGAACGTTGGTGTATGATCTTTCCAGAATTTCGCTTTTAATTCCCCGACAAGGCAATTACTTTTTATCTTAATAGATCTTAGTATTCGATTTAGCACAACAACAGTGGTGTCGTATAGACATTCTTCCAAACTGTTTCTGAATTTAGAATATTTGTCTATGTTTTTCAGACAAAAATTAAAATTAAAATTGACAGACTCCACGTTTTTCAGGCTGTTAAAATAATATTTTATTGTATTTAATTTAACACTTAAAAGTTACAGAAATGTATCTTTGAAAAAAGCTTTTTAAAATATTAATGTCTGATACATTTACATCTTCACAAAGTTAAAGTAATATTTTATTTAATTTTATTTAACACTTAACAGTTACAGCAATGTCTCTTTGAAAAAAGCTTTTTAATATATTATATTATTAATATTATTATAAGATGTCTGTTACACTTACATTTCCTCAAAGTTAAAGTAACCATATTCTCATAATTTAATTAAAAATTACCCATCCTAGTCATCCTGTCTATCTGTGGCTCCCCAACTACTGTACTCCTGGCCAGTTGTTACATCCTCCCACTCCCGCAGTCTGCGGGCAATTTGTTTCAGCCCCAAAAAGCGCAGCCAAGTGCCAACGAATTTGGCCCGTGTCATGTGGTCGAAGGCCCATGTCCATGGTTACTTGGCTACATGGTTACAGCCTGGCCCTTAACTCGTTGGCTTTGGTTAGCGTTAGCGCTAGCGTCCCAGACTAATGGCCACATTTGCTCCGATGCACAAAAAGCCAAATTTTCATTTATGGATGTGTGTGGTGGATGCATTGAAAATCACTTTTCGGCAGAGATTCAAGTCGCTGAACCGATTTTGATTAAACTAATGGTGGCCATAAATCAATGCCACACCAATGCCGAATGGCGCAAACTTTAATCAAATTTAATGCTGGTGGCACCCGAAAATCTAACAATTAAATTGGCGCGGCCGTAATTGTGGGCATTTTATGCCGCATAGGCAGACTACTACCACTTCCCAAATGGGTAAAGTTATGCAGGAAAGGAAGGGGGTTTGTCTGCGAAGTCTGGCTCCGGAGTCCTGGGCTCTGATAATGGCAACGAAGCCGCCATTAACAGAACGCATTATTGTTCGTAATTTTCTGTCAAACTGTGTGTTGGGCCAAAGCAATTTTGCGGAACGGTCTGTCGGCGCAATCAACGAAACTCCAGTCGACGCGACACGCCCCCAGAAAAGTCGTTGGCATTTTCCTCGGAATCGCATTCAGATTTTTTAACGTTCCTTTGGATGTGATGTGGGGATCCTCCCCAGTCGGTACAAACAATCCTCCCCAGTCGCTAATTTGCAGTGCCTTGGAAATATATTTTTTTTCTTTCGATTTTTACGATGCCGGGAGCAACCAAGATGTTGACGTTGCCGTTGGCGTTTTGCTCTCGCCTTGCACATTGCTCATACGCAGCGTTGGCTCCCCCGAAATAAGAATGTTGGGAAAATAGTGGAAAATTGAAATTCAAAGAGAGATAAACGCTGACTATGGAAAGTGTGGGGGAGAGGGGTGTGGGGGCTCTGTGTTGACTGTGTCTGCGTTAATTCGGTTTTGCTAATTTGGAATGGCGCCAAATTGAAAATAAAAACTTTGAAAGCTTGAAAAAATACCCCTGATGGCCAGATACAGTAAGCAATCGATAATACGGCTAATTGAAATGTCTTTACCACGAAATTGGGGGTAGTAAAAAGGTGATTAATAGGCAGAGAGGGCTGTAAGCTATTTTATGATGAATTAATGGCTTACTAATTAAAGAACTATTTTGCTTTAATGTACTCAAATTCTTTTTCTAGATGATAAATTGTCTACTTTTAACCTGTTTTTTTAATGAAAAATAAAAGAATAAAAATGAAAAACTTAATGACTTTTGCTATTAATAATATAACAACTCACAAAAAAACAACCAAATTCTAAATTATAATCTTTTATGATATGTCTTTTAATAAAAAACATATGAGAATGTTAATATATACAAGATATTTGTATCTTATATATATATTATATTTTATAAGCTATACCAGCTAGTAAATCATACAAATTTTAGCTACATTTTAAATGTTTTGTTTGATCAACATAAAAAAATGCTTTTCAGGTCTTTTGCCTTTTCTTTTAACTTTCTGTCATTCGGAAAATTTTATTGTTTCGCTTCGCGCAAAAGTGAAATTTATGTTCTCAGTTGGGGCTAATTTATGTTGCACAAAACTGTTGCCAGCTAAATAAATAATATTGCTTGCCGTCAAATATAGGAAATTACGTAGCCGCCGCGTGTGCCGCCAAAAATGATATTTTCGTTAAAGTGCAATGGGGAAGGCGACAGCTGCAGCCAGAAAATTAATACGCTGGCAATTGTGTTTGATTTTCTCAAACAGGCAAGCGAAAATAATGAATTCGTTAAGAGATTTTATAGGCTGCCTACAACTAAAAATAAAAATGGCGCAGTGCAGCCATGACTCAAAATGGCATACCCGAATTCTGCACTGGCGAATCGAGAGTCTAAAGCCGCTGGGTGGGGCACTTTCATCAGCCGCCACTGGAAGCCGCAAAAGTGTGGGCATAGGTCATGTGCTAAGACCCTGGCAAATCAATCGATTCGCTTTCGAAAAATTCACCTTCAAAACATTGGGGCACGGGTGAACAAAAGGACAGCGAAATTGTTTTGTTTTTGCACTCATTAAAATGTACTTGAACAACCAGCCAAGTGTTGACGTTCTAGTGATCGAAAGAGGAAAAGGGCTGGAAACCCCACACGGGTCGAAGGTCACTAAAAATGCAACGAACAGTGAGAAGAACAGCCAAGCGAAAACTGCATTGATGGCAAATCATAATGAACCCAGTGGGGTTACCCAAAAATTCCCATTTTAAATGCAATTGGGGTCATTGGAGCACCACACACATAATGTAATGTGTTAATTGATGAATGTGCTAATTCACAAATTGAAAGTGCGAAAGTTACGTGAGGCCAAATTGTGATGAAACATGAGAAATGAGTCAACAGAAGCGCTCAAAAAAAGTGGAACGGAAAGCGCATAAAAGAAAGAAGACCTAGTAATTGAAGCTCTTTAAAAGTTTCAAAGAATATCACAAGAATCTAATAAATTGTTTACAAATTAAATGGTATATAGTTTAATTGTTGGTTAACTAACTAAAAAGGAATGTACCATAAAGTATTTTATAATTTTATATTTTGTCTTTAAGCCATTACAATTAAACCAGTACTACTAAACTTTTCAAATGATATTCATGATATACAACTCTTTAAATATTTGGTATGCAATTATTATTTATGCCATATTATCAATATATTCAGTCATTTGTAAACCAGCCCTCGGAACAGCCCTGATCCATATTAATACATTTTTTTGATCTTTGCGCCGCACCTCTTTAATTATTTGTCTTGCGATTACTTTGGTAATTAAAATGGACTTAATGGTGTACGACAAAATAGAAAAAGAGGAGGCCAAGCCAAGTGAAACACCAATATGACATTGAACTCTGGCCGCGGTACTCGACCGCTTTGAGCTCTTTTGGCCCACCCTCCCCAAATTGGTCAAGGCGAGTGTTTTGAACTGGAGGGGAAAAATCGAAAGACACAAAATAGTGACAAAGTGCCACTAGAAACCGAAGGGGCCACACACAACGAGGCGATTATTTATGGCCCAAAAGAGACAAAAAGCGGCTGGTGTCAATGGCCAACAATGGCCACCAGTGAAGCAGGGAAACGTGCCAAAAACTGAGGCAGTAATAACAGTAGTATTGCCTGCTAATTTTTTGGTAAGGTCACCAGAAATGGGTTTTTTTTCTGATCTGGAAAAGAGGGGTTTGCGCCACATTTTGTTCACTTGCAAAGTGATGTTGATTGTCAGCTGAACTTGTTTCGCTTGCGGATTTACCATGCGCCACATCCGCATCCGTGTCAGCAGCGTCAGCGTGTCGGGACGAGCAGAAAGTGGAGCAGAAAACCTGAAAAACACAACCTGGTACTCTCATAAAAAATAAACTAAAGAAACAAGAAAAAAAGAGCCAACAAACAAACCGCGAGAAAACCAAAAAAAGAAGTCCGGCGTGTGTTTATTTCTGGTTCTCGACGTGCATCTCTCGTCGCGTTTCGCATTGGCAAATACTTAATTGTGGAGATTTGGAGTCAATTATTGCGAAAGAGAAATTCTTAAGCGAAAACTTTCGAGCGTGAAAGTCGACTTTGTCTAATTTGCACTGGAAAGCCGCCAAGTCGACTTGATCCGGCATCTGATTATGATTTGCCGTGCATTTTGGCATTGCATTAACATTAATACGAGCAAAATTGCCCGCTAAATGGAAACACGCCCACAGACCAACAAGCCTTTGCACTGAAAAAAATGATGCGATTTTAACTAATTTCCAAATGGAACGAATTATTAAAAACACGAATTCTTAAGAAATTATATCTCTGTAATTTATTCAAATATAATGTTTACCTCTTTCAAAAGCTAAAATTGTTTAAACAAAACTTGGCAATAAAATTCAAAAGCAAGTAAAAAGAGTTTATACATCACGTTAAACACGTTAGATATTAGAGTTCCCCATGACGAAATTCATTGGAAATGGCTAAACATATATTTTTTTGTGTGCACGCAATCCCAATGGCAATCTCGTAATTGCCATCTAAATGAAACCAATTGCAAAAGCAAAGACAAATCAGTGTATCAATGGGAGCTTTCGTCTGAGCGGCTCCTAATTGGCAATTTACGTAATGAGGCTTTGATTATCAGGTAATTACCACGAGAAGTAGAGCAGTATGCAAGAAAGCCTGATGATGACGTTAAAGCAATAGAAATACTATATAGGCGATTAACTTAAGCAGGCAATTCTATATCTGTATTCTCGATGAACCGGATAATGCGCACTTGCCTCGAAAAGATTCTCTCCACTTAGCTGATTGAAAAGAATTCATTTTAAAGTTGATCGCCCTCGCTCCAACTGGTACGAGAAATGCCAAAAAACAATAACGAAGCTGGCCAAAAAATAAAAAGACGAGAAAAGGAAGAGAACAGATCTAACAAGGCCATAAACAATTAAAAGAAGTGACAGACTATGTATGACAATAAATACTAGAAACATCAGCAGCAACGACGTCAAGCTCACGTAGTTCATTCCGCTGTGATTTTTATCTCGTGTGTGAATTTTGTTTTGCCCAGTTCTCCACCAAGTTTTCCAGACTCGCTTTTGCCAATCTCTTTCCGCGAATTCAAGGGGGGAATGTTGATCCCCGGCAAATAAAGAAGGTGGCGCTTGTTTTGTTTGAACTTTCCATATATATAACATATATATAACATAGGTATGGTTGGATAAAGATATTATGGCCATTCCCCAGTTTGGTCTTGACCAATTTGGCTAATGGTACGAGCTCAGAACTTACGCTTATTGAATACTAATTTGTTTACTTGGCTTAGTGACAGTGGATCGTTTAATAGCTAACACTGAAAATCAACTGTTATATTTGGGATCCCAAGAAGCCCATCAATCCATGGCTTAAGTCGCGGCTTGCACCGATTCTAATTGGCGGTGCGGCCTAGCCAGGCGCAATAAAAATTAAGTTGCCGACTCGAAGAACGGAGCGGGTTAAAAAGGTTTTCTAACACGCCAACAGGCAACGAACTGTCTGCTAACCCTTTTTATATTTATTTTTTTTTTTTGCCTGGCCTTTATCTCATTATAATCTACGCGCATGTGCGGCACATTCGTATCTTTTCAGTCAATTTCAAGTACCCTCTGCCCTCAGATGCAGGCCGAGGAGATTCGAGCCGGGTTGAACAAACAGCCAGCAGCGGCAGCTGTGCACTGTGAAAAAATTGGGGAAATGCAACAAATAATCATAATTAGATCTCAGCTCCTGGTGGTAACAATTACTTAACGTAAAAGGAGAAATAATCGTTATGTTAAACTTTCTTTTTTAAAGAACTTCTTCGATTTTCACTATTGTAAGATAAGAATTACATAAATTAATCAAAATAAAAGTATCAAAGAACGGTTATTTATGATCCTTGGTTAAAACACATTTTACAGTCTGCAATTCAATTTTTAGAAGTTTTCTTTTGCGAAACTGCTATAAAGAAACTCACCAATCGAAACATAATACAACTAAAATAACACTTTAACGAATTCGTAAAATACTTTGTTATTCGTTTTTGCTTTCTTATATTACCAAATATAATCAATAGATTGGTTTTTCTCAGTGCACCATAAGAAACAGGGGACGGGAAAGGGGGAAGAGTCAACGGCAAACAAGCGCAGACAACGTTTGTCGGTCAAAATCAAAATCAGCCCCAGCCTTTGTTCCTTTAATTCCGAGAATCGTGGACCAGTTATGAAACAAGTCTGCAACATGCACACCACACAAGCAGAGGAGAGGGAAGAGGGGCAAGGGGAGAGGGGGGAGCTGCAGGCAGTGAGCGACGCGACGCGACGGAGCAGAGAAAACAATACAGAACCCAACCCGAGGGCTAAAAACGTATTGGGCCCGAATCTGGACTTCAGCTGGGACTTCAGCCCGGGGAAAGGGAATGGAGATTGGGGATGGGGGATCGGGGAAGGGGAATGAGGTAAGGGGGATTGGGGATGGGGACCCAACTTCGTCTCGTTAGCTGCGCCTGCGCAATGGCCGAGGAAACTGCTTTATGGATCGAAGAGCGAGTCGGGGCTTTTGTACCTGCCACTTGGCTGCGGGCAGCGCTGCAACTGCAACTTAATTTCTTGGTCGGCGTTGCAAGTACTTCATCATGTTTGGGGGAGCAGTAAAAATAAATTAACAAATGCCAGTCGGCCATTCACCACCACCACTTCCCCACTGGTCTAGCTGGCCCAATGTGCGACGTAATAACTTGGCCAAAAGGAGAGCCGTGCGAACCGAGTGTGCTCCCTTGACATCAAAAGCGCAGCTGGGCCTGCTGTGGATCAAGTTCAGGCTTTGGTTTCGATTCAAAGGGGAAAGCTGGAAAGCTCGTAAATTGGTAGGGAAGCTGGGATCGATTGTGCTTTGATCCTACAAGGGAAATACTCAAGGAACTTATTTTAAAATATAAAAAATCAACTTGCAATAGTTGGAATACAAATTATTATTTATTTAGATTCAATTGGAATTTATTTTATATTTAACATATACATTTTATAGTTTTCTCAAAGGAGAACCACTTTTCTCTTGTCAGTAACAGTTCAAAATAACAAGAAAGGAAGCATACCTCTTCAAACCAATTTGTATATGTACTAAGTGCTGAAATCGTAAAAAAGTACTTTTGACTACAGTGACAAACTTAATTATTGGCACAGCAAGCATGTTAAACTTTGAGGCTATTTTTCTTCTTATAATATGCTGATATAAAAATAAAACAAAATATTTTTAGATAGCATCATTAATTTTATGTTAAATACAAGTGACTTCATTAATTTATCTTTTATAAATAATTTATTAAAAATAAAAAACCAAAGAATGGACCAAATTTGCCTGAACAAAATTATTGGCACACTTGGGTTTTAATTAACTATTTTGTTAAAACTTTATCGATTTGGCCACTTTTTTTAATTATCACATTTGCCTCTATAATCTTAATGGAATAATAATTAATTTTATTGCTAAAATTGTTTTAGTGCCTTAAAATAAAGGAAAAGTTGTTTGACTTTACAAGGTAAAAATAAAATCAACCGCATGTGTCCAAAAATTAAAATTTAATAAGCAGGATCAATGCAAATCGAAAGTCAACATTGGGGAAAAGATGCCCAGAAGCCATTTTTCCCATTCGGAGTCCTTTGCCGCATTCAAAGGACCCACGCAGTTGCAAAATGCAGGGCACACTGGCTAATCCATGGCTTTGAGAGGCCAGGAAAGCGCAAGGATCGTATAAAAGGACAATGTCAACACCCAGATCTCCTCAACACGTATCGAAGTTGATGATAAGAAGGACTTTGGTAAGGATATTCACCCAACAGCCTTTTTCCAGGCCCTGCATGATGGTTTCTACAAATGAATTGAACCAAAAAGAAATCAATAGATTTTAAAAGTAAAAAAAAACCTTTTAGTTCAGTGAAATTTATATCTGAGTATGCCAATCGACTTTTGGGTCCTTTCAACCTTCTCGTATGATTTAATAATCCTTTCCCCGAGCAAAGAGCTTATGTTAGAACCCTTTTCAAGCCGATGGATTTTTTCTAGGAGCAATTCATTTGTAGAAACCATCATGCAGGGCCTGGAAAAAGGCTGTTGGGTGAATATCCTTACCAAAGTCCTTCTTATCATCAACTTCGATACGTGTTGAGGAGATCTGGGTGTTGACATTGTCCTTTTATACGATCCTTGCGCTTTCCTGGCCTCTCAAAGCCATGGATTAGCCAGTGTGCCCTGCATTTTGCAACTGCGTGGGTCCTTTAAATGCGGCAAAGGACTCCGAATGGGAAAAATGGCTTCTGGGCATCTTTTCCCCAATGTTGACTTTCGATTTGCATTGATCCTGCTTATTAAATTTTAATTTTTGGACACATGCGGTTGATTTTATTTTTACCTTGTAAAGTCAAACAACTTTTCCTTTATTTTAAGGCACTAAAACAATTTTAGCAATAAAATTAATTATTATACCATTAAGATTATAGAGGCAAATGTGATAATTAAAAAAAAGTGGCCAAATCGATAAAGTTTTAACAAAATAGTTAATTAAAACCCAAGTGTGCCAATAATTTTGTTCAGGCAAATTTGGTCCATTCTTTGGTTTTTTATTTTTAATAAATTATTTATAAAAGATAAATTAATGAAGTCACTTGTATTTAACATAAAATTAATGATGCTATCTAAAAATATTTTGTTTTATTTTTATATCAGCATATTATAAGAAGAAAAATAGCCTCAAAGTTTAACATGCTTGCTGTGCCAATAATTAAGTTTGTCACTGTATATGAAAATATGTTAAGAAACAACGGGATTATAATGTTATTTTAAGTTTTCCCGATTGTTCCTTGATTTATTATTCAAAGCTGGATATGCTGGATATGAATCCTATTAAAATCCAAACTTTTATTTAATTTTTAAAAATCATAGAACATTTTTCTTTATAACTAGGGTATGCCTGGAGTTATCACAACTTTTCTAGTGATGTGTTCGGCTCTTAAAACTTATGCTTGTTCCGCGAAACGATCGCAGCCGCAGGATTTCGCATGGGAGCCGTGTGTGTGTATCTGTTTGTATGCAAAACAAGTTGCAAGCGACACGTAGGTGGCTTTGAATATTGAAAAGTGGTTCTGCAGCCTCTCCTTCGGCGATTGAGACCTCCCAATTCGACACTGGCGGTGGCACTTGGAGGCCCCGAAAAACGAAAGACTCAAGCGACGAACGCGCTCGCGGCAATTGGCCAATTCGAAGACACTTTCACTGCGATCGTCGATTTTGCCATTCTATTCTTTTGTTGCGCGTTTTTTTCTGTCTTCCGACAAAAACGACAACACTCGACTGAAATAGAAAGTGCTGGCAACGGCAAAATCGTCGGACAGCATTTCACAGATACAATTTAAATTCGGACCTTTTCGTCATGCTTCTTTCACTTGGCACGCATGCAAATTTTGTGCAAAACATGAAGAGCACGGACAGACGGCAATAAAAACTTGGCAAATATTATTCACGAATTGGCCAACGAAAGTGAACTTATTGCGTGGCAATTATGCGACTGAATTTGCGATTGTTTAAACAGTGGCTTCGACAAGAGCAATGCAGAAACAGTTAAAGCCATCAAAACGGGTTGGTCGTTAATATTAGCGTGTCCATTGTCGGCCAAACTGGGGGTTCATTGACCGGGCTAAAGGCACAAAAGCACTGGCACGAACCACGAAGTCCACGACAAGTCTGGGCAGCTCTCTGGGAAACTAATCGAAATCCCTGGTCTGAAAGGGGGAAACTCGTGTATTGACCAACGGTCATAAATTTGCATAATTCGCAATTGCCAGTGTTTAAACGATCTCGAATGTTTCATTCAAACATGATTATTATTGTCAACGCTGTCAGCACTTATGCAACATCTTGTGGCGCACCGCCGCCTGTTGGCTTATTGAAAAACCCCGGACAATCGGCTGCATTGATTTCCCCCCTCCACCCCAACAAATGGAAAATCCCAAGCGTGTGTGGCATTTCCTATCGTTTTGGGGGAAATCCCCCCCCAAACTGTTTTCACAGCTGCTGCCACGCCGCTTCATATTCAAATTTGCCAGCCAAGAAAAACTCTCACGCGCTGACAAAAATCGGATAACAGAAAAAGAAAACATAAATGCAACTCCGTCTAGGGTTTAGCTTTTCGACTTGTTTCCCATTTTTTCCTCTCTCGGTTTTCTTCACTCGGTTTCTTTTTATTGCATCACGATTCCGCAATACATTTGACAAATTTATTTTGATTAGAGGCAATTTCTTTGGAAGTGTAGACATGAATTCAATTTCGCTTGATTGAGTTGTGCTTTTTTATTGTTATTATTCGAATGTGTTTTCGTGTATGGGGACGTCCATAGAACTTCAAGAAATAAAAGATTTTAAATAGAATCCGAATTGTTCTTCATATTATATTATAGAACTTTTAGAAAATATATATACTTTAAAGCCTTATGAAATATTAAAATATGAAGTAATATTGCGTGTATTATTTATTCTATTAAGAAAGTATTTTCGAAATCCCTATTATTTATTCTATAATATGTTTAAAGATCTTAACTGCTAGACAAACATTTTACTGACACTAAATTGTGAACAACTCTTTAAAAAAACAAAAGCCGATTAAATCAAACAATGACGCGTTAGTAATAAAAACATAGCGGACTAATTTAAGACATTGTCAAAATCATCTTTTACGATGTCATAAAATCCAAAAGCTTATTTAGAAGCAAAAAAATGCTTGATCCTGAATCACAGATGTCAGCTAAATTTATCGCAATTATAAAAATATTAGGTAAGAATTTTCCGCTTAGTTTGATGTCCGAATAAAAGTTTGCCAAAGTATACAGAAGTCCGAAACAGAAGCGGAATTCGAATCGAAAGACGAACCGAAAGAATCAAGCTGATTAATGCAAAACGTGGCAGCTGGCACCACTTGTCACAGATTCCATTAGGTCATCGCCGAATTTACATATGGATTCGGAATTTTTAAACTGTGCGTTGTCCCATCCTAGAAGCCATGAGCAACCAATGAAATTCGGAGGGGGAAATTGCGTGAGAAAAGCGAGAAAGTTTCGGCGGCTTAGTGCAGGTGGTAGATTAGCAACTTTCCTCGAATCCGTTTGGATCGTTGAATTCGCTGTTCTGGCGGCTGAAACCCAAAAAAAAAAATATAAAAAAATTGGCAATCATTTGTAAACAATGTGTGAGTGGAGCGGGGGAAGGGGTTTACCCAAATGCTATTGACTGTTTAGCCGCTGAGCGGTAAGAAATACGGCGCGCATGACCCACTTTCGAGCCATGTTTATTTCTTTTACTTGTGGCTGCTGCTATATAGCTATATAGCTCTATACCTCTGTCGCTCTCTCTTTCTAAACAACTTTTTAGGCAAATTAGCAGCTGCAAAGGCATTGAAAGTTGCTTAGCCACTTGCCGAAAAAACAAAAAACAAACATTATAAAACCAGAACCTTACAGAATTGGTTATTACGTCGCCCCAACAATAGCCACAAGTTGTCTAGATTGCAGCCAATTCAGAGATAACTCTCGAAACACTCTCGACAACACTTTCAATGCCAAATCGGCTTAACTGGGTCAGCAATTTGTATATGCGTTCTATCGAATTTTTAGCTCACCTTGCTGTTTACTAGTGATTTTCATTGGCGAATTCTCAAGCCATGCCCAATCATTTAATTAGTTAATTCCTCTCTCTAGTTTCCGCGTTTAGTGCAAGAGTGCAAAACTGTCTGCAATTAATATGCAAAGCCAACTGCACAACAGCAACATCAACAAAAAGCGGCTCAAGTTGCTGACTTAGTTGGTAACCATGGAAAATTCTGCTAAAAAGTGGTTATTAATAGAATTCAATAAATGGTGTTTTCTCAAGAAGAACAAGTTCTTGATATATTTTTTTAAATCACATGTCCAAATAAAACCTGACGCTTAGCAAGTTAGTTTTAGTTTTAAGTTAGCCAAGTCATCATATTATCTTATATGTTATTTATGGTTGGTAATCTGCATTTTCTTTGTCTTTTTGTTAAAAAATAGGTACTAAATTTATAATGAATATTATGTGGAATAGTTTATATTCACTCAACGATTGAACAGATTCACTTTGTTATTTTAATGGGTATTTGGGTATCTAGCTTTTTAATATAATTGAATTATAGAGGAAATATTTATCTTAATCACCCACTGTGCCCTGCATCAGCTGCATTATGTCCATGCAACCTTAACTCAGCAACTTTGCAACTTTGCAGCTGCTTGACTAACTGCACTTTGCAGCCATTAGCTCTGGCTTTGGCTATAGATTCAGCTTCAGGTTCGACTTGAACTGCAGTCACAATCCTCGGCAACAAAGTCGTTGTTGATTTTGTTGACACACGCTAACGGATGCTGGGATGTTGGCTCAGCTGCATAATGCAATGGGCAATCCTTTTGCCCAGTCACTTATCAGTCATTTGCGGAGTCGCAGCTTTTCAGTTTTTGTTGGCTTTGCGGTTGGACGTGTACCTTGCATAATGGCCAAACGTGAGAAAATGTTTTGCGAAGAAAGTGTGAGAGATACTCACCCAATGGAGGAGATAGGTGTAGGTTCCATTATGCGATTACTCGCATGTCGAGCACAGTGCGCGACAAAAGACGAACACGTAGTGACGCCGGCAATAATCATGATGTAATGAGCCCATTTTTTGGGAAAGTGCCCTACTGGCTGAGGCACACGTGTGCTGACCGCATTGAAATCAATCCAAACTAAGCCCCCACTTCTCCTCTTTTCATTTCAGCTTTCCGACGAGGTGGTTCGCAAGAAAACCGAATACCAAAAACATTTGGAGGGCTACAAGGCGCTGCGCACGCGCTTTGAGGAGCACTACATAAAAGGTGAGTTTGAAAACCGGGGTATCACGTTACTGATTGGTTTGATATATAAAAGCAATGTAAATCAGTATATGAATAGCCTATTAACAATATATTAAGATTAATTTAAAGACTTACTTTTTTAATTGTATATACATACATATAACTAAAGTAAGCATATGTTTACTTCTTCAAATAGTTGCATAGAATGTTTCCTTGCTTATACTTTTCTCTATATATTTCAAATTCATCTGAAATAATGTCAGTTACTAAATATAAAAAGAGGAGCTAAGGGCTACTAGAAACTATTAAACCACACATTTTTTAAGTCTAAACTTAGCTAGTATTACTCTTATAAACTTGAAATATGCATTTCAATGAAGACCATTAAAATATAAATTTCAGCTAGCTATGATTCCATATCTTTGTAAGTCCTAGAAAGAAAAGTTAATTCTTATACAGATTTAATATCTGAATGGTTGAAGAAGTCTTCTAAGTGCACATGTGATCCTCCTCCGATTTCAGCACCCAGTCGCAGTGGCCGCAAGCTGGACGATGTGCGCGACAAGTACCAGAAGGCCTGCCGCAAGCTGCACCTCACACACAACGAGTACGTGCTGTCCATCACGGAGGCCATCGAAGTGGAGAAGGACTTCCGCACGGTGCTGCTGCCGGGATTGCTGGAGCACCAGCAGTCCGTCCAGGAGAGTTTCATCCTGCTGTGGCGCAACATCCTGCAGGAGGCGGCCCAGTATGGCGATCTCACGGCCGACAAGTACAAGGAGATACAGAAGCGCATTGACACTGTGATAGGCGGCATCAATCCGACCGAGGAGTACGGCGAGTTCACCGAGAAACACAAGTGAGTTTCCTGGTTTTATTGGATTTAGACAAGGGACTGATCTATCTTCTATATCCCCAGAACATCCCCCACATCCCCCATGCTCTTTCAGTTCGATGAGACGCTCATCGAGGACATACCCGGCAAACTGCAGTCGAGCACCTTGACGGTGGACAACCTCACGGTGGACTGGCTGAGGAATCGCCTCCAGGAACTGGAGAGTGCGGTCAAGGATTGCCAGGAGAAGCAGCTGAAGATGATCGAGCACGTAAACGGTGGTTCCCCTGTGGCCAATGGCAGCATTATATCCAACGGCAGCAACACATCCAATGGCATCCAGTCCAACAAGGATAGCCAATGGTAAACATCATAGAATATCTTATTGAACTTTATATTAGATCACTGCATCAATCATACTATCCATTGAAAAGCTTATTTAATATGCAAGAAAAACTACAACTTCAATAATCTTTTAAATAATGTAACGATTTTGTTTCGGAAATCTGAGGTTTAAGCATTTGTATATCGAAGAACGCTAGAATTATAACTATTAATTTAAGAATTCTTTGATAATATTGTAACTTTTTAAACTTCATATTTCGTTGCTTCAAGAAACAAACATTTAAGCATCTTTCTAAGTGGCTTAAAATTCATATACTATTAAACTTTACTAAAGTCCTAAGTTATCCAAATGATTTCCTTCAGTCGCCAGTCGAAGGACCTGAATGCATTGCGCTGCCAGGAGAAGCAAAAGCAGAAGCTGGTGGACATGATCAAGTGCGCCTTGAACGAGGTGGGCTGCGAGGAACTGCCCTCCGGATGCGACGACCACTTGACCCTCGAGCAGACCTTCATCGAGAATGGCTACAACAATGAGCAGCAGGTGAGTGGAAGATTTGCTCCCATCCACATAGGTTTTGGTTAGTCTTAAGTGTAGGTGGTGATGGTCTAACTAATCTTGTGTGATGAAACCATTTCTTTCTCTCTGGATGCTGCCCCCTTGCCATGCCACATACCTCACATACCCGAAAACCCATGAACACATCCGAAATCTAACCCCTCAAATAGCAGAGGTCCAACTCCACGAGTTCACCAGGCTTGGGCATCATGAACGAGCTGATGCGACGCGGCGGGGTTCTGACCCTGCTGCGCGGAAGGGGTCGCCACTTCAAGAGGAAGAGCACCCCCCAACCGACCACGCCCACGACCAGGTGCCGTCAAGGACGCTTCAACAAGTTGCAGCCGCGCTCCCAAAGCCTCGGATCCTTGTCGGTAATTAGGAATGGGATCGGGCCAAGTCCTGCACGTTACGAGCCCATTACTAACCACCGTTCGGCCAGCGTTCATTATTTGGGCGAGGAGATCACCCCGAGTTCAGTGACCCCGCCCCATTTGCCACGCCTGCGTCGCACCCAGTGTTCCATGTTGTGTTTGGGCGAGGCCGAGGAGCCTGCCGTTGTCCTGGCCTCGCCCCTCCCGCTCACCCAGCTAACCGCCGCTGTCCTTACTAACACCAATAACAATCATATCTATGCGGATCTGGAGCTGGACAGGAAGCGGGAAGCCGCCAGTCTAGAAAGCGACGAGGAGGAGGAGGAGGAAACTAAAGAGCAAGTCCAAATAGAAATAAACCAGGCCAAACCCCAGAACTCCATAGATGCTCATCTGGACAGGATCGATGAACTGAATCGCGTGCTGGACGATCGCCTGAAGCGGAGTATGCAGCCCAGCGACGATGTGAATGCCATCGAGAGTGCGGAAGAGTGCCATCAGATAGAGACCAGAAAGTTGGCCAAAGATCCAGATAGCCAAACCAAGCGCAGTTCCAGCTCCAGTTCGGAGTGCCGATCCTCCAAGGAGACGGCGGGTCACTCCAAGAAGCGATCGCTTTCGTTCACTCAAAAGTCCATAAGCAACATCTTCAGCAATCTAAAGGAGTTCTCCAAAAGTCCTCTGGTGCGAATGGCCAAGAATCACACGCTCCACGAGGAGCAGGATGCGGAAAGGACGCAGCCGAATCATCAGCATTCCAGCAGCAGTGACTGCCCCACAAACAGTAGCAGTTCCAGCAGTAATAACAATAACAATAATAACAATAACAATAGCAATCACAGTGCCTCACAGTCGACGATCATCACGAGCACGATCACCACGACCATAACGACCACCACGTCCACGACGCCGTCCAAGGAAACCTCAAGACTGAAATTCAAGGTGCCCAAGATCCAGAAGAAATCGAAGGCCATCCGCAATACATTCCGCTCCAAGCTGCTGAACTTCCAGCTGAAGCGATCCAAGCCCTGCAAACAGTGCACCAAAAGGAGACGCATCCATCCCAGCAAGAGTGTCTTCGACTTTGCCCGGGAATTCGAGGCGGATCAGCCGGCAGGATCGGCGGGGGATGATGGGCAGTTCTGCAATTGCCCGCCGGTTGCACCGAAAATCCCAAAACCATCCGTCCAAATATCCGGTCGCAAGGAGCGTACGTTTGAGTCCAGTTCCGGGGAGCTGGTCGAGAACCAGGACGAGGAGGAGGACAACGACGACGAGGACAGCGACGACGTGCTCAGCATGAAGGATCACTGCTACTGCGTTCCCAGCCTGGCGGCCAGTGTGAGTTACCCGCATCCGCATCCGTATCCGAGCAACCACCGCACCCACCGTACCGAGAGTATCTAAGCCAACTGGGCGCCACAAGACGCCACCTCACTGAATCGAGAACCGCATCGCATCGCATTGCTGCCCCCTTCAATTTGCATGTTTGATTGATTGTGCATGTTTCAATATTGAAAGCATTTGCGGAAAGAGCTTTTTTTAGAGCGTGCCCAAAATAAAACACAGGGTGAACTTAGCCAAAACTGAAAAGTGGGGTATCACGGCTAGTTTGTGTGTTCTGGTTTCCAATTTAGTTTTCTTTAAACATGAAAATGATTTTCCCTTAGAAGATTTGTCTATGTATTGCACTATAAATCACCTTTTGCACCAAAATCTTAACTGGTCTAAAAATAACAGACTCATGAAAAGTAACTAAAAAATATTCTTGTCTTCTTGACTGTAAATTATTTTTTTTTTTTGAATATTTAATTTTACTTTTTGTATATAGTTACTTTTTCATATTTTATTTGAGGACATAATTATGCCTTTTGTATATAGTTATTTAGACTATATTTTTGTAGAGTTTGAATTTCAGCAGGGAACACCAGTTGTGATTCACATAAGTGTATAAGACTTTCGACTGATTTAGCATTTCCTTCACCCTTCCATTTGCTAAAATTACTTGTGCGTGCCAATGAGAACGAGCGAAAGTGGCCAAAAGAGACAAGTTCAGCGGAGAGCGTAAGGCGATTATATCTTTTAGTTCTCACCGATCTGGCGAGCTGTTTGGATACCGAGCGGCAGTCGCCATTAATCTAGTCCATCGAAATGTTTGGCGTCTGTTTGGCCAGTGAAAAGTTGGAGATCTATCACATTTGTATCCGACAGAACGCGCGACTATTTCAGTTTCTGTGAGACAATTGCGCAAGTTCAAGTAGTTGTTTTGGGACTGGTACTAGTACTGATAGTTCCATCATGAGCAGCACCGCTTCCGGACAGAGCAGCAACTACGGTGGTGCCGAAAGTGGGGGGATTTTCGAGACAATTGTCTTCAGCGGTCGACCCGTTCCGCCGGCCCGAAAAAAGCGGCCCAAATCCAAAGTATTTGTGAGTCATCCGGCGGATCAACCTTGAACGTAGATCCATATTTGCCTCTAGTAACAATATATACGTATCTTGCTGACTTAATACGCCTCTTGCTTACAGTATTTAATTATAATTAATTTGCGTGTATATCTTGGAGCTACTGCAATTTCGTCAAAGCCAATTGCACCCACGCATTTCCGCTGCCCATTTGGAAATGGAAATGTGGAAATGGCGTGTTAACCGATTCTAAGCTATTCTATTTTCCTTATTTTTTGTTTTTGGTATTCTGCATGCTTTCACTAATCTTTCGGCCACGAGGGGAATATAGATTTTGCTAATTATCCGGCTCTTGCAGATATCGCTCTCCACGAATCGTCCGCTTTACGAGGAGGAATGGTTCCATGGCGTTCTGCCGCGTGAAGAGGTTGTCCGACTGCTGAACAACGATGGCGACTTCCTCGTACGCGAGACCATTCGGAACGAGGAGAGCCAGATCGTCCTGAGTGTCTGCTGGAATGGCCACAAGCACTTCATTGTCCAGACCACCGGAGAGGGCAATTTCCGGTTCGAGGGACCGCCCTTTGCCAGCATCCAGGAGCTGATAATGCACCAGTACCACTCCGAGCTGCCGGTGACTGTCAAATCCGGAGCCATACTCCGGCGACCCGTTTGCCGAGAACGCTGGGAGCTGAGTAACGATGATGTGGTGCTCCTCGAGCGGATTGGCAGGGTAATTAACCAACTTTATACACAAAGATTAAAGGGACTTTAAGCACATTTTATATACAAATCTTCAGGGCAACTTTGGCGACGTCTACAAGGCCAAACTGAAGTCCACCAAACTGGATGTGGCCGTCAAAACCTGCCGCATGACCCTGCCCGACGAACAGAAGCGTAAATTCCTCCAAGAGGGCCGCATCCTCAAGCAATACGACCATCCTAATATCGTCAAGCTAATAGGCATTTGTGTGCAGAAGCAGCCCATAATGATTGTCATGGAATTGGTGCTGGGTAGGTTCTGGAAAAATATATTTGTAATATTTTGGAGAGACCTAAGTAACATTTGAACTCGTTTTTTCAGGTGGTTCCCTACTAACGTACTTGCGTAAGAACTCCAATGGTCTCTCCAATCGCCAACAAATGGGAATGTGCAGGGATGCGGCGGCAGGTAGGTGGTCCTAAAACCCCTTTGATCATATTTACTTAACAAAGAATACTTTCTTTACTTAGGCATGCGATATCTGGAGTCCAAGAACTGCATTCATCGCGATCTGGCGGCGCGTAATTGTCTCGTTGACCTGGAGCACAGTGTGAAGATTTCCGATTTCGGGATGTCACGCGAGGAAGAAGAGTATATAGGTATAGTCCACATTGCCTTCAAGAAAACAAAGCCAATATTTAAGGTGCCACTTTGTAAAATAGTTTCCGATGGAATGAAGCAGATACCTGTGAAGTGGACAGCTCCCGAGGCCCTCAACTTTGGAAAGTATACCTCACTGTGCGACGTGTGGTCCTATGGCATTCTGATGTGGGAGATCTTCTCCAAGGGGGACACACCCTACTCGGGCATGAGCAATTCAAGGGCCAGGGAACGGATCGATACGGGTAAACATTGAGCAATATTGTAAAGTTGATAGAGATATTAATTAGAAATCTCTGATGTCTAAAGGATACCGAATGCCAACGCCAGAGAACACGCCTGCGGAGATGTATCGACTGATGCTAAAGTGCTGGGCAGCCGATGCCGAATCCCGGCCTCATTTCGATGAGATCTACAATGTGGTCGACGCCCTCATCCTGCGCCTGGACAATAGCCACTGAGAGCGGCTCCAGCCGGAACACTTAGCATACTCAACGTAGATTTAGTCAGCGCTTTTAAAGTCTTAACAACGAGATGCCTGTATTTATGAGATAGCCTATACTATACATTTTACCACATAAACGATATTTATATAGAGACATATATATTTTCTAGCCATGTAAATGTAAATTTCGATATATACCGTACTGTGTGTTTGTTTGACTGAGCGTATGTAATAAATCCTTAATGTGCCAAAAACCGCAAGAAGATCTTTAAACAAAAGCAAAAGAAAGAAATACAAAAAAAATCGATATTGTGTGTCTGCTTGAAGAACTGCTTCGTAGCCTAAGCTCATGAATTTATATTCTTAGTTGTTTGTGTTTTAGTTCGTAAACAGAGAATCATAATTTGTAAATTATGCAATCCCTACGTTTGTCAATTTGTTTCTAGACTTCGTATTTTATGTATATTTATTTACACCTAATTTACATTTCTACTTCGACTACGATTATGTTTACACTTATACAACTAAGCTCTAAGTTAAAGCTTTAAGTTTTGCTGCGCTGCTGAAGTGAATAAATCATATGTGTACTATACAGACGATTGGCCTACGAATCGGAATCATTTGTCAGGGCTAATGGAACATCGGAGAACTGCACCTTGGAGTAGAACTTCTTCAGCTCGTTCTTTAATTCCAGGCTGTGGCTCCAGTCCACTGTTTCGCACACGACCTTCACTTCCACGGTGTACACATCCCTCAGCCAGGCTCTCTCGTGCATAATATCCTTGATGGAAACTCCCACGCGGACCAGCAGGGCGCACAGATCGTTGATGCCACCGGGACGATCACTGACCTCCACATTGAACTTCACCAGACGACCCACGGCGGCCAAGCCTCGCTCTAGGCAGCGTCCAAAAACGGTGGTGTCTATGTTGCCACCACAGAGGAGAACCACAACTCTGTAGGAAAATACATAATTTGCTTTTTTAGAACATATACCAAATGATTTTTTCTTTTTTTTTTAAGACTTAAAATTAATGGATGCAAAGTTACAAGCCTAAAAAATAATATATGTACATTTACCAGCCCATTGAAAATCGTCAAAATTTGAAATCGAGATTGGGGGGATCCCCTTAATAGCTTATTTTGAACAGTATTTGTACTCACTTCTTTCCCTTGAGCTCATCCAGATGACCGGCTAGAATGGCTGCTAGGCCTGCTCCACCCGCACCCTCGACCACGCATTTCTCCTCCTCCACCAGCCGGAGGATGGCCACTGCGATCCACTCCTCCTTGACCACCACCATGCGATCGATGAGGGGCATGGCCGTGGCATAGGCATTGTAGCCCACTTTGGGTACTGCCAAACCATCGGCCAGTGTATTCTTGATGGGCGTGTGGATGGGTCCGTTGTTTTCCATGGCCCTGGTGAAGCTGGCACACTTCTCCGACTCCACACCCTGAGGGAAAGTAAAGAGAAAATGATCCAAATACAAAATATTCCCGCGGTAATACTCACAATGATCTTGGTCTTGGGGGACAGTGCCTTCACAGCCGTGGCGATTCCCGCAATTAGGCCACCTCCGCCGACTGGCACCACCACTGCATCCGGTTCCGGCACCTGCTCCAGTATTTCCAGGCCAATGGTTCCCTGGCCGGCCATGATGTGCGGATGGTCATAGCCATTCACGTACAGTAGACCCTCCTCGCGGGACATCCGCATGGCGAGGGACTTGGCCTCGCCCATGTCGTTACCATCCACGATGACGCGGGCCTTGTAGTTGCGGCACTTCTGGATCTTCATGATAGGGGCCGCCTTGGGCATCACCACGGTCACCGGGATGTTGAGCTTCCAGCCGTGGTAGCACAGCGCCTGGGCATGATTGCCCAAGGAGGCACTGATCACTCCGGTTCGCTTCTGCTCTTCGGTCAGTGATAACAAGGCATAGCGTGCGCCACGCTCCTTGAAGCTGTCAAAATTGTGAAGTGGGGCTGTTAGACACATGTTCTCAAAAATCCATTAGCAACAGCTATTAATTTGGGCTAATCGAACTTTTTCTACCAATTAAAGCCTATCTTATCGGATCTTTGCCTTTTATGTGTAGCCAAATTAATCACCGAAATGTTTTCGTAATAATAGAAGTGCGTCGTACTCGAATCCACCGATATAGGCCGTTTAAGTGTCAACAAACAAAAATAGTTACAGTCAAACTTCCGTAACTTGATCCATCGTTTTCTAAGCTAAAATACTTAATAAATTATTAAAATACTCTTGACACTCTTATTGTTTTCGTCAAAAATTGTGGTTTGATTTAACGAAGTTTGACTGTATAATATGAGTGTAGAAAGATTCTTATCAAAAAAATGAAAATGGCACTCCCAGACAATACTCATAGTATACGTAACGATTACTAAATGCTAAGCAAAACAGATCATTATAAACAATAACGCTAAAGTGGAAATGCACCTTGGACCTATATTACCTATCAAAAAATATACAAGGAAAATATACAAATAAAAACACTTTTAATTCGCTTGTACAATTTATAGAAACTCCTAATTAGTAATGTCTATACCATAAAAAAAGTGTCTATGAATAAAATACATATCTTTCCAATACCGGATGCTATTAAAAACTTTATGAACAGCAAACTTAACCAATTAAGTAAACTAAAATTAGAACTCAATTGTGCTCGGATCCTAAAAGTAATAAGCCGATTACTTGAAACTAGCATTAAACTATTTTTTCTTTTACTAAATGCATTACAGAATTGAAGGTAATTTTTGTTCGTACATCTCTTTGAATTATAAAAATTTCTTAGTCTGGTTCGGCTTTAAACTCACCTGCCCGTGTATTGCAGGAAATCCTTTTTTAAGTACAACTCCATGCCATATAGATCCGACGATGTGGATTTCTGTAAGTCAATTTCCAAATAGAGGAGATTTCGAAACAGGAAGTATAGAAATATCTACCGGACAGGGAGTGCGTTCCACTCCGCCACGGATGAGAAATGCAGCCGAAGTGACATCGTGGAAGGATATGCGTTGAGGTCGCTCCGGATTGCAGAAGGGATCGATGATTTCCTCAACGCCTCCTGAAACATGTCTGGGTCTCTTCTGAGGCTCCAACTTTCCATTGACAGCTGTGTTATTTGTGGCCTTAATAGCCGAACCATTGGGTTCCTTGGGCGATTCCGTCTTCACTGCCTGGGACATTGCTCCTTAAACTCACTCGAGGACCTCCGCCAATAACTGCTCGCCAAATACTGCTGAATGCGACACCGATCGGAACTGGTATATATAGGCGCATGGATGGGGAGACTCTGTATTGGGTCGTAAAAACGGCACCTTTGCAATACGATTCAATTGCCGGCTGGTCACTTTATGGGGCCTGGCCTGACGACGAACTGATAAGAGCTGCTCTGGCAACCGCGAACGAAACAATAACATCGATAGCGCCTCGTTTGTACTTGTTTGGCCTTTTTTTGGCAACATCATCGGAAATGTTCATTCCATCTCCTGATTTGGAAATCAAATCCATTAGAAGTAGGCTTGCACAAAGGAGGCGGGTCAAAAATGTTAGGACATTAGTAGGTTCATCTAAAATCCACAGTGAAATATTTAACATTTTAAACAATTTAACGTCTTTTAACAGAATGAACAAAAACTACATAACAACTACATAAAAATAAAAAAAAAGACAGTTTTTAATCGATATTAACCAATAATGACTGTAGATGATAAGCTCTCATAATGACCCAATATTTGAATGATCTTTTTTCCAAGTGCAAATCGCACGAGCCCCCAATTTTTGTTTTTTTTTATAATTAAGTCATTTTGATAAACTTGAATTCGAAGACACGCCCATTTATTACTGCCAAAATAACAATTTTAATCTTATCAACGGGAATAAAATGATAAGAGATGCTACCAATCAACAACACGCCTCTAGGGGTCAAAGGCCAACCAGTTGGCCGGATTGGTGACCGTCATTTGCTCGACCTGCTCCAAAGTAACTCCGCGCTCGAACATTCGCGGCAGGATGTTGGTGTGGATGTGATGATAGCCATGACCGCCATAGGAAGTCTAAAAATAGTAAAAATTAGATAACAACAATTTATACAATAGACTTAATTTTAGCCCACCAATCGATGTTTTGTATGGATGTCGTGGGACATGAGCAGCTTGTCCACTAAACCCTCTTTAATGAGCTTCACCAGGTTGTCAATACGTTGGCCATCGGAGATCATGTCCACACTGGTATTGAGCTGATAGAAGGAGCACTCCGTGCCGAAGAGATCGTACTGAATGTAGCAGCCCAGTTTGGCAAACTCCAGCAGCTCATCGACGTCGAAAATTGTGCCTAATGGACATAAAGGTTGTCAAAAGAATAGGAAGGTCTGAAAAACAATTTCACTCACGATCCAAATGCGACATTACGCACTTGTCGGCACGCCCACCCGCCTCCAAGTAAAGGCGCATGATCTCAAATGGGGCTTTGGTCACACGATGCGGATGCATGGAAACTCCACAGCCCAGAACTTCCTGGATCTCGCCTGCCGCCTTAATCGTTTTTTTCTCAAAATCTGTAATACATTAAGAACATTGGAGAATTGTAAATAGATCTGTTGTTATTTAGATACACTATAGTGTATTTGTTATAACAAACCATGAAGTAATGTGAAATATTCCAAAGATCCGGAAAAATCAACTTTTATTGCGGTTTTTTTAATAAAAGCCATGGGAAATAATGGTCGCACGATGGAATGCCATACCTCGTTGAATTCGTTATAAACTTTCCAATTAAATGGCATTCCCAGCTAAATAATTTCATTTTGGCCGATTTTTCGCCAAAAAAGATGAACTAACCCCTTATGAAAAATGCCAAAATCCGGAGGATCCGGAAAAATCAACTTTTATTGTGGTTTTTTGATCAAAACCATGGATAATAATTGTCGGACGATGGAATGCCATACCTCGTTGAATTCGTTATAAAATTTCCAATTAAATGGCATTCACAGCTAAAAAATTTCATTTTGGTCTATTTTTCGCCAAAAAAGATGAACTAACCCCTTACGAAAAATGGCGAAATCCGGAGGATCCGGAAAAATCAACTTTTATTGCGGTTTTTTGATCAAAACCATGGGAAATAATGGTCGCACGATGGAATGCCATACCTCGTTGAATTCGTTATAAAATTTCCAATCGATTGTCGCACGATGGAATGCCATACCTCGTTGAATTCGTTGTAAAATTTCCAATTAAATGGCGTTCACAGCTAACAAATTTCATTTTGGTTGATTTTTCGCCAAAAATCATAACCCTTGAGAAAAATTCTAAAATCGCGTTAAGCTCTTCTGATGGACATTCTTATATAATATAAAAAAAATATATATTATCTATATATAAAATCTGAAGGAGGTTATTATTAACCATTTTCATTCTTTGTATTGTGTAATTGAAAATAATTTTCTAAGACTTAAATTTAAAATGTGAAAGTTAATTGATATTTGATGTGATGAATTTTATGTAAAGATTGTTAAATGGCTTACCGTGGATGGGATAGACACTGGCCACCTCGCCAATGAATCCGCACTTGACCGCCTGACCGTTGACCTGCAGGCCAGTGATGATGTCCTTGGAGTAGAGATCACTCATTTGCTCCACGGTTAAGCTGGCATGACTGGCATCCTGCATGGCATGGATATAGTGGCCTGTGCCGGCAATAAAGTGGACACCCGTGCTCTTGGCCAGCTCCACAATAAACTCCAAGTTGCGTTTCAGCCCATAGCTGCTGTTTTCCACAATACTGCCACCGCCGTGCTTCTTGTAGAGCAGCACGTCCTTTTTGGCCGCCTCCAGAGCTTCTCCATCGTAGAAGCGGACGTTCTCCTTGCTGGAATACGGGTAAAGACGGACATATCCGAGGGTGGACATGCTGATCTTGGCCTTCAACTCGCTCTCGAAATCCGGCGGCGGTGGGCGGTAGAAGTGCTCGAAATCGAGAGCTACATGCTCATGGGTCAAAGTTCGCCCCAACAGGTTGGGGGTGATAGTGCCGAGAACTGGATGCATAAACAGCGAAAAAATTCATTATCTGATGAGCTCAGATAAGCCCAGGAATAGCTGTTATCTCTCCTAAATCTTAACCAACTCACCGGTCTGAACGGTTGACATATTCACAGGTTTCAATGTGGGTCACGCTTTAAGTTTATGTTTTTCGGGTTATTTTTAGACTCGTTGGCGACCGAACGCTTTGAATGCCAGTGGAGAACTGATCTTGGGGAGCTGAGAGTCTGTTCGCTGTGGAGTTCGTGAACCACAGATATATGTTTACAGTTGCTTTGCTTTATCCCCGAACCCCGCCTTATCAAGAATGTATTTTATTGCGCACAATCAGAGATTGCACTAGAGCGAGTTTGTTGTTCGCTTACATTAGCTCTTCTAACAAAGAATTAAAGTCAATTTTTAAGTGCTAAATAAAAGCAGGCGACGGCGGTCGTAATGCAATGGATAATAAGTAAAATAAACCCAATAGCCCAAATCCATTGAAATAAATGAATATTTTAAAAATCAATTATATCATCTCTTTTTCCTCCTCAATAAAAAGCCAATTCATTATATTTCTCAGAATAATTCTCTTTATTAGTTCCATTTCTTTCCGTGTTTTGTATTCTCTTTTTAATTTTACTTAGGATTAAGTTTATCAGTTTTAGCGATTTCTCATTTATCAGATATACATATGTGTGTATATATAGTCTATATATATACTCATTTATACTTAAGATATATGTTTCTGTTATTTATACGACATTGCTGCATCATTCATTTAACTGTTGTATCTCGTATATATATATTTTCCTTTCGATTTTCCTTATAATCTAAGCATTCATAATTTTACCTTTCGCAAAGAATCTGTTAAATATTGTAATTGTTGCCTTTATCTCTTTGTCTGGTTGGGCTTGCAATGTATTTTTTGTTTGAGACTTTAGCAGCCTAATTTATCGTTTGATCAAAACCTTTTTCTTGTTTATATAAATTGCATAACGGTGTTATTTTGTTTTATAAATTATTATAACGAAATAAGCACACAAAAATGTATTATTTACTTGCTGAGTTTAGGTAGTTACTGAGTTTTACGTTTGAACACTTGCTGTGACTTTAGTTAGGTTAATAACTATTGCATGTAGAGCGAACGAACCATTTTGAAACAAACAAATCCCAGAGCCACTCGATCTGTTCTCAATTGGCCATTATAAATATTTTATTTATGCGTTTTACCATCTCCATCGTTTCTAAACTACTTAGCACCTTGGCTTGGCTTGGGTTCCCAATGAATTTCGAAATGTGGAAAAGAATATCTCTCGAAATATATATCCAAAGAAATCTCAAAAAATAAAACATGCAATTGTTTTTAAAAATGATGTTATCGCCTTTTATTGAACATTATCCAGTTAGCTATATAAATTTTGAAGTTAATATTGGTTTCTTGGTTTATCGCAAATTTGTTGTGGTTGCTCTTGTTGTATCTTCTATTTTATTGTATTTGTTTATGCATTTGTTTAAGTTTAATTAAAATAGTTGTTGCTCTTATATACGCCCGGATCTGAGGCTCATGTATAGGTATATGTATATATCTATTCCTATTTAGATTTTCTAGCTTTACCGTTTCTGTGTTAAATATGTTCACTGTTTCTCCACACATCTGTGTTTTTAATTACAATTACACATTAGTACAATATTTATATAGGCATAAAGTTTTAGATATTGGATGCATTCATATTCAAGTTCATTAAATCCCATTCACACGCTTAAAACAACTAATTTCGTTTCGTCTCCGCTTCTGCCTCATACAAAACACTTCACATATCCAAAGGGTCAAACAATAATCAAATTCGGCTAGCAATTGCAAAAGATTTAACACAAATAGAGTTTTGGCGAAATTGGGAAGAGGGACTTTGGGGGTCGGATGTCGGATAAGTATTGAAGTGATTGTTTGTGTGTTGTTTGATTAGCTTATAAGCGCAAAAGTGACTAAGAGGTGCACACAACAAAATAATAATTATTATGGTAATATAATAAAGAACTACTAGAATAAACGTTGGTTAGTAATAATAATAAAAGTTTTTTACGCTTAGTTATAATTATTATTTGCCTTTTCACTTTACTCTTTCGCTCTTTTGTTAAACATATAAACACAATTCCAACTAAAAGCACACTAAAGCGTTTTAAATTATTGTAAATAATTGTAAACAAACACTACAACTATGCAAAAAAATATAGAAATGGGTTTTACATCTATAAAAACTGTATTTTATTTTTCTTTTTAACTTCCCTTCGTTTAAAGTTAGTAAATCAGTTTTAAAACGTTTTTAAACTGTGGTAAGAAGCTTGTTTGTTATATCTTAAGGTTCATCTTCGTTTTGTGTGTTTGTGTATGCATACAATTTTACTAATTAATTTTAAAGTTTTTAATGAATTAAATTATGATATACGTATATGCAAAGTGTTGCCTTTATTATTGTGGGGGGAATTAAAATTAAAATGACATTTTGCTGTTCTTGTTGTGTATAATTGCATCACTAATTTCTCCCACTTTAGCTCTGGTCTGTACATTAGGTTTTGTCTTTCATTTAAAATTATATTGAAGTTGGTTACTAGTGTTGCATTTTCCATCTCTGATTTTGTACAGTTCAAATGTCCTGACTAAACACTCCTAATGTGGCTGGACTTGACTATTGCTGGATTTAATTGTTCTACTCTTGTCCAGAATCTCCGGTGCGCAAGGAAGGTCTCTAAAGTTTGTTGCAAGCCAGTCGGTCAAAGCTATGAACCCGCATTGAACCCGAGATTCCGCCGATTCCGATCAACGTGTATCTAGAAGTGCCATCTATATCGATCTGGGGCACCTCTAGGTAGAATCGATCTGGCAGAGAAAGTGTCCTTTGTCAAGGAGTGTGGGAAGGCGATTGATTAAAGGCGAGTTTGGTGTCTGCTTTTATTTTGCTCCTGCTGCGAAAACGATTGCTTTCAGTTCTGTGTGCCAAATATGCTTATTGAATTCGTTTTGGTCGTGTGGGAATTTTAATTGTAGAATCAAAATTTATTGCAGTATTTCCTCTTTGTTATCGATAAGTTTAGTTTTACTTAAAATTTTCCTTTTGATTTTTTTTTCATTTTTGTATTTTTTTCGTAGGGGTTAACAACACAATTTATTTCTAGATTTAAATTTATTTGCATAGGTGTAATTGATTTGAATAAAAAATTTAAATTATATACTACAGCATGAAGAAAGAAAAATTAAAAAGGGTTTTTGTTTTTGTTGTGTACGCATGTGTTTTAATATAAACAAAGAAAAACTAAATAACGCTTAAAGCAATAAAAATCTAAAGACGAACCATATATATTTTTTGTATTTTTTGCATTTTTTTGTTTACCATTTTTGCTGAATTTTCTTTGTAACCACTATATATATATAGATAGAATATGTTTTTTTGCTGATTTTACTTTTTGTTTTTCGCTTTAATGTGCATATACCCAAATAAACTATATATGTGTATGCGTCACACGATTTACATATCCTACCATATATAGACGTAGATATAGTTAATATTATGCATATATATATAATTCATCGAAAATCAGAAAATTAAAATCAATTCAATTTAATGTTAGAGGGACAAAGGAGGGGCAAAAAGTAAAACGAAGAAAAACGCCGCTTGCACTGCATTCGCCTGCTTTGATTCACTAATTAATTATAATTATATTTAAATTTCTATGTATAGGGAGTTGTTATGCTCCAAGTTGCTTTACACTAATCGCGCTGCTCCTTCTCGCTCTCTCTCTCTCTCACTAGCTATTCTCTCTCTCATGTCTAGCGTGGTCGTGAATTTTTAGCAAACAGTTTAATGGAGCTCTACACAATTGCGTTATTCTTGGTTTCTTTCCTTCAGGTTTTTTTTTACATTTTTTTTGTGGTGAGGGCTTTGTTTTTTTACGCTTAATTTTGCATATTTTTTCTTTGCTTTTTTTCTTTTAATACATATACATAATTAATTAATATATATTTGTTTTTTTTTCATTTAGTAGCTGATAATTAAGAATTGAGAAAGAGTTGGTTGCTTGGTTGGTTTTTGTATGTGAATTTTGGGTTTGTTAAATTTCTCATAAATTTTGTTTTCATATTTAGCATTTTGAATTTACTTAATTTTTTTTATTTAATACACTCCAACATTTTACATAAACAAATGACACACATCGTCTTACTAAAAGGTTGTTGCGTTGTATGTAACATGAAACAAAGGTTTGTTGTTTGTTGTGTGCTTGTTGTCGTTGTAAATGTGGCCGTGTGTTGGTTGGTGTGGATTTAGCTAAATACAAACAATTTGCAAATTGTATTTGGAATAACAAAATATTTCAACGTTAATCGATGAATGGTGTTTTCTTCAAAATGGTTTTTTTTCGGCCCAGCTCAGCAGGCGACCAAGGCAATCGGTTGTGCTGGTTGTTGTTGATGTTGCTGCGGTTGTTGTTTCGTTTCCATAATCGCGGCGGTGATTGTTGTTGCACTTGCTAACGCTGTCACGCGTCTGGTTCAAGATGTACAAAGGTATTAACTGCTGAAAGCTGCTGGCTTTTGCATGTTTCATGTTGCTTGTTGCCGCTGCAGGTTGCTGCTGGACGTCGCTAGCTTAACGTTGGTTGTTGAGCATCGAAATTGTTGTTCCAGTTGTTGCTGCATTTTTTGCGGGGTATTTGGTTATCGTTTCTCTGTACTATTGTTGCTTGTTTAGCTGTTTACATTATAATTACATTACAATTACAGTTTATATCGATTTTTATAGTATTAATCTGTGTTTTTGTGTTGTGTGTATAGTGTGTGTTTATGCTTTCTGCTGTTTTCTGTTGGTTGTTGATTTTGTTGTTATAGCGCAGCATATATATTATATGTACTCTTATTATGTGTAGTTGGTTATTATCATTCTACGGCTACTGTTACTGTTACTGGCACAATATCGAAATTCAAATCTTTTGAATCTTTTCGCCAACGACAACGGGATTGTTGCGTCGGATTTCCTGTGCGCCGTGCTCTCTGTAATCGAATGTGCAGTTATGTTTATCAGAATAACGATGCACTGCGCAGTACAGACCGCCGCAGCGACACTGGAAACCTGTAAAAACAAAACAACGATTAAGTTACAAATTCTATATAAATGAATAAGATATGATTTCGTACCGGTTAGGCCAACCTTCTTGCGGCACTCGCCACATCGGTTCTTCTTCTTTTTGGCATCCTTGTCGTCTTCCTTGTCCTTGTCATCCTCCTCATTGGCGGAGGCGGCTGCTTGTGTGGAAGTGTTTGGACCAGTCGCCGATGTGATGGCTTCGCTGTTGACTTTGGCAGCAGCGGCGGCTTCTTCGGTGATTTTCTGCGGAATCACATGACAAAAATACATGACATTAACAAAAATTCTGCTACAACTATGCTAAACATAATCAGCAAGATAAATCTAAATATATAAAATTTCGCCTATAATGGTGGCAATTGAGAACTAATGATATTTAAATATTCTAAATATTCAATAAGTGCATTATCACGAATATACTGAAGCCCAACAAAATTGGAATTAGTAAAGAAATCTATTCTGTAAGCCACAACTGTACATTCTCGTCCTTCTCATCAAAGTTCATTCAAAAAGCCTTGAAGATCTTTTCTGTAGTATATAATTCCTTTTTTATTAGACCAAGCAATTTCGACTGTTTCATCAAAATGTTCAGTGTCTGCTGTGTGCGGTGTTGAGTGGTGACTTTTCGGCGGTTGCAGAGCAGCCTCAACCGGGCAACTGCTGCCAAGAATTCCTAACGGATCGGCTGAGTGAGAATCTATTTTCTGAGGGCAAGGCAAGTGTGCCGATGCGACGATGACGATGTGTGGTGAATGTTTACCCGCTTTTTGGCCGCTACCCCGACCGCAGATGCGCCTCCTAATGCGCCCTCTGCCGACTTTGCCCCGCCACCCACTGCACCTTCATCGGGTGACACACTCCGGCGACGCTTCTCCCGCAGCACCTGATGATCTGTCCCTTGATGCGACGTCTGCTCCTTCTCCCCGGGATTATCCGGCTGATCGCCGCCTTCAGACTTTTCCATAGACTCGCCGCCCATAAAGTGGCTGAGTTTTACCAATCCGCTGAGTCCCCGCCGTCGTTTTTGTCGCCGTTGGTTTCTTGCGCCCCGTTAATCCCGCACTTCTTTCCACCGAAGGAGAGCTGGATCCCAGCACCGTCTGCGTGCTGCTACCACCACCAGTCTTGCCGCTCGCCTTTGTCTTGGCCTTTTTGGTCCTACTCCCTGCTGCAGCTAGTTTCTTGGTTTTTTCCTGGCCAACTACTTGATTGGCTAGCAAAGATCTGTTGGCCTGCCGGCGAAGTGCTGCGGCTAGAGCAGATTGGCCAGTTGCTGGCGACGATTTGCCCACAACGTTCAGACGTAAAATGCGTGGCTGTGCTGGTGCTGGTGCCTTCAAGGATTCCACATCTACGATGGTGCCGTGCTTGTAGATATCCTGATTGCTGGCTGCACTGCTCTCCGTTCCGCTAGCACCACTTCCGCCCTCCCGACGCGGTCGATTTCGCTTCAGCTTCTTGACCTTCTTCTTCAGCTGCAGCTCGCCAATCCGGGCGGACTTCTTGGTGCTGGTGACCGACGGGAATGTGTGGACATTGGCCGAGAACTTAACGCGATGCTTGATCTGATCTGGGATCTTGCCACCGCCAACCCTGCGGTTGGCCAACGAGCTCTTGATCGCGGACGACGGAAGGGTCAAAGTGCTGCTGCCGGAGTGCGAAACCGCTCCGACGACTGGGGCACCAGGCACCTTGGCAGCAAAGTAAGCGTCGGCTGAAGCGCCTGCGGCGGCGGAGGCGGCTGCTGCTGCTCCCGCCCTGCGGGGTGGGCGTGGCGGGGGACCGGAGGTACTGCTTTTCTGGTAGCTGATTGTGCTGCAGCATCGCATCAAAGTGGAGGAGAGAGGTGTAGGTGGGAAAGGAGGTTAGTGCGCCTGGGCGACGCCGGTAGACCCAGTAAGAGCATTCAGTACCCTTTTCCGCCGCAATCTGGTGCGGGAACCCATCCCTGTCCGTCCCATTGACCAGGCCAAGACCCAGCGGACCGGCCAAAGGTCCGGTTAGACTCGTAAGCGCCCCGGCTGCGGCCCGCTTCACCACAGTCGTTGGCCTTTTCCGCTTAATACGGCCCGCTGGCATGGAAGCAGAATCATTCGACTGAAGAAGTCTGGACCCGGTTCGAGCTCTGCCGGCAGTTGTGGTGATTTTAGTAGCAACGCGACTTGTTTTCTTTTGCGACGTGGCACCAAAGGGAGCCATCTCGGCGATTTGGAAAGAATTGGATTTCAAAAAACGTGCCGAAAACACAGAAAATTTTGTATCCGAGCCGAATAGATTGCCAAACTAGAGCCGAATGAAATTGACAGATGAGTGACACTAAACTGAAACGAGTTATAGGGTGATACGGGGTTCCAGAGGTGGCTCTTTACTACACAATAATTGAAAAACGCTGGGTATTGGCTTTACGTTGTTCGTAAATTTGCTGACACAACGATTTGAATTGATCTTATTTATATATGTTCATTTAGTCACGATTTCTCCTCTTAGAAATCTCTAGAACCCCTTGCCAACTCAATCGCAGTTCAGTGCCGCTCAAGTAGTTGGTGGAGCCACCAAATCCGTTCTTCTTGGGATGGTCGCTGGGGGACAAGGACCGGAACACTTTACCTTATTTATAGGTCCAACAGCGTAGCCAATGGCAGACACAACAGGATACTACACAAATCAACACCGTCACAAATAACACAGAGATCACTAAACAAGTTCGAAATGCAGACAAACTTCTTAAATTCCCCTAATTTTTGGCACTTACAACAAATTGTTTCAACAATTTCACTAAGATTACACTGAATTTATGTCCGAAAATCAAAAGAGTTTGTCACTGACTGAACAAAAACGTTCAAAAAGTGGGCAGAAAATGCCAAGGCTATGTTGTCTTTTTAACAAACCAGTCCGATAATAAAATCTATCAAAATTATATTATATTTTTTCAATGTTCAGAAATCCATAATCTGCACAACGCTAATTAAAGCTTAAGAGTGGT
Organism: Drosophila rhopaloa; assembly: GCF_018152115.1. Taxonomy (NCBI): domain Eukaryota; kingdom Metazoa; phylum Arthropoda; class Insecta; order Diptera; family Drosophilidae; genus Drosophila; species Drosophila rhopaloa. The sequence goes on from NW_025335047.1 coordinate 1,716,127, forward strand.
GCATGGAAATATCATCATTTGAAAAAAAAAAACCTAAGCTAGCATCAGATATGACAGTTTTCCATATGGATAATAATGCTGCTTCTAGAACTGTTCCTGTTTTCACTTTCGGGGAAGATGATTTGACTTTGAAAAGTTTTTAACAAGGTAATTTGATAGATTATGAACTAAATAATCCTAATAAAATGATAGCAATATAGTTGCTAATTTCGCATTTTAAGTTCCTCAAAAGTGAAAACGGGAACATTTCTTTACATCCATATCCGTAAGTCTGCTCACCTCTTTGACATCGTTGTGTGGCTGTTGTAAACTGGTGACTGTGGGCTGTGCGGTGTTGGTGATTGCGATGGCCGGACTGAATGTGGGGCTAGGTTGTGGGCTTGGAACGGAGACAGGTGTGCTGCTCACAGGTGGCTGTTGCTTTTTTCTAAGCGAGTCCTGTAAGACAGACCAAAAATAATTAAGACAGGCCAAACGATTAGGATGGGTTGATAGTACTTACCTTATAGCATACGGAGCAGAGACCATCTGTGGCTGGGTTACCATAGAAGCCGCAACCGGAGCGGCACATGGGTTGCATTGGGTTGGATTCACGTTCCATGGCTGGCTAGAGCGCCTTTGTGTGTGTGTGCGGTTTCTTTGTTTGATTTGCTTGATTTGCCTAGCTGCTTTTACTTTCGCCCAGCGAAGTTTCGTCTGCTTCCTGCTGCGGCAGCGACTCCTTTTCTTCCTGCTCTCAGTCGTGGAAGCGTGCAATTTCAAATTGGTAACGTGCAACTAGCAACTTGCGACTCGCAACTGTTGATCCGCCGTTGTTTTTTGCGGGGCTTGTTTTAACTGTTGTTTAATCAGTTCGTCCAATTATTAGGCTGTGCTTGTGTTTCAATTCGTGACTACCACAAATAATTCGCAGTACGAGCTGCAAAAAGAAGAAAGATAGTGCAAGTCAGTAACTTTATCTTGTTTAGTTTACATTAGTGTAATTTTTAATTTTCAATGTTCAGAAATCCATAATCTGCACGACGCTATTAAAAGCTTCAGAGTGGTGCATGGAAATATCATCATTTGAAAAAGGTTTTCTCTAATTCCAATTTAAACAGTGGTTTCAACATTTTTGCGTTATTTGGCCCTGGAACTCTAAATTAAATATGTAAATAAAATTTGTTTAAGATGCCCCCTTATTCGTAGATTATTTATCTTTTTCTTTTGTAATTTAATTACAAATATTTTTTCTTTTCAATTTCAATCAAATTATGAGGGCAATTAAAATGCATTATGTAGTTGAATATTGATTATCTGCAACTATGTTGCACTAAACTCCATTGCAACACGTTCAATAAAAAAGCCCACAACCACATGCACAAAATATGCTGGTGTGGATGCATAAAAAATGTTGCAGCAACAGCAAAAACAGCATGACAAGTAAAAACTATGTTGTTTTTTATCCGCTTGCTCTCTTCAAGGCTGTCAAGCATATCACACACACAGATATACTACACAGTCTGCGAGAGAGGGAATAAAGTGTAAAGGCCTAAACCAGTTTTTACACCAAACTGAGAACGAGCCGTAGTAAGAGGTAGTAAACTAAACGAGTTTGGTTTGATGTTTAATGAATATAAAACAGTCACACCTAACGGTTTCAATTCTGCTTTGATATGTTCCCCAAGTATCCAATTGTTTATGTCGATCGATTAAGCAGAAAATACTTCGCGAGTATCGATTTATCGCGATCAGTTTACTTTCCCAAAGTCGAAAAGTCGACGTGCCGAGTCGCACATCAATCACAAACGGAGTAAGAGAGAGTTATGGACAAAATCCAAGTCATACACTGGACGATAAGTGTTTTTAAACCCAAAATCCAAAGTCCGCATTTCAATGGAAATCAAAACCTTTTACATTATAGTGTGAAATTCAAAACATGTTTACATGTTTGCTAAATGTGGGGGGATTTTTAATAAATCAAACTAGAACCCCTTTAAAATGCTTTAAGAAATAATTTTTATTTGTTATTAAATTATGTTCAAAGGTAATGAATTTTTGTTCAATTAACAGTTCGGTACATATTTGCTATAAGTAATATAACACTCTTATTGTATTGTACTGTATGTAATATTGATCTGTAGAGCTAATTAGCCTTATTTCTTCATAAGTACCGACTTTATCACCACATTTCTCCAAGTGTAATAACAAAGCCAAAACCTAATGGTTAAAGCCATCCACCAACGACCACCACCACAAGAGAGTTGGAGATTGAACCATCAGTTACATGGCCAACAAAGAAGGAAAGAGAGAACAAAGAAGGGAAATGAAAAGGAAAAGGGCGAGAGAGGAAAGGAGAATTGAGCACAATAACATTTACTGTTATTTTCAATGCGACAGTGGAGCTTGGGACGAGAATCTAAATGGGCACACACAAACACACGAAGCTCGCAGTGCGTGAGTGTGTTTATGTGTGGAATAAAGAGAGCCCCACTCTGTTATACAAAATTTGACCTTAGTGAGTGGTGAGAAAGCCAGCTTTACTGCCATAAATTACAAACTAATATAACAAACAAATGGCTAAACTTACGGGGGGTTCCCCTCAACAACAAATTCGTTGCTTAACTGTGGTTAACAGCACCAACATTTTTTACCCAGTACATAGACAGGTTTTAGAGATGTGCGCATGCAAAATAAAAAAAAGTGGCCTCAGCCACTTTTACATTTACAACGTAGCATGGGGAGTTTTTTTTTTTGAGAGCGCAACATTTGCCGTGGTGAGTTTGATAGTATGTTGGGGAATGGGGGGTAAAAAAGTGACATATGTTTACATTGGCATTGCATTTACATAAGTTGTACATACAATCGAATAAGTATGAGTATGTATGAGTTATTTTTTTGTGTTGAGGGCGCAGCCATAAATATTTGTTGTTGCTTTTCCTTTATTTCTACGAAAATTACGCTCGTGAGAAAAAATTGAGTTTGATTTATAGTTGCGGTGTAGAGCGCAATTCATACAAAGAGCAATGTGCCATTTTGTGTTTGCTTGTTGGCTTGATTTTGCTGTTGTCATTTAATTGCAAAGCCAAAACAGCTGTCTTTGTCCCAACCCTCCCCCCACACACAGACACACATGCACTTCTAAAGGAGGTGGACTAATCAAAATGTCAACAATAAAAGAAAAAATTCCCCACACAACAATTGGCTGGCCAAACGGGGAGAGAGATAAGCCCTCTCGCTCGCGCTCTCTTTCGTGCACTTAAAGAAAAATTATATTAGTTTATTTAATGGTTTTATAAAACTAAAAATATATAACAAATCATTGTGGACCGATGGATTTTAACTTTGACTTTTGTTATCAAAATAATGATATTCACAAATCAAAAATTGTAATGTATAGCTTTTTTTCTGTGTACATCAGTTTGTTTAAAAGTTGGTACGTAATACGTATGTAAATACGTCAACAAGCACGAGCGGCTACTGTGCCAAAGTATTCTTATTTGTTGTTTTTTTTAACAAGAATAAAAGCTGTGCATATGTATTCAGTTTATTTATTTTGTTTTGACGGCCCCCTGCCACTTTGTCTCTCCCACCCCCTTTCGCCCAACCAACGACCTCTGCTATTTTTAAGCGAATTCGTTTTGTTATCTGGCGAGCGTGTGTTTTTCTGTTTTCGTGTGTTAAAGTGTTGGCCATTAAAGCAAATAGGAAATCATATGATTCTTTCGGGTGAACGTTATGACGACATCACTCAACACAGCGCGTGACGTCATTGTTTGTTGCTCTCTTTCGAACAAGAGCGAAAAATGCGCATTTGAGTGAGTTGCATAAGTAAAAAAAAAAAGTCATGAACAACATGAGTAAAAAACTAAGAAAATAAATGCAAGTGCTAAGTACAAAACAATTAGCAAGAAAGCAAAAATTGGCGCGTGGTTGCCATTGCAAAAAGGCATTATTATGCAAGTCTTTATGGCGATAACACAGAATAGAAATCAAGGGAGGCAAAGAACGAAACGGCTTTAAATGTATTATGCATATTTATTGAGCAACACCTTTTCTGGTTTAGACCGTTTACAAACTAATATGTTTCCATTTTATTTTGATATACATTTTGTACGTATGCATATAGTAGCTTTTCGAAAACTGGAAATTTTAATCTTATTTTTGTGGTTTTAAAAAAAAATGTTGAGATAAGCTTTAGCTTCCAGTAGTTTAAATTCTGGTATAATCATATGAAGTATACTTATTTTCGTTTGTGGTGTTTGTTGATATTGTTTCTCCTAATGCGTTGCCCCATTTATCATGCGACGAGGACGTGAACAATTTGAATCGATTTGGTTCGGGTTTTAAGTTTCGATGGGGTATCAGAAAGTCGACTACCACTCACTTTCCGACACTTACTGATATGAAAACTGTGATAAAAAGCGGACAGCAGTAAACAAATTACACACACAGGTTAATGTGCTGTTGACCTGCATTCAAATACTGAATTTTACAACAGGAAAGGCTCGAGAAACGGACATCAAGATGATTATGATGATGGTGGGCAGCATAAAAGGTAAAATGAGAGTCAAAACTCCAGGAACAACCACAACAAATAAACCGCTCTGACTCACATTTGCATATTAATGAGCGCGTAAAGCGGACCAGACAACAACGATAAAGATAAAGGAGCAACAACATGCGCTGATGAAATGCAACAAAGAGACAAAATCACCCATTGAATTATTAAACTTTATTAAAATGTGCAAAGCAAAAAAGAGGCAGAGAAAAGGAGAAAAGAGACATAGAAACGGAGAATCGGGGAGAGAGCCAAGCCAAGATGGCTGCTCGGCTCAATTTAGAAGCGAGTTGAGCTCAGGGGCTCAGCTTAAGCTCGCCGCTAGTCTCAAGAATGCGCGGAGCTTCCGGTCAGGCAACTGAACCCAAAGCCTTAACCCTCAAGCCGTTCCGTAAGCGCAACTTAACCCATTCGGGTGGGTTTGTCAATTCTCTATACTTTGTACTTTACGCCACCTATTTGGTTTTTCTAAAAGTCCGGTTCGAAACACATACTTAAACTGCGATTATTTATTGAAAAACCAACACCAGTATTACTAAAGAATAATCGTTTTTGTTATTAAAAGTCTAGTTAAGCGACTAATTGTAAATCTAGTTCAGTAACATAAGGTTATAGGTTATGCACTAAAATAAAAGTGTTACGTACGGTTTCTCAATTAGTTTATTTTTAGCTTATAAGATCTTTGGCAGATCAGTTAGGGAAGTTCATAAAAATATAAATATAATTTACAAAGTCAAAGTAAACCTCTGAAACCTCCTAATTGGTATTCCCATTTTCTGTCTAATGTTTTTTTCATTTAAGGATACCGAACAATTAAATTCCCAAAAAGTTGACATATTTTCCTTGTTTGTCTCAGATCGTAACATCACACCTTACGTATTTTTAGGGTTAAATAAAGACGTTCCTAAACGAATCACTTTAAAAAGTTAAAGCAATTAATCAATTTTGTAGATACACACTATGAATACTAGTATACACAAAGATAGAGCGTGCCAATGGAATTGGTTTAAAATTAGAGTTGAAGGCGAAAAAAAATAAAACTAACGGAACTGGGAAAGAAGATGCCAAGAAATTGGAGGCTAAGAGGAGAGCGTCAGCCGTTGCCGCCCATCATTAATCAAAATAAATTACAATCTATGAACGAACGGACAAGAAACGATATGACGACTACATTTGAGCAGAACTCTCGCCTTAGACCTGGGAGTGTTATTTTTGCCATAATAAATGATCGCTCCAAGAGCGCATGTTTCCGGCGATTTTGTTGCAAACATTATTAAAACCCTAAGCAACGCCCCCAAAAATGTATGAAAAAAAGGCCCGCATCGGCTGATCCCAGACATCGGGGCAGTGCAGCTTAGGATTAACATGTATAGGTGCAGTATGTTCGGCAAACAACAAACCACAAACATAACAACATCGAATGAAACGCTGGGAAACACCTGTTCAAAATTACACAGCACAGGGAAACAACAAAATGTTGCCACAGCTCGATGTTGTGTGATAGGTCAAAAAACTCGGCTGCACATGCCTGGGAAGTGAGTACAAGTTCAAAAATTGAGGGTTGTTGGAAGCAAAACGTCTATTGATTTGTGTGTTTAAAAACGGGAAAAGACAGAGGGTAGAGGAATGGGGCTGTGCAGGGCTAAAAGGACAGTAAGTCCAGTAAGTCGCTCCAAGGAGAGTCCACTGTAGACAGGGATCGCCTGTGTGGCAGGATACAAATAATCAACAGACGGACAGGCTTCCCTGCGGACGTGAACTGATTTTACCTTGAACCCGTGTTCTTTTGGATTCAGACCCAGACAAAGGAGAAAAAAGAGAGACCCGTAGAACGAACCGAACCACAGAAGTCAACAACAATGGCGGCCATTAAGCAGGATGAGGAGGAGAAAACACACACATATACACAAGAAACGAAGCAGTCGGCAAATGGCAGCAATGAACAGATTGTCACATTTAAGTGAAGACCCCGGCGGTAATCGTTATCGGAAAGGCTACGAGTATTTACCAATGGAGCTGCAATTCTCCATCCCAAAAAGTCAATATAGTAACCAAAACGACGAGGTCATTGGTTTTGGTCTTCGAGAGTTTGGGGAAGAAAAACAAAACGATTCTAGGTATTAGATTTGCCGAACGGGAAGGTCAAAAAAATGTTTATTTTGAAATGCCTTAAAGTTGTATATAAAATGTATTTAACGACACTGAAGCCAACCAAAGGTTATCTTTAGTAACACAACTTTGCCAAAAACCAATTCATTTTTATTGTCGTCTGAACTGGAGACTTTGATTGAAGTGGTTTTCACTTGAGCGCACATATAATTAATTAACATGAGTACTCTTTACAATATACAGCAGAATTGCATTTAACCAGAACGAACCCGTTTTTCAAACTACTGCCTGCCTACTACTGACCATATATTAAAAAAATTCATTTATATGAATTTACGAGCGCCAATAATTCACTTGAACCATTTTTTATGAATTATGTGCAAGTAAGTGTGTGCAGCAGCAGCCAAAGGCCATAAAATAAAAAATAAAAGGAGCAGGCGTTGGCCGGAAAGGAAGGAGAATGGAAGGAGCCAAAGAAAGGGGCTCTCGAAGCGGAGTGCAAAACTCCGCTCTTCGTGCAGCGAAAGTCACCACAACACAACTTTTGCTCTCTTTTCTTGCTCCTCCTGCCATTTGTTCGTCTTCCCTTTTGCTCACTGCCTGCTACAGGTCAACAAAAGCAACAAATAAAAGGAAGAGAAAAAGAAAACAAATGGCAAGGTGTGCAGTTACAATGCCCGTCTACACAGAACAAAAAAATTTCAATTGTCAAACTAAAATGAGCAGATGGATATTCCACTTTTGTATAACAATTTAATATGCTAGTAATCTTATATCTTAAATAATTCAATTGTTCTTAGAAGATGGTATAATAGGCTAGAGCATAGCTTTCTGTATGTGGCAACACAATTCTAAGTTCAAAGCCACAGATCCCCAATCAGTTTTTATTTTTAGATTTTACCCCAATATACCTTCTAAAATAATGAAATTAATCACATCATTTCTTTCAGTGTGCCCCCTAGTAATGCCTAAATTGTTATAAAGTAGTTTTTTCAGTTGCCTTTTTACACACATGGAAGATTAATGAAAATCGCATGGGAAAATGAAATATGAAACGACTCAAAAGAGCGACGTCCACATGAGTAGCCTGTGCTCTTGGCTGGAGATTGCCTTCACTGGAATAGGGGAGAGTCAAAATGAGGAGGAGGAGTTGAGAAGGAGAGTTGACAAACCCAAGAGACCAAACCAACCACCGCGATGATGAAGATCATCATATGGGGCAACGTGAACTCTGCAGGGGAGCCAGAAGAAACCGAGAAAAGGGTAGAGAATGAGGAGAAAAGAGGAAGGAGGTGGCGCAGCCACAAAGTCAGCGAAGTAGTGAATATTGGCCAACGTGTAAGGCGGAACTAATTGGCAAATTGATATTGCAGCAATAAAACTAGAAGAATTGCAGGGGTTTTGTGTGGTTTAAAAACTTAAAACTTATTAATGGTACTAGTCGAAGAGAGTGGGGGTTAAAATCTATAGTAAATAAAAATAGTCAAAGAATCATAGTTTAAAGGAGACTTCCCCTTATTAGTAATAAGTATCTGCAACATATGAAAACTAGCTCCCTTAAACTGGAGTAAATGTCAACCCCATTGTCCCACTTGAGCGGGCCAACACACTTAACGTTACAGTGTGGAAAATGGAAAATGCGGGCGAAAACTCAGGGGCAAACTACCGCGGATGTTGTGCAAGCAGTGAGAATAAATGACGAAACAAATGGGTAAATTAGTAAACAAAACCTGAACTCCCAGCGCGTTGTTCACTGTACCTCAACGTCGCGGCTTTATGGGCTAATCAAATCACTGAAGCAGACAACACTTGAAGACCCAACGGAATGGCATGGAGTTCGTAGCTCCGGTGTTATGGCCGCGATTTAACAATCCGCACACATCGCCGAAAAGAAACCAGTTTTATAGAATTCACAAAAAGTAAGTGCACAAAGGAGCAAAACAAATAAAAAGAAGGTAAGATATATATATCAAGACAAAGAAGACGTTTCTCTCTCACTCGATCTCTCTAACCAAGAGGATCTGTTGTTTTTATGTGGTAGACAACCGAAAACCGAAGGCCGTTCAAAGACTCTTAATTCTTCACTCGCTGAGCTTTAAAAATCAACTCTCGACTGTAGACTGGTGGTCATTCAAATGACTGACAGACAGACAGACTGACGGAAAATGCGAAAACAAAAGCAAAACAATGACAGATGCGGAAGCCTGAGTCATGGAGATGCAGATGGACTTAAGCTAGATGAAAATACAGTCGAGTTTCGTTAGCTTGAACTTTTTATCTACCATTAAAAACGGGTTGTTCATAGTGCAAATTTAAAATTTTGTTTTTTCGAATTTTTAAACATAATAATATAAATTAAATTTTTCAGACTCTGACTAGAAACTTTAAATCCGAAATATGTGTAGCTATGAAAGGTCAGCATGGAAAACTAATAGGGGTCCGAGAGTACAAAATCGGAAATGTTTATATTGAAAATATGTCCGCAACTAAAAGTGTTTATAGAGACTGGCTACCCCACAAAACCATATGTGAACCATCATGGCATTTTAATTCATCAAGTTTTCTTGGTTTGCCTTTAGAGAAGTGCGACTGTAATAAGATAAATATACTTTTGCAACTGCCATTTTGTGCTATTGAACTTTGCCGTTGGCGCTTGAACTTTGCCAGGGGAACCGCGAGTATTATTCGCAATAAGATGAGATGAGAATGAAGGCTGCGGCTGAGTCAGAGCCAAGATGAGAATGATGACTTGGTTTTGGGCGGTGGCGCGTTTACATTGAACCCAGCGTGTGCATCGTTGATTTTATTGATTTATGCATTACAAGTCGCTTCTTTTCTTCCCATTTTCTTCTGGTAAAAAAGGCAATGAACTGGAGACAGCCAAGACGAGACAAAGAAGAAGTCCAGCGAACAGGGCGAGGCAGTATATCCAGCAGCAAGGAAGCACACAAAAGAAAAGGCTGGGCCAAAGTTTCGCTTTTCATTTTGTCTGGCTAACGGTTTGTGGGGGAGTGAGTTTAACGGTCGCCATGGTTGCCAGATGTGGTGAATATGCGCGCCACAGGCAACTGGGAAAATAAAGGAAAATCCATGAAAAATAAAGGAAAATCCAGCAACAACAGCAAGCAATGCCGATTTAAATTTGTGGGCGACGAGGCGCTTTTCTCTGGTTTTTTTTCCTGGTAAACAACTTTAATTTGTGGTAGGGGGACTGGATGTAAAGCCAATCGAGCGCCTAAATCGATTCCCACACACAAAAAACCTGTACAGCAAATTGGAGAAAATTGAAAAAAATGGAAAACAAACTAGCGAGGAACAGATAACAATACTGGGGAGGCAAAAGAAAGGTTATACGACGGTGCTATGGGAAAATCGATGTTAGAAAGAAAATTTGTAGCTCTCGACCACAAGGTGAGCCAGTTGTTGGTGCCTTTTATCTCTTTCTTGTGGCTCGATTTACGTATTATATTTTTTCTTGTTTATTCGTTTTTGTGGTTTCCCGGTAAGTATACGCAAGCAAGGAAATTAAAATTGCATTAAAGTCGAACAGTTGGTAACAGCCAAGGCCTTATTTAGTTGACAAGGACATGCTTCAAGGATCCGTACTCACAGAGATGGGGCAAAAAATAATACAATTTATTATTTGACCTAAATATTGTGGTTCTATTTTCTTTGAGCTATTTCCGTTTTGTTTTCCTGCCAGACAATAAACAAAACAGAAATTTATTTATGTATACCAGATCTCTTTCACATTCGATAAAGAAAATTCTGGGAATAAAGAACACAACCACAAATTGATTGATGGTGAAATTCAATTTATGCGGACACCAAATTAATTTACATTGAATTCTATGCCCCTACCAATCGTGGTAATTTTGTTTCCAAAAAACCGATATATGTGCATAGTTAATACCCATTTTCAATGGGAAATTCAATCGAGATCGTAATGGACGCAGTACAGTCTGTCCCCAGCACATACAGCTGCGTTCAACATATTGTACCCCTTTTCAAATTAAAAATAAACAAAATTGATTCAGTCTTTAAAACCTGAAACAATGTTGTATGGTATGTATAGTGAGTTTGCTTTAAAAGAAAATATTCTCCTTTGCTTATAAGGTCCCACATTACTAATATTTTGAACTCAGCTGTATATGAACGACGCGACAACAAAAAAAATTGCATAACTTAAAACGAGAGGAAGCAACGACAGCCAACAAAAAGAAGATCAAGTATAGGGGATTAGAGTACTATAAATAGCGCTCCGTACAAAACATTTCGAAAACGGCAACAAAAGATAAAGAAAAGGCCCGAATCGTGTGAGTCGATCCGATGTTTCGATCGTCTGGGCCGATCGTATGGCCATATGGTGGGTGGTGGGCTGTTGGCATCGGTTTTTTGGGGGGTGGGATGGGGTACGGGTATAAAGGCATCCATTTACACGCGACCTATAAACAAAATCCAACTGAAAATGAGGCCGCGGCCATTCACGCGTCCAACGTCTCGTTCGCTTATCAGCTTTACTTGTTTGTATATAAATTATTTGGCCACAACAAAAAAGTAGGGGAAGAATAAAACGACGAGGCAATTAAAAGGCATACCAATTTGCGGAAGAGGGGCTTTCGTATGTGAGATAAATATGCGTGTGTGTGCGGCAATCTGTTTTTTTTTTGTATATTAACTAAATTTGATTTTCACCCCAGTCATCAAAACAACTTTTTTTTCGAACTAAAAGAAACTTGTTTGAACGCCTGTTGTTTATGTGTTTTTGCCAGAAATTAAATTTCTATAATTTTAGGTATTAGCGACAACGACACGTGTTGTTGTCGTCTGACCTGCCAAGAATTTGAAGCGAGTATTGCCAACAACAGGATTAGTCACTGGGATCGAAAAAGTTCTCAAACATTCGTGACAATTATTCTTTTCACTTACTCACTTTCAAATCGTTTATAGTAGATCCATGAATCACTAGCGTGATAAGAAAAAAACCATCAATCTATGAACTTTTTTCTTCTAAATATTATCAATTAAAAAATCCAGTATAAAAGCTGAGATTGAACTTCCATACTTTTAGACCGAGTTATGATTTCTGTACCATCAGATGTTTGAAATTTAATGTGGAACTTTGATAATTCGAGGAATTCATTAAAATTAAAATTTTTTTTTATTTATAATAAATGGGAACCTTGTTTATTGATACCTATTTTAGAGATTTCCACCTTGAAAGCAGATCAGGTTAAATGTATTCAAGTGTTTCCTACTCTATATCGTTGACTATTTGGCTTTCTGATTCACTCGAAAACATGTTTGTTTACCGAGCCAATCACAAATAATTAGCGCACGATTCGTTTCCTATCATTTCTGGCTGTTATCTCCACCAAATTCGTCAGAAAATGGCGAAATAGGCCGCAGAAATTTCAGGAAAGGCGTTCCGTTTAACTCGAGCACTAAAAGAACTTGATTGTGGGCATTCACTATGTACAATAGGCAGAAAACGTGCCCCTAAGAGATAAAAAACCAAAACGAGAGAGGGTCTCTATGTAAAAGCCACAGCACTGAAAAATACGACACGTGTGGGATGCAAAGGAAAACAAACAAACAAGCATACAAAAAATACAGCAAACACACTAGCAAATATGTACTTTTTATAATTGTTACAAGGTGAGCTGGAGTTTGCAAAGAAAAATAGCAAATGACTCACCAAGAAAATGAAAAATCAAACAAAGGCAATGACAAACTCAGCTGGGAGACAGCCCTACAACCAGAGCTGCCATCGGCACCCAAAACCCCTATGCAGCTGGTGATAAGAATTCGAAATCCCTAATCCGTAGATAATTCAAATTCGCCGTTGGCGATATTATATTTTTACATATACGGGTATATGAGTCATACGAAAAAGTAAGTGAGCAGAAATTCCAGTCACGCACTGCAGGCAAAAAAAAATAAAGTAAAAGTTGTGGAGTGTGCAGATAAAGATATTTCTTCAAGCAGGGCGATAATGCGGAAAATGTTATTTAAAATTTGGAGATAGGAAAGGGTATATACAGCATATCTTTGTCTGTGCGTGTTTGTACTTGAGCTATCAGTCATTTGTTTTTCACTTATCAGCAGAGCGTCCTTCGCTTCAAAGTCTACATTTCTGTGCTGCGGTTTTTGGTTTTTGGCAAGTCGTAATATTTTGTTGGCAAAGAACCCCAGAAAAAAGTTAGACAGCTGCGCTGAATGAAATTAAGATTGCAGATTAAAGAATCAGCTTTTATTTTCACTTTTTCTTCCTATTTCTTTCCTTTTTTAAATGTTTTTTATGTCTGTTATTTATTATTGGAAAGCAAGTAAAACAGAGTGTTATTTTTTTACTTATTTGCACTGGATAAAATTTATATTAAACTAAAATTAAACAACCTTTTTTTCCGTTTTCTTTTTTAACCATTTTTTAACTGCTATTTTATATTTGTTCTTCGTATTTGTATTTCGCGCGACATGGCAACGCTAGTCGCACACACACACACGCACATGTGACGTAGGCATGCTTGTGTGTATTTGTGCCTGAGGTGAAGAGAGAGAGCGTGGGGAATCGACTAGTGGTGAGTAAGCAACGTAGGCGAGCGAAGAGGAAAACGAAATAATTTATAATTTTCTTTTTTTCTCGTTCGAATTCACTTACTTTTCCAATTCGTTTTGGGAAGAAATTACACAGGCTTGAAACAAAACTCAGAGCTTTGTTCGGATCACAGTTGTTGGAAATTATTTTTTGTTGTATTGGTCTCGCAGAAATTTAATTGATTACTAGTATTAATTTAATTTTTTTTACAGAGAATTGCACAGGGATCGTTGAAAAGAGGAGGGCAAATAATATATCACAAAATGGTGCACGACGCAGTTGTTTTTCCTTCGTTAACTGTGGCCCTTTACGGTTTCTTTGCGACAATTAATTTTTTTCAGAATTTTTCTTGGGCACAACGCACACGACGACGCTGCTGAGCTGCGTCCTGCGGTTTTTCTCAGCTGCGAGGAAAACGCTGCCAGTTTTCTTTGTGCTTTTTCTTATTAATCACGGGGCGCACTAACACGACCGAGAGAGAGGGACGGGGAGCGCGAGGATTATTGTATTTTATTATTTAGTTAGTCGCTGAGCTGACGATGACAGTTGTGGGTAATTGAAGCCAAAAACCAACGTGGATCTGATCCTCCAAACGCGAAGTGAAGTCTCCAAGCACTCGAACTGAAATGAGCGGAGCACAGTGAACGTCGGAGCGTTGGCGGTCAGCGAGTGGTGAGTTAACAGTGCGCTGTTGGTGTTGGCAGGGGGCTAGAGATGGGCGCGTGAAGTTAAATATTTTGTTATTAGCTCTTGAACTAACGAAAATATGAAGGAATGATCAAACAACTATTTCCGGTACCCAAAGTCTGAAAAACTTTGTATAAATGTCGTAATATTCTAAGCTAACAAGATCATTAAGCTTTATGCCTACTGCTCAAATTTAATGTTTAAATCATATAGAAAATCATCGCAAAACAGAAAAACTACGAAATAATAAAGCGCTTAATATTCAAGAATAGGGCTTTACTGCTTAATTTTTTGTATAAAAATTTTAAATTTCTCGTCGCCCTACCAAACCCCACATTGCACGCACATCTCTAGGCGACACGAGCGCTGTTAATTCAGAGAGAGCTCCGTTGCTGGTGTGGTGAGAAAGAGGAAGGAGGGGAAGAGGATGACAGGCTAAAAAGAAATCGCCAGTCAACGGAGAGCATTCAAGAAGGAAATAAATTAAATGTGATTTGAGCAAAGATGGTCGAAAATGCGTATTTTCAACGAAAACACCACACCATGTTAAGTAACAGCGCTCCGTTAATACAAAAAACAGTGCAAAGTGCACACACAATAAGACGGGGAAGGGGAAAGAAGTGGCAAAAGACCAATGCAGCGATAGAGAGAAAAATTAAAATCGGGTTCCAGCTAGAAAACCAAAACTATTTATGCTTACTGGGCTTTTCGAAAACCTTCAAATGCGATTTTAATAATCTTTATGGTTTTCGTATGACTTTAAATTGGGCGACGACACAATTTTGACGACGCCATATTGTTCGCCATCCAAAAGAGAGTAACAGTGGGAGAGAAGTTAACAGGGAAAGAGAACGAATTGGACATCGACTGCGCTGCTGCTGCGTCATCAATGCAAACTGCGCACTTTTTAAAAAATATTTTTAATATCAATTTCTATGCGTTCGCTTTGCTAATACAATCAACGGGGGACAAAGTGTTAATGTTGAAATCGTCAGCGAACGCAATTGCTTTGTCTTCCATAATTGTAGTCTTTTTAATAACAGAGCCATATTGTGAAATGGCTGTTCACTGACCGTGGTGAGTTTCTCTCGTAGGTTAACAGGCCTGAAAGTTGGTTTTTCCTTCACCCTTACCCAGAGAATATCCGTTTTGAGATGCACCTTGTCCAATTTAATAACGATTTTCAGAAACATTGGTTGTTTAACTTTGTGTTTGTACTTATTGAGAAAATAATCAACCATATGTCAACATGTATAATTTAAGTGTTGAGTACTTCAGCAAGGAATGTGGTCAATTTACAATTATTCAACACTAAATTGATAGTATGCTCAAAAAATTTAGCACACTACTTTCTTTTTTTAATAATTTTTGTCTTATTACTAACTAAAATTTTAATTTCAAAACTTCACTTTATGGTCGTTAAAACTAACTAACTAAACGTTTTACCCGATAAATCCATTTGAAATAAAATATTTTTATTCCACTTTGTTAATTTCACATTGAAAGCAAAAGTATTAAAAGTTTTCGTGAAATAATACAAAAAATCTAACTAATTTTAAGGGTATCATTAATTCGATTACGTTCCATTAGATCTAAATGTTATTTTTTGCGATCACTCGCAAAGCAAATGCAAAAGCAAATTGAAAAGCCAGTGTGGGGCTAAGAATTCGTTTAATTAGAGGTCATAGGCTCCAACGTGATCGTGTTTATATAAATAATATAAAATATCATTTACAATCCGTAAATACCAGTTTGTGGAGCTTATCGGCAGATATTTAAGCTATCAAAGGTCGCTCCTGCCTACGAAATTGGTTCTGCATTAACCTTGTCGCGTTGATAAATAAGCCGAAATAAGCCAAAAATTTAACAAATTAAAAGGCAGACAGTAAAAAAACGCTAGTGTTAACGAACTTTATAAACTTAATGGCAAGGTTGCAACCAAAAAAGCTTGAAAATTATGCGAAACGTATAAAGGCAAACTTTAATACGAGAGATTCTATATAGTATATACGTAGTATAAAGTCGCAGAGCGTTAAAAATAAAATATCAGACACGCAACAGCAACCGCTGCCAACAGTGTTTTCTATAGAAAACGAAAATTATTTCCTGTTTTCAGCAATTTCAACTGCGAGAGGTGGAAAATATCGCCCTGCTGGCGGAGATAACAGAGTTGGGGGTGTCTAACATGGCGTGGTGAATCCAAACGTACGGCTACAGAATCGCATTTGGCCATTGCAGTTTGTTTACCATCAGTTTTTAGCCACAAGCCCCATACCATATACCCCATGCCCCATACCCCTTACCACTTACCACTTGGAACTGAAACGACGCAGTTGCGGGAGAGCGCGAGACGGAGATACAAAGAGGCTCCAAACAATGCGTAAAAGAGGTGATTGATAACAAGGTGCGCCTTACAAATGTTCACTGTCTGCCCTCGACGAGCAATACCGGAATTCGTTAAGACCTCCAATCTATTCGGTACTATAAATGTGTGCTTATCTTATTTAGAGCCCCGATTTACGTATGCATATGTACATAGTAGCGAAATTTGGATAAAAGGTTTTAGTTGGGACTCCATAGTTTCCATATTTTCTTTTGTTTTAAGCAAATTATTTTTTTTGTTGTTTTCGTATTTAATTTTGGATTTCTTTTATTTTAAATAGTCGTACTTTTTTCTCTTTCTTCTTTTTTTCTCCAAAATTAGGATTTGGTTTGCTTTTAATTTTTGTAGTGTATATATTAATGCGCTGGCAATTGGAGCTACAAATTGGGGGTGAATGTGTTTCGTGCACACAGATGCACTTTATGTAAACATGTGGGCACACGGACAAGGTTGTGAAAGAAGAAGTGTATTGTTGAGGCCAAGAAGAAGAAGAAGCGAAAAGGACAACGAGTCGAACACTCCCACACATGTGCATTTCTAAACAGATAAAAAGGGGGCAGCCAAGCTTAATGTATTTTTGGCACACACTCGCCCCACCTCCCACCCTCCCTTTCTCGACTTCGCTTATCCCATTTCGCTTTGGTGCATTCAACCTGCCGGGGAGCAAGACAGGTGCATTTACAGTTCCTCGAGATCAACAGCTGTGTGAGTAATGGGGAATCAGCCGAGAGCGGGAGAGACGACTGGGTTTATGGAAAGATAATTTCAGGAAATCACAACCTTATACATATATTTACAGATGACAAAGGTCAGCCTTATTTCGAGAAAGGTCAGTATTCATAAAATGATCAAATTTAAGTCCGAGCATTTAAGGAATACATCAAAATCAAACCATAAAGACATAAAAAGTAACAGATGAAAATATCCAATACAGGTCTTGGAGACAACGCAATTTGCTACACTTTAATGCGTAGAAAAATAAGGAAAAGTGCAGTAAATATTCCCACCCCCTTTTCCCACACCTTGTTATTGTTGGCCGAGCTTACAGGGGTTGTTGTTGCTGCGTAGCTTTATTGTTGCTGTTGGCTGCTGCGTAGCTTTATTGTTGCTGTTGGCTGGATAAAACAACGACGCATGCAACAAATTGCGTTCTATCAACAACAGGAACAACGAAATTCAGTGATGAGATACAAAATACTAGAAATATGGAACAAAGGTACAGTGCAATATAAAGTTCCGTTACGGAAAATATTTTGATTATTTAAAAAAATAATCGTGTAATAAAATATAAGGCTTTCTAAAAAAATATTCGTTTTAATGTTTCACCGCGTTTACAAAATTTGTTTTCTATCTCAATACAAATTTAAAATACTGTAAAAAATCGAACTAAAAAAACACATAAATAAAAGAACAACCCTAAGAACAACTCAGCACAATGAACAGCATTTAATGACGTAGTTGATTTTCTGGCTGAATTCCAATTGCAATTGTTCAAATTACTCCACTTGGATGCTCCGATTCAAAACCAGAAAGTATTCGAATTCAAGATAAAGAATGGTGAGGGGAAAGGGAAAGGAGCTCGGATTCACCACCACCACATAGTACTAAGAATCGCCGGAGTTGTCGTCATCCAAGGAATGATTAACAAAAACAGTTGATTGAACTTTGTTTGGCCTCCACACATCCCACTGCGAATGTTTGTGCTTGTGTGTACTTGAAATGCCCCACTTTGCGGTGTGGGGCTAATAATTTCGGGTGTTAATGACCAGAGCACTGACTTTGAACACTGCAAACACGAGTCCAGCAATTGTATTTTAAAGATTGATAAGTTCTGCTTGTTGGGGCCAGGAAATTCCAGATGCGGTTTGGAATCCCCTTTCGGTTCAAGGAAATATTCACAATATTCCGAAATCGAATTGTGAGCAGTTGATGATGTATGTAATTTGATTTTTACTGAACCTTTATATTAATGAACTTTTCCTTAAATGATCTTGATGAATTGTCTGTAAAAAGTACTAAATCAAAAATCGAATAAAATAATATTACCAAAAATTAAGACATTAGTAAAGGTATTTAAAATCAATTTGAATGACAAAACAAAAATAAATATAATTAATTTTGGGGGAGTAAAGAGTAAACGATTTTACTTCAAGTCTCTAGGGATATAGATAATGAGGGAAAATATGTGATTCCTGTGAGTTTTGTAATCGTTCAAAATTTTCCCGCTTGACGCAGAACGAGATGATCTGCTGTCGAATGGTGGGCGTTTTGGTTAACGCCCGGAAAATTCGTGTCGTTAAACTCATATTTTCGGTTTTGTATTTTGTATATTGTATATTAATTTAGATACATAGCTACAATTCTGGTTGTACATCTATGTATATATGCATACCAAAAACACAATATGTTGACATACATAAAGGCAGAGATTCTTAAACAGTATGCAAAAAACATATGCGGTTGGACGGAATACGACTTACAACTAATTACGCTGATTCGTGTATAAAATTTGTGGTGTTCGAGAGGCGCATCTCTAAGGCACTGAACTGGTGGATGGAATGTACAACATAGTTTAAGAAATGTTTATGTGCGAAGCATCGGGGTTATATTGTGCTGCTTTCGGACGGTCTAGATTGTGCAATTTCGTTGTGAGCTCCATAGCTGGATGCCAAATACTTCGTTTAACCCACGGGCATGGTGGATACGGTGCTATGAGGAGTGGTTGGCCGTGATCCAGCCAGTGAATTGGCGGTGGAGGCGTGCAGCGAGGCCATTGTGCCCATCTGGAAAGATACAAATAATCATTTATGTCTGCATTTAAGGGTAATGTCTTGGAACACCTACGCGTAAGTGGGCCAGATCCTCCAGTTTGGTGAGATCAACCAGTTCCAGGAACAGAGAGTACACCACGGCCCATCCATAAATACATAAGACACAGAAAACACTCCACAACAGCACCATAATCGCGTTATAGGCAAAATAGAGGTCGTTGACAATGGCAAAGAAGATCAGCGCCAAAGCCCGCCAAACAGTGAAAACGGCAAAGGTCCACAGCCAAGGCATAACTTTTCTCTCATATTCCTGTAGGATAAGACAATACATGGATTAGAATGGGTTTTTATAAGGAAGTTTCCTTAGCCAATTTATCAATCTGTTACAGTGCTAATTTCTTGGTTATGACTGTGCAGGATGAATTGGTTACCCCTTTGCTCAGTAAGCGTTTCTGTGCTTCCAGTTTTTTATGCTTTCGGGCAATGAGAAATGTAAATGAATTGCATGCTATAACTGTAGGATCAGACCCTCACTTACCTTGCGCAAAGCCACGCAGAGAAGAACGCTGGTCACAAAGTTTATCAGCGCCATGATTAGCGAGAATAATGCAAAGACAATCAGCATGTTGCGAACTGAAAGAAAATTAAGTGGGAAAAATGAAATAAATTTACTAATTTAATTTAAATGGGAATAAGTTACTTAAACAAATAAACTAATCAGGAATTATTAATAAACCTGCTTCCATTTAAGTCCTTACCATGCTTGTTGCCAACATAGACGAACTCGTAGGATATGATATAGTAGCCATAATGTGTGGATCCTGGAGCGGCCATCGCGTAGCAGTATATATCAAAGATGCTCGTGGCAATGGTAAAGAGTGAGAGAAACTAGAAGGGAATTACACTTGCTAATAAGGACTTTCTGAATAAGTATTTAAGGACCTTACGATGGCAAACAATCCGATGAGCATTGCACCCTTTTGTATGTCGATATATTGGTTGTTTTTGAGCAGCGGTCTCTGGTACCAGGGAATCCTCACAGATCGCGTGGATCTTGACATTTTTGAGTGCAAATTTGTCGAGGATCTGGAGATATATACAAGCAATTAGCCGAAGATAGTATTTATTAAAACAATATAGTTGAAATACCTTCCCGTGGCGTGGGAATAAACCGACGGATTGGAGCGATATGTGGAGGGCGTTTTCCTGCCGTAATTCATCATGAAGCCTTGTAAAGTCACGTTACGTGGGCAAAATGTGGGATCCCTTGAGAATCCTTTAAGTAACTGCTAAAACATTTAAAATATAATTGTTAGTTAGGGGAATATTGGTTATAATGTTTATTGTTCAGGGCGTGTTTGCTTTATTTGTGTATTTTGGGTGTGTCAAGCAAGGCTTAACATTTTCAGAAACTTTGGAAACGTTATAAACCAATTTAACGAGATATAATTAATAATCTCCTCTTGTTAGATTAATCTAACAACTTTGAAAATTACGCTGAACAATAAATCATAGTCTTTTACATTTATTTACCTCTAAAAAACGAAAAATTAATCACTTCGCAACGCATCAAAAACAAAACACACGATTTAGGGCTTAGTAATTTCCAGGGCTGCACACAAACTAACAGCAAATACCGATACAGCAACAAGTGCTATCGATAGAAATTTTGATGGGCAGCACTGACGAATCTACTGTTTCGGTAGCGCACAATTTTTGAATATTTTTTATAGATGTATAATTTTATCTTATTTATTATTTAGGTTGAATTGGATTTGGAATTTAATTTATTTAAGCTCAAAAATTAAACTTTCTCAAATTTAATAAAAACATGTGCAGATTTCTTTAATAATTAGTTCGCTTACACAAAAACATAAATTAAATAGTTTATTCACTCTAAATATTGAAAACGGGCTTGAAAAGATGTATTTGCGAAATGAAACGAATTTTTTTGTGGGATAAAAATTAAACTAGTTTTTTAACTGGAGTAAAAACTAGTTTAAACTTTTCCTCACAAAAAACGTTTGGGTCAATAACTAAAGTCAAAACTAGTTTAACCCTTTCCTAATATAAAACAATGTTTATTTGGTACGTTACTAAAAAGGAGGAAGTATTATTATTTAATTATTAAATTCAAAAATTTTTAAAGTTGCTGAATTCCATAGAAGTACATGTCAATTATTTTACAAAATTATTTAATTTTAACTGGTCATTCGGCGCAAGACTAAATCTTAAATTTGAATTCGATTGATTTCTATCGATAAATCCTATCAAACCCAACTCTGTTCGAGTCTCAGGCCCTGGTTTGCGCGTGAATGTGTGAGCCGAGATGGGCAAAACAATCGACCAATAGAAAACATAAACATTCAGAATATATAAATGATCAGAACAACATAACATGAGCAGAGCAACCACACCACTGCCGAGTATTACTGATTTCGACATACTCGAAAAACTCGGAGCGGGCAGCTATGCGACCGTCTATAAAGCGCGGCACAAAGTGAGACACCAGTTACATACAAGTACAAAAGTCTTATATTTACTTGTAACCTTTGCAGAAACAGCGCTCTTATCATGCCATCAAGTACGTGGAAATGTCGACGCTGTCGCAAACCTCGCGGGAAAACCTAATCACCGAAATACGCCTCCTGAGGGATCTGAAACACAAGTACATTGTGACCCTGCAGGATTTCTTCTGGGACGACAAGTAATAAAGTTACCTACCACATATTCCTGTCGATGAATCATCCTTATAGCAGGATATAGGATGTATATGGTGGTTCAATTTAGGGCGGTCCCACCAACTTGAAAGGTTTCATTTAACTAATCATTTGGAGATAGAACATATTTAGGGACTCTAAAATGTAGTTAACTTAACGTTAAAATCAATCATACTTAAGGCATCTGTAGGGTCCTATTCGGTATAGACTTTGCTAATGTTCCTGCCTTACAATTTATCTATTTGGATCATA
Organism: Drosophila rhopaloa; assembly: GCF_018152115.1. Classification (NCBI taxonomy): domain Eukaryota; kingdom Metazoa; phylum Arthropoda; class Insecta; order Diptera; family Drosophilidae; genus Drosophila; species Drosophila rhopaloa. The sequence goes on from NW_025335047.1 coordinate 1,738,187, forward strand.
TGTCAATTGTCTTGATTTTACTATTATAAAAAGTCGTAAACGTTTTACCATAGGCATAACCTTTGAAGGAGAATTCAAATAATACTTATTCACACCAAATTATTACAAACATTAAATTTGTTTTTTTTCAGAAATATTTACATCGTGTTGGAGTACTGCAATGCCGGCAATCTATCCGCGTTTATACGCACTAAGAAGGCTTTGCCGGAGAGCACCTGCCGCTACTTCCTGCGCCAGTTGGCGGCAGCTGTCCAGTACATGCGAGCCAACGAAGTATCCCACTTCGACCTTAAACCGCAGAACCTGCTGCTCACCCGCGGAGCCAACAATGTGTCCCTGAAGGTGGCAGACTTTGGGTAGCCAAAAGAGAAATCTTGTAAATAAACATAGTAATATTAATATAAATTATGTTTATATTTTATAGGTTTGCTCAGCACTTGAAGCTGGGCGAGATCAACCAGCAGCTTAAAGGTTCTCCCCTCTACATGGCCCCGGAAATTGTGCGCAAGCATCAGTACGATGCCAAGGCGGATCTCTGGAGCATCGGGGTGATCCTGTACGAATGTCTGTTCGGTAAAGCACCATATAGCTCGCGAACCATTGAGGAGCTGTTGCTGAAGATCAAGAAGGCCGAGGCCATAACACTGCCACCAAACGCTCGCATCTCGAACGAGTGCCACGATCTCCTGCGCCGCCTTTTGGCCCACGAGCCCACGGCGCGCATTTCGTTTGCGGACTTCTTTGCGCACCCATTCCTCGATCTCAAGACGTTTCCCACGGAGCACACCCTGCAAAAGGCCATCGATCTGGTCACCCAGGCGTGCTCGTACGATGAGAAGCGCAATTACAAGGAGGCTTACTATCTGTACTGCAGTGCCCTGCAATATTTTGTGCCGCTGATCACGGAGGAGGCGGACGCCACAAAGAGGCTAGCACTGCGCAATCGTGCCTTGTCGTATACGAAACGCGCCGAGGAGATCAAGAATTGCATAATCGAGGACGAGTACAGAATGTTGGCCGAGCGACAGCGACAGGCTTCATCAACTGCCACAGCTAACCAAACCACAGAGCCTTCTCCAGCTGCCCAGGTCACCGATGCGCAGCCCAGCAGCTCGCGGGTTGCCGAGATGCTGGAACCGGATGCCCGCTACAAACAGCTTTGTATGATTTAAATCTGTTTTCTGGACTCAGTTTGCTCTTATTTTTTCTCAAACTACAAGCCCATTCTTTTTAAAATAAGTATAATAACATTATACCTTTTCAGTTGCCCTGTCGCATTCAAGTCCGTCCCTGAAGACTGGCCTGGAAATTGGACGGAAAGGCGAGCTATATCTTTACGAGCGCAAGCTGGACGCTGCTCTGGAGTCGTATACCTCAGCACTGGCCATTCTTGTGCCACTTGTAAACAATGAACCAAAGGGCGAGCGACGAAATCTGCTGCTACAGCAGGTAAGCTTAAATAAATTCCTTCCATCATATGTTAATATGATCCCACTTAATCCCAACTTTAAGCTGGAGTTCTGGATGAAGGAGGCGGAGAGCATCAAGAGCATTTTAAGCGCAAAGCATTTAGACGAGGAGGAGCAGAAGCTATCCACGGTACGCAGCTGCAGCATACAGTAGACAACAAAATATAGATTTGAACTTGATAAGCAATTTCCGGCGCCTGGTGCGCACTTGTTAGAGTATTTTTGTAGCCCGATGTTCACCGAACATCGCCTAGTCACGTAGCCTTCGATGATCTTATATACGATATACAAATATACATATGTCTACACTAGATTCGCTTTCTATGTACACCAGAACCACGACAGCTATTTGTAACGCTTCCCAAAAACTATTCTGTGTATAATTAGTATTTGTTATGTAAGTCCTAACACTGATGGCCTTCCAATTTGTATACTGACCCACTTGTTTGCGGCTGTAAACCGTTGTTAAGTTTTAAACCTTTTAATTTTTTTATTTTAAGCGCACTCCAATGAGAACCATCATATTCCCGGGCTGGTCAAGTCCCCCGCTTTTGTATTTCATTCTGTTCATTGTGCTTAATTTGATTAAAATTGTTTAAAGATAACCGAACCAGTGTCGTTTGATGTCGGTGGAGATAACGCGATAGTGGCGTCTATTGTAATCAAGCAGGTATAATCTCGTACTATCAATCGCCGTAAATAATCGTAATCAATCTGTATCGGCAATGCCAGGAAGCTTATAAAAGCGGCTGTTGGACGATGAGCGCGCATGTTTCCCAAAAAAATGTCGGCGAATAAAGATCTTTGCCTTGTGGTGATCGCCCTCTTGGCCATTACTGGGTTTGCCCAGGCTGCTCCTCCTATGGGACGTGTGGTTAATGGAACAGATTCCAGCGTGGAAAAATATCCTTTTGTGGTAAGAAAATCTAAATATTTGCTATGCCTGCAAGGAGTGTGTCCTACAAGTATTAAATATATTCTTCCAATATATTCATTGTTTGTTGGAAAAAGTATTGAATTAACTAATCTGTACCCATTATCCTTCAGATTTCGATGCGTGGTTCCAGTGGCTCTCATTCCTGCGGTGGCTCCATTATTTCAAAGCAGTTTGCGATGACTGCCGCCCATTGCACTGCTGGACGCAAAGCCTCGGATCTGTCCATCCAATATGGAGTGACCAAGATTAATGCCTCCGGCCCGAATGTCGTGCGCGTGAAGAAAATCATCCAACACGAGGACTACAACCCCAACAACAACTATGCCAACGACATTTCCCTGCTGATGGTGGAGGAGCCATTCGATCTGGATGGGATTACGGTTGCCACTGTTCAATTGCCGGAGCTGGCCTTTGCCACACCTCAAACAGATGCCGGAGGCGAGGGAGTGCTCATTGGCTGGGGTCTCAATGCGGTGGGTTTTATTTGATCAGCGCGCTTTCTCAAGGAACTAACCTCAACTTGAAACCTTTTCAGACTGGCGGCTACATTCAGTCTACTCTGCAGGAGGTGGGCCTAAAGGTCTACTCCGATGAGGAGTGCACCACCCGACATGCTGGCCGCACGGATCCCAAATACCACATCTGCGGAGGCGTGGACGAGGGCGGCAAGGGTCAGTGCAGCGGGGACTCCGGTGGCCCCCTCATCTACAATGGCCAGCAGGTGGGCATCGTGTCCTGGAGCATCAAGCCCTGCACCGTGGCTCCTTATCCCGGTGTCTACACCAAGGTCAGCCAGTACGTCGACTGGATCAAGAAGAGCCAAATCATATTGGCATAGACAGTTTACTATCTTTGTCAATGTGGAATGCTATTTGCTAACAATAAATTCAGCTGATTAAAGTTGTGAAGTTTTAAACCATAAAGCATTAAGTGCCGGCTGGGATTTGCCGGATTTTTTGATAAGAAACTTGATTTAAATTGGGGGATTTCCTTATCGTTAAAATAAGAATCATGCCGAAGTTACGGAGAGTTCAAACATTTCTGCCTAAACATTTTCTAAACTTGGTGAACACCGAAATGAGCACAGCTAAATTTAAATGTAATTTATGAACGAATCATTTGGTTGCCCATATATCAGTTAACAATATATTAATATATAGAAATAAAACCATTAATCGTGAACAATAAGGGGGATTTTCTTATCGTTAAAATAATAATCATGCCGAAGTATATTTGCGGAGAGTTCAAACAGTTCTGCCTAAACATTTTCTAAACTAAGTGAACACCGAAATGAGCACAGCTAAATTTAAATGTAAATTATGAAGGAATCATTTGGTTGGTATAAAAATAAAACCATTAAAATAAAACCATTTAATTGTGAACAAAAAGATTAGGGTCAAATAGCTTCTTAACATAAATGTTTGTTGCCGATAAATACGATATTCAACTCTTTCAATAAATCATTGAAAAATACACAGCATTTTGCGCTTGTGCCGATATTTTTTTTAATTTTTTAATGAGCCATCCGTGTGCCATTTTATATCAATGACGATAGATTCAATAAAGTCCTATCTCGAATCGTAAATATTATTACTCGGGTAGTATCGGCGAAGTCTGGAGGCTTATAAAAGCGGTAGCCAACCCGGGGGGTGCAAATTAGCCAAAATATGTTGTCGCATCAAGAGCTCAGTCTGGCTGCAATCGCGTTATTGACCATTTCTACAATCGGTCAGGCCACGCCCACTTTCAGGGTGGTGAACGGTACGGACTCCAGTGTAGAACGATATCCCTTTGTGGTAAGATAGACAGCCCTCAATTAAGTGGAACTGCTTTGATTTTTAACAGGGATATAACTGTTTTTAAAGCAGCGATAATCTTTAATGGTCAAATAAATAAATTGAGATACGAATTATTGTACTTTCCTAATTATGTACATTAGGGATTTATTGATTTAAAACGTCTTGATCCTTGACCAAATCCTAGGTTTCCCTGCGGAGCTACGATGGATCCCATTCCTGCGGTGGCACAATTGTGTCGCAGCAGTTTGTGATGACCGCCGCTCATTGCACCAAAGGACGTTCTGCAGAGTCGCTATCGATTCAGTTTGGAGTGACCCACATTAATGTCACCGGTCCGAATGTGGTGGGCATAAGGAGAATCATCCAGCACATAGACTTCGATCCCACACGCCAAAATGCTAATGATATTGCACTGCTGATGGTGGAGGAACCCTTCGAGTTTGATGGAGTCACAGTGGCTCCTGTGGCACTGCCTCCTCTGGCCTTTGCCGTTCCCCAATCGGATGTCGGGGCTGAGGGCGTGCTCCTGGGATGGGGTCTTAATGAGGTGGATTTCGAATGGCTTTATTTCTAATGACTCTACCTAACAAATCCCGCATTTCAGACCTATGGAAGTGTCCAGGACACCCTGCAGGAGGTGTCCTTGAAGATTTACTCCGACGAGGCGTGCACTGCCCTCCATGGGGGCAAAACTGATCCCCAATATCACATCTGTGGGGGCGTGGACGAGGGCGGCAAGGGCCAGTGCAGCGGGGATTCCGGTGGTCCCCTCATCTACAATGGCCAGCAGGTGGGCATTGTTTCCTGGAGCGTTAAACCCTGCACTGTGGCCCCTTATCCGGGAGTCTACTGTAAGGTTAGCCAGTACGTTGACTGGATCAAACAAAGTCAAATCATATTTGCTTCTTAGTCACAGAGTACAATGATCAATAAATTGAAAATTAAGCCGCTTTATAAATAATCAGATTGCTGGGCATTATTTGTTCCTTGGGGGCCGATAAGCAAATTATCTTAATCATTATAAAAAGACTTCGAAAGGCAATAAATCTTTCCAATTATACTCGCAGTTTAAATTTAACTTATAGCAGCTATTGAAATTAAGTGCGTTCGGGGCGGAATAAAGCAGTGCAAAGCGAAGCGTGAGAGGAAACATTCCAAGCAGTGTCAAGCAGTTAACTTTGGGCCTAGTTTCCGATATTCATCAAACTGTTATTTTAAATTCCGCTGCCTTCGAGTTCCAACAAACTGTAATTTAAAATAAACTTGTTTGTAGTTAATATGTTACTTTGATTGGTCTCGAAAAAGAATTTGCAATGAAAACAAATTGTTTGTAGTTCAAATAATAGTTCGAATAATACAAAATGAATAATATATAAATATATTAACGATGTGAAAAAAAAGTCAAAACAAAATATTCGTTGCTTTTAAAAAATCTTTTTAAGTAGATTTAGATTCTGACAATTATTCTTTGTCAAAGATGATTGTTGGATATTTCATTGATTCGCTTAAAGGTTTCTAAGTGCAATTTCTTATACCTCATAATTTCATTTTTTTTAACTTTATGAACGGACTTTAACAATGTGGTCAACTTATTAATTTCAAGATCCAGTTTATAACGAAAAGCTGATTTTTAAGTTTCCAAATGAAATATAATGCTTGCCTTGCCGCACACAATGGTATTCCAAAAACCGACTCAAATATATTACAAAATAAAAATTTAAGTGCACCAAATGAAGCTTTCACAAATTTTACTTGGAATACCTAAGCAACCACATCCTTTTCATCTCCCTAATTATGGTTTCTGAATGCCTAGAGATGCCTGCAACTCCCTCGACTCCCAAAATTCGTGCTGCAGACCTTCATTAGCACCGAAATGAAGAAGTGAACAGTTTGGGCGGCACTGCCGCACTGGACCAATACGAAGTCACCCGAGCCGAATCGCTCATCCGCCCCGTCGGCTGCTGCTGCTTTTGCTTCTTCTTGCTGATGGTTCTACGGCCGCGGCTTCAACTTCTGGCACTGCAGTCAACATTTTCAACTCAGACGGAACGCACGGTTGGGCGGACTCAGTTTGAAATAATTCAAAAGTTAGTGTCCGTTGGTTTTGTGTTCGAATTCAGAGTGTGAATGAGGGAAAAAACAAACCAAGAATGAAACAAATATAACAAAAATATGAACCAACAATATTTTAACAAAAACTTGTGAATTCTCCTTGAGAGAATAAAAGCGTTTTCTTTTGATAACCCCAAGCAAAGATCACGTCGACGATGTTGCTGCTTTTGTGCTATTACGCTTGCCATTGAGGCGGCAAAAAAATGTGAAAAAATATATTGCATTTGCAGCGCAGAACGCGGAAGGTCGCCCATTATGATGGACCAAAACTCGTTGCATTCATTCGTTTAATTAAAAAAACAGAAACACATAAAAAAGAAGGAACAGAAATGACTTGTTAATTGGCTGCTGCGAGGGCCACATGGCGGATGAGTGATACTAGGGCTTGCTGAATTTCGAGCGAAATAAAAGCGAACCGAGCAAAAAGTGCAAGCCTCAAATCGATCCGCTCCATACTTTCCCCTTCTGGTTCCTCATATATATTTCAGCAAATCAAATCAAAGCCCAAAAGTAGGCAACAAAAGAACACAATGAGAGCTCGTAATACGATTTTGGCTTGCTTCTGACGCTTCGCAAAGTATTTTCGGAAAAATTCGTGGAAACACTCAACGCTGAACGCATAGAAAAGTACTTTCCAACACCCCTTCATTCCCCCCTCCCCCGCACACACACTCGCATTCGCGCATTTAACTAACAACAAAAGCAATTTGAAAACAATTTTTCGAGTTTCGAGAAAAACGTGTGGCCCTGTGCGGTCGTGGCCTACATGCTTATGGCTTAAACCGGGGCGTGGCAGCTGCTGGCAATTTGTAGCATTCCAAACAAAAGGTGCATGCAACACCAGTCCATCGATGGCTTTTGTGATTTATTCAGCGACCTGCAACTGCAAATAGATAACATGGCATGGGGGCAAACCTCGCTACTAATTTTCTTGAAATGTTAGGGAATTAACAAACCTACTAGTCTAGTTGTTTTATTTAGACCACCAATATATTTCTTAATGTAGGCTGTTATTATTGTATTTTAAAGATATTCTATGTCAACAAAATAGATCATCAATAAACATCTGAATGTATTCAAAGCATTCCAAAATCGTTTGAAACATTACAACAAAAAACAAATGAATGTGTATGGATATTTAAAACAAAGCCAAAACCCGGAAATAAACTTCCACAATACACTTTTTGTAGAAGTTCTTCCAAAATAATATCTGAAGACCTATATCTTTCTAAGTCCCACTAAAACTAACCATAAAATTATTATAGGTACAAGCACACGCAAACATCGTCGTCGATCTTTGTATATAAAAACATTAACGCTAAACAAACAAACTTTTCAGAAACGAAATAAATTTTTAATCAAATAACCGCAGCAGAAACAAAGGCTTTCAAAAAGCGAAACGATTCCACCGAGGTGAACAAAGCGAAATTGCAATTTTAGTGAGTGCCACTACATCAGTGTATCAGTTCGTCAGTCTGTCACTTCGTCAGTTCATCAGTGAGTGTGTGCTAGTGAGTGTGAACTCTGTGGCAAAGGTCAGAACTCATATGAAAATGTCGAGCGGCAACCAAGAAGCAATGTCAACAAAAGCAGCAGTCACCGCCGTGGACGAGGACAAGGCCTCGCCAGTGCATCCAGCATCCTCATCGGCTCCGGGATCGATCCCCGCCAGCTCCCATGTGAAAGCCCTGGCCATCCTGGTGGCCATCGTCCTGTGCAGCGGCAGCCTGGGACTCGCCGACGGGTTGAAGTGCCACATGTGCGGACAGTACAACGAGGGCGTGGGCTCCATCACGCCCTGCACCAACTACACCAAGGATATCGCCCATCTCTACTTGAAGGAGTGCACCAAGAAGAGCGAGAAGTTCTGCGTGGTGAGTCCTTCTGCTGCGATCCCTGATTTCTATATCTACATGTTTGTCTAAATAATTTAACACCTTCAACACTTTCCCTAAAGTACGGCATTATTTTACTTTTAATATCTGTTTGGTTTGAAAATATTCTGTCGTTCGAGAGAACAACCCGAAGGTTGAATTTTGGTATAGTCTTACACTTTTCCTTGAGATGGTCTACCTTAAGTTCCTCAAATTAACTTAAATCTTATCAAACAAATCTGATATAAACTTTTTCTTAATTAAATAACAAAAAACCCAATTACCTCCAAATTTGGTTGATAAAAAAACATTTTATTTAATGTTTTTAAAACAAGGAATTGGTTTATTGTATAAGAATTCGAACCTCCATTTTCTAATTCACCAAAATAAATGTGAAAAAATCACTTAAACATAAGGAAAAATAAAATTTGAATAAATTTCACAATGTCGCTGATTCGAGCTTTTCCGCTGACCAATATTGGCAGTACTTTTTGTCCCTGTTTATTTTTGTCTTTACCCAGGCCAATTGAACCGAAATTGAAACGTTGCATTCATTTATTTATAGACTCATTCATTTTGGTTCATTGCTGCTCATTGTTGTCATTGTTCGGGGAAGCAAAAAAAAAAGGCAAACCAAGAGGCAAACAGCAATAGCTCCTCCTCCAATCCTCCCTTCGGTTTCCTTCCTCCATTGACGACTTCTCGAGTTGATGTTTCCATTTTATTGTTTTTCGCCCGTACTCATAGTGATTGTGTGTGTCTGTTTGCCTTATCTCCGTTCCATCCATGTATTCTTTTGGAAGTAAAGTCGTTTGCAGATCTGCTGTTGTTACATTTTTGTTTTCAGTGCTTGTCCAGAAAAGATAAATTGCTTATAAAAACAAAGTGAATTACTTACTTCAGTTTATAATGGTTTCTAGGAATCATAGGCTTTGTGAATAGTCGATTTGGTTTTACTTCATAGAAGCTTAATTATGAAATTTGAAGACAATTCGATTTTTAAGGAAATGTAATTTTTAATACCAAAAAAATATTGACTTGGTCAATTACATGAGTTTGTGCTTAATGGTTTATTAAAAGTATCAAGGTTTCATTTTAAGGTTTTTCTTTAATTTGTGTTCGATTATAGTGATAAATATTCCTGTCTAGTCTTTGATTAATTGATTTATTTTATAAGGAAAAATCGATCTTAAAAATTCATAATTTCTGTTTAAATGGAAGATATTTAAATGGTCAGCATCTTAAACGCTTTAAAAGTTTATCCTCTTTGCTCTTTCTATTGTCACCTAATACAACTTGTCTTATGTTAATAATAACTTGATCGTATTAAATGGTACATTTGATATGTTAAATCAACTGTGTAGTTATTAAACTCATTAGTCATTTAATAGCCTGTTATCTACGCCAATTAGTCCGCTAACGGATATCAGGTAATAGTTTGCTTTGTAGCTTTGGGACTTGCTTCACTGTTTGTGCCAATCCGTTACGTATACGCACCGTGTACCAATTTGCAAGACACAACCAGCCATTGTTTTTGGTCGCCAGTGAGTACAATTTCCGCCCCCTTTCAGGCCAACCCCCCTCACCCAGCCACCCTTCAGTGGCACATCCATCCGGGGAAGCAAGGTAAACTAATGCCATCTGACTGCGCTGGCAATTTCAATTAGTTTTGCGGTCGTCGAGCGGTTGGCTCGACGTCGACGATCTAGGCAAGCGGCAAGCGGCACGTGTGCCGTTAGCCTGCGCCTTGATTGTGGGCGTGGCAGCCCAATTGTGCGCATAAATTGCGGCATATTGTATGCACTCAATTCCCCAGTGAATGTGTGTGTGTGTGTGTGTGTTCGGAGCACTTAACGAATTGCAACGGCAGGAACAGGACTCGGAATCCTGCGAATCCCGCCTGTTTGCGCTGTGGCAATCATTAAATATTTAACACCTACTTGCCATGCACAGCTGCAAAGTACTGGCTGCCGATTGCAGCCACATCTTTGGCATGATTCACCCGCTTTTTCTGGAATGGCCCCCATAAATTGTTATTTTCTGCGGCGCTCGATGCTAACACGTCCCGCTCATTTCAACGGGCCACGCCCACACCGCCTCCTCTTGGGCATAATTTAGTTTGCGAGATCTTTTTTGTGCCCCCACATACCTTGTTTGAACTCGGCATTTCATGTGGTTTGGAATTTAACGAAATCGCACACAAAAAAACAGACTATTTTTCACACATTTCGCAACTTTTATAATCGGCGGGTGGGGACAAACGAGTTGAAACGAGTTAATTTTATCTGCACTTTTTCCTACCGCTTTCCCTGTTGCCGTGCTATTAAATTTGATTTCCTCTCGTTTTTTCCACGCTCGTCCTTGTGCTTCAAAAAAAAGAACGTGTCTTTTTCACTCTGTGGACAAATTGCGTTTAATTGCAATTGGCAGCTTGGTGCAACAGCAAATGATATCAAATTTATGGCTAAAGTGCGGCTTTTTCATTGTCCTCAAAAGTGTGTCTTTGTTGCACATTTTTATTTTCATTTTTCACATATTTTATTCTCATTTAATATTCCGACATTATTTATGCGTAAAATTGAACATTCACATAAATAATTATTGAGTTATTTAATAGATTTATTGGCTTAGATATAAAAAATACAAAAAACGAATTAAATGGTTTGTTAAATCAAATACAAATATCGAGTAAATGAATAATTAAAATCGTTTAACGCAAAGCTTTTTCGTGCATTCCCAAGTTGATGTTTTTTCTGTACGTGTCCGGTTGTGAATAATTTATAAAAAATAACTAAAAAAATGTTTCAATTTTTAGATTGATATTAAATAATTTATTACTATTGTAAAACAAGATTCTCATGCATAGGAATTTGTAAAAATCGAAGAGAAATCGGTTACTATTCATATTTTTTCATGGCCTAAATGCCGTTCAATGTTTACCCCTTAGTGTTTGTGAAAACTATACTTGCCAGTAAGTCTCGAGTGTTTCTGCTTAGCTTTTATCTTTCTGTTTAGCCGCTTTCCCGATAATTGCCCTTCATTTTGTTATTAACAGCTTCACAGACACTTAATTAGCGGCATAATTTATGCCAAGCCGCCAAAGTAAAGTCCTCCGAATGCCAAGATGGTGATGCCAGTGGTGATGATGATGATAGCCCCGAAACGAAAAGTGGACAAGAAAGGCGAAATATGTTGCAGCACGAAAAGTGGGCAAAGAACTTTTGTTTAAATATTAACCAAGGGCATATAAACCTCCGCCCGCTTTTGGCCATAAAAGTTGAAATGTTCCCTTTAGTTGCTGTTTTTGCGGTCGTTGTCTTGACTGCTTGACCTGATGTCGTCGTGTTTTGGCCAAGTAGTTGGTGGTGTTCTCGTTGATGATTATTATTTGTTTTATGCTAGTTGCTTGGGGCCCCCAAAAAAGTTACTTACGCTGGCGCCGTCTGCCGGGAATCGTCTTGTATATATTTATGAGTTAAATTTATATTCAAATAAGCTGGGTTCGAAAAGGCAGCGCTGAATGCATAATTCATAATTTCTGTAATGAGTTCCAGGGTAGCGTGAATCTCCCCTCATTTACCCCCATTTCCCCCCGTTTTGCACACATTATCTACATCTTGTGTTGACCCCGCGGGAAGGGACCAAAAACAATGGCAGTCCATTGTTTTGAGGGTCGGCTCAGGCACGTAAACAAATAGGCCTGCATGTATGCAAAAGTGTATATTTAACCCTTGACCTCTTGCAAAACAAAAGGGGTTTGAATAGGGTGGGAGGTGAGAAATAGAGCCAACGCCTAGGTTTATAAATTATTGCAGCTCTCTTTTTCAATTATTACTGCGCAAATCAAAAATAAGGCTTACATTACCTTCCATTGATTGGATGTGTGTTGTAATCTCAAGTCTTTTTTAATAGTGGAAACTTAAATTAAAATATTTGCAAATTTGTTCTGGATAAAACTTAAATAAATTTAAAGGAATTTTAGAAGAAAGCTAAATTTAATTGTTGCAAATTTGGGGTTTTTATCTCAAGTCATGGCTTAATTAAATCTATATCATTTAATTGCAGAAATCTCTGTGCTAATGTCATGACTTAACTAAATCTATATCATTAAATTGCCAAATCTCTGTGCTAATGCTTAAATCTGATTGGATATTCTAGCTTTGTTATTAATTTCACTACCTATACAATTTATTTCTTTTCTATTCAAGTGCAGCCATAAATTTACTCAAAATTGAACAGGAAAACACTGTCATCGATTGGAGCCGAGCTTCTTTTGCCGGATATTGCAGTATCAATTCTCGGGGAAAGTGCAGAAGGCATAAACGAGACCTTTTTGCAGCTGTTGTGGCTACGTGATGTTTTGCCTGCTGGTCGCAACGCCGCAAAGCCCAAGTGCCGAAAAGCAAACACGAATAAATAGGGCAGAGTCCGTCCGGCCACGCCCATCAACTGAGACAAGGGAATGCCCGGAAAAACGGAATGCAAATATTTTCGCTTCATTTTGGCTGTCGTACATTCCTGGCCTTTGTTTGCTGCCACTGTTGTTGCAATTAGAAGTGTTTTCGCTGCCTCCCGGGCAAACACGCCCCAAAATCACTTAAAAGTTGGCATTTTGCCTTCATTATTGTTTGTAATGCCGTGCCAAGCGGCACATTTTTGTTATTTATTTTTTAGGAAATATAGCACAAAATAAAAAATTAAATATAATTATTTAAATATTTCTGTTTGTGATGGTTGAAATCTCGAGAATCTTCAAATGGGCAATGCTTTTCATAGAACTTTAAAACCATCTGCGGAATCTCCATGTATGCAATGCTACATGGTAAAATTTGAGGTTCTTCGAGATCAAAGAACTTAATGAGAAACGACATTTCTCCATTGTTTTTAAAGGCCTTGAGAATTTGTTGGGCTTCTAAATCATGATTAAATGGATTATCCATCACTAAGCTTGGATCAATTTTCAGTCGCTTAGCCTTTCTTTCGTATAGAGAATTCAGATCTTGACCTCTCTTCAGACTTTGTTCCGATTCAAACGAGTTTTTTAAGGCATCACATTCTAAATCTTTGGCCCTTTCCCAGGTATTGTCTTCATCGGTATAATTCAACCATTTGACGAGGTACTGAACTTCACCATTGTATTGTCTTCGATCTAAAATCTTTTCGACAGTAAACTCTTCGTCATCAATGGAGTCGTTTATAGATTCTGAGGAATCCGAAGAGGTTTCATCATTGTTTTGATTCATTTCTGTTTTCAAGTGTTATTGTTTATCAGTTCTGATTTTTGGCAGAAATTTCAAAGTACCAAAATGTTTTCAAAAGTTCTTATCTGAAATAAAAATAAATGTTAACGAATTTACTTTTTTTGAAGCCAGTTTTGATTTGACTGAGGGAGGCCACTTCAATATCTATGTTTATTTCTTTGCCAGGACATTAACATAAAGATATGATAACAAATTCCATGGAATTCATTTATTGTCCTGAAGAACAAAAAGTTGCCTTATTCTTAATGCCCACAGCTTAGGCAAACGGTATTAATAAAACCAAATCCAATATAGAGAGTGAATAAAATTGTTTGCCCGGAAATCTATTAGAGATCCCAGGATGCCAGGCAAGTCCTTTCAAACAACAACAACAACAACGACGGTGAGTGACTGAAGGAAAAACTGCGGAAAAATATCGTAAAAAATTATGCGTAAACTTGGCAAAAAGTTTGAGATACTCATACAACAAACTTTGTTGAGTTTGGTCTTTGGGTATCACGATGTTTAATGAACAAAATCTGTCTTTTTAAAGGCAAACTTTCTGTGCCACGGAAATCGTTGATCGATCAATTTATTTGGCTAAAGAGTATCAAATGTTTATTCAGTTCATTAAAAATTTTAAGAGTTGGACGATTTTTAGAAGGTATATTATGACAGGTGAACAAAGTCAGGGAAATAAATCCGTCGAGTGCTCTTGTTACCCAGAAACATAAGGTTATTTTTCCTGTCAAAGCTTTATTTTAAGGGCTCAATTCGCCACGTACCTGGTATTAAATCGGCAAAGTTATATTGCCCGAAATTAAAAGCTCGATTATGCGTGTTGACGTGGGCCAGATTTGTGGGATTGAGTCGCTTAGTGGGTGGATTTTTTAGGAGCCAGGATTTAAATGCGAATGCGGCAATCAAACTGTGCAGTGGGGCAACGTGAGCGGAATAAATCAGGCGACTTTTAGAGGGGGATGGAGTGGAGCAGTCGCTGAAGATACATAATAAAATGTTCGTCATCGTCAAGTGCAATGCAGAGGAGTCGAAAAAAGGGGGGTCAAGAGGTCAGGGGTTTGTGTACCAAAGCCATAAATGGGGGCTGGCAATTTCCGTGTGGCGAGTTTTGAAATCAGCGTCAAATCGGAAGGCAGGAAGTGGGTGGGGAAGTGGGGAAGGGAAAGTGGGGCAGGGAAAGTGGGGCAGGGGATGTGGCAATGAACGTCGAAGAGACTGCCTATGCCATCATTTCCGGCAGCCATTGATTGGTAAGGAAAAAGGGAGAAGCAGCCTGGGTAAATTCAATGTAATTGATAAGCGAACTCTGGAGCAGAAGGTCCTTTTCCACACACCTACTGCAAATACTTGGCCCAAAGACTTTGAGCAAACACACACACACACTCACACACACTCACACATACACACACACTCATATACACACACTCTCGCAGAGACACTCAATTAAGAAAACAATGGCGGCTCAGTTTGTGCGGCAATTGAGTTTTTCTTCTAGCCATCTGCTTTAGTCGTCTTTGTTTTGCTTTCGGCTTTTCCTCTTACCCCTCCCCCCCTCCCCCCGGGCCACTAAGACGCTTAGTCTTGCCACAAGCCCATTGCAGTGCTCGTCGGTTTGCGTATTTGACTAGTCCCACGATATCTCTGCCTTTTAGCCAACCCCGGGGCTTTGGCCCACTCCTTTCATCGTCATTAGCCACTGTCTTGGAGTCAATTCTGCTGTCACTTTTTGCCTCTCACTGTTGCCAGTGGTCCTTTGTTCCCGCTCCGCTTGACTTAACACACTTTGGGCTAATTTCCAGTTTTATTTGATCACCATTATAATTATTGTGTGTTTTTGACAGTATTACGGCCATAATGGCAGGAAAGTTGGCGCGGAAAGCGATTTCGCATGTGCGAAATAAGTTTTTATGATGTTACTGGAAGCGTTGTTAATATTTTAGATTGTGTTTTTATGGAAACCTAATTTATAATTAATTTTCTATCATTAAGATAAGCTTCCAAGTTGTTACTTCTTCAATAGATAAATTTAAAAATTGAATAAAGTGTTTACTAAATGACTATTTAAGATAGTAAGTAAATGTTCCTATTTTTTTTATTTAGACATATTTTGCTTTCCCAAAAGTGAGCAGTACTATTATTGTTGTTCCCACTTTTCTCCCAGATAAATTTATACACAAGCAAATAACCTTTCTATAATCAAAAACAAAAAACAAAAAGTAAATAACAGTGTGAGCTATCTCTCGCACAGATTGTCCCAATTAAAGTGTTAAGTATTTAAGGTCTTATTCCAGCTGAGTTCCATTAACTCACCAGCTCACACATGCTGCACATGAAAGTTTTTCAACACCAGGAACAATAATTCATTTATTTCAGCCAGCAGCAATTGTATATTCTGGCACTCCCATTTCTCTGGCTGGCAAACTATCTCTCGTCCTTCGCATTCAGTTGGAGGCATTGTAAGCGATTTAAAATCCAGTGCCCAAAAATATGGCAACTGGCAGATGGCAGATGGCAGCTGGCTCATGGGAGCACTGGGGCGACCTCCATGGCCAGAAAGTTGTTTCGCATATAAATGATTTTGATAACGCGCACTGACATTTTGTGACTTCATTATTCTAAAATTCAAATTATTCCGACGAACAATGGGATTCGGAAAATACAAACAGAAAAACACCGAAAGTGGGTCAGACTGTGGCTGACAATAAGTTTTATTAGCTCTCCAGACGACTGAAAAAACAGGGGAATACGATGAACTTGTGTGTATGTGTATTTCGGTGAGCAGGCACGTTACGCATACGCCACGTATGCAAATCTGAAATTTCTGACTATCTCGCCTGTTCTTTGGCCTGTCAAATAAAGAATGTTTTGGGAAGCTGCTGTTGATAAAGGTTTTTACCCGGCAAAAAAACCAAGAAGACTGGATTAACTAATGGGCATGGCTCACGACGTCAAAGGCACTTTCCCAGTTCATCGGGCACACAAACACTCTCCGCATAATTTATGACTGCAAATTTATATCATTTCTTTTGAGACAGACAATTGCCAAGACACTAATAAAATTTATTTTTCGCATATAACTTATGAAAGGCAATATGGCGCGAAAACTTAATGAAAAATGGTTGCTCAGCAGTGCGACTGAAACGTGTTTGGGCTCCTTTGGCCCCTTTTGTCCCCTTTTGCCCCCTTTTGGCCAATTCCTTTTGGCCAAGCAGCTGTGACCAACTAATAACCCGGGGGCGTGGCTGTGACTAAACGTGCAGCAAAAAAGTTTTTACATAATTTTTCTCCACTCATTTCTTGTGCCCCCTTTTTGTGTGTGTCGCAACATCCACTGAAATTTTTATAAAGCTGATGTTCAGCTTACGGACCAAAGCCAAAGCGGAAATCCTTAGTTTCCTTATGACAACGACATCCTGGCGCACAAGCCAAAAAGGAAAAAAAAAACGGGGAAAAATGGCAGCTCAAAAAAAAATAGCAGAAACAGTGGAAAAGTTTCGCCAGTGGAACATTTTTTATTAGATTGCGTTGCAGTCACTTAATGCCTCGGATCGCAGTCTCGCCTCAACTTGCCCTTGGCAAATTGCCGGCTTCCGTCTAGAGATTTCCACTTTTGGCCGGAAACGATGGCATATGGGCCATCGATATCGGTTGGTGGGTTATTAATTGATAGGGCGCTCATCGGTTGTCCGACTGCATTTCGCTGGCAACTTCATCCAGTCATTTATATTAATCAACTGAAAAGTCTGATTGAAAATTTTTAACACCATCAATCAACTTGTGGCGGCTCCAGGCAAACTTGCCAACTTTTGGCAAAACTAAACAATATGCGATATAGTGGTGTTGCGGCTTCATCTGTCTTCGGGGAGAGAAAATCAAAATATTTGCCCAACTTAGTTTTCAGCAAAGTTATCAATAAGCACACAACATCAAAAGCAAACAACCATAAATAAAATTATGAGAAACTCTTGGAAACTTTTATGAAATGTGTAAAATTAAATAAAATACTTAAAATTATAATAAAGTACTTAACAATTTGAGATTTTAATATTAATATTTGAAAGGAAAAATTAAATATAGTTTTATATTTCTTTGGTAATGTAAAAAACACAATGCTTTAAAATGTCTTAGTTTTAAAGTTATACCAAATTAAGGAAATATATTTTTCATAACCTAAAGTAGATATATTTCCCAACTTTTAACCTAGTGTAACAAAAATAATACTTTAAAATGTCTTACTTTTAAAGTTATACCAAATTAAAAAAAATATATATTTTTCAAAACCCAAAACTGATATATTTCCCAACTTTTAACCTGTTTTAAAAAATGTAAGCTTGATCGGTTACAAACTTAAATTGCTCACCCTTCCAAGATATGCGTTCGCCACTTTGCAAACTCCCAAAATAACTTATGCAACCTCTTGAAAGGGCAACACGAAAATATGAAATTCCTTTTGTAAACTTTTATCAAAAACCAAAGCCCAACACAGTGGTAACTTTGTCCCCTTCCTTGGTTTAAGCCAACTGTTCTCTGTGCTCTGGTCTCTTAACAATTTTCGTGTATTTTACCCAAGTGTATAATGTAATTTGGTCTGACTTCGGAACTGTGACAAGTTGCAAAATTTCACAACATCGATATAAATTCCATCTTGATCAACGTCCGCCTATTTGGGCCATGTGGGCCATAAACGAAGCCATCGACATGGCCAGTCATATCTTGGGGGCCAAATGGATGGGAATTGCCCGTAATAAAACGCATAAAGGGGATCTCCGCAAATTGGAAATTCTGTTGCAGTTTTTATGTGCCCATCTCTCTGTCGCATTGCAATTTGGGGCATTGTCTTCCATCTGGGGCCATGCGGTTCATTAGATGTAATGGAAGTGCAAGTTGGCTTTTTATGGCGACTGGAGGCGGCACTGCCATTAATATTAATCACACTTAAGCAGTTTAAGTTATTCAAAAAGTCATTCCCACAACTGCAAACTATGATTACTGCCCATCTTGGAAGGGTTCTCAGTTAGGATTCCTTTTATCCTAATGTGATTCGCTGGGGACAGTCCACCTGGGACACAAAGATGAGTTGGGTCGGGTCACTTGAATGCTCGTAGTACATTTACCAAAGTGCTAACATTTTATTTGCAAATAATCCTGTATTCTTTCAATTTAAATTTTGATTGTTGTGAATTTTTTATTTGTATAATTTACATTAAAATGAAGTTCTTAGTGCTGGAGACATTTAACATTTAGTTTTCCCCACTAACTAAGCCCAACTAAAGTGGCAGTGAAAGGCACACCTTTTAGCCCCTTCTTTAACCCCCTCAATCTAAATAAATGTAGGCGGCAGGGCATGACAAGAGCGCGAAATGCGTAACAACTCGCATCGCATTTGCAAATGTCGAAAATTTTCAAAAGGCAAACCGTTTTATTGCCACCTGAGTGCACCTCTATATTCATTTCACTGAAAATCCGCATGGAAAAGGTGGGCATACAACTAGGCAAGGTAAACAGGCTGATTCATAGTAATTACTTTAAAAAAATAGTACATTCCATGATATATAATACATATATAGGCAAGAATAAACTGCTTAAATTTAAAGATTAAATGAAATTTATATTATTTATTTAAAGAGCTTAAAATCTAACCCCTTTTTTTTCTATTTTGTAAAATAAATTTTTTTAAATTTTTGGGACTCCCATGACTTAAAGTCTTCAGTATAATAAATAGTGACATGTGTTCTTGGTAACCCGTTGTAGATATTGCATTTCTGTAAAGGCAGTGGACGTCGGAGAAACGTTTTAAATCCGAAAGTGGAATCTCTGATGAATTATTGCTGGCCAAGGTGTTGTCTGTTGGCCATAATTCCTCGGTGGTATCTTCGCACGGTGATCCCTCGGAGCTTCCATAGTTTTTCGGGGTCTTTCAACGGACGACGACATACTTTGCACATGCTTGTGAATGTGAATGACATTTTGGCATATTTTCGCCTTTTATATGGGCCTTCGGTCCATCCTGGTCTTTGCTTTAAGGAAACAGCTGCCAACTGGTTTTCCCATTCGTTTTGGGCCAAATTTGAAGGATGTGATGGGGTGGCGATGGCGATGGCGATGGGCTTGTTGTGGTTGTTGGCCGGCTTTTGAATTGTGCGCCGGAATTCCAACTATGTGTTTGACTGGGCCAACAGCCCAGTTCCCTTGGATCCCTTGGCCTGGCCTTCCTCGATTTCCTGGCTGCACGTGTGCTGGCTGCACGTGTGCTGATGAGTGGCAGTGGCTCTGGATGACTCTGGTATCTGGTATCTGGTTTATGGTGTATAGTATCTGGTGGATAATCTGGGCGCCGGCTTGTTTGCTGATATGCATTCCATATACTCACACTTGCAGGTAACAATCAAAGTCATGTTGACGTTCAATTTGGTCGCTGTTGATTTGTGTCGTTGGAATTTTCCCTTTCCTCACTTTTTTGCGGCCCTTTTTCGGTTTTCTCCAGTTTTTCTCCTTTTGTTTTTGGACCTGACCTCGTTCTTGGTCCTGTCCAGTTACGCAACTACTATACGTTTTTTCCGCTTTTTTGTTGTGCGGGTGTTTTTCCACTTGCGCTGCTTTATCCAGGGCGGAAAAAAATTGTTTACCCGTGATTTATGGCGCGGAATTTGTGCTTACGTGGCAATGCAGCAGCGACTCCTCTTCACCTGGTTCCAAAGCACTTTAGCCCGTCGTCATGTCAGATCTGCTAATGCCTTGAAAAATTTGCTCACTTCCTGTCGGGATCATTTGTTTGGGCCAAGGATTTCATTTCGTTGCCCACTCGGTATTTTCCGGAGTTTCATCCATCATCTGTTCACTTCGTAGCGTTGGACGTTTACAATCGGTGCTTTGGGTGTTTACAATGTAAGCAAAACGAATATCGTAACTATTTTAACAAGGAAACTAATTTTAATTTACAAAATCTAAACAAATCAAAAATTCTTCAATACACTATAAGTATGCTAATGAGCTCCATAAATTAATCTGAATTAGTTGATTTAGATATTATGCTTTTAAAACTACTTAAAACTAATTTAAATTCCCTAGACTCACTTGGCCAAACTAAAGTGATGGTATCATTTGATTAATTATAGATAATTAAATTATTTCAGTCTACTTCTTTTTATATTATAAACTTTTGATACCATTTGCTGATACTCCATTGAACTACAGTATATTATAAATTATACATTTGAAGTGGATTACGTTTCTAATGCCAGTGAACTGCGAAAGGAATACATTTCAACGAGTTTATTTATGCAGGCGATGGGATTTATAGACCTCAACCGAGCTGGCGATTATCATATTTCATTGTTTGGCCAAATAGCAGGCACAAATGTTTATGGCCGGGCCAACTGGCATCATTTATCAGCTGCAAGCCAAAGCCACTTAATGGCAGCGGCTGACACGCCTTTTTCCTACAAATCTCCCCACCGCCCACCGCTTAGGGTCCTCTATTTCCCCAGTTTCCCAGCTTTCCCATTTCCCCAGTTAGTCGGCTCAAAAGTCAAACCGCAGCGAGGCACTGAGATTTAAGCATATAAAACAGAGCATTATTTGCAGGCGGTAACTGCTAATGCAGGATTTTAAGTGGAAGTGAATAAGGCGCAGAATAGTTGGAGTGGGCGAGGGCAGAAGTACGCTCTTCATAAATCCAGGCAAAGCACATTAAAATATTTCAAAGATTCGCGCCCAAAAAAGAAGGGGGGAACCAAAGCTATGTTAAGCGGCTGTGGCTGCATTTGAACAAAACGCTGAGCGTTGGAAAAATGCAAAAGAAATACACAAGATAATAGAAATGCAATGCTCTGGAAAAAAGGAAAAACAGCAGACTGCAGCAGGGAAAAGCGAAAAGGGACAACACACGGAAAAATGTGGGGGAACTGCTAAAAAGAAGCCGAGCAACTAAATTTCGTACAGATAGAGGGAAATAGCAAAAATAACTTGGTTGTGACTGCATGTGGGTTATGCACATAAAGGGCCGCTGGATTAGCCAGCCAGTTTAATTGACTCACTGATTTTAAAAGTAAGCTTTTTCAACTATTTTAACAAATTTTTATTTGAAGTGAGAAAAAAGAAGTCAGAAAGTTGTTGAAATAAAGACTATATATGTTATATTTTTAGGAGTATTGAGGCAATTATTCCCAATTATTATTAATGATTTTAATTAATTTAAATCAAAAGTGTTTTTTATAAAGATGATTGCCTTTTGTAATACGTTTTATTTAAATAACTTTATTTAATTGCATCAAAATAAAAGCAAAATAAGCTGAAAGGAGCATTTTTAAAAGAATTTATTATAATTTACAAATTCTTCTATTTTAAAACATATTTTTCAAATAGAAATAATAGTTGCTTATTTATTGAGAATATGTCTGTTAATTTTTAGTAGAATTAAAAGCTGTAGTGCCTTCAAAATAATGTAATTAAAATGTCATGCTGTTTGTTTGCTGAACAACAGCCAATAAATTGCTTAGAACTTGCACAAGCTATGAATTTCGAATTACGGAAGCTCCACTGTTTGATGAATGCATTCCTCCAGAAAATCCATTTGAAAATGATTTACGCGCTAGCACAAATGCTTAGAAGCGCATTATTTGAATGGTGGCTGCGGCAAACAATGGCATTGTGCACTACTCTTTGCAATGGCAATTGCAACAAGAATAATTGACAGCATTTCTGTGGCGCAGTGGTGGCTCATTAAGCCGAATTTCATGTAGTGGTCTGTGGTCTTGCCTCCGGTCGGTTCACTCTAACGAACTGCCACTGTAGACATATGCGAAAGAAATGTGCGACATGCATATGGAATTTGGAATCGTCTATGTGTCAACTGCGTGGCAGTATTTTGAGCGTGATATCGTTTGTCTTTTTATGCCTTACGGCCCTGTGAATAACCCAGTTTCAAAGGAGAATGCTGCACGTATTTCTACTAGTTTATGTTGAATGGCACCTAAAGAATATGCTGTGTAAATTGTCCAAATTACAATAAATTGGCACATTCAAGTGCTCGAGTACATGCGAATAATAATGCCATTTAATAGCCCTGACATGAGAATGCAGATGTGGTTTTGAGGACATTAACTAAACCACCGAACTGAAGTTGGCCATATAAGCCAGCTAATTGTGGCGAGTATCCAAAGCAGCTTGAGGCCATTGTGAAATATCTCCGCGTTAATGATTGGCCCCTTTCGAGTAATGAAAATGGAAGCCTTTAAGCACATAATTAATGATCAAACGCATTTCGGAGAGGCCATTCTTTAGCGCATTCATATTTCTGGTAAATGAAAAAATTTATGCGAGGTTAATTAATTTTAACGAGCCAAACGACAAGCGGCAAGGACTTTTCGCTTCGGCTGACAAACGACAGGCAATAACAGCAACAATATGAAGTAATAAAAATGCGGCAAGCAAATGCTTGTGTATAGTAATTACCAAGTGGTTTTCCATGTTTCCAGCGACCTTGTGCCCAGACCGGTTAATGGGGGCTACCCCCCATAAACAGAAAAAACGACGCAAAAAAAGGGAAAATGGAAAAGGAGAGAAAACCAAACAAAATGGTCGCCAGCTGGAGTTCAAAATTTGATGTCGTAAATCACACACGTAAATTGTGACACTCGTTAATATTAACGCTCGAATGTCACTCTCATCTTGCTTTTATATATGTGTTTTTGCCGAGTTTCGAGCCCGCTGTTCCCGACATTTATCACGGGGATTCGCTTTAAGTAGGCGTTTCACCTAATCTATGTCAATTAAAAGGGAGGTGAAAACAGACATATTTTTAAGTTTATACACTCATACAAAATTATTTTAAATTTGTGGACCGAAACTTAACGTACATCTTTAATGAAATTGTTTATAAAATAATGAAAACAAAAATGTTAATTTTATAAAACATAAAAGAGAGTCGAAGATAAAGCTAATAATTGTTTGTTTCGGCATAATTTGTAAAACAAATGTATATCAATTTGATACATTTAACTAAGATTGTTATTCTACACAATTTCTTCTTTCCGTGTAGTTTGTTTTTTAGAATGTGTGAAAACACAAAAAGCCTTTTTTAAGCCAGATACGTGACCCGAAAAAGAGAAACAAACTAAATTAATTAGCGACAAAAGATTGTTGCTAAAGTGCAACTTTCACCCGTTTCAGTGGGTAATAGTTGAAAAGTTTTTCTCCTCTAATGAAAAATGTAAGTTTTGTAAGAACAGAAACTATAAATAACAAAATACCTGAAGGAGACCCGCGAAAATTTCATTAGAACATTTTCTTAAAACAAAAGTGTCGTGAAAGTTTCTGGGTCACACGGCGTACGACTGTGTGTGAGTTTTTGGGGCTTGTATTTATATACATATATGGGAAAGCACTTTGTTCCACTTGAAAAGTTGGAAAAGGCAACCACCGTGACCGAAGAAAAGTTGTCGATTGTTTGGTAATTTTTTCTGCCAGCTGCTGCAACCCAAATCATACGATGCTGTTGCCAAATTAACACTTTAATTGAACTTAATGTTAGGCAGTAACAATCAATCAGTCACTCCCACGATGCGTTGATTTTTTATGTAACAAACTTAGACGAATCTCATGCATTTCTGTAACCTTAGGCCCTTTGGGTGATTGATGGTCTAATTGATTGATTACCTCGATATGTGTCAGATGCCCCAGAGTGTGATAATGCCCATTTAAAGTTTATACTTTTATTGTGCTTATGCAAATTTGATTGGAAATGTTTTCACTGACTACACTTTGCATGCGAAATGATAATGATGTGAAACACAAACAATAGCTGTTGTTATATAAACCATGGCAGATTTCAAATATTTTGCATGCTGTTCAATAAACAAACACGTAAATATAAATAATTGCCAATGCATTTGCAGTAAAATTTTATTGAAAACGCACACATGAGGATAACTCGCGTATAAATAGAAAGCAATATGCGATTGTGTGTGATGAGGTCCACAGAGAAATCCAATATTGACTGTGCAAAAGTATGTCTCGTTTGAGATTTATCGATGTGTCAGGTTGAAATTTACCGGCTAATTTGAATTAGATTCCTTTGTTTCTCTATTTGTTGGTATATATTTATAGCCCCATAATTTGGCTTTGAACTTGTTTAATTGAAATCACATGTTAACCAGGTGGGCCAAAATTCCTGTGTTTAATGCCGCAATTAAAAGACCATTACGAGCCATAAATCTGTTTGAAATGTAAATGCTCTGCAGCTTGAGCATGCATATAGACAGACCCGCATCGAGCTCAACCCTTTTAAGCTGGCTCACATGGCGTACACGCAATACGCAAGCAGTACTTCTTTCTCGGTTTCACTGCATACTTTGCGGCGCCCCATGTGTAATTAATTACCGATTCCTCTCCTTTTCGGAACTCAAGCGGAAAAACGTTCCCATACCTCTGCCGACTGCCGCATAAACACCGACATTAATCAAGTTTTGTTGCAAATTAATTTGCCAATGGTTTCGTTGGGCTGATAAATTAGTCGCCATAAATTAGAGGGCTCTGGTCTGGCCAAAGCCAAAGGCTCATAAGCTGTCAGGCCTGGCATAATTGTCAACAGCCTGGCGAAATTGGCACAATCGAATCGAACGCCAGCCAATCGCAGATCATTTACACTTGAGCAGTTTCCAAGAATCAGTTCGCCAGCTGGCCCATTGCCAGTCTGCCAGTGGGCGTTTTCAGTGGGTGGCGCAGGCCGAGGTCAGAGTGCCGTCATTTATCAAATTTAATTACAGTAGGTGCCGGGGCTTGACTTGGCCAAGTCCTGGTCGCGTGCCCTGCCTTTGCCTTTGCCTTTGCCTTTGCCATTCGTTCAACTTTGCCAGGCTCTCGAAATTAACGCAAATTAATGCAAGCAAAGTTGCCCGTTTCTGCTCACGTAGGCAAACTTGGCGACGTGAAGTTTATGGAGCTAAATGTGCTTATTGAATTTGTACATCGCTATCTATGAATACTTAATATTGCTTTTAATAAGAACGCCCAGAACTATTTTCCTAATGAATTCTGCTAAAGTTTCTCCACACAGGGAAAAAGTTGAAATATCATTTCCATAATACCAAACTATTGGTTTCTTAATTGATTCGAGCAAAAACATAGTTTCGATATTTAATATTCCTTTTTCCATTTATTCTTTGCATAAAATAATGAAAGAAACGTTAAAACTTTATGTACGTTTTAAAAGGTTTTTAAATAGAACAAAAATTTATTGTCAAATAACTTGTAAATAGATATTTTATATTAATCATTCTCGAGTTGTAAATGAAAGTTAATTGTTTCTGTTGCTCTTCTTTGTTTCTTATTATTTTCAATAAATTGTCACTTTGTTTTAATGGTCTCTTTGTTTGCTGAAGCCGAAGTGGAGTAACCTCATACCATAACGCATCATGCCCCATCATGATTCCTGACTCATGAGCTCAACTACACAGTTTGACACTGGGCATGGAAGTGCAGGTCCTAATGGCTTACCCATACCCACAGTTCGGTCCAGAGGCAATATCCATAAGTCCATTGAGGGCACTGCCTGTTCCCTTGAGCTGTCGTTTTCGGTGTCAATTACATGTCGACATGCCCACAGCTGCCGATGCACAAGAGGATGCCATGTAACCATTCCGGAGAGCTGGCCGTCCACTCAGTCCTCCGTTGAACAGGACCACTGCAATCGTTTGACAATTCATAACGTGTCTTAGAAGACAAGCAATAAACGTATTTCCCTAAGTGAAATGTACATGAAGCTCTTGTTATGGGTAGTCTTTATATTCTAAGGGCATAGTTGCGTTCTATAGCTGCAAATTCCAATGCAGATTTTTAGAGAATCAACCCACAAGTCTTTAGAGGTATGCCAATTTAGAATCGGATTAAATTTGGTAAAGTTATGGACTGTAGAAGTCCAAGTGAGGGTTACCTTTGTACAAGACATCGGAAACATAGAAATAACTAACATGAAAATGGGTCAAAAATTTGTCTAACGCTAAAATGAAAATTTTGAATGCAGTTTTTTA
This sequence comes from Drosophila rhopaloa, assembly GCF_018152115.1. Taxonomy (NCBI): domain Eukaryota; kingdom Metazoa; phylum Arthropoda; class Insecta; order Diptera; family Drosophilidae; genus Drosophila; species Drosophila rhopaloa. Next base: position 1,764,667 of record NW_025335047.1, read on the forward strand.
GAGAATCAACCCAGAAGTCTTTAGAGGTATGTAACTTTAAGATCGGATTAAATTTGTTAAAGTTATGTACTGTAGAAGTCCAGTTAATGGACACCTTTTTACAAGACATCGGAAACTTAGAAATAACTAACATGAAAATGGGTCAAAAATTTGACCAACGTTAAAATGAAAATTTTGAATGCAGTTTTTTAGAAAATCAACCCAGAAGTCTTTAGAGGTATGCCACTTTAAGATTGGATAAAATTTGGAAAAGTTATGGACTGTAGAAGTCGAATCAATGGTCACCTTTGTACAAGACATCGGAAACTTAGAAATAACTAACATGAAAATGGGTCAAAAATTTGACCAACGCTAAAATGAAAATTTTGAATGCAGTTTTTTAGAGAATCGACCCAGAAGTTTTTAGAGGTATGCCACTTTAAGATCGGATTAAATTTGTTAAAGTTATGGACTGTAGAAGTCCAGTTAATGGACACCTTTTTACAAGACATCGGAAACTTAGAAATAACTAACATGAAAATGGGTCAAAAATTTGACCAACGTTAAAATGAAAATTTTGAATGCAGTTTTTTAGAAAATCAACCCAGAAGTCTTTAGAGGTATGCCACTTTAAGATTGGATAAAATTTGTTAAAGTTATGGACTGTAGAAGTCCAGTTAATGGACACCTTTTTACAAGACATCGGAAACTTAGAAATAACTAACATGAAAATGGGTCAAAAATTTGACTAACGCTAAAATAAAAATTTTGAATGCAGTTTTTTAGAGAATCGACCCAGAAGTCTTTAGAGGTATGCCACTTTAAGATCGGATTAAATTTGTTAAAGTTATGGACTGTAGAAGTCCAGTTAATGGACACCTTTTTACAAGACATCGGAACTTAGAAATAACTAACATGAAAATGGGTCCAAAATTTGACTAACGCTAAAATGAAAATTTTGAATGCAGTTTTTTAGAGAATCGACCCAGAAGTCTTTAGAGGTATGCCACTTTAAGATCGGATTAAATTTGTTAAAGTTATGGACTGTAGAAGTCCAGTTAATGGACACCTTTTTACAAGACATCGGAAACTTAGAAATAACTAACATGAAAATGGGTCAAAAATTTGACTAACGCTAAAATGAAAATTTTGAATGCAGTTTTTTAGAGAATCGACCCAGAAGTTTTTAGAGGTATGCCACTTTAAGATCGGATTAAATTTGTTAAAGTTATGGACTGTAGAAGTCCAGTTAATGGACACCTTTTTACAAGACATCGGAAACTTAGAAATAACTAACATGAAAATGGGTCAAAAATTTAACCAACGTTAAAATGAAAATTTTAAATGCAGTTTTTTAGAGAATCAACACAGAAGTCTTTAGAGGTATGCCACTTTAAGATTGGATTAAAATTGGAAAAGTTATGGACTGTAGAAGTCCAGTTAATGGACACCTTTTTACAAGACATCGGAAACTTAGAAATAACTAACATGAAAATGGGTCCAAAATTTGACTAACGCTAAAATGAAAATTTTGAATGCAGTTTTTTAGAGAATCAACCCAGAAGTCTTTAGAGATATGCCACTTTGGAATCGGATTAAATTTGTTAAAGTTAAGGACTGTAGAAGTCCAATTAATGGTCACCTTTTTACAAGACATCGGAAACTTAGAAATAACTAACATGAAAATGGGTCAAAAATTTGACCAACGCTAAAATGAAAATTTTAAATGCAGTTTTTTAGAGAATCAACCCAGAAGTCTTTAGAGATATGCCACTTTAAGATTGGATAAAATTTAGAAAAGTTATGGACTGTAGAAGTCCAGTTAATGGACACCTTTTTACAAGACATCGGAAACTTAGAAATAACTAACATGAAAATGGGTCAAAAATTTGATCAACGCTAAAATGAAAATTTTAAATGCAGTTTTTTAGAAAATCAACCCAGAAGTCTTTAGAGGTATGCCACTTTAAGATCGGATTAAATTTGTTAAAGTTATGGACTGTAGAAGTCCAATTAATGGTCACCTTTTTACAAGACATCGGAAACTTAGAAATAACTAACATGAAAATGGGTCAAAAATTTAACCAACGTTAAAATGAAAATTTTAAATGCAGTTTTTTAGAGAATCAACACAGAAGTCTTTAGAGGTATGCCACTTTAAGATTGGATTAAATTTGGTAAAGTTATGGACTGTAGAAGTCCAATTAATGGTCACCTTTTTACAAGACATCGGAAACTTAGAAATAACTAACATGAAAATGGGTCAAAAATTTGACTAACGCTAAAATAAAAATTTTGAATGCAGTTTTTTAGAGAATCGACCCAGAAGTCTTTAGAGGTATGCCACTTTAAGATTGGATAAAATTTAGAAAAGTTATGCACTAAAGATTGGGATAATGTAATTTTATTTGTTTTAATTTAGTTAATGATGATTTTAATTCATTTCGGTTCTATCCTTTCAGTTGACTATTTCCCATAGCTGTCATATGTATTTTCGCACAGGTCACGAAAGCTTAAATTTTCGGTAGGACTGCAAGGGTATTAAAACTTTTGCTCTCCGAAGTTTTCTTACTTCCTCGTTACATTTTAATATGTAAGTTGCGTAATGTTTGGCTTGACTCTGAAATTCAATTTTTAGATTTTCCGCAAACACAAGTCCAAGATGCCGGGCAGCCAGGGCCTAAGTTTGTGGCCAAGTGTTGTAATAAATACCGAGTCCGGCGGAAGGGGACTTCCAATCGATAAAAGTTTATGGGGGATGTAAGTGTGTGAAAAGGGGAGGGGAAGTGCCGGCATTCCCATCCATGTCTTGTAGTTTTTATCGCTTGTTCGCTTGATTATCCACTCGGATTTGCTTCCTGCAGCAGATGTGTGGGCATGTGGCTGCAGCAGTGGCAACTGCAGCTGCCATTGTTTGCCACGTGTACAGTGGACACTTGGACAGTGGACACTGTGAAGCATCGACATAATGGCCGGACGATAAGTGTGTTGGACAGGCGCAGCTTTGCCCTTGTAAATAAATGACAATACATCCGGCTTCCGGTTGCCGGTCGATGTTTGCCATTGTGTTTGTGGCAAGAAGCATAAAATGCAAGTGTCGTTGCTGCTGCTGTTTGCCATTGCATTAGCCCACATTTGCTGTGTGTTTTGGCCACTTTCAGTTATCGGACGTCGGGCTAAAAATTATTGCCTGGCACACAAATCGTTTTCCCACAAACGAAATCCGACATTTGCATTTTGGATCATGGATGGGGCTTTTAATCTTCGGTCTTAAGAAGCCCAGCCCAGATGCTTGTGGCACGTCCGAATTGGCAACTCATTAGCATTTGCCCCTTTGTCTATGTGGCAACTGCGATGTGGGTCAACTGGGTCACCGAAAGGTGAACCTGACAATGATGAGGGCAATCTAGGGAAACCAATTGAGTATCACCCCAGATGATGCGCCACTTTTTGAGTTGGGCCAACCTCGCTGATGTGACATTTAGATGGACTCGTTTGAACTTTAACTGGAAATATTTTCAGCTTGTCAAGCTTATCTTTAATGGTTCTGAGGATTGGGAAAATCTTTCTAAACCTAAGTTCTTTCACCTTTTTTTTATTACCTATTTATTTTTATTGGCAGGGGAACATCTTATTTTATAGCGAAATTGAAAATGGGCAGTAAAAATAATTCGCAAAGACCGCATATTTACTTCAAGTATTTTACGATCTGTGTACTTTGTTTAATTTTCAAGCAAGTAGGCAAAAATTATAGAGAGCCATAAAATGGCAAAGAACCAAGAATAAAACATATTTTGTCCATATAATGCCTGTTTAGCCTTGCGGATACAATGTTTTTGGTTTTTGTTTCGTACTAATCAATTTTATATTTTTCTTTCATGGTAAAAGCATTTTCTTGTATATAGTTTGATTCAGAGTTCGTGATTAATTAAAAGTTTTGGCTAAAATTGAAGAGGCCTTCGGCGTGGTTTCATATCTAAACCAATTTGTCCTTGATTGTGGCTGGCTCTCACATAGATGATATGTAGACTGGCCTTTGGCCGCATCAGCTTAATGCATTACGTATACGCCCCGCGGCCAAAAAAATGCCCAATATATATATATACCCACAAATGGAGAGCTCACTTTTTGAAGGATGAAGCCTCGTTTTATACAAAATTCCTGTTGCCATGGCTTGCATTCTGCCACAAAGTGCACTGCCAAAAAGTGTTTTCCCACTCCTCGCTTTGTGAATCTTGGCTGCTGGCAGGGATTGGGCTCGGGATCGGAATAGGGATAGGATGGGGGATGGGGGATGAAGAGGTGCCATCGGGGTCGTGGGATTCGCAGTGAGCCGCTGCTGAAAGCTGATGCCTGCTGCATGCCACACAGTGCAGAGTGCAGAGTGCAGCGTACAGAGCGTTCACTCTTGGAGGGAAAATCAAATTTCAGACATTATAACATTTTTGTTGCCGGTCGGATTTTTTGAGGTCCCAAAGCCAGCATTGATGAAATTGCATTTTGATAATGGAGCAAAGGCAGCCAGGCTGCACCCTCTCTATATATAGAGTAACTTTCGGTGCTCATTCAATGCGGCAAGTGAAGCGAAAGCAAAAGCGAGAGCTCAACCTCCGGTTTTTTTTTTTTCGGGGGGACTGACAAAACACCTTGGCTTAATAATTGAAGGCCATGTTTGGCAAATGCATATGAGACCCGAAAGTTGCTCCGGGCCTCCTTTCGATTTCGCTTTCCCAAGAAAAGTGTCTCACATTGCACATTCCCTGATCACCTGCGTTTCTTTGCCATTCACTTGACTGAACTTCTCACTTTCCTTCATTGTGCGCCAGAAATTTAATTTGAAATCGAATTAAAGCGCTCTTGAATAATTCATTTGTTTGCGACTTTAACGCCTCTCCGTATTGAATTATTTTGCAATGCAACTGGCGCTTGTCGTTTGATAAGTCACGACTCTGTAATTAATGTCGCAAAAATGTTCAAGTGGATTTCGCAATCGAGTTCGTGACCAGAATCGTTGATGATTTTAATGACGGAATGCTGAAAGGATTTATTGAGCTTACTAGATACATTTTAACGAGGACAGCACGGAGCAAAGATAACGCTGGAAATCTTATAGCTCATTTGCATACCAATAACCATTAAGTGATTTTATGTTATTACCCAAGAAGACAACAAATTTAGTTAATACATTGGAATTGTGAAAAATTGTGCATCATTCCAGTGAATGCATTAGGAAAAGCCGTCGAGGACACATGCACACATGATTTGAGGCAAATCATCGTCTTCCTTCAAAAGATCAAGATGCTGACGTCTTGTCCGTTGCCCCCGAACACTTGAAATGTTCATAAATGGCTAAAGGACGATGCGCATCCTGGGTGCACTCACACACACACACTCAGACATAACGCACCCATACACTCCCACAATTCAAAGTTGCCATTGCCACTCATGACGTCGAAGCTGGTTTCCCTGCTCCTCAAGATTTTCATACCGCTGAAGTGGGTATTATATTATTGCTAAAACACTTTTCGACCAATGAAGTAGTCATTCATGAGTTCTAGAAAATTAATGTTTAACAGTTGAGTTCTGCAATGCTTAGTTTTTACACTACCCAGTCCAAAAAGTAGTTTTAAATTCTTTAAATTTGATAGAGTTTTTTATTGTGAAAATTTAATAATAATAAAAATTGCTTAGAAACTATTGTAAACTATTGTTTTTCTTATATTGTAATTAATCTGATTAATCTACTTGTATATTCTATAAATGTGACAAAATAATCTGTATATTAATTTTGAAATAAATGAAGTGCCAACCAAGAATAAATAGAATTACTTATCGATAGTAGATTTTAAAGGAAGAAGATCCTTCTACTTCCCAACTGCGTCAAAACTTAAAGGGTATTACCCGCTTCGAACCCTTTAGCTAGTTCTCCAATCTTGTTTTCCGTTTTTTCTCCGTTTTTGCAATGGCAGTACTTTCCTGTCATTACCACTTTTTCCCTATTTTTTGTGCAACTTGCGTCTTTTAGTTTTTTAGACGTCTTTTTCTTCACTTTGCTGTCACTCGCATGCAAAATTGAAATCATCAACGTCGTCATCAGTGGCTGTCTGCTTGAGTTGACTTGGTCTTGGGTACAAAGTGCAGGCTTGGGTTCGTTTTTGGGTTTGGGTTCGGGTAAGACGGTTGTTCAAATCACAACTAAGCAGAAGAGATGATATAACTGGCTTAAGTGAAAGTAGCACACTGGCAATGGAGGAACTTTTCCCCGGCTGTCTCAAGATTATTGCTCTGCTCAACGTTTTTCGTGTTTTCCTTTGGTCCAACTTTTGGCCTAACAACCAAATAACATGCCGAGCTGCATTTGGCCCGACGTGCTCGACAGACCATAGCCACGCCCACCTAGCCCTCCCCCGCCCCCGCCCGTCGTTGCACACATTTTTTGTTCGCATTTCATTTTTAAACTAGGCCAGATGCATAAATCTCTGCAAGTGACTCGTTGAAGAAGGAAAGCTGAAAGGAAATTAAGTTTACTGAAATTTCGGTGGTACATCAGGCCGATTGCATAAGAAATGATGACAACGTCTGTAATTTCATTCCCCCTAGTTGATCCCATGTCAGCCTGTGTTTTTTCTTAGTGATTATCCCCACATTATCTATACTAGCCACATTACTTAGCCCCCAAACGCATTTGGTGACATCGCATAACATAATGAGCTTACCCTTTCAACACTTCTTGGGGTCACTTGTGGCGTTACTTGGCCTAAAGGACATAAGTGGCACAAATTATGCACAAACAGTGGCAAAGAAAACGCAGGGCAAATGATATTATTGCTATAATATGTAAGGTGTCGTCTCATTTTAATAAGACAACATTTGCAGCAAATGGGAGCAGGGATAATATGTGGACTACACGGACAAAAAATAAGTTAAGCATCATTTAATTTTAAGAATATTAATATCATTAATATCATTTATCGTTAAAGAATAAAATGAGTCAAAAGAACCATACGAGCTTATAGTGATGAATTCATCTTTTGATAATATCTAACTTTTGTTATATATATTTTGAATACCAAAAAATGATTTGGGTACCATAAAATATTCGTAGTTACTTTTATTTTAATAAATCTCAAAGAGATTTCCCCTCCACTCTTTGCTAAGAAGTGCAAAACTATGACGTACCTATCAGATACACTCTTTTTGTTCACAATTGTTTTTCCTGAGTGTGGCAAAGTGCAGTGGGAGGTCCATTACAGTGGTCACTATCGCAGGACCTGTTACATAAACAATGAGCTGCCAATGTGCGGTGCCAGCTGCAGATGTCCTGGAAAATGCAGCTACCAACGGGCGATAAGCACGCAAAGTCGTTAAGTGCTGCGGAATGGCTTAGTCGGGTTTCAGGACCCGGATTGTTGCACATCGTCCTGCCGGCCGCTGCCACGGCACTCGGCTCAATCGATTAAGCGGTTTAAGTGCCCCATAAGCTGCCTCGGCTGACTGCCTTCCGCTGTTGCAGCTGCACCTGCTGCTCCTCCTGCTCCTCCTGATCCTGCATCCTGTTTTCTTGTGGCCTCCTGGTGTGAACACGTGTTTTGTATTGCCAGTGGTTGCATGCTGCATTGGTAGTTGCAGGTGGCAGGTGCATTGTTGTGGGGCTGCGGCCAAAGAATAACACTCACTCACACACGACGCACACCCCAGGGTAATTATTGAACATGTTTATTATTTGCCTAATGGGCCGCAAGGCGTTGCCAAGCCTCATTTTTCAATTTACTCGAGAGTTTAAAAGGGGGTGTTTTGAGGGAGCAGTTTATGTCCTTGCCACAGGACTATCTTTGTCATGTGTGTGTGTGTGTAAGACTTGGTGTCCCCTGCTTATGTTGTCGTAAACTTTAATGTCAGCCATATGTGAGTATATATGCTAAAAACCAACTTGTGCAGTTACTTGGGTCTGTAACGTAATGTTCTACGTTGTACGATGTGTTTTATGTTTATTTATTCGTAGCCAGGCAGAAATATGGTGCCCCTTGCTGAACTCACGGAGCCGTCGTTAAAAGAGCATCAAAAGTGGCTTAGACCGCAAAACTCCGCTCCCGAATGTGTGAGTGAAATAAATAATTCCTTTAGAACATTCTTACGGCATTACCTAGACATCAAAGTGAAAAGCTATTCAGGGTTTGATTGAAATCTGCTTGGGTCAGCGATACTCTTAAGATAACCTACTTATGACCTACTTACCATGATAGGCAGTCATATTGATGATACTGGCCAACTTTATGGCAAACATTTTGCCAACAAAACAAAGGTTTCTGCTGCTGTTTAATCCTCCTTTTGCCAACCGAAATAGGTCGTAAAAATGTTTATGTTTATAGCTTTACTGACATTTAAAGCTTTTTTGTTCGTGTTTTTAAAGTTTATAGTTTTCCTATGCATTAAAAACTTTTCCAGCTTAAAAATCCCCAGCCATATAGTTAAATTTATATAGATCATTCGAATTTATTACATTAACGGTTTTTAAATTGATAGTAAATCGAAATATTAAATGTATTCAAACCAATACAACATTTTTGTATACTTATGTTCATAAATATGTGCAATATAATAGACTTCGCGTCCTGATTATTTTTATTGATATTGATTGCGAATGCCATAAACAGCCATTACATATGCAACTTAATGGCATTCATACGCCCTGTTGGCCAGCACACTTTTATTATATTGACATGCAGTTGGATTCGGTTGATATTTAATTAAGCTGTCATGAATATGAATCCAAATGCCACAATTACAGAATGAATTATAATATTTCCTGTTTATTTTTTTCAGAAATACGTTAGTGAGCTGTCGACTGTTCGCGATTGTGCCACTGAATGTCAGGAGAAAGGTGAGCTATTAGCCTTTCGGGTTAACCACAAGTTAATTGAACTATGTAATTAGTCTGAATACATTAGACAAATGAAAGTTAATTGTCAAGAACCGCAACAATAATTGAATTTCTGACAAATGCTTGACCTCAGCTAATTATGAAATATCACTCTAATTATTTTATTAGAAATTTGGGAGACACAAACGTACTGCTGCACCGAGGACGGATGTAATTCCGGTACCCATTTGGCATACTCTGTCATCTTGTTGACCCTGCCCATAATTTCAATGGCCTGGCCCTCAATCTTCGATCTTTGGAATCCGCGACGTTAAGTGGGTCTTGAGATGATCCCATTGCTATTTGCATGATTCTTTCTTTGCTTTTCTTTTGTTTTATTTAGCAGCAAGAAAATTGTATAAAATTTCAGCCGTTATCATTTATTTTTAGTTCTTAAAAGTATTAAAGATACAAACAAAATTCTGTGAACGGGACCTAATCAAACTAAGAAGCGATAACGCAAAGTTACACGAAAATTAACCATTTGAACCCTTTCTTTTCTGTAATTTGTAAACTCATGCGATTTCGGCTTAAGTACGTATAAAATATATAAAATCTCACAACATATTTGCTATTTATATTTTGAGGCTTTGTATTTCTGACTGTCTTCCCAAAGAACACAAATCGTGTTGGTAAACGATAACAAAGGGTGTAGGAACATTCCAAAAGCTTAACTAATTCATATTCACAAAAAATAACAATTGCAATGACAAATTACTACTTAAATCGTGTTAAAAATATTAAAAAAACAAATAAACGCAAAACGCATTATTAAAGTAAACAAAACATAGTATACATAAGTTTATGCCAGCTGTCAAAAGTACATAAGAAATCGCAATCATATTGAGAAGACGAAAAAATAAATTAATATCGCCGAATTCGAGTTGATGCATTTCATGAACATACTATTTAAAGTACACCTAAGGTTAAAAAACAAAAGTAGAAATTAAATACTTAGGATCCCAAATCCTGCGTCACTTGAACAAAAATCAGTTTTCAAGATAAGCTTGAGATAGTGGTTTTTTATAGTTTGCACATAGGACCACAAATATTACGCAAATGTCAAAGTCACAGTGAGTTTATTTTGGGGTCTGTGATTTTGCACTTTGGAACAGTAATATTTGCTGGAAATCTATCCATTATATGTTGTTCCGTAAGCTAAAAAAGCCTAGTAAGAAATTGTTGTTTTCTGTTCGAATAAAAAGCCAAATCAATGTTTGTTAAATACACATGTGAACGTAATCTTAAGGTCGAACGAATTATGATATAGAAGCGAACACTAAAGAAAATCGAAAAAGTTTTCACTCCACTGTTCATGAGATTCTAAATTAAATATTAAAACTAGAACAACAAAATGATAAAAAACAAATTGATATTCACGAATAAAATACTTGTAGCAAAGTCTAGCTCAGATAAAAAACCATTCGGCATAACGTAGGTAAAAAACTAATTAATAGAAATATTTAGAATTATCGAGAGTTTAGTGAAACCAAGTGAATTACCATTAAAATTCTATACGATTTTCTTATAGAGCACTTACGCGATTCCATTTTTAATTATTTACAATAATAATATTTTGAACGATTAATACTTATAGACATATATGATGAACAAGTCATACGATATATACCTACAACAACATAGAGTTTAGGTCTAAGCGCTTTCACTATATTAAAACAAACGAAACGTGTGAAATATGCAAAACGAGAAACGATTATACATATACAGATGTTAAAAGTTAGTTCCTCAATACCAAAGCAGCTTGTATACTCGTGTTTAAAGCTCTCATTTGAATAATTTGAATATGATTAGAATCTCCCACTTAATATAACGTGTAAATCGGATTTTCATTTAATTATATTATAGCCACAAATTTTCTCTGACATATTCGGCAAATAAAATGTCAACCGATCTGTCTGCTTTGGCCACATTTAATGCAATCGTTTAATTTTACATTCTCATCGAACGCAAAACGAGAAATGAGAAAATTCCAATTGCAATTACAACACTAATAATAATTGTATGTATATGGTATATGTATTTCCAATAAAATTTTAATTTAAATTTTTAGTAATGAACTTCAATAAAACAGGCAAAAAAAGTAAACCAATTTAGTTTTTATTCCCGTTGCCAAACAATCGAATTAATGAGCCCCATTGCTCAAGAGCCCTCCTGAACAACTAGAGCGAAGTGGCTCTGACAAACTGGAGCAAAAAAGAGTAATGGCCACGTTAAGCCTTCGCTGGGAAGTATTCCCGAGTTCAACAGGGCAATAAATATTTGTCTCCCCGGGAGTCTATTGCCAGAATTGAGGGCTTTTCTGCGCTCTGGCCCGACACTTTGAACAAAAATGCCCGAAACTAGCAAAGAAAGAACACAATTATTTATGGGTTATATATATTATTGGCTAGAACTTGCCAAGTGGTGAATTCATCTAATGACACTATTATTCATAGCACACGATATTTTCTCTTATATTTTATCTTAAGTTATTTATCTGGATTATAACAAAAATATGTAAAATATAGTTGGCAAAGGACATTTTGAAAGAGTTTCTTGCTTTTGATGCCTGGAATTTTCCGCTTGGAATCTTAAAGAATTATCAAAATTTAAAGAGTTTTTCTATAAGCTTTCATTGAAAGTTATAACATTTTTATCAACCGCTTATCACATTTTTTTTCAAATAGTTTTCTAGACCTTGTATTTTACGAAAAGTATTTAAAGAAGGCAAATTTGTGTGTTTTGGCGGGTTATTTAAAGTTCATGATTTTTGGTAACACATCCCCTTAACTCTACGATATTTAAATTTAGCTCTGCTATTTTGTGTGCCCTTAAATCAGAAAAAAAATAAAGAAAAACAGAGAGAGTTGTGCTAATGTTTGTACGCTTCAGCATCCGGTAATCCGGATAAGCCACGCATTTTACATATCGTTGTGACAAATAAAACTTTTTTGTTTTCCAGCCATCGAGGGGCGAAAGGGGGCGTGGCCGAGCTTAGGGCGAGGCTTAACAAACAAATTCGTGATGTAACAATTGAAAGCACAATGAAACGCGCTGTGTGTCAGCAAAGGATTTGGTGCAATTACGCGGCACAGTGAGTGAAAAAAGAGCCGGCCATAAATATCAAAATAAATGCAGCCTTGGTGCTGTCAAATGGATTCATTTCGAGTTGAGCCTCAAAGTGGGAAACTCGGTGGTAAATTGGACTGCGCTTGATTAAGCGGCAGCGTTGGATCTGCTCCATCCTCCATCGTGGGCACCGACTATTCAATCGGCTGACTATTCAAGAATCCCCTGAGGTATTTCCCAAGACAAGAGCTCAAGAGCTGGTCCAAAGTCAAAGGAATAAAATCGTTTCAAGCATTTCTGGCCGCAGTTGTTGTCCGTCTGCAGCATTTTGCCACGGTTCGTCAGGCTGTCAGGATATGGATTTCGCTGTCAGTGGCATTCGGATTCACCGAGGCATCATATGCATCCTTGAGACCTTCTCGAGTCATTTACTCCTTCCTGCGGCTTTGTATTTCGTATCATTAAACAGCTGGGATTTCAATTTAAATGCGTTTATTATACCATTATCATTAAGGTGGCACAAATACGTGTTCTTTATTTAGTGGTAGCAGCAAAAGTGATTCTATTCTTTTCCAAATTATGCGTTCTTAGCCTATTTCACAAGAGTGGAACTTAAACCGATCGTACGTGCAAGACCGAGATAGACATAGTGTTCGGTTGACAATGAGTTTCGCACAAGATTAAAGGAGACATACATATATAGGATATAATTGTGGAACTTATCTTAGAGTATGTACATATATGTACAATAGGATCCTTAGTACTTAAGTGTAGGTGTGTATGCATGCACATGTGTGTATGAGACTGCTTGCTACACTACTTTAAACTATCAAATTCCAAATACTTTTATTCGGCGAGCAATTACTGCTTTAAACAATTAGTAGTTCATTTTAAATTTCTTTGAGATTTAATAACCACTTTTTGCCTAACCACAAGTTCATATACGAATTCTTGAAGATTTTCCAAAACTAATATTCGGCCAGCAATGTCTTGCATGTTTGTTAATTAATTTTACACTTCAACGCAGCTGAGAATGAAATAATGTTGACAATTTTTGCAATCACAATCAGCACATAGTGAACAAAGGCAGCCAACACACCCACACAGCATTAATTTATGACACTTTGTGTGCCGGGCAAACAAACACCAGCATTTTTGTGGGCGTGTCGCCTGCAGACGTCGCCTGTTTTCGGTGTCCTTGGGGCCAACATGCCAACATAATAAATGCCAGGCTCCTGCGGCAGGAGCCAGTCAAGCCGAAACCGAATTAAACCAATCTGAGGCAAGTCGGTGCTGCCAAGGAAAACAAAAACCCCAAATGAATGCTTCTGCTGCCAAGAGCTTGTTGACCAACAAATGCAACGAAAATGCCATGTCAGTTAGCCACATTCGCTTCATCTTGGATTGGGGCAACATTCGAAGAGGCCAACTGCCAGCAGAAATCAAAATCAAGCCAAATGGAGATTGGGAACCTGGCCACTGCAACTCATCTAATTAATGAACGTCACACCAGGACCAGCGAATCGAACGACCAGGCAAAGACCGTGGAAACCCGGAGGCGATTGGAAATTCCACTTCCTGACCGACGGGAAAACTTATGCAACGTGAATAAAACTAGCTGAAGGGGAAACCAGTGATGGCAAAAGGTAAAGTCTAAGGTAAAATGAAAAAACCAAAGGTCTGTTATATTTGACAATATTTATGGGTAGACTGGAGAGTATTCTTGGTTACAATTGGGTATACCAAAATTCTTGTGACTACCAATTTTGTTATATTTTTTGTTGAACACGCCACACAAGAATGGACCTCGTTTTCGTGTATTGTCAAATTAATTCTAAAGATCCCAAAAAAACGGGTAGCCGATGCTCCATTCTTGGGAAAATAATGTGTGGTCATAGCTGGTCATAAGTTAATTCAAATGTGCGGTTATAGAAGACGACCAATAGTTGTTATTGCTAGCTTTCAAGTTTTGTTTTATTCTACACAGAAAACTCCATAAATCTAATATTATTTGGTACGCTATTTATGCAGTATTGGACATTACACAATGACGGAAAAACTCTATATTATACAACTAACACTTTTGTAACAGTATAAAGATTGGATTGATTTTCGATGGACTGAGTGAAATGTCAACCAAAAGTTTCCATCCCTGTGACAGCCATTGATTGGTTCTTTTTATCCGTTTTATCTCATTCAAATTGATACATTATTGATTAGTCGGGCATTAAAGCAATGACCATCAGCACAGTTATTCAAGCATTTAGCAATTAACAGCTCCTAATGCAAGCACTCGGAGCATGAAGGGAAAAACAATTAGATTCTTTTGTGGCCCAAGTCCCGGAGCTGAAACACCAGTCAATGCAGCTGGTGGCCGGAACAGCTGCCAATTCGCACCGCCTCGAAGATGGGAGATGGCCATGAAGATGGGAGCTGGCTGCTTAATTGCTTGTTGGCTTTCCACTGGCTGCTATCAGTGTCAGTTGCAGTCGAAAGTCGAAAGCTGCCTGTGCTTTATCCTTTTTATGTCATTAACAACGGGACGACAGCGACTGCACGGCGGACTTACTTGCATTTTTCGTGTTTAATCGCCCGATCTGACTGCCTCTGCCTTCTGCATTTCATATTTTAATTTAATTCATTCCGCATTCCGCTTTCCGCCTGGCTTCTTGACTTCTCCATGGCATTCCGCTGAGTTTCCCGGTTGGGCTGGTCTTAATTGTGAATTGTAAATTGGCTAGCACGTTAACCCCTCGCCAGTTGACGCCTTAATAATTTCTCTGATTTCGCCTGTATAGTTTTCACTACCCACTGTCGGCCAAGACCTCTGACCTTTACGTATGCCAGCCATTTAATTATTCAAACACGCATTACGTATACGCAGTGACTGCCTGAAGACCAACATTTGTCCGCATTCACAGGCCGCAAGTGAAGGGTGCGAGTCAGTAGGGATGAAATCAATTAGACAAGACCCATTAATGCCAGAACAAGCCGCGCCGTCTAGAAAAATGTTAATTAATCAAACCGTGGCCATCACTTTGCTCACATGCGTGGGCCTGAAGAGTTTTTCGTTGAAGAAATAGCACTTCATGGGAAAAAAATCCTCGCTAACCAGAAATTAATTGGTTGATTCGATTTTCTAGAAATACTTTTCTGTGTGCAGTTTAATTCAAATGAAATCATCACAAAGGTCATTATGATTTCTGATTTAGATTTTTTTAAATTGGTTCTAAATTTATAGTTAATAATAGTATTCGAGTATGTACATATAATATCATTGTATCATATCACATAGATTACATTTTCCCTCGGCCGATATTTGTAATTATAGGTAGTGAAATATATTTTTATAAGGGGTTACATCTGTTTTTATTTCGAAAACGGGAGAAAATTAAAAACGTTCAGCTTAGAATGCCAATTTACTGGGAATTTTACTAGGAGTTCAGTGAGGTATGATATTCAATATGTGGACCACTGTTTTTTTGGATAATGCACACCTTTTTTTGGATGAAAAAATCAGGAGTATTGGGTGGGATATCAGGATCAGTACATTTTTTGCTAGTTGCAGCACACCCATTCACCCGCTGAGTAAGAAGTATAGAAACCACTTCACCACAATCGTCGATCTATGACGCATTCCAGCTGAAGCAGGCTTTCATCCGCTGTTTGAGGCCACAATTCCGCTCTTTGATGCCCGAATGCAGCCTGCAGCCAGCAGGTGATGATGATGATGACAACGAGATGCTGGACTTAACGCTGTTATGCCAACGCTCGTCCTGAGTTTCATCCTGCGGACACTACATAAGGCCCCGGGCAAATCAAAAGCCAAAAGAACGAGGAAAAGGCGGGGGTGAAGGGGCAGGGAAATGCTTTCAGCGAACTGTGGAGGTTTTGATGCAATTAACCCGCGCGGTCAACAGTTCGCAGTGTGTGAGCGTGGGTCTCCGGCTATGTAATTACACTTTGACCACTCCCCAGAGGAGCCTTAACTGTGTTTACCTCTTCAGGTTTCATTAAACTCGTAAATTTTTTTGCCCAGGTTTCAGGTCCCAAGCCCAAATACAAATACAAATACAAATACGGCGGTCGGCTTTGGCATTCAGTTAACGTCACTGGCAACGGGGCGAATGCGCGATTTCCCTTTTTCATTTTCCTGCCATACCCTCAAGTGCTTAACTCGTTTTAACCTCGTTTCACTGATGTAGCCCGGCATTGTTGCTGGTGTTTTCCGCAGGTGCTTAAGCCTGCTTGGACTTTTTGTTTTTATGCAGGATGCTTCATTTGCTCTTCCCGTTTTACGGCCGCTGATACCCCGAAATAAAGCCAGGTCTGAATTACAAGGCGCCAAAAGAGGAAAATAAGAAAAACAAAAAAAAACTGCAGCCATTGAATTTAGATTGAAATTACTGGTACCATCTTAGCCGGAGGCTTTTGACCGCGAACATGTCCAACGAGTTTATTTCCAGCCAGGTGTGCAGTCAATCGTGAGCCTACGTCATTAGGCCGACTTTCGCCACAGTTTTCTATTTGCCGAAACCATGAATTCATTGATTTTCGGTGGGCGTTGAATGGAAATCTTTTTCCACAGTCCAAATGCAACCTGCACTTGCCCCATTTTGTGGCAGCAAACCAGCAGACCGGAACAAGGGGGACGAATAGGGCTGTGATGTGGAAAAAGCGTTTGATCAGCATTCGCACTTCTGGGGGGAAGAGTAACAGTGGTGGAGGTCACCATGCATGGCATGCTAATGTCGATGCGGTCACCACCACAACGCATTCGGTCCATATTACCAGTTGCCTAATGCAAATTTTGTGTAGCTCTTGTTTTGTTTTGGTAGGCAGTGGGTTTACACCTTGCCGCCAATTTGGTGTCAATTGCCCCTGAATTTACGGCGTTTAGAACTAATGTTCCAGTGAACTTATTAATGCTGCTTTATTGTTCATGGAGATTCTCAACGCTAAGCTGTTGACATCATAATTAGTGTTGAAATTGAGTTGGCAAACCCAAGGCAAACTGGCATTCGGCTTATAAATTGTTCTTTTGCTTAATAATTAAAGACAGAACAACCACATTTTGTATAAAATATTATTGCTAAGTAGAAAGTCATTTCAATACTTGCACTAATTGCCGGGTATCTGACATTCGAACTCTCGACCATCGCTTAATTGCTGCGGTTTCTGTTTGTTTTCGGGTTTGGCACTGTTTGTCCGTCATTTAATTTGTAATTTATGCACGATGTGCGGTGGCGGTTGCCTTTGCTTTTGCCACCTAAGCGTTAAACCAATTTGTGGTCCGAACTACTACCAAAGGGAGCTCCCTGGCCAAATCGTCACCACGAGCCATCGCCAAACTTGGTGACTTTGATTGATGCCGAACTACTCACAGTTGGTGGCGAGGTACTAACTCAATCTTGATCGATTGATTGATTGATTGGCAGTGTTGCAGGGCAAACGAAATTGAATTTTTGCTCCTTGGAACGAGTGGTAATGCCCCAATTGATTGAATCATAGTCGCCACAGGGACAATAATTATGCAAATAATACCTTTAATACGCTATATGCAAGAGGTAATTAAATGAGCCGACTTACAATGCCATTTAATTGCGAACGATTGCTGTGGAATCAGGAGCAGAATGTTTTATTTCGATTGCATGCGGCTGGCCGCAAATGATTCCTGCACTTCGAGGTAGTAAACAGATAAGTGGTTAACAGGAAAGTGTTCGACTGGAGTACATATATATTAAAAACCGCGATTTTCGAAAAAAAGTAATTAAATAATTACATACTGAAACGCAAACATGCTCGAAGCTTAACCCACTGAAAGGCTCATACCTCTTAAACTGCATTTATCTTTGATAAATATTAATTTAATATACACAAGCCTTAAGAATACGTAAACCAAGTTCCTGAAGTTGTACGGGAAGTAAACAAATTAAGTATAAATCCTCAGTGCGGTTTAACTTGTAATGGCTATGTTATCAGCTTGCCTCTTAAACATTACTCATGCTTTGGATATCTTGATTCTTTGTGTAATTAATAGCCAATTTAATGCTTCGCGCGTTTCAGGATTCAAACTGTGTTTGCCGAAACGCAAAGATTTCACACTCCAAAGAGCCGATAAATGCAGACCCCAAATCGAGGAAAGACACTCGTCGTTTGCCAACAGCTTCCGGCTAGTTAAACTTCAAGATTTTTGTGACCTTTGTAACACTTTAGCAAAGTTAAATTTCAAATTTAAATTATTAAATTAAAATATTTACTTACCTATAAAAAATACATAAAAGGCATCCTCTAACAATGTTCATTACTATGTAATAAGAGTATGGTAAAATATTTTAATTTTACTTGTTAAAAAGTAAGTTATACAAGAACTTCAATGAAAACTTATTTAAAACACTTAAAATTTAAGGTCTTAAAGCTGTGTGCTCTTTTTGAAATGTTAGTGGAGAAGATTTACGTCTTAAGTAGGAACCGGAAAACCAATACCAAGGATAACAAACTATGGATTTATTTCAAGTCCCTTGTGGCGGGCAGGCAAGTGTTAATAATTGCGCCTCCGGAGCACGACTTCTGCGGATCCCACGTCACTTCCGTGAGGCATTTATAATTCACGATTCACGACTCGCGACACCGCCAACGACTTTCAATGACTGCTACGTGCCCACATAACGCCGTATGGTAATTATTAAACGCCAAGTTAACCGTGCAACGGAAACAAAAATATGATTAAACATTTAAATGCCATCTCGATTTGAAATGCAAATCAAATATGGGGCCTGAAACCAAACACGCAAAACGAATCTTGGCTTGTATGTACGCACATATCAGGTGGCAAATGAAAGTATACATTTTTAAGTGGCTGGCTGCTCGAAACTCCTTCGAACGGAAAAATCGGCAGAGGTGAATTTCCGTGGCACCGGCAGTCGTGCAATCTGTATAAGGATCGGGCTAAGAACCAGACAAATCGCTGGTAGCAATATTAATGGCTGCGCAGGTGTACGAATTTGTAACTGCCGAGCGATAAAGTGTGCGGCAAGGCCTCGCAATTAATATTCACAGAAACGGGACAGCATTTCCCCAATTAGGCTATCAGTAATTTACTTCTCGCTCATTAACATATGCATTAGTCTTTAATATGAGCTTCAAAGGGAACAAAGCTAATTATATGATAATGATTATTAAAAAAATATGGTGAGTTAAGAGATTTCCATTTGGGAAAACATCTTGTTTTATAAGATTAAACTAAAAAGGTTTTAACAAAATGTTTT
Organism: Drosophila rhopaloa; assembly: GCF_018152115.1. NCBI lineage: Eukaryota > Metazoa > Arthropoda > Insecta > Diptera > Drosophilidae > Drosophila > Drosophila rhopaloa. The sequence goes on from NW_025335047.1 coordinate 1,783,903, forward strand.
AAAATCAAAGCCTCAACACAAATTTAATTATAATTCTGTCAAATTACGTTTATTATTAAATAATAATTATTTCGGTTCAAGGAAAACAAATCCAAATGATTCGATTGATTACTTTAAAAGAAATAGTGAGTTAGAAATAAAAAAAATAGAATTTGAGAACAAATCTTGTTTATTTTATTGAGAATACAATTTATATTATTAAACTAAAAAGGTATTTTAAAATGTCTTAATCAAGGTCCTAAAACGAATTCAAATTATAATAATATCCTGTTGCGTTTGTTATTAAATAATAATAATTAAATAATATTTAGTAAAACAAATATACCCACCATTTTTTTAAGTTTCATTATATATATTTTTCTTATGTATATCTTGGCCACCTTACCTTCAAACGGGGCCCAACCAAGTCGACCTTGACAATGCCACCTGGTCCAATGCCAATCTAACCAAAATGTGGCTGTTCAAAGAAAAGCCACAAGCCCAAATTGCACTGTAGGCTTTCGGGTTTGAGCTGCAGTAATTAAATAAAATATTAACCAAAAGAAACCCCAGAACCTCTTTTGGCCATTTCCCTCGCTCTTGGCCTGTCTGGAGCTTCGGTTTTAGCCATGATGAGTTTGTCAGTGGCAAACACATGTTGGCCCACACAAAGATACACACAGCGGCGAATCCATGCCAAATGCGCAACAAGGCAAATAGTCATGGCAAACAAATTATGAAAAAAGCAACTAAGAAATGAGTGTGCCAAAAAGAAAAAAATTAGAAATATGCAGCTGACGACGTTAATGTGGCAAAAGCTTTGCTGGCAACGAGAAAAAATTCGTTTTCTTTTTTTCCCCACCCAAACACGAGCACACACATCCACAAATGTTGCACTGAAGGTCAGCATCTGGGAAAAAGCGAGTGTGTGACGTCATCGCCGTGCTAATGCAAAATTCAAAATGGTCACCGGAGGGCGGGAATCTTAAGGGCTGAAAGCCATGTCAAAGCACTTTTCGTGCGGGAATCTGCTTTCCATGCTAATGCAATTTACCTGCCCAAAAATGGCAAAAAGGTGTTCGCTTGCCATAATTGCAGCATACTTTAAGGCGATTCATTCAACTCTGGTTGATTAGCAAAATCCCTGCTCTCGAATTAGCGTCAATCTTCATTCAGTCTGGCCCACAGCGCTTTCATTTTCACTACACTAGCTTTGTCATTATTTTTGTTCTATTTTTAGGGGCTGGGCGAATGGGTTTGTTTTGTTGTTGCCCAGTTTTGGAACAGGTCCAAGAAATGTTTATGATTTCCCAGCAGCTCAGAGTCCAATTACCGTCGTTCTGTTGTCGCTTTTCCGACTTTACGAGCCGTTTTCAGTTTTATTTCTGTTGCTACTGTTGCCAACAGCTGCAGTGGTGGAAAATTAGCATCTGTCGCGCAAGACAGTTGGCTACTTCTTCAAATTTCAGTGACCCGCGCAGTAATAATACGCATACGCCTCGTTACACAATGAACGTAATATTTTCGGCTGATTTTTATTTGAGTTTTTAAGGTCTTTAGGACTTACATTGAGAGAAAATAAATATATAATAAAGACAACTTTTATTAAATTTTTAAACTTAATCCATAATAAACCTAATTTAAAACTTTAAAGACATTTTTCAAACAGTACGAAAGAAAACATTCATCCCTCCTTAAAGACTTATCTTGAGTGAAGGGTTAATCCAAGTCTTTTATTTAGCGGATCACATAAAACGACATATTCTTGCACTTGGGTAACCATATCGTTTGGGTGTTAGTCATGCAAGCTGGTCCTCGTTAAATGCACACACTTTCAGCTGATAAGTAAGCGGGGCAAACACATCCATATAGCATACACCATACGGCATACACCATACATACTTACGTTCACACTTTTTAAGCCAACTGCTCTTTGGGGGCGACACGCTCTTAATGCATTTCCTGCACAAGCTTGCCGGAATGTGCTGGAAAAGCAATCGCACTAAAGGCTCACAAACACACACACGCACACACTTTCAGCGATATCCTTTAGAGAGCAACAGCAACGAGCTCATTTCGTGTCACAGATTTTTGTTTATTTACCGGTTTAAACAGCGCTCCATCTTCTTTCTACGTTTGCCACCCGAGGCAGGATTTAAAGGAATCCGAATGTTGCACCCTCGCATACTTAGTGCACCATTTGAGGTATGCAAATACAGCATCCATAATCATGCATCACAGCCAGGTACATATCTGTTCTTTCAAAGAAAAATAGCTGATACTTAGGTGCAAAATTGAGCTGCTTAAGAATGTTGAATTGCCCAGGAACTCAAATTGATTGACTTACATTTTCGCTTTCTCTGATTTTGGATTGGAAACCAATCTCAGTTCAAAAACAAATGTTGAAGCCATTCAAGATTGGCAACCTATTTTCTCACTCTATTAATGGAATCTATAAAGGCTCAAATAAACGTTAAACACTTGCCATTCTTTGCTACATAATTTATCCCATCAACTCGTTTGCCATTTCCTTTCCATAATTTGACTTTAATTAATTTCACACAAAAGCACCAACTTCTTGCACAAATTTCAGCAAATGGTTCTTGCGGTTGGCAGTCGAAACAATTGGCCAAGTTGACTTGGACTTGGCCTGCTGCCTTCCTCAAAAGTTTCCATTGTTAATCAAATGGACTACAAGAGCAAGTTTTTTGCCCAAATTAACATTGCCATAACAAATTAGAGCCAAACAATTTACAAACTTGGCTTGTTGCCTTCTCGTGTTTATTTTCGGAAACTAATTAATGTCTTGGCTAAAAGGGCAAAGGGAAAAGCTGGCGAAATGCAGTCTCCCAAGGCCAGTTGTTGAGCATGTGAGTGGACTGACCCAGTGTCATTGCAGTCTTAAATTATTTATAATATGTCGCCACCTGAGATTCCTTAAATCTCGGCTTCTTGCAGCTTATATGTCAAAAGGAGCGATCCAAAGGTAAGTATATGCAAAATGGCAGCGACATTTCCACTTCATGCTCACAACTGCGCGTGAAAGTAACAAAGAGAAGGCATATCCGCAGTTACTTGTACTCAAAAGTGGGTTGCTTACAATTTCAGAGCCTTGAGACCCTCAATTTCAGTCTGGGCTATAGGGTATATATGCTATATATGGCATATATGGGCCACGTGGGTGGGTGGGTCTGTCAAAGTGGGCGAAGGACATGGCAAGAACAAGGTGCTGCCATTGACGTACACACTGCGGGAGCTGCATTATTTTGTAAGAGAGCAGGTTTAAGGACATGTAAACACATGTAACACGACACATCCAGCAGAGCGATGGCCGAATAAAAACCACTACCCAACTGGAAATACCGCAATAAAATAAATTCATGTCTTATTTTTTCGTGAATTCCGGTTAAGGGCTTTAAGGGACCCCGTAAGCCAGATGTAATTGTGTAACAACTCTAACAGTTTCGCATATGTTTTCGCATGCATGAAGTCATTTTTGTCTGGCTATTGCACCTAAGCCCTTGTTGTTTGCAAAAAGGGTCGCAAAAACACAAAGTTTTAGCCACAAGCTGTAAAATATTTCGCATAAATAATTACAAATTGCCAGAAAACCGTTTATATGGCAAGGAGTATGGCTATAAAAAGGTGGAGTTTACCCATGACAAACATTTAAATGGGGACCGAAAAACAACACTTTTAATATTAATTAAAAACCAAATGCTTTGGCTTAAGAACAAAATAATGATATATTTTATTTACCTTTCTTATTTTAAATCGAGATGATAACTTTAAGCAACAAGAGTTACTACCAACTATTGCTTATTATTTTTCTTGAATTAAGAATATCCAGAACCTCTTCGTGAATCAATTTTGTTCAATGTTATTATAAAGAAAACTCTTCTGATTGTGCCCTTTTCAAACAAAGTCCTTTGGGACTTTAAAACGAATTTTCAAAAACATTAAAAATATATCTCGAGCTGACAAGTAAATTTTATTTAAACAAAATCAACCGGGCAAAAACTGCACCGTGACAACACACATCCGTTCAAATATTCAGTAGTCATCCGTCTGCTAACTGGCACAACGAAGCGTTTTAGTAAGTGCATAAATTCAGACACGCCATCGATACTAATTCAATAAACAATGCAAAATGTTTGCCATTGTTCCGCTGGGCGTGTGTTTTCCTGAGCAAACAAAAAAATGGAAATTACGTGAAACGGCAAACTGGCAAACTGTCGAACAGGCAAACAGGCAAACATCGATGTTACAAATCAGCATATTCGATGAGCCGGGGTAAACAACTTGAAGCTTTGAGGGGATAACATTCGATTTTCGATTTGAATTTATCATATTTGTTGGCCTTGTGTAGCTGGCATGTTTTCTTTTTTGCATAAATCGCGTCGGCTGCTGTTTTGCATGTGACAAATGCAAATCCCGAAAAAGTGTGCTACAGTTTATTGAAAAGCTTATTATGCTGCTCACCGAACCGAAGGAAGATGGGTCTTGTTTTTTTATTTCGATGTCAGTGTTTGTATTGCTAATGGAAGACAAATGTTATCGGTTTCGAGCACATTCAACATTTAACAGCCGCCTCAGGCGACAAACTAAACATACAAATAAATGGTTTCAGTTCAGCGCTTTGTTATATACAAATTCAGTTGTATTATTCAGTGTGTATTATTCAGTGTTTTAATTTCTTTTGTCTTGCAAATTGAACCTATCCCTGAGTCTTATTTGCGCCAAGGGATAGTTAATTCCTCACCATTATCCGGCTAAAGAGCCGAAAAATGTTAGCCAAATATTTGCACCGGCCACTGACATTGTTGGCTCATCCAAGTCAACAGCAAAATGCCATGGCTGCGGAGCCCCAAGAATTTTTCCGGAGACAAAATGCTCAAAATTGGATGCAAAGGCAAACAGAGCATGGCTGTCACACGGTTTTCCTCCTTCTGACCAACTTGGGCATTCCACATGGCCAACAATGGGAAATATGAGGCATAGCTTGAGATTCTGACTTTGCTATTCCTGAAAATCTGGAGGTCCATCTTGGATAATTGGCCAACAGTGACCACACAAATGGAACCAAACTGAAACGCAATCTGTGGCCTTGGCTAAAAGGATTACAATTATTTTCTCGGGTTAACAGAAACCCGCTGATTTCGTAGCAAAATTGAAACAGGTTTTTAAGGAATTAACGGTTGCTCAATTAGATAAGCCTGTCACTTGATTACTCGACAATTTCCCAGCTAACTAATTGTAGACATTTTTAGCTCTAATTAAAAGGAGGTAACAGAAATACATTAGAGACCAAAGAAGCATGTAAGCAACTTAAGTAAAGATTACATCACTGCTCAAATAATAGCAGTGTAGACTAAGAGATTAATATATATTTAAAAAAAAGGATTTATATTATGGATAATTTATACAACCCACTTAAAATTTGGAAAAGCATGCACATGTTAATGTTTTCTTTAAGCTATAAACTTCTATATTTAGGGGACACCCACATTCTCCGTTTGAAAAAAATTATTTTTTTTATTTAATATGAACCTATAACTATTCAAGAATGTTCTTTTAAAATTTAATGACAAAAAAAAAAAAAAAATGTGTAAAATTTCTTCTTTTTTAACACTTTAAATAAATGGATGCAAAGTTACAAGCCTAAAAATAAATATTTACCACCCCATTGAAAATCGTCCAAATTTGAAATCGAGAATGAGGGGGGTCCCCTTAAAACTAGACTGTTGAAACCGCCAAAACTTTTACGAACAATTTAAAACACTTAAAGTCTTCGGAAAATCTGTTGGTTGCCATCCTTTTGAGCGGCGTTTTTGGGCCATGGGCTCGACATCAAAGCGGACGCGGCTTATTCTTCGTTGGCTGTTTTTGCTGTGCCACTTTTTTTGGTGCGTGAAGGGCGTCGAGCACACACACATGTTGGCCAAATGGGACCATAGGGCTAAGACTCCGGTGGGCTACGCAAATATTTTCTTGATTTTCGCTTCGTTTTTCCGACATTCCGTGCCTGGCAATCTGATTCACGTATGTTTTCCAACTCGTTGGGGTCGAAAGTCGTCATCATTAGCTTTAAGAGGGTAATCCTGCCACGCGTGTGTTTATGGCTGTTTGTGTAATTAGCCAGGATGCTTGAGAAGTGCCAGCCTTGTGAACCCCGTGGCACTCACCGCAGAAAATGGGAAAAACAGGCAAGAGGCACTTTAATTCAGGCTGCAAGGAAAAGTGCCGCACTTCCGTAATTTTTTAATTAAAACATAATCTATTTATTTGGCGCCTGCCACAAAAGTTCAAGAAACAATTTCGTTTAATTAGGCGCGGGTAAAGAGCAAGTAGAAGTTCGGCCAACCTTGAAATGGGCTTGTGCTCCCATTTTGGGCAAGTTTAATTGCAAAATGCAATCAAATTAGTCGACTACTGTGTTTCATGGAGTTATTACAAATGTTTTCGCCAATTAAAACTAATCCAGATGAAACATAATTTGCTGTGTTAACCCCACTGATAAACTTTTACGATTTGATTGTTGCTGAACCAATTTTACTCGCTTTAAACTGAAAACTCGTAGGTGGAATGTCAGCCACGTAACTAGGCTCACTCCTCAGTCTGTGCACATATCATGCCTTGTTGTATATCCCGGGATAATATAAAACTAAAATAATAAATGACGAGAACGTGACTCGACATTCGCAGTGTCTGTCATCTTTTTTGCCTGCAAAAAATCTGTTTTTAGGCAGAGTGATTAGGGCAAATGGATGTTGGCCGAGTTTAAAGCATTTTAGAGTGGGATTTTTAGAAGCCACAGTTTTAGGAGAATTCACTTTGGAACTTAAGCAACTACTGTTCTTTTCTTTAAAGATGATGTATAACTTAGCTATACCAAAAATATAAATATTTAGAAAAGCTCATTTGGTTAATGGAACCCCATGAAATGGACCAAAAGCATAAAGCCTAAGTAATAGCCAAGGAAATGATTTAAATTTGCCCACCAAACGTCCGCAATAACAGTGCAATGCAATAACTCACCAACGCGGCGTAAATTCAATTTATTGAATGCCACCCGAAAGCGAATCAATTTGCCATTTTCCCATCGACCAAAAGAAACCGAAGAAGATGAAAGAACCAACCGAGTTTCTAGTCGTTGTCAAATTTAGTTCGCAATTTATTTGCTGTCTGCAAGACGAGTGCCAGACACATTGGCAAACTAATTTTATAATTTATGTTATCGACTGGTTTCATTTGAAATTTATTGCCTGGGGCCCAGGACACCCAGCCACTCCATTTCCATTTGCATTGGGATGGCCATTGAGTTCGATTCCCGTTCCGAGATTGAAACTCCGACGTGCATGTGTCTCTAATGAATTTTTAAGCTACCAACTAGCCGCACACAATTCAATTACTCGATTTCTTTCTTTTTCCGCCGTGCAGCAGAAGACTGGAATTTAATTTGTGTCCGAGGTTCAAACCGTTGCCGGCAATCTGTCAGTTAGTAGACGGTTCCAGGGCAGAAGTCACCAGGACAAGCAAATGGCCTTAATAATGAAAACGGACAGTCGGGCAATGGGAAATGGGCAATGGGCAATGGCCAATGGGAAAGTGAGAGTGAAAGTAGCAGTGCCAGTGAAAGGGGAACAATGGCTGCTTGGAATTGGCGAAATTGAATTTCACACCTCTCTGCACAGGATCAGGATAATGCGCTGCCGGCGCTTTGTTTATTCCATATTAGAGAGCAACTAAATGGAGCCACCAAAAGACGACGACCGCATATAGCCATTGTTGGCCGTATCCACTGATGATGATGACGATGATGATGATAACAACAAGAAAGGAAGCTAACTTAAGCAAGCCGAAGTTTATATACCCTTGCAGTTATTACAAATCTACTACATTTCGATATCTATGCCTATATTACTAAAAACAATGAAGCTATGTCGATTTTGGGCTGCATTTTGGCATCGTTTCTATGGCAGCTATATGATATTGTTGTCCGATTTTATTTTAATTAGAACCGTATTTCCATAATATTTAAGTATTGCCAAATCCCAAAGAACAACAAAATTAAAAACATCAAAGTTATAATTTTTGTGAATTTTTTTCCGATTGTTCCATTGAGTTATATGATATGATGAAATTATAATACCCTCTGCAAGGGTATAATGACGATGGCAGACAGCTGGGCCGGCGATTCAAGGTCCTTTCTGCGGCAAGGACACGGCGACAAGGTAACAAAAGGCATGGCATAATGTTAGCACACGGTGCAGCGCGAACAAAGCATCCTGCGGTAACAATAACAAAATATTGCCTACTTTTTTTCGGCACATTTGGCGTATATTGTGTATTGGTTTCATTTCCGCGCCGCAGAGCAAACTATAACTTGACATGCCCGACAGCACATTTTTCGAATAAAACTGTCCTTCTCGGCATTATTTCACAGTGCTTACCTGGATGAAGGAGATAAGGTGAAAGGGCCAGCGAGGCAGTAAATATAAATTGTTTGCCAAAGCCCAAGGGCAGTGTTTACTGAGTTCATTTTGAGTGTTGCAAGGCAATACGCAGAATATTTGTTAGTTTACATACATTTTTATCACTTATTTAAGGGGTTACATCAATGTAGAATTTTCAAAAAATCAAATTTTTTTTGGTTTAAAAAATAGTTGAACTATCCTAGAATACGGAGAGAAAAAAATTAGACCATCAATCAACAGGATTATTTTTTTTTTTTTTGCAGGTTCAAATTTACACCACTTATGCTGCGTGCCTTTACACGAAACACGTCTCAGGGCGCCGGCCATATCGCCGCCATTTTGAATTTTTTTTTATTAAAAAATTTATTTTCTACACTTTAATATATAATTAACACCATCCCCAAGTTTCATTCATTTACACCCCATCCTTCTGGTCTAAAAAAAATCGCGAACAAACGCTCCAAAAATAAGGGTTACAATCATTTATTTGGCACTGTAGTTGTAAAAGATAAACAAAGGGTTAAGTTCTTAAAACTTTAGTTATTGAAGCTCACAAAAGAAATGATAAGCTGAATCCTTAAATTACTTGTCAAGTTTTAAACGATTGGTTATATAAATTTTGCCATATGTCCATAGTAGGTATAAAAACCTCAAGATTTATTTCAAAATTTCGAATCCAATATTTTCTTTCAGCATTTGAAATCTTTGTGTACAACTTGTCAACCCATTTCATTGCCCATTTGATGGGTGGATGTCTCCATAATACATTGGCTTCAACTAAGATTTGTCAAAAAAGTTACGAGCCTTCTCTTCACTCATGGGCTCATGGGAATTTTCTTTTTTTTTTAACGCAGTCTGTTCAGCAAACAAAACATCTTACCAAAAATGGCGCCAAGTCAAACCGGATCCGAGTTCGTGTTAAATGACGTACATTTTCCTTGAATTATTCCAGCGTAAATAATTCAAGTGGTAATTCGTATTTTTGCCTTTGTCCGGAATGGGAGAACACTCTTTGTTGCTATTTGTTGTCGGTGGCTTGAGGTTTACGTGGGTTTGTCTTTTTGCCATTTGCCTTCTGTTTGTTGTGTGTGCCCCTCATCCCCTCATCACCTCTTCCCCTCATCCCCCCATCACCTCATCCCCAATCGCACATTATGTTCCGGTTGTCTTTTGGCTGCCACTCGTATTTGTTTGTCCTCCTGCACACAATTTGTTTCCCCTCCATTGGTTTCTTTTGTCTTGTGCTCCAGCTTACATGTATTTATATATAGGTATATATCTGCTGTGACCTGCAAGTACTCCAGGTTAATGCGGCACTTGAACTTCGAATTGCTGTTTCAAATTGTTAGGTGATTGAGCCGTTCACAAAGTTTCCAAATCCAGCAAGTTTTCCTCGGCTATACAAGCTTCACTGGCTATTTACAAGTGTTTTGGCTGGCTTAGTAAACGATTACTTTAATTTTGAGGTGTGATAAAATGGTTCACTTAAATTTGTTTCCAAAACTTTAATGGCCAAATAAACTTTAATAAAAAAAACCTCTTACTTGTTCTTAGAAAGGGATTAAATATCAGCTTAAATACTGTTAGATATCTTTGATAGATATTTCTAACCCCTAACATTTTAGTGATTTAAATTTCTTATTCGAAATGCAATAGTTTAAAGCTTAAGCTCCAGCCTTCATGCCAAGCATTTAGGCCAATGTGGCCTGTCCCCTCCGGAATGTTAGTATATTTGAAAAGAGTCACCTGATCTCGACCACAAAACATAACTTTGTTTTTATGGGCTGCAATCAAAATTTATATGCAGAAATGTGAGAGGTGCAGGCCGGCTTCTGGCCAAAAGAGGGGCTCAGGATGTATCGCATCGGCTATTAATAACAATTCTGGCAGTGCAGGCCGCATAAATTCGGTGGCCAAAAGTGTGGCGCCTGTGTGGGCGAATAACTAACGTGGCTCGTTCTGAGCCCAAATCGCGTCGGACCTGTGTCAACTGCAGGAGCGATACCACCAGGAGGATCAGGAGGAGCAGCAGGGGAAAGGGGGCAGTAGCCGCAGGACCATGTCAAATCCTGGGGGCTGTGGCACAGACCGGAAGTGGCCAAAGTGTTGCAGGCAACTGAAATGGGCATATATATATTCTTTTGCATATAAATAAGAGCACAAGAAAATGCTTATGGCGCTTAGGGCCAACAGGGATAACGACCACATTCTGCCATTCATTGCAGTCGGCAACCAGCAGGATTTCGTCCTTTGAGCCAGCCCGCATTTTGTGTCGCCAAAAGGATATTCACACAAGCTCATGTCGCACTCTAAGGTGAATATCAATTAAAGGAGTAAACTTTTCGTTTTTAAATTTCTGATTGTGATACCACCACAATTCCCTATTGACTATTCACTAGGCACTAAATATATATTTATTTTTTTATTTCAGTATTAGCTTTAATACATAAATCGCATTTACAATATAATAACTAATTTAGGGAATGGAGTAACTAGCTACTGTGACCATTGACTCGATAATTGATAACAATTTTGTTTCATTTCATGAGAGGGTATATAAGATTATTAATTGGGGTGTTTAAATTTGATGTATAATTTTACATATCCTTAAGAAAGATAATAATAGTTTAGAGTTGGTCAGTTAACAGATTTGATGGCGGGGTAAGACTGAATAGGTTTATTCTGATGTTTGCATTAAATATATAATAATATAAAGTGCATTAATAAATAATTTACTGTCACTCACTTCTCTGTTCCCAAAAAGCAATAACATTTATACCGATTTAAGTCGATAACTATAACCGTATAAATTTAAAAATAAATAATGCGAACGCATCTGCCGAATGAGTTTCTACAAATAGCAGAAGCAATAACGGCGACAATAAAAATTCTTATTTTTCGCCCACACGCAAACAAATCATTTTGTGTGATACCTGAAAAAATGGCATAACTTTTTGCATATGCCAACGGAGGATGGCCGTTCGTAATAAGAGCGTCGACATGTGTTTCGTATGAAAGGCAGAAGGAAATACTTTCGTAAACACAAACAGTGATGGGGAACCAGCTGACGTCCTGCGAGGACACGTGAACATCCTGGGGATTGCCCAGATACACTGATATGTCCTTCGCTTGTTATATGCTAATCCGAACATCGGGCCAACATTTGCGTTTGACAGCCCCAGGCGTTGCCTTTCAGCGCCTGATGAGCCACTGACCAGAAGAAGAAAAGGACCTGGACTTGGGAAGGACCTGTACCAATCTCGGCCTCGATTCGGGGATGATAAATTGTTGCTCTCGCCGGGCTGACATATTTTTCGGGTCTTAAGCACGCAGTGAAAACAAAAGCTCCCCGAAATGTTGGCCTTGAGACGGTCAAAGGAAGCTGGCAAACTACACACAGGACACACAAGATGGAGAGTCTGGGGGGCATTAATAATGCACAGGGGCGGCTCTGGGGTCTTAGGCGTGACCACAGCCTCCGTGTCCGGTGCAGGCAAATGCCTTGATTTATTCCTTTATAATATTCCCCACTTTCCCCAACTATTCTTAAAGTATCCTGCGGAACGCGCTCACTGGGCCGACATAAATTGAGGCAAAGCCCGTCCGCCGTTGCAGTCGACATATTTCGCAGCCGGGTTTCATTCGGCTTTGGTCCTTGTTGAATCCTCCTCCCTTTTGGCCTGTCTCCAGTTTTGGCTTGCTGCCAAAAACTCGCCCTGACATCGCTTGTAATTTCTGTCGCTTTTGCGAGTTTATTAAAAATATAAAAATGCAATGAAATAAAAAGCGCGGAATGTGGCCATCAATAACACGGACGGACGGACTATATCGGTGCTGTTTGTGCTGACTCTGCAAATATATAGTAGTTGGTACACAGTTTGTAGTTGGGCTTGTTGGCTTTCAATTCGAAGTGTAGTAATATTTGTTCTTTGCTGAAGGCTGTCGGACCGAAATTGATATGTTTGGTGTGTTTCAATTATGTCAGCACACCCCCATGAAATATTAATTTGAAAATAATCCTTTCATGGCAAATGTATGTTGGCTTTTTAAAATGCAATAACCTTTTAGTTTGTCATGTCGGTGTGACATTTAGCAACCGAAAACCCATCTGCTGCCAGGACGGAAATGTAGGAGGACAACCAAAAAACCGCAGCGGAAAAACCACCAATGCTACTCGGCTGTCAGCGAAAGCGTTTTTTAAACAACGCCCGAAAATTGCAATAAATTCGGCCTATCCAACTCCGCGAATCGAACATCGAACCGGACATAAATTCAGCCCACAATGTGTGGGAAAAAAAAGTAAGTCAGCAGGAAAAATATGTTTGTCGCTTTAAAAATTGGCCGGGAAAAAAGCAGAGTGTGTGGTAAATTTACTAAAAATGAAGACTAATTGGAATTCCGTGTTTCCGACGCGGCTTCCCCCTCTGAAGTCACATTTCCAGGCTCTGCGACTGGCAAACGTGTTTAGGGCAATGTCAACTACTTACACCCAGCCTCCTTTCAGTCCGCCCCCCATTTACCATGACGCAATTCACATTTTGAACCCAATAAAGGCGTCAACATTTGCCATTTTGTGTTTGCAGAGCCGGGCTATCCAGTCAGCAGGGGCCGTGCAGGATTGTCGTCACAGAAATACACTTTTTTGGCTTCCTTCGGGTCGTGGATGTGGCTCTGATTATAAATTTTATTTACACAGGCGTCGAGCATCGGGAATTCGCGTTTATGGTCCGTATAACGAAATTTTCTACAAATTGCGGGGCACCAAGTCGAGTTACTTATGCAAAGGACAACAGCAAATTGTGTGTGCGTTAACTGGGTTTATAGTTACTGTCGGCAGCTCAGTGGCTGCTTTTTAGTGGGGCAGTGTGACGGGATTGCTGTGGGACGTCTCGTTTGGGAAATGTATTCAGGGAATTTAATATTATGAATGGATAGGTGAGGAAATAGCAAATAATTAAGTTTTTCTAGAAGCTTATTAAAGTTACCTGAAGGATAGACCAGCTCAGGGCGTAGATTGCTAATATTTATTTATTCTTTAATTTTGTAAGCCTTTGACTATCCAGTTTTTAGGAATGTTATTTCAGTATTGTAAATATGTAAATAATTCGTATATTTTTTGATAAACTTATATAAATAATTTGATGTAAAAAATAAGTATCCGTAATTATGATTATGATTACTTTTTGTCAAAGGCCGGTCTAAAGTCTGACAATTAAACTTTATTTATTTGGCATTAAACAAAAAAATGTTGACTTATCTTTTCGAATAAACAATACTCACAATTGTTCGCATAGACATTAATAAATACAGTTATTTGCGATTATTGCAATTTGTTTGTTAATAGTTAGGAATGTTGCTTCTACTTTCCTTCCAGCGCGGCAATATAATTGCAAACTTTGCCGAGCAGTGTGCCATTGTCGACGATTGCCTGATTCTTTTGCAGTTCATAGAGACTGTGCACATCCCGCTGCTCGAATGCGGAATCTATGGCTTCGTTAAACAAGCTGTGGAACAGATATTGGGGATACAGTAAAACGGATGCAGTGTTATACCTTGATTAATTACTCACTTTGCCCTTAAATACCAAATCCCCTTGCGGTTGTCGCGACATCTTGGGATGTACTTTCGCGCCTCGCTTGCGTTGTTCTGTTGTAAACATACCTCGACAAAAGGATCGTACCCAATAGGACTCTTTTTAGTTTTGGCCAGCTTCTCCAGCTCCTCCCACTTGTGCTGTTTTGAAAGTATCAGGACTCGTAGCCACCAGAAGCGCCGCTCGGGCACCTTAAAATCGTTCCGGATCCGCTCTGCCTCCTTCAACTCGCCGAGCTGTAGCAATTCCAGGACGGTGTCATGTATTGATAATCCATTTAAGCTAACATTGTATTTGGTGCTAAGGGTCTTCTGAAGCTTGAGTAATCGACTGGTATCCGCACACAGCTCCGCCTCCAACGTGCAACGTCCCTGGGCATAAGCATTCCCAATCATCGACAGATTAGACTCCAGTCCTTCGGTTTCAATGGCGTTCTCGAAGTGATACTCGGCAATGGCCTTTTGATCGTCCTCAGTGTTGTAAATACCGTAGAGACCGGCTCGGTTTGAATCGCGCATGATCTTCTTGTACATGTTTAGCGCCAGCGGATGATCCCTTATGGTCATCTGGGAATGGATAAGAAGGATAATATAGTCAAACACATTTATTTTACGACTAAGGGATCTTCTTACATGTAAATTAGACAGCATCATGTGCATCTTCATCTCCAAAAGAACTTGGGTGATCAACTCCGTATCGCCCGACTGCGTGGCACTGCCCACTGCCCGATCAAACTTGCGCATCTTCAGCAACAGCGGTACGTGGAGCGAAGCGCGTGGCTCCAGTTCCAGCAGCTTTATGGCCAGATCATCCCGTCCAGCCTGATGCGCCTTTGCCGCTATATTGCAAAAGGAAATGCCCTCGACCGACGGATTCTTGAATTTTTCGGTAATCTTCCGCGCCACTTCTACGTCATCTATAGTTATTTTAATAAATTAGTTCAATCAATATTTCTGAAGATAAAAGGAATGCCATACTTACTGGGATCATTGATCACTTTATGGTAGGCCCAATGTTCCAGGATCCAGGATTCGGGGAGGTTTAAGTGCTTTGCCACTTGGATTGCGATGGCATAGTGCTTTCGGAATACCAAACGGCTGAGTATTACTTCGGGATTAAGATGTGAGAACCTGGGATGAATACCACGATTAATTCAATCCAAAACTTCATATAAATGCTGTAGAAACAACTTACTGTTTGAAGGTGAGCGGCATGGCAATCCTCTCATGTCGCAGTGTGTTGAGTACCCTCAAAATTCGCATGATTCGTATGTATTCGTCCGGATTGTGGCCACGTATAAAACCTTTGCCAAAGTTTGCCGTCTTAAATAAAAAGGTATCGTAAGCAAAGATATGTATATATGGGAATAATTTGGTCACTTACCCTAAGCAGACTCTTCTGGGTCTCCGGGCAAAACTCAAAGGACGCCGCCTCAATGCATTCGGTTACGGCCAAGTCCAATTTTTCACGACACATGCTGAGATATTCGTCCGACTTGTAGGATTTCTCCTCGAACTTCTTCTGGGCCTCGAACAGATAGCTAGCTGGTTCTTGGCTGTTCACCGCAAAGATATTCTCTACGCACTTTGGCAGGCGTTGAATCATTTCATGCGAATTCTGGGTGATGATGCGCACGCCATCCATCTCAGCTACCAGGAACATGACAGGATCATAGGGAAAATCGCTGCGATCAGCATTGCGATTTACTATTAATAGGTAGGATGGATAGGAGATGACCACTGCATCGGCCTCGCTGTTGTCTGCATTCATGATCCACTCCATTTGAAGGGGCATATCTTTGCGGCCTGTGTCGAATTCGCAGTACTTCTGTCGCATGTCCACGCTGCCCAGCCAAAGAAGACCAGTGTTGGTATACAGAGCCAAGTGCTGATGGTTGTAGGACACAGAGATTTTTATGATCCTATCGTGCGGTTTCTCGAAAAGATTAGCGGTAATGGTGCCCACTGTTTCGCCTGGAAACAGTTTGATAACCTCTCGATCCCTTCCCAGAAGACAGTAGCTATTGCGTCCCTCGGTTACAATCTCCCAGCATGAGCAGTTGATGCTGGAATCTGTTGTGGACTAGCATTAGAATGAATGGCGATTTAAGTTAATGGGAACTTAGTTACTTGGAATATCCGGCAGCTTCCTTTCAGTCTTACTGCTGTTTTGTTTGAGGAATATTCGGCCGGATGTGGTCATCACGGCCACTCCGGTGCCAGCGGAGGACTGAAACACCTTGGCCTCCACAATTTTGGTGACACTGGCCTCGTCGCCGATGCTGTACGACTCCTTTTCGCGACCAAACATGTCGAACACAAAGACTGTGGCATTCTCCTGGATGCAGATGAGCTCCTCCGTGTCCGACCAGCCCATGGCAATCAATTTGCCGTGGTTCCACTGTGGGGAAATAAAGTTTATAACAAATATTTGTTGTTTCGTGGTAACCCACCAATAGATGACCCGTTTCCTTGCCCGAGGTATCGAAGATGCGGATCATTGGTCTAGCATTTCCCTTGACCGGCACCAATTTGGTGGGGTCCCGTGTGGTCGCCAGTGGACCTCCATAAGGAGCCGCTTCCACCAACATGTACTCCAAGTCCAGATCCAGTGGCCAATCCGGTGTAGCCAGTTCCACTTTTCTGCAAATGGGATATGTGGGCGTATCCTTTCGTTAACATTTATTGATCAGGGAGTTTTGAGATTACCCACCTGTAGTAGTCCGGTCGCACCTTGAACCACTCGCCGGTATTATACATGATAGGCATGGTGTCTGAGTTTTTAATTCCTTATTTTAACTTAAAACGATTAATTAATTCGCTTGCATTTTCACTCACAATCTGCAACCTAACAGCTGATTCACCAGGGCTGTCACTCTTAAAAACAAAAAAACGATCTATCGATAGTTGCTGTCACCGATATTTTTTAAGGGAAAATTGATCAAATATTTAGGTAATTATGATTTTTAACTGCCTATTCAAATATAAGACGAGGCTCAAAAATATATTTAAGCGCACCAAAAAACAAATTTTAATTGAAAACCCATCGTTTCGATAGTGCTATCGATAGTTTCTAATAAGCGCCTCGTTTCACATGTGAAAGGCCCAATTGCATTGGCCAGTATTAAATTATCTGTTAGATCACGAATTCAGACTGACGAAATCCCAACCAAATGGCGGACACCAAGGAGACGATTGTGGAGGGCGTGGAGGCGTTGACGCTGAACGGAAAACCGGACGCGGAGCCCGTGGAAACGGGCACGGATGCCCAGGCTCAGGAGGGAGCCACTGCAGCCGCCGACGAAGATGTTGTGGATCCGTGGAATGTGGCCAGCAGCAGTGACGCGGGCGTCGATTACGATAAGCTGATAAGTAAGTTGGCCACCTCACATACTCCAAACAACCAATCTAATTAATCAACTGATTTTATCTCCTAATGCTGACACGTTGCAGAACGCTTTGGCTCCAGCAAAATCGATGAGGAACTCATCGCACGCTTTGAGAAAATCACGGGGAAGCCCGTCCACCACTTCATTAAGCGGGGCATGTTTTTCTCACATCGGGATCTGCACACGATTCTCACTCTGCGGGAACAGGGCAAGCCCTTCTACTTGTACACGGGTCGTGGTCCCAGCTCTGGATCCCTGCACGTGGGCCACTTGGTGCCTTTTATCATGACCAAGTGGCTGCAGGAGACTTTCGATGTGCCGCTGGTCATCCAGCTGACCGATGATGAGAAGACCTTGTGGAAGGACCTTAAAGTAGAGGATGCCATCAAGCTGGCGCGCGAGAATGCCAAGGATATTGTGGCCATGGGATTCGATGTCAACAAGACGTTCATTTTCAACAACCTGGAATTTGTGGGGTAGGTTAAATTATTAATTGTATCAAGTTAGTGCTAAGATATGCATATACCACCTGTTAAATTGTATTTATAACGGATCCCCTTTCTTACAGAAAATGCCCAGCCATGTACCAGAACATTATTCGCATCCAGAAGTGCGTTACCTTCAACCAGGTGAAGGGAATCTTTGGATTTGGTGATTCAGACATCATTGGCAAGATCGGCTTCCCGGCCGCCCAAGCAGCCCCCGCCATCTCCAGCACCTTCCCCTTCCTCTTCGGCAACAAGAAGGTGCACTGCCTCATTCCGTGCGCTATCGATCAGGACCCGTATTTCCGGATGACCCGCGATGTGGCCCCACGTCTGGGATTCCCCAAGTGTGCGCTCATGCACTCGACCTTCTTCCCGGCGCTGCAGGGCGCGAAAACGAAGATGTCGGCTAGCGACCAGAACTCTGCGGTTTACTTGACGGATACGCCCAAGCAGATTAAGAACAAGATCAACAAGTACGCCTTCTCCGGTGGACGTGTCACTGTGGAGGAGCACAGAAAGCTGGGCGGCGTGCCAGAAGTGGATGTTTCCTACCAGCTGCTCAAGTTCTTCTTGGAAGATGATGCTAAGTTGGAGGAGGTGCGAGTGGCTTACAGAAAGGGTGAGATGCTGACGGGCGAGATCAAAAAGCTGGCCGTGGAGGTAAGTTAAATGGTCATGCCAATTCAAATCTTAAAACTTAATGTTATTATTAGCTCAATGTTATTAAAATTATATCGTTAACTTTCTTGGCAAAAGCATTGAAATTCATGCAAATTCCCCTCTCCTTTTTCAGACCCTCACTCCCATTGTGGAACAGCATCAGGCAGCCCGCAAGTTGATAACAGACGAAGTACTAGACAAGTACTTTGAACTACGACCCCTGCAGTTTGGCAGTTAGAGCTGCGGTGGAGTGGAAAGACTTGCATTTGCTTGACATCGATTCTTAACACAGTTAAAACGACATTAGCCTAAATCGAACTAAGCGATATTAGTTCAGCACCGAACCTACTAAGGCACTCCTATGTAAATAGCTATAATGAATTGATCTATGCCTGGGCATTGAGCCCTAATGGCGCCCACTTAATGCATCGTTGTACTCGCTATTTATTTTATTTTTTACACACCGTGTTTATTTTTATAAAGCAGAAAACAATAAACGGCTTCGATTTGCAATTGTGACCCACATTCGGGGAGTTGTAAAAAAGTCTGTGGACTTCCCTGGGAACCCGAAACTTCAGCCAAGGAGAGCCCGCGAGAAACAAAACTACTCTCTAGGTTTCTCTACGGAGAACTATGCGCATATTCATTTCCGATTCCCAGCAAGACTCCCTCTCTGGTGCACCAGCTAACAAAATAACTGTCGGCTTCGGAAAAATGTAAGTTATTTCCCCCCTTTCGAGTTGTATGTGTTTGCGGGTAACCAGAGATGTTGCACATGAATTGGATTTCGGGGGCAAGGCTCACAGTGGCTACATTCTATTTGGAATCCGAGAGGATTTATGAAAACTTGGGATTTTCGGAGGTAAAAAAATATTTTCTGAGAAACATACAATATAATAGGTCATAATAATATTGAAAACATTTTAAAGCCCATCGCAAGTAAAAATAGGTGTGATGGTTTTTAAATTAAACCAGATTACTCTGAAAATCAGATACCCATATTTTTAAATGCCATTTCCTTTTTTATGCCATTTCCTTTTTTATTTAATTTACTGAACATTTTATTTTAATGCTTAGTTAAAGCAAAATAATAGTTCAATATTAATCAATATTCAACCAAACTATTTCTTTGTTTGCTTTATTAAAAATAAATTTAAATGAAATACATTTGTATAAGCAGAATCAATTATATTTTATTTAAAAAAGAAGACCTTAAAATAATGTTTTATATATTTAGAGAACTCATTGGCTGTTCATGTAGGACTAGGCAAAAAAGCGAATTAGTTACAAAATTAGAATTGGGCGAAGGGTGCCTAGGTGTTGTTTTTACCTCCATATAGAAGTATATTCATAACTGGGGATATGGATATATATGTATTTTTTTAATTAAGTCAAAACACTTGTGTTTACATGCGTCGAAAATACACGCTTATGTGCTGGGCGTCGAGTGTGGGTGTTTGTATATAGCGATCGAAAAGAAAAACTCAAACTGAAGTTGTGGCGACGATCGTCGATCGCTGATCCCAGAGAGGGGACTTCAAAAGTCAGACGCAACTCCAGCCTGCCACACGCGCCTCGATTGCCATCCGTCGGATCGATCGCACAATAGCGAAGAAATTAAGCCGCTTTGTTTGTATACCTTCATATACCTGTGACAAAAGGATCCTCGACGACAAGTTGGTCCCCCCTCCACATAGATCACTTGTTGACACACGTACAAAGAGGTGGCCTCTTGAACTAGACGAGATGTGGCTCTCATCAACCCCGGATGAGTAGTCACGTCCGAATCGGATCGATGGTGAGCCATTCATCACGATTGGCAGAGTCTCTAATGCACTAAAAATAAGAAAATAACAACCGAGTCCAGGTAAACCTGCTGCAGTCCGGCAAGAACTCTCGATCGGTCATTCGAAAAGCGGCTTAGGCGATGACGGATCAACTGCTGAGCTCCGCTGGCAGCGCTCCCGGGGATCCCCCCACGGTCTTGGTCCCCGTGCCAGCATCTACGGGCGGACCATATCTGAGCGGTGGATCCGAGGGCGAGGCGGAGTCATCGGAGCAACCCGTCCTCCTTGAACTGGGTGCTCCCCAGTCGGGCAATTGTCCGGCAGTTAGTCTGAATTACACCCTAACCCCCGATGGAGGAGGTCTGCTGGCCTATGCGCCAGTTCATCCGCACAACTACTCACCCACCTTCGGCTACGACAAAGAGCCACCGAACTTGGGTCTGTTGCCACCCAGTTATAGTGTGATCCCTCAGCCGGTGTCGATGTGGCATGCCGGACAGGTTGCCTCTGGATCCCCAGTGGGCCTGGAGGGAAGCAAACACAGCGAGCTGGTGCCTCCTCCGATGTACATGAGCTATGGGGGAGGGAGTATCGCCAATAGCACGGAGGTGGATATATCCAAGGAACACAATCCCGCCTGGCGGGAGAAAGCCTTGCAAATGGAGAAGGACTACAGGCGCACAGCCTGCGATCGGGAGAGAACTAGGATGCGGGACATGAACCGAGCCTTTGACTTACTGCGCTCCAAGCTGCCTATTTCCAAGCCGAATGGGAAAAAGTACTCCAAAATCGAGAGCTTGAGGTAAGTGAAAAATTGTACCTATTCCTAAACAAGAAGTTAATCTAAAATTTACCATTTCAGAATTGCCATCAACTACATCAATCACCTGCAGGCCATGTTGCGGGATAGTTCGGTGGCTCAAAATGGCAGTGGATGCTGTGCCTGGAGTGGCGGAAGTAGTTCACCTTATGACAATGCCAACGATCATTGGGGAACGTAGTAAAAAGATATACCAGTATATTAATTAATTATATATAATTTGGCGCGTGTGAACATCATAAATATCCACCATGGGGATGTATTTTCAATTAAAGGTCCTCCGAACACCGAGTCTTCCTTCTATAAAATAACCAAGCCAAATTTGATGTGCAGTTTGCCAAAGAAATCACTGGTGGTAGTCACCGGAAATTACCGTGGTATATGAAAGTTAGCTTGTTTAAACTCCTTTGAAAATTAATTTTAAAATCAGATCTTCTGAAAACACAGAATTTGTGTTCAATTTTACTATTTTCAAAAAATTGCTTTTGCTATTGCTTTAACTTTAACTTTAAATAAGTGTAACATGTTAAATTTGTTATAAGGGTAACCATAAAATAAAATATGAAAATAAACGACCAACACATTGTCTTTTTAGGCTATATATATTTAACGTTACTTTTTAACATTTCACATTTTGATAATTTACATATGATGAATCGTCTGAAGAACTGACTGACTTGGCGAGTATGTTGTGCATATTCGTATATATATAAACCTAAAAAGTACAACAAAACAGGAAAATGTAACAAATTACTATGGAATTGTTGCTCAGCCGCAACTGCATCGAAAACTGATAAGTTTGTTAATACTTATGTATAGATAATAAAACCAACTACTGCGACAGCTGTACGCACACACACACACAATTTATCCGCTGTTGGATTGAAGTAGAAGTTGGCAACCTGCAACTCAAAAAGGGGACGAAATAACAAAGCGTAACGCAAGCTCCTCTCGCTCCTCAGCTCCTCCTTCGCTTAGTTATCCTTCTTGATGCGGGTGGAGGTCATGCGGTAGATAATGGAGTCCCTGCCGGGATCCATGGCAGCGATGGCGTAGCAGATGGCCAGCAGCGACAGTCCGAAGACGACCATGAACCAGAGGATGATGTTGAAGATGACCGGGTAGTCGCTGTTGTAGTAGACGGCCAGGTTGAAGGGATTGGTAGTGGAAGCAGCCAGAGCATCACGCTTGGCGCGCGACACTGCCACATCCTTCTCCGTGGTCTGCACAAACAGAACCGAGTCGCTGGACTTCTGGGAAGCGGCCAGCAGGCGGCCGATGGCGGCGGACAGCAGCTTGTTGGCCTCATCCACGGCTACAGACTTCTCACCGTGAGCCTTGACCACTCCATCGACGCACACACGGATCAGCAGGACATTTGAGGGCTTGGCCATCTCGGCCAGATGATCGGCAGCACCGTTGATGAATCCAACCTCCTGCAGGAACTGCTTGTCGGCGGAGTGCAGAGATGGATTCAGGTGCTTGGTGGGCTTGGCAGCTGGAGCCTCAAAGTCACCAAAGCAGGATTTCCAGGCTTGAACCTAAAATAATATTCACATTATTAGTTATAATCTTTTTGGGATTTATAGGGATAACTATATCAGACACTGCAAACTAATTTAAGTCGGATAAAAATGGGAAAACTTGGTTTCATTAGTCGGCTACCCATTTTTTTTCAACTCTCTTAATTAATAGCTTAATATGTTTAATAATAACGCTAATTGATCTGGAGTAGTTACTGAACTTTCTTTAAAGTTGTTACTATTATGCAATGACTAAGATTATTACTTGAGAGCTCTGATTAAATCCAGTGCCTTTTCATATTTTTAAAACGATTTTTTTCTTGTGACACACTGTTTTGATCACGAGATTTATAAAATTATTGGTTTTTGAGGTCTATGGATTACTCTAATTGATTTTAATGAAATAATGTTTGCCCTAATTGTTACCACAACGATTTATGAGATGACAGAAGTGTGTTTTTAAAGATATGTGGTATAGTTTTCCTATCTTGCAATATACATACACCATCGTCGAACTGCTCGAAGTTGATATCGCAGACGGGCTCATTGGCAGCCTCCAGTTCGGCGGCCAGGGCGTTTAGGGAGGTGTCCGTTCCGGTTCCCGTAAGCTCGTAAGACTTGACGTTTCCGGCGGTGGTCACATGGCCAAGGCCCTGGACATGGACCAGGATTATGCCCTTGGCCAGGTTGAAGGGATCGTTGATGGTCAGGCCGTTCCAGTTGGAATCGCCGACGACAGCGTTGCCAAGAGAAGCGTAGAGCACATCGCCGACGTAGTGGCTCTCCAGCGCGTCGTTGCCCTTGAAGCTGATCGCCTTGGGTCGGTTCAGCACCGTGAATTCGCCAGCTGCATGGCCTGGAAAGAGCGGGATCTAATAAGTACCATACTAACTATTGTCATCTCCTGTGTCCAAGATTCTGCGCATGCAAGTGGGGGACACTCAGAAGTCCCGAGTTTTGGGTGTCACCACCCCCAGACGAGAATCGATGAATACAGAATATCCACATTTTAAACGTCTTCCACTTGCTGCTTTTGGATTTATCTCCTTTATTAAAGGTAGCTGTACTTACTGGCTGCAATAAACAGCGAGAAAATCACGCAAATCTGCAACATTTTCAGTTTTGCGCTGGACTTTTAATCATATGACGAACGACTGCAAAGAAAAACCTTTTCTCCTCCCCGAATTCTCCCTGGCTATCATGTGATGAGCAGGGTTGCAGCGGAAAGTAATCGAATGGCTGGTAAGCAGGGTTGCCTAAGAGGTTGATATATCGATTGCAACGGTATTTATTTATATAGAATTGTAATATATAATTAAATTTTGTTTTGTTTAAAATGGCTATCAAAATGTGCATATTGTGTGCAAGTTTGGTATTTTCTGGCTTGCAACTGTTTATTTTTAAAGCTAAAAAACTTATTTTGTAAATCAATGTATTGTAAATACCTGGGGTAGTGCTGGCTTAGATTTTAAAAAATCGTTCACGTCCGGGAGCTAAATTGTTTTTAAAATATTTATATAGACACAAGTCGTTTCTAAAAGGCTTCCAAAAAAATAATTTTTGAAAATTGGTAAGAGATTCACAAGTCAAGTGTATTAAAAAACTATATTTTGAATAGATCGCTTAAATTTATTCAAATTAAAGAGATGCTAAACCCAAAACCGTTTAAAGGTATATAGAAACTATACAGCGGTTTTGAAAGATTTAATATCCCTAAAGCATACATGTAAACATTAAGGTTAAAGTTAATTTTGAGCGCGTAGAGCATCGATTTCCAATCGAAGCTTCTGAATCCGAAGCAAAGTCAGTGTGCGCTCCAGTTTCAGGTTCTCCGTTTCCGTTTTCAGAAACTTGGTTTTGCTGTGAAACTGTTTGATCTCGGCTCGCGTTTTGTCCGCCTTTAGGGCGGCTAAATGATTTCTTGGCCTGGCTTCGACGATTGTCGTCGTTCCATTGGCCGAGTCATCCGGATTGTGCTGCAATATGTAATGCTGCTCTATAAGCATTGTTGGCAATATGAACAAAATATATAATATTCACCTCTTTGTTTTCGTCCAGGTATTCAACGTATTCGCGGTTTTGTACCTCAACGTTAGAGATCTCAAACTCCATATGTTGCTCTTCCGTTTGCTGATTTTTTAAGAAATTCGTTTTCCGAATCTCGGTTTTGATTTTGGGTGTGCCTTTGATGGTGTCCACCTCATCAGCCTCATCCAGAATTTGTTGAATCTGGTTAGGTGAAAAAATATATGAAACTTAATTGTTGTTCTGAGGAGCCAAATGGTTACCTTAACTATGATCTCTTTGCCTTCGGTAGCATTATCCAAGACGCCATCACCTTCGTCACTTGATATTTTTTGAATCTACAATATAAGGAAAGACACCATCTATTAGTATAAATATTTGTAAACCTTTTGTAGTGCCTCACATTACAGATGTTTCAGCACCTTTATATCAAACATTCAAATCGATCATAAGATTGAATGTGTCTTTTAGATTTCACCTATTTTTCCAAATGACCCCCTGCTGTTCCCAGCACAACACTGCTTTGGGTAACACTTTGCTGTGCTCCAGAATCTTATAGACAGTTACCTTGATCCGAGGACCATCTTCATCTTTAGCTTTCTCCACATCGGAGCGGAATATTACTGGACATCTACTTCGTCTAGTATCGCAAGTTTGCCTACAAATAAATAAGGATTACTTGACGTATGTAAACATAATGTGAAGTGTAAGTATGTAGTGTTACCTGTGTAACGATAGGCGGGATAGCGCGGTATTTTGGAGCACCCTGTCACAGAAATGGCAGGTGGCCGAATATTTACCGTTCTCGAAGTTCGCGGTGAAACCGTGGGTCCTGTAAAAATCCTCTGATTTCTTTCGTGGCATTTTATGGAGCAGAAAGTGTCGTAAATAGAAATGTACTATACACGGTGCAAATAAAATGGCTTCTCTACAGCTGGAGGTAAAATCCACGCTAGCATCAGATAAACATGTATCGATATATCGATAGTAAGTTGTTTTTGAAACAAATCAGTTGGTTTTATTTATTTTTATTACAAACAGAATGGATCATAAAATATAATACCACTACTGATAGTTTTCTATAGTGTTACCATTTCATATTGTTTTTTTAGATCTGTAATTTTTAAATTATTTCAAATCTTAAACCTTTCGCTTACTTCTGAAAGTTGTTTAAAGAAAATTTAACAGATTACCTAACAACTGCGTATCAATAATATTAAATGAATATAAAATACCATCTAAAATTCTTTCAAATTTATTGTAACATATTCTTTATTTAATCGCGTTAAGTCCAACCCTCCGAAAAACCTTTTTTTTTTGCTTATGAATTATTGTCCTATTCCTATAACATACTCACCTTTATCGACATTAAGTAATCAATTAATTAATATTCAAATAATAGCGACCATCGATATCAGCAGATTCTGGCCTATCGATATATCGGTTGATTTTACAGCAGCCAACACTTTCACGTAATTAAACACAAGCCGAATGTAAAAAATGTCGGTGGTAAAAAAAGCAAAGCGAGTTGGTAGCGTTTCAAAGGACGCTACGTGGAAAAAGTTGGGTTTTCTACCGGCGTTTAAGGAAGGAAAGGTTGGAGAGGCCAAGAAGTACCGAGCACTGTGCATCCATTGCCAAAAGTGTCAATCAAACACCAGTATAGACCGGCTAATCATACACAGGTCCGTATAAAAACTATTCCCGCTCTTTTCTGTACAAAAAAAGTTTTGTAGGAAATCCTGTACAAAGTACCGGGAGGATCTCACCGAGGAGCTGGGCGCGAAGTTGGAAGTGGATGCTCCGGAATCCATGAAGACGGAGCTGAGTACTGACGCCTCAGATCCAGCAGTAACACCTTCCAATATTGAGTTTTCGACCACCAGTCTACTGGACAAACTGCTGGATGAGGACGAGAGTAGTGGGCGTAATCCGGAAACCACCTTGGTGAGCTACCTGACTGACCTGGATCAGCTGGTGGTCCCGCCATCCGATGCCAATCGACTGCAGAAGGACCTCATCAAGGCGGAGACGGAGTACTTGGAGGCCAAATCCGACTACTTCACCAAGATGAACGAGATCGCCGAACTGAAACGCACCGTCACCATGCTGGAGGCGAAAAAGACCCAGCTGGAGATCGCTAAGCTGAGAGCCGAGTGCGAGTAGCCTTAGTTTTTTACCTACACATCAGTTAAAAATTTTTCTGAATAAATAAAATTGAATAGATAATGAATAATAGCGATGCGGGGAGTACGATGGAACAATTTGCAAAGATGCCCGTGCACGTGGGCTTTCTGATCAAGATGGCGGCCCAGCTGCTGTCGCATCCAATGGAGCTGGTTCGGGTGAATATCCAGGCAAATGTGATCCATCATAATCGGCTGACCGTAATGCATATGATCCGGCTTATGGCCAGGAATGGATTGCCCGGGTTTTATTACGGAATTGTGGCCTCCGGCCTGCGTTGCACAGTACACACACTGTCCTCTTATTTACTTTTCTACAATCTGCGCGACAACGAGTATGTGATGATGATAAGACCATACAACACAAGCGCGGTCCTGGGCGTGACAGGATTTTGGGGCGGCCTTCTGGCAACACCATTCGCCAAATTGGCGGTCATTCGGCAGGCGGATCTTACACGCGGACCCTTTCAAAGGCGCAAGTAAGGAATACGAAATTTCGCCAATAATAAAAAAGAATCGGGCACGTTTCGGTTATACTTTCAAATGTGGTACTTGTTTAAATGTACATGCTTTTAACCTTTCAGATAGGATAATATTATCCAAATGAAATTTATATTTTGACTTTAGAATAGTGAATTATTACTTCATATAAGCTTGATTCAAAAATATGCTTAATTTCGTGCCCTTCAAACCTATAAAAGTATACCTTTATTTTATAGTTACCGGAATTTCCTCAGCGGCCTGAAGTGCATGTACAGGAAGGGCGGATTTATATACTTGTTTAACGGATGGAGGATAAACTGTTTTACGAGCACATCAGTGGCAATGCTGTATAAACCCGTGAGCGAGCAAGTCCATACCCTGATTTCTCGGTTTCACGGACTGGACGAGGCCTGGTCTAACGATCTTATTACTATGGCGCTAACGGGTGGGATTATCACACTGATTATGACTCCTGTGGATGGGTTAGCCACCGTAACATTGAACGAATCCTCCAACTACGGTCGTCAGTCATACAGGGACGTATGCCAAAAAATAATACGTAAACATGGTTACAAAGGTTTTATCTTTGGATGGAAACCGGCGCTTATGGCTCTTGTACCACACACCATATTGGCAACATTTGTATATCGTATATTAGTTGATCGGTACATAGTATAAATTTGTCATATTTATTCAAAAATCTTGCGATGTATAATTGTCAGAGCCTCCGTAAACTCTTCTAATCCAGCTGGCATCTTTTGCGTTGAGCAGTTTTCCAGTTGAAAGCTGAAGACTTCCGTGAAGCGCAAAACGAGCTAATGGAGAAAATAGGTGTGTTGCACATTTACCGACTATGGCAATTATAAAAACATATTTAAACAAGAAGACCTTACGTTTAGAACTGAAGGTGCCCGCTCATGGGCAACCAGGCACTCCATTAGAACAGCCACAAACTTTCCGTAAAACTCGGGCAGGTGCGAGTGCAAGGCCTGCAGCGGAATGGGCAGGATGCATACTAGAAAGCATCTGAGCATCTGCTCCAGCAGCTCGGTACACACTTCAACGCCTTGGAGCAGCTTATCCGACTCAAGGACGAGCATTTGGAGGATGGCCTTGGCCCAACGATAGCTGGTGCTAGCGTTCAGAGCAAGGCACTCTTCCCGACATGCCGCCAACTTATCTGGCTGACTAAGATCTGTGGCCAGAGCAGCTTCCACATCGCTCCGGTTGATGGTGAAATAGTAGCCCAGTCGAGTAATGAACTGCAGCAGGCAGACGGAGATTTTTGGGCTAGAGGCCATGGTTACATTTTGGATAAGTCGGTCCAGCATGTCGTCGCATTGGTTCCACTAAGGGGTATGTTACATTAAATATTTTTTGTGTGTGTGTTTGTTTACCAACCGTAAAAGCATCCAGGTCTACAAAGTGATCCAGGCATAAGTACAAGCAATTCCAAACGGAGTCTATAGCTTCAATTGACTCCATGTTGTAGGCATCCTTGAGGGAATGGTCATAGATCACGCTGTGCACATTAAGCTCTTGAATATCTTTCGGTTCCTGGATGGTAAACTGTTCTATTAAACTTTCATGTGTCAAAGAACCGTAAACGCACGCTAAATTTCAGCATCACTGAGAAGATCTTGACGCCCAGTTGTTTGTAGGCCGGATCATAGCATTCCCGCACATTGAGACCCACTGATAAGGCGAAGGCCAGCATTCGTGTGGGCATTCTGGATTTTTCCGAGTATCGGAGCTGCGGAAGAGCTTTCAAATAAAGTAAGCCATCAGTATTTATATATTACTCCTCTGTACCTCCAGGTATTTGGCAAATCCATGCACTGCTCCTAGTTGTTTCTTCCAGCAATCCCTGTGGAGTTTTTGCTCGTAGTATTTCAAGATTTGGGCATCTGTGGACTCCCACCATTTAAATGTGAGCTTCGTAGCCAGCTCACGGGCGTTTTTTAAGAGGTTTCCAGAATCATCCTTCAGTTGGTAAACTGTGGGAGCTGCTGTTAGCTCGCAAATCAGCAGGAGGAGCTTCACCCTCAACTAAAAGTTAACCAGATTGTAGCTATTGAAATGCACTTCCGTTAATGCTTACCTCTTCGTGTCCTGTGTCACCAGTCTTCTGCAGGAACTCCTGCACCAAATCGTACAGCTTGGGCAGATCTACCATTAGAAGGGAATGATAGCTCTCAAATTGCGACGCCTCCAATTGAATGTTATCCAGATCGTCCTTCAGCTCCGGCAGCATATAGAATTGGACCAGCTCACACATGTGCGCCACAAGGGCCTCGGTGGTATCACAAGTCATTGTAAAACTTTATTCTGTGGTTTATGTTACACCTGTAAATGCCGTGGACTTATTTGACGCCCGTCGCTATTGTAACATTATTATTTTACAAAAAATTAGCCAACAAAAATTGTAAACAATAAAGCCGGTAGAGATGGAGAAACATCGATGTTATCGATGTTTTTAAGACATCGGTAATATCGATCCTTCTCCATTTCTATCTGCGCATTGCACAAGGAAGTTTTATTTCATTTATTCCTTATAAATTATTATTATGTTTAGCATTTTGTTTTTTTTTTGTGGTGGTGGCTGGTATGGTATATCTATGAAGTAATAAATAATAAATAAAAACAATTTTTTATTGGTTTAAACTATGTTCTTTATTTTAAACAGAGACCGTTAAAAATAAAGATACCGTTACTAAAATCAAAGAATGTGGAAATAATGCGTTAATGATAGAGTTTCCATACGTCAATAAACTTTTTTTTTCAAACAACCGAATCTTTTTGATTTCTCAATCAATTAGAGATTTACGATGTTAATAGTTTTCAGTCATTTTTTAAAGTTTCATAATTTCATAATTGTGCCATAATAATGTGTACCATGAAAAACAGACAAGTTTGTCAATATATTTATGCATTACCTCACTTTATCTTTATTTTATAAGTTTTATAATTTTTTTTTATTTTCCTACTAATGCAATTATAAATCAATCCAATAAAGCGGTGTAGAAAGACGTGCTGAAGCCATTGACCATCATTTGTTGGTCGATCCAAGCTCGTGCCAAGGCTACGTTGGAATAAGCCGCTGGCAACTGATTATTACATCCAACGCCCCATGACACTATGCCACTCAGCTGGTAGCGGTTTCCAGAGGGTTCTCCAATGGGACAGGCCAGTGGAGCTCCACCATCGCCTTGGCAGGTGTCAATGCCATGCTTTCCTCCAGCGCAAATGAACGAAGGGTCCAAGGAGAACTTAGGTCCAAGATGGGTCATTCTGAGCCTCTCCTGACAATAATTAGATTCCACAATGCCTAAGGGCACCCGTTTCATTATGGCACTGAATTTTCCCGAATCTCCAGAAGCATCCATGCCCCAGCCATTGGCAAAGCAAGTGGTGGAGGGCAGAGGAACGACGGCTTGATCTGGTAAACATATCACATTTATATGATCATTCAGTGTGAACGGTTCTTCCAGAATTAAAAATGCGAAATCATTAGCAAAGGACTTGAAATCGTATTGAGGATGATTAATAATTCTTTGGACTTTTACTTCCTGATACTGTTGACGCTCACTCTTTGACTTGAAATTCCATTCTCCAGCTCGAATCGTATAGGTTTTCCACTTTTGAACTCTGTGGGCGGCAGTCAAAACCACCTGGGGATGTATAAGTGATCCAGAAAAGGAGTAGTTTCCGGACTCCATTATGGCGACAGTCCAAGGAAATTCGAAAACGTCAGATTGATACAATTGGGCTCCTCGAATGGAAATATCTATGGCACCCACATTGCGAACACCGCAGCCTCGGGTTTTCTTGGGTTTTGGTGTTGTGGTATCATAAAGCAATCTTTGGTTTCTCTGGGGTCTTGGTGTTGTAGTATCGTCAAGCAACTCTAGGGTTTCCTTGGGTTTTGGTGTTGTGGTATGGTCAAGCAATCCACTAAGAGGACAACATACATCCATGGAATTAATTTTAGAACACGGGTCAATAGCTTTTCTATGCGATGTAGAGTCGCAATTCGAATATCTAGTGCATTGGCATGGTTCTACTTTTTCTATTATTTTCTCCGATTTTGTGGGTATTCTGGGAATAGGCGTATTAATAACTTCAAATATTCTTTGGGTTGTGCTTTTTGTTGTGGTGGAACCAAATAATTGGGTTGTGCTTCTTGTTGTGGTGGGACCAAATAAATCTTCCATGTTTTTGTTAAAATTTGTTCTATCTTTAGGTGAAACCCTTAGTTCCTGCCCTAATGTTGTAACAGCACATAACAAGACCAACAAACTTATATAGACAGTCATTGCAATCTGTAAAATAAAACAGAAATTACATAACTTTTTATCACGGTTTTTGGTTATTATGGAAAACTTTTTGCTAGCAATTATTACCTCTTAAATTCGCAGCTTTTATGATAACGATACCTTCGTTTAAAAATGTATTAATAAAGTTTCCTTTTTCGCAAATTTTTAAGAATTGTGCAATTAATGTGGATCGGATTCCATTAGTTGTTTTAAACACAAGCTAAGCTCCGGGGCTACTGAATGCGTATAGGGTAAGTGTGCTACATTTAAATCTGTCTATATACATTGTCTTTAAGAAGTTGATAAGAACTGAGATGCACGATTCCGGCAGTAAACGACTCTTAATTTGGTTTTTGCCTTGATTTACTCATCTGGGAATTTCACGAGCTCACTGAACCTGTTTAAGCAGATTACTTGGGATTTGAAATAAGAAAAATAAGAAAATATATAAGTCAGAAAAACCACATTGATAAGAGTAGTGAATAATTTAGATCAAATGGAGAGAATTTATATTTCACTTTTAAATTATACCTTTCACCTCATTTTGTCACCAAAACAGCTCTGTTTTTCAATCAAACAAAACAATTAATTATGTCATTTATCAGAAGTGATTTTGTTTTGGTTTATTTTTATTTAACACGCAACTTAAACAAATATTTATTGCAAAATTAGTGGAAAATAATCGAACTAATTGAAGCCCTTACAACATAATCTGGTTAACCAACTTAACGCTGGGAGTATTTTATATAAAAATAAAATATTTAATATTAGATAAGATTTAAAAATCACTCGTAATCAAAGTTTAAGCCAGCACCACGAATATGCTGCTCACTCCAGGCATCAAAACGTTCCGACATCTCGTTTCCCATGTGATTACGCCAGTCTCCGATCTTGCCATTCCGTATGAACTTCGAAGATGACTCCGGCAGCAACTTCTCCAGGTTCACCGCCTTATTTCCCCGCATCTTGTCAAAGGTGAGGTGCTCGCACAGGTGCTGCAGACTGGACACATCCAGGAGACTCTGCACGCCCAGGAATCGGGCACAGCGACGAACCACACTCGGCAGATCCTTGATCATATCCTCGTACTTGATGAACAGCACATTCTCGTCCTGACTCCGCTTCCAAAAGGGCAACACGTGCTTCCAGTAGGATCCCATCGGAGTGTGGCCCTCCAGGAAGAGATCCACAAACTGTTCGAAGTCCCCATTGATTCCGTGGAGCAGCTTGCAGTAGTGGTAGTACGACACACACAGATCCTTGGGATTGCGTGCTGTGTAAACGATCCTCGGCTTCACCGTCTCAAATTCCTCGGGTAAAAGTGGCCAGGAGAGATGGGAGCGGGCGAAGCGAGGGCGTGGCAGATTGCGAACCAGATCCACTGTATTTCCAAACTTTTGCCTGCCAAACAGGGAGAAAGTTCAATAGAGCGCAAAGCTTTTCAAATTTGTATAAGGGTGCTTCAATGTGAGAGTGAAAGAGAGGCTTTCTACAAAAATATTAACTTATCAGCATCAACAGTACATAAAAGAAATCAGTTTTTATTTCTATATGTTTTGTTGATTTTTTGGGAAAACCATATTATATTGTATTAATTGAATATAATTCAAATCAAAGAAAAGAAGACGTGATAATTTAAAAGTAAAAGTTGAAAATAACGATCTGATCTATTATCTTTTTGAACACCGAAGGTATGTTTAAAGATCAATAAGATTTTTGTGTTCTCTTCTCAAAATTGTATGTTTATATTAAGAAGGTAATGTCGAAAACTATAACCATTCAAAATTAAATTAATGATTTTTTACTTACGCAATCGCCTCGTGATGATCGGTGCTGAACAAAGCGGATAGTTCAATAAGTGGTGACCGCAGCCGCAAGTCCTGCTCTGCAGCTACGTAATCCAACTGGTGTCCCAGCAGCCATACCATTTCCTGGGCCCAAGTGGATCCAGTGCGTGGATAGGACACCATCCACACGTCGTCCTGGAACACGGGGAGCGATCGGATGGAATCTCCCAGCTCCACATACTTCCTGGGAATGATCAACCGGTCGGGAAGCACCTCCACAAAGCAATTTTGAGCCGGAAAAACGGCATTTGTGCGACGAACGATGTCCGCCTCCAGTTCGCGATAGATCAGCTGCATGGCAATATATCTGGACCGTTGTGCCCAAAAAACTAAAGCACAATGAAGTCAAGCCAAGTGGCAAGTGCAAGTTCAAACGAGCCACTGAAAGGAAAATGGTGAAAATGCCCCTGGCCAGTTTTCACACACATGAACTGGTTTGGCTGAGAAAAGTTTCAAGCATATAAACTAAAGTCAAGCTTCAATAAGTACGCCTTAAACTGAGTTCAGTTTTTACGCTCGTCAGATTGAAATACTTAATCAAAAGTACTAAATTGTTTCAGGGAAGTTGTTAAAATGTCGAACTATACTTTGTTAACATCATATTACCACTTAGGCAAGCTTGACTGTAGTTGGAAAGCTTTTCTCTCGTGGTTCGTTGACTCTAAAGAGATCGAGGCATCTGTACATAACATCTATCATTAGTAAGAGTTAGACAATGTCTATCGTTTTTATGAACCTTATGAATAATAAATTGTTGCTACTTTGTTATTATCAATAAAAATTGTTTGATTTGGTTTTGTATGGGTGAATTCAATTCACTGAATTGTGTTTTCTTCCGAAAAATGTGAAATCGGCCAATTAATGAAAAGATAAATCAATCTGAGTCTGAACAGAACCAACTAGTTTAACGAAAGCGGGCAATAAACAATAACCTTATTTAATTTATCTGGCTTTCAGAGAAAAATGCAATGCTAAATTACACAACAAAAGACAAGCCCCAAACATTGATTAAATTTACTATCTACGACTATTAATCAGTTTAGTTTAAATTTAAATGTATTTCAATCCGTAATACTATATACACACGAAATCGTTATCTCAATTACAGCTAAATCGTCTTAATGAGCCTTCGTCTTCTCCTTTCCCTCCAGATCTTCATCTTGATCTTGATCTGCACCTGGAATGGAGCACTACAACTCGTTGTGGATATATTCTGTGGTCACCTTGGCCTCGCCCTCGTGGAAACCATTGCAGTCGACTGGGTATTTGGCCTGTATTTGGTCATTCGCAGAAGGAGAAAAAATACAAAATTATAAAATTAGTTCAAATTCAAAGGAACTATATTATAAATAATATTCAAATTAAAAATAAAGCAAAAAGAGCCTTAATTACTTTGATATTTCTTTTTATAAGTTTTATAAGTGATATTATTTTTTTTTTTTTTAACCTTGCTACAAAAATTATTTTACAATGTAGTCTGAAGTTGATTGGAGTTCCTACTTATAAATATCGAAAGATAACGCTCTATGCTTCACATACTTTTTAATATTTTGTAAATATCCAACTTTTTAACGTTTTTTTTTTTTCTCAAATCTAACCCAGTTCAAATATCTTTCTGTGCTGCATTGTGGCCGTTACTCACCTCGCAATTGTAAGGCGCATTGATCACGCCGAATAGCGTCCAGAACGGCGTACCGGTTTCCGTGCTAATGAAGATCGCTGCACCCATGCTGCCGATCTTCACGATTTTCGGACTGACTCCGGCAATTAGGCCGGACGCCGATGTCGGTGTCTGTCGATTCTGCTGCTGCTGCTGGTTCTTTGGCTGGTGGTGCTGCTGGTATTGGTCGTGTTGCTGCTTCTTCTCCTGCTGATCGAGAGCCGCTGCATTCAGCTGGCAGAGCACGTAGCGATCGCATTGCGGCGACTTCGAGATGTATCTGTAGGCGCGGTGGACTTTCAGCACCGGTTCAATAACCTGTTTGGCATTGGGTCCATTGTTGGTGGAGTCGATCGAGTGCGTGAGCCATGGAAAAGAGGAGAAAACATCAGCGTAATTAGTTTAATTTGCTCAAAGCTTAGGAATTAGTATGAATGCGGGGTGGAACATTACAACTGGAAGCCTTGATTTGGTCTTTGAATTTTATGTTTTGTTTTTCAATACTATATAATCAACACATATATAATCTAAACTTTTGTTCAAGGGCATTTCACAGACTATTCTTTAATTTTTTTAATAAATTTAAATTGTTTGAATAAAGAAGGAGGCTCTAAAATCATTTCATTTATGAAACTAAGCTTTCTTTCAATTGATAAAATTAAAGGCTTGTTCTGAACAATGATGCTTGACTCCGACTTTTCTAAAATAAGCTCCGAATTAATGCATTCCCAGTTGCCATACACGTGAGAGTGTCTTTGAGGTGCATCAATTTATCTCGCAGATACCTAGAATTGTTATCTAATTAGAGCTGCTCATTTTACCGCAGCTATTTCCTACTTGCGGATAAGGAGCTGCAATTAATGGCCAAGTGACCCAGTTCCCAGATCAGAGCGTCTGCTTACCTCCAGGTTGAGCGTATCCGTCAGCTTGTCGCTGATCTCGGTGGCATTGAACTGGAGTAATCCGCGTGCCTGGCCGAGTTTCAGCAGCTCCTTGGCATAGCCCACCGCCGGCTTAACGTACTGCCTGGAGTCGATCTTAACGTTCAGGTGGTGCTTGGCCACATGGTCCAAGAGATTCGAGATGGTCTCGCCGGGTCGGGAGGGATCGAAGTGGGTCTGCTTGGGGTAACCTTGAGACTTCAGCAGGCCGTTAAACATGATCTGTGCCGTCTGGAAGTACCTGTGGGAAAGAGTGGAAAAGCGGGCCGTTGATGAGATTCGATGACGCAGCACGTCGAGTGAAAGGGTCGCTAGAAAGTGGAAGTTGTGCTCTGCCGCTGGCCATTGTTGTTGCTGTCTAATGATGGGGCAACGCGAAAAAGAAATAGAAGACCAAGAAGTCTGAGAAGCCTGACCCACTTTAAAGTCATGCAAAAATGTCTTGTACACTAAGAAAAAATAATTTCAGCTTAGATTAGATAATACCAGCATTGTTATTTTGAGGTCGAAAATAATTTTAAATATAAATTGGATATGAATATGCTTTCGAATTCCTTTATTCACTTTTCCGATAATACGTCTAAGAATGGTTCCTATTTTTTATGTATGCAGAGGTCTTGTTTCGTTCAAAATAATTTGCATAGATATAAAATGTTCTGTAAATTACAAGGGAATTAAAAGAAAGACTACTTATAATTCTCAAGTGTGTCAAAGCGCACTTAAGGTTTTTTTGCAATGGCAATATACGGAAATAAATGGAGAAATTTTGTTTGTACTTCGATAAGAAACACTTGACTTTTCGGACAAGTGTACCCTGCCTTCCCAAGCAATTTCCCCTGACCAAAGCTGGCAACCGGTTTTGGCCCGCTTTGTTTATTTGTTTGTTTTAACGATGCCGTTGACTTCTGTATCTTCTGCATATCAACTGTAACTGTATCAGAGCCTGGACTTGAAACTGGGAACTTGGGACTTGGGACTGTTGACCAGTTGGATTAGCAGGCACGTTCTAAAAGCACCAGCACCGAAAAAAGTGGGTCAAAAGGTAGAACATGCTCGATGGGAAACGGGTTGTCGCTAACGGGAAATGGTTAGCACAGGCTTCGAAAGCAGCTG
Organism: Drosophila rhopaloa; assembly: GCF_018152115.1. Classification (NCBI taxonomy): domain Eukaryota; kingdom Metazoa; phylum Arthropoda; class Insecta; order Diptera; family Drosophilidae; genus Drosophila; species Drosophila rhopaloa. The sequence goes on from NW_025335047.1 coordinate 1,821,189, forward strand.
CTTGGATTCGGAATAGGAATAGGAATCGGATTTGGACTTGGACTTGGACTGGGTCCAAGAATCGCAGCCAGGTGCTAACTGCATTGGGACCGCTGCAGAGCAGAACGTGATCCACAATTAACACGCTTTGCACTAGATATAGATTGAGCCACGTAAGCCGGTGGAACTCACCTGAGATAAACATCGGGATTGGCCAAATAGCTGGCCCAGTCGGCCAGGTACAGTGTGGCCGACTTGATCCACCTCCGGCGGAAGGACTGGTTGTTCAGCGATTCGAACAGCTTGTCGTAGTCCAGCTTTCCATCGTTGCCCTTGAAGCCCTGAAGAGAAGATAAGTAGAATGATTAGTATACAAATTTTAAAATTAAGACTTAATAAGAAAATATATAATTGGAAAAAACCTCAATGTCCTTTAGTTTTTTTAATAAAATAAATAAATAAATAAAGTTTTCATATATTAATTTGGACTAAGCAAAAACATCTCTAATATAATTTGAAATAATTTTTCAGGAATACATATTTTACTTTGCCATTTGCTCTATTGGATTTTTCCCTCTTATTTATTTTCTACTACAAAATATTCTGTAATCCTTCTGTGTTAGATTACTCCTAGTAAAATTCAATTCACCCGAATTTTGTAAGTTTTCTAAATATCTTTATTAATTATTATCATTCTATTGACTCCTCAGATTAGAACATCCACTCTCTCTGTATTTTAATATAATGTAATAAAACAAGACATCTAAAACTGCCTCTACTTATTGAAAACCCAAGAACAGTCTTTCCTAAATCTAGTAAAAATCCTCTTCAGATATCCACCTTCATGATCTTGTTGACTCCGGATTTCTCATATAGAGCGTCCGCCAGTTCCGAGTTGGAGAAGTGGTCCCACAGCACGTGGATGTGCTCGAGGAATGGGGGCAGCACCCAGGCATGGCTCTTGTGCTTCTCCTGGGTGTGCTGACCCTCGGGACCGGCGAAGGAGCTGACCGCCTGCATCACCAATGGCAGTAGATTCATCAGTCCGTTCGCGCTTTCCGGCTCCTCGCCGGCAGATCGTTTCTGGTGATGGTGGGAGCTCTTGTCGTTGCCCTGGGTGTTCATGAAGGCCGAGGCCACCTGGAGGATGGTGTCCAAGCCAATGCCGGATTCGGAACCGCCGCCATTGCTGCGCTTTTGATTGGGAGTGGTCTCCTCATCGTCACCCTGGGTGAACATCTCCAGGACATTGCCGATGATGGAGGGATCGAAGCCGCCGCCGCCGCCCTGACCACCACTCTTGGACAGAAGGCTGCCCAGGCCCGAGAGGATCTGCATGGCTCCGCCAGCGCCGCCGCCACCTGCTCCTCCGGATTTGCCACTGGCCTGCATGAAGGTGCCCAGCAATGAGGCCACACCCGCCAAACCAGCTCCTCCACCGCCTCCGCCACCTCCTCCGTTGTTGCCGCCATTCTGACTGGACAACGCCTCCTGGAACAACATGGAGGCCATGTCCAGCAGCGGATTGGACTCGTCCTCGCTGGCCAGAGAAGGACTCAGCGGCTGGAGGCACAGCAGGCAGGCCAAGAGCAGAGCTCGTCGCACGTACATTTTGTTCTTCAGGAACTTTCACAATCACACACTTGAGATACTTTTGGGCCAATTAAGCGACGCAGCCACAAAACGCGGAAGACGCTCCACTGAGCACACGGAATGGGTATATGTATATATCTACAGCGAAATACTGCCAAGATCGGAGATCGGAGCGTTAGGCAACCAGCACAGCCGAAAACTTTCTTTCTTCTGCGGCACTGCGCCAGCGTGTAACACTTCTTAAGCCAACGATTCTTGTGGCCTTCTCGGCTGGCTCTCCCGCTCTTCCCCCTTCCCCACTTCCCGCACCCCGATCACCGACCCCCGATCCCCATTTCTCTCACCTGTCTCTCCGAAGACTCTCTCGCGGAATTCTTTACGCCTGCGCTTCGCTTTGTACACGTCAGGTTTGCCTCCTTGTCTCCACAAATAAACGGGACAAAAAGAGGTGGCGGGGAAAGGGAGAACCACTTTGCTTTCTACAGATAAAAAATACAATGATTAACTTGGACTAGGAGTGTATATAATTTTGTTACAAAAAATATAATCAGGTTTTTAAAAGGTGTGATTTCAGTTGAAGACAGAGGGCACAACCATATTTACCTTAATATTTAATAGCTATAATTACATTTATACATTGGCGTTTGTTCTGAATATTTTATGTTTTGTTAAGATCAAGTTAAGCTTTTTTTTAAATAATCAAGAAATCGTTTAGTATGGATCTTCATTTTAGAAAAATGTTTGTATTTGATTTGTAGTCTCAAGAAGGAGGTTTTATCTTTCAGTTAAACAAAGAAAGCCAACTGTAATTGATGTTCACAAGTTATTTTTTTATTTACAAAACTTTAATTTTATTTTGATAACATCTTTTTTTTGAGTGCCCTGTTCTATGGCTCACACTTTGTTTATGTTTCCTACCTACCCACCTACTTTCTTTTTACACACGCTCGTCCGCTTTGAAAGTTCTCTTCTCGGAATGGTGGTTGGTGGACATTGGAAGTCGGATTCGGAGACAACGTTTTCGTTAAAGCCGCCTGCTTGGGCTTTTTATGTAAATACGAGTATCAACACGACTTTTGGGTCTCTTTTATTGGGTATGCCATGAATGTTAAGCTCTTGGTCACGTTAACGACATGGAGGAAATAATCTTGGGCAATTGAAATGAATACTATTTTAAAAATAAAATAAATTAGTTTTCAGGAAACCGGGACTGCTATTTTTAAAATAACACCTTTTCGAACTCAAATTTCATTCCACGACTTCATTTATTTAACGAAATCCTGATATATTTTTGAACGCCTACTCTAAACAAACTGAAATCAGTTTGTTTCGAAGATAAAATTATTTCAAATTTAAATTTAATAATGTCCTATATTTATTCCTATATTTATTCCTATATTTAAGAGTATCTCCTGTTGCCTTAAAATTCTCAAATCATTTCCAGTTCTTTGAGCAAACCATTCGAGAGCTTGGCACATTTGTCACCTGGACTGTTTGTGGGTTCGACTTGGCTCTCGTCATGGCCCATTTCGATTTTATTCAACAAATGGATTGCACTGTGCCCGTTACATAAATTTATAATCTGTTTAATGGGACCGTCAGGCGAAGCTAAAGAGGTATAACGCTTTTCTAGCTCTATACTTTCTTTACGAACTTCTAGATTCCAAGATGACCTTTCCCTATAAATCAGTTATTAGCATAATCTATACTTTAGGTTAAGTTTCGTGTTGAATTATGGAAATGGAAACCCATTAAGTTACGAATTTGAATACTCCATTCACTTTTAACTACTTTCAACGTTTAGGAATTGTTATTTTCACTTGGGCATTCAAAAGTACGCGGTTTTTTTTTAATTGTTTACGATGACGCTCGATATTATCGGCTGTTGAAAAATTTAATGGAACGGCCATCTTTTCTAAAAATACAAAATATTGACTATTCTCTTTAATTATTATTTATTTTTTATTTTTATTTTTATAACACTTAACAGTAACTATTATCAGAAAATATTAATTCCATAAGGCTCTTTTCTTGCTAATTGATTGGCAATAACCAATGAAATATTGAACAGTGTAACTATCGATAACTCTGATTGCCATCTGGCAACACCCTCACCAGCTGTTGGGCTGCGCAGAAAAGACCAAAAGTTAATTTTCTTGTTATTGTTAAAGAAACTCTAAAAATTAACTATTATTGTGGGCACTTTGCAGCGTAAGTGCAGACAGGATGGGCAATCAACTGGTGGGCATTGCCCCTTCGCAGATCTACGCGGTGGAGCACTATTTTTCCGGACAGTTCGGGTCCGAAATCACCTTCAGTTCCAAGTGAGTGAAAAAAATTAATTTTCCGAGGAAAATTGTTGACACCCACGAATCACCCATTTTCCACAGCATGGGCAGCACGCGATTCTTCAAAGTGGCCAAGGCGAAAACGGATGAGGGCCAGATCGTGGTCAAAGTATTTGTGAAGCATGATCCCACATTACCACTGGAGGATCACAAGGAGCGACTGGAGGGCATCAAGAAGACACTCTCGCTGGCAAATGCAGTCAATTGTTTACCCTTTCAACGGGTGGAGGTTTGTTTTCCAGACAACTTGTTAAACTTTATCATGACCAACCGATTGCACATAATCGAAATTTATTGGTTCATTTGTAATTTGACCACAAAACCAATTCCTTTTATGAATTAGTCTTATCTTCATTTATGTTGAGTCATAACGCATCAATAATAAGGTTAACTCATAAAATGAATAATGGAAAAATGAAGTAGTCTATACATTCGTAAGACATCTATTAAAATTCCTTCTCTTTCAGCTCATTGACAAAGCCGCCTACATAATGCGGGAGTATGTAAAGCACAGTCTGTACGATCGCGTGTCCACACGCCCCTTTCTCACGGTGCTGGAAAAGAAGTGGATCACATTCCAGATCCTGTGCGCCTTGAATCAGTGCCACAAGCAGAAGATCTGCCACGGGGACATCAAGCTGGAGAACATCCTGATCACCTCCTGGAACTGGATCCTGCTCTCGGACTTTGCATCCTTTAAGCCCACATATTTGCCAGAGGACAACCCCGCGGACTATACGTACTTCTTCGATACGAGTAGGAGGAGAACCTGCTACATAGCCCCCGAGCGATTCGTCAAAACACTGGCCTCGGATGATGATGGTGGCAACGGCAACATGTCGGTCATTCACACTGATTCCATTATTCGCCTGGCGCCCAGCTATGCCGGCAATACATTGTTACCAGCCATGGACATCTTTTCGGCGGGCTGTGCCTTGCTGGAACTCTGGACGGAGGGCACGGCGCCCTTTGAACTCTCCCAGCTGCTGGCTTACAGACGGGGTGAGCGCGATCTGGTGGAGAAGCATCTGGCTGGCATCGAAAACGAAGGGCTGCGCAACCTGCTGGCCTCCATGATCGACATCCACTCGATGAACCGAAAGAGTGCCGAGGACTACCTGGATCAGGAGCGCGGTCAACTGTTTCCAGAATATTTCTACTCCTTCCTCCAGTCCTACTTGCAAATGTTCAGCTCAACGCCAATCATGTCGCCGGATGACAAGATCCAGTGTCTGCATAAGGACATCGGGCACTGCATAAAAGTGCTGACTCAGGTGCAGGATTTGTCACCGGAAGAGGAGAATAAGGATGGTCAGCAGGAGAAGAAAGACCCCACGCTGTGTGCACGGCTACCGCCGGAGCACGATGGTCTTATTCTGATCATCACAGTGGTCACGTCCTGCATTCGAGGTCTCAAGCAGTCGAACACCAAAATTGCAGCCTTGGAACTCCTACAGAAGCTGTCCAAGTACACGACTTCGGAGACCATCCTGGATCGCATATTACCCTACATTGTGAGTGCTTTTCTTTTTTTTCAACGTACTTTACTTTCTGACATTGGTGCTTTTTCAATTTCAGCTCCATTTGGCCCAGAAATCGCCAGCCAAGGTACAAGTTCAGGCCATTGAAACGCTTACAGCCTGTCTGGGCATGGTAAAGGACATTCCGCGCAGCGATGCCAACGTGTTTCCCGAGTACATCCTGCCGTTCATCACGGAATTGTCCAGCGAGTCGAGTGCCGTGATTGTTCGCGTGGCCTTCGCCCGGAATATTGCTGCACTGGCCAAGAGCGCTGTTTACTTTCTGGAGGAGACGCAGCGCAATGCTCCGAATGAGATGCCCACTCCACGTTACGAGGCTGAGCTGAATGCTCTCCATGACATCGTAAGACAGGCGGTACTCAGTCTGCTGACGGATTCCCAGCCGGTGGTCAAGCAAACTCTGATGGAGTCGGGCATTTGCGACCTGTGCGCCTTTTTTGGCAAGGAAAAAGCCAACGATGTGATACTCTCGCACATCATGACCTTTCTAAATGATGAGGACAAGAATTTGAGGGGAGCTTTCTATGACAACATTGCCGGAGTGGCTGGCTATGTGGGATGGCAGGCGTCGGACATTCTGGTGCCCCTGTTGCAGCAAGGGTTCACGGATCGCGAAGAGTTTGTCATCGCAAAAGCCATTCGTGCGGTGACCATTCTCATCGAACTGGGTCACATCAAGAAGCCAGCGGTGACGGAAATCGTCCAGGAGACAGCCTGTTACTTATGCCATCCCAATCTGTGGGTTCGTCACGAGATCTGCGGCATGATCGCCACCACCGCCCGCAACCTTAGCGCCATCGATGTGCAGTGTAAGATTATGCCAGCAATTGGCGCGTTTCTCAAGGCGCCGCTAATCCAGGTGGAGAAGCCACACATTCTGTTGGACTGCGTGCAGCCGCCAGTGCCGCGGCAGATCTTCGACAGCGTGCTGCGCTTCCAGGACATTCATCACTTCCTCAGAGCGCTCCAGGATCGATCGAGGGTGCGTAGCCAGACCAGACATGGAGCCCTGCCGCAATACGAGGAGATGGGGCAGACGCTGAGGAATGTGAGTATAAGTTTCTTTAAAGTTTAAGCTATATTTTTTAATTTTTACAATATCCATTTACAGCTTTTTAGACGCCTAAGCTCTGAGGGATTGACGGATCTCATTGAGATGCAGCTGCTGGCCATGAACCCGTTCCTGATCTCCATGAAGCATAAATCCCTTCAGGATCTGGACGACACTGCCTCTGGCAATGGGCGCATCGTGGTCAGTCGCAAGCAAGTCGCTTGCCATGAATATCCGCTGGCGGACAAGGCCACTAAAATGCCCTTAGAGATCCGTAAGTCTATAATTTCCGTAAGGGGATTCATGCTCATTGATTTTAATTGGGTATTAAACAGTCTTCTTAATTACTTCAAATTCATTTAATACTTTTTTTCAAATAAGTAATTGCTTCTATGAACTTCTCAGATATTTTTAGTTCTGGATTGTGGGAATTTATGCGCTGAAAAATAATAATTCCAGGGAAGACATTCAAATTGTTTGGTTGCGAACGTATAAAGAGATTATTTTTGGATTCCAATCCCTTAAATTTTTTTTATTTTTATTGAAAATTGTGTATTTTTGTGACTGAAATAAAGTCTTTATTCCATCACTGACTTTAATTTTTGTTTAAATATAAAAGAAACGAGCTTATACTTGCCAATTACCAATGTTTAAATATTAATGGTATTATATTCAACGAGACCAAACCTTTGATCAAAGTAATATTAACTGATGGCCATTTCTTTTTGCAGGATCTAGCGAGGGACCGACATTGGTGTCCCCCGCCTCGGATGCAGCGATCACACCGCTGGGCACTGGCGGATTGGCCGGCAGTCCAGCCTCCGGAGCTGTGGTCCTTGGCGTGCCGACTGCCACCGTGAGTGCGGCCACTTCACTGGGCGAGTACACGATGCCGGAGCGGAACTGCTGGCTGGAGCGCTCCTCCGAGTGCCGCAAGGATCTCGAGTCGCTGACGACCAAGATTAAGAGTCGCTACAACGTGCTGGCCATCTCGCAGCGCTGCAGCTACGACAAGTTGGTGACGCCCTATTCCCCTGGCTGGCGGATGAACGGCACCCTGGTGGCCCATCTTCACGAGCACTCGGAGTCCGTGATCAAGCTGGCATCGCTGCGTCCCCACGGATCACTCTTTGCCAGCGGTAGCATCGACGGCACCGTGCGACTGTGGGACTGCAGCAAACTGAACGGCAATCAAGGGGTGAACAAATCGAGGCAGGTGTACTCGGCCAACACGCCCATTTACGCCCTGGCCGCCTGCGACAGTGGACAATCGCTGGCGGTGGGCGGCAAGGATGGCAGCATGCTGATGATGCGCATCGATCGGAACTCCACCAAGATGACGCTCCAACAGGCGCTGGATCAGAAGTAAGAATTTACCTAAAATTATATCTTGATCTTGTGTTGAAAGGCCAATTTTTGTATCATACACGTTACTCTTAGAGTAAAAGGTATATTTTTATATTAGAAAACGTCGATTTCTTTACGAAATCAAGAAACAAGAACTTTAGGATTTATCATGCAGTTTCCACGCAGTACTTATATATTATTATATGCCGTAGAAAAATGGTAGATACATTTTTGTTTGCCTTATACAATAATTCATAATTCATAAACACATAACTAATAAGTTTGTTTATTTTCTCCTTCTCAACCATAGTGATCATAAAGACGGGCCCGTTGTGGACATGCATGCCTACGATCAAGCTACGCAAAGTGTCATCGTGTACGCCACGTTGTACGGCGGAATCGTGGCCTGGGACACGCGGATGCAGCACAGCGCCTGGCGACTGCAGAATGAACTGCGGCATGGGGTGATCACCACCATCTGTGCGGATCCCACGGGCTCTTGGCTGGCCACCGGCACCAGCGGAGGCAAACACATTTGCTGGGACCTGCGCTTCCGCCTGCCCATCGCCGAGATCAAACATCCGGCCGACTCCTGGATAAGGAAGGTTGCCTGCCATCCCACGGAGCCCTCATATCTCATCTCCGCCTCGCAGTCGAACAACGAGGTGTCCGTGTGGAACATCGAGACGGGTCAGCGCCAGACGGTATTGTGGGCCAGTCCGGTGGCGGCCTTGTCCAGCGCCAGTCCCAGCGATCCGGCCACCACGTGCGGCATCCTCAGTGGTGTGGTCGACGGCTCGCCCTTCATTCTCACAGGCAGCTCGGATCAGCGCATCCGGTACTGGGACATCGTCAACCCCAAGAACTCCTCGCTCAAAGTGCCGGCTGCCAATGATAATCTGGCGGACGTGGCCTTCAGCTACAGGTACTTATCAATTTTGTTAGCTTTAAATTTAGTCGAACACACTTTATATTATTGCTTGATTTCCTTTTCAGTGTCCGCTTAATTGATGGCAGCCAGGTGGTCGAGGAGCAGATCATTTCCATGGCCAGCACGGGTGACTCGCAGCAGCTGCGCTCCTCCACGGAGGAGAATCCCCGGTCGGGGCCGGATATGCCCACGGCGAGTCACCACGACGCCATCACGGATCTGCTGATGTGCAAGGACAAGGGCCAGATCTACATAGCCTCGGCATCGCGCGACGGTGTCATCAAGCTGTGGAAGTGAGCGCCCGCTATATAGTATTTAATTATTCAACTGTGATTAGCCTAATTAACTGCAATATGTGTAACTATTAAATAAACTGCTTGTAAACTGTGGCCTCTCGTTTTTAAAATAACAAGTCGCGTTGATTTTTATTTTTTTTATAGATTTTGGAGAGGTTTCTCTTCCAAGTCGAAAAATGTTGTCAAGGTTCTTAAGCTAGAAGTAAAAAACTTAAATTCATTTAAATATTTCAAATGATTTGTTAATATTTTCTATTAATTCAAAGTAAGCTGAGCCTTCAATGTCAGTGTTTCAAACTCGTCAAAACTCTCCTACTTATGCGAGAAGTTCAACTTTTCCGTTCAAACAAGTACGCATTTCCGAAGCTGGATTTATTCTTTAGTTATTTTTTGTTCTGCTTAAAAGTTTTGGTTTTTATTTCGCTTAATTATTTTCTTCAAAAAGTTCTATCTATATTAGATGGTTTATGTTTTTAAAATTTCGTTATTTTGTTAGTTTGGTTCATTCCTGCTTAACAGAACCGTGCAAAAAAGGAACAAATAAAGCGGCCGAATATCTAAACCATCTGAAAATTGTAAGTATTTGAAGTCATGTTTTTGAAATAACATTTTTTTAAGAGATTTGGCTTTGATTTAATTACGTTCAAAATTCAAATTTGAATTTGAATTTTAAATTTTGTTCCAAGTGATCGATTGTTTTCCGTTAGATTTAAAAGATCGGTTCGCGCACTCGCTCAAAAGAGCGATGGTTTAAGTCGCGGCTAATGCCAAATCCCTAATTCTATTTAAATCGATAAGCCAGACCCGATGCATCGATAGCTCCATCGATTGTTACCACCTAAACTGTACTAGTAGCGTGCGCGTATTTTACAATTAAAAATTGCCCAAGCAAGTAAGTAAGCAAGTAAGCGTTTTCCTGGTCTCCAAAAATTATGGTTTTTCTGCAAATTTTTCACATTATTTTTCTACATTTTTCCGCATTTGAATCGGTGACTAAATTGTTTTTTCTGCATATATTTTTCCAGCTCGATTTTCGGCAAACAAAAAGCGGAGAAGAAGAGGAGGCAAGCGAAAATAATAGTGCCAGTGTGTGCGTGCAAGAGAGAGCGCGTTTCAGCAACCGTCTGTGTTTGTGTGTGTGTGCCCGCTTGCGATTGTGTGTGTGAAGGGACGCCGCTAAAAAAGGCGCAGAAAAAAAAGGATTTTCTTTATTCCGCTTGCTAATTAAATCGCTTCCAAACATGGAGGAAGTTGCTGTTAAGAAGCGCGGCCGGCCACCAAAGTCCGGTGCTGGAGGAGGCGGATCGTCAGCCGTGGCTACATCGCCAGGCGCGAAAAAACGCGGTCGTCCCGCCAAGAATAAGGGTGGTGCTGGTGGCGGCGGGGGGGTCAGCGGGGTCGTCCGCCCAAGGCGGCCAAAATCCAAAAAGACGACGACGACGACGAGGAGGAAGAGGAGGAGCCAGAGCATGAGGAGGAGCAGGAGGCCTCCGACGAGGAGCAGAACAACACCTCCCCCCCGCCGGCGAAGGGCAGGGGTCGTCCCAAGGGGAGCGGTGGCGAGGGGGTAAAGACGCCCGGATCAGCCGCCAAGAAACGCAAAGCCGGCAGGCCCAAGAAGCACCAGCCCAGCGACAGCGAGGAAGAGGGTAGGTCCAAAACATTTACTATCATAAGACGCCTTTTCAGGTCTCATTCATGTACAGTATGCACACAATATGCCAAAACAACGCAACAACAAATGCAAGATTGCATTCTATGCACTGTGTATCTCGAATGCAAATATTTTGCACTTTATGCTCTCAATAGTATGGTATTCCCATTTTGCCTTAAATAGGTTTTCTCTGACAAAGAAATTCGAGTTACGTTAAACTAATTATTTTTTGTATATAATAAAAACTTAATTTATTTAGTAGTTTTGTACAGTATGCACTCAACTATGAAAAAACCGGAAAGGCTGTTTGCGCCACACTTCGCAGTTTTTGTTTATTTTTAAAAATCTGATTATTCAGTTTGCATCAATTAATGCAAAAAAAAAGATGCATTCAATCTTGTGAATTCCCATTATCCTTTCTTTTTTTTGGCTTTTGTGCACAGTGTGTACTTAATATGCAACACACATAAGAAGTTCGTTTCAAGATCGTAATAATTCCAAATCTTTGTAATCTTCAAATCTACTATGAGTTCCGCATTTTATTTCGCACTTAGGTACAGTACTGCCTAATATTCAATAACTATTTGCATTCTTAGCTTTGTTGTTTTTGATATTTTGTTTTTATATTTTTTCATTCAAAGACTCATCACGACTTTCATTGTTCATAATTTCATTTCCCATTTTAAATAATTTGTTTCTTTCAAAATATTAGCATTTTCGTACTTCTGTATGTATCCCTTTAAAAGCATAACTGCACACCTTGGCAAAAGAATATCCACGTGCTGTAATTGATTTGAAAAAGGCGGCATTTTCGTTTGGTTATCGTTTTCTGGTTTGTTTTACACGAAATCCTAACGCTACCTGAAGACTTACACAGAACTCAGGTAGAGTCCAAGGTCTCAACCTCGAACCTTTTCGTTGCGATAGAAACGGTCGTTTAGAAATGGGAAGAAATTGTGGCTTGGTTCACATACCCAACAAAAGACTTAAAACTTATGTAGTATGAAATGTAAAGATTAGGATACAATGCAAATTCATTTCACGATCTAAAATAGTGGATTCCCAAGTTTATATTAGTAGAGGAGTTTGTTTGTTCTTATAGTTTGTTTTATTACTTAAGGCCAAAACTCTGAACCTCTTTAAAGCAATACAAAATCATGTAGTTTTCGCCTGGATTTGGGTTTATCCTTTTCCCGTCTCTTTGCATTGTTTTCTAACTATTTCCATATCCTGCATTGTTCCACAGAAGAACAGGATGACGCCGATGATGGTAGCAGCGTTGAAGAGAAGCGTCCGTTGGGTCGGCCACCGACTGGAGCCGTCCAGCTGAACATACAGCGCACGGGACGCGGCCAGGGAAGACCGAAGAAGAAGCGGGCAGTGGTGTATAATGGCGATGGCGATGGAGATGACGACGCCGATGCCGATGGGGAGCAGGGGCCCAGGAAGCGCGGTCGTCCGCGACAGCACAAGTCCGGCAGCACCGCCTACGTGCCCACCGGTCGCCCACGCGGTCGTCCAAAGGCAAATGCCGCTCCGGTCGAGAAGGCGGTGGCCGAGGACAATGGCGAGGATGAGGAGGATGAGGATGAGGAGGCCTCGGTGGAGGAGGTGCAGAGTTCGCCAGCGAAGACGCCTGTGGCGCCGAAGAAGCGAGGACGCCCCTCCCTGGCCGCCGCCAAGTCACCCAAGGAGGGCAATCCCAAGCCCCGTGGTCGTCCCCCGAAAGTAACCAGCGATGACGCAGACGACGCCGATTCCACCGACCAGGCCGAGCACAACTCGAAGGAGAAGTCGAACGATGAGGGACGTCGCCCGGGCGGATCCCCCACAACCAAGGGAGATGGCCTTAAATGGAACTCCGATGGCGACAATGATGCCAACGAGGATTATGTTTCGGACGTCTACAACGATGCCGAATCGGTAGCCGCCTAAAAATTTAAAAATACATTTCCACTCACCACCCCCCAAAACCAACAAACAAAAAAATGAATATTGAAAAAGGAAAGGAAATTCATTATCTACTAGTAAGATGAAATGAAACCTTAAGCACACAAGACCACAAAATACAAAAAACCCAGAAGAGGTCGAACAGGACTCCTGAGAACCTTCCCCTCCTCGAACAACAAACTATAACTACATACATATTCCGATTTATTGCAAAGAAATCGGAGAACGCACTCCACTGTAATGACGTGTAAATCGGAAAATATTGTTTAATTTGATTTAAATTTTCAAATAAATAACATATATGTATTAGAGTAGCCGATATGTTTCTCTTTGGGGGAAGGTTCCAAGGAAGACCATATCATTTTTGCTGAATAAGAAAGTATTTCATTGTAATAATGTAATTCTATTCGGTTGCAGCTAATTAAATTTTTGCAAATTTAAATAAACATAAAAATGGGTGTTTTTTTGGAGGGTTTAACAAGTCTGGGCCTTTCTTATATATAAAAGGATAATATAAAGATTCTTAAACGTGATACAAAAAATAGCTGCTTTGAATTCGAGTATTTGTACACAATTTATGCAAATCAATTGGTTATTGTACCTAGTATTCACTGTAAAATATTTTGTGAAATACACAAAGCTCGTTTATAATAAACTATTCTGGGAGGAGTATTGATTTGAAAAGTATCAGGTGTAAATTAAAATTAAATTAAGCTAATCAACTTTCAGAAGATACAAAAGTATATTGGCATTTTGAAATGGGGTAGTTTTTAACGGAAATCGGTATATTTAGGCTAGCTTTATAATTCTTTAGTATTTTTTAGTACGTTTCGAAAAAGGATATTTGAACGGTTGCGATGCTGTCACACTAAATGTTCGCGCGTAAGAAGAAGCAGACCTAGAACGGCGTGCTTGTAATATGTAAATTTTTCAAATAAGCTAAGGTGTGTGTGCCCAACAACAACGAAAAATGAAAAGAGTACTATAACTGGTACAATTAAGTGATAAATATAACCATGTTTTCGCATATCCAATCGGAAGGAAAAAAGAATTAAATTTGCGGCTGCAAAAAAAATTAGAAATTGATAAAAAAAAGCCGCAAACAAAAACAAAACAAACACCCTGGTGTGTGTATGTACATATGCGCTAGTGTCCGAGTGCGTGTGTGTGAGCATGTGTTTGTGTGCGTCTGGCGTCTAATCAAATTTGGCATGCCCTAAAATCGATTGATAAATAATATATAAACAATTTGGCTGGCGAAACGTAATTCATTTGCCAGGGTGAATAAAAAAGAGGGGTGATAGAAGGACTAGAAAATGTGTAATCAATTTATATAAATATTTTGCGCGCATGTTAATAAAAGTAAAATAAATTGTCGGTCTTTTGGGCTCCCTCTCTCTCTGTGAGCATGCCCACTCGCTCTCTCTGTTGATTTTGCACGTTTGCCAACACTGCTCTTATTTTGGGGTTCTTGTTCTCTCCTCTCTCTCCTTCGCTCTTTGTTGTAGTTGTATTTGGCCAGTGTGTCTTTGCATTTCGCTTTTATTATCGTTCTGCGACGGACGGCGGCGACGTTGAAGAAATTCCTGGCCGATTTCTTCTTCATCATCCTGTGTAAATAATTGTAATTTAAATAATCTAAATTTCGTATTAAACGAAAGCACACACACCATCAAAGGAAATGCAAATGCGAAGGCTTTTTTAAGTTCATGTGTAAGTGTTTCGAAAAAGAAAAACCGTAAAATACTCCTGTTTCGTTTTACATTGTCATCATCGGGTTTCCTTTTTCACTACGGCGGCATGTGTGTGTATTTCCAGACCGCTTTTTGTATATATGCAAACATGTATAAATAGTTTGCAAATTTACTTGATATTTTGCCCGAATAACGTAAAAATCAATTAAGTGAGTGTGCCTGAATATTGATATGATTCCTTTTTTGTTGGTGAAATATTTTTCCGATTGTGCGTGTGTGCAAATGTGTGTGTTTCATTATTTCCTTATTCCATAGTGTTCTTCCTTTTTTTTTGAGCGGCGGCCATTTGGCTGCTCTGCTTCTTCCTCCTCTCCCTCCTCCACCATCCTAATGTGTGTGTGCGTGCTCTCTCTCCCTCTCTCTCGGGACGCCTTGCATTTGTATATACGTAATTTTCCCAATAAGAACACTTGACTACTAAAATATTAAATTATTCGATGGGCTTTTATAATTAATGATTTGTTAGCCGTGCCTCCTTTGTTTTTCAGGCATCTCTTTTATGGTTTATCTTTGTTTGTTTTTATATTCCCGAGTGTGCGTGTGGGTGTGTGCGTGTTTCCAGGGGCCCAGCAATCACTCTCTCTCGCTCTCTATCCCTTTTCGCATGCTGCACTTGTCTCTCTGCTAAGGCGTCGTTTTGGGGGGGAGGTGTCGGAAAATAAGAGATGGAGATTCTCGTAAACAACCCAAAAAAATCCGACCCACTCGCATTCTTCTCGTTGAAAACGTAACCTCAAATGTTGCGGCCGCCTTTCGCCTTCCTTCGTCTTCGTTTCGGTTTCTTTGCCATTCGCTCATCGTCTGCCGGCATCGTTGTTGCTGTTGTTGTTGTTCTTGCTCCTCCGTGTGTATGTTAATTTTATGTGTTTTCCATTTTCAACCGCCCCTCTCCTAACGCCCCACCACCCCTTCAACCGTCCCATTTACGCCTGCTGTCTTTGCGCTTTTTGTTTCCCTTCGCGGGGGGCGCTATAATTCTGTCCAGAACTTTGCCAAGCACCAGATATATATATATTTAAGATCATTAAACCAAACGATGAACTAACTAGGGTTTTCGTATAAAGAGTTTTTTTGTATCCCAGTTTCTAAACGTTTTTGATTTGAAAGGAACTCACCTGATAAACCTTTAACTAATAATGTTGGTACCTCGTTTCAATTTTAATTTACTGTTTATATACGTTTATTATTTTAATCCTTTTCGTTGCTTTAATTTACACAAATTAAGTAACTTGTTGGGCCGAACTTTTTATAATTTTATAATTTCCAAAGTTTATAAGCGATTTTATTAAGTTTGGTCAGTGCTTATAATATGGGTTTTTATCATTTTTCTTTATCTCTGAATACTCATTACTATTATTATTATAAATCCAATTCTTATCTTTTTCATACTTTTTGTTACGATTTTAAGCGTTTATGATAGATAATGGCCAAAACTTGAAAATTGTTTGTAGTTTAAGGGTTATTATAATTGTATGTACATTTTATTACCATTTATTTTTTAATCAAAGTTTTTAAACAAAGTTACTACTTTTCATTTTTTAATTTATATTTCTTTGTGTATTTAAGGCTTACAAAATAAAATGTAACAAATTAGAACATAGTACAAAATCCCAGGGCCCTCGTTAATGCATTACTTTATTTAAATTAATATATTATGCTGCTATTAAAAAATTATACGCTTTTTAGGGTATTTCTCGAATTGGTTTTTGAGAAAAGCTAATTTTATTTTCCGTATTTTTCGCGCATGATTCAGCTTTGCGTTGTTCTTCTATGGACAGTCTTCTTCTTTAACTTGTTCTTGGGACTCCTGTTCCTCAAACGACCCGCCCCCCTTTCCGCCCCATCGCATCGACTTTGTTATTGTTTTCATAATGAGGAAATCATGGCTAGTATTTGCCTTACTCGTCTTTCAGTTTTAGAAGAATTTGTTTTGCTTTTATTCGCCCCTTGTGCGCTGTATTTTGTTGATTATTATTATGCGCTCTGTCTACTGTATGTGTTATCGGATTCTTTTCTTTACCATGACCAGCTCAAAGTTTTTAATCGCACAAAAGTACAGTGGTTCGAGTGTTTTTCAAGTGGGAACACAAAATGTACCTTGTATTTCACAAAAATCTTTAAAAAAAAATAATTTAGAATTCCCATTATTCTGTTTCACCTAGGGTTTTTCTTCTAAAAAATAATGCATGGTAAACTAATCTCGTTTTCCATTATTTTTTCATTTCAGTTTGTGTATATTTTCATCATTAAAACGTCGTGTAAATTAAAATTCATCCTAATTATAATTAAAAAACTACATTAATAAACGGCAATTCCAGAATTCTCAAAAATCAATTTGTAAAAATTCAAGTTTTAACCAATTCTCATACGTAATTAAATAAATAAAGTTCAGTTTCGTTAAGTCCCAACAACAACAGCTGTGCAACTGTGTAAAATATTATTAATAATTTTTGTGTAAATTTATGTAAAAAAAAAAAACCAACCCCGACAACCAAACCAAACGAAGAAAAATAATTTTTTTTTTAGCAAAGAGTGTATGAAAAAATCTCAGCAAAGCCTGTAAATTAAATGTTAAATATAATAAGCAAAAAGTGTGGTTTCTTTTACAACAAAAACAAGTGTAAATCTGGAGAGAAAGTATAAAAAAGAGCAGAAAAAGAACAATTTGTGAATATTCGAAACGAATCGAGTTATAAAACGCGTGTGGTTAAAGAATTGAAGTAAAACCAATCAAAGTTGGCAATACGCGCAAAATTGTCAGCTGCGACAGCTAGGAAAAGCTTCCAAAATTGAGCTCCTAACCGCGCCCACAATTGCCATATCGACGCCTTCGCCGCAGCAGCAGCAGCAGCAACATCAACAGCAGCAGCAGCAACAGCAACACCAGCAGCAGCAACTCTACCAGCAACATCAACAGCAGCAGCAACATTACGGTCCACCACCGCCCTATTTTCAACAACTTCATCAGCAACACCAGCAGCAACAGCAACATCAGCAGCAGCAGCAGCAGCAACACCAACAGCAGCAACACCAGCAACACATGAAGTTTTTGGGTGGCAACGATGATCGCAATGGCCGCGGAGGAGTCGGCGTTGGCACGGATGCCATTGTGGTAGGAACTCGCGGTGGCGTTTCGCAGGATGCCGCCGATGGCTATGTCTTCCAGCAACGCCCCTCGCCGGGCGGTGTGGGCGTGGGCGGAGTGGGCGGCGGTGTGCCCGGGGTCGGTGCCGTGGGCTCGACCTTGCACGAGGCCGCTGCCGCCGAGTACGCCGCCCACTTTGCCCAGAAGCAACAGCAGACGCGATGGGCGTGCGGGGACGACGGCCACGGCATTGATGTAAGTATCCCAGATCCCTATTGATACCTATTGATTTCAGTAGCAGAGTTCCCTATTTAACTCTTCAATCCATCAAAATTAATTACCTTAAATATCATTTCCTTGAGAATAGACTAGAATAAAATGGGAGATAGAAGTTAAATCCTACCAAAATTAAAAGAGCCTTAAAATTATTTTGTTTTTTTTTAAATAACTTATGAACGAATATCGTTTCGTCACTATGTGTACTGTCGTCCACAGTGATTAATGTTTTGTTTAAGGAAAACTTTTAGCATTGCAAATTACGCAATTTGATTCGGAAGACACATTTATTTATTATTTTTCTTCAATTTTTTTGACAATTAATTTTACGTCTCGGAATTTGGTCATTTTTGCTGGGCTGCTTCTTGATTAGTTTTGGCGGCGTCTCGATTTCTTTATTTGAGGGGGTGAAAGTGGCTTTACTTCTGCCTCAGTTGACCTCCGCAGATTGTATAAGTTGCAAAGGTCGGTGTCTGCCAAAAATGGTTGCATAAACAGATTATCACAATTTGGCATTGAGACCGCAGCCAATGAAAACATAAGAAAAGGATAGCAAAGGCTAAAGAAGATGGTGAAGAAAAGTTATACATATATTGAGTAGGAAAATTGTTTATTTTTCGTTTCAACTCCTTGCCTTTAGCTGGCTTTTAATGAAAAATCTTTATTTTGATTGTTAATATATTATATATATATAAATACAAAATACATCAAATATTAAAATAATAAATGGCTTTGGTTTTAGGTTTTAAAGCTTACTATTAACTTAAAAGAGAGATTAAAATCTTAGATTGTAAAACATTATGAAAATCACAAACTTCTAAACAGTTATCAGTAAAGTTTCATATGTAAAAATTAATTTAAATTATGACTTGATTTAAGCTAAAGTTATGCTTATGTTTCATTTCCACTTGCAGAACCCGGACAAATGGAAGTACAATCCGCCGATGAATCCGGCTAATGCAGCTCCCGGCGGACCGCCAGGCAATGGAAGTAATGGTGGCCCCGGCGCCATTGGAACCATCGGCATGGGCAGTGGATTGGGCAGCATGGGCGGAGGTGGAGGAGGCGGTGGAGCTGGTGGTGGGAATAATGGTGGCTCCGGCACGAATGGTGGTATGCATCATCCATCGATGGCCGCAGCAGCCGCCAATATGGCCGCCATGCAACAGGCAGCGGCGGTGGCGAAGCACAACCATATGATGTCGCAGGCAGCAGCCGCCGTTGCAGCCCAACAGCAGCAGCAACATCAGCATCAACAACATCCACAGCAGCAGCAGGCACAGAATCAGGGACATCCACATCATCTAATGGGCGGTGGCAATGGACTGGGCAATGGCAACGGACTGGGCATCCAACATCCCGGCCAGCAGCAGCAACAACAGCAGCAGCAGCAGCAACATCCCGGCCAGTACAATTCAAATTTGCTGAATCATGCCGCTGCCTTGGGTCATATGGGATCTTATGCCCAATCCGGCGGCAATATGTACGATCATCATGGTGGAGCCATGCATCCAGGAATGAATGGTGGAATGGCCAAGCCACCGCCACTAGGTCCTCCAGGAGCCGGAGGACCGCAAGACTATGTCTACATGGGTGGCCAGACTACGGTGCCCATGGGTACTGCAATGATGCCGCCACAGAATCAATACATGAACAGCTCAGTTGTTGCGGCCGCCAATCGGAATGCAGCGGTGAGTAATATGTTAATTTATTCTCAAAAAGCGGGGGAAAATTATACTAGTCAATATCGTGTTGGTACAATACATGCACCTTTGGTTAACCTTTAGTTCAACCGATAACCGAAATATTAATCAGCCCTTTTCACTGCTAATAAGTTTATCTGGTAAACCAAACTCTTGATATGGATTGTTCATACATAGAATGCTAGTTTGACTATAAGATTTGGGTTGACTATTGGCTATTAGTAGTTCAGTTTTCCATCTTTTCAATCACGAATTTTGAAATGACTTCAATTTAATTTCTTATGTCAGAATGATGACTGAATATCCTTGAATAAATGCGTAATGGTGTTTGTCATCATTACCGATTATTGATATATGCCCATTAAATAGGAAAACCCAACTTTGCAAACACAACAAACAGAAAGTTATTGCTAAGTGGCCTTAATAGAGCCCTTACATATTTAAATCGAAAGTTTATCCCCAAATAAAAATAAAGTAGGCAAAACTTTAACCATTTCAATACACTTGATGATATTTTCATTTTAGGTTAATCAATAATTTTGCTTGCCTTTGTTTGTGTTTTTTGGGCTTTTCCCTCGTTTTTCTTAGTTCGAATTTTGGCGAAAACTTTTCCGTTTTCAATCCCCAATTCTTATATAAGGATGCTTGTTTTTTTGTTGGTTTAGGACGTTGAGTCCTTATTATTTTAATTTTGTACATTACAAACTTGGTTTGGTTTCAATTGTGGTTTAATATTTGTGAAACTATGAAACCTACGATAAGGGTTTACTACTTAATGGAATGATCTTTTTATTTCACTGAGTTTTGAAAGTAGTTCTCTCATGCTTTAAGATATTGGTTAAGTTTTTTCTACAATGTCAGTTTTTGATTAGTATCTATTTTTCTCATTTTACCACTCTTTGGGTTCTTGTTTGGCTCTTCATTCTTTTTCTTCGCGCTGTGTGAGCTGCTTTATTCGTGTCTTTGCTGCACTGCTAATGGAGATAAATGTGGAAATATAGGGGAAGAGCAGAAAGAGGCGGGGCTGCGATACATAGATCCCATTCCGGTTGCAATTTTTCAACCTTATAAAGCCAGAACATTGCACATGCCGCACAAACACACTCACTCGCATACTCACACACCTGTCCACTCACCTGTCCGTCGGTAAATCTGATGACTTGAGAACTCGACTACTGGTATTTGAGCCAGAAGCTATACTACCTGCAATTTATAAACGAAAGAATTTAATACTGGGAACTAATGAGTTGTGTGATGCTGTGGAATGGAGAAGTTCTTGTTATGTCACAATTGTTTATAGGAAATGCTATTTTAATTAAAGAATTTCACCCGTCTGGTCCTTCGCTCACCTGTTCGTGCCATCCCTTTCCAACCTTTGCTCCCGGTGATTCCCCTTGTCACCTGGCACTGCAATTTCCTTTTCACTTCCTTCGCACACAATGCAAGGCTTGCATGTGCAAGTGTGTTGGTTGCTCCGCAATCGATTATGTTTTTATCAAGCAAATTGTCGATTCGAAACATTTATGGGCTGTGCTGAAGTTTGGATACCCTTTACTATCAAAAACGAAAAAAGACATTTTTGAATTTAAAGGCAGATAATAACGCAAACTACCTTTTTGTTTATTTAAAATTAGGTTATATTTTATATAAAGATTTGATGCAGTTCATCGATAAAATATGGAATATAATAATAATGTTTGTTAAGAATTGTGTTGTTTAATTATAATTAAATTGTAAAATATTTTTATTTTTGTTTATTTGATAAGTTCAACAGAATTCAACACATAATCTATTACAAACTTTTTGTGTCTTGACTTTTTACTTCTAGTGTCACCATTTTTTATGTTTATCTTTAGAACAACCTCCTTTTGTGCAAACATTGTGCAATCTCTCTAACTCTCTCTCTTTGAGCAAAAACCATGAAGGGCAGGTTTTGAACAAGAGGAAGAAAATATTTATTGCATTTATGCGAGAGGCAGAAGGAATGGAAAGAACAAAATAAGGACCTCTTAGCAGGAGGTCCCTTAAAAATAAACCCAAAAAACTGAAGTCGTGCCAAAAGAGAGCTTCAGCAAAGTTCTTGTTGTCCTTGCGTTTTCTGTTCCTTTGTTGATATTCTTCCTCTTCCCCTTATTCGTCGTTTCCTTTTGGCGTCTGGCGCTGTTACTCCAGTTTTGTTAAGCTTACTGCTTTTGCTCTCCTTACAGAAAGCAGTGGATTGGGTCGCAAATGGAATAATAATTCTGTGTGGGGTACAGTGGGTACTCAATTTAGATGTCTATAAACATGGAACTCTGAAAAACTAAACAAAAATTTTTTTTCAAATTTAATATCTCACAAAAAATATTTTTGAGCAAAGTTTAAATGTTTCTTATTTTGTTCAAAATGAAACAAAAATTTAAAAAACAATGTTGAAGAATTTTTAATATGATGTATCTTTATAGTTTATCATCTTCAGAAATGTTGTAATTGTAAGATAGAAAGAAGGTAAATCTTATTTCTGTCGAGTCTTTCCTGTAGTTGGACTACACTTGTTTGTGGGGGGTTAAGAATCGCAGACAACGGCAACTGCCGCAGTTCGCAAAGCTCCTTGCATCTTTCTCCCCATCTATCTGCTCCCTTTTCCCACTACGTCCCGCACCTACCAAGTGCTATCTCTTTCCTTCATACTCATCTCTTCAAGAACTATCTCTCCACTCTCTCATTCCCACTTATGGCTTTGCGTGTGTGTTTGATGCGCTCTTGTTGATGTCGTAGGTCATTGATTTGCGCTTAACAGCCGGGCGGAACGAAACGGAATGGAATAGAAAAATGGGGAGCAGGAGGATGGTGAGAAAAAGAATGAGAGAGTGGATGAAGAAAGGGGAGAAGAGGTGCGACAACGATTCTTCTGTGTTGTTGTTGTTGATGAGTTTGCTCATTGTTTCACTTGCATTACTTTTTGTTGTTGCTCTGCATGTGGCGCATTCTGCTTCTTTTCTGTTTCTTTGGCCCCTTCTTCAAATTTGTTCTCTGCACAGCAAAAAAATAGATTTTTAATATAATAATTAATACTTATTTATTCACTGGGCGGTTGGACTTGAACTTGTGCAGAGGCAGAAGATCTATATTGCAATTTTCAATACAGAGATATTTTCAATTTAATATTATTTATTATTTTCAAATCGGAATAGAATACAACCTTTTTGATTTTTCATATATCGAGGCTCTTTTTCCAGTGCATGCGGTGTTCTTGTTACTGCGATTCTTTTATGTTGTCTCTGGTGCTTACTCATCCTCCGCGAGTTCTCATCCCCATCCAGTCCCCCTTTTCCCCACCTCTGTGTCTTCACCCCTCTTACATTTTGTTGTTGCTTTTTTTGCGTGTAATGATATATGTGTGTGTGTGCTTGTGAATTTGTCTCAGTGTGAGGTATCTGATTTTGAGCGCAGCTTTTTCCCCCGTTCCGTTTGCGTTTTCTGGTTGGATAATGGGTTTCCTAATTGGAACATCTCTGTTAAGAAGCTTTTCGAGCATTGTTGATTGTTTTTGTTGTCCTCCTTTCATAGTTGTTGGTTTTTTTGTTCTCCAATTGGTTTGGAAAACCAAAAAAGTAAACAAATTTGCTACTTCCTTTGTAAATTAATAACTAAATTCAGCTCTTTCTAAATCATATTTCTTCAACAAATCTAAATGTGTTATGGAACTATATTTTAATTTTTAGGTGGTGAGCAATTATTTTTTAATAATTTAACTTAAAAGTAATTGGAGCAAATAGCTGAAACCTTATTCAACGAATTTTTAAATATAATTAGTAATCTAAAATTTACTTGAAATTTAATTTCAATTTGTTATACTGTTCGTTGGGTGTGTTGGTAAATTATCTATACCGTTCCCAAAATATAAATTGGCAAATCATTTTTGTTTGTTTTAAATACAGTTCTGAATTCGTTAGTTTTCATTTTCTTGTTTTTTTCACCTTTGTCTCTGTGCATTTTCCTAGTTTGCCGGTGCTCCGACTTTTTTCACGCCAACTTCTTTCTTTTCATTCTCATTTAGCCCAGCTCTAGACTACAAGCCACTCCTTCCACTTACCGCCCACCCCGCCACCCATTCTCATAAACGTTTACGTTCTAATTGAACAAATGCCGCTCAGTCGGAGTCGCCAACGTCTCTTTCTGTCTTTCTCTTTTCTCCGGCTCTCCCTCTCTCGCCAATTAGCTGAAACGTTTGCAATTTTCCAACATCCAAGACGCGCTATGCTTTGATGATAATGAAGGAAAATGTGTGTGATTGTTGTTTTCCTGAAGCACAGTGGAACTTTTATTACAACCTTATCTCTTAAATCATGTTTTTCACACGACATTGTATGCGATGGGCATATGCCAGGCATTAACAAACAAAAATTATGAGAGTTGAGGCTGTAGATTATGAAGTTTAAAACGCGAATTCTTTAGACAAAATAGTTAAAGATATACCTAGTTATATTTCTTAAAATCTTTTTTTTTCGTAAAGTTTATTGAAAGATTTGCTTTCAAATAATAAGAGAATAAACCATTTTCGGTTCCTGGTTTTAAGAGACTACTAATTGTTGGTAGGAAAGTTCCACTGTAATTTTGGTAGTTAGTTGTGCCGAATCCATCGACGCCAACTGCGACGTCGACGGTAACTTCATCGGATTTGATTGATTTGCATTGCCGGCTAGACCTGGTTTAGTTTCTATCTCTCTTTCTCGCTCTCTGCTCCGCACTTCTCACTTGTGAGGTTATTGCTTTTTATTGTTGCCACATTTATCTGTCTCCTTGCACGTTTTTCTCGATTATCTAAACCGGGTGGTCAGCTGAGATGGCAGCTGCTCTATGCGTCACTCCCTCAACAAGCTTGCTATGCTCACACTCATTTACATTAATTAAATAAAGCATTTCAAATGCAGCGGCAAATTGTTTGACAATTTAATTTCGTTTTACTGTTTGACTTGGCTCTCCAAACGATTTTAATTGCCAGCAACTGTCGCGAGCAATTTGATTACTCGGAGGTTAAGACTGGAGAATCGGAGATGGAGAATATAAACAAAGAGCTTATAGATTTTGTTACACGCTTTGTTAAAATAAAAGTGTATTATATTAAAATTAGAGTATGTTAACTTCCCCCCCTTTGCTAGAATGGTGGTTTAAAGGGAAAGTCTAAATGGAAACTAATAAAAAAATTGTAATACTCTCTATGTGAGTTTTCTAATATGTATAACCATATTTAAAGTGTCTGTTGTTTCCATTGCAAATAAACAGAACAGTCATAAAACAGGATCAGTTAATATTTTGGCGCCCAACGGAGTGAACGATTTTTTGTCGCCCGAGCAGAGACATTCAATGTAAGCTTCTTCTGGTACTGTATTTTTTATTGCAACAGTATATTAAATATGTAAAGATAGGTTTTGTTAACTTTTTTAGAGGTAGGGCGTTTATGTTTCGCATTAGGCTGCTCTTTTCTGCTTCTTCATTTCTCATTGCAATCAAACAGCTGCTTGAGCTTGTGTTTGCAAATCATGATCACTTCGCTCGCTCACCGCCAGCCCACACACACATGTACAATGCTGAGAGACTTGGAGAGTGAGTTTGACTGCCCACTTGTAAGCTCGGCTCTCTTTGCTCTCGCATTACGTAAAAAAAAACTATGCCAAATGCGGCTTAGCAAACACAAACAGAGAGAGACAGACAGATGTAGAATACTAAGCCCGCACGTGTGCGATTAAGAGGAGAGTGACAGAGAGGGGGATAAAGCGGGGGCGGGGGAGAAAGTAGCGCCCCTTGCCTCTCCCTCTCTCATTAGCGTTTTTCCCGCTCTATGAACAGCATAAATTGTTGCTGATTATGTTATTGTCAGGCAACAGCTGGTCGCCCTCTCTATCTCTCTCTAAGCGATACTTGTTCACTTGCTCTCCACCTCTCTCTCTCTCTTCCCCACACAGTAAGGTATTTTTTTTTGCGAACTGGGGAGCGTAGAATTTTCAGTTTGGCCGCAACAGTTGACTCGTCTGCATGGAATTAAATAAATGTGTGTCTTTGTGGCCGATCATTGAGCACGTTTTTTGTTTCTTGCCTAAAATAACAAAAGAAATACAAAAAAAAAGAAACCGACGAGTGAAAATTTACAACAAAATGATTTAAGGCAACGCGACAGATTGTGCGTGTGTGTTTGTGTATATAGTTGTATATAAATATATATGTAAATTGGTTTTTGCGTGTGAAAATCGCAGCTGAGTGTGGAAAGTCTAAAATCGAGAATTTCAAATCAGTATTGAATTTTTGAATAAATCATAAATCCATATACACGAAAAATATATCATATATAGACACACGGTGTGTCCCCACCGAAAAGCAAGAAAAGGAATCGCCAGGCGGAAAAAAAGTAGAAATAAAGCCAGTGTAACGTGTTTCACTCTCGCCCTGTCCCTATCCCACTGCTCTTACCCTCTCTGTCGCGCACTGGATCACCGTGTGTTCTTTGCCGTTTCGCCCTCTCGCTCTCAAAGCCTGTCCAATGATGAAATTACTGCACGACTTTATGTTGGACGCTCGTACCGCCGAGGATGTTGCACTCACACAGGAAATGGTAAATGACACAAAAAGCTTGGCTCCCTTTAACCCCTCTGGTCCATTGTCCCTTGAGTATGGGTGCCATTGGTGTGTTGGAAATGGCAGGTTAACGCCCTAAAGATCGAAGATCCATACCTATCTCATGTGTAGTCTAAAAATTATTATAAAACTGTAAGCTGCATAAATTATTAGTTAGAAAACGAAGTGATTTCTTGAATTATTTAAAACAAAAAAGCAGGGACTTACATTCATATTACCAAATGTATCTCATTTCATATTATGGTTTATCGATTTATACTAAATTTTGTTATTTTATTTTATTACAAGTTCAAGCATTTATGATTTTATTAGTTTAGAAGGAGGGATGGATAAACTTAGATGCACAACTCATGTCTTCCATTCATGTGAGAGAAGTTATGATTGATTGCTTCGTGGTAATGGAAAGACGATGGCGACAGCTTGAAGTTCAATCCGTTTAGACTGTCTTTAGATACAACCGGTTAATGATTGAGTTTACTTCTAATTGCACTTGCTCTTGATATTTGTTAGTTGCTTTAATCGATACAATTCTACCTGTTTGAGGAGTATAGCAAATTCGAACATGTGTTTGCCAGTAGCATTTTGCTAAATGTATTAAATATCAACATAGAAACATAACTGATTTGATAAACGAGGTTTTTACGATAAAAGGTAGACAGCAGCGCAAATCAATCAACTTTAAGCTGGTTTAGTAATATCGATAAAATCTCTGACAGAATATTAAATTCAAGTGGCAGTTTTGTTAAGTTGAATACATTAAATGTAATGGAAGTATGAAAGAAATCGTAATTGGTCATTGCTATGCAATCGATATGCTGTTCTCACTTAAACCACCATTTATTTAGTTCATTACTTTATCAATTCCCTCCGGAATTTTAACAACTTTGTTAACAACTTAATAGTTAATTAAGTTGTGCATTAATTAAAACTTGTATAATAAATAAAATGAAGATATCGCACTAATAATGGAGGGCCATAAAAGATAATATAAATTTATTTTTTGAAATAATTTAAATAGCCCCACTTGGTTCTCTTTGCGCACACATGAGATAAGAGAGAACACGTTTTTATACCCGTTACTCGTAGAGTAAAAGGGTATATTGTATTCGTGCAAAAGTATGTAACAGCTAGAAGGAAGCGTTTCCGACCCTATAAAGTATATATATTCTTGATCAGGGTCACTAGCCGAGTCGATATAGCCATGTCCGTCTGTCCGTCTGTCCGTCTGTCCGTCTGTCCGTCTGTCTGTCTGTCCGTCTGTCTGTCCGTCTGTCTGTCTGTCTGTCCGTATGAACGCTGAGATCTCGGAAACTATAAAAGCTAGAATATTGGCATTTTGCATGCAGATTCTAGAAGTTCCTACGCAGCGCAAGTTTGTTTCAAAAAGGTGCCACGCCCCCTTTAACGCCCACAATCGCTAATATACGATTTTAAAAATTTAAATATTTCGGAAAAGTAAAAATGCAGTTTTATTGTGTTTATCAATACCTATCGAAATGTAGAAGAAATTTTTCAAATCGGACCATTCGTTAAAAAGTTATGCGTGATCAAAGTTTCTATCTCCATCTCCCTCGCACTCCCTTTACCTGAGTAACGGGTATCTGATAGTCGGGGCACCCGACTATAGCGTTCTCTCTTGTTTTTTTGTTTCTTCTGCCATTAGATAATACCGCAACAAAAAAATCTACACTAAAAGAAATAAACTAGGATTTGGAAATTGAATAAAGATATTATTTCTTTACATTTTTATAACCATAGATGATTCATTTTAATTACTGCCTTTTAAAGTTAATGATACAAATTATATTTCAGTTAATTTTTAAACATGAAGAAAATTATAAATAAAATACTCAATACGGTTTCAGATCTTCTTAAATTACCCATTATCATCATCATTTGATCAATGGTTTTAGTTTATAACTGTAAAATCAATGGAATGGGGTTGGACTTTTATAAAGTTTTTTTTTTTGTGTAGCCCCCCGATCTAAACCCCCAGTGTAGCTTCGGTTTCGTCTCTGTCGCTTATTTTCTGAGTGAGGGGCCTGAGCTTTATAGATAAAAACGTTTTTGCGGTCACCTCTGCCCCCGCCTCTGTTAACTGCAGTTGATTTTTCGCTTTTTCATTCATTTCATTCATTCATTGGGTTTTTTTTCACTCTGACAATTGTTTTTATATGCATTTCACGTAGCTTAACCCCACAGCACTGTAAACTGTAAAGTGAGCAGATTCAGAACCAGAAGAGGGTTGAGTTCTTTGTGGAGAGCGTAGTTCGGTAAGGTAGGGGTGTTGTATAGAATTTTATGCTGCCTGCCCCTACCGGTTTCGTTCCTCACCTATCTGTTCTCTTTTTCGAGGGAATTTACATGAAAATAAATATTTTCCGGTTTCAATTATATATGCGATGTGTTTTTTGCCTTTGACCGAACACAGAGCACCCCCACCTTTGGGTCTCCTTTCTTCCCCTATTTCCCCCCGATCTATTTCACGCTTGATTGCATTGCGTCTGACTGAACTGAAGCGGACTGGCTGACTGATTAGGTTCTATATGTTGCGGCCCGAGTTGGCTTTTAGCCGAAAAGGGGCGTGGCCATGTCAGACGACAGATGACAGTCGCCACCCGATAAGGGCATGGCTCTTATATAAATTTATGCGTTCACAAATGGTAAATGGTAATCCAATTTGATT
The DNA here is from genome assembly GCF_018152115.1 of Drosophila rhopaloa. NCBI lineage: Eukaryota > Metazoa > Arthropoda > Insecta > Diptera > Drosophilidae > Drosophila > Drosophila rhopaloa. The sequence goes on from NW_025335047.1 coordinate 1,849,995, forward strand.
CTGTTTAAAATGTAACCATTGAAACCATTATGAGTTGACACCTTTGGGGGCTGTCCTCGATTATATGATTCTACTTTTTTTTATCATATGCAATTTGTTTGTTATCCATTGGATTTGCTCATTGCAAAATGTATAGATAGAACAATGAACACTAAAGTTGAAGGGTATAACCTTTGTCCCTGTTAAAGTTTGAACTTTAAAGAATCTTAATCGCAATTAATGAAAGAATTGATATATGCTTCTAATTAAAAATTGTAATTCGAGGTGTGACATACTCCCGGGAATATAATAATTGATCTAGGATTGAAGGACACAATGGGCTGCAAGGGTTTCCAAAATTTGATTTCTTATGTATATCAGACAGATTATAATTAAAAGATTTATTACCTATTCATCAAACAATGCTTGTTTCAATCACTTCCTCTTACCTAATTGCTTATATTTAGTGACCATTTTATTATCAATCTTCAATTAATTATTCAATTCACCAGTCTTTACTTAAACGACATCAACTTTGTCATTTCTATTAACTTAAGGCATTCCAAATCATGCATTTAATGGAAGACCTAGGAAAACTTGAATTATGCAATAAAGATTTATACTCCGAAAGAGATGGAGATAGCAGTGGAGACAGGGACAACGACAGCCGAGTCTCGACACCTTGGCCAAAACGGATTGACTTATTGTACTCAGGGGACCCAACTAACGGACGGACAAACGGACAAGGCGCCGGAAATGTTTGCAGCAACTGACTTAAGTGAAGAGGAGGAAAGCCAGCTCTATAAGCAGGATGACCAGGGAACTGGGGGGCAGAAGGAGCGGCGACTGTTGATGACAATTTACGGACAGACGACGGAAGACACGGACAGTTTAACTTATGCGGGGGGCGGCAACGGCTGGGAGGCGTGGCAAATCCAATAAACACAAAACGAAACAGCAACAATAAACACTGCAATGGCAACAAAGTTGCTAAATTATAGGAAAAGAGCGGGTGGTAGTGCAACAATTCTTGTATTATGTTTGTGTGTGGAAAATGCAAGTCACGTGACTTAGTTTAGCATCAAAAACTTTTCTTGTGGCGTTCGACTTACAACTTTGGTTCACCTCAAGCTGCGTGGAAAATTCACGCTCGTTATATGTAACTTTTCGACATCATCAAAAGTTTCCAAAAAAGCAAAGAGAATGTAAAAAAATGAGTGAGTTAAGATTTCTGTACCCCTGAATGTTTTTTTTTTAAAAAACTAGCTCGAAATTTTAGGAAAATAATTTACAGGATGTTAAATGTAAGATAATTTCTTATTTAATATAAACACAGATATTTTTTGTTTGATTTTCGGATATTGTATTATTTATTGTATTTTAAATTTCAAATAATTATGAAACTAGGAAGGCATTGTGTTTATAAAGGTTCTTTAAGAAGGAATATTTTTATTAGACTCATTTATTAGGGCTGTGAAAACTATAAACCTTGTAACAAGATGTAGAGCTTTAAGAAAATCCCAAATGAATTCTCTAGAATTTTCTGCAGTTTAGCGTCAGCATTTTGCCAAATACACACGCCAAAGTAAAACCATTTAGCTTTGCATTGCACTCTTTATTTCTTGTACCCCCCTCTGGTTTTTCTCGTTCGGGGAGAAAGGCAAAGTCAAATAAATATGCACAACAGACAGCGAAGTCAGTTGTTGAAAAGCGCAATAAACGCATTTCTCAGCCTGGCTGCACTTTTTGTTTTGTTTCGTTTTGCAAACAAAAAGCGATGGGACCAAACAACAGAAACAAAATCGATAGTCGCAAAGAGCCGAAAATAAATAAGAGCATTTCGTTTACAACAGATACCGTGAATATAAATAAAAACTATATCAAAAAATGGTTTCTGTTAAAATATAAATGCTAAATAATATTAATATTAAAATGAACTTTGAAGCTTATAATAACAAGAACATAACAACAAATTATATTTATTTGATTATCGTTTATCAGAATTAAATATAAATCAGCATTAAATCGTTTTAAAAGGTAGATGAAAATGCCTGATTTAAAATCTGCTCGTTGGGTAATTTTAATTTTGCGTTGATTTAAACTATTTTTAGAGGCACTTGTTCGACTAAAAACCATCTAGCCACGCCCAATTTGTCTTGTACTTCTTTAGATATATAAAGTCGTACTCTCCTTTTTCCCCGTCGTGTGTGCCTGTGCTTAGCTTTATTTTTATTAGTTTATTTTCGTTTGGCTTTTCGTATGACACGCGAAAGGTCTTTGCACTTGACAACAACATGGAAAGGTGGAAGCAAAAATTTAAACCGAAAGGGGGAACAACAAAGTGTTCTCGGACTCCAACCTTCTCAACAATTTCGCCTTGATTTCGTTAAACAATTTAATCTTGATGTTTGACTCAAGACGTTTCGCACATCTTTGGGGCATTCATTTTTTACTCTCACACTTCAAGCAACGTTTATTTATTTTCGGTGTGTGTTACACACAAAAATCCAAAGTCAACAAGTTTTCGTGCTCAAAATTAAACGTTGTTAATGTTGTTATACCCTAGTTAAAAACGGGGTATTATAATTTCAAGGATAATTTTGGAGTGCGCAAAGATATTTTCAAGTATGGTTGGTTTTTTTTTTCTATTTAACGAATTATTTATTTGTATTATTTTTTTAATATACAAGTAAAGCTACAACTTCGGTTAGCCTGATGATAAACATAAATTTTATATTTGTAAAACGGTCTTGTAAGTTTTATAAATATATGTCAAGTATAAAATATGTACTTATTAAATTAAGTTTGCGACGTTTGTTATTTTTGAACTTTCAGTTGGTTTCTTTGGTTTATCATAAGTTCAACATGTGTTGCCCAAATCTGGTCTAATAATTAAAAAAATAAATCAAAATTATTCTGGGCTTTGTGAATGAATCCACCATCAAGGCTAACGATAATTGTTCTATTAAAATGAAAATACGAAAATGAAGATATACTTTTTAATTGAATGAAAAACTGGTTTCTGGTTTTTGACTGTGTGTGTTTTTAAAGGCTCTTTGTTGTTATTAGATTATTCATTTTACTTTGGACATTAATTTTGTCGGAGAACTGGTTCATTATGTGTGCGTATCATGGCAATTAGTTTAATGAACTAAAATATTTGGTCTATAAATAATATTTTTCAGTCACATTTTGAATTGGCTTTGGATTTTTATTTAATGGCTCCATTAATTATGCTAAAATATCTATATTGAAATTGCAAAACTCACTTAAAAATAACATACATTTTAACGTAAGATTTTTGATTTATTAGATTATAATATTTATTTAAACTTATAGCTTTTACCAATCGGAATAAGCCAATTTTCGTCTCCTAAGAAACAGCTTTTAAAATGTAACAATTTTAATTTATCTTTTGAGAATTCCGATGTCAAGTTATCTGCAATTTTTTATTTGAAAAGATTCCGGAAACCTCCAACCTGTCAAGCCACTTTCAATCAATCCAGCGAATATCATTTACATAACGTATTTACTCATCAACACCAACTTTTTAACCGAATGAAAAGAACAACAACAAATTTGAACACAATTTAAAAGAGGCAAATATAAATTTTACGCAGATTGTTATTTTGAATTTTTTTTGGTCGACGGTTCCTGGCTTTTGCTATTTATGCTTTGTTTTGTTGTTTCTTGGGATTCTCTTTTGCACGAGCCTATGGGCAAAAACCACCAACCCCTTTTACAACCCCCTCTTTTTTTTTCCTTTGTCACTCGTATTTTTCTTTTTAATGCGTTCGCCTATTTGCCATTCTAAGATTTTCTTGCCGTTTTTGTTGTTTTTCTGGCTATTTCTTCTTCTTCTGGCTATCGTTGTCTTTGCCTTGTGAGTATTTTCGTTGCCTTCGCTCTCGCTCTCTCACGCATGTTTTGCAACAAAGAGGAGGCCGGTTTTTGTTTTCTGTCTCTCCCTTTTTTTCTGGCTCACGCGCTCCCTTTTCTGCTCAGCTGTGTGTGTGCTGTATCTGTGTGTGGATTGTATCTGTGAGTGTTTGTATCTGTGTTTTTGTTTTTTGTATCTATCTTCACAGTCAAGGACAAGTTAATGAACGATTTTCTCTGTTGCGTGAATTTTCCTATTTGGGGGGAGGTGGGTGGTGAATTTGTTTTGGTCTCGAATCACTTCAATAATGCACACCGAAAAAAAACATCGAATTGTACACATTTTCATATCGAGATGAGTTTTAAATATTTTTACACATAATAGGTTTATTGATGCTTTTTTAAGCTTAATCTATATTATTTTAATACCTTTATTTCAAATTAGGTAAATGTTTTAAAATAATCTGTATAATCTTTAAATACTAGCAGGTCGTTTTTCTGTGTGCATGAGTCTCAGCGAAAATCTTCTTTCCTCGTTTTGTTTTGTTCATTAACAAAATTTAAATTTTGTTGTTCACTTTTCCGGTTAGTGATTTTTATTTTGCTCGGCGCCGCATTTTTTTGGCACCTCTTTGGATTTTGTGCTTATTTATTAATTGCGGTTTAATTAATTTATTTGATTTATTTTTTCTTGCCTACCCAAAACATTTTCATTCACTTTCTTGCACTTTGTTGTGAGGGACTGTGACCCATATTAAATACAAATTATTGCGTCAGCGGTTCGTCGAATTTTTCTTTTATTGTTTTTCAATTTTATTGTATCGCAGGTTTGGTAATCTTTTTGTATGTTTTGTGTCTGACCGCAGATCCAAATTCGCACTTTTCTGCCTTAAGCTTCTTTTCTTTCGCACTGTCAAGTTTTTCTTTGTCTTTCGCTTTATTTTTTTTACGCTCTCCCCGTCTTTGCCTTGTTTAAAGCGCTTTGGCTTTATTTACAATTTTTGGTTTAGCTACGCTAAATATTTGTTAAAAGATTGCCATGTTTGGTGAGCTTTGGAGTCATAGCTCATTGAAATCCTGGGGGTCTGTGAAATTGTTGTCTTAGGTCATCGACAACTTAGAAATAAGAAAATATAATTTAAATATTTGTTTTAATTCATAGTTAAAGATTTTAATTAAAGATAAAATACTGGTAGTTCTGATTATAATTTGGATTTCTTCTAATTATTAGATAATAAACCTAGTAGCTCACAATTTCGGCTTGAGACTGCCTTGCGCTGTTTTTAATGCAAAATTCGCAGCTAAGGTGTGCTTTTAATTTTCCACCCAACCTGCAACACCACCCCCCTTTCGGCCTGCCCCCTCTGTTCAAGCCCAGTTGATAAGCTCTTAAATATTTAAACTGTGTGTCAGGATGTCGGAAAGTTGCCAGATGTGTGGGCGGTTGGTGGGGCTTATTCTGTCGCATTATGACGCAAGGAATTGCCTTTGGGAATGGTTAACACACACAAAAAGAAAAAAAAGAGGGCGAAAAAGTTAATTAACAATTTGTTTGCAACGCTCCGTTGACATTAAATGTCGCGATGATGTGATTTGCTTGATATTTGCGTTCCTGAAAGCTACGAATTGATAATGGAAGTTCTCTCAAGAACGCAATTCATCCCCAATTAAAAGCTGCTATTACCGCAACATTGTTATTCATGATTCCGCGGTATTTCTACCGTTTTTCCTTCTTTGGTTGTTTTGTAGTTGTAATTTACCTGCAAAAAATTAAATATATAAATTTTTAAGAGGTGACGGGACATTTCCCAAATTTCAGATCATAATTACAGCAAGTTTTTAAAGATCTAAACACAAGCTCATTTATATTTGGATTGCTTAAATGGATATAGGTATATTTAACCTTTTATTTATGACGGTTTTTATTGATGCAACAAAATTGTACAATTAAGGTATATAAAGGAGAGTCATAAATAAGTTTTATACATATAAAGTTAAATTAATAAATTAAATAAATTAATAAGGGAAAATTAAGAAACAATATGTGCAAATTTTTTATTCGTGATTTCTTTAATTTTTCAGATCACTACATCCACTGCCAAGAAATTGTGGGAGAAATCGGATGGCAAGGGCGTTACCTCTAGCACCCCTGCTGGACCCCTGAATCCCTTGCAGATTCCTGGCATCGGTGATCCCTCTTCGGTGTGGAAGGATCACACCTGGTCCACACAGGGCGAGAATATCCTGGCCCCGCCCCCTTCGCGAGGATACGCCGCCCATGGAGGTGCCTCCGATACTTCGAACAGCGGCAATGCGGGCATACTGAGGTGAGAAATCTAACACTGGCACACCATTTATTTCATAATCGACTCAATAGAGCGTAAAATGCAGATAAGGAAATTAGTTTCCATTTTATTACAAAACATACTTGTAAATTAACAAAGGAAAAATGAATTGGGCAATAAAACACTTAAATAGCCTGCCCTGTCAAATAATAATTTAAATTGTATTTATTTTAAGAAGACAGTTCAGACTATTTAGTCAGTTTTATGACGTACACTTGATTTAGATTGCTATTTGTAAATTCATACTTTTATTTACAACTCCAACGCTGTATATAAACCAACTTATTGCAATAAACAAACTGAAACTTTTATAAGGTGTTAAAATCGCTTTTGTTATTTTAATAATTGTTTAATATTGTATATTTTTCAGTCCCCGGGATTCGACTTGCGCCAAAGTGGTGGAGTATGTTTTCAGTGGTTCGCCCACCAACAAGGAGAGCCCTCTTTCCGGATTGGAGCCGCGATTGCGCAATCTGAAGTTTGACGACAACGATAAGGTATGTTTTGAACACTACCATACATAAATATTATATTATAATGTGCAATTTTAAATTGCAGTCACGCGATGATAAGGAGAAGGCAAACTCTCCGTTCGACACAAACGGATTGAAGAAGGACGATCAGGTCACAAACACAAATGGTGTTGTCAATGGCATTGACGATGACAAGGGCTTCAAGTGAGTAGTAGACAACTTTCAATCTTCGCCCCAGACTCCAACTAATTCTCTCAGACTAGAGTCTAAACTCTGGGTTGGTTAGAGAAACTGGTTTCCTCACTCTGCCAGTTGGTTTCTTCTCGCCTCTTTCCTCTTAACCGCAGAATGTTTTCATATTATGATTACTGAAACTGAAATTTTTCCAGTTCAAGGTTGGTTCTTTCTTTTTTGCATAAACTTTTACTCTTTCGAATCCACAATGTCGAGTGTTGTTAGAAAGGAAAGAAGTGGAGTTTTTCCAGTTTTCATCATGACTGGTAAACTGCTTAGTAAATTATGTCTGGTTATGTTCAATAGACTGGTCTAGGCATTATTTGTTAGGTACCAAGGTTACAGAACCTCTGTATAGGTACTATAAATGGTATTTACAACTATAGCAAATTTTTAATTTATTGTGCCCCTAAAATGATATGTAATTATATGAAGAAATCAATGTCCTTCCTGTTTTGAATTACATGTGCGTTTTTCACACAGTTTGAACTAAATTATAGCGTTTGGGCCAAACAGTCAGCGTGGCAAATTATTGGTCAAGCTACCTATTGATTATTCATAGTAAAGTTTGTAGCATATACTCAAAGAATTGGCTTACATATTATTTATCAATGGTCTAATCTTGAATATTTCATTTTGAGAAAGACTTGACCCACAGTCTTGTATCGATTACTTGAATTTTTTCACTTAACCCACATTTTTTGTATTTCATTGCAATTGCCATATCTACGTTTTGTATGTCATAAAGTTGGCAAGTGATTGTTGTGCGTCCGCCTACAGTTTTTGTATTTCCATTTATATTATTTATTATTAATTTTTAATTGTTATTTATGGCGATGGGGAAAGCTTTTTTCTCCATGTGGCCCACCTGCGTTTTGCGCCTTTTGACTTGACGCAATGAAAATACGACGACACTTTGAGTGAGTTAAAATTGAAATTTGTGGAGGTATGTTGAAAGAGTTAAGTTTTAAATAAGTTGGGGGAGTACATAGGTAGACAAGCTTTAAAGTGGATCTTTATTGGCTTAAACAAGTTGGCAAGAAATGGGAATACATTTGGAAGGTATTGATTCAATTCAGTTTGGTATAAATTAATTATAAAATGTTAATGCAATTAATTTTCTTCACTTTTTTATATTTATTTTGGCTTCAAAATTGATAGAGGAAACAAAAAATTAAATATAATTCTAATTATTTTTCTTTATATAAAATTATTATAAAACTATTATTGTGCTATTACCATGTTTAACTACTTCTATTTAATATGTATTTCTTTATAGTTTTTTTAAACTACTACATTATTTTGAAATCAAAGGGTATTTGTCGTTCATAACGAAACAATTTCTGAGCAACTTCCTCTTATCAAGCCACCACATTTAAAAAACTTAAAAGAAACAAAATATATCAGAGACAAGTAACCAGCTTTTAGGCCTAACAAAAAGAAAAAGAAACCAGTCTGCGGTTTGTGCCTCTCTCTCTTTTATTTATCTCAGTTTCTGCTTTGCCAGCCGGCTGGTCTCTCAGTTTTTTTTTTCCGCTGACGCTGTTTTGCAATTTCATTGCCGGTTGGCCCAAACATGTTTCAATGCCAAACGTAATAACTATTATGATGTAAGTGGCAGCAACAGCAACCACAAGAAAAGCCAGAGAATCAGCTACGCGAATCACCTGCAAACAAGAGCAGCTATAAGAAATCGAGACGATCTTACCTGTTCCGGTTTTATTATTCACAGAATTGGTTAGACTCTTATTTGCTTATATATCTGACTACACAATATATTTAAATATTTCTCTTCTTTTGGGTACTTCCTTCCAAAATGGAGAACTGTTTTTCTACATAGTTCTCAAACCCCATGCATAAAAATGTAATTTTAGAGTCTAAATTGACTTATATTAAGATGGATAATGTTCTTGTAGCCACCAGATTTTTTTAACCTTAAAAATGACAGGCAATTATTTTAAATATGAATTATGAATTATTTTTTTTTTACTTTTTACATAGTTTGCTATTAGTTGAATTATTGTGAATTAAAATTCATCAGTCTAAGCTAAAACTTTTACATTATGTTTTATTTAAAATCAAATGATTATAAAGGGGGAACAATGTAAAAAAAAGCTTTCAACAATGAGAAATGAGACAGACGACAACAAATAAAAGTGATGAAATGAAATCGAAAACGTTTTGTATGTTTTGTATTTGCTTTACACTTTTCGATTAGTTTTCGTTTGATATTGCATTACAATGTGGGCTTGAGTTGCCTTTTTGATTTTGTTGTTGCCGCTGTGGCTGGAGGTTTCTTTTTTATATGGTTTTTTGTTATTGTACGTTTTGTTTGAAATTGAAGTTGCGAAAACATTGAAAAGCGAAAAGCGCTGCTAAAAATAATTCGAGGCAGGCAAAAGTGGACAGTGGAGTGACTCACCTGACTGGCTTACACACTCACTGCTTCTTCATTTGCCACCTGCCAGGTGACCCAGACTGCTGGTAACCTATTACTGCCGCCCCCCCTCCCCCTTTTAGCCCACTTTACCACTACCACTCTGACCTTTTTGGCTGGCGATGCCTCATTTTTTTTTTGGTTTGTCTGCCCCCCTCACCGCTCCCTTGGGGGCAGCACTTTCTTTTGTCTCGAAAGTGAACATTTTGGGGCAGCGAAAGAGGAGCAGCGGGGTCGATGGGATTATATAAAACATAGTGCTTGGGCTAGGTCAGACCTGACTCTCAGAACTCGGGGGCCAATGGAAAGTTGCCAATGAAAACCTGACCTCAGCCAAACTGTAGAAGTGAAGAAAAGTGGGAATGTGAAATCTTGTTTTTTTTGGGGGCTTAAGACAAAACACTATTTTCCATATTCCTATAAAAAAACCAGGTTTAATGCTTTTCGTAAATTTACAATTAATTTGAATGATTTTTTTAAGTAGTAATTAAAGATCCTATTTTTTTTATTACTAACTGTAATATATTATGCTTGGTTTGGCATCTTTATTTCTATTCAGACTAATTCAATTTCAGTTTGCTTTCCTTAATATATGTGTTTTATATATTGTATATAAAGTTAACTTAAAAACTAATTAACTGTAGCTAGCCAAAATTCTCTAGAATAGAACGAAAAGGTTCTGCCTATGCCTGGTTAAGCTCACGACTGGGAATATTTAGTGCCAGATGGTTAGTAATCACAACCAGAAGTCTAAAAAATACTGAGCTAAGCTGGATGACTAACACATGTTTCTATAGTTTGAAAAGCTTATGACGTGAAATGTTTATAAAGCAACCAAGATTGATTACCTATAAAAGTGGCTAATAATTTTTAATTAGCAAAACGTAAGCTGAACAAATTGATAATAATTAAAATCTTAATATCAGTTATAATCTACAATATGGTAACTAATAAAAGTCTTAAGAGCACTTTAAACTTCATCAAATATTAAGAAGAATTATTATTAGTAAATTAAAATCTAACTTTACAAATGGCTTCAGAGCAATTTATCCAACTATTAAAAAAATAGTTTCACCAACACTGTCTGAGATCTCTAAACTTTTGTTCTGCCGCTGAGCTTGTAGTTAGTTGCATTGTTATAAATGCGATGTGAATGACCTGACAATGAAATTATAGCTGGCAAATTATATACAGGCACACATGCAATTGCCGCTAGAAAGAAAAGACAAACAAAGTAAAGACTAAAGAGTTGTAAAAACAGTTGCAAAGTCATCGACGTGAGTCTGTGTTAGTTGCAGTGGGTTAAAAGCAATGAATGAATGGGAGCTGCCGTGCTAAGATAAATTAATTAATTTATCGGCATGACTAACGCATACACACGGTGGCAAAAATTTCAAGTTTGGTCTAAAGTTTTGCTCTACGATGTGATTTGCATTTTAAGCGCCGTTTGTTAAAATAGCTTTGATTTTATGCTGATACTGTGTTTAATTTATGGACTTGGTTCAGCTGCTCGGGTGACGTCATAAGTGACTACCAAACAAGTTTGCTGCTTAAGTCTTTTGTTTTAGTCTCGTTTTTGTCCAGTTACTGTCAAGTTGAAGCGTTGATTTTTTTATATTTTTTTTTGTCAAATGAGTTAAATAAAATTTCTGCTTAATTTCAATTAGTTATTTATAATTTTGGCAATTTTATTTAAATTTTGTTTGTCAAACAGCTTCTTTTCAATACTAGTACTAAATATTAATTAGTCCATTTTCAAGGGTTGTGTGTCTCTGATAATTGTACGGTTTATGACATGGCTAAGCTGTTGTTACAGTCAATGCTAAACTGCATGACTTTCAAACTATTTGCCAGCACATTTTACAACTGTAATGTCATATTACATGCTGTTAAGGTCCTTTGGTGCTCTCAAACTGTATACAAATTGGATGTTATTACAAAACTGTGTAATTATTTTAATGACGGCTTTTGAGTAAATAAAATTACAGTTTTTTTAATTACAATGGCATCGAAGTATTTTAAACCATATTTGAATTCTTTGCAATGAATTTAATGAATACGAATTCATTTGTTTAACACAATCTTACTTTATTTTGTATTACAGTCGCACCCCTGGTTCACGTCAACCGTCTCCCGCTGAGGAGTCCCTGCCACGCCCCCCAAATCTACTCTTCCCCCACTGCCGCCCCCCTTTAATCACATGCTCATGGACCATGGTCAGGGCATGGGCGGTGGACTGGGAGGGGTCGTCGGATCTGGCAACGGGGTTGGTGGAGGGGGCGGCGGAGGCGGGGCCGGCGGTCAGTATGCGGCCCACCAACAAATGGCTGCCCAGATGAATCAGTTGCAGCCGCCGATGATGAACGGCGTTGGTGGAGGAATGCCAATGGCAGCTCAGGTAAGATAGATTATGAAGTTTTACCTGATATATGAATGGGTTACAAATTCAAAACATATATCTAACATATATCATTTTACAGTATTTTATAGGTGGGAATAATACATCAGTAATGTTTAATACTTAATTACCTCTTTTATTTGCAGTCACCCATGTTAAATCACCAGGCAGCTGGACCCAATCATATGGAATCGCCGGGAAATCTATTGCAGCAGCAAAATTTTGATGTTCAGGTGAGTTTAGATGAGTAGTCTGTGCTCCCAAAGAATTTGCCTTCCTTTCCATGGCCTCCAGAGTGACATTTTCATTGTGGTTTCGCAACCGAAAATTTGGGTCATCCGAGTGGTGGTGTGGGAGTGGCAGTGGGAGTGGGCAAACACACCGTGTGTGTTGGAGCCACAGAAGCTGGCTAATTTTGCACATCCGCCGGATGCTGCAGTTGCGTCCCCTGGTAGCCATTTCCGCCAGCCTTGCACAATGCTCACTCCCAATGCACCACTCTCTCCATTTCTCCACTTACCACCCCCTCTGCGTCCCCCTCTGCGGTGCCCATCTCGTTGCATGCAATTTATTTCGAAACAAAACGGAAATCGGATTTATTAGCCGCAAAATTGCTTTTAAGCTGGTGCTCTTGTGTACCAGTGGCTTTCAAACCGTCATTTGGTTGCGCCTGTTCTCAGTCAATTTTCTGTGGTTACAGTGGGCTCTTGATATAACATTAACCCTTATGCAAAACTACAAAGAAACCATTGAAATTATAAAATTTCCAATTTATAAATTTATTTATAAATGAAATGAATGAAAACCAAAATAAATCTTGAAGTACATAAAGATTTGGTAATTAAATTATAATAAAATGATAAAATAATTTTAATAATAATATACAGTTGAAACGCACATTTTTTTTCTTTTCAACGAGTACACACTGTATCGCAGTCAATGTCATTTCTTTCTGTTAACTTCAGCTTTATATCCAACAAACAAACAACAGAAACGCAGGCTCTTTCCCTCCGCTTGCCAAATTGAAAATCAATATGCGTTGTTGCAGTTACCGATGCTATATCCACAGATAACCTCTCTCGATCCCAGCCCCTCCCCCCTGCGCCCCCGTGGCCTTCAACTGTTGGCCGCAAAGCAAATTGACATTTCCACACTTTAGTAGTCGTTGTTGAGGCTGCTGGGGCAATCTGCACTTCCGCTTTTTATCGCTCGCTCCACACATCCTGCAGGCATTTTTGTGTCGCTTTTGTCTTCTCTTCTGGCCGAAAAGGACGAAAAGGAGGAGGGGGTACAAGCGCAGCAGAAAACTTTATCGTAGCTCTTTGTTGGCGTGTGTGTGTGTTTTAAGTGAGCCTGAAAGTATGCTGCGCGAAATTGCATCAAAGTGACAAAGCCAATACACTAGCAGAAAAAAGTTGAAAAAAAGGAGACAAACAGCAAGAACAACAACAAGCATAAACTATAGCCTGATCGAGGCAAAGTAGCTGGAATGTCATTATGGTTGAAAAATTGAAGCTGCTTGTGGCGGCAAAAGGTGAAAGTTTAATGCGCTTCCTGTGTTTTGCGGAAAGTTTTTGCTTAAGCACACTATACTCACATTAAATTCCTATCAGGAAATTTAAATAGTTTTCTACGGTACATTTTCTATTTATTTTCTAAGTTAATTGTTGTTGGTTAGAAGATGCAAAACAACTTATATTATTATATATTGCTTTAAATCTATTGTAATAGAATGAAACAGCTAAATTACTTATAAGCAGCGAATGTATTTATTAAATAATACAAGTAATGTATAAATTATTTCTACATCAACTATTTTTTCAACCATTTTAAAACAGTTAGATTTTAGCTTACATCAAAACATCTTCTTAAAGGTCAGTTAAAAGTGAAATGTCTTTGACCATTTATCGCTCGCTTTTAAAGCCAAAAATCCATAGAGTTTATATATATGTGTAAAAATAATGATTATTATTATGTTCTCATATTCTCTCAGAAAGATAAAGCAATTTTACACACTCAGACCATAAATAAAGTCAGGAAATGAGACGGACAAAGACCAAGATGGAGGACAGATATTGGCTTCATGAAAAGGACCATGCAATATGTTGCCGATAATGGATAATGCAAGGCATGCACTCAGGCATTTCCCCCGATTCTTTCTCACTCCAGTTTCGATGGCTTTCGTGCATATTTCTTATTAAATTGGCGTTGATATTAACACCGAACAGAAGCAAAGAAAAGAATCTTGACGAATCGCATGCAAAATAGCGATGAAAACTGAATGAAAGGAATTTTTTTTTGGGTTCCAAGAATAGCTTATGGCAAGGACATACAATGAAAGCGATTTTTGACAATGGTTATGCAATAAATATGAAGACGAACGACTTGCCGCTTTTGTTTGTTATGAGATTTTGAAAGGAGAATGAACAAATTTAACATGTTGAAAAGAAATATGGAAAAATGTGATGATATGTCGGAAATATGTATAGGAGAATTATGTGGGGGCAAGTATATTGGTTTTTCTGTGGTTCAAAGTATTTTTTGTTCAAATTTTAAAATTTATTTTCTACGGGAACGTCTATAAAATGTCAGAATGTAGAAGACAAATGGATTGATTGCCACTGAAATTGTAAACAAATCATTATTTATATGCACCAACAAAAAAGTCCCCACAATTCGAAGGAAATGGTGGAAAACTTCTTTGAGAAATCTTTGAAAATTAATGCAAAGAAAGAGCCATTAATATAAATTTTAATATGACCAATATTATGTTTGCCAAATATTTAATTAGAAATTTATTTTAGCAAACACAAGCTTGTTACTCTTTTTAGTCGAAATTTTGTCCATTTCCGACCTTCTTTTTAGAAAAAAATCCAACTAATATAAACATTGTAGTTACAAATGCGGAAGAAAAGTTTTCCTTCTGTTGCGTTTACTTTACTGCCACTTTTTTTTCGTTTCGTCGAACACTTTTGGTGGCTTTCTGTCTTAGTCATGCTTCATTGGCTGCTTTTGTGTGTTAATCAGTCAGTTGGTAAGGCTTTTGTTGTCTTCAACGGGGCTTAATCGGATAATTGTTTTCGCTCGCTTTTCTCTGCCCAATTCAACTTTGATCTGAAAGTATTTTTAATTGATTTCAAAAGCGTTGGATTACATACTTTTTCTTTGGCTGCTGGTACTTAATCCACTTTTCTTGGTAAATCAGAAAGTTACGGCAAACGATGCTTTGAAGAGTATTGCTTGCTTTTTTAAACATTTTTGGAACAAACATTTTACAGAACAAAAATATAAAATTTTAAATCTTTAACTTAAACAGAACCACTTAAATCTATCAAATAATTGCAAATAATTATGCCTGTATTATGCAAATAATATTTTTATGTCTGCTTAAGTGTCTAATTTATGCATTACAGTCGGAAAATAATTTTGTATTATTTTTTTTATTCGTGGCATAGTTTTAGGTGAGTAGGCAAATAAGATTTAACATATGGCTTTTACTAATGGGAGTGGGTTAGCAACTTTCATGCCGCACAAATGCCAAATGCATTCCGCATTTAAATTTGTCGTGCATAATTTATGGTCGACGAAGTGCGAGTGAAAATTTGCATAAAAATGCATTTAAATCAATGAAATGCATCATCTGTTTTGCTCCTTGCATTTACTACCCCATTTTGTCCCTGGGTTATATTAATTCAGCAATTAATTAAGCGTTAATTGGCACAAAAAGCATATAGCTCATTACGTATGTGTGTATGCCACTTAGTAAATTAATTTCCAATTGTCCATGGGCAGTGTTTCATTTTAATGCAGGCCTGCTCACTTTTTGTTCAAAATGATTTCGTTTTGCATTTGAAGCTTAACGCGGTTTGAAGATTGGAAGTCGAATTCACTTAAAATTCAGCAATAGTATTGAAAACATTTGCATTTTAGATGGTCAAGCTATGCAAATAGTTGGTTTATTTGTTTAATTATTGAAAATATTTATAATATATTAGGATTTAGACAATAGCTTATATATTGATCTATTTATATGAGCCTAAAAGCCTATTTTAAATTCCCTGATTCGATTCTATAATTATATTTGCACCAACTTAAGTTCAGGTGTCTGAAACTTGCCAATCTTTTGGTTGTATTTTTTTATATTTGTGTAACTTTTTAGCTTTCCCTGGGCAACCTTATTCGTTTTGCTTTAGTCGGGGAAGACTTTCCAGTTGCCAAGGGCAACGATAAATGTAGCTTGTACCCCTGCCCCAATATTATGCTCCTGTTATCAGGCAAAAGCCATAATCAAGTGGTTGTTGTTTTGGGATGGAGGGGGCAACCGAAGGAGTGAAAGTGGGAGTGGGATGAAAACTGGGTGGGAAAGTGTCATCCAATGCCGTCACTTGACATTTACCGCCAATAAAGCCCAATTAGCGGTTACCCCACGCCTCGGATACTCCGTCTTCGTTGTCTTCCCTTGAAGTTTGTGTGGACACGCAAATGCTAATTAGTAAGTGGCAAATAGTTGACATCGGCTAGAGAAGGGGGCGGGGCAAGGGGCGGGTGTATGTGGGTGGTGAAAAGTGGCCGGGCGTCGCAAATTTGGTAGCCGAGACATTAATTAAGCGACGCCCTGATGCATGCTTCACAGCGTATGCGCTTATCAGCAATGTCCTTGTAGTTGGCTTCTGCTTAATAACTCGGTGCATGATATCCTTGTCAAGTTAGTATACCAACTCTAGCAGCCGGCAAAGCAATTTGGCTTTTAATCGTCCTTTATTTTCACTAAATAGTTCTGGTCAGAGACTTGGGTTCGAAAAAACAACCAGACATCCATAAATGTGATCTCCAAGAAAGTCCTTTTGTCCATTTAATATACATTTAATATACAAAACTTCATTGTTAAGGTACTTATAGATTGTATGGGTTCCATGTTTACAAATAAATTATATTTAAAAAAAAAAAAATTTAGAATTTAGAATAATTTTAAACGGAATATAATATTATTTAATATCTCACCTGCTTCAGAATAAAGCAACCATTTTATCCGATTATCTTAATGCCAAGAAACTTTCCCTTCCAATCAATCAAAATGTTTTCAGTTCGGCTTACTTATTAACACTTTTTAACTTTTAACTCCAAACTCACATGGAACTTTTCTACCTCATTGCTATCGGGATAAACTTCAAAGCTCGAGAAAGTAGTTTTTCAAAAGAAATTGTATAAGAAGAGTTTAGCGAATAATTTGCCTTTAATTAACATGCTGACATCATTAAGGAGATGGCAACAGTTTGTCAGATAGCCGAATCATTTGTCTTCACGCCCGCAGGAAATATCATCCCCAACCGCCCACCTCCCACCGCCCCCCGGGGAATGCTATTGACAGCCCCACCTTGCCTTGGCCTTGATGTTCGTTGCTTGTGTGTGTTTGTGTGCTAATTAAATAGAAAAATTAGAAAAACTACGTCGTAAATTTCAGTGCGCCGGGTACGAAGTCGTGTAATACAAAACCCAAAAGCGCACTTATCACACTCCAGGGGCGGAAAGGGAAAAGGGGCGGGGAAATCGGGGACAAGCGCTGACAAAGAGCGATGGGGAAAATGGAGAATGGTGAACCTCAAACCCCAGAACTGAGAACCCAGAACCCAGAACTCAACCCCTGGCGGGTGTGAAATCATTTGACGACATTGCTCTCTGCATGACGCAATTAATCACATTAAGTTGGCCTGGCTGTGTTTCTTACTTATTTACTCGTGGCCAATTCGCTGCTGACTGCGAACAATCGCTTGATTAGCTCATAAGTGCGGAGCTAAAGACATTGACCCCGATAGAAAACGGTATTAGCACTGGAAATTGTGCATGTAAATGTTAATTTGGTGATTACATTCAACTCGATATTGCAATAGAATTAATTAAGAAGTTGAAATGAGGTATACAAATAACTGAATATTTGATTTCAGTATTAAAGTTCTAAGAATAAGGAGGAAAGTATTTGATACTCAGATGCATTTAGCTGAGATCAAGAATATCTCCTTTTTTCTTTGGACTAATCAGTAATTGGATTTATATTAGTTTCAAATCGCTTTATAAATATTGAGGAGTTTGCCTAATGTTTATTTAACTTTTTAAATAAAATCCTTTCTATTTCACAATGTACACATATACAAAAAACTAGCATATTTTATAGAAATTCCAATGCTTATGTCAAACACATTTTTTGTGTTTATGGCATGAATAGTTTTCATAAAATATGTTTGTGGTTTTTGCATAACTGAAAAACAAATGAATTTCTCGGTCAATTTGATGTCCCAAAAAGACTTAGCTGAAAAATGTCAGAGCTTTTTGTTGATTTGTAATGAAGGCTTCTGAGAATAATACAAATTCGTATGTTTTTCTTTTTGGGTAAATAGAAATTAAGCTAATTTTGTATTGGAGTTTTGGCTTATTCCTGGAACATTTCTAGTGAAGTAACCCAACCAAAACTCACTACTCTTCCCTATTTACCCCTATATTCCCCATAATAACTTTCGACCCTTCGCCGTAGTTTGTCAACTTTTAGTTGGTTACTTCTGGGAAGGTTTACAACAACTTTTTCATTAATAGTTAACAAGCTTCATAATTAAGGAACCAGACGGAGGCTACTTCTTTTATTCTCTCCTTCCTTTTTTGGGCAACTTTTTCTTGATTTTTTTTTTCGGTTTCTCCTTCTTGCAAAATTGTGTGCTGATAAAGTTGTTTTGGACTTAGCTTCTCAGCTGCTCCACGTCCTTTTTGCGAGTCTGTCAATGACTTGTTGTTTGTTTTGTTCGCTGTCGGAGCTGTCGTGGGATTTCCCTAGCTGTTTCCTCAAAGCGTTTTCGTGTCGCACCTTTCATTTGCAGACAGTTTTCCACTTGCCTCGGCGCTGCTCATTTTCCAGGACACTTGTTTGCTTTTGGCTTTGCATTCATCTGCATTTCTTCCTGCACTTTGACAAGTTTCTTCGACTGATGAATAAACCAGCAGGCGAAGGAGTATGTAATATTTAAAGTTTCATTTTGGGCGAGCCATAAATTTAAATTGGCTCATTAGCAAAGGGTTAACCACGAATACCCCAAAAGAAGTTCCCTTAACCAAATTTGCCCAGCTTTCTTGGCTGGATTTTCCACTATTTTACGGGCCACCCTTTTCCCTTTCCATTTTGTGTGGCTCATTTGAGTTTTGTTGGTCAAAAAGCTTAATTAAACTAAAAGCATGTATAGCATTGGCACACAAAAAAAAAATAGTAGAGGAAAAGAAAACCGCATGCAGACACTTTATATGGGTATGAGGAAAATGGGAAATGGCTTTGTCTGTTAAGTGAGTGTGTGTTGAAAAGTTTTTCATTGAATTTTATGTAGACGAGAGTGGGGGAAACCAAAACACCGAAACTCACACAGTGGGCGAAGACATCGAGTTGATAAAATGTTGACAGTTTTGGGTTAGTTGTCGAAGCCTTTGAGTGGACATGTATCAGGATGGCGGAGGGGATTGTAATTGATAGAGTGTGTGGGTACTTTGAGTTATTTGGCTGGCGTTTAAAGCTATTTTGAAGTTTTTGCTTTCGATGAAAAAAAAATTGTTTTATTTTAAAATTATATAGCAGTTAACACTTTCATTAAAGAAACTTATTGAATTTTCATAGTTGTCTTTTAAACTTCGCCACTGGGACTCTATTCTTCTGGCCTTGGGATGTCCATTTGGAATGTTCCATTTATAAGCTACCATTAACCCAATTTTCCATTTTGAACCACACAATCGCAATCAAAACTAGGCAATCAGAGAATAATTGTGCCACGCTTGACAACAATCACGCCAAAACTAATTGCATACTTTTGAGGCGTGTGTTTTTCAACGTCGCCATTTTCTAAATAATTAATGCACAGCACTGTGCAATCAACAGCAATTGGAGTTGTCAAGTGACTTCAATTCGGTGGGTCGTAGATGGAAAATGTATTTTCCGCGGTAGGGATAGTGGAAATGGCGACAAACAAACTGACGACACAGCAAAGTCATAGATTTTCCCGAGACGGCCGCTCGATCAACCTGTTTTCTGGTCCCGAGTTGGTAGGTTAAGCCACATTTAACAGGGCAGGCACCTCTGCTCGCACCCACAAATCTACATCTATATATGTATATATATTCCGATTCAGTGCGCTTTAATGGTTCTGTTCAGACCTGCCTGCCTTTGTGGAAAAAAAGGGGTTTCGCTGGTGTCGCCGTGCAATTTAAATATATATCTCCTTGATATTATATTTCTCCGGGCCAACCAACCAGAGGCAAAGCCCTTCACTCCCGCACTATGAGCCTTGCATGTCACACGCAAACTTTATCTCTTTTTTATCCTTTGCTGTCTATAACTCCGTGCTCTATATTTACGCTACATTTAGTCGGAAGTTTCCCGCGTCTGTTGCTTTTTCCTGCGTTTTGCTGATAGCTGAGTTTTCCTTTGTCTGCGGTGAGGAAAGGGTATGATAGTTTCTACTCCCTTCCTGATTAATACAGAATATTTATTTGCTTGTTTCTCTTTCAATTCAACCAAATTCCTACCAGAAAAATCGTATTGTTTAAATATTTACTTTTTAAATTTAAAGGGAATAGATGTATTTTTAAATTATTACTTTAGATTACTACGTAATTATGTATAACTTTGATAGTTCTTTTTTTATTGAAAGAGCTTCACTTTATGCCTTTAAATAAAAAGGGTGCTTTTTGTTCTATTTGCTTTGCATGTGTTTCCACTCTATTAGCTTTTGTCAACCAAATTTGCCGCGTGTTCGAGCAGAAAGAAAACAAAGTCTGAAAAAAAAGGAAGTTCATTTTCATGTTAACAAAAAATTGATGTTTAATAGGTTCTTTATTGGTTTTCTTTCTTTTCTTCGACTGCCGTGCGAAAAAAGTCAAAGTTTGATGATTTTATAGCGTTAAGCTATTAACGATTGTAATCTATAGCCATTTGGAAATGTTTTTACATAACACGCCAACTTTCAGCAGACATGAATATAATTTGTCACGTGTGGAAATTGATTTTTACGATTTCGTGAATCATTGAACTTGATTTCAGGCCATAACAAGGCCTAATAATTATGCATATTTTTGCGCCCAAAGTGACTTCGCTTACCTAAGTCAATGGGTTCGACTTCCCTATCGATTTATTTTATGTTTTACGCTGCACTTTGAAATTGCGAAGCGATGCGCTCCATTGGGGCGTAAAAAGCTGGCGCAACTGCATTCGCCTTACATAATCATTTAGAGGCTACTTAAGACAATTTAATGCATTTTTTTTCTTCACTATTACGTAGTCTGTTAGTTTTTGGCATTAGTTTTATGAAAAAGCATAATTAAAAGTGCACTCGCAAAAAGGCCTGCAAGTTTGGGATGCTTTCAAGGTCTCTCGCAGAAATTAATTAAGGCCACAAATATGAATGGACTGTAATCTTTTGTGGGCTTTTGTATTTGGCAAACCAAAGTCATCATAATCATTATTCCGATCATTATCGTTGTGTTTGTGATGTTTAAGCTAAGCTTTTCAAAGAGCCGGCTAATTTACACACATTCAACTTGTAATCCCCGGCATAATCACAGAGATGAAGTGAGAAGGTTGGGTTGCTTCTGTGCATCTCATTAAGGATAAAGAGCAGGATGTCGTGGTCTCGCGAGTGTGTGTAGCTGTGGTTGCATCCTTTTCGGGACACTCTGACACAATGAGCTCATTACGACACTGAGAAAAAGAAATGATTGAAAAGTTTACATTGGAAACGGAAATTACTTACTAAAAAAGAGAAGGATTTTCCTTTTGCAACCTATTTCATGTCTCACATGATAATTGCAAATTTTATTATATTATCTGGTTTTATAACTTAACTTAAATTTTATTTTGTTGAGTTTTTCTAATAGGTTCCTTTTTTTTTTTTGCTGTGCAAGCTCTTGAACATTTGAGCAAATGGGTGGGCGTTAACCCAAAACAGGTTTACGGTCTTTTGTTTTCGATAAAATGTCATTCGCGTCACATTTCTATTGGTTTGCCGGGTGCCATGGCAGGACCTTTTGTTGCCATTTCTTTGGCCATAATGAGAGTGCGTCTCCAAAATGGCATTCTGAATGCTGCCGCCGCCCGGGTCTCTTAACTTGGCTCAAAGGAGCCGGATTGAGTGCTGCACCAGCTGTCATTTCAGCTGTCATTGTGTGACATCTTCATCAGCGTCGTCGTTTTTGCCCGCATTCGCTTAGTCTTTCACTCTTTTGATAGACGTTTGTCAATCAAAATTATGAGCTGGCTTTCCTCTTTCTAGCTCAACATTTCCACCCTAGACCATTGTTTGGGTTTCGGTTTTGTCACTTTAGTTTGGCTTCCTAATGCATCATCCTTAATTGGCATTTGGCATGGGAGTCCCACGGATGGAATAAAGGATTCTTAAAAGGATTCTAAAGGACTGTTTAAAACTGTGGTCAATGCTTAATGGGCTTTAGACTTTGTTAGATTTTTGAAATTATAATTTAAAATTACCCAAAAAGTTTTTTTTATTGGTTGTTATTATATTTTTTTATTTGTTTGAAATTCTTATTTTCCTGCTGATCCATGTCCTGTTTAGCCCTTTAAGAATACTGAGCTTGAACTTTGCCTTTCGTCTCGCCTGTCGTGCAAAATATGTATTATTCAAATATCCATGACAATGCCGTCCACAAATTATGGTTATGAACCTTTGGAGAGTTTATTAAACTCAAACTCAATTTGCGCCAACACCTCGAACGTCTGGATTTTGCCCAAAATTGTATGCAATGCCATGCTCAGCTGCTTTACGACATAATTACATTTTAATTCCAAAGACAACAAGACCAAATATGGTAAAACTAACCAAGAACAACATCAACAACACGAATGAAAATTGAAGTTTATCCGAAAGTTTGCACTCATGAGGTCTCTTCCGCTTGGCTGAGTAGAATCTGCATGAATTATAATTATGTTTTTCATTAAAATTCACCTTGATGCTGAACAAGTTTCGGCGCGATTTTCAACTTTTCGAGGAAACTTTTCACCTTGTGTGTGGCATTGTGTCGCCGTCTAGCGGCTGTGCTCTTTTGTTGTTTACATATTTGATTTACATTTTTAATGAGCTTGCGATTCCCAAAATAGAGTGGATAAAGAAAATCGTAAATATTTCGGTAAATTTAAAAATTCTTAATTAAATGTTTACAATAATAATGAAGGAGGAGAAGCGCGAAAAGCAATTGAATGTGTAGTAAAAATAGATGGGAGTTGTATCCCAGTCAGGTGAGACATTTGTTCCCCGAAGGACAAAGTTTGCCTTACAAACTACAATTTAATTTAACTTTGGATGTTCTTTGTTCTCCCACTCGACTTGTCCTGTTCTGTTGAGTGCCGTATCATTTGGAGTTCACTATAGAGAGCCAGTTTTCCCTTTTTCATTTCTTCTCCAAAGTTAGTTGCATTCCTGAACGCACAGCCAATGTCAGCTTTTCCAGTCAGTCATTTTGATGTTTTCCGTATATTTTTTTCAACTTCTTTTATTTTTTCACAACTTTATCGTAAAAAGTTTGTTCAACTGGATTGTGTTTGGATTTCTGTGAGACTTTGAAATTATAGCTATCACAACTTGATATTCCACACTATCAATGGACTTTGATACACTAAATATCTAATTAAGTCTTTTAAGTGTTTGTCAAAGAATAAGTGTTTGTCAAAGAATTTTTTATAGTTTAAGTTTTCAACCGTATTTAAGATTGTTCACGATTCAATTCCCCTCACTTTGGTTTTTATGTCCAAATTTAAACTATATGAAAATCTTTAGTTGTTTCCTCAATTTTAAAAATTAATGTTTTTCTAATATCAAATATGACTATATGGATGGAAAAAGAAAATTAAGTCTAGGAACTTAGAGCAATTTCATGAATTTCAATTGCAAGCCACTTTCCTTCGCTGACTTTATTCTGGCTGGTTGTTGTTTACTTACACGTTCATTTTATTTAATATTATGCACATGTTTCATTTATGAAATGCAAAAAATACATCTTTGTGCCAAAGATGTTCGTCGATGTCTTCTATACAGCTTTTCCAATTCTCTTTCTATTTTGTACTTGTTTAAGTTTAACTGTGAAAGTAAGATATGCACACCTAAGTTTATTAATTAATTTGAAAAATATTTGTTTTTTTTGTAAAATAAATTAGAGGTTATTATATCATGTAATAAATCCAATCAATTCCCGCGTAGAGCATCCTCAAGTCTTCAGTTTCGCTTCCTATTTGTGCCATGCATTTTTTATGAGATGCCTTGGAAAAAGTTTGTCGTGAGTTTTTCTCTATTTTCTTTGCCATGTCAGGGAGGGAAGCCCACAGTTGAAGTAGTAGTAGCAGCAGCTGGGAGCAGAAAATTATTCTAATTATGCAAGTAGTATCTGAGGCAGCTGCCTGACAAATACAAATTATAAGGCAAAAGGTTTCGTAGTTATGCAAGATGGTTCAGCATAGAACTAAAGTTAAACAGAATAATATAATAATAATGTACAAGAAAAATACAAATATGGCAATACAATGTTGATTTTGATCAAACTTAAAACTAGTATTAGAAGCTATTAAAAAAATATGGTCTACCCTTAAAACGTACCTATTCATCATTATCTACAGAATATGGCGGTCGCCATAAAAATATCCTTGTTCAGTGGCTAATTTGTGTTAATTATTGTGTTTACTCTTCCTTTTAGTACTATTACCCTCACTACTTTTCCTGGAATTTTCCGCTCCTTTTCGTATCTGCACTTTGTTAGTGAGCTACATTGTTGGATTTAATGCACTTGTCTTTGACAATGACTAACGGTTACTTTGTTATGCCTTCAGCGAAGGACCGACCCCTGCATTTCCACCAGCCCACGCCCATTACCCTGTGTATGTTTGCTTCGTGAAGCTGCAATAATGGCCCTTTAATAATTCTCAGTCATTTGGAAAATAACAGTACAAAGCCGTGACCATATCTCTGGCAGTAACCAACCTCAACCGGCCTTCATTTCCCCATCCTCTCGACCGTTTCTCCCAATCATTCACTCCCCATTCTCCAGTTTTCTGCAGCCATATCTCCCAGTTTCTGTTGCACCTCTTTGTTGGGCTTAACTTGTTGTTAGCGCCTCAGTTGTTGGCTCTTACCACTGACCCTTTGCTACCTTACCACCAGCAACAGCACCACCACCCCCTGCCCCTTTTGACTCCTCCCAATTCATGTCGAACATGAAAATTTGTGTTGCATGTCCTTTTTCGCTTTTTCTCCTTCCCTGCTACTCCCCATTCTTATTTTTCCTTTTTTTTTTTGGCCCATGTCCCTCTGGCCACATTTTAAGCTGCAGCAGCTTGTTTCCACTGTTGCATTTTATTTTACATTTTTATTTTCGCTTTCCGGCTCGTTGCTCTGTTTTTTCATGTTCCACGCCCCCGTCCTACTGTCCCTATCTACTCAGCCAATTTTGTACTTGGCTATGTGATTTAACTAAGTAGACCTATGGGTCATGGGGTTTGACTTTATTATTATGCAGCTGTTGATAGTAGAACAATAATCACATTTATACTAATTTTAATTCTTTTTTATTCTTGCAGGTGAGTTGGAATTTATTTTGAGGAATGTAATACATGTCGTAGTCTATAAATGGGGTATGTAAAATGACAATGATATTTTAATTGCGAAGTCTAGTTAAAGATTTAATGAAAACAAGAATATTAATTAAGAACTTATCACAATGAAACAAAACAATAATATTTTTCACTGAAGTACACTTTTTCCAAATGACCAACAGATGCCACAAACTATGCTACTCTTTTTACCAAGCCAATTTATGTTTCTCCTTCCACACTTTTTTCATGTTTATGGAAGACAAGGAGCTAATTAAGTTAAATAACAATCAAGCCAGGCATCCTGTTTGGGTTTGGGGACTGTAGGTGGCTGCATTTTCATGCTTGCTTGAGGCACACGAGGCGTATGCGTAATATGATTTACAGCACATCAAATGTGATTATCAGGGAGCACAATTCACTCCCCAAAGGCAGTACACTGTAGTTCCAGTTGTTGCACTCTCTCTGGCTGTCTGCCTGTGTGTGTGAGCTGCAAGTTGCCTTAATTTAATTTCCATTGTGCAGTGCGACCAGGACCAAGATGGCAGGCAGGCAGGCAGGCCTTCCCAGTCTTCGCTCCTTTTCCTGCTAAGTGAAAACATAATTAATTGAATTAAATTTTCTATTTAGCCCCAAGCCAATGTTGTTTACTCTACCACTTGACACTTGGCCCCTTTATCTGTTTACATGTATGAAATCTTTATGTATCTATCTCCCTTTATTCGTTTGTAATCTGTTGGTTTGTGACTTTTGCCACAAATTAACTACATTTTTGGTACATTTTCCATCTGACTTCACAATTGTGCAATTAAGTGCGACTGCTACGAGATACTTGAAACTTCTGCATCAGTCAAATTCTCCTGTTTATTATTTTCATGGAGTGGAAAGCAACTTGTTGCCAATGCGAAACATTTCTCAAAAGATTTCTACACTTTCTCGAGTGTAGACTTTCCCCGCTTTTTTGACGCATGCGTCAGGACTTTGGGGAAAAAAGAGCAATTATTACGAGTTTATAAGAGAGAATGCCGGTCTAAAATGACGTAATATTATTCCTTGAACAAAAAAAATACTTCAAAAATCTTACTCTGAAATACTTTGTAAAGAAAATCAAGCAAAAAGTGACAACAAATTGAAATGGCTTCAAAATAAAATCATTTTGATACTATTCTGGAAAGTTATATATCCAAAAAAAATTTTTTTGTTTTTCTTGATTCAACAGTTAAACTCTACACAGGACCCGATTTCTAAAACCTGTGTAGACTTTTCTCTTTGGCTTTTAACCGCTAGCATGCAGAGTTATTAAGAGAAATAAATCCCTTTATTGTCCGCATAGCAATAGATTTTTGTCTAAAAAAATGTGTGGCATTATCCCTAGCCTTGCCTGTCACTCAATCACATAAGTCATTCACTCATTCTAGCTTTCATTTCGTGAAAGGGTGGATAACAAAAGGACAAAAACAAAACAACAAAAAAAAGTGTCATGAATTTTGCATATTTTCCAACATTTGGTTGTTGTAATAATTTAATTTCAATAACATTTTTAAAAGCACTTCTCGCAATTTTTGTTAAATTTTTATGTACGTTAGCCTTTGAGTGCGTGTATTGGAAACATTTTTGATTCTTTCGCTTATTGTTTAATATTAATTATGAATTGATTTTTTAAGACATCTTCACATTACATCAGTTGAGTTTTTGAAATTGGTTGGTACTTAAAGGAATCCATAACAAGAAACTGCCATGAATTGTCAATTTATCGCTGTTGATAAATTGTGTACGCCATTAAAACCTATGACCAATCAGACTGTGCAAAGCAGGCTTCAGTTTAAAGTTACCTTAATATTTAAAAATTAAATTTTAAACATTAATTACTTTACAAGCCTTAATTTCCCAACTAAAATTTGATTCCATTAAAAAAACAGCTATTGCTGCCCATTAGCCTGAGGTTCACCACTCTCCACCGAAATGAACAAACAATTTTAGAACGATAGGAAAACGCCGGAGGCACAAATGTTCCTCAGTGGCCAAATAAAAATCATGATAAATCAACAGAAAACTCTGAAGATGAACAAATACAAATAAAGCCGAAACCGCAAGCAGTTAAATGATTGAAAAAAGTGAGGACTGGGAGAACAGAAGGGAGTGGAGAAAAAGGGGAAATGGCAAACAGGAAAAGCGACATTTGCTTTTGTTACTACAACATTTGGTCGAAGCCCCCAAGCGCGAACAAACAATAAGGAAGTTGAGTGAGTTAGAAAGTGGGCAAAACGAGGGTTTACAACAAATAAGGGGAAGCCAAAAACCGAAGCTGAGAGATTTTTGAAAGATATGCCCAGCGAAAAAAAAATACAGGACACCCTGCAAAAGGACCAACAAAACGCTTCGCAATTTGCGGACAAGCGAACAATTTGTAAATGTAAACAATGACAGTCAAGTGCCTGAATCAAGAGGGGAATGGAGAAAGTACAGCCGGAGAAAGCAAAATGTCGTAGGAAAAGGACTTCTGTCCGAGAACCGATAAGGAGAAAAGCAGAAGGAAGCAAGTGAAATGTGCTACGGAAAATAAAAGTTAAGAGCGAAAACGATTAAAAACGACGGAGGCTAATAAAAAAAGGAAAAACAAAGAACAAAATAATGAAAATTAAACAAAAAAGAATTAGGAATTAGAAAGAAAAAATAAATAGTAACAAGAAAGTTTTTTTTAGAAATTTAATTTAATAAAATTAAATCAAATATAAATTTAAAACATTCAATCTAAAGAAAAAAACATTAAAAACTAAAAAAGGAGAAAAGCGTAATAGATAACTTGAATAATGTCTTTACAAATATAAACTCCCTACTTCTCGAAGTCCTTGACTCATCGAATAACAAATTGTAATCGAAACGTTGCCCAGACTTGAGTTTCATTTTATATATTTTTTTTCGCCTTTCTTTTATTTCTTTTGTTTTCGACGGAAACAAAACTTCTGTGACCTTTCCACCCGCCTCTCTTCTCATTACTCCCATTTTTTTTCATTTTGATTTCTATTGGTTGAATGGATCGTTGAACGGATTGATGGAATGGGTAGGCGTGGCATATTGCCATTAAATGAAGTGTGGTCTGAACGTATTGATTTCATATTTGATTTTTATTTAATAGCGAGAAATTGAGTTTTTGGATGGATGAGCTTGAAAAAAGGAAAGCAACAAATGTTCGATTAGATGAAATAGGAAATGAAGGGGGAACCACGAAAAGCAAATAGATGAAAAGTGGATGAATTTTAAAGATTTTTAAAGCCATACAAAATTTAAGTTGGCCAAAGGAATGATAAAATTAAATAAATAAAAAAATAAGTTTCAGGCATGGTTTTCAATACTCTAACAAATTACTTAAAAATACCTATTTAAAATATTATTATAATGGTTCAAAAAACGTCAACCGACCAAAATTGTTGTAGATAAATCAAAAACTGCTTAAAAGATGCTTAGATGTAGAGTTCCTCAAGCCATTTGCAAGTTTAGCTTTTGTAGGAACCATCAATCAGATCTCCTTCTTTCTTTCTTTTTTCCCCTCCATTGATGTCAACTTCCCTTATGCCATTTACTAGAGAAATTTATTTGCCCATCATTTTATTTGCATTGCCGGCTTTATGGCCTGTTGCTGACTTGGCCCAAACAATCAATCAAATTGTCTTCCTCAGAAGAGGATGATCAGTCGGACTTATTGGCCCTGCCCTTTAAAACTCTGTGTCCCCTGCAACATTAAATCAGTCTCTATCATTTCCGGCTTTTGTCCGTTGGCTTGTGTGTTTGTCAACTCCATTCCGGGCATTTTGTGCAGTTTTAATTTTACTTCAATGGCGTTTTATTCTTGCTATCCCTCCATCGCTCGCCATCGCCTTTGTTGGAAGGCATTAAGAGGAAGTGGCGCTTAGTTGTGTGGCGTGTAGGAAACAGGAAATGCCCAGCCATTGAGCAGCTAGCTTTCCCTCCATTTTCCTCTCTCCATCGAAGTACATTGAATGGGATGGAAATTGTAGAAGTTGAGAGAGGAAACAACTCCTCGGTTTGCTTAATTGAGTTGCCATTATGTTGCTACAGGGAGCAGGTGCCAACGAAGTTGAGGGAATGCCTTTCTGTTCCTGGCTGGGATCTCCTCCCCTGCCACTGCAAACTTTCGTTTTAAATGCCATTTTAGCTTCTTTTCAACCAATTTTCTTTCCAGTTGCAATGCTTCAATTATTCTCCCTATTCACTTGAAGCATTGGCTTACTTAACTGCAATTGGATTCTGTTGGGGCTTTTCTGGGGTTGTTAAGCAAAGCTATTTGCTTTTTGTGGAGATTTAAAGCATTGATGCCCGGCTTCGATTTTAAGATAAACTTGTATTTAATTTAAGTACTTAAGAGTTAAAGATATTCACTACCTACATAATTCTAAAAATTATTTTACATGTTCACAACAATTGGCTTGGTGAAAAGAAAGTTTAGGTTGGCCATAGCTTATAAGATAAACTTCTCGACTTATCCTACAACAAATGTGTATATAAATTCGCTATCAACTTACCAACTTCAAAGTAGCTTAAGTTGCCTTTGGGTGGAGCTCCTTCTTAACCCACCGAAAACCAAAGGAAACTTTACATTTATGGCATCTGCACCTGCTGTTGGCCCCGGCTTTTCTTCGCTTTTCCTCGCTTTTCTTTCCCCCGAACGCTTTCCCTCGGCATATGCATGCTAACCTTCAATCTTTTGACATGCGAAGAGGCAGAAGAGAGGCAAAGCAAAGCTCAAAGTAAAATAATACCTACAAGGAAGCGCATTGCTCATACGCCACGAGGATCCGGGCAGGATCCTTCTCCATCCGCCAGATGGTTATCCCCCCTCTCCTCCACGCTTCTCTCCACCGAGAACGACCGCATTATGAAGCAGTAATATAAATGTTTATATTCTTGTATTGCGGTTATTATTAAAAACTTTTACTACACCCAGCGCGCGAGGAAACTGAAACTGAAAACGAAAACCCCCGGCCAACTTTTACAGCAATATCTTTCATTTCTTCGGCGATTGAGGGAGGTGTGTGTATAAGTTTGTTTGCCCTGCACTTAAGTGGCTCAGGGAAGATGTTTCTGGCTCACAGCAAACTTTTGTGTGGTGGCCAAGCAAAGCCAAAGTGTTTCACTGTGTGTTCCACTATTAAAAACTTTTCTTCTTATTCTTAAAAAAAAGGGAAAAATAATAAACAACCAGAGGAAAAGATACAGAGTAGCTGCTTCATTCGATTGCTAAATTGGATTTGTCGACGTTGAGGAACTTTAATAAGCCCTCCTCGTCTCAGGTGAACTTTGTGCCGTCTAAATGCATTTAAACAAGAATAAACTTAATTCGCAGACAAACAAATCTAAACAATTCGTTGTCTGCCACAATTATGAGTCAAGTTTTAGCCCTCGTCAAACATCCGAGAACCTTTGACATTTGTCTTGACAGAGAAAACCAAAGATGATGTGAAAATGAGTGAAGTTATAGGGCAAGGGCCTCTAGTTTTTGGCTGTGATCCCTTTTTTGGCTTTCCGGTGATTGCACATACAAAAGCTGGTCTGAAACCATTTAAGTGTTTTTGTGTTGCGGTTTCCTCCACTTAACGTTGAATTTTCGTCAAGAATTTCTGGCCCATTTTCCCCAATTCATGTGTGTCTGTGGGATTTCTTGTTTAATGAAGTTGTTTGGCCAAAGTTTATGCTCTGCCCTTCACCTTACCACATCAGCCCTTTCAAAACCTTTGCCTATACATCCGTTTTGTGTCGACGCAGAGGATTTAACCCATTGATGAAATAGATTTTACTTGCTTGATTAGGCTGGAGTGGGTATTAATGCCTTGCACTTATGGTGAAAGTCTTGCTGAAAGTAAGCAGTATTTGTTTATGTAACTCTATATTGTTTAGATCGTAATTGTATTAAGTAGCTATATGGATAAATTGTCTTAATATCTAATTAAATTCAATATACCGATTATTTAAATATCTATATGTTTGCAATTCTCCTTACTGCCTGTTTAATCTCCGATTGGAAGATGGCAGAACTTTGTGAAAACAATTTCATCGCCCAAATGAAAGTAATCCCACAGCAGCGTTTCCTCTTCTCGACTCGCTTGCCCGATAATATCTTAATCCCATTGTTGGGGAGAACTTGTTCACCATCCATTGGGCATCCTTTGGGTAATGAATGCGGCATACATCAATGAATGAATGAATGACGGAATGACTGACTGACTGACTGAGTGAGCGAAAAGATACGTGGAGCTATTGTTGTTAATCCTTTGTGTGAACTTGAGCTTACAACTCATTATTGCAACGCCTGTCTGTTGGGTTGTATATGTCCCCCCACAAAAGTTTTAGTTCTCCGCACAAGATTTCCATGGCTAAAAGATTTTTCGGCAGGGGAAAAACTTTGGATCGGGTTGCTTTTGTTTTCCATTTAACGCTTTAATTACCTCGATGAATACTGTGCGAAGCTCGCGTTGAAATTCATTGACAGGCAATTTGCAGAAAACAGAGGCTTTCCCTCGACGATGATGTGAAGGCTGTTTGTTTAATAAACTGCAGCCGGTTTATTAAAAAATTTTAATATATTTATTAATTTATGGATGTTCGCAGGGCGATTGAAACCACCAGTGTGTGTGTGTGTGTGTATGGGAATTAATGTGGCTCATTTGGGTATTCGATTTAATTAACATTGAAATATTTTTATGATAAATTGCAATGGAAAAAATTGCTACAAATTGTATGGAAAATAAGAGCATTTTATACATTGGTTATTAAATGAGTTATTCGTGTGAAAAACGGATTGGTTAATTACATTTTAAGCTTTCGGCAAAATTCTATAAAAAGGGCAAATAAAAAAGTCAAAACGAGTGCAATTGATAAAAAAATCTCTTGAACTTAAGTTTACTGGGTTTTCAAATAATACAATTTTTTATCCTTCAAAGGATCTTTGGCTTCATTTTTAATGTAATGTATTAAAATGGACGATACACAGCTTTCTGTTTGCAATTAAATCCCCGCATATATTTAATTTTTCGCACAAAACCGAAAATATTAAATATCATTCAAACAAAGGTGTTGTCAGGAGGTCTCCGATACTTGGAATCCTTTGCCACCGATTTAATTAAATTTCGATTGTTCTTTATTTTGCACTTGACTGCATTTTTTGGTTGAAGTATTTTCCAATTGCACACCGATTGATTTACCATTCAACTGAATTATTTGTGTGCCTCATTGATACATTTAATATTCATCGATGCCAGCGCAATAATTATTGCGTTTTACGATTATTTGTGCAGATTTTGCAAACGATTTTGGCAAAATTGTATAAAAATAATTCTTATTTCGTTATAACACTTCAAACAAAAGTCTTTAATAACAATTTAAAGCGATCTCCCCTCAAGGGAGAAATTACAGTCTGCCGAAGCTTTTGTCACAAGAATTTCAAATAAATTCCAACTTATATGATTAGGCATTCAAAATGTCCTTTGTCTTGTCTATTTACGAGACACATTCTCCGCCCTTCGCCATTCTACCCTCTTCTTTTGGGGGCGGACTTTTGGGGAGGAGGACATTTTATGATTGATTGATTTCTGTTTGCCATTAATTATGCATAACATTTTGCACGCTTCGGCAGCTTTTGCTGCTGAGTAGCAGGGACAGTCCGACTGGACGCCTGGTTTCGTCGTCATTATTTTGTTAAAATAATTTTAATGAAATTTCAATGATAATATAATTTTGCGGGCTTCTGTTCTGTGTACATATATTAAATATATATTTATAAATTGTGAGTTTGTCAGGCGTGTCTGCCACTGAATTTGATACGGTAAATTATTCATAGAATATACAATTGATTTCATTTTTAATTGGCCAAGAAACTGTGGCGTGTGACAAATGATATTTCAAGTAATTATGGTTAATGCTCATTAAAATAATATCCTTAGGTTAATTAAAACATAAGTATCTAGCTTTAACGATTGTGGGAATGAAAATTATTGTAGAATAAACTTCTAAACGAACAATAGAAGGAGAGTTTAAACTAAGCTGTGAATTTGTCTTTGTGTTTTCTTTATCTGACCTACAAAAAATATTAGATAATTATATATAATAATTTCTTCACCTATTTCTTATTCCATCAATACGCACCTGTTTGTCACTCATTTATTCTTCTTTTAAGCCAGACGACCTTCAAGTGACAACATTGATTAACACGTTGTCAAAAGCCAAAATATTTTCATTTTTAATTTATAAGAAGAATTTTTGTGCGATGAGAGACAACTTTTTTTGATGATTTTTTTTTGTAGATGCATGTCCAATATATGGTTGATTCAGCTAATTAGATAACCTAATATATGGAAAAAATAAAAATAAAATTTGTAGAAAATTAAAACTAGTTTTAATTGGATTTTGTTTTTATGAAAAGAATCAAGAACAGGCGCATTGACAGACAGAAAGGTTAAATAAAGTAATACAAATGTGAAAGCAAAGCTAAAAAATTATGACTCAATAATATCTGACTTTAAATAATAAATACATAATAATAATTTTTATTTATGATAGAAATCACAAAGTAGATTATTTATTGGCAATTTTCCAAGCTAAAGATATGTGTTTTTAACAAACAAACATTTTATATTAGGTTCACCGAATGTAAATAAACGTAAACGTCAAGAAAATATTTGTTCTTCTTGTTTGGATAAGTAAAAGATAAACAGAAAATATTTTTTTAAAATTTGTTAATTTTGATAAAGATACTCCAAAGATCGCTTTGCTATGAACCAAATTTGTAGCTCCGCGATGACGCAGTTGTCGAAACTGCAAGACCGCAGAAACCTTCAAAACAACATTTGATTGACCACTCAAAAGAGGCCTCTTGACAGTTTTAGGCATTTTGGCATTTTGCTTATGGCGCAAAAGCTCTTCCTGCTAACCCACACACACGCATCATGATTGCATAACACCCACACACACATACGCACATACACTCACCCGCAAAATAATTGATCCCATTGTGCTCGAATTGTAGTGCGTTTGTGAGTGTGTGTGTGTGTTGACAGAAGCAGGCGGCCAGGACATGTGACATCCTGCCGCTGAAGCCCCACAAATTCTCTGCCGTTGACAGTCGCCCCTTCACCGAAACCCCCCCGCATTGTCATAGGCGTCGACTTGCTGAAATTGGCTTTTGTACAGCGGTCGAGGAAAGGGGGAGTACAAAAAAAAACAACGATGGTATGCCGACCAACAATAGCTAAATGCAAAAATATTTCTCGCACAAATCGTTGCTCGTCGCCTTTTCGTATTCAGTTTTATGGATGTGGAGGGCGGCAGCACACAAAAACTAATGACGAAATGTTTGATTTTGACGGTTTTATTGATTTGTGAAGTGCTCTCTGCATACATGTTCCATATGCACAAAATAGAATTTGAAATATGGAATGCAACTGACTGCGGAATGCCTCTAATGAGGGCAAAGTGACCGATAAATTGCTCAAAAAATAAATTTACCCCAATTTGTGAACCTAAAATTATAACCTTTGTAGTTTATCCCTATTATTTTTCAAGGGCTAACATTTGTGAATTTTTATGTTTTATTTTTAGTCATATCTGTCGGGGTTGATTGCAATCTCTTATTTGTTATCTTCCTTTTTGGCTGTCTGAAAATCTGTTAGACACATCTGTGCCACCTTTTAGAAATGTTTCAGACAAATCTGAGTTATGGTACATTTTTTGGGAAGGGATAATGTCCATAAAAAAATCTTACGAAGGGAAAATAGAAAAAAATAGAAAAAAGTTTAAACAAAAAGAATGTGTTGAGGTGGTAAAAAAGAAAAGTTAATATAGGAATAAATAAAATAAGTACTTTCATTAAAAAAACACAATAGTTAAATTTGGAAAATGTTGCTTATATGATTAACACTCATTTATATATTCCAAAAATTAAATGTAGTATTTCCGACCACAACAAAGCTTTCAATTGGGAGATTTAAATACTATAAATATATTTCCTTTTTCTTGCGTTCGAACCATCAGAAATGCATAAATGTCAACGTTCCATTAACAATAGAAGAACGAAGCTCATGAAAAAATGTCTAAAATATATCGCAATGTTGCCCAACAAACATAGACGATACAACAAAAACAGGAGTAACAGCATCAATGGCCACAACAACAAGGACTACATCGAAAAATCTTTCAATAAAACAATTTACTCAATTGGCTCAATGACTCGACGCGACTTTGGAGTTCTTTTTTCCCATTTTGTTTGCAGTTTTTATGAGGCAGCGTCGGCGGTGGCAGACAAAGGCCAAAGTAGCGGTTGGGGAAAAATAAATGGGGAGAGAGGTAGAGGTAGCTTCTATTTAGTTATGTGGCTTGTTTCATAGAACACCAGAAGCGATAAAAGTGGGAAAAGCAGAGTGGCAAAAATGTAATAAAAGCAGGAAAGCATCGAAAGCGTGTTGATTTTTTCGAC
This sequence comes from Drosophila rhopaloa, assembly GCF_018152115.1. NCBI lineage: Eukaryota > Metazoa > Arthropoda > Insecta > Diptera > Drosophilidae > Drosophila > Drosophila rhopaloa. Next base: position 1,885,835 of record NW_025335047.1, read on the forward strand.
TATAATGTGCATTATACTTAAATTCTAACATTTTAAATGTTTTGAAAGATAAATAGATCCCATTTTAACTTATAAATATATTTTTAAGAAAATCAAATATATTTATAAAATTTGTTATTTAAAATTTGTCGTTAAACCCTAAACTTTCCTAATTCGCTTGAATTTTCCAGCTATTGGATAATGTAATTGGATTCTTTGTAATCTTTGTTATATTTTGGTTTGTACCAACATACCTGATGGAATCACTGAATACAGGGTATAGAATCCCATGGGGCAGCAGTTTTTATTTGTCCGCTGGCGGCGTCGCCGTCGCCGCCTACTACACATTTCCATTTTCCCTTACTCCACAGCTTTTTTTTAACTTCTTTCAATTTTGCCAATATTTCTACAGTTTTTATTTACCTACCTGGGGTGCTCCTCTTCTGCTGGCGTCGCATTGCATGTGTGTCGTTGTCGTTTGGCGCCATTGTGTCCTTGTGCCATCATTCTCCACACCCCCGCCACCCCCTCGCACTGGCTGTTCGACCCCCAATTCACCCCCTCTGTGTACTGTTTCAATTTAGCGCATGTCGTCATAGCAGCCATTGATGCATAAATAATGGAGATGTGTGGGTGGCATCGCAGGGAGTGTAGCGTTTTGTTGGACTAGCTTTAACTGTCAGTCAGTCTGCCAGGCACTAGCCATTATTTTCTTTTTCTCTGTGCCTCCATGTTGGTTCCCAAAAACTCTCTGGATCAGTTTCCCTTTAACTGCATTTTTAGGTGGATATTCCAGTTTCTTTATGCCCCAGCGCTGCTTTTTCTGCTCTTGTTTGCCCTTGTCTGTTGAGCCATTCCGAATTGTCCCTTTATTTGCCATTCAAAACAATTTTTATCGATTGTCCTGCGTTGTGTGAACGGTTCAACAGGATTCGATGAAGTTTAGGCAGATCAAACTGAAATATCTGACAGATGAAGTACTTGATATGAGTCAGAGATGCAATTTTCTAATTGTGAAAATAATAAAATAATAAAGACAAAATCACAAAATGTTTGGATTTCATCAATATAGGCTTATATTTTACTTAACTAAAAGCTTAATTAATCGAAATTTATGCTTGGACTGAAACTCGACACCTTCAGTTCGAATTCCCATTGAATTTAGGCAATTTCGCCACCTGCCCAGTCATCTATCGAGCCCACACTGCGTATGCGTGATATGCCTGTGCTAACAATCAACGTTGTGAACTTATGCCAAGAATTGAGCCACTCATCCAGACTTTCGTTTGGCCTTCTGCACCGGCCAGTCGGATAAAGGTAAAAACCATGGAAAGAGGAGTAAAACCGAGGAAATCAGAAGCTGCTGCAGCTCAAAAACTCAATTAAAACGCCAACATATCGTATGTGTGCGTTCATGTCTATTAGCCCGGCCCGAGAACCAAACCAACCAATTAAATTTTGCAGCAAAATTTACGCATGAGTCTGTACACAAAAATATGTACAAGAACCTACCTATTAGTAAAATTTAATTATGGATTGACACAGAGTTTGAGGTGGTTATAACCATTCGGTTTGTTTGCTCAGCTGCACTAAAGAATCGCTTTTAAAATACTCTCAAATATGTTCAAGTTCGAAGGAATTTGGGAAGACACTCAACCAAAAACCTCACAAAATCGGTAAAGGCAGTGAAGGGTTAAAAGACGACAATGTGATTGCGGCCAAAATTACAATCTTAACATAAGGCTGCAATTGAGATTCTCCTTCTGCTAAAACTGTTACAATTTCCTTGTGGGTAATGTGTTAGACCACATTTATTATAACAGTAATTTCCGATTAAATACGATATAGTTATAGTCCTGTGGGAGTTATTTGATATCGTAAGAGGTATGCCACTTTGAGATTGACTGTAGAAGTCCAATTGAGGGTCACATTTTTACCAGACATCGTAGACTTAGAACTAAATAACATGAAAGTGGGTTAAAAATTTGATCAATGCTGAATTGCAAATGTTGAACGCAGATTTTTAGAGAATCAACCCAGAAGTCTTTAGAGGTATGCCAATTTAAAATCGGATTAAATTTGGTAAAGTTATGCACTATAGAAGTCCAATTGAGGGTCACCTTTCTACAAGGCATCGGAAACTTAGAAATAACTAATGGACTGTGGAAGTCCAATTGAAGTCCTTTGTACAAGAATTCGGAAACATAGAAATAACTAACATGAAAATGGGTCAAAAATCTGACTAACGCTAAAATGAAAATTTTGAATGCAGATTTTTAGAGAATCAACCCAGAAGTCGTTAGAGGTATGCCACTTTAAGATCGGATTAAATTTGGTGAAGTTATGGACTGGGGAAGTCCAATTGAAGTCCTTTGTACAAGAATTCGGAAACATAGAAATAACTAACATGAAAATGGGTCAAAAATTTGACTAACGCTAAAATGAAAATTTTGAATGCAGATTTTTAGAGAATCAACCCAGAAGTCTTTAGAGGTATGCCACTTTAAGATCGGATTAAATTTGGTAAAGTTATGGACTGTGGAAGTCCAATTGAGGGTTACCTTTGTACAAGACATCGGAAACATAGAAATAACTAACATGAAAATGGGTCAAAAATTTGACTAACGCTAAAATGAAAATTTTGAATGCAGATTTTTAGAGAATCAACCCAGAAGTCTTTAGAGGTATGTCACCTAGAGATTCGGATTAAATTTGGTAAAGTTATGGACTGTGGAAGTCCAATTGAGGGTTACCTTTGTACAAGACATCGGAAACTATCAACAAGCCGAAGTTTATATACCCTTGCAGCTCTCATAAAATTATTTTCTTTTTCACTGTGTTGCAAACATTTCCCTGAAATTGTAATAGCCTCTGCAAGGGTATAAACGGTATTCATTTATATAATGAACTTCTGGAATTGACCACATTTACAATATATATTATAATAAATAATAATACGATAACATTTAATATTATTTGATAATTATTTCAAACTGCCTCTCTTAAATTCCAAAATGAATTTATGTGTCTGATTATTTCCCACACTTTCCCAACTTGCAGCCAATAATACCTGCAGCTGATTTATCGAAATCATAAAGTGTCTGGCTTTATCCTGCTGCTCTACGTGCCTCTCATTTAATCCAGTCCAGCATGCGGGATTTACCCTCAATCATAAACAGTCAACCGGTAGAGAAAGTTTTTGCAAAATATCTTTTGAAAATACAGTCGACCCTCTTGGTTTTTATCTACAGTTTCCATTGGATTTGTCCTTAGCAAGTCTGTGCACTGCACTGCATCCTTAATTCGAAAGGGATTCTATAAACTCTTGCAATTTTGCCATTGGCACTTAATAAACGTAAACAAGTAAAATTCTTAAATGGCAATAAATGTTGAAGGGAATGGAGCGGAGTGCGGAATATTGTATTACAGATGTGCAAATATAGAGCCAATTAATTATTATGAAATCCGGTTTTGCTGCAGCCCGAGTCAGACAATTTCAAGTGGCATTTGAAAATCATTTAAGCAACAAGAATAGTACGGATATTCTCTGGTGAATATTTTGCATGCATGCGTGTGTTTGTGTTTGAGTTTGAGTTAAATCCCTGAATGCAAGTTTGCATCTCCCGAGTGGCAAGTGTTATGTTTGCTCTGCTGCTTAAGCAGCACTTGGGCACGTCCTCCCTTTCGGTCCCAGATGTGCTTTACTTTTAATAAACAATACACATTTTACAGTAAATAATTGCCCGGGATCTGTTGTTGCCAGCTGAATTTATTTCCGCCTGCGTCTTCTGCACCGACATTTATTTACATTTCGTGTGGATGCGAATGCGATTGCGAATGGCTGCTTTGAATTCAATAAATTGCTTTCAATTTTCTTTCTTTGGATTAGCATTTGGCCGGTCTTGCGGCTTTGCATTGCTGATTGCCATGAATTAGACGATGTCAAAGGGCAAAATGTAAACGTAAAACGCAAAACTAAACCAAGAATCAGCAAAAATGTCACATTAATTTTAAAGTTGCTGCAAACGCCGGATGCTCGAGTCACATATTCAAAAACAGCAAAGCTCGCTATAGTAACCAGACAACAATGTGCTCAATTAAGTACACAAAACCGAATCGAAAAAAGATTTCAGCCATTTCAGACTTGGCAAACAAACTTTTTTGGCTGTGATGGATGCAACAAGAGCGAGAGCCCAATGACAATTTTCTTCCTTTCCTTATGGACGCCACCCGAAAAATCTGTCTACTCCAGTCCCTGAGTCTCAGTTTCAGACTTTCGGGGTTATGGCCAAAACGGGGGCACAACTCTTAATTAAATTGAATTGTTTGCCATGTGTTTTTGCCAGTCCAGACGCTCAGACAATAGCCAACAGTAAGGATAACCAAACTTGGGAGCAACAGGAGGATTGGATTTTGTGAAAAAAAATTCTGCAGCCACAGCAACAATTTTCCTGGCTTGCCACCGTAAATTATGAAGGCATTTTCACTTTCGGTCTACTCAAGTGTGTAGCGAATTTAGTTTACGAGATTTTATAATGATTGGAATTTTAGCTGACTGGCAGAAACTTGTGTCCATAATTCTTATGAATTTCTTGGCACTAAACACAAATTCAGGATGATACATTCTTTTAGTGTAAGTGTAAGTCTTGATTCTTATCTCTGAATATCTTTAATATTGATGTTTGGTAAGCTTTGATTGATTTCAACCTTTACGTTCCCAACTTTAGAAAAATTGCATTTCCATAGTTAATGGTCTCGAAAACCTCTGCCAAAAAATGGTAAGTTTACAAAAGGTTTATGGCCTTTGTTCCACAAGATTTTCTAAAGTAACTCCAATAACACTGAACACAAAGCTCTTGTTCTCAAACGTGTTTATTAACACGATGTTGTGGGAATCCTTTGTTTGATTTGTGGGTATTACGAGTGTATACCTATGGGTATTTGCATGCGACACGTTTCGATCAAATGTTTATTTGGTTTAAGATTAGCGTGGTGCCTATTTGATTTCTGGTTTGAGCTAGAAATCGGGGTCATTTCCACGGATTTGAAGGGCTGGGTGCTTAAATTAAACATTGTTTCGGCAATGCTGCTTTTCTTTAAAAATATTTGTTTGTTTAAACCGTGAAATTCTTAAAGGAAACCTAGGAAACCGCAAAACAAATTGGCAGAAACTACGACTTCAACAATGATGTAGAGAAGGCAAGAGTGAAACAGAATGGGAGGAACTCTAGAAAACTTTATTGCTGCCATGCAATTACAGCTTAGAGCAAGGCAGTCAACTCGGAGGAATTTCCATTTTTGATGCTACTGATGTCAGGCCTTATCCACCTCTGCATCCTCGAACCGCCTGAACCTCCCTCCATTCCCAGCTTTATATCCTGTTCTGTTGCCTGTGAGAATTTCGCTTTGTTTTGTCGCCGTGCGGTCGCATAAATTAGCGCAACTTTAATCTGATTTTAATTGGGGGTGGCGGTGCCTGCAAAAAAAGGGGACGGAAGACCAAAGAGGTTTAGCTGCTAAATCCTTGTTCTTTCTATGGGCTTAGAATTCTTCGCATTGCTGTTTTCGCTGTGAAATATTAATGAAACGAGAGCCGAATGAGAGCTTCAAGTGGGAGAAGTACTAGGACAGCTTAGAAGACCACCTCCTCCACTTGCAGCTTATCTTTTCCCCCTCTCCCCAGCGGAAGTTGTAGATTTTTCACCCCACTCTAGTCCCCCTTTGATATTTATATTTATTTGTACAAGTTTTGAAAAGCGTAATTTGCTCTTTTAATTTCATTTCACGTTCTATTTGCCAGGCTGCTGATTCATGGGTGGGGTCAAAGGGTTATGAAAGCGGCCTTTATTCGTACCATGGTTGCTTTATGCTGGTCCTTATTTAAATGGGGTTTACGAGGTGTCAGAAATGAGATATGAATTGGTATGTTTTTAGAAATGTACGAGCACGGGTTTTATGGCGCTTATAGATGTTCTTAGTTCTGCTGGACCTGGAATTAGTATTATTTCTTAAGTCAAGAACATTGAAACTTATCTTCTTAAAATTTTTTGCAAATTAGGATTCTGCTTAGTTTGTCGTAGTTTTTGCTCTATTTAATTTTAATTTTGAGAGAATTTGTGCAAATATTTCACTAAATTCTGCAAACAGACCTTAAAAAGTCCAGTTGGCGAATGTATGCGTAATGAAAAGGACATGACAATGAATTAACACCCAACAGATGGCCAAGGCAAATGGCAAACGGATCGAAACGGAATGGAATGGGGGACGGAATGAAATGGCAGGGAACGGAAGTGTGGAGAACACAAGCAGGACGAAACGGAAGCTATCATCATCATGGCTCTACCATGACCAGTTGGTGGCTAAAACTCTGGACTATGTCGCCGGGTCTTATTTCCCGATTACACATAGAAAAAAGGATTCCTCCCAACAAGTAGTTAATAAAAAGAAAAATTAAAAAAAAATTGGTTTTGAATCATTAAAAAAATGAAATCCAAGATAAAGTGTTTGATTAGCAATAAGCATATGAGTAAAACACACATTAAAAAACAGAAAACTAAACCGATAAATAATACATTTTTTTTAAAGTGTATCAGCATTTGTGTCCTGGCATGCAAGGACTATTCCTGGCGCATTTAAGGGGCGAATTTTTGTCGAAATAAAACCATAAGATGCTTGAAATGCCAAGCGAAAAATAGTTTTGACTGCTGGCTGTTCCACATGGCGGAGAAGTGGGCGGGGGCTGGGAAGGGGGCGTGCCCAGTGGAATAGCTGTTGCTGTCTGCAACGTCAGCAAAGCCTGCTTTCTCTCTTCCTCCATCCGTGTCCCTTTCTAACTCCAACCGTCTCTTTCTAGTCAAACAGAAAACCATGGCATGTGCAATTTTCATAGTAGTAATGACAGCGAATTTGTATTGGTGTGCATGTGTGCGTTATCAAAGCGCAAACAATGTCCTGCAAAGTAGCAGGATATGCCTGCCTGCCTTTATGCACTTGTGTGTGTGCGTGTGTGAGAGTGTGTATCTATGTGTTTATGCCAGTTATTCAGCGTAAATTCTGCAGCTTTTGTATGCGCACCGTCGTGCGGAAGTGTTGATAAACCCACGTACCACCCGAGAACTCCCGCCATTCCTCACCAGCCGAAAAAAGTGAACTTCATTTGCCGTTGCATACTTTGAAGGGTATGCGAAACTTTTCCACCGCCTTTTCATGTCGGAATCCTTTAATAGGACATCACATTGATAATTGCCCATTTAACTGTATAGAAAAGATCTAAGGAAATGTCCTTAATAATGGCAGATATATTACATGTTTTGGAACATTTGAACTTCATTATTTTAGTGTTGAAAATAAAAATTAAAAAGAACTTGTATTTATTTTTAAACTTTGGCTTAGAAAAAGGTTAAATTTTGTAACACTATTCAAAGTTTTTTGATCATCAAGCTTAAATTTAAAGTTACATTTTATCGTACTTGTTAGAAACAAGTCCTTAAAATATTTAACTTTCAATTTGGACTGCACTTGACATAGTTTTACTCATAACTATTTTATGGGGCAGTGTTAGCTTAACCACCAACCGAATTCCACAATGCACATCGCCAGTGTGTTATGATGGAAAAGTTTTTCCTCCCGTGCATATTTTTCAATTTTCCGCTTTCGCCCGCGCCTCCTCCTGTATGACAAAAGTTTTCCTCTGCTTTTCACGCCGCTGTCCGAACGCTTCAAGGACAAGTTGTTGCCCAAGCCAGAGTTGAAATATATAAAATAAAAAATACATTTTTCCTTCGGCCGGATGATATATGGATGGGGCACTTGAACGCAGGCCTCTCCTGGTGACCTCAACCCATTCACCCCTTTGCTTTTGCCCACTTTTGCATTGTTTGGGGCGTTGGCAGCTTGTGTTTCATATACCTTTGCGGGAGCGAGAGGGCACGAGAAAGGCAATATATAAAATACAATTTATTCTCTGTTTTATTTTCCCAGCAGTTGTTTTCAGTTGATTTTTACACTATTTTTCTTGTACGAAAACTTTAACCCCAACGTGCCAGCTCTCCTCTCTTTTGGTTTTGCGTAAACAATACTTCAAGGTTCTTGGAAATGGGGCCTCAGTTGGTTCTGTGTGCTATTGGAAATGTCGGGGGTCAATAGTTGTCAACTTGTATGATATGTTGAGAATGCATTGACAATGCTGGCGAACAATGTATCGCCTGTTTTCTGATAAAGGAAAAAGAGATATATTTATAAGATTAAAGAGTGACAGGTCTGACATTGGTTTTCGTTTTGGCTTATTGAAATTTGGTAAGCTACAGCGAAGGTAATGTCAAAGAGATTCATATATATTGAATTTGTAGTTTTATTTTAAATATTTTTCATTTAAGTTGTAAAATATTCTCAGTTTTTGCCGAACATTTGGCTACTTTACAGACTTTAATATCATTTCACATTCTTTTGTGTTTGTCGGTTTCGCCTGAGTGCATTTCAATTTTAGAGATTGCAACTGTTTTTGTGTGTGTCACATTTAAAGTGCCTTGCCCTCTGGCCGCACAAGCAATCCTCCATCATAACTGTCAAAAACCGACAGAAACTCATTCTACATACGAATGTGGAGCGACACAATTGCAAAACATAAACAGTAAAGTTGTAATCACAACTGTCCGGACCGAGTGAAAACCATGCCCAGATATGATGGACCATAAGGGATCTTTGGCTTATAAGGGGGGATGGGGAGTACTTCATATGAGGGTTCTGTGAGCGATAATCATAATCAGCAAACTGTTGTTGCAACTGTCACTGCATCAAACACGCACACACATTTTATTTGTATTTTTCCGGACAAGCAGTCGTTGCCCCAGCATCCTCGTCATTATCATCATGTGGGTATGCCGCAGTTCTCCATCTGTTTTGAGGTTCCTGGTGATGAAACCACAGCGGCGACACTCATTTGTTTTAATTGTTATCATCAGAATGTCAACTTTATTGCTTCCTCCAAAGAATGCAGCTCTTTCGTTAGCTAAACAGATTTCATCCCGAAAAACAAATTAAAAAAATTACAATTATTAAAACTATGAACAAAACTTTAATCGAGGAATAAAAATGATTTAAATATGTTTTTATAAATGTATAAAAAACTTATTTAAATTAAAAATAAGTTTTCTTTATTAAATAAGCTAAAGTGTTTTTTGTTTGCTCAATAAACATTTCAATTGCTTTTTCAAACAGATCCCTTGTTGACTAATGTAGACTGACAGTGCGTGCAGTTGTGTTTTTGTGCTTATAAGTGTGACACAGAATGTGTAATTTGCACTTAATTGTCACAAATAAGCGAAAGGAATTTGTAATTTTTATTTTTACAATGCACAATCCCCAATGGAATCGACCCCACTCGCCACCGTTTTCCCCTTTGGGGTGTGATTAGCTTAGTTTCCATTACGAGGAGAGGCTTGGCCCAATTTTCTCTGCCATTTAATTAGCATTTTGTAATACATTTGTCGTAATGCCCTCGAGTATTTCATTTTCCCCACTCCCCATTTTCCCGTTGGGGAGAACTTTTCATTTTAATTAAATTGCATGATTGTCCAGCGGTTTGTCGGATGATTACATGGATTGCATCTGCTGGTGGAAAAGTCGGCAGCGAGGCGTTCGACTTTAATGCAAATTAAGTCAGTTTGAGTGATAGTTATATTTCCCAACACGCACAACCAGAAGAAAAGGTGATGTCATTTGAATGCACTTTAAAGGAATTGAACGAAAGCTTAAAAGTTTTGCAGTCACTGGAAAAGTTAACGATTATCCTTATTGACAATTTATTTGCATAGATAATAAGATAAATGTCTAAAACCTCTTAGCTGATTTAGAAAATTATGAAATTCCCTTAATAATTTTATTTTAAAGGAATAAGTTTAAAACTATATTTTGTTTTGAATTATACCCCACATTTATCTTGAGCATCCCCTTGACCTTCAAGAAAAAGAACTGGGTGTTGCATGACAATACATTTTTTTGTGCCATACGGTTCGCTTTAGTGGGTGTTGACTGCTCGCTTCCTTCCCTTTTTCGCATTGCACTGCGAGTGTGTTTATCGCCAGCACTTAACCCATTTTAGCCAGGTCCTGCGGGTTTCCCGGTCCCTAGGACACACCCAGCAAATGGGGAAAAGTGCTAAAACTCGCCCCATAGATTCTCCGGGGAATTGATGAACATGCGAGTGGAATATATATATATGGCGATATGCTTGGCTTTGCTTATATCTAACAATTAACTATCCCATTGAGTGGGTGATGACTGGGCAGAATTTCACCCTCCTGCTGTCGCTTGTGCAACCATATTTAATTGCCACAAATTAATTAAATTAATGAATTGTTTGGAGAGAAGATTTCTAGTCATTTGTCCCAAAATTACCCAAGCCAGAAGAGTTCTTTTTCACTGCGTGACATATGATTTTCTTTGGCGTTTTCTACTAATGATGTGGATGTGTGTTTACTTTTACCACTTCCCAAATTGTTTTCGCAGCTGAATGGAAAAATTAATTTTTCCTTGCAAGCGATTATTATATTACGAGGGAAATATTCAACTTTTATTAGACTTATAAAGTTAATGTTGATTTCAGTGTTAAATTGGGTTGACAAGGAGGAGGCCAGATGTAAACATTTTACTCCCACTTTTCGCTTTGGTGCCGTTTTTATGTCGCATTCAGTAAAACCAAAAAGGAAATGAAAAATTTTCTTTTATTCTGTGTATTTGTGGGCAGATAAAGTTGTCATTTCGGGCAGACGGGTCGGATATTGTAGAATATTGGTCATTCTGACGGCTCTGTTATCCATTATTTCGAGAAAATCAATTACGCCAATGGCAAATAAAAGTGTTTGCAAAAAATCATCGTAAAAGTGTGTTTTTTTAGGGGTGATCCAAGTGAAGGCAATTTGTAAGGAAAAATATTGGTTTCAAATTTTATTAAATCGACAGATTTAAGCCAAAAGGTTTTACTCCAAATATTATTATTAAATATAAGTAATTTAATTTTAAATAATATAGGAAAAAAATAAGTTTAAAACATATTGTCACTTTTTCTTTAAAATACATGTTTCATACAATTTTTGCCTTTAAAAATGCGGTTACGTTATTTTTCTGCCATGTTTTCCGCATGACCTTTGTCAACGATTTATTCTTGGTCATATAACAAAGCCTTGATCATTACGCAGGCTCAACGCGAATGACTTTAATCGCAAATACATTTATATATTATGACATCAGCCCATGACCCACGCCCCATAAATCTCTCGGAGAAGAGGAGGGAAAATGGGGAAAACGGGGGAAAACTGCCCCACTTGTTGCCACGCCCCTTCCCCTCTTTCAATGCCATCTGTTGGGGGTAATAAACATGGCGCTTCATCTTCACTCCCCATTCACTCACATTCTATCCACAAATTCCACAGACCCCAAAAAAGCACTGGAAGACATTCGCTGTCGTCTCGGCTAAACAATAAATGTCATATGGTTGGCACATCAACACTTTATGTGCTTCGCTGGCCCCCAAAAATGTCCTGCAGAAATCCTTGCCCTTATTCCCTTCATACCCTTCATCCCCCTCTATCTCAGTACTGGTATGGGGGAAGCAAATGAAAATCTTTACACGCTTTTAATTTCGTTACTCCCCAAAGTATGCAGAAAATGTTTTTACATCAAACTTTCACTCATTCTATCTGCATCTCGCCATTTTACAGCCCAAATGAAATAAAAATATGACCAGCAGAAAATTAAGAATGTGAAAGAGCTGGAAGGGCGGAGACAAATAAACAAAGACTTTGGCGTTCATCCTTCGTCACACCCACATATCATCCCTTCTCTAGACGCTTCTGTCACTCACTTGGATTTGTTCCATATAGAATGTATTATATAATAAAATATCAGGGTAATATTTTAATTAAAGTTTTGAAAGAAATAGTTATTGAATAAGGATTTTAGCGTAAATTTAATTTAAATGTTTAAAAAAAAAAATCGTAAAAATCTTTGTGTAATTGTTTTGTTTTCACTAATGAGTATAAAATATTCGCTTCAATCTTTGTTTAGATTTTATCTTATTCTCCGATGACTAAGAAGATAACCCCTGATTTTAGCTTACAATTTAATTTAAATGTTTAAAACAACTAATGATACAAATCTTTGCGTAATTGTATTGTTTTTAGTAATGAGTATAAAATATTCGCTTCAATCTTTGCTTAGATTTTATCTTATCCTCCGATGACTAAGAAGATAACCCCTGACTCTCCCCTTTTCTAGTTTATGACTTCAATTTGGCAAAATGAGTCGTTAATTTTGACTTTTCATGGCCTATACCCATTCCCCTTTGCCTTTTTCGACTATGTCCAGAGGCAGAGTTAGTTTCCTTTTTGGGGCCCACTTTTATTGTAATTTTGTGGCCTTTAATTGAATTTTATTAGCATTTGTACTTATTATTTGGTCAGCTCGAATCCCCTTATTCCCATTTAATTGTATACGTTATTTGCTTCGACTTCGGGTACGAAAATGGAGGCGGATGCTGAATCGGCTTCTGGTTTTTGTTTACGGGGTAGTTTCTCCACTTTCATTCATTATACCTTTGCCCCTTGGTCCGTTTCTGTTTCGACTTGTGTGCGCATCTAATGAGTTTGTTTTAGTCAGAAAACCCGCAGAACGTGAACCAAAGAAGCCTCTGAAAAGAGCCTACATACAAAAATATGTGCTAGATATATATATTAATTTTGTATTTTATTAAATGTCCTTTTATTCTCTTTCATTACAGGTAAGGGCTTACGAAGCACTACATGAAACTTAAGAATATTCAATTCAAATGGGTGAGACATAAATAGTTTTAAATTATTAAAGAGCAGGAAAGCATAGATTTTTTTTATTTCGTATATTTAAAAGACTGTACGCCGAATTTTCAGATTTCATTATAAATAATTAACATTTTAATTTACAAAAACTGCAAAAGAGTAACTAGAAAGTAACTAGAAACAGGTGAAAGTTTAGACTATGGTCGATATCTCTTGGTTCGAATGTGGTTTTTGCGTTTCTTTCGCGTGATCAACTTGACATATCGAATTTTAGTTCGACCTCTGGATCTAACAGGTCTCAATTTTGGTTTCTTTGAGGAATTATTATAGGAATTGGCGGTGGGTTTCGACCAACTGCTGCTTATTGAGGCGCTGTTTGAAGAGGGCTGCCAGGCTTGGGAAAACATGTCGTTCGAGTTGCTGTAAGGATCGTAGTTTCCTCCACCACCATACGCAGACACTGGGTTATTTGCCCCATCGAGAAAATCCTCCATTGTTGGTATGGATGATGAAATACTATTATCCTGGCCGCTGAAAGCCACAGCACTGTCATAGCCGTGGACATGATCCTGATCCATTTCCTCCGATCCTGAAGGATAATAGCCTCCATATTTGTTGGGCGAACTCATCACCATTACTTCCTCGTAATCCTCATTGTGAGGCTGTTCCTCCTGGTAGTCTTCAAAGTTCTCCGACAAGTCCTCATCTTGATAATAAACCGGGTTACTCTTAAAGTAAGTGGAATATTTCTTGTTTGAATTTTTAAATTTTGAACCAGATTTCTTGCGTTTACGACGTCCACCGAACTTGGAAAGATATTCTTTTTGCAGAGCCTCAAGGAAATTGTTGTTTAGTAAAGAGTTATTCTCCAATTGATTATCCTCTACAGAATTATCCTCATCTTCAGGTTTTTGAGGTGTGAAGATTTGTTGCAACAACTGTTGCTGCTTCGAGGTGTTTAAAATCTGAGGTCTCATTGTCGTTGTGGTAGTCGTTGCACTCAAAGCCGACTCCTGATTGTAGTTATCGAATAAGGCTGGTCCATAGTTGGGCGCCATGTTGGGGGCGGCTGGCATGAGAGTGGGCGTGGCTGCCGTCCCCATCAGCTGCATCAGATTGGAAGCCATTGGTCCGGAACTTCCCACTGCCGTTGTATAACCCAAAAGTTGAACATGAGGTTTTCCCGGGAATTTCGGATGCATCGTGGCGATCGTCGTGGGTGGCGGTATAGGAACTGGGTGGATTTTCCGGGGTAACTTGTACACGTTGTGGAAATGCGTGTGCTGACGCACCACATCCGGCATGTGAAGTCGTATATGGACGCTAAAAAATGACAATTTTGACGTATATGTTAAAATTTACTGATTGATTTATTCATTCCCTATATTCCTTAATTGGGTTTTGAATCCTACAACTCAGTTTGCATGTCAAAAATTCGGGAAAAATTAGGTATTCCAATAAATTCTTACCGCTCCCCGCTGCTTCCGCCCGGAACCGCCTGACAAGCCCCGAAGTTCGATGCCAGCAGGCTCCATGTGCCCCAGATGGCGATCCAGAGAAAGGTGGACGAGTGCTGATTCAGGATATCCAGATCCATGGCTCCATCACTTATGTGTGCGCTGGCTGTCGACCGACTTGTGACGCATCTCTCTGGTCAGTCGCCCACTTTTATTGCCTTGCAGCCGGAGCAGATTCAATTTCATCGGCTTCCTCGGGTGAGATGCTCACTGAACGGAAAAGATGCGTGGATGTGGATTTTGATGGGTGGGTGGGTCGGTGGTGAGGAGGGGCGAGTGATGGGGAGTGATGGAACTGCATCTCAACCTCACGTTTCCAATTGCGATTTTCATTTGCTGGCACTGGCGCAGCTTCCAATTCGTGGTGCTGACTCCCTCTGACTTCCTTCGATATCTTTCTTGCCTCTCTTTGATATTCGATAGGTTTGAAAGTCGAGCGACAGAAACAGCGCAGCAATACAACAACATAGCATATGCGGATTTCCATGGAAAGCCCCGGTCTAGTTTGGTTGGAAAAGCGGCGCATGCGTAACGTTTTCAATTTCAACTGTTTGCTTTTGCTCACACTTTGCATGCTGACTTTATGTCGAGCTCCCATCTTCCCGTCTCTTTTGGTCTGACTCATTCCGTCTCTTTTTGTCCGACTCATTCCGTCTCTTTCTTTGCAACTGGCTATTTGTGAAGCCGGAAAAGTGCAACCCAAAAGAAGAACTTGAAAAGCTAACAAGGGTCTAGGCAACTCATCAAGCTAAAGAGTGAACAGTATTCTTCATATAAAGTAACAGCTGCGTCCTAGTTTTCCCCATAGCATAAATAGTAATCCTCTAAAGTTTAAAGTACATCGCAACATTTTTTAAGGTTCACTTTTATAATCTCGCAAGATAGTTTTCCGCCACTTTAACGACTTTTGTCAGAAGTCCTTGAATTGAATCTTAAGCAACCCACGCGCTCCTCTTTTATGTCCTCTTTATCACTTCTTCTTGGCGGATTGAGTTTGAGTTTTGTTTTCTGTGACTTGGTGGGGGAAAGTCTTACTTAACCTTGGTTAAGTGCCAAAAATACTTGGTAAGCTAAACGCAGCTAAACAGAAAATGCAGCCAAGTAACTTCCAAGCCACTAACTGCAGATGAAAAGTGGTGGAAATGCGGGGAGTGGAAAATTATGTGTCCTTTTCTTCTGTTTGGCTGGTTTACCCACACCCACGACTGCATTTTGGCAGCCAAAACGAGGAGTCAATGAAAGTGTTTTCGTTCAAGGATAACCACAAACTTTTCGCAGCGAAATGGTCTTAAGCTGCTTAGCTGAATTTAACATTTAAGATCGAAAGCCAAGCCAAAGTGAAAGGTTCTCCAGGTTTTGTCTAGCCAGAGTCTGCTCAAAGTTTATTGCTCCGCATTTATTGGTTAAGTAAAGTTAGGAAAAAAAACTGGTTGAAAGGAGAGGTAAAAAAATAATAAGCGTTCAATGGCTTTTTGCACTTACATCATCCATAATAGTTGGCGGCGTTCGGGTAATCATTTCTCGCAATGATGATGATAATGACGATAATGCGTGAAAAAGGCAGCCACAGTAAAGGAAAAATAACTACAGCATCCGTCAGTAATAAGAACCTAACACCCAGCCACAAAAACAACAATCATTCACCGTTAAATCCAAGCAGCTTAGAACATGTACAAAATTATGATGTGAAAAAGAAGTAGTGGATAAAATGGAATTTTTCGTTATGACGAACATTAGATGCCCTTAATAGAAAAAAACTTTATTAATTTAATACAATAAAGCAATTAATTTATAGGGATTTAAGAGCATACAGGATTTATTTTATTTTATATTTTTCTTTTAATACTTTTTTGTATCTAAACATAAGTTTAGTTCGTGAATTCTGATACCTAATGGTCAGTGTTATAGGCGAAAATACTGGCTCAGCTTACAAAATTAACAAGTCATGATTATTAGTTTGAAGAGAGCAATAGAAATGGAGGTGGGGCAAAACGTAGGAAATTGGGGGCGTCGAAAAATCTGACAAAGTGGGCGGTGAAGTTCCATTATTTCTGCCCAAGGAGCAGCAAGTTAAATGTTTTGGGATGGGGGACTACTGATTTCCAGCTTCATCACATTCTATAGTTGCTAGGAAAGAGTGTGTGTGCTGCGACTTTTGGCTGACCTTTTTTAAGTGCTTTTTGGTCTTAGCCAAAGTTTTCCGGCATTCGTTGGTGTGTTGTATTTTTTCCCCAAAGCCATTAACACGTATGTGTGGCCAGAGCCATTGTTGTAAATGCTACCAGCAACATCACGAAGTGCAAGTCTTGACCTTAGCGTATCTTTTCGCGCCGGGGAAGCTAGATTTACTAGTAACTTGGCAGCAGGCTGCCAATGGAGTATGAAAAAAGATGTAGATCAGGCCAACTGGTTTTCATTGCTAAGGCTTCTTGCTTTTTTCTTGCTTATACAAAACTATGGAAAATTAAAATTAAAATGTATGGATACTTAGTTTTAAACCAAAACTCAAATAAAATAATGTCTTATTTTAATATTTTTTCTTTTTTTTTTTACTTGTTTTAAATGTAATGTAAGTAGTTTGTGCCCTTTTATAAATGCAACAAAATGAGCTTGGCAACATGTTGCCAACCTGACCTTGGCCTTAACTTTGAGCCGAGCTTATCAACATGCTGGGATTACGGCAGCAACAAGTTTGTGTGTGTGTTTTCAGTATGCTGATGAGCGATGTTGTTTTTGCTTCCCATATGCCAATGGTTTGTGTCTCGGCTCAAAGCCTGGGTCAATGTCTTGCCTGCGACCATTGTTACCGCTTGCCGTCTCTTTCTCTACTGTTACGCACTTTGCGTTTAAGTTTAATTGTTGTTTATGCGAGCATTTGCATTACCATTATTTCAACTACCATCATCAGTGGGTCTCAGTTTTCCACTTGGGTCAATGTCCACCGTGATCCACCGTCTTTATTTCGTTTTACTGCCTACCTTTCTACATTTTTCATTCCCTTTTCCGCTTACCTTTTCATTCACATTTAATAGCATTTGTGTCGATTGGCGTTGACCATTCTAGGAATCATGAAATTATGATGATGTCACTTTCGGGGTGCTGACTCCGCCCCGTTCCTCTTTTCACCTCATGTATCATATCCGGCGATTTGTTTGTTGAGAGAGCCATACTCATTCTATTATTTCTATAGATTTCCTCACAATTCTCTATTCGTCATGGGCCAATTAAATATGGAAAGTATTTCAGGTAAACTGGCGATTCAGCTCTATAAAGAAATTGAATGCTCTGATTTAATTAATATTTTTAATAATATTACATTTTATTAAAAGTATTGTCAAATCATAATATTATCTGAATTTCACCCGTTGGTATACTATTACTTAATACCAAATTAACACCTTTATTTTGTACATTGAAAAATGATAAACTTAATGATCAACGAAATCTGTTTATATTCATTCTGGTTTCCCCATTAAATCGAGACCTACCACAGTGCATATTTAACTGTGCAGTGTAACTGTGGCTATTACACCAAGCAATTTGCCATCCATCTCATTTCCCGCAAAGTTCCGAAAACAATTTGCATAGTTTTCCAACTGAACTGGAAAAACTTGCTACAGCAAGAATAAGAACTTGAAAAATGGAAATGGCTATAAAAGGAGAGGGAGAGAAACAGAAAGAAAAATGGAGCAAAAACTTTTGCCACAGCCATTTGAATAATTACAATCGATGGCAATAAATTGAAGCGATTCGCTGGGATTTCTTTGATGATACACTAACTCAAATAAAGTGGCAAGACCATTCATTTTTGTTAGTTCTAGAAGGGTAATTCCTTTTTGTGCCACAGTAATAAAGCATTTCAAAAAAGATTTTGTTAAATTATTATAATAAAGATCTATAGTAAGTGTCTTTAAATAACAAGTTAGCAAATCTATCAAAAATGTCCTACCTTATTGCTTTTTGCCAGAAATTCTTTTTGAACATTAATTTTCTTAAGCTTTTATTTGACTATCAAGTTGAAGTATCTCGAATTCGTTAGCTCGCATCGTGAGGCTTTTCATTCCCAGTTTTTCCATCGTGCAGCTTCAATATCTCAAAAGTTGTGCTATGTAAACTGGCCTAAAACAACGATGCAAACACACACTTGAGTGGCCAAAAGATACCGCCGCAAATTGCCCCCCTTTCACCCCTTCTCTCTCAGCTTTCAACTGGTTGGGAACTCCAAGCCCGAACATCTGGGCCTTCTGGATGTGGCTTCCTGGTTGGAGTCTACTTCTTTTTTCGGCTCCGCCGAGATTTGCAATGGCACAAAACATGCAAAGACATTATCTCCATGTGTCTGTCTGCAGCTTTTTCCACTGCCCTGTTCTTTTGCTGATGCTGCTGCAATTTTTGTTCAAGCTGTAAATGTCAGGGAAAAATAAAAAAAAGAAGAAGTAAGAAGATCTGGTTTTTCCCCTGCCAGTACGGATTTTCTTCTCTTTTCCTTGCCTGTTTTTGGGTCATTGGCCAATGGTTTTTATTGGCAACTTTCTAAGCCAACTTTCGATGGTCGTAGCAGCGTCTAGAATGTGCAACAAGTTCGCAATCCAGTCGTTCGATAATTAGCATAATAATTAGCTAGATTCAATTCGATTAGATTTGTTTTTGTGCTGCAAGTTCATTGAACGAATTAGCTTCCTCTACACTTCTCCTTTGTGTTTTTATAATGATTGCCGGAGAGATTTGATTCGATCCGGGTTGGTTCGTGCCGCTAATGTGTATTTGATTAATTAAATTAATCAACTGCTCGATCTACGCGTCTTACGAGAATCAATAAAGAATCAGAAACAACGCATAAATAAGTTTATAAATAAAATTGATGATGGTCCTCCTTAGGAGTCCACTTGCTTTCTGCGCTGTCTGTGCTAAATTGTTGACACTAACAATATGTGTTTCTTTTTCATTACGAACAAGAGTGGCGTTAATATTTTTTTGATGGGTTTCTTGAATGGATTACGTAAGCGTATACAAGTTATAGTTTCTGGGAAAAGTTGTGTTAAGAGTCAAAAAAGTAGATGAGCGTTTAAAGTCGTTAATAAAAGTGTATGGTTACAAATATCTTTTTTGCAATTATTGATTGGGAATGTCTGATGGATTAGGATAGGATAAGGTGGTAAAATCATGTACATTATCCAAATTATGGCAACATAGTGAAAGAGCATTTGATTAAATCCCTTTACTTTTTTTTGTTTTAATATAATTTAATATGTACCAACAGGATTTTACCAATTTGGAATTTCCAACTCCATGCACCAAATCCAATTCCTTAAATTTTTGTAACTCCCCCACAAGCTGAGCAAATTGCTCGCCTTTTCAACATTAATTAGAAATGTTTACTAATCTAAACTGAAACTATCATGGACCAACATCTGCTGCAATGTAGCCGGAAAAAAAGGAGAACGGAAAAGAAAAACTAAGGTCAACACCAAAGCCGAAAACCGACACTGAAATTGGACTGACTCCTGAACTGAAACTGCGCCAGTGACTCCCAAACTGTCGGGTTCCATTTTCGTCTGCCACTTACCAAAGCAGCCACACACCCGCACAACCACACACACATTGACACACCCAAACCGACACACAGTGGATAACAATTTGTAAAAACAACACTCGAGTTGAACATTAAGTAAACATGAAGCGAAAACTACATAAATGAGTTTGCTAAAAACTCGGCACGAAAAAGTTGTCCTCTATCCCGCTCGCAGAAAAAAGAAATCCAGAAGCCAGTAAGAAAAGCTCTATTAGAATGGAGTATTTAAATACCCTTTTTGATTTGGCAAATGATTTTTTTATACATTCTACGATTACTTTCTTAAAATAAAAACATTTTTTGTGGTATAAAAAGGTATAAATTATTATGGAATTCCCGGAGTTTGTAAAAAATAGTAGTTAAGTAAAAAGATTTAAATTTGTTTTAGCAAAATGCATTATATTATTTATTTGAATATTAGGTTGCCTTTCAGTTGTATTACATTCCCAAAACTTTAAAAATAATTCAATTTTATGAATTAAATTCCGGAAGATAAACACTTTCAAAAATAATTCTTCTCCAAAAATAATTTTTTTTTTCAAAAATTAAGATTGTAAAAATATTTTATTTCCCATTAAAGGGTATCGAAAATAGGGTGAAATAATGTAGTCGACGGAGCGATTAAAGTTTGTCTCGGTGTGAATGACACGGCGATGGTTGAATGCTCAGGCTAGTGTGTGTGGGGATTTTTTGTTGTGTCTGTTTGGGTGTTCCTCTTCCACCGTGTCCACATTATTCTCACACTTTTCAGAGTGGACACAGCGAAAGAACCACGATGGTATCAAAAGGGGTTTGGTGGGGATAGATTGTGCTTTTATGCTGCGACACTTTTGTAGACTCACTCCGACCTCAGTGCCCCCGCCCCCCCCCTTTTTTTTTGCCACAGCACCTAACCACACTCATGATATCAAAAAACTTTGCCGACATGTAGAAGAAGCAGAACAAGCCGAAGCTGGAGATGAAGAAGAAGACCCGATGATAGCACTGATGTGTGAAAGGGGCGGGCCGTCGGGCTTGGGGGCGGGGTCGGTCGGATGGATATATAGAGATAGAGTTGACAACTCTGGTTTGTTTGCCTCGCCGCCTCGGGGCGATTCCAATTAATGTCTGAAGCATTTTCACGCCGCCACTTTGATTGATGCACACAGTAATTATAAATATTTAAAAATGCTATAAGCGATTGAAAGATTAAGCCATGAAATAAGGTAAAATATGCCTATTACTATTTTCCCAAATACTAAAAATCATTTTTTGTTGGTCCCATATATAAAATATTAAAATATTTTAAAATATTTGAGTTTTTCAATAAAAAATGGAAGTACCTACTAATTTTTGGTAATTTTTAGCCACAACTTATGCTTACTTCAGTGTGAGCTTAAAGTATATCAATATTATATGAAAATTGCTTATAAATATTTTAATAATAACCAAACTTAAAACAGATATAAATATTGTAATTATGTGGCTCCTCCTCCATGTATCTGATTGATCTCCCCACAATCAACTGATTTCAAGCATCATTAGAAGAGAACAAAAATGCGCAAAGAGTTTCGCTCATTATGATATCGCTGGGAAGTCATCTAATGTGACTTTTTACCCAACGTTGGTGCGAAACGAACTGGAAAATCTGCAATGACGAGGCGACGACGGCGACAATTTGATTTCAGGGTAGCGACGACAGCTTTTCACGGCCTTAATGGGTTAACATTAGGCGACTTGTCGGCGCAGATTTGCATGCAAATTGTTAACTCATTTTGCACGTGTCTGCGCGCCATTGCGAGTGTTTGTCTTGGCTTTAATCATGTCGCTGTCTATTAGGGTAACGCGGGGAATGTTGGCTGGAATTGGGTGCTGAATTAAAGCAATCAGCCAACTATTGAGATCAGCAGAGAGAAAATGGGGATAAGTTTGCTGTACCCTATCAATGTTTAAAAATAAATAGGTAATATAGGAATGTTTTGATGATTTTTGTTCTTTTAATACAAATTTAACCTAAATTTAATCCTGAGATTTTTACTTTTCAAGCTTAATTCCATTTTAATCGAAGACCAAATGACTTCACTGAAATGTTTAAAATGCAACCCCCGTCAAGTTGAATTTCCAATTCCACCCCCACCTAGTGAACTGTAAAGTGAATTTAATTTTATTTGCAATTTGTTTCCCGTGTTTTTCGTTCTTTTTCTCATTTTGCCAAATCATATCAGAATCAATTATAAAACTATTAAGGGCCAACCCTCGATACCTCGCACAAATGCAATCCAGTCAGTCACACGCACCAGGCGACCTCGCCTTTCTCCCTCGCTTTTCCTCCTTTTTGGACCCACAACCCACCCACCAGACCCCCCACCCCTCATCAATCCCACCCAGCTGGACTGCTGGCCATTAAGCTTGTCATCAAACGTTACAAATTAATTACATTCGCAGCGAGAGAGCTTCCAGCTCCTCATTTCTGTTCAGTTCCCCTTTTAGCCGGTGGTTTCCATTCCTTTCGTTGTGTTTGCTCCATTAAAACTAAAAAATGCAATTACATATAACGCCTGCGGGGCCACAGCAACCGTAATAGCAATGGCAAAAGCATCAGGAAAACCAGCAGGAGCAGGGACAGTTCACAGTTTACAGGGCCAAGGAGCAGCCGAAGGATGTCTGCGATGAGTTGGTGAAACAACGTTAGCCAAGCGCTCATGGCCATGTTCCTACCCTCCTCATGATGACTCTTGCACAGAGAAAAGTGTAACCAAAATTGTCATTTAAGTCATGAAAATTATTATAAATTATCTTCTTAAATTATAAAATACCTGTTTTGTAACTATGTTAGTTAATTATGTATATCATGCAAATAAGTTGTCAATAAAGGCTTTATTTGCCTCATGATCTTGTCGTATTTGTTAATACCATTTGAAAAATGTTATACGCTAAAATTTCAATTTGTTCACAAAGTTCAAACAATTTTCGTTACCTGTAGGTTCTTAATTTCTTACTTGTTATTGGCCTTGAAGCGATAAAGTTATTTCTGCACATTTTTAATTGCATTTGTCAGTTGCTCGTTAGTAGTTGAGTAAAATTATTAATACGTTTTGTGGCCAGGAAATGGGCACTTTATGAACTCTATCAAAAAGCATTGACCATTATGGAGAAAATTATGAAGTTTGAAAACGTTCAATGATAACTAGTGAGTAAATTCCCTACAGAAACTAAAACCATCATTTTGGCGCATAAAAGTGTGCAATGACTTTGTATTTTAGAAAAATTGTGATGAAGTAGTGAACCTGGAGCCGTAAACAATCGTTTAAAACGTTTGTTTCGCGTAATTCCGCAGTATTTTTCCCTCAGGTTGAGATTTACTGTTACGTAAATTTTCCAAACCGCCTGACGGATGAAAATCAAACAAAATGTGAATTTTTCTGCAGTTCTGCAGGGGGTTTCCAAATTGAATGAACATAACTGACGTTATCATCTGGGGCGATAGTCCGAGTTGCAGAGTTGCCAAGTTGCCGTTGGTTGCAGTCTTCGGTGCCCCACTTCGTTTTACCCTCAGATGAGAAGCGAGTGACATCCTTGAAGGCGATGACGACACTTTTCCCGTCTCCTGTTGCTTTTCCCTCCCCCCACTTTTCCTTGCTCCCACTTTTCCCTCCCCCCACTTTTCCCTCGCCTGTGTTCGTGTCTCTGTGTTTTTAGGAGTTTATTATCATTACTCTGCCATATGGCGAAATGTTGGAGCAGTGGGGGGGGGGTTCTGGGGGAGATGGGACTGGCTGACGTCAGCTAGAGAGACGCCACTATTATCATCGTCATGACCAGAGTTTTCATCATCATCGTCCTCGTCGCCATGATGGTTGCTCTGTTTACACTCCCCACTTCAAGCCCCTCAATTTTCTGTGTCTGGCTCTCGTCATCATCATCATCATCAGTGCTATCTGCATAACTCGTTGGGGAGATCGGGGGTTAAGGGGCGTGGAGCTTTTCGGGGTTAACTGCCAGCTTGCGTTTTCCATGGTTTTAAAACAGTAAACGATCCATAGGTGAAACTAATTAAAATTCTACATTTTAACCTATTTTATTTTCTTTAATCCTTCAAATATTTAGAAATTAAAAATCTACTGCTTAAGGCTAAAATTTTAGGTTAAGGGAATATTTTTGGTTCTTTATTTGATCGTTTACTGTAGCTTTAAAAGTGTGCGAAAAGGAGGCAAAAAGAAAGAGGGACAGGGTTGTCATGTTGTGCACATTTTCTAAAACGTTTTTGTGTAAATGTGGCGCAAATTTCGCCCCAAAACCTCCCACACCCGCACACTCAAGTCTAGCGCGTGTGTTTTCATAATGCGCCATAAAGTATGCAATGTTATTTTGCGCTTGATGAATTTTTCCACGTTGCGCAGTTTTGCAATAAACCACGGCAGATCCTTGCACCCTTTGCCACCCCCTAAGTTGTTGTGCGGGTAATAGTGTAAAGTGGCTTTCATGCAAAAGTGAATTAATGTGTATATAAGGTCGGTACTAGACTTTCCAAAGCACGAGAGAATTCGGGCATGGAAAAGCCGATCAAAACAGGAATCAAAAAGGTGGAGAAAGTAAATGAGAACATTAAAAATCAAAATCTCTATTATAAATTAAACTGACCAAGTAATTAGCTTTTAAATAAACAGTGAAATAATACAAATTGGCTTGAATATTGACATACTGTTTAAGCATTTTTCCAAATTTCGATTTAGTTGTCTCCATAATAAAATAACTTAAAGCCAAACTCATTTTAATAAATACATAATTTCTCAGACCAACAATCAATGTGGACGCCTCTTTTGCCCCAATTTATTATTCACTTCTATTTACCGCCAACACTCACTCATTATTCATTCGACCACCCACTCTTCCTCACCAGTTATTTTACCACCTATTCCCAATAATCCGAGTGCCACAAATTCCCGAACAAAAAGCAGCAACTAGCTGCGAGCTCTAATTAATTTCCACTGCTGGTGTTTACCCCTTTGTCACCTCGTCTTAACCCATATATACCGCGTATATATTACCGGGTATTTTCCTCTTCCTTTCTCCAACTATCTGATTTTTTCGAGGGGCTTGGTGGCTGAAGCTTTTAGCATACATATTAGATAGAGTTTACACGTAAACGTACTTCATTATTATCCAGACGAGTGTGTCGCATGCTCAAACATGCCCGAAAAAAGCACCAGAGGAAACTTTACTCCCCTTTCTCTCACTCATTTCTCAGCTTTTCCCCTTTTTTTCTGCTGGGGGAGAAAAAATAAATACATTAAAATGCCAGCGGGTAAAATGAAGATACAAACAAACGCATTAATACGTGACGCTGGAGCATTATTAGAAAATGTGTCTCAGCTTGTTCTTTTTCGTACCCACAGCTTCCTGTGCAGGACGAAGCTATCGAAGGGCAGAAATAGGGGGAAGCAGTCCTTGGAAAAGGAGTGTACGTGCGTCTATGCTGTCGAGTCCCTGGCAATATATTTTCGAATTATTCTCCTTTTTTTTTGCCACCAACTATGCGCGGTTTTTTCTGCCAACTGAGATGGTGACGTGATAAACTTAAAAAAACAAGATGCTATAATTTAAAAATATATTTTAGAAAAGAAACGTTTTTAATTTATTTTGCATTAAAACTTAGAAGATAGTTTTATTTAAAAGGAGTTAATTAATAAATAGATTTTAAATTTTTAAAATATTTAAAATATATATACTGAAAAATTATCTATTTCTTTTATAGATATTATTTTATATAATTGAGGAACACGATTGACTAATTGTATTCACTGCGTGAGTCACGCCTTCAACTATTTCGCTGGTGGAATACTGCTATATATCTCCTTTGCTGCTTGTCTTGTCTGCTGAACGCGTACTTTTAATATGAATTTAGTCCTTTAAGTCCCGCCTGTCTGTTCGTCTAGCAAATGGGGGTAAAGCCAGTCTCCAGTTCCCCTTGTCTGCGATGTCTTTGTTGCACTTGCGTTTTCGATGGGTTTTTCTTTCCTCTGCGCCAATTTTACTTTTTGGGCTGGCCGCACGTTTGTTCAATATGTCAATATTACATGCAGAGTGAAGATCCCACGTCTGCCCTCAAACTCTGGGTGCCTGTTTCTGTCTGAGTGGTATTGCTTAAACACTGAACAAAATTTTGAACCGAAAACTTGGAAATCCCTGGAAAAACGCTTATAAACAAGATGGGAACTGATGCTTTTTAGTGTAGTTTTTTTTTTTTTTTGTTACAAATAATGACTTGTAACTAAATATTGATCAATTACATTTAATCTATGAACTGACATTTATTAAATTACCATTTGGCAGATGACCTGGTCTTTATTTTCAGTGTTATTCCCTGGTTGAAGCTAGCCTTACTGAAGGACATTCTCACGCTTTCCTCGACGTTTTTCCTTCGCCTCGCCTTAAGTGACTTAATCAAATAACTTAGCATTCACCTTTTTTTTCTCCTCAACACTCGTGTTTTTGTGCATCTTCAGTGGTCTCTTTTCGCCTTTTTACGGTGTGTTTTGTGCGCCATTAAACATGACTTTATTTTGGCTTCGACATTTTTCTTTTCTCTTGGCTAGTGCCTCTTATTTTGGCAAATTGTCGCTATTGTATATGGAGGATAGTACTTTTTGTTGCGGAAAGTGACACGTAGCCTGACATCACATTAACTAGACTATGGAAGAAAATGTCTATATAAATGGAAATAACAAAAGAAACACCACATGAAAAGCTTGTTTGTTTTAGTTTTTCTAACGTTGCAAGGTACCATATGTAATTTCTAAATTTTAATGAGAATATTAATAATTAAGGTGTTAAAAAGGTATTGGTCCAATTACTAAAACTAAAATTAGATTTGATTAGATTTAAAGTTAAAATTAATTTAACGAAAAATTTTCAAAAGCTTATTTTACGTGCTCATAAAATCCCACATGCAAACCAACTATTTTCGAAAGACAAACTGCACACACTATTATTTATGTAACGAGCCCCAAAACATGTTTCAAGTCCTTAAAAAACCATCCTAAGCAATCCAATCACTTATCCCTTCACATCAACCCTTCGCCAATCCTTTGACATCGTAAAAGTCTGTCGATTCGACGACTTGTTGACTTTACTTTCTGCTGTTTCGGCGGCTTTTTTTTAGCCTCCATCCCCCCTCGCCCTCTTCTAGCCCAACTAACCATTTCATGGTGACCTACTGAAGATAGAGAAAGGGAGAGGATGCGAGATAAAGACGGGGATAGCCAACCCAGCATATTTTCCAAATTTCATTGCCTACTTTTTGGTCATCTAATCACGCACCGAGAAAGAGAGGGGAAATGTACGAGTAGGTGCACCCAGCTCAGCTTTCCAATTCTATTAAAATTCTTGGCCAGAAAATGGGGGAAAAAGGGGGAAAGAAAGGACGCACAGAGAGACAACTACATATTAGAAAAGTATTAAATTACAGTAGAATATCCCCATCTCCTCTTTTCGGAACACGCCTCTGTTTGCACAATGTCCTTGTTCAGGCCAAAGGAAATTATATGTCCTAAAACCACCCGGTCCCTCCCCCTATTTTATCCACAGTCCGGCAAAGTGTGAAGTCATCGCTTTATAATCAAGTTTTCCTTTCAACTTTTTCCCCTTCTTTTTGGTGTTCTTGCTGCTTGTATTTTTCTTTATTTTTCCTCTTTTTTTCTTGTGCTTTTTTCCTCTCCATATGTTCGTTCAAATTGTCGCCTGCCTTGTGCAAGGATGCAAGGATATACATGTCGCCCAGACTCCCTCCACCTTTTGGGTCCTTTTGCTGAACCGACTGCCGCCAGACTTCTCCCCACCGGCTCTGCCATGAAAATTAAATTGACCGTAGCTGCTTAAAGTTATTAAAGTCGAAGGAAACCGACGTCTTTGGCTTCTGTCCCTCAGAATTGTCAAAGTTTGGACAGGAATAGGAACCACTGACAGGAATGGGGATGCTCTATCCAGATGTTCCGAACTTTTCTTGATATTTAGATTCAATGTGTGGTACATTTCTTGAACTTTTTCTTTTATGGTAACATTTTGCAGATCACATTTTATACTAATACTGGTATGCCATTTGATTTTCGAGTACTGAAAAAATTGTATATATCTTAGTAAGGAATTATAATTTACGTTATTTCTGCTTCAATCAAATAATTTAATCTTTAAAACAAGCAACCATTTTTATTAAGTGGTAATGCATAGAGTATTTTACTGCACATTTCGGCAGCACTAAAATTCCCCCGAGCTCTGGGAAAAAACGCTAAAAAGAAGTGACAAGTTTCTAGCCAGGATTCACTTTGGCTTAGTCAGCACCAAAGTGGGAAGACAGGGCGAATCCTTGCGTCTTCTCCGGCTACTCAGCCTATGTTTGATGGGCAACAGGAGGATGGGATGTGTCAGCTGCTCGGTTTCGGTCTATTTAAGGCGACTCCAATGACATCAGCAGAGACAAAAAAATAAAAAAGGAGAGAAACCGAGAATGAAATGCTGGTGCAAATTTGTCCGCCATTCCTTTGGCATTTCCCATTGGTTTCCGAGAGAAAATGAGCGGATAACTCCTCGAGAAAATTCCAAATAAGTTGGCTTATCTGCTGGGGGGTTTGAGTGTGAATTTCCTACCACTAAGTATGCTTCTTCAATGTTTGTTGATGAGGCTCATTTTTCCCGTCATTGGCGTGTCACTTTCACTTTGCTCGCTTTGTTTACCTTTTTTCTCCCTGGCTTTTCATAATTTTGCTTTGCATACTTTTTGCGGTTGGGTAACTTTGCTGCTGATTAAATCTGCACACACACACAACCTTTGAGAATTTTCTTTTAATTTTCCTTTTTTTTTGTTGCCTGCACTTCGTTTCGTGTTTACTTTTAATTTGGTTAAATGAGGCATAAGTGAACACGAAAAAAATAATTTTTTTAAGTGCGTTATAATTTTTAATCAACTTGAAAGTGAGGATAAAATGTGAGCGAATAAAAAAAAAACGTGGGCTGGAGAATTTGAAGAATTAAACTTATCTTTGCCGTAAGACAAAATTGCACTAGTCACTAATGATTTTACCTTTCTTCTTATTTTTACAGGTATGTGTATCCTTGATTTCGTGAACACGATTTATATCCTTAGAATTAAGTTGGATAAAACAATGTAAGTGTGCTACAAACAAATAATTTTTGAAAACAAATTGGGGGGTTTTCTGTCGAAATCCTAAGAAAATAATTCAGAATATGTGATAGCTGGTTTTGATTATCTTCCCTTTGCCAACTAAATACTTTTCAGTAAATCGCAAAATGCTTATTCATACAAAATAAATATTAATACAATATGTGAGAGACAACAGCTTTTCGAATTGTCATTTATCAGTCAACAAACAATGCCTCATTAAACTCATAAAGTGAAAGCGACGAACTAAATCTAGTTTAATATATTGGGGTGCGTTAAGTGCGTGACTTTACTACAATTAATAACAAAATACACATAACTGTACCTAAATTCAAAAATCTTTGTAATAAGTTGGCAAAGGAGGCCTCGAAGTTCCAGTTTTTTTAAACCCGAAGCTAAATGCATTTTCAAGGTGTGACGTTATTACCTTTTATTATAAGGTTTACTTAAGCGTAGCTTTTGTTTATCACTCCTCATTCTCAGCTTTTTGGTATTCACATCACATTGTTGCGATTTAAATACACTTTATTTAAATACTTTTGTTGACACCTTTTCGAACGTTTTTTGTTGACTTATTTTTGGCTGTCATTCTTTTGTGTCTGTGCCAATTTTAAATTTAATTGAAGCAAAAAGGTTTTTCATTGTCATATGTATATTTCGATGGTATGGTTGTTTATCGTGGATACCCTTGTATGGAAGGTATTGCAATGTTCTCTTTCTTTGTGATTGATTTTGAATATAAATAAAAATAAAATAATATCAGTTTAAAATAAATATCACTTGAATATATAATTGCGGTGTTAATATTTGTAGGAATAATTTCTTGAATACTTAAGATACCATAGGGTATTTTAAGTTTCCGATTTTCTGTTCGATATATTTATTACATTTGTTTATACTGACTACGCTTTGCTTTGACACTCATTTTATTTACATTGTCTGAAATTCGGCATTGGCTCGCTTCCAGTTCTTTCCAAAATACCCATGAAAACGTACACCTGTTTTTTGTACATTTTACGTGTTTGGGGCTATCAAAATTGCATTTGCTGCCATTGGAACTGTCTGCTAGATGAATGACTAAAAAATACGTCAGGAAAATAAATTCATTTGGACTAATTTAATTTTCATTTGCATGATACACATTACTGTTTTTTTGTTATTACTATTTTTTATCACTTGCAATTGAATTGAATTTAATTGCGGATAAATACGTGGGATGGGATTTTATGTTTCTAGAAAAATAATTCAATTAAAAATGTTCTTTTATTTTAATTTGATTTGTTTTTCCGAGCAACATCACCCTCTAGCCCGAAACAAAAAAATGCATAATTGAAAAAGCTTAAAAAATAAAGAAAGGGGGGAGAAAAAAAAGCAAATACAAATGGTATTCAATTCGTGGAGCAAAAATGTCAAACATTGTACCAAATGTCAATTAAACATTCGACCAGGAGGAAAAGCGAGAACAAATAGATGGGTTAACAGAGGGGCGGAGATAGGACCCCAGCCAACAATCAGAATCAAATTGATTTTTAATTAATTTTCGCCACATTTTTTCTCTCTTTCTGCCTGTCTGGCATGGTCCCTCTCGGCAGCAAAAAATGTGAGAAGTGATTGAAGTAAATGAATGGGAATTGCTCTGAATTGGTTGACCAAGCGACCGAAGAGGTGGGTGGGTTCAATGGCGGGTTCTTGTCTTGTCAACTATTATAAATTCAATTTAGATATGCCATTCGATGAGTGCCAACAGATGGATGAACCGATGGGGAACAAATGAATGCTGGCTTGGCTGCAGGCTGATGAATAGCGAAATAAAAATTGCAAATGATAGTTAAAACAAAACTTAAAAACAAAAAAGATATGCTTAAGGATAAAGAAAATATTTATATTTAGTTATTAAATGGAATTTTCTATTATAAAACAAACAAAAAATTTTTTCTTCAATCGAATTTGTTCATATCGAATTTTTACAATAAAATAAAAAATATTGTAATGTTATGGTTTACAAAATTCCCCTTTTCACTGTTTTATTCGGCAACCCTTCGAAATATATTTTTTCCAAACACCTAGCAAACAAAACGGTTTTCGCAACCACAAATATAGTAATCCTTATCAAAACTTTTGGTCGAAAGCCAACTACAAACTTTTGTTCGTTACCCTCCATTTTTTTCATATCCCCAACTGTTCTGAAAAAGTTGCAGTCAAATAAATTGTGGAATATTTCGTATTTATTTGAGGACGTTATTCAATTACCTGACAACCCTGCCAGCAAGAGCCAGCCACTCGACTCCACCGACTGACACACTTCAAACTTCAATGCAAAACGCCCATTGCCACGCCCCCTTCTGGCGTATCTGGTTGCGTACTTCACTTTAGTGTGAATTGCAAATGAAATGCATTTTCGGTGCGAAATACAGGGCGAAACATACACGCACGCAGGCGTTGACTTATCGTTATCGATAGGCCCTTGACAGGCTAAACGAATTTATTTTAGAAAACAATACCGTTGACAGCACCTTCTCGGGGGAATTTATAGAGAGGAATAAAATGAAATATGTCATGTGAAAATGGAATTTCGAAATAAAAGCTCGACAGAAGATTTACAAAAAATTGATTCACAAAATCTTTCTGTTCTGTGCTATTATTCAAAATTGAGTTTATAAAAATTCAACAATTTCTTTTCCGTAAAAATCATTTTCCAAAAAATTTTATATTATTACCTTTTACATTTATTAAATTAGATAGCTAAAAAATGTTACCAACTCTTGACCTTTAATCACAATTATATTGAGGAATATATTTTTTTACACTTAAACAAATTCTTAAACACTGTTTGGTATTTTTGACTAATTGATAATAATTTATAATAGAAGAAAACCAAACCATATATATATATATGCAGTAATATTAATTAATAATCATCTGCGAGAACATGCAATTTTAGACTTAGTTGCTAATTGCTAAATCATGAGAC
Source organism: Drosophila rhopaloa (assembly GCF_018152115.1). NCBI lineage: Eukaryota > Metazoa > Arthropoda > Insecta > Diptera > Drosophilidae > Drosophila > Drosophila rhopaloa. The sequence continues at coordinate 1,917,837 of NW_025335047.1, forward strand.
GGAGAACATCAAGAAACTAAGCTGGGAATTATTCCTCTTTCTCCTTTTGGCTCATTACAAAGTATGAAATCTGGGGAGTGGAAAAGAGAGAGCCAAGAGGACTGAGCTGGCCAAAATGCAGTTAGGCAGGTCGTGGAAGCTTGAAAATATTTTTAGGCCAAGAACCCGATCACGCTAATGACGATGATGCTTGATCATTATGATCTCATATGGTTTTTGTTGCCATCTGAACGTAATTCGTGCGGTTAACGAACTCCCAATCAAAGTGGTTTGACTGGAATACAAAAGTGCCCGGAGCGAACGAGAGGGGCTGATGAACAAAAGAAAGAGATGGAGGTTGAATGGTAGCTTTTTTGAATGTCATTGCCGGGGTTTCGCGAGAGCGGGAGATCTTGATTTTCTCTCTCTATCTGACGCGGTTTGCATAATTTTCTTGGGAGCCCAGCTTCTTCTTCTTTCTGTGTGCTAATTTCTCATGTGCTTCGTGCATTGAACTTGTGAGCTAGAAAAAAAAGGAAAATAATATAACCAAGCAAACACAATCACGTGAGAGCGGCGCAACGAGGAACTACCGCTTAATTACTAATGCCATGTTGCAGCAACATGTTTATGGCAACAAGTTGTTGGTGCTGTCGGTTTGGATTTGTGCTAAATGCAGTTCTTACACTTGAAAAAACATATGAATTCGTAATCATAAAAAAATACATTTCTTGCTTCGCCTTTTATTACAAAAGTTATCCATCTAAAGATCAAAAAGGAGGTGCCACAGAAATAACTAGTGTTCAATAATATGCTTTAAATATGAATTGCAGATTGTTTACCCCCACAGATAAAATATTCATTTCGAATTAAATGGATTTCCCCTACTTAAAAATTTTTTTTAAAGTGACAATACCCTCAAGCTCCAGGAAAATAATCTAACTAACTACTTTTTTCAAGAGTGCACCTCTTGAATGAACCGTTAGATTCTTCTGGCTCGACGGCAGGAAAAGGAAGAATGTTGTCTTCTGCTCATTTGGGTGAATGTTGTTGATAATGGCCAAGAGGATAATGACGATGGTGATGGATATTCCATTTATTGCCAACAATTTTCCAGTTTTCATAAATGGAAGAGGCCTCAGAGCAGCCCACTCCCCCTCCACCCCATTTCCCATCTCCCTCACTCACTTGTTCTTCTCGTGCGTGAAATCGGCTTTGCTTGTTACCGAGTATTACGTGTTTGTTGTGTTTTTTTTTCACACTCAAAAAGCCTCAGCTTTGATGTTGCGAAGTACGAACCTTACTTAATTTGTAATTTAGTGCGCTCCGGGTTTTTGGATATTTTTTCTTTGCTGATCTGTTTCGTATTTTAGCTTTTCCAAAACATTTCTCGGTTCTCGTCTTAATTTGTTTAGTCACACTTTGTTGAAGAAGTCAACAAACTCCGCATGGGTTTGCTTAATATATAATACTCCCGACTCGACGCAGTCAACGAAACCTTTTTCGTTGCTTGGTTTTATGATCATTAAAATGCTTACAAGGCGTCTGAAACTTGTCATCCAGTTGTGTATAATTAATGAAGCTCATTTTGGTTAGAATCGCTTCTACCCTTTCCTTTTTTTTTATGTTTCGCCTTTGATTTTTGTTGCTGGGTGAAATTAAGTTAACGGGCGGTTTTTTGTATATATAATAAATGTGATTTTTTCAGAAGGGGCTCATCTTCTTTCACCTGTTGCTTTTATGCTGCTAAAATGTTAAATAACTTTAATTTCTTTTGAATTTTTCAAAAAAAAAAGCCAAGTTCAAGCAATAAATTTGCATTAGTGGTTTAATATGACAAAGATTTAATATTATATAATCGAATAGTCAACCGATGTTTGAATTGGTTAGTTCCATCCATACAATTTAGTGGATATTGGATATTGAAGTGTGTTCAAAATTAAGTATTCGCCTAGACTGACCCCATATTATTTTGAAAATGAGCGTCTACTTTAAAGTGCGTTCTGCTTAAGTGTATAAAAAGAAATTTAATTACCATAAAAATTAGCCCGTTCGCTTGATTTTCTACAGACTTTTAATTTAATTTCTCCAAATAAATAAATTCTTTGTAATCACCTAAATCCCTAAAAGCGTTTAATTTTGTAATATAAACTTAAAATTTTAACAATTTTTCCCATCAAATCCCCATAAGTATTCCTCATTGTAATGCGCCTTTGGGCAACCTGTTAACGTTTTATATTTCTCCGAATTTGCCGCTTTTTCTTCAGCGGAAGTGAGGAACAAAAACAATACATACATTTATCAACGCAGCTCACATCGCCCACAAAACACCCACCACCACCCCCTGCCCTTTAACCTTCGTGGGGCGATTTTCTACAAAAGATAACTGCGCTTTTCCTTGCGCCAGCTGGCAATGCCGTTCTCTCTGCCATTATAACAACACTCCCGTATAAGAGTAAAAGTCTCCAATGGAAAAAAGCAACAGTTCGCTCTCTCTCCGTGTGTTATTTCGCCCTCTCTTTCATTTTTGGGGTGTGCCAACAAAACGGCGGAAAAACGTCAACAACAAGTGTTTTTCTCTCAATTCTACACGGAGAGAGAAAGTCTCTTCTACACAATTCTCTTCTACAAAATTGCATTCTTCGTGTTTCCACTTCGTTCCGGGTCGTTTCTCCTCGGCTTCGACATCGGCTTTGACTTCGGCCGTGGCTTCGGCTCCACTCGTTTTATTGGGCCAAGTTGGAAATCAGCTAAGAGAATCTATATACGAATTTAGTTCGCGATGGAACTTTGAACACAACGGTTGTCTCCGCGCATCTCGTTTCCGTTTTACTATCCGCCGCAGTCAGCGTTTTCGTGGTTTATTTATCGCGCTGAAATTATTCAAGCAACTAGCAAATAAGTGTTTGACCACAGCATCCAACATTGTACAACAATTGTGCCTCCCAAAAGAATAATAAGAAAAACCGAAAAAAGTGTCTGAGAATATAAATACCCCACAACAAAGAACTGCTGGATGGATTGTGCGTGTCGTTTAATTGATTTCAAGGATTGCCAAATGGCAAAGTAAATTGAAACTGTCGTCGTTGTCGTCGTGGTCCGGGGATTAAAAGTGCAGATTATAACACGCAAAAGGAGAAGAGCTCCCATCCGGTGTCCTCTCATCGTTATTGTGGCCGCAGTGTCACGTCTGGCAAAGAGATTCGGCTTAAATTTAATTGAAACTCAAAGAGGAGTTTAAAAAAAAATACAAAAAACAAAAGGGTGCACACAACTGCGTCAACAGTTTAATCACAAGTGATTGTCCCCCAAAAATCAGTGAAGTTCCATACCGCTTGTCCGGCAGAAATCGGCCGGAAAGTGTTGCGAACATAATAGCAGCAACTATAACAACTATCGCAGATCCAGGCGCTACCAAAATGGTGGTTTTAGAAACTGCCAGCGCCCTATTGGGCGGCCCGTATGCCCAAGGCGCCCCCGCCTTGAAAATGGTGCAGAAACGCTACATTGGATTACATCAGTGGCTGGGACCAATTCGCACCAAAGAGCTAAAGGAGCATATTGTAAGTTTCTCCGGAACCCAAAAACATCTGTCGATAACGAAATGACTCACTGATCAGAAATGCCCACGACACCTCTTAATGCATCATCCTACATTAAAAGGAATTTTAAAGAAAAGTGTTTCGTAAAGTTAAAATAAGAGTGTTCTTAACTCTTTTTCCAGTATTTATCTTTGAGAACAAAGAAACAAAGTAAAAGTGATTGTATATTTTCAGTAATAAGTTGCTTGATAAAAAATGTAGAATACTTCAGAAACAGGGGAATTTTTAATATAATACGTTTACATACTACTTGATTTTAAGTGATTCACTAATATAAATGAGTTCCAACATAAAATTATACAAATTTACATACGCAGAAAATCAGAGAATAATAAGGTTAAACAAGTTAGAATATAACCCAAAACAGCTTGATTCGACGAACTTTTCAAAAGATTCTAAAATTCTCTAATTCACTATAGCTATTCCTAATCAAAAACCTCACCCCCAATTCGGTGATTTTCAATGTCTTGTAATTGTTTCCGTTGATTGTTTTCTGTGTTTGTTATTTGTTTGCTACATTTTCCGCACAGTTTCGCTGCTCATTGGATTTCTATGGCCGATTTCGTTTTTCCGATGGGTGATTGATTGGCACATTGATTGATTATTTTAGTACAGAGCCAAATCCCTTTATTTACGCCTTTATATGGTAAGCAATTTATTGCATACCTTTTTCTCCAATTGAATTACACAGACCAGTCGAAAAGAATTAGCATAAGTATTTTCTCACTGTGTGTATGCACAGTTCCATTCTTTTTTTTTTAGATAACTAACATACAGACCGAAAGGTAAGCGAAGAGTTCACTCTTGGCTCTAATTAATGTGGGTGCCTGTGTGCGTTGGTCGGTAAATTTATGGCCAGGCTTAAACAGCATATGAATTATGCTTTGGGCTAGCACCAAAAGTGGGAGGAGGACAGAAATAAAGTGGAGGCGAGATAGAAGAGAGTGCATTTTCCAATTGAGTGATTTATGCGCTTTGAAAATCCCTGTAAAGTGGCTAAAATAGTATACAGGAAGGTGCCTAGAACATCATCATCATCATCATCATCATCATCATCGATGCATAATCACAGTGCACACTCGCTGTAAACAACATTCAAATGTTTAGCCAGATTCGGCCCCCAAAATGAGCTAAATAATAAATGTTTATAATTTGTTAAGCATTGCTGAGCCATCTGCTAACCCTAGAATTTCCTCCCATTTCATACTGTCTGAAAATCACCCACAGATTACGTATTCGACGTGTGTTGCGCACTCAGGTTTCCATTTCTCTAGCATCACAAAACCGACCAAACTGACTGACTGACGCATATCAAAGTGCATAACCAAGTACTCAGTTATGGGGAAAAGGGGCCGAGTAGTGGTTATATTCAACTGTTACTGAGCTCTCGACTGTTACTTGAGGTTATTGTTTAGGGGCCCAAGAGGGGGGTCCAAATGAGAAATGTCATTGTCAAATGGCTGTGACACTCTGACGGTAATTAGATGGAAATTTTAGCCAAAGAACACAGGCGAACGGAGTGGTGTGATTTCGTTATGCAAATGGATATGGATTTTATGGATCCATCGGATTGTGCACTCATCTAGGTAGCTAACTGGTTTTTGGTTAAGGAAAATAATCTGAAGAACAAATTGGAATCTAATACTCGTTCTACTTTAATATTTAAGATGTCTTGTTTTGTATTTTCTCATTATATAGGTATAGTACTGCCTCTTATTCCTAAGTATCACTCTATGTATCTTTCCCTTCTCGTTCTTTAATTTCCATCTGCCCGGGTAACTTTTCAAATAGATTAACTTCCAGCCAAACTTCTCGACAACTGCAATCTGCTGCTCTCATGTCTCCAGTTGACCTCCTTAAAAGGCCCACAGAACCGCAGAACCACAGGCTGCCTGGGGCAACAGCTGTCGTGGGTTTGCACCCACCTCGAACCTCGAACCCCAATCCAATCCAATCCACTCCACTCCTAGGCCGTAACACCACCCCCTCGGCAGTCAGTGGGTTAACCTCCACAAGTGGCCATGATGCCTAAGATGCTCGCATCTATCCGTCTTGTCTTGTCTTGTCCGACTGCAACTCGAAAACTTCACACAAGTTAAACACTGAAAAGTGCTCGAGGCGAACAGCAAGAGGCTTTTCTCCAAAGGAAAAACTTATCTTGTTGTTGTTGGCCTTTTCTAAATGTCATTACATCAGTTGCCGTCCCTGTCGCTCCTTTAACTCGGTTTTCTATTTTATCTTCTTTTTCAGACTGCAACTTTGTGGAGCATTTCCATCCGACCCCTTTTCCTCCGAATTTCTCCATCTCTTTTGGTTCTGCTCAAGTGCATTTGGGCTATGCTTAAAAAAAAGGCAGATATTTAATAGGGGGAGTTGTAAGGAAGCGAAGAAGCTCTTGTTCGGCGGCTCTTCGTCAATTAAATCACGCAACTTTCTATGAAATTAGCCCAGCTCAAATCAAACGCGATCATGGCTCCGGGTTTCTCAGTTCTCATTGTGGTTTTCCACTCTCGACATTCCACCTTAATCCACAAATTGCAGTCTTCTTGTTCTCGTCTGTATCAGAGTTATTGCATTTTTCTTTTCAGATTATAACTACTCTTTTGTTATTGAATGCTTTGGTGTATACCAGTATTTGCAGAATTTATATACCTTTTTATTGAGTTCATAAGTTTTTAACCATCAAAACAAAATGTTATTTCAAAACAATCGTCAATAAAAACTTATACTATAAACTATTCAAATTCAACATTTAAATTCTTGGTATTGAAATGGATGTGAAAGAAAAGGGTCAACGAAAAAAAAGCGAAGCTTGGTTATTAAATGTAAGATAATTATTATTATAACTGTAGGGTCGAAAAATAGTTAATGAAGAGTATAAAATATTCGCTTCTGTAAAATATTTATCAGAAATTCCGTTCGTATTTCTCTTTGCTCGTTTTTTTCCGCTTGCCTTGCAAATTGCAATTTCCAAACATAATTTCAATTATGTGCCAGCGAGTGTGAGGGCCAATGCACATGTGTCTATGGCTCTGCACACCTCACACCTTACACCTATTTGCACGTACCCCCTTTGCCTTGCAACACCTGGATAAATGTGTTGCTATATCTTTTCGCTTATATTGCAATTTTTCGTTTCTTATTTAGCTAGCATTCGTGTTCGGTTGCAACTGCAAGTTCTCTTCCACTTCTCGCTTTCGCATTATTTTACACCCTTCGTAAATTAAAAGTTAATAAAAACTCACAGGTACCTCTAATTTATTTTTAATATTTATTTTCATGTTTCTCGTACGCTGCATTTTAAATTACAGCGGAAAGGAAAATATATATGTAAAGGGAGCGAGATGGAAACTGTATTTATTTCAGCTTCTGCTTTTTGTTGCTGCGGTGTTGTGCAGATTTTATGCATTTTTAATAAAGCAGGTGAGCGGAGTAGCAGAATTTTCCGTTGGCAGCGGTGAAAATTGCAGCAAATTAGGTGCCATGGATTCCCATTCAGAGATGGAGGGTGAAAGACTCAGGCGGATGGAAGATGAGACCTCGGTCTGCCCCGCCTTACATCCATTCCCCAGATATTTGCGATGTGTGGAAGGAAAACTGCGTCATTAACGACTTTATGTGCAGCTATGGAGCAGTCGGAAAAACTCGATGAGGGGGGCGATGGAAAGCGAGGAAAATGCGAACACGAGAGAGAAAAGATTGTGGATAAGTTCGGTTTTGATTCAGTTTGTTTAAGTATTTTTTCCTTTTTTTGGTGTGTGGCTAAGTTCAGATTTGGTTTGGTTGGGTTTCTCATTTGGCATGCAGGTGAAAACTAGAGCAAGTTTAACAAGAAAGAGCAAAAGAAAATGATGGAAAGAGGAGATTAAACATAATGGAAATTGGTTAAAAAAATGTTTGGTTAACACAATAGAAGTAAAAGAAAAATAAGTAATAATAATAAGTATTCATCAGTGTAAAAATATCTGGAATAAAAAATATCGATACCATTGTAGTTTTCTCTTTGCTTTTATATAGACATAACTTCATTAAACTTCAGCTTCTTTCCATTTTTCCAAGTTTCCCCAACAACACTGTAGTTTTTACGAGTTTTTGAGACTCTGTGAAATAATCCCATAAAATGTAGCTATCAACTGCATTCGAACCGTGTTTCCACCTGTGTCCAAGAGGTTTCCATTTTTCTCCTGCCCCGCACTTTTCCTGAGAGCTTAATAATGAACTTAACTCAATCGCAATATCCAGCCATTTGAACTGCACACTGCAATCGATTGCAAGTCATTATATAGTTTTTGCCCGCGGAACGAAACGAACAGAGGGAATTTTTTAATTAATTTTCTGTCAACGTTTGCAGAAAAATAGTCGAGAAGAGAATCTCAGAGGGACGACAAAAAGTATCAAAAGTCTGTATTTTTTATATGATATTTGTGTCCAAGGTCCAGTCACGTGTTTCAATTTCGATAAACGAGTGGCGAAGGAGAGGAGCAAACAATAAAGTTATTAACAACATGTGTTGTCTGTCGTCGACAAATATATACCATCATATTTTCCGCATTTCCTCCCTTGAAGAGTTTTATTTGCGACTCGGACAACATCTTGATCTTATGACTTAAAGTTCTGAGTGGCTTGTAGCTTTAATAATAAGAAACAGGAACAGGACGTTCAGAAACATGATTTCTATTAAAACAGGGAAATAAATACAAAAAACTATGCAGAAAAATAATTTTTTGATTCCAAGAAGTTTTGCGAATCAGAAAAAAACATCTTGATTTTGATTTATAGAATATAACATTGTTTGTTTAATAGTAATAGAATAACACATGAAAAGTAATGTATTTTTCACTTTTTAAATGTCATGAATTATCCATTTCTAATCTACTCATTGACATTCCCACAATGATACCTCATGACGTCGAACCCGAAACGAAAACTGAAACCGAAGTTGAGGTAAAAGTTGTGTGTTTGGGCAAGTCAGCGGTGGTTCAGCTTCAATTTTCCCCCAGCCACCGGGTTTTGGCACATGGATTTGAATTCAAAGTGACAGCAGTGAAAACTGGGGAGAAACACCGAGACATAAAGAGAGAACAGAGAAGCAATCTTGAGAGAAAAGTTTTTTCTTCAGCGCAGACTGCAAATTGGGTTAATTAAAAACTGCTCGAGGTCATACGTAAGTCATAGCCAAAAAATGGGGGAAAAAAAGAACCAGAAAACCAGACAAAAAGAACGCTGCTAAAAAGATGTGACAAACTTTTTCAATTAAACTTAATTCTCATTTTTTTCTGTCGCTCATCTTTTGCTGCCACTTCTCCAGCTGCGCTTTAAACGATGGCAAAAAAGCGTCACAAATTGAATTTTGATCGATATATAATGCATAGACCCGAAGGATGTATTCGGAGACGGGGAAAGCGCTCTAGGCATGGAAAGCAAAATGACAGCAAATTAGCAGAGGCATAAAAAAGGTCGCACCCAAACTGGAAAACTGCTAGAAAAAAAAAAATCTGAGATGAAAAGATGAAAAGTTTTTCCATCTTTATTTTGCTCTTTCTGCTCACGTTAAAAAATTTCACAGACATGTAGGGGCTGAATACAGATAAAGTCAAAGCTCGATGACTGAAATAATTGGGTTAGCTCAGGGAGAGGTGTAAAATGGAAATATCAGAAATCCGAGTCTATGCAAATGGGATCTAATGAAAAACAAAGAAAAATAATATTTGAGTTTTCTCTGTCTTTTAGTTATAATTTGTTTAATTTTAGAAAACCTAACTATTTCAATAACAAATCAAAATTAGTTAACTATAATATTTATATGACTTTTTGAAAGTGGGATTTATTTTTACAAAAACCGTTGTTCTTTAAAGCGATTTACGTGAATCAAATCATATCATAAAACCAGAACTACCCGTTTTAAAATCACTTCACTTACCACCTTTTCCTGGTGATTTGCACGCCTCTAAATAAAAATTCCTTTATACACTAGAAATAGCAATAAGTCCCCTTCAACAATTTGAAATTCCCCTCCATTTAGTTGCCTCGCCTCTTGAATTAAATGTTTGACACATAAAAGGGAGATTTTTCAATTTCTTTATTTTGAAACATGTTAAACACTTACCAAAGTAACAAAAACAAAAATGTATTTAAAGTAGAAATTTCACGCGCCAGTTTATTGAACCACACACATATCAATGTGTGAACAAAAAACAGAAAAAGAATTCCTTTCTGACATGCAAAAAATGTTTGAATGAAAAGTAAGCAAAAGTAGCCGCCGTTTCCTCCTTCCGTCGATTCTCCGCCGCCGCCCCCTTGGAAAAGTTTCCCCAAAGAGTTTTCCCCTTCCCCTCCCGCAGAGAGTGTCATCCATCTGCCATGCCTCTACAATTTTGCGAGCATGTTACATGTGTGAGTTTTCCTCTTTCATCAAATGCTGGGCGCATCATTTTCCCACCCATTTTCCCCAACCAATTCTGTCTGTGGGTCTATTCGCCAGCCGCTGTTGCATTTCGGTCTCTGCGCGCTGCATATATAAATCGATAATTTTCCGCTCAAATGTGCGGAAAATTTCGTAGCTAGGCTCCTTTTTCCCCCTTTTCCCCCATTATTCTCTTTTTGATACGACCCTTCGTTGTGCCATTGCGGTAATGCGCTTTATATTTAAATTTGTTAAATGGTGGAAAAGTTCTTTTTCACCTTGTTCTAAATTAATGTTTCCCCAGAAAAAGAATTATACATCATTACAAATCATTTATTTTTGATTCTTCAATGAAGCAGAAAAATTGCGTGAGTATCAAAGGAACTTTCTTGTATGTTTTCAGGCCACAAAATATTTTTAAGTAAACAAATTATAAATATTAATAAACGTATATTGATTATATATACGTACTGTTTTCATTTTAAGAAACTACTTTCATTTTTTGTTTCTGCTATGAAGTTTTCCAACATTATTATTCTTTAACATACATTGATTATATACACTTTACGCTTAATGCCAGCAGTTATTTAATTCATTCACGCATGTTGGCCATTTGGCTTATTCAAATATTATTTTAAATCTGAACAATTTCTTTTCATAAAATCTGTGTCATTTTTTTATTATCACAAGTCTTTGTGGCTCACTGAAAGTCAACGACCCGTCTTAAAGTAGTTTACTTCTGGCTGACTGTGTGCGTGTGTGTTGGCCAGCTTATAAACGTGTCCGAAGTCAGCTGCTGCTGGCCTAAAGTTCTTTGGCCCATGTTTTTAAATGCCACCCGTCTCTCGCCCAAAAAACCATATGTGTGTATGGCCAGTGGCTAGGAATTCATGTCGGAAAAAATATTATGACTTGATTTCTTGGGATTCTTTTTGCTGTGTCTTGTTTATTGCATGATGGCCAAGAGCTACAAGTCAGTAAGTCAATTGTCAACACTTGGACAACACACACACATTTCATTTCTCCACTTTTTTGTGGCAACAAACTTTGGAACTGGTTTTGGTGGGTATTTTATTTGATTGTTATGATTATTTGGCCATTACAAAGTTGACTAAACTTTGGGCTGACGGCTGCGGAATGATTTCATTGTAATTGTTTGGAATTCGAGTGCTTCCCAAGTGGGACAGGCACAATTTAAAAGGTTTCTAATTTATGGGATATTTATACCAAAATTCTTGCTTATTTTAGCTGTTAAGTAAATTGTAAACATGTCATTGGAATTTCAGAAATACAATCTAATTAGTTGAGTTATCTGACAATTGTTCAAATAAGTTACTATTGTTGTGAAAAAGTATGGATTATTAAGATGATTTATGTTTTAAGGGGATTTTTCAATATTTAATTAATTACTTGCCAATTGTAAGAATTCAAATGATTTTTAATTAATTTTATTTGTGTCACAGAAATTAAATAAATAAACTTTTGTTTGTTCCATTGTTTTTCAAAATGCGTTGTTTATTTTATGTCAGATTAATAACCATTATTTGAGATTATTGTGATGATTTATTAAACAAAATAATTAAAAAAGAATATATTGCAAAGTTCAAAGAGTTCAGTTTTTTTTTACTTTTCTCCAGTTGTTTGTATTAATTTGAATAGGTCTAAAGGGACAAGTTGTCGACCCAATTATGACAACAATAATGACCGACAGCCACAAGAGTTCAGCTCAAGAGCCCAGCCAAACAAAATTATCCAAAAGGGTTGGACTGCAAATCATAAAAGTGTATAACAATTAAACATAAAAATGTGAAATGATAAACTCGTTTTTGTACAAACAAATAGCAAATGCTTCGCTTCTGGCCAGCCATTACTTTAATTAGTCAAATATTTAATGCACTTCTCTGCCCTGCTCTCTTTTCTCCGCTTTTCCTCGCTTTTCCTGTGCTAAACCCTTTTTAGCGGGAATCCGAAGAGGAGCACAGGGAATAGAAAGGAAATACAACAAAAAGTGGAAACATTTCCGGCTTCCGCCAAACTGTTTCCTGGCCAACGATAAAATACTTTTTTATGCCAAAGCTAATGTGTGTGGGGGGAAAAAGGAGCTGCGGGGTTCCATTTGGAAAACCTCTCGAAAACGGAGCCGTTAATTTGCGCTTTGCCTTTTGTGAAAATGGCCCCCCCTTTTACATTTGGATTCTGATTTTTTTCCATGGTTGTATTTTAAATTGTCTGCACTTAAATTGAAATTAACGAGGCGTAAATTTTTTGGTATATGATGAAAAAAAAGGATACAAAAGTAGGATGTTTTAGGACCGCGTTGCCTTGGTTTGATTCTTTGCCTTTAATTGGGCGCTAAGTGTGGAAATTTAATGCGTTTCATGTTAGTTGAAAAGGGGGAAATGCCAAAAGAACGAGAACCCAGAGCTGTCAGTAAGAATTATTGTGCCTGTAATGCAATGCGTGCTGCAAAGGAGGGGGCTGCCCACCGTCAAGGGGCGTGGCACATCACACGCACACACAAACACACATACAGATACAGACACAGGAGACGACGCCGCCTCAGTGGAAATAAAAAGCCGCAAGGATTTATCACTTTGGCATCGCTCTCATCCGAGTCCCTCCTCTTTGGTATCTTCTCCTTTGGTCCAAGGCACATCCACATCTCATGCTAACAAGTTCTCCCCTCAACCTCAACATCCCGACTCACTAACTGACTCTTGTGGCTGGCTTGCATGCAAGTTACTTACCTTTGGCTGGGGCATCGATGCACTTAGAGAAATCTAGTAGTTCAGAGATAGATCTTACCATACTTGAAATATTCATGCAGGCAAATACAAGTTTATAAAGCTAATCTCCAAATCACTAGGTGGCATTTTTAATAGATAAATCACAAATATATAAACTGTTTGGAGATAACAATGTTTTTTTTAAGTGTGCCAAAGTGGAAATAGTGGATGATGAGGGGCGGTAGTCGGAGTTTTTGTGGGTGGAGATGGCAGCTTAAAATGCTCTTCTCTGCCGTCTGTCGTAGCATATGTAAAAGGTATTATGGCTAAAAGCAAAAATATTGCATTCGACAGTGCAATTTGTTAGCTACGACTATTTGAATGATGTCGATGAGGAGCGGAGTGGAATGGATGGGGATCGGAGATATGGTTGAAGCAGAGATCTAGGGGCCAAAAGTTAGCCATATTGAGTTAAGTGCGTTTTGGATTTGATTTTGGTTTTCACCGACTGTGTGTGTGTGTGTTGTTGTGTGTTTGTTTAGTTGCACTTGTGTTCTGGTGTTGGTGCGCACATTGCATTGATTGGTAGTTAACCTATAAGCCAGGGCATAACTACGATTTGTTATGTATCGCTCTAAGTATCGAGTAGATATTTTTGGGGCAGCAATCAATTATTTCAGCTTTGGCATTGTTTCTGCCAAGGTAATGTGTGGAGAGCATAAGTAATTGGCTGAGATGGGGATATATGATATATCTGAACACTGGGGAAATTTCTTTAATGTAACATAAAGATTTAAGGCGGTACAAAATTAATAATGAAAACAAAAAGTGGAAATTCAGCCTAACAAAATAATAAAACATATAGTGTACTCTGTGACAAGTATCTGGCAGATACATTTGACCCGAACGTGCCCGGTACAGTGAACACGAGTTCTTCTTCTGGGAAGTACCATATATGTCGGCTACGTGTAACGTGAGTTGGCCAAAGTATCTGACAGATACATATGTTCTCGAGCTGCCTACGAACTGACAAAGCCTATGGCCAAACGTGCCGCCGTGAAGTGCGTTTGAAAAGTGTCAAAGTATCTAGGAGATACCGCTGCCAGTTTTTCAGCTCTTACACTTCTTTGTGTTTTCCATGTCTTTCGCAGCGGTAAATGTGTCACGTAAGAACAATTATGGAAACTCCCACAGACAAACTGTGTCACACGTCAGCCAAACTCAGTGAAATTGTCGTAATTCATAAATGGCCGAGGGAAAACACGGGGAGAGAAAACGCTTTTTGGAACCCTGGCCACTACACTGACGAGCATTCGTAATGAAAATCCAATTTCATTGCACTTAAACATGGCAACACAGTGTGTGAAACTTTCACCCAGAAAGTATCTGCGCATCCGCATATGTACTGTTATTTATTGTGAAAAACCAGGCAGAGAAATGAGTTCTACGTGCTGCGCCTGCAATTGCAGTTTCAGTTGCAGTTGCAATTTTCCATTTGCAATTACTGCAGCTCCCATTCCCAGCATGATCACCAAATCATTAAGCATTTAACCCACTTTTCCCGCTTTGTTGTTCTCAATTCTGCGAATTCTAAGCTTCATTTCCTCATTGAAAATGGCTAGGAAAATGGCGTTGTCAAACGGGGAAAACAAACAATTAACATTTTATGTTCGGGCGAACAAATTTTAGACCATTTGCAAAGAGGGGGGAAAACGATTTGCGGCAAAGTGCATTTCCCGGGGAAATAGCAAACTGAGGCGGCGTATTGGGGAAAAGTGGGGAATATAATCCTCTGCAAGCTGCTGCTCATCCAAGCAATTCATAACTTTGCACTTACAAATTATTTAAGCAAATTATGCGCCTGCCTTGCTGCTGCTCCTGCTCCTGCCGTTGAATCCACTTCATCAGCCGCTTAGTAGCCAAGAGCCTTTTGTAACAGACGTCCTCCTCCTCCTCCCTCTCTTTTGCCCCCAACTCCCCAAACGGTCGGACTAAATTTTCATTCGCATTCATAATCGTTCAGAGTGAAAAGCGCATATATAAATGAGCAAAAACGAGGAGAAATGGTGTATAAGTTTTGCGTAGAATGGGGCGATGCTGGCAATTTGTGCTGGCACAAAAAATTATTATCCAAAAGTTGAGTTCATCCAAGTTGCACTTAAACACTTTTGAAGATGAACCAAGTTGAATGGGCTGCCAAAAATATAAAAATTGACCTAATACCTTAGCTAAAATGAGGATGTAATTCCAACCAAACAAAGATGAATGGAGATGAAAACATATAGAATGCATTTAAGAATCCTTAAAACATTCCTTAATTCAAAAACAAAGAAACAGTAAATTGGGAATTCTGAAGTACTGGCACTTCTCGTTTTATGTACTTAAATAACTCCAGTACTTCGAACATATTGCTCATTTTTTTATCAGTCAACCACCAAGAAACCGTATGTCGTCACCACCCCGAAACCCTTTTCAACAGATTTTGCGGGAGAAATGCCTTCGCTGACAAGCGTGTAATCTCAACATAAGTGGTAGAGCCACCACAAAAAAATTAAATAAAATAAAATGAGGAGGCGGGCATCAGTTTCTAACCCTTTCTGCTGGGAAAGAGGGTCTGGCACACGTGGCCTAGACACGTGTCATGTGGAACTGTTATCGCAAGGACTGCAGGCCTATGGAGGAAAATAAAATCCCCTAACCAATATCTTGCCTCGTGTGTGATGTGGAATGGAGAACAGAACTTGATGATGTCTCATAAAAATTCACTCACTCAAAGATTGCAATCGCATCAATTTGTGCGAGGAACATTGAAATAAAAACCACAAGGGAGTGGTATCGATGGGGTTTAAAACAGTTGTGGAATTGCAATAACAGGAAATAGAAGGAATAGCGAAAAATACTTTATAAATAAACTCTTATCATTTCGCTATATAATAAAACACAAAAAATAAACAAACAACATCGAAAAAGAGAAGTTGATAAGCAGAATTGTTATACAAAATATAGTTTCATGCGTATTAATTTAATGACGACACACAATATACTAGATATATTTAATTTAAAATGATTTTAAAATAATTGTTTAATAATACATTCACAAATAATTGAATTTATATCCTTATAAATATTCAATCAACGAAAAATACATTTGCGCACATTAAAAGATTATTTGAGACGGATTTTTTGCGTCGCTAGAATAAATTTTCCAGTGGTGCATCAGATAAATATGATTTCCGTGTCACGTGCACGAGATTCTGTTTGTTTTTCCCCCGGTCCAACTCCCCCGATGCCCATATTCTCCATCAATGACAAATAACCAACCAACCAACAGAAACTCCCCAGCGTTCGCTAAGATATTTTCCTTTTTTTCCCTTCGCACAGCTGTGAAACATTTTGTGGTCATGTTGACAGAAAAAGGAGATCGAGGGGGGAGGGAAAGTTGCTTTGGGAAAAACATGTGTGTGAAATCACTTCAAACTTCGAGGAAAGCCAAGCCAACCGAACCGCCGAGTGTATCTGATAGATACAGATAGAAAACATATGATGCTCACTTTGGCCACCGCACAATTTATATAATGATGTCGCACTTTTGCTTTCGGGGGAATATCAATTTTTTTCTTGTTGTTGCATTTTGGCAATAACTATTTATTAGATACATAGATACATTGTTGTATCCGCTGCGTGCCTTTTCCTTCCTTCCACTTTGGTTTTGACTTCCCTGCGCGCAGTGCTGCGCTGCTCTAAAATGCAATTTTATAGCTGTCAGGGGAATTTAACGCCAAGCGCGAAAATGCCAAAACCTTACATTGCCCTGCCCTGCCACGCCCCCGCTGCCACCGCCGCCCCTCGTGTCATGTTGTGCCTGCCTCTACTTTTCGCCCATCGCCTGTCTTTTGTTTACGCTGCGCTAGTTTTTGGCTAACGATAAAGTGTCAAGATATTCCTTTTTTCACTCCATTGTTTTTTTCCCCTATTTTTTTATAGGGGAAGGGGCGACACTTGCAACAAACAATTTTCTTTTTTTCTACTTTTTGTGTTATGCATTGCGTGCAGAGCGTAAACAAAAGGGAGAAAGCAGAAAACTGCCAGCAAAAAACGGAAAAAAAAGAACCTCTGAGCCAATATAGAAAGAACTTCGGTTCGGCAAAAACCCCACATCACCACCCCATCTATGAACCCTCCGCACTGCGTGTGCAGATAATAAAACTAAATAAATTGATGGTCTTTGTGCAGAAACTGACAAGTTGCAGGCAACAACGAAAAACGTTCGACGGCCATATTATACATAGATGGATACGTGTATATATAAAGCGGAAATATTCAAACCGAAAGGCAATAACAATACACAAAAGATAGCCCAGATAGATACACAGATATTACTTAGTTAGATGCATGGATGTCCATGGAGTAGATGGTAGGAGTAGATGGATAGCAGGGAATGCCGGTCATTTATCATCTCCCAACAAATGGAAAGCGCATTGCAGGACATTGGACTAAAGGGAATCGGGGACGATGAGGTGAGAAGGCTGCGATTTATATGGGAGATTTGACAATTTAACAAGGTATCTTGGGAAATTCAATAGGAAGTATTTGGGGAAGATGTACATAAAATAATGGATTTTCTAATTAAAGTAACTATTAAGTTTAGCTGAACTATTCTTTAATGTTAAACAGTTTTAAAGTAGCTTATCATTTCTTTTAAAGCAGAGAAGGTAACTTAACTCAGCACCAATTAAGCTATAATCTCCCTGATAACCCAATTTTCAAGGCCAATTGGAGCAACTGCGACCACTCTATTACCACCACCTCCTGTACAATTACACCCACTCCATTTCATGCACATAAATCAACCACGAAAACGAAAACGTAATTAAAACATAAACAAAAAGCAAAGATACGAAGAGCAAAACAAACCAAAGGCAAAAAGTGCACAGATGTGCCTGCACAAACATTTTTTCCGCCTCCATTATCTTTCTTGTTTTGGCCATAACCGAATGTATCTTCGCTTGCCGGGGGGCAGAAGTAAATAAACAAAGTGCAAAGCCAAATTAAGGGTAAAAGCAAAAAGGCATTCAGAGATGGACCCCAAAAGCCGAAGTTTGAATTTATCTTTTGGTTAAATTGTAAAAGCCGAATGGTTTAAATAAATGAAATATTAATATGATCAAGAGCCCAATACATGGGAATTAAATTTAATTTGCCAAAAATAAATGTAACAAACAACTGATGCCAAAAATCAAAGGATAAGCGGAGGAGAGTGGGAAAAGCAGGAGCTAGGGATCAGTGGAAAACACACGCAGGTTCCTGTTTTTTTTTTGTTTGCTGGTGAAGATGAAAAGCGGGTGGCTATCAAAAATTTAAAAGCTTTTCATGTATTTCCCGCTGAGCCACGGCGGACTCCTCCGCGGATATGTAAATGATATTTTCGAGTGGACGTCAAACGCAGCCATGTTTTCCGAGCACAACCCACAGACCACACCCCCCATCCCCACCTTCTGCAAAGGCTTTAACACCCCCACCCGAATTCCACCCCCATCCGCCAACATTGCGGTCGGAAAAGGCCACAGGGCAAGCGGCATTGGTTTCTGTTCCTCCGCTCTATAAGCCGCTTTGCCGGCCAATTTTCATCTCCTCCCCCGCTGCTCCCTCCTGACTCCCCACTCCTTTTCCCTTTATAGGCATTTTAAATTTTCCATTGCCCGGATTTTCAGCATTTTACAAGCCATGAATTTTTTAATAACCCTGCTCGCTCCCCGTACCCCCCATTCTCTTGCCAAAAACGCAAGCGACAATTTTCGCGTCAATATTTATGAGAAGCGACCAAATTGAAGTTGACAAGCTGCTCTGCTCAGAACCCAGAGAAAAGTCTACTGTCGACTTCGTGGCAACGCCTTTGAAATGCTCTTGTTTTTCTCGATTTTTTGTGAGGGTTTTCGGGAGAAGGTAATGCCAAACAAAGTACAAGTTTCCTTTTGTTTTGACTTGCATGGAAATTTGGCTTTTGAGATGTTACAGCGCGTTTCATGAATATTCCAGGTGCTTCAATAAAATATGTATTTTGTTAGAGTTTGAAAAGTTCAGTTATAGGAAAACTATTTCAAATATGCAAACAAGAATTTAAAATAGATCCTTTTCTGGTTTAAAAAGGGGTTCAATTTACATAAATTACTATCAAAACTGAAAAATATCAAATTAATTATGTTGCCAAATATATAATAAGAACTTTCACATATTTTTATTAGTCTGAATTTATTATAAACATACCCGAAAAAGTTTGCAGCTTATTCAGTCCCTAAACATAAAGATTTATTATGTGCACAATTCTCCCACCGAATGTCGTTATAAATCTCAAGACCTTAACCGTATTTATTTGTCAACGTATCTGAAATCGCATTTTCCACAACCATTTCTCACACTCGTTCCTTCTCTCTTTCTCTTTGCAGGTAGGTGACAATGTACGTAACTACTTTGGCGGGAAATCTCTGGCTATCTGCACTTTCAATCCCTAATTCTCGGCCTCCTGGGTGATGAACACTTTCCCCTGGCTGAACACTTTTCACCAAGTGCTCATCCAAGCCATCCAAACATTAACCACTCATATTGGCTTATTTAATAACACTTGCCGATTGTGTTATATAATTTTGAGCTAAACAAAATGTTCCGGCCAAGTGCGTCATTGCAAAAAGTGGGTGGGGCGAATATTAGCAATTAAATTGAATTTACTGAACTTAAATCGAGGCAAGCAAATGCCGTATAAATGGAATTTTGTTTAGGCAATTAATGGCAGGCCATAAACAGAGAACAGAGACCAGAATCCTCAAACCAGGTGAACGAAAATATATCTTACGAATTCTGCAGCGGAGAGTGCCATAAATTTGGCTTGGTTAAAGATAAATGCTATTTTTCAAGGACACTGTGAAATGTTTGTATTTAGATATAGGCAATTAATATATCCGAGATATATTGAGGTATTTATGAGTTGGCATAAGGTTGGTTACTCATCAACTCTTGGGTGGCGACATTATCATCTAAAGCTGCTTCGCGTCACCGGTTCTATAGGATAGATACTCTGGAAGTGGGGTATATGTTGAAAGATATTATTATAGAATATAATTAAAGAAAAATAATATTTTGAAACTCACCAAAATCTATACAGCGTATCGTTAGGTCTTCCCCATGATGTGTTGTTTCTTAGTTTCTATTTTGAGTTTATTTTTACACCACACCTATTTTCGTTTCACCGAGCATAAACCTATTAAAATGGTAAATTTATTTGATTAGGAAAATTCAACTTAGCCGACAGGCAACTTAATTTAAACTTGAACAGAATCGGTTAAAAATATATTGAATTTATATAGTCCATTTGCATATTGACATAATTGACGAATATGTGACAAAGAAAAAAATTAAATCAGCACATGGAAATAGGCCTCAGTTTCAACCAAACATTTGCATAAAAAAACAGATGTATAGATAGGCAAATCCATGTTTTTAGCACGCATGCTGATGAAATTTATACCGGCTTTTTGAAGGATTGTTGTCGTCTGAACAGAAACCAAAACAAAAACGAATATAATATTAATAAAACAAGTTGCCAATTTATCTTCTTGACTTTGAAAACAAGTCAGACCAGACAGCATTTGATTTGATTGCTTGTGAAAGAATTTGTAGCATGACCAAGCCAAAATATGTATAGACATACGATCAAACTCAATGCACAAATTGAAAATAATGCAACAACAAACTACCAAACCAAGTCAATTAAAAGCCAGATTTGGCTTTCACCATGTGCTCGCAACAAATATCGTTTCTCAAGCAAAGATAATCAAGAAGCCGTAAAGATTATATAACCTTTGTTGTGGAGTCAGTAAAAGTCTCATAAAATAGACACAAGCACGCTATTCCATCTGCCAATTTAACTTACTAATTAAGTAGACCAGTCAGTCAGGTAGGTTCCTAAGTCCAGTCATAATTTTAACACTGCTTGACAAAAATAGACGAAATCGAAATGTATAGCAAGTAATACCTGAATGGAAAATGTCAAGATCGTAAACAAACCAAAACTTTAGTGAAAACATGCCGACTATGCAAATTTGAATCAGCTGGGAAGTGATTGCGATTCAGGAGTTTTATTAATTCAAAGATTGCGGATGAATTGAAAATATAGTTAAAACTAAAAGGAAGTTGATTGAATAGAAATTATTGCAAAGTAATTTGATCTGAAATGACTTCGTTTGATTGTTTTAAAACCAGTTTAAATTACGGACTAAAGATATTAAAGTCTTTGATTTCAATTAATTTGTGGCAAATTACTCATCATTATTGCAATTTTAGAGACATAATTGCGGTTTGTTGAAATCAAAGCTGAGCAATAGTCACATTTAAAAACTTTTGAGGCAACACTCGCTAAAACCTTGCTTCACATATTTCACAATATTTTTATTATACCCTTGCAGAGGGTATTATAATTTCAGTCAAAAGTTTGCAACGCAGTGAAGGAGACATTTCCGACCCTATAAAGTATATATATTCTTGATCAGCATCACCAGAAGAGTCGATCTAGCCATGTCCGTCTGTCCGTCTGTCCGTCTGTCCGTCCGTCTGTCCGTCTGTCCGTCTGTCCGTCTGTCCGTCCGTTTCTACGCAAACTAGTCCCTCAGTTTTAAAGCTATCTGCTTGAAACTTTCCCAAAAGTTGTCTTTCTATTGCAGGTAGTATATAAGTCGGAACGAGCCGGATCGGGCCACTATATCATATAGCTGCCATATAACTGAACGATCGGAAAAGCCATAACTTTGGTGTTTTTAAAGTTAGGAAGTTGGGATTTTCTATGGGTTTTATTTTTGGCTAATCAATCCGACCTACCAAATTTCATAAGGATCGGACGACTATATCCTATAGCCGCCATATAACTGATTGATCGGAAATGCCATAGCTTTGGTGTTTGTAAAGTTAGGAAGTTGGGATTTTCTATGGGTTTTATTTTTGGCCAATCAATCCGACCTACCAAATTTCATAAGGATCGGCCGACTATATCTTATAGCTGATTGGAAATGACATAACTTTGGTGTTTTTAAAGTTAGGAAGTTGGGACATTTTATGAGTATTAAGAATACATCATATGAATAATTTTGGACAATATAATTTATAAAATATTCTGCAAGGGTATATCGACTTCGGCTCCGCCCGAAGTTAGCTTTCCTTTCTTGTTTTTTAATTAGAATCAATTTTTTGTTTCGTTGGCTTTGGGTTTCAGTTTGGTTTCTTCTGTTAATTGGTTGCCAGCAATTTCGTTAGATTCGTTGGTATAGATTTTTGCTTACCACAACCACGAAATATAAAACGAAACGAACTGTACACGTCGGATAGAAATGTTTTGTTGGTCAACCGACAAAGAGCCAAAAGCAGAAGAGAATTAATAACCAACCGTAATCAAACGGAAGCGGCCAAGTTGGTCGAGCGATCTGAAATGATTATTGTATTGGTGGGTTGGCCAATTTCCGGTTGACCGACAACACGATTATGTAAATGCGCTTAGAATGCCCCAATGCAATCTGCATAAAAATTATGGATCATCATTCACTTAGAAACTGTTGAGAGCCGTCATAATGAATGATAATCCCATATAATGATGATTTCGATATTAATCGAATTGGTTTAACGAAAAGAACGGAGATAAGTTTTGAGCTATCAATTAAAAAGGAAAGATAAGATTAGGTTTTAAATACATAAAATGTGTTTTTCCTTAAATAATTAGTTCTTTTAACATGCTCTTAATTATTTCTCGATGGCATTTAATTTTATGTGAAGTAGCTTTGCTGCTCCAGTTTGACAAATTTCGCCTTTAAACAAACAAGAAAGCCAGACTCATTACAGTTTGATTGCCGATCTTAATCTTGGCTCACTGTCGTTCTTTTGGAAAGCTTGAAGAGTGGGAATTAAGAATTCGCAACACGAAGAAAGAAGTCGGGGAGTTGGGAGGAGTTGGATGGAAGAACCGGTCGCGTGGAAGACTCTTCTTCGCTTGTTGCCTTCAAATGGGTGTCAATGCTGAAGAGGCGACGACGACTGCCGTCAAACAGAATGAAACCGGTTCTCCAGAACCTCCACCTCGAAAACCCCCTTTCTTCTGACGAGGGGGGTGTTTGATGGTACCGTTAAGTAACGCGGTCAACATAACGGTGATCCAAAGACAGCAAAGAATCGCCGTCTTTCTTTGGCTTTTGGCTTTGGCTTTGGCTTCTCTTTTGCAGATTCTTTATGCGACTCTCTATCTTGGCTTTCTTTTCATTTAAGGCAAAAGTGCATAAGCCAAAATCATGTTTGTTTTTGTTTGCCTTTGCCTTTTCCTTTACCTCTTTTCCGTTTTTGGCCAATTATTTTCGCTTGGCCTTTACGGCATTGCACATTTTTGTTCTGAGTTGGCCTGACCTGATTCTATAGCTTCTGTAGCTCCTATTTCCCCGACTCTGCGCCTTCTCTCACATTTTTTTTTATTTTTTGATTTTTGTTCATGCTTTTTTTTTTCCTTTTGCGGTTGTTGCAGCAAATCTGTTGGCCTTTTTGTCCAGCTTCTTCTCCTCTTTCAGTTTACCTGGTTTGTTTTTCTTGCTTCAGTTGTTGTTTTGGTTTAACGCTTTTTGACCTTAATACCCAAAGAAAGGCGTCACCTTCATGGGATGGAGAGTGCTCTCCTCTCCACTAGCCTTTTCTTGACTCAAAGTTAGTGCAAATTGAAACTGTCAGTCAAAAGGCAAAGGCAACTTCCCCAAAACCCCGTTTGCCCTGTCGGCTCTCACTTTACAATGACCCCAAGTTGCATTTAAGTTGACAATGTCAGCCTCGTTTATTCAAGAGAAGAACGAAATGCAATGGAAGCAAACTGCAGGGGAATGTAATCAATATTGACAAAAATGTGTACAAATATTTAAGTGGGTTATACCTCAGGTGGATTTTTATATGTTCTAACTCTGAATTATTCACCTAAAAAAAATATTTCAAATAATTCATTATTTTCCCCCGATTTTTAATCAATCCTAGCATTTTCTGTATTACTACCGCAAGACTAAAGATCAATCTTAATTCCCATTACTCATTCTTGTGCCATGGACAAATACATTTAAAACCACTTTGACACCCACCAAATCCAACTCACAGATCCCTTTCCTCAGATCATTCCTCCGTCAACCCCCTTGAAATGTATCAACACTATCTGTCAGCAACTAAAGTGTGAAAAATCGAAATGAGACAGCAAAACAAAGCGACAAAAACTAAAATTTGGAAACGAAAATAAATATTGCGCTGGCTCATTTTCAGCTCGCCAAAAATGTTCGTATACACATATGTATGTGTTTTCCTTTTGGAATTTTCACCAGGTAGAGTAGCTAGCTGGCAAACGAAAAAAGGCGGTCACTATGTGGGCGTTGAAAACATCATAATTCTGGTTGTCTGTCTGTCTGATTTGACACATTTGTCGTGAGTTTCGAGCAAGATATGAGCTGTTGATCATAATGCTGATGATGATCCGAAGGAAATACTTAGTCATAGTCGTCTTGCTTTTGTTTTTGTCGGCGACGACTGCATGTGAAGCTTAGACATTGTGGCTAAAGGAAAAGTGGGTTAAGACTGTGGCCATTGTTGTGTGTCGAATTTTGGCATGTGCGTCGGGTTTTCTATTGTTACTTTCCTCCACAATTGGCAATGAATGAAAGCACTCAGTTTGTTTTCTGGGAAACAAATTTTCTGAATCTAATCATAGAAGAAAAGAATCAATTTTCATGGGGTTAGTTGAATTTTAAAGGCTTAATTACCAGGGATTTAATTAGAGGATAGAAAGTCTCATTAAAATTAAAGCTTATAGAAAAATGGGTGAACAATTCTGAAAAATGCTTAAAAAAGCTCTGGTATTGTTATTAACAAAATACATAATTATATATTCATCCATTCTTCTTTGGTTTCAGGTTTGATCTCTAAAATTCGATCAAGTCATGCTATTGTTTTTTCTTGCGCTGAACTTGACCCTTAAATTTTATTCAAATCTATTTTGATGAGCAAATGAATTCCATTGATTAAGCTCAATTAAGAAGGCAATTCAGATTTATTTCTATTTTAGTTATTCGGTTTTACTTCCGAATTCCAAATGCGTGTTTATCACGAACTGCTACACATTTGCCTAATTTATTTGGTTTGGTGGTGCGGATTGTTGTCTTTGTGGAGATATCAAACCACTTAGTTTGTGTCACAGATCATAAACAAAGATACTAAAGTACATTTTATAAGCAAATTATAATTCACTATTTATAATTTCCTTAGTTTCTTTACATACAAATTTCTATTTAAATTGCTGTCTGCTTAAAGTTTAATAAAGCCTGCCAACACAGTCCGAAAAAAGTGCAGTAACGTCTACGAAACAATGGTGCACTAACAAAACGCTGAAAAAACGAAAAGGCAGAGTGAGTTGGATGGGCAAGTTACCTGAAAAGGTAGCTCCATGGCATGACACTCAAAAGTATTTTGTATGTCAATTGCTATTCAAGCTACTCACGAAAATACTGGGCGAAGAAAAAGAGTGAGGAAAAAAGTAGAAGCTATAGGAGAAGTGCCGGCAAAGTGCCGCAAAGTTTATGAGCAGACTTTTTGGAGAGCCAAGAAGTTCACTTTGGGAGGAAAAAGAGATACCGCCAAGACAGAGGTCACCCTCGAGTTTGTTAATTAAATTCACGGCAAGTGTGAAGGAGATGAAGGCGGGGACTGAATTATAGATGGAGGGGCCCGTACGCTTGGTAAATTTAAATGAGCTAAGACAAACGGGAAAAGAAGAATCACCAATGGGTGTGATGTAATATAGTCGACAAAAAGGGAAAAATACACAGAAATACATGCAACAAAATGGAACAATGCCGAAACAAAACAAAAAATATGAAATATATGCTACTTAACCACGAGTGGATTCAAGTTCAGTTCTTTTGTGGTCGCTCTTTATCCATATGATATCATTATTGTTCCCATTCTTCTGCCCATTTCCTCAGCCCCTTTCTCTGCAGCTTGTTTTACATGCTTAGTTGGTGTGCCTTTCTTTTGGTCGTTGACTTGGCGAAAAGTTCACTGAACCCCAAGTTCAAACAAGGAAAGGAAGAAGCAGAAATGGTAGTTACTGTCCGACTTTCAAAGGGAACGGAACCTTTCCCCGAACGCCTAACAAGTGTCAGCTATATATGGGTCAGTAAAAGCTCTCTGACAAAGCACGAACCTTTGTTAGAAAGTTGCGAATGTTTCGGGTAATTATAGTTATTACTTGTACGGAGTTGGAAGTTTGCGTTTGTACCTTAATTAGTTATTTTCTGCTAAGCTGGGAGCTAACAAATTAAAAAGTGGGTCTGGATATAAATATTATTTCCAATGATATTCAATAGCTTAAGTCCTCCAATAATTAACTATATTTCCTTTAAGTCTAACGAATCTGATTTAAGTACTTTAACTTAAGATTTCTCCTCCTCCATTTTGAATTTCCTTCAGCAATGTCTGGGCGTGTGTCTGGTGTTTTTTGTAAAAAGGCGGTGATGATGTTAATGGACAGCGTAAAGAACGGGGTGTGGGTGGAGGAATCGGGGCAGAAGCGAACAAAGCAAGATTATGGGGGAAGAGAAGGGGTAGCCACGCATTTTGATGGATGACATTGATTGATGATGATTAATAATGGTGCATTTTTATTGCTTTTCATCAGGCCACCACACCCACTCCGTTTAGTTGTTTCAATACATTAAACTTGGTACTTGTGCTGTGTTTGAGTGTGTGTGTGTCTCAGGATAACACCTGCATTTAGCCAAAACAAGGACCTCAACTTCGCTATCTCTCTATTCGCATCGCACTTTGTTACGTTGATTATTTCGCTTGAGTGCGGCGCAAACTCATCAAGGCGAAAACTCATCAAGGGTTAACCCAGGTCCACTTTCCACTTTATCCTTCGTCTTTTTCCCAGTTGTCCGCCGCCATATGCTGCCACGCATATTCGCTCAATTAAAAAGCATAAAATTACATTTTCGCCTAAATGAACTTTGGCCCTTTCTCACTGGAGGTTCTCCTATTTACCTCTTTCTCTCGCTTTTACCCAAGTCTTTTCTCGCTTTTTGCTCCTCCATCCAATATCATCCTTGGCTATGAATTTCGAATCCCGTTTATCATTTTACACGCAGTTTCTTTCTTACCATTTTTCCGACCATTTTCAGGACTTTATTTCACAATTTTAAGGTCGTGCTGGATTTTCTTTTTCAATGAGTACTAGTGTTCTTCAACTCCCTAAAAATGATTAAATAGTAAACTATAAAATGCAGACTACACAAATTTATTTTTAGAATGGAAAAACTATCTATTGTAAAGTTAATGAAATGCCTTGCGGTTTTTGTTCAAGCAACTTGAACGTTACTAAGCTAATTTTTTGGGTTTTGTGCAAGGCGAAACCATGTATATTTTAGTATTTTATGCTAACCGCAAAGGCATTTCATCAGAAAGAACACCATTCACCTGTCCGATCTGCTCATCAAGTATTACCCAACTTGACCCCGTTCAAACTGCTTATTTAATATTTATAAAATAACGACAAAAAAGCAGGCGAGGAAAAAGAATATTTTTGGTATTGCGCCACATTGTGTATACTTAATTACATTTTATGTTTTACAAGTTGTTAATTTTCCCGGGCACTGCCAATAAATTAATATGCAGAGCGCACAAACACACCAGCACATGCGAATACAACATTTTTGGGGGCAACATATAAAGACAAGAGCATGGCAGGCAACTTTTCATAGCCGGTCTCAGCTGAAAATTTCAAATCCTCGGCTCAGTTTAATGAAGCACAGTAGTCGTTCTTAAGTATGCCAATTGGGGGAAGGGGAAGGGCTTTAAGGGACACAACCAATTTGTTTGAGGGGTTGCCATAGTCACATATGAATTTTTAAGTGCAAACATAATAAGCAGCTTAATGAACACACACACACGTGCACTTGGGAGACCCTCCCCCTTTTTCCAACGCCCCTTTTGGGGCAACCCTTTTTGAGTATGCGAACCTTGTGTCATGAATTTAACACGTGTGCGTGTGCGTGAGATCGATGCAGAGTGGAAGAGGAAAATCTCTACAGATGAGGTCAAAATTATAATGTCATTGTTCAAGTTTTAATTCCACCATCTTTATTATTTAAAACCAAAAAATAATGAGAAAAAAAATGGTTTTTAAATTTTGTAGATATAAATAAATATAATAGGTATAAATAAATATAATAAATAAATATATATTTCAAAATAAAAGTTGAATGGTAAAAGTAAACACGAAAACAAATCAGTCTGACAAAAGAAAAGCATTTCAACGTGCCAGTGTTACTATTTTGACAGCAATTGTGTATAGAAAAGGGGATTGCGTGGGCGTGTGGCTGCACACAACAGTTTTCACCCAACTTTATCATCGTTAACACTTTAACGGCTCTATACCTACTCCCCGGCCCTCTCGTCCTGTCACTCAGCGTTGAAAATACCACAAAGAACTGTCAAAGTCGTCGTCATCCTCGCCACGAAACCGCCTGGCAACCCAAACGCAGCCCAACCCCGATAAGTTCTCTTCGGGATTCAGGCTTCAGCGGCGGCATCATCATCATCAGCAGCCACAGCAGGATTGTCATCATATCATTCCCTTGTCGTGGGTGGATTTTTTCCCAGTTGTTGTTTTGTTTGTTGTCCCTTTGGATTCTTTGTCCTTGCGTATGTCCTGTCACCAGCTCGGTGTCTGTGTTTATTCGCTGCTGCCATCCGAGCTGTTGTTTTGCTTATTTTATGCTCGCACAATTTGCATTTTAATTATTTAAGAGAATTTTGATTAAAAAATATATATGGCCACGAGACACGAGACGGTCACAAAAAGTGGTTGCTCTCTATTCATGGTGGATGCTCCAATTTTGAAAAGGGGTTTCCACAGGTTTCGATTTGGTTTTTCATTAACATAGGAATCGAATTCTGGGAAATATATTCGCGTGTTGTTTGTCTAACAAATGTTATTGCGTATTCCCAATATCTTGTTTGCATGAAAATACAATATTGTTTTCATTTTAAAATGTTATTTTTTCAGCATACTCTAAACAAGCATTGATTTGGATAATTTTTATCTAAAATAAAGTATCTAAAATATTGTTTATATAAATTGAAATTTGGCTTTTATGAGTTAGAAACAACTTTAAAAACAAGTTCATTCAAAATGTGTTTTCTGCATAGCATTTCACAATCATAACAGGAGCAGAAGGATTAAGCCGATGCTAGGAGCTTATTCTCTGGCTTAAGTAATTCACCCCCATTTCAGAATACCTTCGTTCTAATGTTTTATGCATGTGACGAGAACGCGTTAATTCTGACACTTTCATCAAATGTTCCCTTTCATCAAGGGAAAATTTCTTTCATTTAATTTTAAAATTCTCGTGATTGGGGGAATGGAGAAAAAAGTGTTGAATATTGCGCCTTACCTTGGATGGTTCAGATCATTAGATGAGGAAGAACATTGGACGTGGACATTTCACATGCGGTGCCCAATTTATGCGGTCCCCGAACATTATTCAAAGTGACAGGCTCCCTTTCCCTCTTTCTCTCCTTGGAGACTACCTGTCAAGTGGCAGCCAGTGCAACAGTTTAGATACGGATACATCCCCTCGCCCTCCCTCGCGCTCCACACAATATAAAAACTGGGATGGAAAACAGAATACACAGAAGCAATAAACATTTTTACAGCCATAAATTCTTTTGAGGCACTCTACTCCTCCCCCTCCTCCCCTTGCCTGCTCGCTCTCCTCACTTACTAAATTCTTCATAAATTTCTTATTTTTATTACATTTTTGAACTTACGAAAATTTCGAAAAGCCACTGACACCCTTCTCCGCCTCGCTGTTGTTTCTTGTTGCATCACAAATAAATTTTTAATATCTAATTTTTTATTTCCTTTCTTTTATTTGCAGGTAAGTTTTATCCATCAACGGAGAATCGAGGAGGAACACCTCCCTCTGACTTTGCCACCCTGCTCGGATGGTTGAAGCACATGTGTAATGGCTCTCGGCTTTTATTACACTATCAAATGCATTTGGGTGAATCTACTTAAAAAGATTATTTTTCCCTGGGTTTTGAAGTGGCCAAAACTTTAAGGCTCAACAGATTCTTGAAAGAAATACGTCTGAGGAAGTCGACGATGTAAAAATGTTTTTATTACCCACGGATAACACATTTTCTCAATATAGTTTTTATTAGCTTACTTTATTTATTGGCACAAAAATAGCAATTATCATTTAATTGGATTCATTTCTGTGTTATACTTTTGAGACCTTATTTATGCAAAGACTGTTTATAGTAGTTGCATAAAAATGTGAATAATTAAACAATGAACTCAAGGCATCGGAGCACCTTGAACTATATTTTGTATACCTTATTACACCATTAACGTTCAGCTTATAAAAATGCTTATAATTATCATTATTAACATACGCAAAAGTTCAGCCGCGCACATGCTGAATATTTCTGGCAATATTTTGTTGTACACATACATTTAAAGGTATTTCAATTTTAGGAGCCAGTTTGTTGTTCGTGTTAAAGAGATAAAGGAACTTAAGTAATAAAGTCATGACTCTGATTCAAGGCTAATTGGTTAATTATTATTAGTAGGTAACAAGATTTTTAAGATTGCTTTCAAGTTTTTGTTTTTGATATATATTTTTTGCGTTGATTTCCCAGGAGCTTTTCAGTTCAGGGCGTATAATTAATGTCTACTTAAGTGAAATGACAGTCGGCGTCGTTCAGTATTTTTGCCAAAAATTGTCCCAACCACCCACCGCCGCCTTTTTTCCTCCCAGCTAGTTTCATTACTCACTAAGCAGACGAAATAGCAACAGCGAAATCGGGCGAGTGGTGCGCAGTCAACAGTGTCTGCTAAAAATATCTCATCACCGCACACACCTGCACGCCGGACAGTCCGCTGTTCGTTCTCTGCGCTGAGGTAAAAATTTATTTTTAATTTGGAAGAATATTTTCACAATTTTTTCACTCTTACACTACACGCATATGTGTATTCATTTTTCCTGATATTTGCTGTAGAGAAAATTTTTGGATTCTTTTTTGCGGCCGTTTTTCTTTTTCTCCTGTTTAGATTTTGATGATAGACAAATATTTTCTATTTGGTTTGCATGGCAGGCAATTTACACATTGTTGAAAATTACGAGAAATGTATTCTGAAAATGTTGTCTATATATAAAGGAGGTTGATGAGTCTGGAGAGTTTTTGAGCTTTTTAATGACACACAGAATGGAATTTTAGTAATTGGATTTTATTTTGTAGGGGAACTGCTTTCCAAGTAGAATTGGCTGAAAAATATGACAATCTAATTTGTTCAATACGTTCCGTTATTTATGTATGTTTGCCGCATAAATTGACCTTTTGACCCGCTTGTCCTCCTTTCAACCTAACAAGCTCACATCACGTATTCATCGTTTTGTGGGGCTCAGTTGATAAATTGAATTAACCCAACCAAACAGAGGGAACGTTTTGAATTCAAATTGGTTGACATTGTTGTCGCTTGTCACCCACTCAAGGGTTAAACGGGCGATATAATAGACGGTCTAAAGAGGGGGAGGGGATGAGGCCACGATACCGAGATTCATCATTAGGCTTTGCATTGATTTCCACTAGACAATGGTCAATTTTAATGGAATTCCCTCTACTTTGAGTTAATCAACATTGGTCGATTCGCGCAGGTACAGTTGTGTTAAATGATTGCACTTTTCTTCGAACGTACAGTTGTGTTCAATAATATTTCTATTAATTTCTTCTTAAATATAATGGATATTTTACATATGATTGCTGATGTCATTTCCGTTTGGCTGCAGCAATGCAAAAAGAGAATTCAATTAGTATGGCCGTAGGCTTAATATAATGGCATGGTAAATGGTCGGACCTCTTTTCCTTTGTCAGTGGGCACCTCTCCTCGCCCCCATTCTTTCAGTGGCTGGCTCTTGTTTATTTTTTCTTTTTTTGCGCCGCCTTAAATGGATTTTGATTGAGTTTAATTAAATTTTATTAGGTTTTGTCACCCTCTTCACATGGGATGATGATGATGTACGTCCGGTCAAAAAAGAGGGCGGTCAAAAGCAAGGGGTTTGCTTTATGGGGAGCAGACAGAGAAGAGGGATCTCTTGGATTCTAAATCACAGCATTTGCTTTTGGCTTATTATTGTAAAATGAACGGGCGTGATGCAGTTGACGTCTGTATGAGTTTAAACGGGGGTTCTTTATTAGAAAGAAAAGGATGGGGATGTGCTGGAAAGAGAGGAAGGCATTATATGGCTGTCGGAGACATATAAAATTTCACTCATTCAATTCAGATTCGTTTGTTCAGTCACTCCTCTTCTCGCTGCATTCACATCCATTTACGATGTGTTTATTGAGTCTTCGGTGGCCTTTGAATCTCTTCTTTCTGTCAACCGGCTCTTTACCCCACTTTTTCCCAGTCTTATTGTACGAGCTTGGCCAATGAAGTTGTCTTTGCTTTTTCTTAGGTATATGGAATTGAATTGAAGCATTGAACTGTCTTTTTATGGCTGTTAAAATCGTTTCGGTACACTTTCATTTGCAACCTGCCAAAGCGGTTTTAAACCAAAAATCTTTATTTTAATGTTCATGGTGTTGAAGACTAAGGAATTGGAGTATCGCTAATACGCAATACGAAGTACTTTCATTGTAATTTAGAGATACAAACTAATTTCTTTAAACTCTGCCCACAAACTAAAAATGATTCGGTAGTTACTCATTCATATTCGTAACTTAATGGAAATCAGTCAACCAAATCAGGTAAACACTTTGATTTTATAAGCCGTAAGAAAGACTACTAGTCGTAGATGAAATGTTTGAAGGAGGAAAATGTGAGGAAAATACCTTTGTTCACGCTTTTCGGTGGTCGGGTTTTACGATCCACAATTTCATACAAATTTAAGCTCTTAAAGATGACATTTTGATCTGTTTTGATTTCCCCAGAGAGGGTGTCCTGTGTGTCCTTTCAATCCTGTAACGTGATTTCTTGTTCGCAGTCACTTTTTTCTCTTCTTTCTTTTCCCTTTTTGCCCTTGCGAACTTATTTTGGTTAACGTGTTTTTTATATATTCCACCCATATATGTATGGCCCGGGTTTATTGCTTGTCTGTGCGGAAAAGAGAGGGAAGGGGGGCGCAAGCGAGATGGCGAAGGGTCGTCGTCTCGCATATCCTCAATACATAAAATATGTTTGATGGTTTCGCCATGCTCATATGTCAAAGGTTAGCGCACGTGCTCACGCTCTCAGAGTGTTTTGTTGTTGGGTTGCAAAATCGAAATTTAATATATATCCATCCGCATATATCTGTCCGGAATTAAAGTATACAGCGAGGGTGGTCCGGCCAGTCCTTGGTGATATATCGAACTCTATTTTGCGGTGGCTTGTAAAAGATAACCCCTATTTCTGTGCCACATCTCGCGCATTTATTTGGCTGTATTTTCTGTTTTCCTTTATTTTGAAACCCTCGAAAAAAAAGTATCTTGTAAATGTTGAATTATTTATGATGGACTCACAGCTGGTCCCTTTTCTGGTCGACTCTTTTAAAGATCGATGGGTTATTTTCAGTTTCCCGGAGCATCTCTTTATCGTCGCCGCGGTGACACCGACAACTTTCAATTAGCCTCCGGTCGGGCCAACATAATGACAATTGATTGCCATTGTCAGGCGATATCTACTCGAGCGATAGCCAACAAATCAATTATAGGCCCCAATGCCTTTTCTATTTCTATTTCGTGCTCGCTTTTTTATCACCCACAAATACCATGTTACTGTGTTTACCTTTTTCCGGGACAATTCCATAATTGAAGAGCTCTTCACTGTGCCACATAGAAAGTTTTGAGTAGGAAATCTTTGGGTGAAAATCTTTCAACAGCAAAAGTTAATTTCTGTGTATTGTACAGAGGAAGTGAGGGGGGAGGGGGGTCCAAGCGGAGAGAGTGGAACGATGTCGAGTGTTATTTTTGTGTGTAGCCGCAAATGACAAACATTGTTATCGCGCCTCTTCTCCGCCCCGTTGTAGTTTTCTTTATCTTTACCGCAATGTCAGCAACAATTGCTCGGTAAACATATTTACCGACACCAAACCACAGACAATTCGGTCTAGGACTATTTATGCGACTTTTGGATTTTACTGCATTGTATGGGTCACCAAAATATATAAAGCAAGATGAGTCACAAAGTAGAAGTGGGTTTTTTTTTTAATTCCACAACCTTTTAGATAATTATAAAGTAAGTGATACATTTTTATACCCTTGCAGAGGGTATTATAATTTCAGTCAAAAGTTTGCAACGCAGTGAAGGAGACATTTCCGACCCTATAAAGTATATATATTCTTGATCAGCATCACCAGAAGAGTCGATCTAGCCATGTCCGTCTGTCCGTCCGTCTGTCCGTCTGTCCGTCTGTCCGTCCGTTTCTACGCAAACTAGTCCCTCAGTTTTAAAGCTATCTGCTTGAAACTTTCCCAAAAGTTGTCTTTCTATTGCAGGTAGTATATAAGTCGGAACGAGCCGGATCAGGCCACTATATCATATAGCTGCCATATAACTGAACGATCGGAAAAGCCATAACTTTGGTGTTTTTAAAGTTAGGAAGTTGGGATTTTCTATGGGTTTTATTTTTGGCTAATCAATCCGACCTACCAAATTTCATAAGGATCGGCCGACTATATCTTATAGCTGCCATATAACTGAACGATTGGAAATGACATAACTTTGGTGTTTTTAAAGTTAGGAAGTTGGGACATTTTATGAGTATTAAGAATACATCATATGAATAATTTTGGACAATATAATTTATAAAATATTCTGCAAGGGTATATCAACTTCGGCTCCGCCCGAAGTTAGCTTTCCTTTCTTGTTGGTTTTAAATAAACAATGTTAATAAGCTCATTTAAGTATTTTAATAAAAGATTATCAGTACCTGAATTAAACCCCATAATAAAGGGAACTACTAGTCTTTATTGTGATTATTAAACTTACATTTTATTTATTTAACTGCGGTTCATTATAATTAGCCTTGAATTTGTGCTCATGATAATAGTTCGAGATAATAGTTTAACTATCGCAGAATTCGTGGCTTTCATTTTTATCTGCTACCAGAAGCTATTTGCCCAGACAAATCTCTGTGTGACTTGAGGTTACCTACGACATATCATATAACCGAATCCAGACGAAGTTTGGAGAACCAAACCGTGTTTGCAGAGATTCTTTTTACCGACATGAACTGATTTGCTTGACTGCGATGCTGCAAGTTTTTTTCTCAAGCCCCAAACCCCAAAACCCTCGTCACATTAATGTCTCTATAGCTGTCAGTTTAGCCTCTGCCCGGGCAGGTGGTTCTAGCGGAAAAGTGGGTGCGATGTGGGGTGGTTTTGGGTGGGAATGTGGGTGGTGTGTGTGGTGTGGCACGGGGTGAAGTTGGGGCGTGTCTGTGCTTATCAGTGAAAACATTTTGCCAACCTTCTCTGGCGGCGGCTGTTTAACGGGTTGCCATTTTGGGGATAAAGGCAAGTTGGCTCGCTCTGCCCTCCATTTTATTATTCCCTATTCTTTTTTTCTGGGTAGTTAGGAGGTGCAAATGTGCGTAACTTGCCACATTTTCAACACCTTCTAGTAGCTTGGAAAAAAAACCATCCTTATGGCTAAGGGGAAAAGTTTCAATCTGCGTGTAAGAGCCCCACGGGGCGTATGTGCAATTTTTGCGATGTAAACTTTTTGGCATTAAATTGCCAGAGATTTTCCTGCACTTTCCCTACCGTCAGCGGCACCACAATTAATCATCAAGCCGGCAACGGCGCCCCTTTTACTTGGTTCTTCTGTGACAAACATGTGTCTTCGCCTTGCCGAATTCCTATCGCCGTCTTTTTTTCGCTCTCACGCCTGACTAATCGTTAAACAATTGTTCAACATTAAAATGGCCACATAATCACATTAATTAGCATTTTCGTTGTGCCTCGCTGGGCCATTTTTCCCCTTCTCGCACTTTTCATTGTTGTTAGTTGGTGTGTGCCAAAAATCTTGTACTATAGTTTCTGCGGTTAGTCGTTCCTGCACACAGCTGTTTGATTAATTTGATGGGTTGGGTGTGGCCGGCACTATTTACTTGGCGATTTATGTGTGACGTGATTTTGAAAAGCAAACATAAGGACGGATCATGTGCAATGGCAAGAACAAATTAAATTTTAATTGATTTTGAGGCCGGGAATGCAGGACTTAGCTTGGTTGTTGAACTTACCCAAATGTTTATTTATTTTTTTATTCCGCTTATTGCTCTTTCTGCTGCTGAACTATTATCCATTTTTTTAGAAAATTGTTTAAAGACACTTCTTCAAAAATGAATTAAATTTTACCAAAGAACTTTTCACCGCTTAAATCTAATATAAAATGCAATAATTTCAGCACACGTTTTATGCTAAAATATTTAACTATGTTTCGCATTTGCCAACTGTTCAAATGTATTCTGTTTACCGACTTTTTGGTCCAGCCGTTCAGCTCTGCACATTTTTGTTTACACTTTACCCGGATTTTGAAACAATATTTCTACCAACTCCACGTCTGATTTGTTCAGTCCATACGCTGCTGCTGAACCCAATCACTTTTGTTTACCAACGCGTAATTATTGTTGCTTATTTGTTTACTACTTTCATATGCATAATTACTGATATAATTTCAATTTAATTGCAATTCAATTTTTGCGTAATTTGTGTTGAACAACACAAACAACAAAATATGTTCGAGCATACTTTGAATACAATTTGTGAGTTTTTTGGTAGCTATATGTTTTATTTTTGCTTCTGGCGAGGATGAGGTTCCACAAATCAACACATTCGAACCATAACCTTCAGTTCCCCTGCTAATGTTTGTAAATAGTTGCCCAAATTGTTTTTCTTAGCTCTTGGAAGATAAATTGTGCAGAATTTATTTATGGGATCCGCCAGCAAATGGATTGATTCGAAAGGAGGAGATTTGGTTTAGGGGCCCCTCTCATTAAAGACGAGGCACTTAATAAATTGTCCATCATTAAAAGTTTTAGGCACTTTAATTGTGCCATCCCGAAATGCTAATGGAGTTACCCTTAAAAACACGACGAGAAACGAGAGTTTTTATCTCTCGACCATGTTGTGAGATCTCTGTGGCTTATTAACATGATTTATGCCACAAATAAAAGTCAGTTGTTTTTACTCAAGTGTCTGGCAAAACTTTCATAGGAAAATTAAGCATAATTACCGCGCATTGAACGACAGGCCCGTTCGCAAATACAAGGCTTTCTAACGTCTCCAACACAATCCGACACACCGAGAAAGATTATAAATAATTGAAACATTTATTGCAGTCATGAGCAATTTTGTATCTAATTATAATTAAGCCGAGTAGCCGCCCCGTGTGACCAAAATCTCGCTGCATCCATCGCTCGGCCTCTCAAATGTATCGTATAATGCAATAATATATGTCATAAATTATAAGAGGCAAATGGCAGCTGGGATGAATATTGGAAGGCTTGTAAGCATTCTTACAACTTGTGTTCTTAAACTATTTATTTTTCTTGTTGCATTGTGGAGGTGTCTGCAATTAAATTCCAACTAGAATTATAATAGCATTGGCATCGAAACGAATTTGATCTTTAAATATACCACCAATAATCCACTTACAGTATCTTTTTATGCCCTTTTCGGACAGCTTTATTAATGACCAGCATATTGTTAGTCTCAAACAGTATTACAATTAAAGTTAATAACACTTTTATTTATTTGGCCCATTCTCTTGCCCATTCCCAATCCCATCTGTCATGTTTATTTATTCTTCCCAGATTTTCAGAGTGTTTTTTGTTTCTGCGTAATTTCGCATTTTTCATTAGTTTTGATACTTTTTGTTTGCCTTTTTATTCGCTCTGACCTGACCCTATTAATATGCTACGAACGTGGTCGAATAAATTTTTTGTAATTTATTATTGTCTTGCCATTTGTGCAGTTAATCAGGCTCAAAAGGCGAACATTCGTGGCATCACCTGGGAGTATCCAGATATAGATTCGGGCGTAATTCGTTGCCAGCGATTGCTTTGCAATTTGTTTCGGTGCCTTTTCCTGGCAGCAAATCGTTGGGGCCCTGTCGCCAGTCGATGTTTTTCGTGTCTCTGCCGCTGCGGCTTCATGTTCGACTGCAATTAATGTGGACACTTAATTAATCATAAAAATTGGGGAAAAGTGTTTACGGCTCATTTAAATTGACAAATGCTGTGTGGGCTGTTCTGTTCTGTTCGGTTTTGGCCATGTTTGTCTCTGCCATCTTGTCTCGCTGTTGGTTGCATCATCAAGAAGAAAAACCAAAAGCGATCTGACCTGATTAACATTTTCACTGCCCGCCTTCGGCTATTTCTCGTACAAATTATTCATAAGCAGTGCTCATAATTTCGTGATTATGATAACAAACTCATTTGTTTTCCATCTCATCTCGTTGTCGAGTCGCATCATCATCATCATCATCTCGTAAAGTCGCAAGAACATCTGGCCCCATGTCTTTTGCATACTAATTCGATGATTTTCGACGAGCTGACTGATGTCTGCCAGTTAGATGTTATCACTGGATTAGGCGCTCAATGAGTCTGGGTTGTATTTGAATAAGTGTGTGTCTTGTGGGAGCATCTTCAGCCGCTTTTCGGTTGTTCTTCTGACAGAAACACCGAAACGCCTTGTTATTGGTATTCTAATCAGTTGCCACCGAGATGAGGGTTGCGTTGCAGCATTTTTAGATTTCCATCGCGAAAGTATCCTGAGTAATTTGATGCCAATTAAAAGGGTATTAGGTAAATAGGAGCTTGCTTTCAGGGGTGGAAATTATATTCTTTTTCAAAGGCGGGGAATTTCCTTTTTACAATAACTCAAATTTCTTTTGGTTCGAAAATAATATTTTGGTAATTTCTGTTAGCAAAGCTTTTTAAAGTAGAATTTTCTTTGATTTTTTCAGGGTACTAGAATAAAATCTATACATTCATTTTATACACTTATGGCTTTAATCTAACACATCATTTAAAGATAGTTTATCCCCCTAATATAGCCTCCCATTTCGTCTTTATCTCAATAGATTATTATTTCCTCTTGTCCGAGTTCATGATCTTTTTCATCTCATGGCGAAACTCCCTCTAATTATGCGATACATCACAAATAAACAAATTTCAACTGAAGCTACTTTTGCTGGCCTCTAATGCTGCGCACGTATCGAGTTATTTTCCCGGCGACGACCCCCCTTGCCTAATTTCCTTCCCCTCCACCGACGACCCATGAACGCACTAATTTTATGGCTTAATATACTCTCGCCATGGGTGGCGTGCAGATTGTGTAACTATGAGTGTGAGGGGGCGAATGCGGGAATAGATGCTGGTTCTCCAGCGCCAAATTGGCACTCAACGTCAGTGCTTCCCATTCCTGAGAGCTGTCACTCATTTGCTCATTCCCAGTTTTTTCCGCTTTTCCGACGCCCCCTTTTGCTGTCCATTTACCATTCATTGCGCTGAGAGGAAAAGAAGAAAAATATTTGTCACGGCAGCTTGGAATTCTTAATTTTATTACACTTTTTTCTGGCGTGCGTAACGCGCCAAGAGACTGTCAGCAGGGGCGGCGTGGAAAGGGGGCGTGTCTAAGATGAGAGGATAGCCTCGTTTTTTGTCGACGCCCCCCTTTTTTTTGCCCGGATTCCTGCATGCAAATTTGGTCTTGTCGGAAATGACATTTTCATGCGTAAATTGAAATGTGAGCGACGTGTTTGGGGATTTGTGTCGCAGCCCAGCCCCCTGCAAAAAAAAATGAAGAAGAACACCGCCCACCACTGGTGAAAAGCCGCCCCATGAAAAGAAAAACATAAAGGCAAATTGTCATAGCCTTTAATTATTTTTCCATTGGATTCAGAGACTCTTCCTCAGATGCGATGCTTAAAAGCGGTATTATTTTAATACCACCTCATTTGGTTTATTTAAATGAGAACTCAATATTATTTTATTTCATTATTTTGTAATTGCCTTACTAAATTAATAAAATATTTGTGGGTCGGGGTCTTTATATTTAATTAATATATAACTTACAAATATACTCTTTTCTTTACTTTCAGGTAAGTTCAACATTCTTCAAATCTACGCAATCAAACAGCAGCTTGAAGGCAACATTTTTTGGCAGCTAAGTTCAAAGTCGACTTTTAGTTTGTATATATACTCACAGCATATCCAGGCATCTTATGTACACTTCAGAAGTAACGAACAGTATCGCTTTTAATTATAACAAAACACAAGACTCGTCAACAGCCCAGTCTGAATTTGTGTCAGGCCGAGCCGACAGTTTCTGTGGTGCGGTTGTGTATTTGCCCTGATAAGCGCAAAATTTCTATAACATTTCCTGTGCAGCCCGATAAAAACAATGAACGAAATGTGCCTTTGATAAGGCAGCAGTAAGCAAGAACATATTGCAAAGTTCTCTTCCATCTGGAGGCATGAAATTCGCTTCCATATTAGATTTTGCAATCGAGAGATTCTTCACCCACATATATAAAATATGCAGGCTGTGGAACGGAAAGAATGACGAAGGGGATGAATGAACAACAGCATATAGTGGGCAAACGGAGAAACTTTTCCAGACTTTAGTTTGCCTGGGAAAATTGAATTTCCTGCTATTGACTTTGGGGGAAAGACCCGACAGCGGGCAGAACAACTTCCATACGAACATAGGCGAACACACACGCCGATGAAAAAATTACAAAAATGTCAAAGCAGCAGGAAAAAGTTAAAACTGAAAAGCAAAAATTGCAAAACACAAATCGAGAACAAGTCACCACCGATGTCTGGTAGCGAGTCTGATTTTTTTTGTGTCTTCTGTTTTTTGGCTGCTGCATTTCCTATTTTGTTTTTACGTTTTTGTTTTAGCCAGCGACGCCGCCAACATTCAATAAAAATTCAATTTGCAATTGCATTTGTTTTCACTCGATATCATTCCATCTCTCCTGTTGCCTCTCTTTCTCTGACGGGATTGCAACTTGGTAAACATTGCAAAAATCGCCAATAACATTATATATTTTCCTACAACCAATTCAGGATGCATGTGTGCAAAGAGCTAGCAGAAATTGCCATTCAAGTGATGCATTAACCGCAATCCATTTAATAAAAGTGTCCAAATAAACAGGGGATTGTTCAAAAAAGTATCTCTAAAATGTTATGTATGTATAAAAAATTAAAATTTAATGGCTTAGATCTGTTATATTGCTGATTATATGGATTATCAAACAATAGGGCAATAAAGATAATTTAGGATCTCAAAAACTAATCGTATCTAATAGTTAAAACTCATTATTGCACCGAATTAGCCAAAGCGCTTAAAATATGCTTCTATTTCACAAACCACTCCCTTTTTTATCGCTCACTACTCATATCTAAGCCCACATCAGCATCATATTTATTTCATCAGTTTGTTTTGGCAATTTTAATCCCAACAAAGCATTGGCAGTTTACTTAAATTATAAATGGTTTTCGCCATATTTCAGTTTGGTTAAAAAAGCCACAACAAAGTGGGTGGCAGTCGACGAAATTCAGAGGACGAGAAGCTTATCGTTTGCTGCCGGCTTTGCTGCGGTTTTTACCAGTTTCCGTTCTCGCGTGGCTTATCGATTAAATTCATATCATTGACACGTCATAAAGAAAAAAGTATACAGTGGGTGTGGGGCTGGAGAGATAAACTAAAAATAAAAATAAATAAAATGGCAGCGAGCAGAGGGACATTGTATGGCCCGGAGTGTGTGTGTCTGGATTTTGTGGTCGGAAAACCTTTTAGGACAGGCCCACCGACTAAGTGAATTAGCCCAAAGCGACAGCGATATAGGTGAGCGAAGAAAAAAATGAAAACGGCGAAAAAATAACATTAATAAATAGAATTTTTTGTTATAACAAACGGTGAACAAGACAGGCTCCTAAAAAAAATGGTAACTTTGCTGCCAACCCTTTTTTTTTGTCAATATGCAAATGGCTACAAAAGGCAGAACAAAAAGGTGAGGACAAGAGCCGAAAGTGAGCAAAAGTCGCGCAAATTAAAGGCGAAAATGATGATAATGGAAGCAGTCGCCTCGTTGTCACCCCAACACCGACATACTCCCTTCCTGAAAACAGTCACGTTAAACGGAAATGGCAATGTCTAGACTGTGGACTTTTTGGACTCCAGTCCTCCAGTTCTCCAGTCCGTTGCAGTTTTTGGGGCGGCGGGTAAGTAACCGCAGAGCATTTGCAATGGCACAAAAGGTTTCAGTTTCGGTTAGCTATTTTTTTTGGGCCCTCCTTTTTTACCTCTTCCTCCGCCGCAAACAAATTTCTGTGTGGTAAGCCCAAAAAGAAAAATTATACAACAAAGGAAGAGGACAAGGAGAAAAGCCCATAGCGCAGTTTTCTGTTGTGCCCGTTTGGATCTCCAGTTTGGGTTCCCCAGAATCAGACTCAGATACAGCCCCGTCATATGACAAACGCCAGTAACGATTCTTAGGTACGTGCCGGAGCCTAAAAAAGCAGAGTCCGCTGCAATGTTTTCAAATTCAAATGCTGCTGTTGCAGATTTTTGTCTGACCAGAAAAAATGAAAGGCTTTTTGTCTTTTTCGCGGGCAGATAAATTAGACTGAGAACGATTGCACTATAACTTGAAATAAAGGATAACTTTAAAGGTTCTGTGTCCCCTTCAAAACAGATACTGTAGAAATATCACTCATACGCCAGGTTGCACCTGGCATACTTATGTTATTTATGCCCCAACTTGAAGCCTTTAAATATTCCTCATGTAATTTCCTTTTTTTTCACTACCCTATGCTAATAGACATCAACAACAGATAAATGCTTATTTTTTCAGTTTGATTTCCTTGCCAAAGAAATGAAAATATTAGCAAGAAAATAGCAATTTCCGTTTTATCTGGATGGGAGACAATGTGAGCGGAGGTGGAAAATGGGTGGCCGTTTCTGTCTAAGCTGATGGTAAACATTTCTCAAGGCCTTTCACACACACACACACCCACACTCTTTTGCACCATTTGAGACAAAAAAGGCCAATGAAACTCACCGACTTTCGTTCGTTCTTACTGCGTTTCGCATTTTATAAGCTGCACATTTCTCTTCATCTACGACCCAAACCCCCCTCGCAATTCCCTCTGCACGCCCTTTGGCTGGCAACATTTGTTACGTTCCTCCTGCTTGTCTGCGTGTTATATTTTCCCATTTCTTGGCCCACGTTTTGCCTCCTCGCAATTGCAGTTGTCAGTCTCCGGTCTCCTCCGGTGAGGGCTGTAGTTCCTGTACTCGGTGCTCCTCGCCATCCTGGTGGATATGCATATGACAGGTTACCGCACTGCATAGGGAAAAAAACCCAAAATGTTAGGTTATATAAAATGAATCTTTGCGTTTTTAAAAATTTAAAATAGTAAAACAACTATAGCTGCTTTGCTTCCTTTTATAAGTAGAGGTTTCCCCCTCTAATTTATTTTAATATATTTGTTTATATCGCATAATAATTTTAAACTT
Organism: Drosophila rhopaloa; assembly: GCF_018152115.1. NCBI lineage: Eukaryota > Metazoa > Arthropoda > Insecta > Diptera > Drosophilidae > Drosophila > Drosophila rhopaloa. The sequence continues at coordinate 1,961,174 of NW_025335047.1, forward strand.
TATATCAGTCAGTTAAACTTTTAAATATAAAAGGCGATTTATAAAGGATTTTTAATTTATTTTGTTAACACTCTTTGAAAAACTTAAAATTAGAAACTATGTTTTTTTAGGTGTAAAGAAAAATAAAAGCCCCCCTTTCAACGTGGACATCCACGTCATCGTCTTCCCACTTGTGCTACCTCTTTTGATCCTGTTCCGTGTTTTTCCTGCTACTTTCTCCCTAGTTCCCAGTGCAGCTTCTCGTCCAGCCTTCTGTTTCCTGCTTCATCATCGTCCGCGTCTGTTGTCCTTGTCAGAGTTGTCTACTCAACGACTCATAATTTCACTTGAGCATCATAAATGCCAACAGTCGGCAGTTTCTGTCTCTAGATCCCTGAACCCCGCTTTTCCCGATTTCCCCCACATCCCGCTTGTATTGGATCACAACAAACATTTGCCTAAACACCAGGGCAAACGCAAACAGGGAAACGAGATGCACGTGCATGGGTGTGTATGCCAACGATACGGCAAACATTGAAGAGATCCAATTGCAATTGCATTTTCTTTGCCCTGTTTTCTTTGGCTCTGCTTTTCCTGCTGCTGCTGCCGTCGCCTGAGTAAACAGTCCGAAATCCCGTGTGGATTTTGGCCCAATCTTCCTACCATGTTCTTTATTTTTCCTCGTTCTAAGATTTGCCATCTGATTCCCCTGGATTTATCTTTGCTAGCAATTTATCAAAACTTCCAGGTGCTTGTTAGTACAAGAATTTGAAGTATGGTATTTGATTAAAAAAGTTAACTGGCCAAACTATTGATTTAATAGTGGTATTTAGTTTTTTATAACAGTAGTAAAAAGAAAGTTATTATACTTTTTTAAATATTTAAAATAAAGTATAGTTCTGTTGATGTTTCTTAACACCAAGATTTTGGTTTTTAATTAAAGAATCAAATCTTTTGACAGTGATTGTGGGGTGTACCCATATCCTGGCTAACCCAAGACAGGATTTGCCCAGTTAATCCTTCACTATAGGGTATCGCAGCGAACTTGGGCAACAGCAATCTAGCTGAAACGAGGCTCCCGGCTGTTTGGCGGCAATCTCAGCCACTGCCATTGGGCAAAAAAAAGGGTAAATGGGGTTCAGGACTTCGTTACCTGCCCTTCTTTTTGGGGAATGGGAAGGACACCCTGTTGCCCGCCGCCTGACTGTTTGTCTAGCGTTATTTCGCTCACACATGCAGGACAAATGTGAACCATTTTGTTGGCCGTGCTTCATGTGCTTCATGTCCTTCATCTCCTTTCCATCGCTCCATTCCTGTCTGCTTTTTCGTTGGTCTTCTTCATCTTTTTTGCCCGCTCCCCTCGCTTTGCGTTTTGTTCGCTGTTATTACTTACTCGCGCATCGTTAAAGTGACTTCCGGCAATGTTTTTCCCCAACCTTACACACACACACACACGCAGGAGAGCCTGTGTGTTATGGTAATAGCACTTGTGAGTGTGTGCATGTTTCTGCCTTCTCCTGGAGCGTAGCATACATTATGGGGCTTGCTTCACTGTCTGCTGCCTGCTAAATTATGCAGAGCTTTTGCCTTTTTGGCCCGGACTGCTAGAAAAGGTGACGAAATATTACAATTTAACCTTACCATCTCAGTTTTTGAGGGGTGGTATGTGTGTGCGAGCAAATTTCCGCTAACAAAATGATAGACCATGCTGGAAAGTGAAATATGAGATTTCGCTGGCTCGACTTAAATTTTTAAAGTCGCCCCCGTTCGGTTGGAGATACGAACTACAGTACAATAAATAACGCAAATTGATTGCGAGCCAGAAATTAATTGTCAATAACATTTATTTATACGGCGCGATGGGTTTGTTTTCAACTCACGCCATTTATTGCTGCTTTCGGGTGAACAAATAGTGTGCCAGAAGAGAGATAAAATTCCACGAAAATACAGAGTGTGAGGAATTTTATTTTTGTTTTAAAAAAAATATGTATGTTATAGGCCCTCTTATTGTCCTCACTTTAAATGGTTTACTAATGTGGAAATCAGATAGTCAGTTAATATATATTATTTCTTTTGATAACTAAGTGTACTTAAAAGTTGTATGTTGCATGTATGAAATCTTATAAAACAAAGGGGTTGTAAACTATTTAAGATTTTGCCAATGAAATTGATTTAATCACTGCTTCTTAAATAAACCTTAAATATGCAGATGTTTTTAGACTGCAGTTCAGAATTTTTGGAAAAAAAAACCTTTGCGACTTTGGGGAGAAACAATAACCGAAAACAATTAAAACTACGAGGGCGGCAGACCAATGGCGAGACAAATGCAAAGGCGTGGCAGCAAAAAGTTTGCCAAACAGAGGAGGGAAAGAGAAAGAAAAAGTGTGAAAGAGAGAAAGAAAAGAGGAATCTGAGTGAAAGAGTGAAAGAGAAGAGGAATCCGAGTGGGAGTCGCGGTAACAACTGCAAGTGACTTCCTTGCTTCTGCAGCAGCATAAAAAAGTTCAAAAAATTCGTGTGACAAATAAGCAAAAGTTGCAATCTGAAGGGAGTGAGAGAGATGGGGAGTTGCCGAGGGAAAGAGATGCAGATAGCTGGCTGGCGGACACTTTGCACTGCAATTTGCACTTCATTGCCAGCAGCGGCAGCCGCGGGAGCGTTGAAGCGTTTTGGTCTCCTTCACAAAGCACTTTGTAAATTTTTTAAGTGCCATGCAAAAAAAAATGAGAAAAACCGGGAAAAGTTCTCCCTTTCCAGAGTAGGCGAACCTTTTTTTTTCGTGCTCTCTTTTTGAGCGAAAAGTGTCGTCTGCGGAAATTGCTTTGTTGTAAAGCGTAAAAAGCGATAGAAAAGGCGGCCATAAAGAAAGAAGGCAGGGAGAATTGTACTGAGAACTGAAAACTGTCAAAGAACTGAAGATGAAACCTTCGCACCCCTAATGCAGCCCGGCTTTTCCCATTTTCCAGCATTTTAATTAGGTAGCGAATTCCTCGAAGTGAATCAAAAATGTCGCTTTTAGAGCAAGGCTTTCAGCGTTGAATTTGCCAATTAAAATTGCTCGTTATTTCAAATTACAATTTGCATGTTCTTTCGAAAGTTGTGCAACAACCGCATAATTTAATTTCCACAAACAATGAAACCACAACATGTCCACTTGCAGCTCAGCGAAAAAGCATTTCGTTCGCAGGAGAGAAACCAAAATTACAACACCATTTTTTGCGGATTTAAAAAAGCGCTGGAAAACCGCATGAAAACATGTCACCAAAGGGCAGCAGCGGCGGAAAAGCTGCCATTTCCACAATTCCACCTCCACTTTTTTTCGGAATGCTGCGCTCCTGAATTTATTGTTGTTCTTTTGGCATTTATGGCCAAATCGCATTCGCCAAATTGATATTCTAAACGCGTAAAAATTTATATATATTTTCGCCATATATGTGCATTTATATATATTTCGCAGTGAAGTTGGTTTTCATATTTTTCCCCCCTTTTTTTTGGCTCATGGAAATGGGGCACTGAAATGTTTGGCGGGCATTAAAAATAAATGTTGCATACTTTGCGGTGCCCGTCGCATATATCGCATAACATCAAAAATGGCTCGACTTGGGTTTTTATGGCCTAAAATTTGTAGGCGCGTGTGTGTGTGTGTGCGGTGTGCGGGCTAAATGGGCTGTCGACCACGCCCACTTGTTACCCTGATTGCAACTGCCAGTATATGGCCAAAAAGAAGATTTTAAGTGCGAATTTTGGGCGTGTTTTGAGATTCAAGCCGAAGGCAATTGGCAAGGATTTTTAATGTTCTCATGCGGGTGATACTGATATCTTAATGGGAATCTGCAGCATTATAAACGGGAAGCCATTAAGATGAACTTGAATATAATTTGGTGCCTTTTGTATTGAAACCTATATCAAGACAAGTAATTAAGTTACAAGAAAAATAGATTACCAAAATAAAGAAATGTTAAATAAAAACACATAGTTACTTGAAAAATCGTCATACACCCTAAACTGAATTTAGTAATTTGTAACCAATTATATAAAATAAAATGTTTTGTTATCAAAACACCACGAAAAACAAAAGGATTGTCGAAATAACATGTGTTACTGAAATAAAACCTTTACAATTAAAACTGGAACAACAAACCAATTTAGCTTTTGTTTGGCCTGCAGTTTCAGCAATTTTTATACAATCAAATAATAAAATGTGCGCACTAACTAATACGTTGTCATGTTTTCATAAGCGAAAATAGAAAACAAACTATTCTCAAGAGCACAAACCAGTCCAATTTGTTGATTATTAATCCCACCAAAAATATGGTAAAAATTCCCTCTTTTTGTAGCGGGATTTATTTTGATGCTCAATTTGCTAATTTGTTGTACGCTAAAATGCATTTTGTCTGCTACGGCAAATCTGCTTGCGTATATCAAATGAAGGCTAAAAGCGTTTTAATTGGACAGAAATGGGCTCAACTATGCCATGAGAAAAAGTCCACCATCAACTGACACAGGCCAACAACTGACCAGAAAGATTTCAATAAATCTGCAACTGAAGACGGCAGGCGGCAACAAAAATTGTTTTATAAATAGGGCCAGCGCCGAAATCGTTGGCCAACAGCTGCTTGCCACTGCGACAGTTTTCCCCCCTCGCTTCCCTTGGACGGCCTCCGCAAAATTATGACATTCTTGTTTGCACAAATTGCAATTTTATTTCGCCACGCTCTAGCAAAAGTGTTGACAGATTTTCAATTATCCTAGCCCCGGGTGCGGCGACCTCCATCCATTTCCATCATCCTGCGCTGATGACTCACTGCCCAAAGTCTGGCCATCAGCATCATCGTCACACTCAATTTGATTCCTATTCTCGAGTCCGAGACAAATTGTGAGCATACTCTGCTTAAGAAAGTACTTGTAATTCCATAACAATAAACACTTAAAATCGCATTAAGTATACCACAATCTACAGTCCATTGATACCCTAGAGATAAAAAGTTGCATGTAATAACTTTTTGGGGCATTTTATTTGTATTTCAACACAAAACTATTGACTGTGAGTAAACCTTTGTAATAAAATTAAACTTTTTACTGATAGAAGTTTGTGATTTTATGTTTACTTTACCAAATATCCGATTGCACGGTATTAGCAACTTCCCAAACACAGTTATCCTTTCCGTGCTTAAACTTGTATGGCCATGAAGCCTAAGAGTCGACTTAAAATGCAACATCAATCAAATTTGGCTTTCAAGTCGCGTACGCGGCAATTTGTTTGTATAGAAAATGTTGAGACTTTTCTCCCATTCCGCCGCCGTCTTGCCATTTGTTGTATAACTTTTAATGTATTTTGGGCACGTCTAACCGCACTCTCAAAAAGTGGGAGGGGGACTGAGGAGGCTGGGCCATGGATATGCCCATTGATATCAGCAAAAGGCGTCGACATCCTCGTCATCATCGTCATCAGCGTCGATATCAACACAACACCCTTTTTCTGAGGGGGTGTGGTTATGCTGTGGCTGCCTGCTCTCGCTCCTATTACTTGTAATAATATTTTAGCAATTTTATTTGTTGTCATGTCACATATGCCAAAGCCATGACAGGGTGAGTCCTTCGTCCTGTGGCCCTTTTGCCCTTTAAAGCCGAAACAAATTTGCATTTTTATGCCAGGACATGCCTAGAACAAGGCTCCTTTCGCCTTTCGCTTGGCAGCTGTCGAAGGGAAATTGATTTGATGCAAATTAATGACAGCTTCTTGTCAATTTCATCAAGTTGAGATGAAGCCGCCAAGAAACGAATTTAACGTACTCTTTATGGGCAATTGTTCATTCTTTTCGGTTTGGAAAAAACACTTGTTTTTGTGTTTTAAATAATAAGTGATTGTAATTGAATTCATAAAGTAATAATAATAATATTTAATTAAAAGGAATAATGTTGAAAGTTATTATTAAAGAAAAAAAGATAGTAATTCTAAAATAAATTAGCTATTTGAATTTTATTAAAATTCAAATGTTTATTTCTTATTTAGTTAAAAGAGAACACAAACCTCTTTTACGCTACCCAAAAGCGACATACCCTTGTTTTCCTTAGCCCATTCGCCTACTTTTGTTTGTCTTTTTATAGATTTATGCAAATTTTGTAATGGATTTTTAAGTAGGCCTTTAAATTAGGCGAAAGAAAGCAATTTATTTAAATGATTTTGACAAGGGACGGAGTGAGTTCCTGCTGCCTGTCGTCCTTGGCTGCTGTTCCTTCTATCTGCCCATTTATTGTTGCATGTAAAATTAATCAAAATTTAATTTGTCTTCTCATTGTAGGTAAGTCCTCCCAACAATCGATCTTGAACAACAAACCGCCAAGTTCCGGCGACCAGAAAAAAAAGGACGACAAAGTGAAGCCGCAGAAGAGTCCGCATAATTATTTTCCGATTCAATCAGGGTACTTTGGGCTTTAAGCTGCCAGGCAGCAGAATGAAAAGGACGAGTGGCCGTAGGAGCAGGCGTAGCTAAGCCATATTGAGCGGGATTAGGCGCTAACTGCTAAAATGTGATTACATTCTAGAGCCACAAAATGTCCGCCATAAATTAATCAACAGAGGGAAAAATCCCCAAAGAAAATGAGGACCGCGTTTTCCGGCATTCACTTTCGCCCCCGAAAATGTTTGTCCGCTAAAATGTGAACTCATTCAAGTGTTTTCGAAAACATTTTCTGGAGAAAAGCAAAAACGGGAACAGGATGAAAATCTCATCAAGCTTGCGCGTAAAATTCGTTCGCTTCCTCTGCGCCATTTTTTGAGCTTCAAATGGCATTTAATTCACTTTCAACGCTTTTGGACTTGAGCCTGCCACCTGACCGTTGTCCTTCTCCCCCTCCCCCTGTTTTCTCCCCCATCTCAACCGCCGGCTCGTCCTGTGCGTAATTCTTATTATTTACTTTATTAATTTAAGTGTTTTGGCCCCAAGGCTTGGCCAGGTCCTTCGCTACGCTCTTCCTGTTTCTCCCTGCCTTTCGTCCTTCTGCTTCTCCTTGTTATGAGGCCCGTAAATAATTTTTTCGGGACAGAGCTGCTCATCATTTTATTCTATTAAAGCCAAATATTTACACAGGCAGAACTTCCACCGCCACAAGCAAATGACCAACAGGAAAAATAGCTAAAGGTAGAACCAAAGTAGGAGGGGATGCACTGAAAACAAAGTCTTTCAAAGTAGTTATAGCAGAAGTTTAAAATACAGGAATGGGAAATAGTTTAAAAAACTATATATAGAATAGCAAAATATTATATCAGTGTTATAGGCTACTTTTATGGTGATAATTTTCTATACAAAATCCATTTTTAAAATGCCCATCTAAGATCGTTTTTTCTTCAGTGCCAAGAATATTCAGTGCGTTGTTTCCGTTTTAGCTGGGTGCGTTTGAGAGCCGGATGACAATGGCCGCACACAGGACACAGGACTCTTGTGTGCAGGACACTCCCTGGGGTTTATTAGAAGTAATGACATGCAGCTTGTTAGCCGCAGTGGTTGGGTGGGCGAAGCGAATGTCGGACATAGTTATTAACAGGAATATTGCTGCCCGAGGCCGAGTCCGCCACATGCCACATCTCCAGCGACTGCAGGTGAAAATGGCTTCGGGCCGTTTCCCGAGTCTCTGGCAAATTAAACATAACTGCCGCCCATAAACCAAACCCAGTGGGAAAGTATTCCTAAGCTCGGTTACCAATTCTGGGTGGAAAATTCTGCTGGCAAAGCTTTTCGCTGGCAAACTGCAACTGAAATGCCTCACCTGACTAAAGTTTTCGTTTAGTTTTACTTTAAAAAGTTGAAATCTTTCTTGTTTATAGTTGAATTGAATGCATTTTAATTTTAACAATACACAGAAAATCCAAAGAATTTGAAACAAAATATTTGCAATATTTATTAAATTCTCTATTCATTGGATTTAAATAAGATTAATAATAACCTAGAAAACTTGCCATTGCCTTTTAAAGCCTTCGCTTTCACGAAAAAATGAAACAAAAAAAATGTTAAATTATTCATTAAAATGTTTCATATTCCCTCGTCCATCATGTTTATTTTAATTGCCATGAAAAGTTCTATTTACATTTGAACACCCCCTGGGAACTTACTACCCCTCGCCCCACATCAATCTGTCTCGCTTTTCATTTAATTATTTGGCTCTTTTGTTGTTACCGCCGCCGCTTTTCCGGGGGCGCAATGAACCAAATGGCAGTGAAAAAGGTGAGTGAAGAAATTGCTGCGGGTCCTTTGCAAATATATGCCATGTAGCCCTCTTAGTTGGGGGAAGCCCACATTAAACGCTTCTCACACAAGACGAGGGCAAACAAAAGGAAAAGCATTTTGTTTGTCAAATGTTTGTCATTTGTAAATGTCAAACGGCGGTCGAGCATATTTTGCATACACTCGCATGCGAGTTGAACTCCTCCGACTCCATTTCCATCTGCCTGTGGACCATCCCCATCCACCAGATGTGAAGTCAGTTTGAAAATGTTCTTTCAAGTTTTTAGCCCGCATTTCTTGGCCGGCACAAAGCAGAACATTTCGGGTTCTAAGTTGGGGAATCATGGGTTAAAATGGTGAGTGGATGCCAGCAGTCTTGCAGAATCTCCCTCCAAATTATGAGACATATTTTTCGTGGGTTTGTTGTTTCTCATTCCGCATAGAAATCTGACATTTAAATATTTACTTGCGTCAACTTGTGACATTTTACTCATTATACCAGGAGTCTGGTATTGGGGTTTAGGGTTGGGGGCTCTGGGGTTTCTCAGTTCCTCGGTTTTCCGGGGCATTTGCCGCTTAAATTCCAACGTCTGGGGAAAAACTTTTGTCATGCTCTCCTCGTGCATTTTCATATTCATAAGCTTTGGCATAATTTTGACAGTTTTACTTCGTGGTGGAATGTTTAGATTTATTTCTGCACTTTAGCTAGCTGGAAGATGTTCAAGTTGATTGGAGTTTCCGCTCAAGGGCGCGAGGGAAATGAGGAAATGTGTGTGGTGGGGCTGGGAAAATGAGGAAAAGTGGTTGGATGATTGTTGTGGGCTCATTCATTTATCAATGCTTCCGGTGGATCATTGTTCTCGCTCGTCTTCAGATTCGCCTTGACTGAATGCTGTCTATCTCCCTGCTTTCTCCCCCTTCCTTTCATACCCCCCCCCTCTTTCTGCCACCCCCCGCCACTTCCGGCCCCGCCCCGCTTCCCGTCTGTTGTCATTGGCCTTGGGGGCAGGTATAAATGCTGTTGTAAATGTATTTTTAAATGTAATAAGATTATTAAGCAATTAGTATAACTTTTTGAATACCTCCAAGATGGGGACGAGGGTAAAAGTTGAGTGGAAAATGAGGGAAATCTAGGGGGCGGGTTTTCATTTGCCTGCGGGCAGGCTTTTAACTGCCTGTATTTAATTGCTAATTTATTTTCTCGGTGCTTCCGTAATTATGTGTTTTGTTTGAGGGATTTTGAAAATGAGGTTTTCCACAGACAAGTTTTGTTGGGAGTACTCAATGACAAGAAGGTAAAAGGGGAAGGGCAAATGAAAATAATATATCGATTTAAAAATACTAAAGAGGGAACTGATATAAAAAGTTTTATAAAACCAATCGACATATAATATTTATTAAATAAATACTGATATCACACAAGCTAATGATATTGGATGTGAGTAAGTTATTCATATTTAAAATGTGATTAAGGCATTTTACCATTTACTCCTACTCTGGTTAAGCCAACAGTATTTTTGATACCATGTTTGGCAGAACAAAGTCTTAATTAATGAAAAACAGAAGCGAAATGTAAACCGAAAAACCAAATTCACCTTTCTGTGTATGGGCAACATGAAACATTGAGGGTAAAAAATATTATTTTGCATAATAGCCGAGCTCGAGAGGAAGGAAGTCGATGAGTGAGCAGCCTTTTCATTAATGCCCTGGCACGAACTTGACTTCCTTTACCCGCTTTTCCTCTATTTTCTAGTTATTTTCCCCCGTTTTTGCTTCAACTCCCACTATATATTCATCTTTTGTTACAATTTTAGCCTACGTGCCTCTCACAAAAAGTGCTTAAGGGCTCAACAAACACAAAAAGTCAAGACATTTACACTGCACTTCAGCAAAAGGGGGAGCGGTCCTCTAGGGCTCTACATATTTCTCACTCGTTCTAACTTTGTATTGGCCTCTCTTTCCGTGTGTGTGGCTGGCAGGGCAAATGAACCTTAAAAACAAATCATTATTAAAGGCTCCACATAGAAGCTGCACCCTGACTGCTTCATATTTCTAATTATGTAAAAACTTTAGCATGTTGCACTCGCCGAGGAAATACCTCAGTCTTCCTTCTGGGCTTTTCACCCATTTTCCTCAGGCAAATTGTAGTTAAACATAACGATTCCATGAGCCGGAAAGTGAAATGCATAGCATGCAAAGGGCGGGAAAATCATAGTGTTTTTGGGACTGCGTCTGCGGCTCTGTTGATTTACCAACGGCAATTTTGTGCATTTTCCAGTGCGTCTGTGTTTGTGAGTGGAAAACCCTCCGTGTGTGTTTTTGTTTGTGTTTGTGTTTGTCTAACTTGTTGCAGCAGTCGAGGCGCCAGTTGGCAAGAAGTAAAACAAAAGACCCAACTTCAGCAATGTGAATAACTTGCAGTGCATACCTGTCTAACTTCAGATGCTTGCACCCAATTTTCCTTTCCACCGCTTTTCCTCGGCCCCAGCCACTCGAGGAGCTTTTCAAATTGTTTTTGATTGAAATTTAAACAAAAATGTGTTGCCTGCACTTGTCAACAACAACAAAAAGGGGAAAGAGGAACAACTGCAAAATAACAACCACTAAACGCCTTTAAACATTTGAAATTGAAATGAAAATAAATTCTAATCGAAAACTTTATTCACTTATAAATCAGGGAAAAAACACATTTGTTGGAATCTATCTATCTAACCAAAAGACTTTTAATAAATACTTATTAATAATTTAATTATACATTATTTTTTAAGTTTAAGTAATTTATTAAGCTTTTTTCTTTTTTGATTTTAAGGAAGTACGCCGAATATTATAGAGTATTTCCGTGTACTTTTGCTGCCTAGTTGTAGTTGCTGCGGGTTATAAAAGAGTAAACGACGCACCTTTGTTGTGTCATGTTTACGTTGCATGTTCCTTTGTATGTGTGTGTGTGTGAGTACGCGTCTGTGTTTGTGTAATGTGTGTGTGCATGCTAGGGAAAAGCTTATAAAGTGCCAAGGCAAAGTTTCCGTACCGCCCCAAAAGCAAAGGCAAGGAAAATAAAGAAACACGAGCAATGTTTCGCATCTCATTCTTAGTACCCCCTTCACCCTTATGGCGGTTGAACATGAAAGCGAAATTCCTTTTATTAGACTTTATTGTTGTTGTTCTTCTGGCGTTGCTGTTTAGCATCTGCTGCTTTCAATGAAATTGTTTATCAAGTAGAACTTGGTGAAATTATGTAAAATATGTTTTTGCGGTTCGTCTTTTCTTCGAAGTCAAAAATTGTTCTGCATAACAAATGGAACACGAACGAAAAATGTGTAATTTTCTACTTGAGTTACTAAACATTTATGTTATGCCAATCTCCCCTCTCTTTCGACCTGGTTTAACCCCATCTCTACTCTGTTTCATCACGCAGGACAATGCACTGTTGGCTTAATCCCTGGTAACTATTACAAAATCTGCAGCAAATCTCTGCCCTGGAATCACTTGGCTGACCAGGAGCTTCCTTCCGGCGAAAGCGCATTACGGAATCAGCCGGTGGTCACTATACCCCTCTGGTATTTCGCCCGCCGCCGCCTCTGGTAAAGCGCTTACAGTTGCAAAGCTCATCATCAGCGTCAGTGGCAGGACATCAGTATCCGTAGCATTGTGGCTCCATTTCATGCTGCGGTTTAAGTCCCGACCCCCTGGTCTACTATTATGATTAGATCGGATTTGTGACCTCCAGCCACTCCTCAGCGGGCAGAACTGTGCAAAATTAGGGAAACCTATTTCACAAAATTATAACATAAATTAAGGTAAACTTGTTTGGGAATGTTAAAATTTTAAAAACAAATCAGGACGACAACTTGCTAAATATTTTATTCTACTTATTTATATGAAAACCTAATTGATAGGCAATACAATGTATTCCTATATTCAGGAATAGCAAACATCATAAAATTATACGAATCTGAGATATATTTTAAAGCTTTAGCAAAGTAGGAGTTTAAAATTTAATACATTTTTATAAAAAAATGTATATGCATTTAACTTTATCAAATGTGAAAACGGTATCGGAATAAAATTTCCACGGAATTTTCTTTTCGTCCCTCTTCAAAAGCTCTACAAGTATCACGTTCCCTGCCCAAGCCAAACACTTAATTCAATTGAGATTTCCCGAAAACATTCGCACCATTCCATTCAATTTGCTGGCCATTGTTCCAGGGGAAATGTTAAATACTTTCGCTGCCAAATGAACAAGTTGGGCCATTGAAATCAAATGAGTCATGCGAGTTTTCAACCGCACTCAAAGAGTGGGGGAACGCGGGGGGAACAACGATGCAGCAAACAATTTTCCGTGGGCGGGGCAGTTGAAACAATAAATAAATGTGAAATCGACCCTGACAAAGGCAGCGGGAGTCGGAGCACAATGGAGCTACTGAACTTCTGGTTTCTGGTCAACTGGGCAGACCCATCTCCTCGTGGCCCGCTCTCTATTTGTTTCTCTTTTTCAATCCAGCTCACTTACAGACTATTCATAACACAGGCCATCGCTGAAGGTCGCCCCGAGAATCCACATCATCATCATCATCATCATTGTCTGTGGCCGACTCTCTATTCCCGTCTCTTTCACTGCCACTCTATCTGTCTCTTTCGCGCCGCCTTGCGTCCTTTTCTGCCGGACTTTGGCAGCCGTTTTGCATTGTTTTTGGCCATTCGTTTGGGTTTGGCGTCATTCGCATTTGCCATTGTTACTCTACTCCGCTTACTCTCATACAGAAATCCATTCTCCGTCTCTATTTCTCTGCCTACACCCCTATCTTTCTTTCTCTCGTTTTGTTTGTTCAGCCATTGAGTTGATGATTTCCGTATGCATAGCCCATTTTATGCACAACTTCCGGAAATTTTCATTGCGGTCCTGCAAACGGATGTTCAGAAAAGAAGCAGAATGGGAGATGCAGAGAAATATTTAGTTGTTCTAAACATGGATTATTGTATAACAAAAATAAAAAAGTATTTTTGCATTTAACTTTCATCAAAGAAAATTTAAAAAGACTTTATTTAAATGAATTTATTTTTCTTTCTACGCTTCATTATAAACATCTCTTTTGAGTAGAAATTTCAAATGTTGTTTATTATTGAACTTGAAAATTTGAAATAAAATATGTAACCCTCCAACTTTCGTTAAAAAATATTACCTACCTATGAACACTGTTTATTTGTGTTATTGTGAGAGGTATTCAGCGAAACCAATTCAATTTACTGCTGATATTTTAAATATTCATCAAATATGCACCGCACAGCAGGCAGAAGCAGAAACCGAAAATGAATTTATATTTTTGCAGCAGGACGAACGAAAATCCTGGCTGGCAAAAACTAAAAATTAATAATGTGCCAAAAAGTATGCTTCGGTTTCTGACATGCCCCGCCGCTCTGTGTGCCCCGCCGGATATGGAGATTATGTAACCGCATTTCCGGCTGCCGCTCGACCAAAATGGCGACTCAGAGAGCAGAAAGAGAAATGGGAACAGGAAGCGAAACAGGAACAAAGCAACAGCAGCCACACCTGACACTGACGTTTATGCTCAGTCAGGCGCCTAACTGTGTGCGCTGCCAACTGCCCGACCACCTCACCACCCACTGAAAAAACCACCTCCCACCACCCACTGCCACTCGCCGTCCCCCGGAAAACACCCTCCCCCTTTCCACACCCATGTGCGTACGCATTTGCAATTGCTTTGCGGTCGAATCGGTTTACACAAAATGCGCTTCTGTGGTTTTTGGCAGCAGTTCGAATGGTGAAAAGACCAAGAAGGTGGGTTTTCCCTTCTGGTTTTGATAGAGGTAGTTGGATTATGCGTGTACGAAAAAGAACATAAGTTGGATGGATGCTGAAATCGTGATATACTCAAATTTGGATTTGATCTTTCCTAAGGAAATAAATAACTAATTTACCATCAATAGCAAATCCAATATTTTGTTCTTACACAGAAGGAAAAGTAATAGTTTTGAAAATACATTGGATATAGACTATCAATAAAATGTATACCCAGGATTTAATCAAATATCTAGTTTGGATTTGATCTTTCCTAATGAAATAAAGAACTAATTTACCATTAGTATAACATATATTATATTGGAATAGTTAGCATATTTAATATTTGTTCTTACACAGAAGAAAAAGTAATAGGTTAGAAAATACATTGGATATAGACTATCAATAAAATGTATACCCAGTATTGTTTAAAATATGTAGTTGCTTAAATCTGAAATTGATTGCCTGTCATGGGAACTCTTATGGACGAGAAGATACTTCCTTCAATATTCCCTTATCATCCTCCCATTTGCCTAGCTTGTGTCTATTTTGGGGTGGACTTTTGCATGGCTTTCACCTTTCTTTAAGTCTCCAACTGGCTGGCGAAGATCTGTCTTTAGACGTAGACCTTATCCTGCTGCGCTGCGCATTGTCCTGTGAGCCATTGTTGCCGTTTCTTGCTCGTATTATTATCATCAAGCTGTCATGTTAAATGACATTTGCCATATTTCATATACATACACCATACAATATGAATAATATTGTATTGTGTAAAAAACAGCTATCCTGTTCTATGTGGGGTGGTGGGGAAGGGGGTGGTGGGGAAGGGGGTGGTGTATCCTGCTTCCTTTGACCATAGAAAATGAGCCATGTGAACTGTTGCGGCTGTTGCAGACCGACCAGCAACAATAAAAGCGGCTCAACTCCTTTTTACCATCTCTTTCCAACTCTACATTGTTGTTGGAAGCCATTGTATCCGGGTGAATCCTGAATCCTGTCTCCTTTTGTGGCATGTGACAGCCATCTCTCTTTCTCCGCTCCTGTGCCTCGCTATCTCCGGCTGCTTTTGATATTTATTTTCTATTTACATGCATTTCATCATTTTTCGTTTTGTCGCTTGTCGCCTGCCTGCTTAAAAGTTTAATTGTTCTGCTATTTAGTCTAGAGCTCTTGTCCTTATCTTGAGTCACTGAGTCATATCGGAAAGCTTCTCCTTTTCCATTCAGCTGTCAGGCTCAGAGAACTATTTAAATTCCCTAGGCCTTGCGTACAACTAGAGGTATGTACGTGTATATATGTATATAGGAAAACTCCCTGTTTTGTCATGGCAAAAAGCAATTAACTATGCTTGTGTCCCCCTAAGTTTCTCCCCCTCCGAGCATCTCTTATCGATTTGTAGGGAAACTATATTGAAATTTTTAAGCCGGATATTACTAAAATGCCCCAAACCGATTGATGCCCGGCCATAAAATAATTGCTGCATACTTTGCGGTCCCAGAAGCCCTGAGCCTTGCGCCCTAAAAAAAAAACATCAAAAGTTCCGCCATCCAACCTCCAGTAAACGCTTTCACTTTGCATACTTTCGGTTGCACGTAAAAGGCACAAAAACCGCCAAGACAAGGACGACGCCGAAGTTTTGGGGAGAACTGAAGATGGCGACGAAGATGAAGATGAAGATGAAGAAAATACCGCCACCACAGCAGCCTCATGCCAAATTAGTTTAAGAAATTGCCCGAAGGTGCCTGCCCTGCCATCTGTCTATTTGGCCGCCTTCCCGTTTCCCATGTTTTATGCACAAAGAGGAAGCGCGAGCATAAAATGAAATAAATTTCCAGCAACCATTTTCCTTGGAAAGGGGAGCATTTCTATACGAAGAATTGACAGCTCTCTGTTCTTGGTGTAAGAAGGAATGAGCTCCCCTCATCTACAGGATGTTTCTATATGACTAGCGGATTAGCCTTTCTTTGAAAATTCTTAAGCTTTGCCTAGAGTTTTGAGCCTACCAAAGAAGATCCCTTACTTAAACAAAAGAAAGTTTTATTTTGTTTTATAAGGAAACCAATATTAATTCGATCATATAATATTTTACAATCCATTCATCCCTTTTTTTTTCGTATTAAACATTTTTCAAGTTACCAACTCCTTAAAAATGTGAAACCATGTTGTTTAAACTTCTTATCCCCTGAGTTGTTGGTTTCCTCTGCTACCTCCAAGGAGACCTCCTTTTGCTTTTCTTTCTTACTTGGCTTAGCTGCCAAAGCAACAGCCGCCAAATGTAATTATCAAAAGTTTCCACTATTTTCCGACCTGGGGTGAGCCTGGTGGAAATGCGAAAGAAAAAGGCAAGGAAAAAAGCCGGCTAGGTAAGAAGACGGTGGCTTAAGGAGAAATGTCAGCCTCAGGCTTGTGGCTTGTTATTCTGTTTGTGTCTGCCAGACGCGAAAAAAAATATAAATAAAAATAAAAAGTAGAAAATTAAATTCGTTTCAACTGCAGACGTTGCTCAGTCTTTTTGCCCTCTTTCACATTTCATGATGCTACTGCTGCTGCTGTTTGCCATGGCAATTTGTTTCCTTTTTTGGAGATTTGCCACATGAAGTGGGCCGGAGGACTCTTGTTTGGCTATTTATTACAATTTAATGTCAATTCTTCGTTGAAGAATGGAGAGGGTAGGCCTTATTAATCTGTCATGCAAAATTACGACATGGAATTTCTTGATTGCCCTGAGTAATGCGTCAGAAAACGCTAAAACTCGACAAATTCGAATGAATTATTTCGGGAAATTGTGACAGGCAGTTGAATGATTAAAATTAAATTCCTCCTTAAGATTTTTTAAATTGAAAAATAAATCGTTTAATAAGAATAAGTCAAGTAAATTTTTCTTTCAAAAACAGTGCATGCTAGTCTTAATAAACAAACATTTTTAAATCTGTATGCGCCAAACGAAAAATAGTCAAATGTTTACAATTGTCTTGTCCTTGATAATGTTAACAAACGAATAACAGAATAACAAAATAATTGCCAACGGAGAATTGAAACCAAAGAAATCGACAAAATCCTCAATTGTTATAAAAATAAACCAGAGGGGAAAATACAAATAAAACTAAAATGCAAAACAAATGGAAAAAGGAAAATAAAATAAAGAATGAAAATGTAAACGAAGTTCGAAAAAAAACCAATGAAATTGTAATGAATATTTTGTGATATTTTACCAATGCAGCAGGCTGCCTGTCGTTGTTGCATTGTTAAATATTCATGTCAGGGAATATGGTATTTTATTTATACACACACAAACACAGGGATATGTACAGGATCTGGCAAATATATGCCACAGTACAAGCACAAACACATTCAATTCTGTGGGCGAACATATGTGAATCGAGTGGGGCTTTCACCATCTACATTTCCTTCATCTACATTTCTTTTTTCATCCATCGCTGTGCATATTTGAGCCAAAATCTTTCCACTCCTTTCACAATTTTCTTTGCAAGCGACTTTCTTGAGGTGTTTTCAAGGCTCGTTTGCCCGCCTGGGCATGATTTTTAAATATTTTATAACATTTCTTTTTGTAAGCGATGAAAATGAAAATGATGGTGCGTATCCCGCCCACTTTTCCTCCGCCTTCGATATTTCTGCTCCGACTTTTAAGCGTGGAAATTGGCGGGCTGAGGGCGGACTTAAGTGTTTGGACAGGTTGGCGTCAAAGTTAAATGATGCATGCCAAAGGCTTCTTGGGGAGACATTTATGAAATGTAATTCTACTGGAAGGGAGCGTGAACGAAGGAAGTGTGCTGAAAGATTTCCCTAAAAGCATTTCCTCAATGAAAATGTTAAAATTAAATAACCAAACATGAGGGTGTAATACGTGATGTGTGCTTTTTTATGAAAGTTATGGCGCTGAAATCAAACCTATTTTTCAAGCATTCGATGGGAGAGGGAAATTTTAAAGAAAAACTAAATTAGTTGAAATGTTAAGTCTCGAATTCAAACCTGCTTCTCTCAGTGCAGTTATCCTCCCCATATTGCAGAGGACAACAAACTCAAAATTCACTTAACGATTGGCAATTTGCGTATGCCATGCATCGACACTTGGCCTCTCAGTCTCAGTCTCATTTTTCGCCATGGCAACCGGCGAAGGGAGGCGGATATTTGGGGTGTTGCGAGGCAAGGTCCTCGGGATGGGGAAAATCCTGTTAGCAACCACTGTGAACACAACTCGAGGCAGCTTCCTGCCTGGTTCGGTTTTGGCTTGGTTGTTGTGTTATCGCTTATGTTGTCTCTTACGGTCTGTTGCATTTTGTACAAATTTGCGCCGCAGGTCCACAAATTTGTGCAACGAAGCGATTTCGTCCTCACTCGCTCTATCTCATTTTCCGTCCCTTGCTGGGAAAAACTTTTCTAATAATTTTCTTCCATGATTTCTTTTTTCTAATTTTCAAGTGTTGCTAGGCTTTCCTCTAATGTTATTTGAGTTTGATTCGGGTCCAAGTTCGAGTGGGCAAAAATAAATGCCCTTAATTTCGCTCGTCGGGGGAAAGTTTGTGCCCAGTTTTGGGATAAGCCATATGCTCAAAGGGAAATCAAGGAAAATCCTCAATAAAAATTACCAATATTTACTTTACAAAATGACAGACCCTCCGCCGACGACCGACCGCCTGTCCTGGCAAATCCCTTGTCAACTTTGCTACTTAATAAAATATGAGTGCCAAAGTGGAGGAGGACAGGACAAACACGAAATATCCAAGGACGTGCCACTAATGGCGGGCCCGAGCTCAAGTGCTCGGCGAAGGAACGCTTAGGGAGCGCCAGCCAGAAAAGGGATAAAGAAATAAATAGAAAATGCAAATAGAAGGCAATACATTTGCCAGACTCCTTGGAGATACGGGGGCCACTGCTGTTTGCCATGTCCTCTCGATGAGGTTGCCTTGTAAAAATGACATTTCCATCGTGTCCTCCCGGCCTTCTGCTACTCCTGGCTCTCAAGGACATCATGCGTCTCACATAAACTGTTGATTTTTATCGAGGTTCGTGACATGACCATGGCCAAAGCTTCCTGCCAGATACAGCTGCACTGGAAGTAAAACTGCTTCTACAGTTGAAAGTCGGCACGTTTTAGAGTTCCATTTAGGACAGAAATTTTAAAATATCATTATTTTCTAACTCGAGATATTTAACTACTATATTGTAGGTATATGAATGCATCTAAACCAGAATCAAACCAAAATATAATCTTCAAACTATGACTTCTTCATTGGCAAGGAATTAATCTGTTCATGTTTTGAGTCTTTCTAATTTTAAGTGAAGATAACATGGAATTGTTTTCCTCAGTACATTTATTCCTTCTCAGCTCGCAGGTGTGACTGTGCCGTTCTGCGACCTTTTCCTCTCTGGGGGAGTCCTTCCATCAGGGTTTCCTTTGACACATGTCAAACTCTGACCACTTGCAGACCCACAAGGTCGCCGGGAAGGGCCATTTTTTGTGTGGCTTGGCATTAGTGTCGAAATTATGGCTCTTATATGGTCTCCCCTGCTCGCAGTTGCCAATAGTTTTATGTTCTCCGTGCTGCGTGCTCCTTCCTTCTGCGAAAAGCAGTTTTCCACGCTTTGTGTGCGTGTGCAGTTTACGACTAAATACAATTTGAACGCCTTTCCTCTCCACCCGCGCCACCCCCTTTGGATCGTTGTGATGACTTTGTTGTTGGGTTATTATATGCTTGGCTAATGTTTATGTATGTTATCCCATGAGGCGAACTTACATATGGAATGGGTAAGAGTGGTGCTCCAGCAGCTGCTTGCAGCTGTTCTGAAAAAGGGGGATTTATGTAAGAGTTCCCCTTGCTAACGGGGAAATATATTTCACTTTGTTTAACAATTAAAAAGGAAAATGTGCAGGAATATCAAAGGAAGCTGGTGCAGTCTTGCTTGTAAATGCTTTTACCTTGATTGAGGGGAAAACACAATTATTATCCCGATTCGAAATTACATCGTACTTAAAATCGTTTTCAGGGTCTCTTGACGTATTACATTTATATTGTTCCCACATATATTTCATATCCAACCCAATTTAATTATTGATTTCCCTTTTTTGTCTTTGCAGGTAAGTGACGACGTGCTTTCGCTCGCTTTTAACCAGAATCAAGTAAGAGTTTTTCGTTTATTATGGTTTATTTTACGGGTGGAGGCTCTCAAATTACAATGCATCGAAACGCACACCTCAAATGCAGTAGTTGGCCCGTTTGCCAATGTCCGTTTGGGTGTCCTGGGTGGTTAGATTCATAAATCAATCAGATCAGAGCGCTGCGGAACAGAGTGTCCTGGGGAATCGACTGGGAATGGGCCTTATACGGCAGCACGGCGATTGACGGTACGAGATTTGCAGCATTTCCGGCGCATGACGCAAAGCAGTTAATTTGTCAAATGTCTGCACTTTATCACCCATATCTGTCCCGCTGTCTCCGGCGCAATCCCACTGCCAGGACCTCCGTGAAAACGCATTACGCACTCAGACATTTTCGGGCGCTTCGCACATACACTCGGTCGTATCTCTGCGAAATGTTGAGCCAAAGTGCAATCAGTGCAGTGGCGCATTTCCCACCGGAGCTCCGGACAGACGATGAAAATATCAGACCCTCCTGAACTGAGCCCCAAACCCGTAACCCTGCAACCAGATCTCTGCCATGTGGCAATCCTCTGCATTGTCGGTTGGACCTGGACCCCGGGGGGAAAACTCAGTCTGTTAGAAAAACTCAGCCTCTCACCCTCTCACCATCTCACCCTCCATCATCGCGCTGGCTGGCAAAGCAATTTAAAGTTGCATCCATAACATCACAAACAGCAAAGACAACAACATTGGCCTGGGGAAATTTCACTGGCTAATGTTATCCCCGGCTCCCCAGCAGCCTGTTCCCAAATGTCCTTTCGCAGTCAACAGGCCGTCAGAGTCAGACTTGGACCTGGGACCAGAATCAGCATGTATACACTCAGAAAAAACACTAAACCAAGCTTAGATAAGATAGAAACATTTCTAGTAATTCTAAATCTTTTGAAAAGCATATAACTTTAAAAACCAAGGACATTTAAGAATTTTAAAGTCACAACAAATGATCTCAGACCTACCATCTTTCTTTACTTTTTAAATGACAGCACTTTTTTCTGCCAGTGTTGGCTAAACCAGAGTCCGAGAATCGTTGACCGAATTCGTAATTAGAAAAGTGCTCGCTTGATAACTCACTTTTCGGTTTTCCGTATTGACCAGAGGGATGAACAAAGAGGTGTTCGCAGAGTGGAGCATCCTGACAGGACCTTTTCCACCCTCCCATGTGGCCATTTAATAGCTTTCGAAATCAGTCATTACGCAAGTGCAGGCGAGGGTGAAGAATACGCAACAAGGTGCAATTAAATTAACGCAAAAATTCTATTAGCCTGGTTACACTAATTGGCCTGCTAATTGACCTCGCTGGGGATCCCCCACTTGACTTCTTGCACTAAGATAAACTCCACTTCAAATGCAACATGCGACTTTGGCTGGCAACCAAAATACAAACTCAACGTAAATAAAAAATGTCATCAAAATGTCATTATGTGGGTGGCTGACAACATATGCCCCCGATTTTTTTTTTTTGTGGGCTCTGTGACAACAGTTTAAGGCATGGACTTCCAAATTTAAACGCAAATTCCCATTTCTCATTGTTGGCAGCAATAATAAAATAGCATTTGCCCCCCACACACCCCCAGAGTTATTATGCAAATGAATGGCTGGCAAGCCTAACCCATATAGAGTCTAAAAAATTACCATTTTATGCAACAGCCTGCACATAATTTGGCACCAGAAAAATAAAGGAAAATTAACCCTATAACAGAAAGAACAAAAAAGTAGTTTTGATTTTTTTTTTGTTTATTATTTAAAGCACATATAATGTTTTCTAAAATATTTTATTTTGAAGAGAATCTCAAATAACTATTTTAACAACACAGATTATATCTTGTTCATTTCGTTTAAAAGGAATCTAATGAATGTTAAAGTAAAAGAATGGCTAAAATTTAAGTCTATTACAAAATCGATGACTTGCAGTTTAATAATAATCTTTAGTTTCCTGATACACTATTTCATCTGTGAAAGGGTTAAATTAAAGCTCTGCCCGACGGTGGAAATCAACGTCAAAAAGGGTTTAGAAAGTGGGGTAAATGGGGCAGCTGGAACCACAACCCAGGCTTTTTGGCCCTTTGTGCCATGTTGTATGCATTTTTGGTCAGTGTGGTGGGCATTTTGTCAACGGAGGACAACACCAGCAGTAGCAGCAGCGACAATGATAGCCATGCAAAACATGGTCGGAGGTTGGCTGTTGGATGGACGGACTGCAGTACAGTAGGAGGTAGTGTTGGATGTTAGGCGGTGCCTGGTGCACGGCATGCCGTCACAACAACAACAGAAATTGTGGCATCCTCTAATGACAACCACACGTCATCAGCGATGTTCCCTTTTGCCTGCTTTTGCGCCACAACAACGTCATCGCTGTCATTGTTGTGATCGCCCATTTCCGACACGCCCACATGCAGAGGCCTGTACATATGTACATATACAAATCGCATTGTATACAGTTGCGGTCAGATTAATAACACTGCTAAGCTTAGTCTTTAGTGCAAAACAAAGAATCTCTCATTAAATTACATTTATTAGAAAGTTCACACTGCGTATGAGTAATAAAATATGCAATAAAACATGAACTTCTTCATTAAGCATCGTATATATTTGTTGCTAATACAAAATAATAACATAGATAAGCTTAGTTTTTGGAGTAAAACAGAGAATTCCTTCGTGAGTTACATTTATTAGAAAGTCCACATTGCGTATGAGTAATAAAATATGCAATAAAACTTAAACTTCTTCATAAACCATCGCATATATTTGTTGCTAATACAGAGTAATAACATTGCTAAGCTTAGTCATTGGTGAAAAACAAAGAATCTCTCATTGAATTGCATTTATTAGAAAGTCCACACTGCGTATGAGTAATAAAATATACAATAAAACTTGAACTGGTTTATAAACCATTAAATATGTTTTAGAATTTCTCGAGTGCAATAGCATACTGAACTCAATTGTAAGTGCTGGACATGTATCATTGGCATGCAAATTTTTTTGGCGACGGCAGCCGCAAAAGCGTCATCGCCATCATCATCAACATCAACAGGAGGAGCCAAGGACTCGATGTTTGGTGACTCATTTGCATTATCGCATCTAATCATTGTCGTCATCAACAACAATGCTGCTCGTTAGTCGTGTCCAGACGCAGACGAACTGGGTGTTTCTGGGAATGTCCCCATTCCCATTAAATTGCAACATTAAACTTTACATTTAGTTTTTTTTCGATTTGGAAAACTAAAAAAAAAAAAAATTTTGTTTGGGAATGTAAATTTGTTGCAGTGGCAAACGATGCGAATTGCAATTAAAATGCATTTGCAATTTGTTGCAAATGCAGCATTTGGCAGTTTCGAATTTAGAGTGCAATTCCCGTTGCAGTTGCAGTTGCACTCGCAATTTGTGTAATTTGTCACTGCATTTAATTTGCTACTCTATTGCATTGCACCAAGGGGCAAATGAGGGGTTGCAATAGAAAGCTAGACGGTTTTATTTTTGTTTTGCTACGGTCATTAATTCTAGCATACTTTTTTGGCCAGCAGACGGCTGAAAATATTCGAGGAAAACATTGGTTTTGGCAGTTTATTGGTTTTTTTTGCTTTACACAACCACAATCCAAATTGAATAAAAATAAATTTATTTTTACCTATTTACTTAAAATAAATGAAAAATAGATACAAAATTTGAACATAGGCTAGTTACAAGCTGTCATTTCCAAGGTGGAAATATTAAATTACTTTTATTTCTGAATTCATAAGGATGAGGTGTATTCACTTAGGGTCATTTACTTTTATTTATTTGCTTCATTTCTAAATTCTTTCACTTTAAGTAATACAAATAGAATTGCATCTGTGAAAAACTTAACTTAAATACAGCTCAAATTGCATTTGAAACACACATGAGTCGATTCCATCAAATCAAAGTTTGCTTAAGGTTTTTCTTTTTGCGTTGCCTAATTTGCATGCAGAAGCAATGGGAAAATATTTATGCACAATTAAATCAAGTTAAATAAGGAAATAAATTGTGCATACTCTCTGCCCATTTGGCTAGGCTATGGAAAAGAAATGCAAATGACATTAAAGCCGGGAGTGTCTGCGAGTGTGTGTGTGTGTGGATAATGGGTAACGCAGTAGTTGACCCACATTCGCCATCTCATTCTTCCCCTTCTCTGTCCCTCTCGTTTTTTCCCAGTCTGTGTGCCAGTTTTTAATTTTTCTTGACTTTCGTTGCTCTTGATTTGCGGCGAATTTTTCTGCGCGCCATTTTACTTGCCTCTCCCTTTTGTTTTTTGCCCTTTCTCTTACTTTATTTCTGGGGTTAATATGCATTAAGCATGTGTTCTCCTCTGTATATATATATGTGTGTGTGTACATATATGTCTTTATTCGCAAATTAAGTGGCATTATGTGCTCTTGCTCAGATTTTTCCGTTTCCGGTATTTAATGCTGGTCGCAGGTTCTCCTTTTCACAAAAATTCATGACAGGTTTCTCATGTAAGGTTTTTCTTCTGCATTTTTGTTCCAATTTTTTGTTGAGTTTAACGAGTTATTTGGATTGCACTCCTTTAACTTTCAAAATTTGGACTTGCTGTAATTTTTACTTTACGAGCCAATTTTGGTAATTTAAACTAAATCTGCATTAGAAGAAAACATACTTACTTATGATAAAACCAAATACGATTTATATAAGCTCCCTAGCCAAAAACATTATATAAGAAAGTGTGATGATGGAATCATGTTCAAATTGCCTTTGCACTCATTTAAAGCTAAATATTTTTCTCTGAATATAATTTTATCTTTTGGCATCATTTTGACCAGTTTTAAAATGTCTTTCTATTTATGTTTTCCATTTAGCATTCAAAATATAACCAAATTTATAGACCACCCACACATATCGATGAGGAATGGCATTTAGTATTATTCTGGCAGTTGGCCCGAAACTCCCAAAATGTAAATCATTTTCACCACACAGCAAACCCGCAGACCATCTCAAAAAGTTTATAAAGTTCATTAACAAAATGCACATTTTTGCCGCATCGAAAAGCGACTAATGCAATCAATTTCATGGCAACTAATTAAATATTTAATATGAATTTTGCCAAACAAGCGGAAAAAAGTGTTCGCTAATGTAAATGTAATTTGATTGTATTTACAAACACCGCCGCAACAACAATCTGTTGTAAATTAAACGTGGCGATTCGAGGGGCGGAGAATTGGTTTAGGGCGTGGCATACAGCAAGTGTTAATAAACCCGATAAAGGGCTCTTCTCTGGATTTTCTTTTTTTTTGTATTTGTTTGAAATGTCAATTTAAATGTGGAAAAAATATGTCAGCGATAAGCGAGACAATTTACATTTAGTGTCAAGATATGCATTCCTTTTTTATTTTATCAACATTAAAGGACAAAAAGAAAAGGTTTCAAACCTTAATGCACAAAAAAAGAATTTATTTTATTGTGTGCTTTGTACATATATTTATTGTAATATTTATATGTAAAGTAAAAGTAAACTTCAAAGGCATAGCCACAAAATATATATCATTTCTGCAATCTCATTTATTTTTTTACAATTGTTTTTTTTTTCCTTTGTCGTTGGCGTTTTCCACGCACAATTTTCTAGGCTATGAAGCGTGGAATAAGGAAAATCAAAGCACAACGTTCAGAAATAATAAGTTTAATTTACTCTCTCTCTTTTTTTTAATTTTCCGTGCTTACTTTTCAGTTTTTCTTAACACGAACTATCAGCGAACCGAAACGTTGAACAAATTATTTGCTCAAGTGTTGCAGTTTAACTTTCATTTGAAAGCAGGAAATGGGTTTTGTGAGATTTCATTTCATAGTGACTCATAAATAAAGGATTTTAATAATACTGAACCAAAAACACCAAGATATAATATACGTTAAATAGTTTGAGGCACATGTATGTGAGGCCCTTGCATATATTATGATAGAAATGGCAATCAAAACTTGTGTAACTGGCCAAAGTTTAATGGCCAACTATATATGTTTTGGCCTGGCCAGCAACAAATTGTGAAAATGCTTCGGCACTCAACTCCATATCTCTGTGCATATGCTGATAATAGTGTTAATTATGCGCCTGTCAATATGCCAAACGATTTTAGCCCGAAATGTGCTGGCCTCTGCCGTTTCTGATTTGGTTTTCGGTTCTGGGAATCAGTGTAAGCCCGACTAAATCTCAGTGAGCGAACCACCAGGCAAACTAATTGAAGTTTGCATTTAGCACAGTGACAAAACATTTGCACAAATCCGAAAACAATTCCGGCTCCCCTGAATAACCCCTTCCACCAGTTTACCCAGCTGTTGTGCCTCCGGGCAGGTCAGACTGGAATAGAATGAAACCCGACCAGACAGCTGGAGGACGGGCTTTCAGATTCAGGAATAGCAACACAATTTTCAATTTTAATTAAAGTTCAAACTTTGGCAATTATCTGGGGAATAGGGCGGGAACGTCCCGTGATCCCAAATTAAGCGCATCATAATTTGCATACGATTATTGTGGGGTTAGCAAGGGCGTTTGGCGATGGCATGACTGATAAATCAATTTGTCTCAGCTCAAGTTTTATTTGTAATCGAATGATTTGCGCTGGAATTAGTTTGCAAATTTGTGTGTATTTGATGGAAATCGGCTATGTAAAATTTGAACAGATTATAAATATTATTTAAGCTTTCATTATTATATAGATATTTATTTGAATATACCATCATAGATATTCTTTACTAAGTAAATATTATTTTTTACATTCGACTATCTTTCAATAAATTTAGCATATGATTCTCATATAAACCTTGCTTTTTCACTAATCTCCCTTTTAATTCGAGTTTTATTTTCTCTTTCTCTTTTTAGGTAAGTCTCGCTTATACCCTTCCCCTTGACACTATATCAAAAAATGTTGTAAGTACCCAGAGTTGCATTCAACCCATATAAAAATACCATTTCTTTTTTCGATTGATAAATGAAAAATTTAACAAGCTTTGCAGCTTGTGTGGGACAAATAAAAAATAAAAGGGCTGAAGCCAAAAATGCCGCAGATCCATAAAATGCCCGTTACAATCTGTTAGGCCCTGCGTTGCCCACTGGTAGGGTTGCCGACTGACAGGGTTGCCACCACAATTCATACCAAAGGACTTCTGAATCAACATGAAAATGCCATCATAGGCCAATGCATGGCATTTAATACGAAAGTAAAAATAAATACAACGAAAAAGAAACTACTTCGACCCGACAACATGCAACATTTCGAACCATTTTTCAAGTTCCCAAACGAGAGGAGAGCCGCAGTCCAATTGGATTGTGCAAACTCCATGTACATTGTGCACATTTCTATATGTGTAGATTTTTTTACAAATTAAACAGTAGTCGCAGTCCGATTTTAGTCGCTTTTCTTAGTTTTTTTGTTGCTCGGGTGCGTGTTGCGGTCTCATAAAAATTTCAGCCGAAAACTCCGTAGCTCTCCGATTTCTGTTATGGCAGCCATTTTGGATTAGCCACAATGGAGGGGGGTGTGTGAGTGTTTTAGGGGGGTGTGAGTGTGTGTGGCAATAAAAGGAAATCAAAGTTTATGACATTCACTGGGCATTCACACTTGTGTGGGTGTGGGACCGAAGTTGGAAGTGGCCAGTCCTTTAGCTTTATGGACGTCTGTGTATAGGAACCGTAATCACTTGGGGGATAAATGTTACTTAGGATCTTGAAAATGAAGGTTCAGAAACTGTATGGTTTTGAAGGTTTAAGAAATGGCAGCCGCGGTTTCTCAATAATAAATCATTTAGTTATTCAATTGTACAACATGCTACTATGCATAATTTCCATTCTGTAAACATTTTCCAAGTTTAAGTGTTTAAATTTTCCCTGTTCTTATCATTCTCCCTTATTAGCCAAGCAATCAAATCCAACAAATTGTTGACAAAATTCCAAAGAAGAAAATAAATAAAAACGCCTGGGGTCATTAAATCAAGCTCACGCACACCTAACTAAAACGCACCTCGCACAAAACCACCCAACTGCACAACCACCAAATCAAGGCAAATTACAATAACTAAATGCTTTTGCTTAGCTCAAAAAAAATCGGGGAAAGAAATATTTTATGTAGGTATAAACAGGAGTTGGTCTTGACGCTAAATAAATAAACTGTTAAAATATGCAACACACCGAGAGAAATAATGGAGGGTAGAACTACAAAAGAAAAATAAGTGCGAAGGAAATTTCCATAAATCACATTTTAGCGAAGGCAACTTTTCGCGTGACAAAATCAACTAATGTGGTTAATAAAAATAAAAGGTAAAAGGACAAAAAAAAGAAACAGAGACCGACCTACCTGCTGCCAACTGAGGCGCTAAGAACCGCCCGTGGAGTGGGCGTGGCAACGGACAAGAGGGGGCGTGAGAAAAGTTTATAGCAAAGTTAAACTGAAGTTAAGCAACAAACGATGGAAAAGCCTGAACTTGGGGGCAAGAAAATGCTGCCGGGGGTGCAAAGTACCCCATGCCAATGTAAATCACTTTCAGCGCAAACTTTTCCCACCAAACGTTTCTCGAAATTTATGCAAATGTTGTTGATGTTGCTACTGTTATGGCTCTTGTTGTTGTTCTTATTGTTGTTGCTGTTTTCTCACCCGCAGCAACGCCACCTGGCGTTGGCAATTGTCGTTGACATTTTCACCTGCTTTCCTTGGGTGTGATAAAAAAAAAGGGAAACAAACTTTCAGTCCTAAAAAAAAAACAGCGAATAGGAAACGAAATAAATTCTTAAATTGTTTTTAAATACATCCCAAAACTTGGAATAATGTGCTGTTTTGAAATAATAGGGTGCTAGCAAGGGTGCCAACGAGGATATATCAGCTCATTTCCCTTTGATTGACACTTTTCCGTACTTTTTATGGGCAGTAGTGTCATGTTGATTTATGTTTGATCATTAATAGTTTTGGTGGCAGTGGTTTTGTGGGCAGTTCGACTGGCAGCAGGGTGAAATACATAGAATTCCGTACCAGTAGTCTGTTTAGTTAGTAAACCTCTGAAATGTTTGTCAGATAGCGTGACAGAAAATCAATGAATATTGAAATGCGTTCATTTTTGGTTTTTATAAGCGGGGAACGAAATTATGGGAGTTGGTGTTGAGGTTGCCTGCGATGAGGAAATAAATGGGGCAAAAATAACCAATAATTCATTAGGTGTCTGTCACTGTATGAGCAAACACCTGCACTCTCAATAAACTGCGGGGATGGAAAAGGTCTACCATAAAGATATTTATGGGGAAAATCGATTGTCTATCATAGGGTCACTAAAGTTAATGAAAATAGTAGAAAGCTTGTACAAATTCAGCTCCAACTTTATAACAAAATAAAGTAAATGGGACTGAATTGTAGGTAAACAAGCTTTTCGAATGTGCAAATTCAATTTGCGTCTAAAGTTCCTTCTTCCATTTCAATTCCAAGCCTTATAAAAATGCCTTAAAGTCTTCGTAGACCAACACAAACTTTTATCTAATAGCATTTCATGCTTTAGTCACCCACCGTAGTTGTGTTTTTCTATTTTCTCGGAAAAGGACATGCAGGAGGTGAAAGAGCAAGAGACGGACAGGGACTCAGCCATTGTGCCACCACATATGGCAGCTTAATTTCATTTAGCTGTGACCTACCCCTCCTCCTCCTTCTCCTTGAAGCCATTCTCATGAATTTTTTCTCATGGTCTTCCTACGCTTTTCTAAATGCGAAATTCCCCGCCTATAAACGACAACACGCCCACAAAATGGCATTCAAAAGGGGGCGGTAGTAAAGGAAGGGGGCATTGCAACTGCCAGCTCACTCATTATGTCCTAGACAGGGCTGGAATCCTAAAGAGCGCCAGGGCACACATTAAAAATGTATGGTGTGGCAAGGCAAGTGCACCGAAAAAATAGAAAATATTTTTAAAGTATACAAAAATTCATTTTAAGGTTTATTTTTATCAATTGAAACAAATCAGTTAGGGACCTAAAGTTATTAAAAAGTCTATGGTTTATAATAAAAGTCGCTTTAATCAAAAACAAAAGATTCATTAAGATCAGCAGATTTAATCTGTTAAAATAAGTTTTGCTATAACTAAAAAGATGATTGCCAGAAAAAGTTATATATACAAATAGTGCAATTCCGTATTATCATCACTAAAAAAATATATATATATTATTTCATGCAATAATTAAATCAGTCATTACAAAATATAAAAGTTAATCAATACCATTAAGAGTATGTTTTAAAGTTACAAAAGCAATGTATGCAGGTCTGAATTAAAGCTGTTTTTTAAGGAATCTTGAACTTTTTGTTACTCTGTGTCTTAGATGTGAATGCTAGCAAAACGTTGCCTACTTTTGTGGCCGACGTCTAGTTCAAACACACGGAAAACGGGAGGGCCAAGAGGAGCTCCCCCCTTGTCCTGATCACAACGTGTGTGTGTTTGTCTTTTGTTTGCTTTTTGCCGTTGAAAATCAGGCTATCGATTTTTTCCCACAAGCCAGGGAGATTAAGGCGTAGGCAGTGCGGGGCGTGGCCGGTTACTTGCGCTTTTTCCGCATGCTTTCTGTTTACTTTTTCACGGAGGACACGCTCCTGACGTCGAACGAACCGCACCGCAAGCTTAAGGCGGAACTTTAAGCAGATTTCCAACGACCACTTGCAAAATGGCCACTGAAATGGAAATTCAATTTGAAAATGGTGCAGACGGGCGGTCAATCAAAGAGTTTGACAGTTTGTACAGTTGGTGTGGGTTATTTAATTTGCAAATAGAAACTAATTTGCCGGCAATTAGCAGCAGGCAGCAGGCAGCAACACCGAAGGCCAAAGCAAACAAGGACGAGCAGACAAGTCCTGTGTATCCTTCCTTTTCCTCTGCTCTGCTCACCGCCCAAACAACCATTGTTGGTTTGCTCAGCAATTAATGATTTTCAGTTAATTTGAGAGGCAAGTCGAGCATGAAATTGAATTTAAGACGCCGAGCACGTAGCAATCATAACCAAAAAAAAATATGGCGCCAATGTTGCAGTCACCAGAAGGATCTGAAGGAGTGGCAGGCGTTCCTGTCAATTAATACCAAGTTTGTGGAGTCCGACGAGGAAGTATTGCCGGCGATGAAGTGTTGATGCCGGAGAAGTCACGTATTGGGGAAGTGAGCAAATGAATCGAGAATCAGGCCAATTGGAGTGGTTTTCTGCTGTATCAAAAGCAAATAAACGAAGTGTAATATGACAGGCGAAGGACAATCAAAGCTTGTGGAGAGAGCAGTTAAATTAAGGGCAATCAAAAGTGTATCAGAGAAAATAATACAAAAATGGGAACAAGATTGCATTTCAACCTCTTTTTCAACAACTGCACCTTGAACTTTAGATAGAATCAATTTTAATTCAGAACACATTTTCTAGCCAAACGAAAACAAAAATATCGCAATTAATTGAAACTCAATTATTAAACTCTGGCATTATATTCGAGCCTCTTTGTCTGTGCCTGTCACTTCGGGAACAGGCCAATTTATTGCCCCGTGCCCGTTTCGCCGGCCAAACTCTATTTTTCGGTTGAAATGCTGTCAGCGCAATTTACCCGGCCATCAGAAAGCAATTGTCAAACGGGACAATCGGGCTGGAAAAGCCTGGGAAAATGCTCGAATTGTTGTTGCCGGAGCCGTCACTCTGCAGGTGTCCGTTGCTCACAAATGCGGTGCCTCTCCGAATGCCAGATTTTAATTGAAATTACGTGCATTCGTGGCCCAAAGCACCGGCTTAATTTAATCAGCCCGGCAGCTCCGAAAAAACCCTTCTTTAAAGTGCGGCTTACAATTTCGAAGCGCCGAGATGGGCGTGAAAAAACGTAATTGACTTTATAATAGTTGAGCGAATAGTTGTGTGCGCCCCAGAAGAATGCAACAAAGCTGGCCAGACAATCAAAGTTAGCTACTGAAAACCAAAGCACCACCCACAGTCACCCAAAAATGTTTGCCACACACAAGAATTTTCTTCTCGCTAGCTTTTTTTTTTTTGTAGCCAGCTTGTCTGGTTTGTTACGGCAAATAGTTTTAATGGGCGGCGGTTTTCCGGCGAGCAGTCGAACTTTTCCATGGCCAAGACAATTGAGAAGAAAGGCGAAAGAGCTCGCTTCAATTTGCAGCAATTTGTTATGAAATTCAAAGGGATCTGCATGGTTTTACTCCCTTGGCAATTTGCAAGGCAATTAAACTTGACGGCGGCAGCAGAGAAAGTTACTCCAGGGGAAAATTCCTTGCCCGCACAACGTTGCGTATGCGCAACGCTTGACCGGCGAGAAGTTGCTGAAATAAAAACTGCATAAATAAACACTTTGGCAGCAGCGAACTGCGACCCCCTTACAACCCATGTAATTCCGTGATTGCGCATTTATGGCTTCATTTGCCCCAAACATTTTTATGTCTGATTCGTGAGAGAGGGGGGGAAAATGCGAGGGGGGCGATGGAAAAAAGAGGAGGCTTTCCTTTGTGGTTATTTGCAGCGCCCTTTGAACCCTGACTCCGCGCTTATCGAACATTTGTCCTGCGGCATTTGGGCATATTTTACATTAAATGTGCTCTTCATGGAAATGAAGATGCCACTCCTTATTCCAATCCATATATCAACATTGTATTTACCGCTGCACAAATTAAGGTCACATTTACCGAACATTCTCTGGCGATTTTCACTTCTCTGCGTCATCATTAAATAAAGAAAAAGCAAAGTGAACCGACGCAAGCCAAACGTAAAAAGGAAATTGCGTAATTTCATTAATAAAATAACACTGCCGAGGAAATGGAGCGCATTTCGGTGGTTGGTGGGTTCTTTAGTGGTTTGGATTTTACACAATCAGTTTTTGGTAGGGGAATAAAATGGCCCTGAAATCCTACTTTTGCATAGTAAATGCGGCCAAAGGGGGAGTCCCAACCTCAATGAGGGATTTTATTGTTTTAAATTGGATCTCTGTACGTTTTTAACTTTTGAAAGAGGGGGGCTTTAACAATTGTGCCATGTTTCACCTCTAATGGCCTTCTTGATAAACTAAAATGCCAGAGTTTTGTGAAACTAATTCTTCTCCTACGTTTTCCAAAGTCCCCCTCTATAACTTTGTCATCGATTTCTGAACTTTTCATTATTGAGTAAAGTAACATAAGTCGGCTTAACCTATTTTTCATTACTCCTTTCACACCCCGATATCCTTGAGTGGCTGTAATTTATGGGAGGAACCAAACAAAAATACGAAGCGGAAAGCGGGGCAAATATGAAATTCCTGCAAGGTTGCAGGGGAACAAAATAAAGAAAAGACCGGAGGAATAAAGTTTCTCAGAACTTATGAAATATATGGCAAAGTTGAGGCGTAAATAGAAACTACAATGTTGTCGGCCACGCCTCCTTTCTTTCTACTCCCTTCCCTCCCCGCTCTTCTCCCAGGCCTTTTCTTTTGTGGCTCACGTTTCAGTTGGAAATTGCGAGTAACGAGGAAAATTAAAAAGCAATATACAAACAGCAATCACGCACACAGCAGCACAAAAAGAACGCCGAAACTCAAATTAAAGAAGTCAAACTGTGCACTGAAAGAAATATTTTAGAAAGCAAACTTTAGTTTGTAATATTTACTTATTTTAAGTACATATTTGTATGTGTTTACAATACAAAAACGAAACAACATGCGTGTAAACGCAGTTAGATGTTTTTTAATTACCAAAGAATTTTACATATTTTCTTCCATGAAAATATTGTAAACTTATGATCTTACCTTTTTTCTCAGTGCACATGTGGGTGTGTCCTGAGCCTAAAAGTAGGCATCAAAAGCACACGCGTGCGGTCATTAAGTAATTCGGTTTAATGGTCAGCGAGTTGGGCACTCTATTGGATCCAACGTTCCCCCGGTTCACCTCGCTTTCCCAGCGCTTTTCCAACGCTTTTCTCATACACTCGAGACTGTTTGTGGATGGGCGAGTGGGTGGTTGCCTAATGAGCGACACAACGCGAGCAGAACACGCCGAAAGTGCGCTAATGTTTGTTTGTGGCATTAATTTTGTTTACAAGTCGTTTGTGCAAGAGGACCCGCAAGGGTCACCCACCCAACCCTCCATAACACCCTACCCCTCGCCATCACCCCTTTTTTCGTCCCCCTAAACTGTCCTTTCATTGGCGATTGTGTGGGGTACCCTCCCTTTTTATTCGCAGCCAAGCTAAACTACTCCTCCATCATTCATATTCAATTTGCGTTCTGTTTTTATTGCGCCTTAGCACAGACTACAAATATTTGAGTTGCACTCATTCCGCTCGGCTATGCAGATGGGGAAAATAAAAGGGGAGCGGTGGGTAGGAAATGGGGGGAGGGAAATGGACACTTTCTCGAGGAGCACACTTAATTGATTGCTTTTCAGCTTGAGTCAGTGCGGAGGGTTGGCTGCGTAATTGATATTTAATTAAAGCGCAGCTCAGCTGAAGTAGTTGCCAACTCATGAGTGTTCTGCAAAAAGGACGAAACGTGGTGGGGGTGGTCATCATTTCGGAGACATTGAGCGTGAGTAATGGCAGTCATCTCAGCAGCTGGGGAAAGTGAGCCAGTAAGAAGTTCAAGTTGAACCAGGAAATGGCAAAAATGGGAAATTAAATCAAGTGGCCTGTAGAACTAGCAGATTTTTCACCTTCAGTTTTTGAGGACTTGATATGAGTTCCTGCAAACAAAAATACAACCTTACTTTAAAACTATATTATAGTCTATTAATTCCCCCTTTCTAAAATTAAAACTAATTATATTTAAGACCAATCTAATCAAGCTAAGGTTACCCACATAAAAGCAGCCACGACCAGAAAGCAGAACTTCTGGGGCAAAAATGTGAAAACTATTTCAAAATAATTCCCTATTTGCCAGAAAATCCTCACTAGAGGACTTTCCTTCTCACTCGCAACAACAAAAACTATGTCAAATGTTCGAAAAGTGAAAAAGGAAAAAAGAAACCGAATTAGAAACAGAAAACACTCCAATTGCAGCAAATCAAGCCGAACAACTTTGTGTATATGCCACTTGAAACTTTCCGGCTTTCCCGCAGACAAGGTGAGGTAGGCAGTTAGCCAGGTCCTCGAGCGCTTTGTTTGCCTTTCTGCTGTTGCTGTTGCTGTTGCCACTGCTGTTTTCCTGCTGCCTTATTGCTTTTTCGCCCGGCCGTAATTATAAATCAACTAGCTGAGTGCGCCCCACCTGCTCCTGCTTACTCCCAACTAACTAATCCACTCAGGCCAAAGCCAAAGTCGGAACCAAAGCCGAAGGCAACATTAAAAGCCGCCACCCGAACTTCTGCCTCTGGCGACCCACTTGCAACAAGTTGGGTGGGGCTGGTGGGCGGGCATATTGCCATAGTTAGTTGACTCACTTTCACTCGAAGGGCGTCACAGAACTGAAACTGAAACAGAAACAGGAATACACGGGGAAACAATCTGTAGACTTTTAAAATAAACGAGATTTTAGATTAGAAAATTTTAAGGAATTTTTCCGAATTTTATATAATTTTGTTTCAGATTTTTTTAACATTTATTTTTACATATTTTATGCAGTCTTTAAAGTTATATTCGGAAAGAACATTTTTCTTCACTGTATGCGATAGTATGAGGAGTGGAAAAGCGACCCCAGTCAGGGCATTTCCCCTGTGTATGACATCAGCTATAATTTCCATTACGAGTCGAGCGCTGAAAATTGTACACCAGGGAGCTTATTAAGCACGCTGCCCCCGCCCGCCTTGTAATGTGCAAATGAAATGAAATAAAAATGTCAGAGCGCAGGGCTCGGAATGCCGGCGATAGCAGGGAAATTGTTAAAAGCGGGGTGAATATCAGAGAAAGCGAAAAGGGAGCCACTCGAGTACCGGGGAACTTAAACTACATTATCCATAATTTTGCATCTGGCTTTTCCCGTCTCACTTGTTGCCAATCTGGTCTTCAACTACCAATCCAATGCCCCATAAGTCCCATAACTCCCCTGTCCTGAGTAATGTTGGCCTTAGGACAATAACTCGAGTTTGTCATGTGCGGATCGTAAATTTGCCACTGACCCGGCCATTTGCATAAATCACGGGGTATTGCAGTGGGTAGTGGGCATGTAAACTTATAGGGCCATTAAAGTCGCATCAAAGGAAGCTTTATAAAGAGTTCTGGTACCAAACTGTCAGAAAAAAAGAGATAAAAATCAATTCTTAAGGTGAAACCCTCTAATTAAGATCTCTAAACCACTACAATTAAGTTCCAAGCCTTAAAAAATAACTTTACTTTTTTTTTGGATGTAGACTTTCGGGAACAACCTATATGATTGATAACTTATGCTGTCTTATTTCCTCCAGTGTATATATAAAGGTGGGATTCCTAAGGGACGGCACTTACGTTACTCGGCAACTAAATCAAAGCATTGCATACTTTACGGGCGTGAAATTACATAAGTTCTCCAACTTCCTTTGAGCTGCTCTACTCTTCTCCAGTTTCACGCACTTTCCCTTTGTTTTCAATTTCGTTTTAATAATCGTAAAGGGAAGAGCACGAGGAGGAAGTTGGCAACTGGGAATGGGAAAAGGGGGACTTTGTGGGGCCTTGGCAACCGATGGCTCAGATTTCAACGCTTATTTGGCTTCTGATTATTATTTCATGCTCGTGGGCCGCCTCTGAATCCTGAATTCTGACTCCCGAGTCCCGAGTCCTGAATCCCAATTCCCGAGTGCTGTTCTCACGCATCACGCGCTCAAAAGTATGCAGGCCATGATATTTGCTTTTTATCGCCTTCGCCACATTTCCCCATTTTCACATTTCGCGAGGAAACCTTGCCCCGGTTCGTGTTCCTCTTCCGTTGTTTTCCAAAAAGTTTTGCGTGTTATTATTATTTTACTTTGCCATCTTTTTCTGCCACGTTTCGGTTTTGTTTGCCGTCTCTCTCGATTCGGTTTTATTTCTTCTGCCACTGCCCTGCACCATTCATCAATAATTCACATTGATTTCTTTTTTTTCCCCACTTGCCCCGCTGCGCACTCGCCCTAATGTTAATGTTATCCCAGTTGGTTTCTCCGCCTGGCTTTGTTTTCCCTTCAATTCGCCATGTAAACAATTGACAGGACACCCCATCTAGGGAGTGCTACTATCTGTGGGTGGAGGGGCGTGGCAAAGTCATTGAAGCCGTTATGCATATTTCCTCGTGCTCGGAAAACGGCTACAGGTGCGTCCCAGGGGACTGAAAATGTATGCCAAAGTACAGTCTGCATTTGACTTCGTTGGATTCCAAGAGAAAATGCACTAATTCTTGAGCTACATTAAAGAGAATGCAAAGTGTTTGGGAAGCGGAACCCTAAATAGTTTAACTAAAAAAAGTGGATGAGTTTTATGAGTAATTTATATTAACGTTCTTAGTTATACAAATCATAAGTTGATCATGATTGCACAGATAGGTTAATTTTGTACTACCTAACTTTCAAAAGATCCTTAAATTCTGCCATTAGGAACTTATATTTTTCACTTTTTAGAATCGCAATTTATGGATGTAGTTTTTACTCCTTTTCACTTTTCTGTTGAATGCCCAAGTGGCTGTTGCCACTGGTGATGATATGGCAGGAGACAAGGCATAAAACAGAGGAAAATAGGAAAAGGCAACACATGAGTATGGGAAAACGAGAAACACAACACTCAGTCATGCGTTTCCCCGTTTTAGCTCCTTGTTATTTCACTTTTTTCTGCATACTGTGTGTGTGCGGAAATATTGGATACTGATTTGATTGGATTTGATTTAATTTTCCAATTGAAAACACTTTATCATGTTACCCGTAGACGTGTGTGAATGTACTGGAACAACATGAGCGGAAGCTGCTGCCAGGTTATTTCGAATGACAAAAATACTTACGGTTACGGGGCGGTTACTTGATATGACGTATAGCCATAGCCATATGATTTATTGTCAGGGAAAGGATTTATTATTTATTCAATGAAGACAATAATCAAATGTATTTAAAAACATTTGATTGGCTTAAGGCATCTTAACAATTTCTGATTATTAAATATATACAAGCAACTCGAGGTACTTACACATTTAAGACTCCCCCTTTTCATAGTTCCATTTAAGCCGTGATAAACTAACCTTATCCTATTCTCTCCCCGCAGCAACTGTTCCGATCGCAGAACCCTGGCCTTGCAGCAGTTGCCACAAATGCGGCGGCCGCAGCAGCAGCCGCAGCAGCTGCCACATCGGCAGCGAGCGCTGCGGCGGCGGTGGGCGCTGCCCCCGTTCCCAACGGATCGCTGCAACAGTCGCAGCAGCAGCAACAGCAGCAGCAACAGATGCAAATGGCGGCCGCGTCGCAACAGTTTCTGGCCGCCCAGCAGGCGCAGAATGCGGCCTATGCCGCCCAGCAGGCCACGCCCTACGTCATCAATCCGGGCCAGGAGGCTGCCCCCTACATGGGCATGATTGCCGCCGCCCAGATGCCGCAGTACTACGGCGTGGCGCCCTGGGGCATGTATCCGGGCAATCTGATTCCGCAGCAGGGCACCCAGCCGCGCCGCCCCCTCACCCCCTCGCAGCAGGGTGCCGAAAATCAGCCGTATCAGGTGAGACATATAGCCTATATAGCCCATATAGCCCAGTCATTTCTGTGTAAATGGAGGGCACAATGGAGCATAGAGTGTGCATAGATGCACACGTAATGTACAGACGACAGGTGTCAATTGACTGTAACAAAGGCTTTACACTTTACACACATAGCAATAACGGCACTGCTAATTAAACTAGTAAGCCTCGTCTATTCGATAAATTTAGTAGTCAAAATTCATTCGTTAGTCAACCCATTTGAATATAATATCAAAGAATTACCATTAACTATATAAATAATTAATCAATAACGAAGATATTTGGAGAAACTATCTGTTTTTTAATGATTAATACTTTAACCTTTATCAACAAAACCTTATCTAATCATTGTTGTTTCCAAACGGAGGACTTCAAGCGAAAACTGTTAACAGTATTCCCTATAAATTACATAGTCAAACCGAATAAGTGCATTATTGGCTTCGAAATATTTTTCAACTGTACATGTGTAAATTGAAATGTAAAGCTCCCTTGTAATTGTAACCGTAACTAGAAACTTGGACCTTAAACGTTGTATATTTATGCTCTGTCTCTCTTCTTTTCTCTTTTTTATACTCACATCATCAACAACACGCTTCCATAACCAACAAACAAACAAAATCTAACCCCATGTACAAAACCGAAATCCGAACCGTGTAAAATACCGTGACCGCCGTGCCGTGCAGGTCATCCCGGCCTTCCTCGATCACACAGGCTCCTTGCTGATGGGAGGACCCCGCACCGGGACGCCTATGCGTCTGGTTAGCCCCGCCCCCGTTCTGGTGCCCCCGGGCGCCACCCGTGCCGGTCCCCCGCCCCCGCAGGGCCCCCAGATGTACCAGCCGCAGCCGCAGACGGCCCAACAGAATCTCTACTCGCAGCAGAATGGCTCCAGTGTCGGAGGTAAGTGTTTGTTCACATGTCACTCTTGGGATGAAGGGGCTGAAATCACCGATTTTTGTACGTCTCTGGGTTATGCCTTAAAAAGGATTACTGTACATAAGGTTATACTTGGCATACATGGCGTATGAGCAATATTTTTAAAATCAATCTTGGTCATATGTAACATAAATAGCTTTTTTACCTTTTTTCGAGATGTGGTTTATCTAGTGTAAAGTACTCTAATCATATGTTTTCATAAGTACATACTGTACATGAGTTAATACTTGGCATACATGGCGTATAAGCAATATTTTCAAAATCAATGTAGATCAAATGTAACAAAGCTTTTTTACCTATTTCAAACTCTGGTTAATCTAGTGTAAAGTACTCTAATCATAGATATCTATAACTTCACCAATTAAAATAATCTCATCATAAACTAGAGTTTTCAGAATACTGCTAAATAGCTGTTTATTTCGCCCAGTGTTTAGCGACACAAATTGTAATTAATGTAATGTGTGGCACATCTTCATGAAATCCACTCCCTGTACAGCCTGTTTGTGTGTATAGCAATTAATCTTTGTTTATCTAACAATTCTCTTTGTACTCGAAGGATCCCAGCTCATAAACAGCAAATTTTAGAGCTCTGAATAATAATAATAGAACACCGAGCTGAGGGTGATAAGGGGAGTAGTCATTGCAACTTGTCAGCCACATCGCCAGTCAAAGCAATAATATTACTCATGCAACTTATAATTTCAAATTTTCATTTCGATTATTTTGCGTGCTATGCTGCTCTACATTTTCAACGACGAGGCATATTAGGTTAGGAGGGTACCAAAAGAATTGGGCATATGAGCTTGCATAGGTTATTATGTTACATTTGTTCCTTTAAATTAAACCCATTCTAAACGAACAAAGCGAGACTTTAAGAGCTCCCAAAGTTACAATTACAGGGCATACATGAATTTGGCATTACCTAGTCCAGAATGCATTACACCATGGAAAGCCATGAAAACCAACTGTTTGTGTCAGTAAATTTTCCTGTTTTTCATACATATCTAATGCACAGAAGAGCCATTGAGGAGAAAACTAACAACAATTGCATGCAAGCACGCAAAATGTTATTATTGCCAATGCTCCAGCAACTTCGGCTTTCAACTTCAACTATAATGCAACTGCAACGACAACAACTGCAGAAGTCCCGACGACTGACTCATGCAATTTTAAACGAAACGCGATGAGTTGGGGGAAAACTCCATGGAGGAGCAGGGAATTAAGGGAAAGGGTTACGAAAACGTTTTTCATTCTGCCAGTTTATGCATAGAAAATATTATGAACTACGCTAAGGACATTCGAAACCATGTGCTGCTAGACGAACGATGGTTAAATGCGGTTTTAGAAACAAAGGGTTGCTTGTCTCATAGTCATTAATGATTGTTATTTCAAAGTTACACAATTAGATATTAACCAAATAATCTTTATCCACTTACAGTGAGTTTTTAATTACCAAAAACTTTAACACGGCATAAACTCTTTATTTGCAAACTATTTTGCCCTGTTCTCGCAAAGTTTGTCCGTGTGTTTGTAAGTTTTGAAAGATAGCAACTTAAATGAAAATACCTATAAATGCTGCAAGGAGAATGTTGACGATGGCTTATCATATTTTTGGTTGCTGTAAAATTGTAGATTTATAGAATTTTAAATTATAATTAATAACCAGCAGACAGGCATTGAAAGTTTACACTTTGTGCACTTAAACGTCATGTAGAAAAGAAAGATTACATTTTATGGAATGCTTCATAACTTTTTCTGCCCACAAACTGAAATCTTTTAAAGTTTCTTAAACACCGTACTACATACACGAGAGTTACGGACATTGGACTCGGACAGCTCCATTAACTCCATTAACAATCAGGCGAAATCAATTATTACGCTTTCCACCTACCGGTTTTATTTCCCGACCGCATGCAAAAACGCTCTTTCCATTAACGGAACGAATTTTCCGGAATATGGGAGTCGAATCCGTCTGACGGTCGGGAGCTGGCATTATTATGTCGTTAATTCATTTTGCCTCATATGGCAGTTTAATGAAGTTTCCAGTTTTCTCTTCTTCCACACTGTTGTTCCACATGACGTATGAGTGATTACGTATTTTAATTTTTTTTTGTTTTCTCCGCGGCCATTATTACTGAAATGGGTTTTGCGATGCAAATTTTAAGCTTGTGCCGGGCTTTAAGAACTGCGATCCGCAAAAGTCCTCGAGTTAAGTAATCCATTTCGGATTCTAGTGGAAACGAAATCGAATCCATCGAATCCTATTCTCAAGACCGCAAGTCAAGTCCTGACATGCTTTGCGTGGAGAACCGTGATGATGCCAGGTGATTAGGCTAAGGGTCTCTCGAGGAGTGTGCTACATTCACAGATCCACCTGCACATGTCGTTCCACCAATTTGGATTAGTTGCAC
Organism: Drosophila rhopaloa; assembly: GCF_018152115.1. Lineage (NCBI taxonomy): Eukaryota > Metazoa > Arthropoda > Insecta > Diptera > Drosophilidae > Drosophila > Drosophila rhopaloa. Next base: position 2,003,263 of record NW_025335047.1, read on the forward strand.
TGGGAAAAAGTCTATTCTTTTATGTATAAATCAATTTATTTGGAAATCTGTTGTAGTTTAAAAGCAGCATCAACAAAGTTGCTGATCAAAATTTATTTAAAAGTTGTGGACTGCAAAAATTGAATTTTATATGATTTTATGGTTCCATTCATCAAGAGTTAGAATTCCAGTATGCAAGCGATGACATTTTTGCCCCGTGTAACCATTTCACTTGCACATTCGCATCTCAATTACAATTAGCACATGACGCCCACAGTTTGTCCTCCGTTGGCACAAATCCCCACTAACAACTGCTGGCTGCAGGCAGCCTCATCAGCAGCCCACTCATTATGTTGTGCAATCGATGCTGTACAGTGAACACCCTCGTTACCCGCTTTCTAGCTGACTAGCTGCCTATCTGCCTATCTGCCAGGCTGTCTGAATGTCTGGCTGTCTGACTGTGTGCAATGTCAAAAAGGCTTTTTAATGGAGATTATATTGTTTTAAGTGGCTGACTGAAGGAGAACAGCAGCGGGGGCCTTCTGCGTCAGAGACAAGCTGCAATTACAAACGTTAATGCGCCTTGGCCTGGCTGCAAAAGGGGGTGGATTGGCAAGGGGGAGGGAAGGAGAACGGAAAGCTGCTTGACTTTGCAACCGCCAAACCCATTTTGGCCATTGCCTTGAAAACAATGGGGGTAGTACAGCAGCAGGAGCAGTAGCAGCTGCAGCAGAAGCAATAGCGGCAGGAACATTCTCCTTTGGCTGCCAAATTATTATGTACACCTTTCGCATGTTGGCAACATGTGATTGCATCACACAGGGATGCTGGTGGAAAAGTGAAAGCCCCCAATACCCAATCCCCAACCCACCTCCCCCATCGAATCCAAACCACTCTGCATACAATGCAGCACATTGTTCGTCCTGCCAGCCAGCTGCTTTCTCCTCCTTTCTGCGGCAGCCTTTTGTGCAAATGAATTCGTTTATTTTGTAAAATGTCAATTGCTATGCTGGCTTACAGAACAGAACATGGTGGTTGCGGGGATGAGGGGGCCAAAAGGAGCAGGAGGAGCAGCAGGAGCTGGGCGGATCACATGCAGCACACGGTTGACACTTGCTGTGGTGTCGGGAGGTGTTGGTGGTCGTGTGTGCACTTTACGCTTAATGAAAGTCTCAATGATGTGTACCACACGGCGTATGCGTGACGCAACTCAAATGAAACTCGGGGGAAAAAAAGAGAGCACAGATTGATATAATAGTGGAAATTTACAATGACTTTTTGTAATTTAAACGAGTAATTAACTCTTTCGTTATGCAAAAGATTTCAATACACCAGCATTTATATGTTAAGTTGTAATATGTTGTTTGCTAAGTGAATTTCGTGAAATTGAAATGTAATGACAGGTTAGACAGAGAACTTAATTACAACCGTAATGATGATTGATATTTGCAATAAAATTAACTTGAAGTGAAATTAAAGTTTACTTTTATCTGTCTGCAACAGTTGCAAGACTTTAATTGCCAGCTACAGCCAAAAGTTCTGGCAGTAAATGGGAAATCCCGAATGCAATGCTTAGTTTAATGACAGCCAGCGGGAAAAGCGGCAAAAGTTTGTAATTCTTGCATTTAAATTGCAACTAATTTGGCGTCTCTCGACTACGGAGAAAGTGAGGGGTGGCTGGGGGGGGGTGGAAGACTAAATTTCAAATACAGACGGCGGGAAAACACAAACAATTTGCATCCAGGAAAGTGTTTGGGGGAGTTTTCGACGACTGCGCTTGGCGTATGTTTTCTGTCTGTTTATTTTAATTTCTGGGCCTGCGTTTGGTTGGGTTTTGTGTTTTGGGTTTCGGGTAGGTGCGTGTAGTTGCACAATTTAAAAGGGAATTATTCATGCAATTTGTGCGCGGCGGAATGGCAACGTCTGTGAGGGGATACTGCGTGCGTTTGCAGGGGTGTTAGGATGGTGCCTCATTTCCCACCCCTTCCACTGCCCCACGACCGTCTGTCTCAGCTTAACTCAACTTAGAGTAAGAGCAGCCCTCCACTGGGGAGACACTTTGCCAAATGAAACTGCAGCCCTGTCGCGCACTGAGAAAAAATATAACGAATATGCATTTAAAATATGAAATTAAGTTAGCACACACATTAGCATACATATTATATTGAATTGTGCGGCTTTAAACAAATCATAAAATTTATTTTCAAAAGCAATACTTATTCATTCCATTGTCTAGAATTTAAACTCTTAGTCTGGAATTTAAAACCTTTTTCTCTCTGTACACGAGTATCTATGGCTGTCTGTGGGCGGACGAGTGTGGGCGGTGGGTGGCATTAAAAGACGCCAAGTTTATTGCAGGAGACATTCTGTGGTTTATGCACACGTTCCGCAAATAGAAAGGGAGCCCTGCGGAGGCGGAAAAGAGACGGCACTAGCCGACGAGAGACGACATTTTGCCGCTCGTCCTTAGCTTAATGTAATGATTTTATGAATTATAAATGCACACACGTGCACATTATGCACGCGTCTCACTCCCACTTCTGTTCCCGTCCTCGTCACTCCTCCCGCACAATGGGAAAAAAAAGTGAAAACGCATTAAAACTGCGAGTCATTTAAATGTCGAGGAAAAGAAAGGTCGGTGGGTGGTGTGGTGGGTGGTGGGTTGCGTGGGTGTTAAAACTATTCTCGGCTCGGGCAACTTTGTAAGCGCTGTTAAGTAGGCTATGAAAAAACGGTTTAAGGGGGCATTATATGAAATGTAATTAGTGCTGAAGCGCCGCTTCAAAGTAACGGAAACACAGCCGCACTTTAATTGCTACGGAATTCCAAGGAGTTTTAAAATCACAGCATTCTAAAGCTTAAACAGATTACATAGCAAAATTAAATATATAAGGATTACTGAATAGTTCAAACATGTCAGAGAATATTTTAAAATGGTTTGCGCTTTGTTGTAATTATCTCTCTTTTCTTGTATAAGAAATATTCCCATTGTGTCCATGTGGCATAATTAATATCCGAACATGTATAAATTATACAATTGCTGTATATTACTTATGCATTCGAAAATAGTTTTAGCTATCCCAGAAAATTAGGAAATTTTCCCTGCGTTACTTTAACTATATCGATTTCCTCTTTACACCTGCTTACACTGCTCCACTTTGGGTTTCAGCAGCAAACACCAACATTGTATATTATTTACCAACACCATTCCGAAACTTTCAGCAAATTGCTTAATAACTCGGTCAACAAATTGCGCACACTGTGTTGACATTTACAACACTCGTCTTGCATTTCCCCTCCCTTGGAAAACACTCGAGTTGGGCTGAAGGCTGGCCACCACCCGTAACCACCCACTCAGCACCTGAAGGCAGTTAGGAATTTCGCAACCCTTTCGCGCAGCTGTTGCTGCATTAGTAGTTAAATAACTTAATGTGTACGGGCCACGTTTATGGCGTATTTTCCGCCCCCTCAATACCTCAAAATAAATTTTAGCAATTAATTTGCAGTTCCCTTTTCGGCACGCCAAAGTGCAGCAGAATCTGAAAGATTGGGGTTGAGAAGGGATTTATTATGGTCGAAGGCCTGCAGCCGGAACTTTCGCTTTTCGCAGAGTCGCACATTTCCGGATCATTGCTCGCAGGGAATTCGAGATGCCTGCAAATCTCTCAACGTCTCGCTTTCCATACTCCCTACTCTTTACTCTCTCTCCACTTTCCCCGCTTAGATGGCAAATCAAATGCCAGTGACAGATTACAACATCAATCAAGTTGGCACCGTTTTCCACCCAGCCACATCCACTCATTGTTTCCGCCCACTTGTATCCTTTTACATATCCTCGGAGACTGCAGGCTGGCAGCAGCAGCCTCATGTGCGCGCACCATTAATGCTGTACATTATGGCTTAGAAAGATGGATGTGTGCGGGGGTGCTGTAGAAGGGGAAAGGATATATATCTATCCTCTGCACTGCAAATGCCAAATGGCCAAGTGACTAAAACTAAGCCAGCAGCTGCGCCTTGAAGCGGGCAATTAAGTTTTACAGGCGCATCAAAGTCGCCCCCTCGCTTCTTCCGATTAATTACAAGGCGGCGACCGTCGAGGATAATGGTACAGTTGCGTCAGAGTTTTATATGTGGACCAGCATCCAGTTAATGTCCCGCTGAAGGCTGTAAACTGAATTGAAAGTGCGGCCAGCTTTACGGGCTTTCGATTTTACGATTGATTGTCAGTGCTGGAATTGAGTGATGCACTGGGTCTTTGAAAATAACCAGAAATTGTAGCCCGTTAAGAGTAACCAAACTAAACTGAATAACTAACAAATGTATATATTAATTTAACCCTAATTAAATCTACTAATACCCATGCCTGCCAAAAAATGTATGCCACTTGCCTACAAGTTTTCTAATATTTGGTCTTTAAATAATGCTGATCCCGTCTTTCTTTTTACAGGACTCGCCTTGAACACGAACTCGTTGACGGGGCGCCGCGACTCCTTTGACCGCAGCACCTCCGCCTTCAGTCCCTCGGCGATGGACTACACCACCAGCGGCGTGGCGGCGGCCGCCAATGCGGTGAACAGCTCAGTGGCCCAGGCAGCGGTGGCTGCCGCAGCAGCGGCCGCAGCGCGTGGCAAGTGGCCGGGGGCGATGTCGGGGGCGGCCAGTGGCGCCTACGGAGCCCTCGGAGCGGGCAATGCCTCGGCCAGTCCGCTGGGCGCTCCACTCACGCCGCCGCCGTCGGCGCAGTCCTGTCTCCTGGGCAGCCGGGCACCGGGCGCCGAGTCGCGCCAGCGGCAGCAGCAGCAACAGCAGCAGCAACTTGCGGCCGTTGGCCTGCCGGCAACTGCGGCAGCTGCCCAGGCAGCGGTGGCAGCAGCGGCCAACAACATGTTCGGATCGAATAGCTCGCTCTTCTCGAATCACCTGGCCATTCCGGGTACAGCAGCGGTGGCTGCGGCGGCGGCAGCTGCAGCGGCGGCCAACTCGCGACAGGTGGCTGCCACGGCGGCGGCTGCGGCGGCGGTGGCAGCGGCAGCCGGCGGAGTGGGCGGGGCCCCACAGCCGGGAAGATCTCGCCTACTCGAGGATTTCCGCAACCAGCGGTATCCGAATCTCCAGCTTCGCGATCTCGTCAACCACATTGTGGAGTTCTCACAGGATCAGCACGGCTCGCGGTTCATCCAACAGAAGTTGGAGCGCGCCACCGCCGCTGAGAAGCAAATGGTATTCAGCGAGATCCTGGCAGCCGCCTATAGCCTGATGACCGATGTCTTTGGCAACTATGTCATCCAGAAGTTCTTCGAGTTCGGCACCCCCGAGCAGAAGAACACGCTGGGCATGCAGGTCAAGGGTCATGTGCTGCAGCTGGCGCTGCAAATGTACGGCTGCCGAGTCATTCAGAAGGCGCTGGAGAGCATCTCGCCGGATCAGCAGCAGGAGATCGTACACGAGCTGGACGGACATGTGCTGAAGTGCGTCAAGGACCAGAACGGCAACCATGTGGTGCAGAAGTGCATTGAGTGCGTGGATCCGGTGGCACTGCAGTTCATCATCAATGCGTTCAAGGGGCAGGTTTACTCGTTGAGCACCCATCCCTACGGTTGCCGTGTGATCCAGAGGATCCTCGAGCACTGCACCGCCGAGCAGACAACACCCATTTTGGACGAGCTGCACGAGCACACCGAACAGCTGATCCAGGACCAATATGGCAACTATGTCATTCAGCATGTGCTAGGTGAGTGATCCCATATATTCCCCAACTTATTACCGACTTGTGGCATCCCTTAATCTTGGATTTTATTTGATAGAGCACGGCAAGCAGGAGGATAAGTCTATTTTGATCAACAGCGTGCGCGGCAAGGTCCTGGTCCTATCCCAACACAAATTCGCCTCGAATGTGGTAGAGAAATGCGTCACCCATGCCACTCGTGGCGAACGAACTGGTCTTATAGACGAGGTCTGCACCTTCAACGACAAGTGAGTACCAGGAAATGACTTCTTCATCCATTTTAACTCATCACATTATCTTTATCCCTCTACAGTGCCTTGCACGTGATGATGAAGGATCAGTATGCCAACTATGTGGTCCAAAAGATGATCGATGTGTCGGAGCCAACGCAACTGAAGAAGCTAATGACCAAGATCCGGCCCCACATGGCCGCCTTGCGCAAGTACACCTACGGGAAGCACATCAACGCCAAGTTGGAGAAGTACTACATGAAGATAACCAACCCAATTACGGTGGGCACAGGAGCCGGAGGAGTGCCGGCATCCTCCTCAGCGGCTGCAGTCAGCAGTGGTGCCACCTCGGCATCGACCGCCTGCACCAGTGGAAGCAGCACCACGACCACCAGCACCACCAACAGCTTGGCCTCACCCACCATTTGCTCGGTGCAGGAGAACGGCAGCGCCATGATTGTGGAGCCCTCCTCCCCGGATGTCTCCGAATCCTCATCCTCGGTGGTGTCAGGGGCTGTGAACAGCGGTTTGGGTCCCATTGGACCCCCAACCACCGCCAACGGTGTGCTGTAAGGGAAACTATAGAGAAAACAAATACAACTAGGCAGTCAAAGGATGGATGGATCAAATGCCATCGGAAACATCCTTCTCGAATCGCAGTATAGTTTTTAGGAGCTGTAGAGCTAAAGCATACCATAAACAAAAATACATATAAATGTAAACTAATTTATTGAAAAGGCAGCGATAAATGGAGCTGCTCTCGAAGATTTGTAAAGAGAAAACATACACACACGCGCCAAGCTAGAGAAACAAAAAAGAAATGCGACTGGCAAGCTAAGAAGCAAAACAGCAAGAAACTGAAACTAAAAGAAATTTGTATTTTTACGAACAAAAAATAATAACACTCTCACGAAAGAAGATTTCAAAATATTTGTATAATGCGCTCGCATATTTAATTTGTAAAAAAGAAACACAAACACTCAAAGTTGAAGAAAAACATAAAGCGTAGTAAAACGCGAAAAACAAAACACAATGTAAAGTAAAATGTCAAGGAAACAATTTTGTCTGCGTACATTTTCGTTGTAACTTTGTATAAATTAATGATTATATAGCAAGTCTATTTGTAAAGAATTAATGTTTCGACTGTAAATTGATAAGAGGACAACTGAAGAGCCAGCGAGCTAAGAAATGAATGAATGTAGAAGAGCCGGCTGCATAATAGGCCTAGAATTTATAAGTGCAGACAGAGGAACCATTTAAAGTAAACAAACATATATACGAGGGATAACAGCAGAAGCCACACTTAGTGTAGATTGTAGAGTAAAACTGTTTTTGGAGCCAGCAGCTACCAAAACACAATGAAAACAGAGACACACACAAGACACGCCCACGCCCCCTCACGCACACTCGGATGCATATACCCTCACAATGAACGACTCTTCAGCCCATTCACGTTGCTTTTGCACTATGTAAAAATTTTGTATAAAAAAAACCCAAACTACAAACCATGTAAACCATGTAATTTTTTCAAATGTTTCACTGTAAAATGTATACATACTATATTTTGTAAATTTTTTAAGTCGCAAGTAACTCATACATATTCTATTATAACCTGCACGCATGTATTTATAATTTTATACATATTAGCTGGTGGCCGCTCGTCGACGATCTGCGAGGATCTCGGTGCGTCGGTCGCCAGCTAAAAACAACCTGTTAGCCAAGTAAGAAATGATTGGATTTTAAAACTATAACCATCAAATAAACCAATTTTTTTCCAAATTTACCGCCACACTTTTACGTTTGCTAGCCCACCTTAATGTATGATATATGTATAAATATGATTTAATCGACATGATGCTTTCTCAACTGCACACTGAACCAAATCAGTTGAAGAAATACCTTTGTTATGTTAGACAGAAAGCGCTTGTTGCTCCCTGCGAAGCTTGAAATGCATTCGCTGTGCGGCAAAATATTAAAATGTTAACCCTTCCTTCACGTAAGTGTATAAAATTGTTTTAAAACGTCATCGAAACACTTGTAAATTGCCAACAAAAATTGTATATGTATTAATACGAACGAATATTGTAAAAAGTAACAATACCAAGAATTTTGTACATTTTTGATATACATTTAGACTACTTCGCGACGCCTTATTCCAAATACTAAAATACTGAAAATACTGAAAACGAGAGATGGTAAGAAAAACGAATTTAGACTTTTTTGTCGGTTTCGTCGAAACACACAAAAATCCCAATGTAAAACAATTTTTGGAGATCAATGTAAAGTGTATTATGCATATTTTTATACACTCAAATTCGTTGTCGTGTCGTTGTTGTTGTCGTCGTCACCGTCGTCGTTGTCGTATTTTGTATATAACAAGCAAAGGATACCAGTCATTGAACATTTGTAATTTTCTGTACATTTCCCCCCGCAACCCACATCCCATTAACCATTGCCCCTCATCACAAGTAACCCATATAGACTATTATATCCGTATTATCCTGTCCTCTGTACAATTGAGCGCATTTCAAGCGACGCAAGCAGGGCTCGGTATTATTTGTTTGGTATTTTTAGTTATTAACTTGTCAACTGCCTGTCTCTAGAGCGCAATGCACTGATAATTTTAATTTAAATAATCCATAGATGAACATTGTATTTAGGATTCTCGAGTTCGATACGGAGTGAACAATGCAAGTAGAGATGCTTTCTGTAGACTAAACACATTGCTACACGCCGTGTACATTTGACGTGTAAAATACACAGGACACCCACACTCACACAAAAACACCCACACTCACACAAAACACCCATACACAGGACTTAGCAAGCTGCTTAGCTGTAGTAGTTAGTGTAAGCAAGCAAATCCCTATAAATATTTAAAATAATATAAATATTACTACACTTAGTTTTGAACTTGACGTGAGGCAACGTTTTTAAAAATGTATATGTAAAATACATGTGTAGAGTAGCGGAAGTGCAGTGGCACAGTGAAATTTACACGAAAGCTGGCGTATTCTACACACGCCCAGTTTTTACAGTAACAATTTTTTGCACGCATCAAAAACACTTGAGTATACAAGTTGAAAACTAACTAAAGCAAATTCCAATTAAAAAGGAGCAACATTTAACAACCACAATTGTAAACAATGTAACTTAAATTGTATGAGAAAACTCTCTGTAAACTTATAAACGTAATGCGAAGCGAAACGGGCAAGCATTTTTTTGTATGCCAAAGGACCAAAAATGGTCGGGCACTTTTATTTGCGAAAACAAAGAAAAAACCAATCCTGGCTGCAAGTTATTTGGATTCCTTCGCCAACTAAATTGTAAAAAACCAAAAAACGAAAGCCCAATACCTATAAATAACCAATATTTAAAGTAAATATAAACATACCGCAGAAATTTGTAAAATTTTTTCGACAGCAGAACCTTGTAAACTAAGCTAAGGACATAGCTAAAAACCATACTCTAAATAAACCATTTGTAATTTGTTGTAAAAAGAAAGGTAAGATCGAAGGAAGAAGGAAATTTAAAGGCATGGCATGTGCTAGAGCTGGCGTCAAGTAAAACTATAAATTATATATAAATATAAATATATATTAAAGCATATACATACATATAAATAAATATAATATACAGTAAATAATTAATTACGAGAATATTTTGTAGTTACACACACGAAACACACGGAAAAATTGAAATATGCAAACAGAGCGAAATCCTTAGTTTTGTAAACAGCGAACGATTGGCACAAGTTATATAACTAAAATTTGGACAGCATTGCATTCGAGCATTTGATTTAACTATGCATTAGACTCTTATGTTTATTATTATTATACAAAATACGATTAAAGCTAATTTCTTTGTGAAAAAAATAAAACAAGTTTATTATGTAGCAAAAAGCAAACGTTTTATTTCTCAATTCGACCCACTCGATTGGCATTTCTCCACACCAAAATGTACCAACACACAAGTGGTTTTTGTTTCAGTATCCATTTTTAAAGACAAAATTCAAGTTCAACTTCAAGTTTCAACAAATTGGCTTCAATGGAAGGCTGCGATGACTACAAATCTGAAATCAAAATTGATATTAATACGGCATGCAATTAAAGAGCATAGCATTACATTGAAAATAAATAAATATAAATAATATACACTTACCATAACCTATAGCCCTTCCAAAACCACAAAAAACGGCACCAAAAGTGAGCGCAAAGTTCGAGGCATTTTATACGGCGCATTTTTTATATATGAACAGGCTAGCTGTCTATATGATATGTATACCCAAGAGAAGATCAACTTTTATAATGAGCCAGTAAGTAAACAAGAAATATTTTTTTATCAGCCTTGGCGAGCTAATCTTTTACCAGGCCGTAAATTTTAACAAAATTATACATACTTACAAACAAAAATACCCCAACCTTATGCCCAGAAGAATCCAAAACTAAATTGAAAAGAACAGAAAAATCCATACCATACAATTTTCAACTAGTAGAATTTTTCCAAATTGTAGAAATGTAAACCTTTATATAAATATACATAGATTTGTAATTGAGCTCTAAAGTCGGGGTAGTAATATTTATATACATTATAAATCGAAGCCATTGGTCGTTCCTTGTAGCACGACAACTGGATCTGGAAGCCGTAGTAAAACTCATGTAGAAAAGCAGCAGTAAACCATAAACTAAACTAAAAGGTATAAAAATATATTTAAACTGTATATAGGGAATACCAGGCACGCAAACATTTTCAACTCAACTCTGCAGGTTTTGGTAAGTGGAGAGTCTTACTAACAAGAATACGTATTGCCCAATTTGAACTTTTTTCGAATAGTTTTTAAACTTGATATCAAATATTTGAGTAAATATTTGATCTTTAAAAAATGATGTTGATTCCTTTAGATTTTGGTCGTCCACTTCATCGACGCAGTTAAGGAGACCGCTCTTGACCAATGCTTGTACTCCATTGTATTTTGAATGCCCAAACCCCAACTAAGCCACACAATAAGCAGAAAAGAGAAAACACAAAATAACAAAATGAATTTAATTTCAATTAAGAATGATATTAAAAGAGAAAAGCATTAAAACTTATTAGCCACATATGTACGTATGAAGGATGAACATAACTAATAAAAAAAACTTGTAACTAAATACTTCTACATATTGAATAAAAAGAATGATATTAAAAGCGAAATTTTGGTTTTTTGATGTATCCTGCAGTTTGCACTGCCCAACTGGGACAAAAAATCGATTGCCAATCGATTGGAAATTTTATAACGAATTCAACGAGGTATGGCATTCCATCGGCGATCATTATTTCCCATGGTTTTGATCAAAAAACCGAAATAAAAGTTGACTTTTCCGGATCCTCCAGAATTCGCCATTTTTCATAAAAAACCGAAACTCTAAAAGACTTTTTCGGTATGTTGGCCAAAAATAAAAATTTTTGTTCGTCAAAATCTTATTTTTCCTGATTTTGAAGTACCAGGCGAACAGAAAGCTCGACAAGTGACTAAAAATCAGAGCGAATGTCCACCGATCAACTGTTCTTTTCATAATGGCCGCCAGTGTTCTCTTCATAATGGCTGCCACACGAAGGATTCCTATTGGTCGACCAACAGGAAGCCAGCTTGTAGAATACTGGAGAAGAACCGTTAGTCTCGTTCAAGCTCACAAAGGTGTAGTCAGGCAGAGCAGGGGTTTGGGGGCCAAAAGACCCCAAATCGCAATTTTAAGCCCCATTAAAAAAATTCTGACTACGCCCCTGCTAAACTAAGAAATTTAAAATCAGGTCACCAACTAACGTTTATGTTTGCCTGGTGTTTGAAATCGAAACATCTGCTGTTGCTCGTCAAATTGGACCGACAAAATCCTATTTTCTCCAAGCAAACTGGGCAATTCCTGATTTTGAAGTACCAGGCGAACAGAAAGCTCAACAAGTGACTAGAAATCTGAGCGAATGTCCACCGATTAACTGTTCTTTTCATAATGGCCGCCACCACGGACTCCAATTGGTCAACCAATAGGAATCTAGCTCTCTGGAAGGCTCCCGTTAGTTTGAAACGAAACTTAAGCTAGAGAGGGGGAAATTGATTGTTTCTTTGTTCGTGTCACGGATTTAGCACGACAGGCACCTATCACCGTTATACTTGTATGGGGCGAGCGGGAAAAGGAAATCACGCTCACATCTCTAAGCAAACGTCGTTTAACTTATCATATTCCAGCTGCTAGAGGCTTCTGTTCGCCTGGTGTATTAAATTTAGTTGAATGTGGATTTTGAAGGGCGAAATGTGGCCAAATTGTTATCGGCACTCATGGAGTCGCTGCTCAAGCAGAGAAAATTATAATAAATAATCTAATTAATTAATAGCTGAGTTTAGTCAATTTTAGACTTCCTTACCCTCTTTAACCCCTTTATCTACCACCTTAACCCCATAGGACTTTTGCTTTCAGTCTCAGGAGCATTGGAAAATGCACCAGGTTTTAGACACAACTGTTTATTTAATTTTTAAACAAAATATATATATATACGTTTGCATGTCAGTTGTAAAACTAATATTTATATATAGGCATAATTAATATTAAATTTTATTCAGTTTTTGTTTATTCAGCCAAACGTGGTTTTCTAAAAACTCATTCAAGTATATGTATGTATATGTCTTGCTAATGGTTTATCGAAGAGATATATCTTTATAGGCATGCGTAGAACTAACAGTAATTGATGGCCTGCCCCAAAGGCATGACAAGTTTAAGGTTTTTTTTTTTAATTTTTGGGGGAACGCTTACGCAGACAATCACACATACTCGTACAGACGCACTAAAACTCAACTTATATTTATAGATAGGAGAAATATACATTTGCGCAAATAAAACACAATTACAAGATAATTAAGAGTATGATTTGTAGGAGAGAGTATAAAGTATAAATTAATTACAGTAAGATGCTTGGTCTGGAGAGTCTATATAGGGGGCAGGGTGATGGAAAAACTTGCATTCATTAATCTTTCCATTATACTTACAACTGCGTATGTTTATAAATTAAGTATGCTAAACATATGATACAATTTTCTTTTGCTCTCATTTTCTTTATCTAATAAAAACAAGTTTTTGAACAACAAAAAGTTAAATAAAAACAAAGACAATGATGTAAAAAAAACTATTGCAAAGGGGCGTGGGGCGGGGCTAATTGTGTTGCCTTAGCAATCGATCTTGATTCGGCCGTCGACATTTACAAATCTCATAAGTTTTGCAAGAATGACAGTAATTTGGTTTCGTAATTTTTATTCGATTCCAGATTACGCAACGAATGCCGCTCCTCGGGGAACAGATGCACCTCGTACGGCTTGTTGGCCTTGTTCAAGGCACTGATCAGTCGGGAAGTATGGCAGAAATGCACGTTCTCGTCGATCAGGCCGTGAATGAGCAGCAGGCGCTTGTCCCTGGGTGGCAGAGGTATAAATATAAGGTCAAGCCAATATAAAATCCGACTCAGTACTCACTCTTCGGGAAAGGAGTTGACGTATTCGAGCACCGATCCGGCCGAGTAGCCGGCCTCGTTGTTCTGCGGCAGATCCATGTAACGTTCCGTGTAGCCCGTGTCGTAATACTCCCAGTTGGTGACTGGCGCTCCGGCAATGGCCACTTTGAATATTTTCGGGTACTGAACCAGACCCATTAGGCTTAGATAGCCGCCTGCACGATAGTTAGTAAAAAACATAAGAACCATTATTCAAATTATACCATATGAAGTGTTTAGGATAATAGCCAAGAGAGCTACCCAACTTACCGTAAGACCATCCGTGAATGGCCACGCGATCCATGTCAATGTAGCCCAGTTGGTCGGCCAAGATACGCAAAGCGTCCACCTGGTCAGTCAGCTCCACCTGGCCCATCCGACCGCGAATGTGGCTCTCGAACCGCTTGCCCCGATGGCGCGATCCTCGCGAGTCAATGCAGATAACGCAGTATCCCTGGGCGGCCAGCATATGCATCCTCAGTTGATGTTTTCCCTAAGAAATTATATATATACAAATAAGTGGTTAGCCTCAGAATAATTGCTTATATTTAAAAGCTTGTCTACCCACCTTGAATGTGTTGTTAACGGTCTGCACCTCGGGTCCTCCGTAAACATTTAGCACCGTGGGATACTTAACACCCAGTTCAAAATTGTGCGGCTTAAATACCATGGCATAAACAATATCGCCCGACGGGAGTTGCGGCCGAAAGATTTGTGGGCAGTACTGTGGCTCTGGTTTTCCGCCCTCGTGAAGATATCCCACTAAGGATATTTGAATGCCATTGACTCCGCCGTTCTGGCACGTCTGATTAACGCGCATTACCTTGCAACTGGGCAGCCGCTGGATGTTGCAGTAAACCAACAGCATCAACTGACATTGCTGTGGAAAAGAGGAAAAGGAAACATATGGTTATAAACAATTTGCAAGTCTAACAAATAATATAGCATACTTATGAGAGGCATTTACAGTTTAATATTTTATAATTTTAACAGATAACTAAGGGGATGTAAGTGAGACTATTCTTACTTCAATTGTTTCGTTCAGTCAAAATTCTTGAGTAATACCTATTTTAGTTTAGATTTCGACTCTATTTTTACGTACATCATCGAACTCCACGAGGTAAGAGTATCCTGGCTCCGTTAGAAGGCGGATTTGCTCGGGACGCTCCAGACTGACAACGTAGAGGTGTTTCTCCAGCGGCGTATCGCGCAGTCCAACAAAGTACACCAGGTTGTTGACCTTATCCACCCAAAGATTCCTGGCCAACACCTCCCACTCTCCGCATGTTAGGGCCACCTTATTGAGGATCCTTGGTTGTAGCGCCGACTGTTCCACGAAACTAGGCTGGGCGGCTCCTGAGCCCGCGTCTCCTTGACCATTTGCTTGGATTAGCAACAGGCTGGCGGTGACCAAATAAAGATGACGGAAACCCGTCTCTTCCGACGCCCACAGAAAGGTTACGGTCGTGTCCGTCAACTCCAGAAAATGAAGCATATCGTGAACATTGATCCAGCTCTCAGAGCGTTCCGTGTATATAACCTGTAGTGGTGTTATTGTGCGACTATATAGACTGCGCCAGCTGTGGTCGCCTATGGAGTCGGTCGGCGTGGACACCTGACTGCTGTAGGACTCGCAGAAGTTGTCCAGCGGTATAAGGATTACATCCAGACGCTGCTGCTTCCGATCCAGGCCCTGTACCCATACGCTGGTTAGGAAAAATAACTTTCTTAATGCAAACATTTAAATATGTATGCAAAAACTACTTTCAACTCTTTCAAATATGGTTTTCAATTAACTACTGAAACCCAGTCGTCAAATTCAAGATGTACTCACTATTTGGCATCCGGTGTCCAACCGACACGTACAATGTATTCCAACCAGCTGAAGACCGCCAGCAGGGAGTAGGGCAAATCCTTAATCGCGATTTCGCTGACTTGCAGTGCCTCGTTCAGTACGAACTGGACGAGCTTGAGCTTGGACTTGGCATTAGTGCTGCCGGTGCGCGGAAAGCGGTACTCGTCCACCCTGCCGTGCACGGCCGTCGATGAGGGAAAAGTGTACACAGATACCTCCGATTCATCCACCTCCTCGTAGACAATGCGGTAGATGCCGTCATTGGAATGTGGCTGCCACCAAAAGCCCTGGTAGCGGCTGAACTCCTCCTGCATCACGTAAGAGGGAACACCGGCGCTCAACGCATCGTCTACATAAGAGTGCCGTCCGCTGGACGTGTAAGTGAGCCGCTTTTCGTGCCCACTCAGCGTGTGAGTGACGAACAGGTCGCAGTCGCTGATGTAGGCTATCATGTCGGAGTTCTGCGGACAAATCTGCGGGTCGAGAGCCGTCCATTGCGGGCAGGTGCGTAGCTGCGTGGGAAACAGCAGTCCAGACTGTCGGTGGAAAATAAAACCATAAAATATATTACAATTATGTTCAGAAACCAAAAGATTTTCAAACAGTAAAATTCATCTTTCTTATGTTGGGTTTCATTGGGTTGGATTCGTTAAAACTAAAATATCTTTATAGGTCAGCACTATAAACGCTGTTATACTCACATTGTATCCTGTGTCCAAACATTGGTACAGGTCGTTGAAGCAGGGAAAGACCAGCTTGCCAGAGGGCTTGTGCAGCTCGTAGCAGGTGATGCCCCAGGTGGAGAGGCGCTTGCGCTCCTGTAGCAGCTGGAACTCCCTGGCATAAGGACTGGCCGATCCACTGCCTCCGCTCCCTCCACTGCTCTGTATGGGCTGTTGCAACAAGGGACTCCATGGGAGTCTGTGAGTGAGGGAAAGATACCATTAGTTCTGGGAGTAGATAATAGAGACTATTAACCCACCTAGGCCTGAGCAGAGAATTGTAAAGGAAGGCTGTCTGCTGGCTGCTACTCGTGGGGGATCCTGCACTTAGAGTGGGACTACCGACACCAGACTCACTCGCCTCTAGGCGCTGCACCAAAAGCTGCTGCTCCTCGGACTGCAGCAGGTTGATGTCCGCAAAGAGCAGCGTGGTCTCCCAGCTCTGTGGGGGAGTGCCCAAGAAGTAGCACCTGGCACGGCCATCGGACAGGTGGCGGAACTGCACATTGGTGGGCACCATGGAGGAAAGGTTGCACATCTTCTTGCGCATCTCTTGCACAACCAGCTTGTTCTCGGCCCAGCTCTTGTTGGGCGTGGGCGCTGCAATGTGTCCATCGTTGTCCACCGGATCGTCCTCATCCTCCTCGCAATCGTCGCACTCATCGTCGCCCTCGTCTGGATCTAATCCATGGGGCGGAGTGCCACTTGTCGGTGAGCTGAGGTGGTTAGTGATCACAGAGGCTGCTGCTACCACCACCTCGGTAGTTGTGGCCGTGGCCGCCCCCGCTAATGCTTGGATGGGGGAGGTGATGGAGTTGAGAGCACTGCCGATGGAGGAGTACAGGGCATTGGCGGTGGTGCCCAGAGAGCCCATGCTAGTCAGGCTGGCTATTGAGTGCGTCGATCCTGGCGTGCTAGCGGCGCTTTGGCTGCTACGATCCATCAGCATGTTGGAGGCACTTGTGCCACCTGCGACGCTAACTGCCGTAGAAACGCGTGCCGTAAATCCGTCCAGGAGATTCACAAAGGATGTGGCCGCCGCATTGGTGATGCTGTGGCTGCGATGGTGTCCGCCTCCCCCATTGTTATTATTTCTGCCTAGTTGCGATGGAGCCACTGCATCCTGCTCCAGGCCCATCAGGGTGGTGTTCGCATTCGGGCCGCCGCTGAGATTTACACTCAACGGTGGACTCGGCGAGGAGGGCAGGCGATTCCGCTGCTGCTGCTGGTTCGGTTGATTCACTTGGGTCCTGCTCTCCATGGTGGATTTTCTTGAGCTGACCCAATTCGGTGGCGAATCCAATCCAAACCACGTACACACACAAAGTTTTGGGGCCAAAAAAGTACTCAATGTACTCACACACACACTCGCACTCTCGCTGGAACGGAAAACACACACTACCGCTGACGCACACACACAGGCGGCCTGTTGTGCTGGTTTGTTATTGTTATTTTGCTTGGCATTTGCCGTGCAATCCAGCGATTTTAAACAATTCTCGATGCACTCTGTGGCCTGATGTTGTCCGCTCTGGTACTTTCCACATTCATCGCTCTTCGTCGACTCTTTTTTTGTTGCTTTTGCAGCTGCTTTTGTTGTTGCTGTCGCTGTCGTTGTTGTTTTTCTTGTGCGAATTGTAAAAAGTGAAAGTCGCACCGTGCGGCTAATCGAAGGCAAGCAGAGCACCTGGGTTGTAGTCCGCTCCTCGTTCTGCTGTGCCAGCAAGTGTTTAATATCAAACCGATTGATTGATCCAATTGTGTTATTCGGAACGGAACTGCAGGTAAATTAAAATAATGCACGAAAGATATACGATACTACGTGCCCGTGCGAGA
Source organism: Drosophila rhopaloa (assembly GCF_018152115.1). Classification (NCBI taxonomy): domain Eukaryota; kingdom Metazoa; phylum Arthropoda; class Insecta; order Diptera; family Drosophilidae; genus Drosophila; species Drosophila rhopaloa. The sequence goes on from NW_025335047.1 coordinate 2,021,122, forward strand.
TTGACCTGGCACGGTGCTTTGGTCACACCTAACCGAAGGATTTGGAGATGGGACTGGTGGATAGAGATGGGCTAAATTTTGAGGAATCATTGCAGCGATACATATTGTCCAAAAAAAATGTACAATAAAAATTAATAATAAACACAAACATTTAAAATAATGTAAGCCATGGTTGTTTCAACGATTTTAAAATAAAATCTTAATATAAAAACTTTAACTTTGGCTATGTGTATTAAATATTTTATATGTCATTATATGTATAATTTGAAAGCTGTCTTATTTTTAAATTTGGTACGCAGAGTGTCAAACAATTAACATCAGACTATTAGCTTAATCATTTTTTCCTATTTAATAAATGATACATAAAATTTGCTAATAACTCAGCGCTCGTAAAAAATTACAAGTTTTTACTAAGCATAAAAACTGTAAGCTGTATGTTCTCTAAAATCACTTCTCAATTATCTCATATGGTATATATATATATTGCTTTTTCGTTACTAATATTGCTTTTTCACTATTAAGCATTAAAACTGTAAACTGTATGTACTATAAAATCAATTGTCATTTATCTCATATTGTAAATATATTACTTCTTCGTTACTCTAAATTCCTAAGCCAATTGTACAAACATAGACTAATTTGTATTTATATTGGCTTGGTATTGAAAATATTAAATAAAATGGATTATAATATTAAACAACAGAAATATCACAAATACTTTTATTATTATCATAACATTAGTTCAAGATTCGCGCCCTTGCTGAATTTTAGAAGGCAACACTGGTTCTTAACTCAACACCTACAGCTCACGACAGAATCCTGTGTGGTCACACTTTCGCCGTTTAATTCTTATTTTTATTTCGCGATTTGTAAGTTTATACAACTAGGTGTGGGCTCAAAATAGGCCAATTTAATAGGAATAATTTATTAATCTTAAGGCAGAAGGGAAAAGTATTGAAGACCTGTAAAAGCAACTTGCCACCTATTTGGCGCCAACAGGTGGTTTGTCCCCAGAGGAGTACACGTGCTCGAAAACGTGCAGGTTTTGTTTACTTTAATTGACTTAAATTGGTTCCAATTAAGTCAAGATGATCCGCAAAGTGCCGCTGATTGTGATCCTGGGCTCGACGGGCACTGGCAAGACGAAGCTTTCTTTGGAGCTGGCCGAACGCTTCGGAGGCGAGATAATAAGCGCGGATTCCATGCAGGTGTACACTCACCTGGACGTCGCCACCGCCAAGGCCACCAAGGAGGAGCAGTCTCGGGCACGACACCACCTCCTCGACGTGGCCACACCGGCGGAACCCTTTACTGTCACCCACTTTCGCAATGCCGCTCTGCCAATCGTGGAACGCCTTCTCTCAAAGGACACTCCTCCAATTATAGTGGGCGGCACCAATTACTACATAGAATCTCTGCTTTGGGATGTCCTGGTGGACTCGGAGGACAAGCAGACAGAGGGAACCCCACTTAAGGAGCATCGAAAACAGGAGGATCTAGATGCCATGTCCACTACGGACTTACATCATTACCTGGCCCAGATCGACGCGGGTAGTGCCAACCGTATTCACCCCAACAATCGGCGTAAGATCCTCAGGGCCATCGAAGTCTATCAAGAAACAGGGCAGACCCTGACCAAAAAGTTGGCGGAACAGCGAGCCCAGCCTGGAGGAAACCGTCTAGGAGGACCCCTCCGCTATCCACATATCGTACTTCTGTGGCTGCGGTGCCAGCAGGAGGTGTTAAATGTACGTTTGGATACCCGAGTGGATGGAATGCTGGCCCAAGGACTCCTCCGCGAACTGCGAGAGTTTCATAATGCCCACCATACTACAACTGTTCAGGCCTACACCTCGGGCGTCCTGCAGACCATTGGCTACAAGGAGTTTGTACCCTACCTGCTGAATCATGACCAAAATGAAGATGAAAAGATCGAGGAGTACCTCCGGAATCATAGCTACAAGCTGCCAAGTCAGAAAGAACTGCAGGAAGAGGGTCTTCCAGATGGCTTGGATATGCTGCGGAATTGCTGCGAGGAACTAAAGTTGGTGACTCGTCGTTACTCCAAGAAGCAGCTGAAATGGATCTACAATCGATTCCTGGCCAGCAAGGATCGCCAAGTGCCCGATCTCTACGAACTGGACACCAGTGATGTTGCTGCCTGGCCGGAGGCAGTGTATCACCGGGCAGAGACCATAATTGAGAGCTATCGCAAGGGTATGGAATGCGAGATTAAGCCAATGGAAAAGAAAGAGCATCCTGGAGCAGATTTGGATGAGGAGACCAGCCACTTTTGCGCCACTTGTGAAAGGCACTTTATTGGAGAATATCAATGGGGAGTGCACCTCAAGTCCAACAAGCACAAACGCAGAAAGGAGGGGCAGCGCAAGAGGGAGAGGGAGCAGGATATTAAGCTATCCACGGATCAACTTCTAGCAAAAAAGCAGAGGGAAGACTGTAAAGAGAAGGATAAGGGGGAGGGGGAGGCTCAGCTGTCAGCCAGCCAAGTCAAAGATACTGATAAGGCAATGTAAAACCAGACACGGCTTGGCAATAAATGAACCTACGTAAACTTGAGTCATTTGTTGTTGTTTTGTATACCGATCCCTCCGATCGGCTGCTGATGCAAGCGGTTTGAGGAGTATCTGATAACCCTACACCTCGCTAATGGGGACCGTAGACCGCAGGGGAGGTCGTTGCCTAGCCAGAAAAGCGAAAACGCGTAAACATGTTTGTGCACCAAGCCACCAGCCCACATTCGCGATTCGCCCACTGACTGTTCTCGTTTTTCATTTGCATTTCAGTTGCCCAGCGGTTCAGACGCAGCCAGCCGAAATATCAGACATCAACCATGAGCTCCAACAAGATTGGTAAGTCTTCCAGGATCCTTTGTCAGTAGGTAACCATTAACAATCCCTAATCTGCCTCAGCTCTCCTCAGTGTGTCGGACAAGACGGGACTGCTCGAACTGGGCAAGAGTCTGGTGGCCTTGGGCTTTGACCTAGTGGCCAGTGGAGGCACTGCAACAGCCCTGCGAGGATCCGGCCTGAAGGTGAAGGACGTCTCTGAGATTACCGGGGCCCCGGAAATGCTGGGTGGACGTGTGAAGACGCTGCATCCGGCCGTTCACGCTGGAATACTGTCCCGCACCAGCGACTCTGATCTGGCTGACATGCGCAAACAGGGCTACGATCTCGTCCAGCTGGTGGTCTGCAATCTATATCCCTTCGCTAGCACCATAGCCAAACCGGATGTGACGCTCGCCGATGCTGTGGAGAACATCGATATTGGTGGCGTGACCCTGCTTCGGGCGGCGGCCAAGAACCACCAACGAGTCACGGTCGTCTGCGAGGCGGTGGACTACGACCGAGTGCTGGCCGAGCTAAAGGCTTCGGGTGACACCACTCTGGATACGAGACAAGCCCTGGCCCTCAAGGCATTCACCCACACAGCCAGTTACGACGATGCCATCTCGGACTATTTCCGGAGGCAGTACGGATCCGGGGTGTCCCAGTTACCCCTGCGCTATGGAATGAATCCCCACCAGAAGCCGGCACAGCTGTACACGCAGCTGGCCAAGCTGCCACTTACCGTGCTTAATGCTTCTCCAGGATTTATCAATCTGTGCGATGCTCTTAATGGCTGGCAGTTGGTGCGGGAACTTAAGCAAGCGTTGCAATTACCGGCAGCCACCAGCTTTAAGCACGTGTCCCCTGCAGGAGCGGCTGTAGGAGTTCCTCTGAATCCCGCCCAGGCCAAGCTCTGCATGGTGGACGACTTGTACGAGCAACTGACGCCTCTGGCTACGGCCTATGCCCGTGCCCGTGGAGCCGACCGCATGAGCTCCTTCGGCGACTTTGTGGCCCTGTCCGATGTGTGCGACGTTGTCACCGCCAGGATCATCTCCCGCGAGGTGTCCGATGGCATCATTGCCGCAGGCTACACGCCAGAAGCTTTGGAGATCTTGAAGAAAAAGAAGAACGGCGGATACTGCATCTTGCAGGTAAAACTGATGATTTAAAACAGGGTGGCATTTTAGAAATTTAATTTTTACATTTCAGATGGACCCCAACTATGAGCCCACTCCGGTGGAGCGCAAGACAATTTTTGGCCTGACGCTGGAGCAGAAGCGCAACGATGCCGTTATTGGCGCCTCGCTCTTTGCCAATGTGGTAACCAAGCGTGGTCCTCTGCCGGAGGCGGCTGTGCGGGATCTGATTGTGGCCACTATAGCCCTCAAGTACACTCAGAGCAACTCCGTATGTTATGCCCGTGATGGCCAAGTTGTGGGCATCGGAGCCGGCCAGCAGTCGAGAATTCACTGCACCCGCCTCGCGGGCGAGAAGGCAGACAACTGGTGGCTCCGTCAGCATCCCAGCGTGGCCGGCATGAAGTTCAAGGCGGGCGTAAAGCGGGCTGAGATCTCGAATGCGATTGATAATTACGTAAATGGAACCGTTGGCAAGGATATGCCTCTATCGCAATTCGAGGGAATGTAAGTGGAGGAATATATCATACATTTTTGTGTCCTTAATCACAATCCATAATATTATAGGTTTGATAAGGCTCCGGCTCAACTGACCACCGAGCAGAAGGTGGAGTGGCTGAAAGAGCTAAGTGGAGTGGCCCTGGGATCCGATGCCTTCTTCCCCTTCCGCGACAATATCGATCGCGCTAGCCTGGTTAGTTCTTTGAATGGTGCTTGCTTTTACCAATTCTAATCCCTTCATTACTTCTCCAGAGTGGTGTCTCCTATATTGCCAGTCCTGCTGGCTCCACCAACGATGCTGGAGTCGTCGCCGCCTGCGATGAGCATGGCATCATCATGGCCCACACTAACCTACGTTTGTTCCACCATTAAATACTAATCACTTTTATTAAGCTTTTGGATTCCATAAAATTCAAATTTAAATCTGCTCAGAAGTCGAATATATATTTCAAATATTATATGAGCCAATCAATGGTCTTTTAGACATTTAAAAAAGACTATCAAACGCAAAATTTACTTTTTATACAAACTATTTTTGATAACCTATTTAGTGCCTTAAGAAATTTTATAGATATACAAAACTTTGTTAAACAAACCCCAAGAAACTGCCCTTTATTCATTCCAAGCACAATAAAAATGACTTGCCTTTAGTTAGTTAAACGAACGCTGCATCGACTAAACACTATTTATTTCAAGAATTAGTTTCTATATAATGTACAGTTCGGGAGACTGGACCATTGGACATCCAGATCCCACAGATCCTGGCCAGCTCCAAGTCGCGGATTCAGCCTATCGGCTGCGGTGCCTCCGACAGGCGCGGCGACAATTGCACAAAAAGACGACGAAGGTGACGAAGAAGACGAGCACCGAGGCCAGGACCAGGGCCACCGAGGTGGTCTGGTCATAGCTGGCAGTGGGATCCAGCACGTGCTGCTGGGGCAGCAGCTCGAAGTCGACTAGCACTTGGGTGCCGTTGGGCGGCGGGCAGGGCTGCTGCACAATGATCTCCTGGTGCTGCACCTGTTGTTTCGGTAATAATATTAGTTAACGAATTGCACATTAGTAATACCTAATCCCAAGGATCTCGTGACACTCACCTGCTTGTTGCGGCACAGCTGCAGTCCGGCGGAGTTGGACAACGTCTCGGCACTGTACTCGTCCTGCACCAGGACAGGCAGAAGCCATCGTTCCGGAGAGACGAACTGCAGCCACGACCAAAACTGGGCCAGGTTTTGGGGGTGCACCAGGTAGCCGCCCACCGCCGCCACAGCCAGGCTGACCAGCCCATTAACAATGCTTGCCGAGACCTTGCAGGGCAGCAGGTGGGCACAGAACAGAGCCAGTGTCTGGATGAGCGTCAAGTAGAGCAGCATGTAGCCTGCGGATGAAAGGATTAGTAAGCGGGATGTTGGTATCTCTGGCTGCCGAGGTAACTAACCCATGTACAGGTATATGCCCGTATCGCTGCTGTTGGAGTAGGTGTAAAGTCCTGCCATGCTGTGGGCCGGCAACAGATAGGCCAACCAGATGCAAAGGCTGGGGAACAGCCCCAGAAGACTCTGTAAGATTGGAGATTTAAAGATTTAGATAACAAAGTATGTATTAAAACACTAACCTGCACAATAATGTAGAGACTCCGGGTGTACAGTCCCAGGCGGATGTCCCTCTCCGCATGGCGCCGATCCTCCTGCGTGTCTCGGATGGTCAGCATGACCAGTGGCCAGTACACGAGCACCATGACGCAGTGATGGTAGCCCAGCCTGTCGTGGTAGCTCAGCTGCGGATCGGAGGCGGGCACATCCCAGAAGATGCAGCCGATGCAGAGGGACAGCACGGCGGCCGCGATGAGCTTGCTGATCCAGGTGAGCAGCGATCCCGGCTGCTTGTAGCCGGCGAATCGTTTGATCAGGGCGCTGATCTGGCCAAAGAAGCCGGCCTTCAGGGTGAAATTGGGTAGCGAGGCAGGCGGAGCAGCCAGTGGGGGCTCGGAGTTGATCTGATCCCAGGCGTTGGCCAACGATTCAATGCGGGCCGAGGACTCCAGCATGGCGGCCGCCGAAAGGTCATCCAGGGTGACCAGATCCACTAAAAGTACACAAGTGATTAGGCACTATCATCACCATTTATCTGCATAACTTACAGTAGTAGTCCGCTGGGTTCTTGAAGGGCGGGCAGGGATAGCCCAGCTCGCCCATGTGTCGCGGCAGATCAGCTCGACTGCCGGAGAAGACGGTCCTTCCGCCAGAGAGCAGCAGCACGCCGGAACACATGGACAGGATCTCGAAGGTGGGTGGCTGGAGCGTCATGATGACAATGCGACCACCGCTGCACCACTGACGCAGGTACTCAACCAGAAAGAAGGTGTCGAAGATGTCCATGTTGCTGGTCACCTGATCCAGGATCAGCAGCGAGGATTGCGCCAGCAGCTGGCAGGCCACGCTCAAGCGCTGCTTCTCCGAGTGGGTCAGAGTGGACACGTTGGAGGCACGCACCGTATTCAGGCCCAGATCCTCTATAAGCACATCCATGCGCTCCTCCAGATCGCTGCGATCCAGAGGACCGCGCAAAGCGGCGTGGAAGTTCAGGGTGCACTGGACACTCATCCGGGGATCCAGGGAGGAGACCTCCAGGGCCGGCACATAGCTGCAGAGCTCCCTCAGGCCGCGGCGACTCATCTGCTGCCCGTTGATGAGGATCTCGCCGCCCAGACGTTCACTCAATCCCGCCAGGCATTCCGCCAGAGCACTGCCCTCCCGCTGAGAGGTGGCCATGATGGCGAACAGATCCCCGGCCTTGGCCTGCATGGACACACCGCGCAGGCAGGGATTCACGTCCAGGCAGTGCACCTGGATGTTGGGGTAGATCAGGCCCATGCCCGACTGCTTCCGACTGCCTGGGTTGTGACCACTTCCGTTCCCATACTGCCTGGAGCTGCCGTACAATCGCGCCTCGTTGTAGTCGTAGCCCAGGCCACCCCCGCCATCCACCTGGCTCAGCCCCGCCCCCAGCAGATCCGCCTCGCTGTGCGACCTGTGCCCGTAGTGCTTCCCATTGCCCATGTACTGCTGGTGGTGCTGCTGCATCTGGTGGTGGTGGTGCTGACCCACTGCAATGCTGGCCCGACTGTTGGCCTGGCGCAGAGCGGCCATCGGAACGCCCCCGCCCCCGCCGCCTCCTCCTCCGATCTGGGCACGCGACTCCGGACGCGAGTGCGGCATGCCGCCGATGGCACGGAAGTCGGACTCGCTGCGGTACTTCCGGAGATTGGGCGGCACCCGGCTGCGGGTCGTCTCGTTGTCGCTGCTGTCGTAGCCACTGCTCCCGGCTCCGGGTGGCGCCCCCGAGCTGTCCCGGAAGGCGCGGTTCACCCGGCCCCGCACTCCCCCGAGGGCACTGGAGCCACCGTGACCCGGACCTGACCCTCCACCGGGCACCGGACCTGGGCGATGCGAGCGCTGCGATCCGGCATTCGGCGGAAAGACGCGCGGCAGTCCGAACTTCAAGTATGTGTACATGTTGGAGCCCAATGGAGATCTGTAAGGGGTTAAATATGGTTGGTTTTATTAAAAAATATAAAGGAATTTAAATAATTGTAAAGATAAGATCAATTTCTAAGACCATATTCAATTATTTAGATCGTATTTTCGCCATACTAAGCTTTGTTATTTTCCATTTTTATGTTTCACTATTACTCTATACGTATTTTTATTAAGATTAAGTTTTTTATATATAATATGAGATAAAAATATAACATTTATGAATCATTTTATCATTCAATATTTAAATCCTAGGTTTTTAATTTAGGTAATTTTCCATAAATTGCGACTAACAACATATTACTGCACTTTACTTAGTTTCAAGTATGTGAAAAAATACTTGAAACATTCATAAATTATAGGTACTAATATAAATTGGGGAATATAATAACAACAATTAGTTGACTTGAAGGAATGATACATAATATTTATACACCCTTGCAGAGTGTATTATGATTTGTTTATAAACTTTGTTAACCCATAGGTTTTTTTGTCGAGAAAAATCTATAAAATGCTGAGATCACTTAGCATTATTAACGCTTGATTATGCTTAATAATTATTTATATAAATAATTGTTGGGATTACTCACTTGGGTCCGTAGCGCGGATGATTTAAGATTGATTGAACTGTGGTGTCGCGTAGCTGGAAGTTTCCATATGGCAGCGGTGATTTGTCCGACGAGCCCAGAGCCGAATCGGTGAAGTCTGAGTTCAAGTTTTGCCTATTGATGGGGTATTTGAATTCGAAAAGAGAAGTTATAGAGAGTTGCACTGGGCGGTTGCAGTTGCGGTCAAGTGGACATGATTGGGGGGCTTGGCCATGGCTCTTCAATTAACCATTTATGGCATTTGAACTTCCGCCGGCTGCGGTTAAGTCAACCGTCAAAACTCCGATCGACAGGTGCGGCCAGTGGCTCCTCCACCTCCATCCGTCCACACACAGTGACCACACCCATGTCTGGCATCTGGGGCTGGGGTTCCCCCACTAAGCCACTCACCTGTAGATGGACCAGGCGTGCAGATCTTCGGAAGCCGCCGGCGGCAGCGGAGTATTGGGTCCGTGGGGCACCGAGTAGCGTCGCTCCTCGCGTGACATCTTCTTGCCGCTCGAAAAGTTGCTCAGCTCCATGATCTGCAAGAAACACGGCGCGGGTTAGCGAGATCGGACCAAAATCTTAAGCTAATTCCGTGTCAAACTGGGTCAAGAATGCTGCGAGAATGGCTGCGCTATTATTACTCATAATTGGCGGGAATTAGCCTAATGACAATGCCCACACATCCACACGCAGTGTCAGTTAAAGTCGAAGTTGGATTCGGAATCGGAGCCATAGTCGCAGTCGCATCTCAGCCATTGTCAAGACAAAAGCGGAAATTGTGTCGGAATTGGGTAATATGCGAACTTGAGACACCCTAACAATGATCCCAAACCAAATTCTATTCAATTTTTAAACAAGTTTGAATGCTTATAGCCGTATATCTTACCATAATAACCATCAGGTTAAACCATATCAAATGTATATATTATTTATGGTTTTGGGTAAGTTTTAACAGACAATGATTTCCGTTAAAAAGCTAAGCTAATTTACAAGTTTAACGTAAAACCAATACAAGCCAAGTTATGTTCCTAAAAAAAACTTTTCGATTATGATTATAACCATTTTAGAAATAAATTAAGTTTGTCTTGTAAACCTTATTACCCCAGAGTTCTTTTGTTGTTGTGCAAATGTTATATCTTAATCCAAGTAAGTGCACAACAACCCGCAACACAATTATACCTAATCGGGTGTTGTCTTTCAGATTTCCATCTTTGTGTCTTGAGGAAATCCAAAACGACGAGCGGGAGAACAAAGCGCAGCTCATTTCGACACGGCCTCTGGGTTTTTAATTGCCAATGCAGCCCCCAAAAAAGCAAAAATCCATGCAAATGAACCGCTGTTTGCTCGCCAGCATTATGCAACCGAACGAAAGGCAAGCAAACTAATGCAGCTGCCGCAAGGTTTTGTGGACTCCAAATGGATGCAGTTCAGCAAGGTGTGCGGATTTCCGTTTTCCCAGCCGCAAAGATTACGTAGTCAAGTGTTCTACGAGGGCCAGATGCCCAAATGCCCGGCGAAAGTGAGCGGCTTAAGATACTCCAACTCCAAAACATATTCGTAATTGCAATCTACGCCAGTCAGTCGCCGAAAGTGAAGGAATTGGGATTGGGGGAGGTGCCCAGAAGAAGAAAGCTCGGTGTTGGGATTACGGCATTCCACCGCGAATGCTTTCGCCCAGCTCCCATTGCGGATTACTATTTAATATTAAACATTGTTGCCACGGAACTCGGCCGGTGTATTAACACTTTTAATTGCGTGTTTAATTCGCTTTAATTAAAATCGCTTGTGCCATAATCGCATAAACGGATTTTCCTCGCAGTTCAACGCATTTTACTCGATTTTTTGTCTGGACAGTGTTTTTGTTTACTATTATCATTTCTTTCCCCACAACAATTATGTGCCTCTGTTTTTTCTTCATACATAGCTGTAACCGTTTTGCCGGTGGCTTTTAGCCAGCACTTGGCACAGAGTGAAAGTGGAAGTCAGGGAAGGTGGCTTTAATACCCGCGAAAGCCTGATACAGTTGAGACAGCCAGATAGGGCATCCCATCACCCATGCCGAGATACCTCCAACCACCGGCCACTTACCATATGCACTTATAAATATTTTAGAAGGCTATTCCTGTTAATTAAAAATTACTTGCATGTCCTTTTTTAGTGGTAAAGGGTGTAAAAAACAGGGAAATAAATTAATAAATAAATTGACCAAACAGTAAGCAAGACATTTATATTAAAACAAACTAGTCCGATACTTCAAAATGATTTGAAAAGTAAAATAAAACAGTCACAAAAATGTAAAATGGTCATTTCATTAATTTCGTTGGAAAACTTATTTTTTAGTACAATTTTTTCGAGTGTACCTATACTGAAAACTGGGCAGACTTTATAGGGGCCGAAAAGAAAGAGATGTGCGGCATCTAAAGCGTCGCTTTGTTGAGCTGCCAGTAATGAATGAATGGTATTGGGGGCAATGATACGGCTGCGACCAAGACAGCGGCATTGATTTATGCGATCACGATGCTCCGCTGACGACGCAGCCGATATCTAAGTATCTCACAGTACGCGTATCTGTATCTATCCATTGTTCGCACAAGTGCGTGAAGCAAAAACATTGCGATGGGCACTTAAAAACCAGCTACTGCTGGTGGACGAAAGTGAAAAGATGATTAAATTGGCTTTTAGTTGTCAGCTATAGTATCGCACTTGCGTTTTAAACTATCAAAAACAAGATCATTAGATGTAAGGCTTGGAAAATGGAATAGTTACTAAAAAAAACAACTAATTGATTCAATTGTTTGCTTAAATGGCACAAGATTTTTGAAAGTTTTATTATTTTCAGAAGGTTTTTTGCCTAATTTCGCTAAACTTTTGACAATCAGTGCAATGTGTACGTTGGTGCTTGATTACTTAAGATAGCTTACTTAGCTGTTAACCACCTCGTTATCATAAACAACAGCTTACATTTCTGCTTTAGCACGTTTTGGAATTTAACTAAAAGTTATATGAACATGGACATTATATCGTTTAGCTTATCAGAGTTGTAACCTCCAGAAAAAATGATTTATTATATTTTTAAAAATTAATGATAAATTGGTTAGTGAGCTTGGTATTCGTTCTACTTTTAACATCTAATCCGTTTTTCTAGCTCAAAGCTATATATGATTGCTTAGTTCCCATGAACACTGCATAAGTTTATTGTTATTCTCCAGCATTTGGGTGGCCTTCCACAGCTATCTATCCATTAACCAAGCATTAACTGATTTATCAGATTGTGGCTTTTAACTATTCAAGCTGGCAACATGAAAAGCTGGATGCAGCTGTTGCCAAAATCCAGACAAGGTTCCGCTGCACATTCAGTTACAGCTGCAGCCTGGCCAGAATTATATCATAGTCTTGATTGGCTTATGGCTTATGGCCAAGTGGGTCATTCGAGCTTTGCATGATCGGTCAAAGACAGAAACCAAGACCGAAGTTAGCGGATATTTGCCTGTCAACGAGGCCGGCTGCTGCTGGTGTGAATAAATCACAACGCGCTAAGTAATTGGCCAACGGTTATTGGCAATAGCTTAGCAGGCCGATTAGGCCAATTGGCACTCCGTCGTCGGCTGAGTTGGCCAAGATGTTGCATATGCAGCCGGTGTCCCGTTGCTGTCATTCTGCATTCCCGTTGGCCAAGAAACCAAGAAGCCATGCGTCAGTTGACAAGTCGAGAACCGTTTGCCGGAGGAGTTGCTGTTGCACTCACATGACCATTGATGCAAAACTGCAGTTAGACACGAGCTGTGACCACGACGACTCCGTCTCCAACTTCGTCCCCAACTCCGGTTTTTCGGTCACTGATCGCCGGCTTGTGCGCACATTTTATGATTTAATGGAGCGCGCCCAAGTGGCTCCAAGTGGGCCCGGCCATAGCAATTTGTTGCTCTCTCTCGACTCGATATTTACTGGTTTTGTGGGCTGGCACTCGAAAGATGTGTGATTGGGCTGCAAGCGAGCCCTGACCTGCGGTTCAGCCATCCACTTCCATTCCCACGCAGAAGGCAATTAAATTGGTTTGCTGGGCTCTTCATTTCACTGGCCAAAACTCGTTCCCTGGACAGGTAGACGGCAGGTAGGTCAGCCTCCCTCCCATATCAAAAGCTGCTCTCTGATTTCTACTGACAGGCTGACGAACTGACTAAGTGACCAAATGACTAACTGACAAACTGACGGACTGGGAAAAGCACTGTCCAATGAGATCCGCTGACAAAGATATCGCTGGCCCAGTGAGAAAGTGAAACTCTTGTGGCATAATTTGTTGCTGCTGCTGCTGCGGCACACGGGGCGTATGATAAATGCCTACAAAATATTTCGCGACTGCTTAAAAGTGGGTCACAGTTGCAGTTTTGTAATTTGCGATTAATAAAACATGGGAAACTGCATACACAACGAAGCTTGAATGCACTTAAAGTCATAAAGACTTTATTAACTGGGAAAAGTTGTTAAAACAAGAGAAGACAAAAGCTTAAATAATTTTCGATGAGATCGCTTTTACAGAAAGCATAAGGTCAAATAGGAGAATTCACTTTCAATTCTTTGAATTAAATATTTTTAGAAAGCTGTTCACAGGTGAATAATTTTCATTTTAAATATTTAAGTGATGGGTCAAATTGTAAACACCTTCATCAAATATACAGTTTAATTCCCTTAATTAAGAAACTTAATTTACTTTTAAATCATCACCGAAAGTGTAGCCAATTGGTTAGTTAGCTATGAGTTATAAATGCTGTTCTCTAACAAACTATAACTTTATTGCTATTTATTTTGACCCATACATAAGTTTTTTTTATATAAAATATTTTTGGGCATAAAGAAAGTTATGACCAGGCTGATAAACTTTGGTTTCGAGTAGTTAATTTGAAGATTGAAGCAGAGAGAAATAAAGATGTGAAGTCCTGATTAAATGAGATGTTTTTTCCCTTAAATAAGTATTTTATGACTGCGTGATTCACTATAAAACACACACAATTCTTGAAGAAACCGCAAAATGTAGAGTCACTAATGTGTCAGGCAAAAACCTGAATGGGATCACGTATGCTGATAAATTTAGACACATGCGCATTGCCAAAGTTGGAATACCCTTCTCAGGAGCCGCAAAAATATGCAGTCAAAGGGGGCGGGACCGGCAAAAGGGGCGGCAAACGAGAGACGATTTCGAGCGCTGAGTAATGCCATTGCCAGATGCAAATTAATAATAAACAAATTAAATGATTGCCAGCCCGTGGCCAACATTCCTCGCTCCATTCCGGCGACAGAGAGGTTTGTTGAACCTGCTAGTCGTCCGGTTCGACGAGATGAAATTTTTCGTTGATAATGCCTTGCGGAGGAAAGGCATTCGAGATGCTTTGTGTGTGTGTTAATTGAACACTCGGGTTCCAGAGATTTTTGTTCGGGTTTTTGTTTGATTTTTAGCACGTTTTTTTGTGCGCCGAATCGTTGTTGCTGGCCAGTATGCAAATTACTGGCCACGTTGTGCGATAGATATAGATGCTCACGCTTTCCGCCTCGGAACGATATACCTCTGGCCTCCACGGCGGATGAGCGACAGTCAGTCAAAAAGACAGGCACGCAGCGAGGAAATCTTCAAGCTGGCACAGCTTTACGACTTGTGAAAGTTTCGGCTGCGTAAATTGATTATGAGTGGATAAACGTCGACGAAAAACGAGCAGAGTTGGGTCCAAGCCCAGCAGGTGAATGAGTGGTGCACGGCAAGAAAAAAGTATAATTATATGGCTGGACACAATCAATTTTTTTGTATAACTCTGGAAATAAGTTAAGTAAAAACTTGTTGCGGTAACTTGGGATGGGTTTTGGTAATGAAATATTTTTCAAAAAGAGCAAGCATTTAATCTTATGACATTTTTTTGTTAGGAATCACTGCGATCGATTTAGGTAATTTGTTAAGAATTTGTTAAGCGAGCAAGCTTGACGTTAATAGTTAATAAATATTTATGAAAAGGCAGCTTTTGAAGCGTCACCTCTAAGCAATTTTTATTTTTTTCAAGAAATTGTTATTTGTTACAGCATACATTTTCAACAAAAGCTGTGAGAACTTATAGGGAAAATGATTAATTAAATGCTGACTAATCCATTCAAACTAACCCGATTTGCCCGACGCAGCTATTGAATCTAGCCCACAAATCGGTATCAAATTGGGCAATATCCGAGGTGGTAGGGGCACAACCAGAAATGAGTTAACCGAGCTGGCAGAAATGCGAGCACAAGAATTCCGCTGACGTCGCTCTGACTGTGACCCCAAAAAGCCAAGCTAATGTCATGCCGTCAACGAATATTCGTCATGGCTGCATAGCCCCCACCGTGGAAACCACCGTCGAAACACCGCCAAAACCACCGTGGTGGTCTCATTTCAGCGTAGTTCGGCGGATCGGCTTTCGGTTTCCAGTGCTCGGCGTTCAGTTTTCGCTTTGCGGTTAGAAAACTCAGGCAAGGTCAGTTTTATTAATTGCCCAAACGGAATACGAAACTTTGCCTCAGTTTCGGGCATCTTTACAGGCAATTAACGCCGCGCACAAGACCAAAACAAATCCCCGAGACGGAGACGAAACAAAACACTTTCCTGTATTGCAACAGACTTGTGAAAGTGGCCAACAATTGTGGGTAAAATTTGCATGCCAAAGCCGATCCCGCCGCTCCCCAATCGCCCCCACCGCCGCGCAAACACACACGTGTGCCACCGGGCAAATTGACATAAATTCCATGACAAACCAAACGAAAACAGAAAAATGGCTATTTTCCCTGCGTTGCCATTGCATGCATAAAAATGCGACAGGCAAGCGTATTTGGCCAAATTCCCAAACACACCCAGAGACCCAAAGACACGGACTTGGTCTTGGGCGCCAATCCCACACTCCACAAAAATGGTATGCCTTTCATTTGGATCGACAGCAAATTACACGCCCAATCGCTCTGGGCTTTGATAAATGTAACTTTTTAAAAAGAATTTTTGTCAGCACATATGGTTGAAAAGATCGGAGAGTTAAGATAAACCTTCTTAAATCACCAGGGTAATTCAAACTTTTCTGTTAACTTATTTATTGCCAACAAAAATGTCAAATTGTAATGACCATTGAATTAGTTTATACATATGTATTCTTTAACGAAATACTTTGGTTTCAAAGTTATTTAAAAAGACATTTTAAAAATTGAAATAAAACCCAAACGGTCTAGTAAAAACTAATTTTTATAATTTTAAGATCGTCTTAACAATTTTTTGACGTTTTACTATTTTATAAAGGATAAATAAAGGTTATGATTTGAAAAACTGTTCTAAATGCTTTACGTCTTAAAACAATAGAGCGCAAAAACTGTCTACCTTAAAAAAAATAATGTATATATATATTTTTTTAAATTCCCATTCCCTACTTTTAGTTCGTGGTTCTTAGTGAAAAATGTGCGGGCTATGTGTGTGACATGGATTTGCCGAGCTATTTATTCGACTCACGTCTTCTGGTTGTATCCATGTCAAACAAGGTTCATCTCCGACTATTCTGATTCTATGTCAGACTCATGTCTGAGCCACGTCTGTGAACTTGGAGTGAAATGAAGTGAAGTTCTTTTTTTACGGCCATAAAAGTCACGAAGTGTGTGTAGCAGCGGCGGCTGAAATGTACTTTCTTCGCCTAATTATGCAGCTGTTCTGCTTCTGCTGCTGCTTCTTCTTCTGCGTGTTAATTTAATTACAATAAAAAGTAAATTAACTCGATGTGGCCCCGTAGCGTATCTATCAATGCTTACAATTTTCATGGTCGCAGCTTTTAATGGCCCCGCAGTGGGAGAGATTGGCTGCGCAAGTGGGGAATTTCGAATTTGCATTTCCTGCTCGTTAAGTTTTCACTTTGCCATCGGCCAAGGGTCTCATCATTCCGATGGCCAGCCGCTGACTTCACCCATCCCGTGATCATTAAATGCAATGATTCATCCATCTCGGAATAGCCAGCGACTAAGTTCAATTGAAAGCATATACATTGAATACTGAAGCTGTGGAAGCAAGAGACAAGGGACCAAGAACAAGTTTTGGCCAACTAGATGCAGCCACACCTACAGAGAACCAATCGAAAACCCGCCTAGACCCAAGACAAAGACCAGATACCACCCCACTCCAGATTCGAACTCACCACAAAGCCATAACTGACAATCAATTCAACTTAAGCTTGCTCTTTGCCGCGCCTTGGTCTTTTTGTCTAGACTTCGCGTTGCTGTCTTAAGTCTTTTGATTTGTTTCCTTTTTTCTGTATTTGTTTGGTTTTGGACTGGAATTGAAATTGTCGAAATTGAATTACGACCACTCTGAGATCTTGTCACTGCTTGTCGGCCCGTTTCTAAAAAGATTTTTTCTCGCTGTTTAGTGGCACTTTTTTTGGGGGCCACAAATCATCGGACCCGTTAGCAGCGATAATAATACTGTTAACTAATTTACGCCACAGCGGCAGCAACAACAATCTCGGAAAAAATCAAGAAAAACAATCCAGCAAGTCAGCGCGAAGAACCAGAAATCATTTTGGGCTCTTTCAATGAGCTTGGCCATGGCTTTAACAGCGTTCTAACGGTCCGGCCAACATGACTTGGCTAATTAGGTGCGAGTAATTTGTGAAATGGAAGCCAAACGGAGGCTGGGAATTTGCATTGCAAAGGGCCGAGTCATTAAGTTGACAATGATCTGCAGTCGGGGCCCTGAGAATGGTGCTAAAGCCCCGATAGCAAATCGGCATTAAACCGCGACTCATTTTCGATGGGAAATCAAGTTTCGCGGCACGAAATTTTGAAAGTGATTGTGCGCGCAGATTGGCAGCTGCATCGAAATTGCAAAATGAATGTGAAAGTTGCTTAGCACGGCGATTATTCTTTATGAGTTGATATAGGAAGAGTACACTCAGGGATAACATATTTCTCTCTGCACAGAGAAATGTCTCTGGCAGACCCGTTATGGCTTTCACATTTGGTTTAATAATAAATAAAAGTACTTGAAATACGTGAAGATTTTTATTAAATGAAATTTAAAAGATACAAAGGGATTTTATGAAGGAATACAAATGGGGGACATGATTTCACTTTGAGGTTGATTCGCTTGATATTTTATAATGAAACTAATCCACTCTTTATAGCTGAAATATGAATAATAATAAGAATCAACGTTCTCTTCCTAATTAGAATTGCGTTTCTATTATTAAACAAGGGCTATTGCAAAAATAGAGGCCCATAAACTATTAAAACATCTCTAAGGGCATATAAAAGTGTATTTATATAGTCAAACCATAAACATAAAAACAAATAATGGCGATAGCTCTCTATCATAAGCTTAAGGCTGTTTTTACGAGGAAATGGCCAGACCAAGACGATGCTGGCAGCTGCGGGCAGAGCAAATAACAAACGATCCCCGGAGAGCCAAGAACCCAACTTGGCAAAGGCAAAGGCAACCGGCCAAACAAACAAACAAACTGAAACTCGTATCTGTGAGATACACACTCGCACACAGAAAGAAACCTATGATCAGTTTAACCAAATACCAGGATATCAATTTTTATAAAAATATGAAAATAATAATACAAATTTGAAGACTAAGTTATGAAAAATATTTATTTTTGTTCCCATTAGCAGATGCTTTACGACCTGCATACCAAATATCTTTTTGCACGATTATAAATACTGGGGCAACGAAAGAACTTCAAACATTCCATCACTTTTTCATTAATAAAAGCAAACGTATCTCTATTTTATCTCGATCTTCACGGAATATTAACTTATACATTTTAGGGTTCATCTCAACTTTACATTATTCATAAATCGAATTAAACTGAAAGAAGTAATAAGTTATTTTTCTACGTATTTCTATTAAATATTAATCCGTTTTTTTCTGTGCAGCGGAGCAGTGAGCTGCAGAAGAAATAAAAGACAAGACAAGCCGAGCACCAGGCACTTGGCTGTTTGTGCGACTCCGACTTTGGCTGGCACTTGGGTTCTGGTTTTGGCTTCGACGCTGGCTCTGGCTCTGACTCTGGCTTCGAGCTGGCTTTGGTTCTGCAGGGCGCAGAAGAGTGAGCGGACGGACAAGAAGTGCTGGCAGTGTGGAAATGGTGGAGGCTAAGATACATTTGCTAGACAAAACCCGCTCGCGGGATCTTTGACCTGCGCTGGTGACGACCGCGCGAGCAGAACAGGGGAGTACGAAAACCAGAAGGTTTTGTAGGAGAAGAACGTGGAGCGTGGTGGATACTCGTCGGTTTTCGAGGTGGCAAGTGCTGGTCGCTTGGGCTGCCGTTGCCTTAATACAATTAACAGTAAATACCAGTTGGCCGGACTCTAATTAGCCGTACGGCGACACTCATTCATGGCTTAGATACGTTTGTGCTCTTGCTGTATTTGCAACACTTACATTACAATGTCGATCTGCTGGCTACACCGATGTCTGCATATTTTATATAGACCATATAGACACACACTCGCACTGCACACACGTCACTCGTATTTTTTGCCACTTTATTTTTGGTATCTATTGGATATTCCGCGAGTCAACAAATAACCACATTTGCATGCACTTCCCGGAGGCCTTTAAAATTACTCTCCTTTGCACAAATATATGAGTATTTTGTGCTGTTAAGCCGTAAACATTTCAATTAGATTTCCATAAGCGTTGAATGTTTTATTTTAGTTTTACTTTTGCTGGGAATTCTGTTTTGGGGCGCCGCCAGAAAAAAATCAATCGACGCGGACCGCGGATCGGTGGAGGCAACTCTCTCGGAGCTCGGCTCGCAGCGAACTGATCTGAACTTGGCCTCGGCCGCCATCTTAGCCCGCTCGCTTCGACTGGAAGTGTTCGCCCGGAGAGCGGCGATTTCCAGGCGGAGAGAGTTTTGCCAATTGGAATGGCCTAGGCCGTCGAGCAACAGTTTCAGTTCAGTTGGAACAGCGCGCTCAGTTGGTTTGGACGTGTTCGCGGAGGTTAGAAAAAAGTTCTTTAAATTATCTTACATTAAAATATATAAAAATAACATATCATTTAAAATGCTTTAAATATTAGCAGTTTTTTGGGCAAAGCGTTAAAACTTAAAATGCGAATTACAAAAGTGTTTTCAGCTTTTAAAAATACCGTTGTTTGGTTTTGTCATTTTCTCTCTATATAAAAGACTTCCTATATTTATTTTCCTCTCTCTGGAAAGAGACTCTTTTGCAGTGGCTAACAATGTTACAAAAGTTTCTCCTAAAAATAAAATAAACACATTATAAATAAGTAGTTTTAAAGTAAATTATTCTTAACATTTATACAACAAATGTCATTTTAGAAATACGACTTCAGTTCTTACCAAATAACTTTTGTTGCTGTTTATATTTTTTCTCTGCATGAAACCCTCTTTATATTCCCGTCTCTGGAAATCAACTCTCATTACCTTTACTACTCTTAAACCACAAACAGAGTACAAGGCCCGAAGAGCACGAAAAGTATAATCAAACAAAAGCAGTTCTCTCAGTGGCGGGTATGAAAATGATCGGCAGCGACTACGTACTAGAAGCACATAACATTTTCCACACCACCGAGGTAAGATCTCTCTCTGAGTTCGTGAAAACTCCCCCCAAAAACCTTCTCTGTTTTTTATGGTTCTGCCAACAGGTGGATGGTGGTGGCTGCTTCAATGGAGCCGGCAACTCGGCCCTGGTGCTCAAAGGCGTCAATCTCACCGTGCACAGTGGCGAGGTGATGGCCATTCTGGGTTCGAAGGGTATGTGGATCTAATGTATATTTTAGAAGTAAAACTATAATAATATTTATTATTTTCAGGGAGTGGCAAACGGGCACTCCTGGACGTTATCTCAAGACGCGCCGATGGAGCCACTCGTGGTCAAGTGTTGCTCAATGGGTCACCACTCTCCAAGGCATTGTTTCAACAGAGATGCGGATATGTCACCCAGTCCTGCACCTTTGTTCCTGGTCTCACGGTGGCCCAGACTCTCCACTACACGCCAACCATTGTGAGTCAATATAGTATATAAAAATAGTTTGGATACCAAAGAAAATGTTTTGGAATTTGGAGCTAGGCTATAATTATTACTTAAATTACATTAACATTTTTAAATATATTTCCATCTAATACTTATATTATAAGTAATTTCCATCATCATCTACCCTGAGAATGTTATAAAAATCTATAAATAATCTATAAATCGATTCCGCACGTTAAAATCTAATTGCTTTTTGACTTCTTCAAAAAGATTCTTCAACCAAATATGCACACTCTTGAAACCATATAAGGGCATACTTCTAATACTTTTAATACAAATCCGTATCAAAGCTTTGATTGTTGGTTGTATAAAACAATATCATATTGCAGTTAAGTGGTTATTTGAAGAGTTCCAAGGTGAGACAAGTGCTGGCCGATTTGGCCCTTTCCCAAGTGGCCCACAAGCGAGTGGAGTACCTAAACATCAGCGAGGCGAGACGTCTGGCCATCGGAATCCAATTGGTCAGAGATCCTGGTAAGTTGTCCACACAACACACGGAACTTATAAGCTAATTAATATTCCTTTTAGTCATGTTGCTGCTGGATGAGCCCACTCATGGTCTGGATCCCTTAAGCGCCTATCTGCTGATATCCATTCTGTCCAACACGGCCAAGAAGACGGGATGTGGAATCCTGCTTTCTCTGGAGAAGCCGCGCTCCGATGTGTTCCCCTTCCTGGATCGTGCCCTGTTCCTCTGCCTGGGTGGAGTAGTTTACTCCGGCGGCACTCGAGCCATGCTGGAGTACTTCCATGGCATTGGGTTTCCCTGTCCCCAGCTGGAGAATCCCCTGATGTACTATCTCTGCCTGTCCACCGTGGATCGTCGTAGTCGCGATCGGTTCTTGGAGTCGAGCCAGCAGATCGAGGCGTTGGTGGAGCGATTCTCCCGGGAAACTCCCATCTCGGATGCCCCACTGAATAACATGGGATCTGGCAAGGTGCCACTGGCTTATGGAAAGCCCGGAGAGCTCAAAGTCTGGGTTATGTTGTATTTGTAAGTATTGCTGGTAAATACTTTGACCATTACGGATTAAAATTAACTTAAATCTCTTGAACAATTCTTCTCAAGAAAACTACTGGCATCAACCTTCTCTTGCGGCCTCGTGGGAATGAAGACACTATTCCTTCGTATGCTACTTCTTCCTTTAGCGCTGAGTATCCTTTGGGCATTCTACACAGATGTCGGGGTACGTTAAGCAATAAGAATGAAATTATTTTACATAATACTGATGGTAATTTTCTAGGATGATGCCCATGGCTTCTTTACCAAGAACGGCATGATCCTTAATATATTGGGGTTATCTTACGCCTGCGGAATCCTGACCACAATATCCCTATGTGAGTAGTGGCTTTTAAGGCTTAAGGTCCTTACATTCAACCATTCAACCTTTCGCAGTTCCCATTTGGCGCAAGAAATTTTCACAGGACACACCAGAGGGGCTTTACTCGGGAACTACTTTACTGATTGCCTACAACTCCGTTTCCATACCCTTCTCCGCGGTATCCGCCGTAATAGCCAGCTGTGTTGTTTATCCGTAGGTTCATAGGACATGATAATCGGGTTCAGAATTAATCTCATTGTTTGTTTCAGCCTTCTGCTGGACGTGAAGTACAACAATGGCATCGTCTTTGCTTATTTGTTTGTGGCTTTGTGGTCCAGTTTTGTGCTCGCCGAACAACTCACGATTGCCTTCCTTTTGGTGGTCAAGGTTCCTTTCAATGCTGCCATTGCAGTGACCTATGTGCTGGTGATCAGTATTGCCTTGGCCAGTGGAACTGTGCGGTGAGTGTTACTGATAAGATTCAATTTATTCAAAATGATATTTGTGGCCAACTTTTTTGATCAATCACAAACATTTCCCTGTCCTCAGATCCTTCAAGGGACTCCAACCCTGGCTGCAGGACAATACCAAGGGCACCCATACCCGATACGCATCCTCATTGCTGCACAGCATCGCTTTTCAATCGCGGAAACTCAACTGCACGCCCACTGCCTCTGTGATCTGTCCCAAGCCAGCTGACTTTATGCACGAGCGACTAGGATTGCCGGATCCTGATGTAAGTTGGATTATAAAATTGTAATTTAACGGAAAGAATAATACAACTTTGTTTACAGGAAACCATCGATGTGGCCGCCTCTTGCGCATTTGCTGTTGGCTTAGCCGCCTTTAACATGCTGGTCTACTTATTTCCCATGCCACGATGTGTGCGCCAGAAGTTCAAGGACTAAAGATCTTCAAATTTGCAGTGCAAAACTTTCCCTACGTTTTATTTAGATTTTATTTTAACTTAATAAAAACTCTTACTAAATATATTTCTAAAAGTACATCAATTTTTGATAACCATATAGGGATTTGCCTTTTATAAAATTTGAATAAGGTAACAAGCTTAAATGCATATTAAATACATTATAGAGATTTAACACGAGGGGTTTTTAAATGATTTAAGAAAGAGTTTCTGAAGAATTTCAATACTTCATTAAATAATATGAATAGTTCCCAATGATTTGATTTTAAGGCAACTTTTTTCACCTCTTGCTGTTAGATGCAATAATTAACTTCAAAATAAGCCATAAAAATATAAAAAACAACTTTTACGAATTACATTTCATTTTATTTACAAGAAAACTTAAGACTAATACAATTTCGTAGTGAATTCATTGAATATTAGACAACAAGTACAAAATACTTCAATGTAATTTTTCAATAACTTTTCCTCCGGTCTCGATACGGTTTTCGCTGCCAATTCGCTTCAATTCAACAATTGTCTAACGACTAAACATATATTCTTTTTATTTAAATAACTAGATACACGCATGGAAATTCATTAGAACGCATCTGAAACGGATTGAATGAATGTACGCGAGTGTTAATGGGTGTCAAGCGGTTCGTAAGTAAGATATGCATATGGATATGGATATGGAGTTTAGAGTTCTGATGAGCATGGTTGGGGATACTGTCTGTTTAAAATACTGTGGCACCTATTTAGGGGGGATGTCTGGAATCTGGAGCAGGGCTATCGAGTAGTTGGTGCGAGTCCTGGGCAGGATAGCCGCTCAGTCCGTATCGTAGTAGGCGTAGTCGTAGCTGGTGTCCTCGTCCGCATGAGGAGGCCTCTTGCCGGCCGGTCGCTCCTTTTTCTCCAGCTGCTGCTGCTCCTTTTTGCTCTTCACCGACTTCTTGGACGCCCCCTGTGGTGGTGCACTCGTGGTAATGGTGGTTGTTCTGGCAGTGGTCGGTGGTCGACGGGTGGTGGTGGTGCTGGTGGTTGTGGATGTGGTAGTCGTGGTGGTGCTAGCGGTGGTGCTACTGCTGGCCTGCGGACTAGATGCCGCCAGCTGCGGACTGTACTGCGAGTTGTACTGCTGCGAAGTCTTCTCCGCCTTGTAGATGTCCGCCCTCAATTTGTTGATGCTGGCCGCACCGAAGTTCAGGGACTGGGCGGTCTTAAAGAGCTCATCCTCGTCGCTGAGGTCCGCCTCCGCTTCCCGTTGCCGTTCCCGCTCCCGCTCCCTCTCCTTCTGATAGGTGGACTGCTGCTGGCTCTTCAGGTGGCTGTGCGCCTGCTGGAAGCCATGTGGCTGCCTGCTGGAAGCCACCGGAGCACTTGTGGTGGAGGTGGTGGAACTGGTGGATCGGTTGCGCAGGAATCGGATGCGATTGCGGGGGAAGTCGTTCTCGTAGAGCTCGGGATGGTACTGCCCATCGTTCTCATCCACATTCGCGTTGGGATTGGCTGTGGTGTGTGGTGCTGCCGTCACGGAAGTGGTTACCTTTTTGACCACTGCCTGGTGGGTGGGTCGGTGGGTTAGCTGCGTCTGGTAACTCTGCTCATAGGGTTTCTTATAGGTGGTGGGTCGGAAAGTGGTGGGTGTGAAGGCCTCCTTCCCCCTGGTCGTAGCACTAGTGGTGGGGTAGTACAGCTCCTGGTCCACATTACGCTCGGTGGTGGCCTTGTAGGTAATGCTGCCCCGGCTGGTGAAAGAACGGGGCTTGGAACTGGGAGCGGAAAACGGAGCCGGCTCCTGGCCACCCACTCGGGTGACCTGTGGCTTGTGTCGCTGATAATGTGGTTCCAGTTGGTTGGGCTTGGCATTTTGCGCCACTTGGAAGGGCTGAGGCTTGGGAACCTTCGACAGGTCCACAAACTCATTCTGATTGATGTAGTTGGACTCCTGGGGACCGAGTTTCTGTTTCCGCACTGCCGCCGTTGTGGGCTTACTGCGCTTCTCGAAGTCCTGGACTCCTTTGCCCGTCACCTTGGTGGAACTTTGCGGTGGTGAAGTGGTCTTAAACCGATAAGCTCCATTGTTGGGATTGTAAGTAGTGGGCTGAATCTTCTCCTGGGTGCCGAAATCACTGGAGCCGAAGCTAAAGCGACTGGTGATGCTGCTACTGGGACGCGGAGTGGTGACCACGCTGTAGGAGGAACTCTTGGTGTGGGGAGCATTATCCAGGAAGTCCGTGTTGAAGGTAGCGTGCAGGGTGATCTTCTTCAGCGACTTGGTGGTTCCGGGGGCAGCGGTGCTGGGGACGGTGGAACTACTTGGGCCGGCGGTGGATCGCTGCAATCCTCGAGTGGGCGTGACCCGCGTGGTCTTGCGCTGGTAATCCGACAGGTCATTGGGCTTGGGTCGCGAAGGCTCCTCGTCGTATTCCCGACCTCCGTGGCGATTGGAGAAGAAGTGCGAGCTGTGGGAACCCTTGAAGATATCATCTATGTCTTCTGCGGATGGGAGCGTGATTAATTTGGGCAATGCATCGCGTCGAGACGCTATTGTTTCTTACGCTTGGAGTCGTCATTGTTGCTGTAATTGTTGCTGTAATTGTTGTTGTAAAAGTTGCGTTCGGTCGTGGATGTGGTCGATGTGGTGGTTGTGCTGGTTTTCGGGCTGCTGGCCAAAGTGGTCGGCGTGTAATAGGTGGAAATGGGTCGCTTTGTGGGTTGCGTGATCTCCGAATTGGGACTGGAGCTGGTACTGGAGCTGCCACCTGTCTGGGCGTAATTGTGGCGAAGACGTGGTTTCTGCTCCACGCCACGATTGTTGCTGTTGTTGTGGTACTCCTTGGAGCGGCGGGCATCGCCTGCAATCACAGATAACCCTGGGTAAAATAACACTCAAATAACGCCTTTCCGTCGAATTAGAAGATGTCTAGATTAGTCTCTTCGTTTTCTTTTTTTCGAATATTTGGAAAGGGGCAACATCATAAAAATTACAAGAAATCTACCCAAAAATAAACATAAACTTAAGCACAGATTTTAAAAGAATAAAACCACGATCATTAAAAAGTAGCCACTTTGAAATCGGATGTCTGTAGGAAAAGTTATGGGCTTAGAACTGCAGGTTTTAGGTCACTTTTCTGCAGAGCCATTTTTCGTAAATTTGGAAAGGGGTAACATCATTAAAATGAAGGAAAATCGACTCCAAAATAAAAAAAAAGTTGGAAACGCAGATTTTTAGAGAATTAAATCACAATCATTTTGAGGTATGCCACTTTGAAATCGGATGTCTGTAAGAAATGTTATGGGATGGGAAGTGCAGGTTTTAGGTCACTTTTCTGCAAAGCCATTTTTCGAAAATTTGGAAAGGGGTAACACTTTAAAAATGACGAAAAATCGACCAAAAAGTGCAAACCAAGTTGAAAACACAGATTTTTAGAGGATTAAACCACAATCATTTAGAAGTATCCCACTTTGAAATCGGATGTCTGTAAGAAAAGTTATGGGCTGAGAACTGCAGGTTTTAGGTCATTTTTCTGGAAAGCCATTTTTCGAAAATTTGGAAAGGGGTAACACTTTAAAAATGAAGAAAAATCGACAAAAAAAATACAAACCAAGTTGAGAACACAGTTTTTTAGAGGATTAAACCACAATCATTTAGAGGTACGCCACTTTGAAATCGGATGTCTGTAAGAAAAGTTATGGGCTGAGAACTGCAGGTTTTAGGTCATTTTTCTGGAAAGCCATTTTTCGAAAATTTGGAAAGGGGTAACACTTTAAAAATGAAGGAAAATCGACTCCAAAATACAAAACAAACTGAAAACGCAGATTTTTAGAGAATTAAACCACAATCATTTTGAGGTATGCCACTTTGAAATCGGATGTTTGTAAGAAATGTTATGGGATGAGAAGTGCAGGTTTTTGGGACACTTTTCTGCAAAGCCATTTTTTGAAAATTTGGAAAGGGGTTATATTGTAAAAATGACGAAAAATCGACCCAAAAAGAAAAAAAAAGTTAAGTACACAGATTTTTAGAGAATTAAACCAGCATCATTTAGAGATATGCCATTTTAAAATGCGATTTCTGTAAGAAAAGTTATGCAGGTTTTTGATTGGAAAGCTAGTGATCCAAATGGCTGAGCAAATAAGTATTGTTACGAAACCTACTAGTGGACAATCCATTTAAATTACTCACCCGTTTCGGCGCGTTGGAGGTGGAAGGTGGCCTCCTCCTCGTGGGCCGACTTGCTCTCGTCCCCGGCGCGATAGAGATCGTCGAGGTGGCCGTTGTCGTAGAAGGACGTCGCCTTGTCGCAGTCGACGTCCACCCAGTTGGCGCAGATCTGCAGCTCCTGGTCGAAGGCCGTCGTGTTGGGACAGAGGAAGCGGTAGTCTTGCACCTGTTGGACAAAGTGATTAGCTCTTCGGTGTAGGAGCTGCGCAAAAAACAGCAAAAGCATCAAAAGCACCAAACACAGCACCATTAGATAGGCAGAGCAACATGCAAAATTCAATGTTATAAGTAGATTCGATTAAGCCAAAAGCATTAGAGCCAAGAGCCAGGCAGCAGCTGCAATTACGTGAACAGCTTCCCTAAGCCGCAATTCTGTTTATCGAGACTTTTTGAATCTTAGCTAAAATAGTCTTATTTTGCACTCACCAAAAATATTAATAACATAATATTAATAAACAAATTTTGAA
Organism: Drosophila rhopaloa; assembly: GCF_018152115.1. Lineage (NCBI taxonomy): Eukaryota > Metazoa > Arthropoda > Insecta > Diptera > Drosophilidae > Drosophila > Drosophila rhopaloa. Next base: position 2,048,715 of record NW_025335047.1, read on the forward strand.
CTGATATTCTAATACAATTATTCGATGTAATATTTTGAGATGAACTTTTATGGTTTTTATCTTATAGATTGAAATAATAGAATCAGAAGAAGTTTTTAATCAACATCGACGTTTTCCTCAATTGTTAGGATTTCTGATTCCTTAAAAAATGAGAAATTATTACTCAATAATGAATACCTAATTAAATAGAGTCGACGGCTAAGTGTAAATTTCATTTTCTCCAGTATTCCCACACATTGGTAATTAGTTTTTGGTATTGTCAGTGTAGAGGCACACATCCAATCAGTGGCTTCCTTGTGAGGCGACTTGAATGCCACAGTAACCAGAAGCGCTCGGTGGCCTGTCGCAAACTTTGGCATTTCCACTTGCTACTTGGCATTTAAGTTAACCCGCAGGGGAGCTTCGGAGGCCAGACGAAGTGAACGTTCTCGATCTGGTTCTCGATGATACTACACTGTGCCATTGTGCACAGTAGGCTAATTGACAGGCCGAAATACATTCTGTCCCATAGAATATTCATATAAGCCCACTCGTATTAACACTCGAAAACCCGTTTTTGTTAGTTCCTTCGTTTTTGGTTCGATCTTTTCGTTTTTTATGTTATGCAGTATAGAGACGAGGTGCCCCATCCCGACCAGATGAGGGTCTATCTGTTCCGCAAGCTCTTGGCTCATGCCGGCGAACTGCAGCGGGAAGTGAGCGAGGAGGCGATCGCCGAGGTGGTGGACCAGGTCCTCGGCGGACGCACCAGCACGGTCTTCAACTGCGGCGGAGTGCCAGCGGTCGATCCGGCGGACATGGTCACCCGCATCCTGGGCGAGCTCTTCACCAGCGTTTACTCGATGGAGGTGAACCTGGAGGTGCACGTTTCAGTGCGTCATGTTCAGCTGAGCGGGGATTCGGACGACCTGGTCGCGAACCTCAAGGGATGCAGTCAACGGGCCACCCGGGACCACTTTGTGGCCACGCCCCGCGAGGTGCACGCCTACATAGAGAGGGTCATGGGCAAGGTAAGCCAGGGCGACGACTGCCCCCACCTGATCTTCACCATCCATGTGAGGCAGACGAATGCCGAACAGTCGTGGAAAAGTTGTGGCAAGCTGCAGCTGGTCCACCTACAGCAGCTGGCGGAGGATTCGCCGCCCCTCGAATCCGACTCGCCCCTGGACACGCTCGTGAACCTGTTCCAGGCCCTGGCCCACAATCCCAAAACCCACATCAGGTACCACAACATTCGGCTGACCAGGCTGCTCCAACAGCTGATGGGCAGCGGCGGCAGAACGGTGCTTATAAACTACACTGATCCGCCGATGAGAAGGGACCACCTGGTGACCCCCGCCCCCAGTCCCTCGTCCAATTCCAATGGCGACTTGCCCGCAGAAGTCTGGTGGGGATTGTTCAGGCAGGAGCGGGGAAAGTACTGCCGCCTGCGGGACAAGGTAATGGGAATGGTGGCGGAGAAGGACGAACTGGACGAGTTTCTGGAGAGCCTGGAGGCGAGCGACAGTCCGGAGGAGGAAAGGAGGAGTTCAGAAGACGACCTATTCAAGAAAAAGGAGGCTTGCCTCATGCACCAGAAGATGCTGCAGATTCGCTCAGAGGCAGAGATGTCTATTGACAAGTTGCAAGATCTCCAACTGGGCATCGATCATCTGGCACAAAGGAACTTTTGCTTGGAGCAGCAACTGGGCCAGAAGAACCGTCAGCTGGAAAGGCAAACCCATCTCCTCCGCCTCGCTTGCAGCCAAATTGCAGATCAGCGGCGGAAGTTCCAAGAGAAGATGGCCGAGTACTCCAACTTGTTCCAAGACATGTGGCAGCAACAGAGCTTGGACATCCAGCAACAGGAGCAAGTACAGCAGCGGCAGATGTCCCAGTTGTTTGACAACATCTGCCAGGAGATGCAGCGATGGCACCAAAGGAAAGAAGCACGGATGTCGGACCAGGAGGAAGAGCCCCGTGGGAGACCCTAGGCCAGGCTCTAGCGTTTGGCACTCGGCTTCCAGTGGAGAGGCCACGAAGCACCAGCGACCGCTTAAAGGTCAGCCAGTCAGTCGTCTTCTTCAGGTCTTCCGGACCAGTCACGAACCATTCGAAGCCATCTCACACATTCCCCAGCGCATCTGGCTGTGCCACTTTGCCATTTAGCCAATAAGCTGGCGCGATGGAACCGAGCCAATGACTGTCGGCAAGTTCGTTGCCTAAGTCTTTAGTTTTGCCCGCCAGATGTACGCTGGGAAATTTGCAAGGGCGGTTGCGGATGAAATGGTATGAAGGAGTCGCATGGATTGCGCAGTTCGAATTGTATTCTAAAAGCTTTTAACGCTGCCTATAAGTTAAATAGCAATTGTAGAGGTTAAATTTAGTGTTTGGACAGTAAATCAAGAATAAATTTGGCCATTATAGTAAGGATATTAAATTGAAAACCATTTTTTCTTTTTCCGAAAAAAAAAATAAAATATTTTTATTTTAAAACAAGGTGAGCAGTTTGCTCATTTGCTATTTAAAGTATTCTATTATTCTTAAAAACTCATCCATTTGTTTTCTCGTCATTATGATAAGTTTAATGAAGACTTAGTATTGCAAAATTGGATAAGTTTTCTTAGCCTAAAAAAAGAATGTGAAGGATATTAAGGAGAATAGTTATTTCTCCAAATAAAAATTGCTTTAACCCTACACAAAACTAAATATTGAACTGTCGGCTGGGAATAGCTATTCACGATACACCCACTCACTGCTGCCCCGATCTCGGCCAGGAGCGCTTGCACCTGGGCACAACAACACTCACCCCCACTCCGGGCAGCTTGACGCAGACGTGGAACATCTGGCACTGGGTTTCCGGGTCGGCGTAATAGCCGCCCAAGATCTTGTCGTGGCAGGTGAACTGCGTCTTGGGCATGTTCTGCAGGCTGTAGGTGGGCCAGGGTCTGCCGAAGGCCAGGTCGTCGTCCTCGTCGAGCAACTGGGCCTGCGCAAGTCCGCATCCACTGCAAAGTGTCGTCGCTGCAAAACACGGGGAAACAGAAACAGAAACGGAAAATCAGAAATCAGAAATCGTGATCTGGTTAGCACTGGTCTTCAAATGGCAGCTCGAAGCTCGAGTAGTGCTAGAATGGAGACGGTTATCTAGTGGGAACTGATGCTGGTATGGCTGGGTATGGATGCCGACCTGGTCAAGTGACCTTCGGGCCGCATCACTTTCGCTTACAACTGCGAGACGACTGGCTCGTGATTTATGTGTGTCGGAGCACTTGCTGCGGTCCAAGGCTGCGGAGCCTCTAACTCGGTTCTGCGAGTGCTCGAGACCGCTTTTTATTTACTTTTTCGGAGCATCGATTGGTATTTGCGATGCCGAACGACACAGACACATCATTAACATTTTGGCCAGACGATATATGATCGCTGTGGTCGAAACGGATCCACTGGGCTCATGGGGGTCGCTCAATTAAAATTCCAAGTCAATCAATATTACGGATTACGATTGTCGTACATGTGCCGGGCATTAGGAGCCTAATTACCCTGAGATTGTACAATGAGCGAGTATCATTGTTGTCTTTGACTTTTTACATATACATATATTTTTTTGTTTAACATATTTTTTCATTCGGCGGAGCTTCTGTTCTTGGCCCAGACATCAGACAGCGGAAGATGGTTTCGCTGCAATTACGGCAAGTCTAATTGCCATTGCAAACTGCAGAACAAAGCTCCTCTTCTTTGGCTGAAAATTGCAGTCTCAGGTTGCATAATCCCTTAGTGCGCCCCCATTTACATGCAAAAAAAAAAACAAATCCCAAAAAGAAAAACTGTTGAAGGAAACCCCAAATGCAAAACAAAGAGAAAACAAGCAGAGTCCGAAGAAAAGAAAGACGCTCGTCTCTGATTCGCATTTAATTCAAGTGAATTTCGAGCCCAACTTTCCTCCCCAGACGAGCAGTCCATTGTTTGGCAGTGAACTATGACTGGGCAGATGGCAAAGGCATCCAAGGCAGCTCTTTGTTGCCCCTCCAATGCAGATGGTTCGATTCCGATTTGAATTGCTTGTTCGCTGGAGTGAGTCTATGTACAAATTGGTCAAAACTCCGGGCTGACTTAAGCTCTCACGCAGAGATTCGGATCCCCTTGAGCCACTGTTTTGGGCGTTGTCCCACTCTTACCGAAACGATAATTTACAGTAATGATTACCATACTGATGACCCACTCTCGGCCGTAATTGCCATTTCTCAGCCTTGTCTTCATTTTGGCCTGCTGCGGGGGCGCTCGAGCAAATTACGCTTGATTTCAAATGTGATCGATATGAAACTCATTGAATTCCATTAATTTCTTTCGCGATGGACCTTGAACTACCGTAGCGTTTCTATGTGAAACATGTTCAAAAACAAAAACTAATGAGCATGCTTTTTTTCTGATATGGCATCTTTTATGTTGAGACACAATGTACGATTGCTAGGAGAAGGTTGATCGTCAGCAAATCGCACCATAAGAAGCTAATTATAATGAGAGAAAATCGTTTTGAAAGTTTGGTCCTATAATCAAAGTCTAATACCTTTTTTTCAAATGCCCACTTTTCGCTTTAGAGTTTTAATGCAAATATTATTAGCTTTTACCTCTTGCTAAGTTTTTAATTAGAAAACATTTAAATGAAATATATGGTTTTTTTAATATCCTAGTGCTACATATAAAAGTCCATTAACAAAGCTATTTATATATTTTTAAAAAGACATTCTTTAAAAAAATTTACATTTTTCGGATTTTTATTTTTAACTAAATAAAAGCGAGATAAAAGTCCTAAGATATTTTTTAATCCAAAAGGGTTAAAATATATCAGTATTATATATGAGTGAGCTAATATTGTTCAAATTTTGATCAAAAACTTAAATGGACATTAATTAATTATATTATTATATTATTAATTATATTTTCTTTACAGTTGTACGACCTTTGCAACGGATTAAAATATATTTATACTTCGTTCGTAGTTGTAAGGACTTTTCCAAGTTCCTGTCATTAATAAATAACTTAATATCTTTTAATGTTTTTGAGTAATCTACTCTTATTTAAAATATTAAAACTAAGGATTCCTGATTTCACTACGTAACATTTGTTATTAGATTTTATTATTCTCTGTCAATAAAAAGATTCTTGGCAAACACAGACTTAAATTAAATAATTTTACTCACCCAAAAGGAAGGCAATCATTGCATTGTTTATGCTCATCATGTTGTATTAGTTTTTATAATCCAAAATCAGGATGATATCCAATAAGTAATCCTGAGCAATTAAGCTGATAGTTAATGTCGATTTTCACATGGATCGCACTGCAAAACAAGAGGGCACAACACCAGAAATCTTATAAGTATTGGAAGGGATTTGATTGCAAAACCACCGGAGCTGCACAAGATGTTTGTTTCTTTGTTCTGGTTGTTTTTTTTTGTTCACTAACTTAACGCGAAAATCATCACCATCGAACGAGTCATTTCCATGGCGAATGTGCCACAAAAAGTTGTCCGTCATGTAGGAAATGAGCAGACGCCAGGTCAGAATTCCTCAAACTTCGATCGTGTATGTAAATGCGTACGAAATGTGTTTCGCAAGGTGCGAAAACTACGGAAAGCCCATTTAGAAGGTGCAGCGAAACGTTGAGAGACGTCTGCGTCTGCCGCACTTGGCTGGGCAAACAGCGGAAAGCACAGAGTCACCGCGGCTGCACCACGGCAGAAGAACCACCAGCACCAGCACCACAATACACTAACCACCAACCACCGAAAAGCAACCACCAACCGACCGGAGGAGACAGGCGAACCAGGCGAGTTCAGCGGACAGAGCGGGCTCGCGATGCGCGATCTGTGACTTTATCGTCCACGTTGTCGAAGCGAAATGATTTCTGAAAGCGAAAGGAAAACCACTTGGAGCCCATCGCAGCGCGGCTGCTGCTGCCAAGACGACAGCACCGGTGGAGCACAGTGGGGCTTAGGCCTTTGGTTCTACATTAGGTTCAACAAAGAATACTCCTAGAAGAGTATACTATATTGTATCATTGTGTCATCTTAAGAAAGAATATTTGTAAACTACCTTACCAAACCAAAGTCATTATCATTCTTAAAATAAATCCGATCAATTTAAGCCTTAAATTAAGTAATTCAAGCTGTGGTTTCCACAAATAATAAATTAACTCCTGAGTAAAGACCTTGATCATCGATTGGTCGCATCAAAATTACCTTTAGCATTTATGCTGAATATTCTTTTTGGTGACCCCAATCATTATTGTTTAGCTCTGCGGTATATAAATCCCATTCTGCACAATTGTGCTCATAACTTGAAACAATAAAATGGCACAGCTTTTTAAAGTTAATGATTTAACTACAAAATAAATTGACATTTAAATTTTTGCATTTCAGTTATAATTATTTAAGTGGTTTTCGGTCGGTTGACTTTAAAATTGTTTAAAAGTGCTAACTATTTCTGCGGTCTTTCATTATTGGCCCACTGTGCGACACCGACGCAAGCAGAGCAGCGGCGTTCCAGCTTCGTCTAGCATCTTCGTGGTCGTGTGATGTTCGTTTCAGTGATTTTTGCCAGTGTTTGTTTTCCACTGCTTATTGGTTCTGCTGCCTTTTGCGACTCGCAGACGTATGCTTAACGCAAATTACGCATCCGCAGCGTGTGACCATATGACACTTACTTAGTTGCATTGTACGCGATATTCCGCCTGCCAGGAGTCGCTGGCTCTCATCACTTACGTCAGCTGGCCGCAGGGCCAGCTCATGATTATGGGCAAGCACTCCCCCGCCCGACGAACGACCCCCACATCAATTACACCCGCTTTGCACTGGCAAAAAAAGTAAGTAGACAGGACTCCCACGATCCGGAAGAGAGTTATCTAGGTCTTAGAATGGTGTTCCTTACTTATTTTAGGGCCTTAAAGGGTAAGTGAAACTTACCTTATATTATTAAAAATAAGTTATTTTTTTATATTATTATATCTTATATCTGAAAACCATTTAACCCTTCGCTTTTTATGCTGATATGGGAATTCCTGAAAATGATTTTAAAGGACTCTGTTTTAAAATATAACTCATGGGTGAATAAACTATAAAAAATGAGTAATAAAACTATCTATATTATTATGTAAGACACTCTTAAAAATATAACACATTTTATATTTAAGTGTGGACTGAATCCTTTAGTATTCTAAATCATTTTTCTATTTCAGCCTTCCCTTTGAGGTTCTAGATTTTTGCAGTGCAAGTGCAGCACTCGACTCGCTCGTCGCTGGTTGCATCTTCCGCTGGGTATTATGTCATAGCCGTGGCGGGGCTTTGTCATTCGCTGCCCCATCTGCTTGTTGCCGCTGCTGCGGCTGGCAAGTCGGGGCAAAAGTCGCGGTGCCACCGCTAATCCGGTTATGTGTATATGGGTGAGTGTGGCACATAGCTCAGAGATGGGGGACTCCGGGTGGCGGGAGGAGCACGGCATTTGCTGCAGTGTGGGAATTTACACGCCTGCTGCTTGGCCAGATCTTTGGCGGATCTTGGGCGTTGCTGGCTAGATTTTCTATATTCGCTGCTTAGGAAAAATGCTGGCAAAACAACCTCAAGCCGTCACCTGGAACTCAAACGAACTGAACTGGCAGCTTGGCATTTCAAAGTTGAGGTTGCCTGCCGGAAAAAGGCCAGGCAGCCAGCCAGCCAGCCAAAGTCATGCAGATCAGGCGGCAGCTGGCGAAAAAATGTCAACTGGAGGACGAGCCATGAGCTGGATGACTTTCAACCCGTGGCTTCAAGCGGAGCCATCTGCCGAAGAGCTGTGGGAAGTGGTCGCCATCTTTCTAATTTGCTGCCGATTGCGATTGTGCAATAGCCGCAATGCTTGTAATAAATGTTCGCTTTACGATCCAACTCCTGTGTGTGCCAATGACTCACGCGATCCCTCTGCGTGGGAAAGGCCAGCAATAAGGAAGTCTTAGGTCCAAAACATCCAATATTCAACTCCCAACTCCCAATTGTTATTCGAAGATGAGGCCCGACACGATCTGTCGCTGGGCATTACACAGCACCTAAGCGGATTGGATTCTAATTAGCGGCCGCTTTCAATTAAATACCCATCTATTCGTAGCCGAAACGGCCTCGGACTCGGACTCGAACTCGGAATCAACGCCTGACATTGATGAATGTGCTCGCCGCCAAAGACACGAATTCGGTGTTCCACCTGGCAGATACAAGCCAAAGTACACGCCAGAATCCATTGGCGGGGTAAATTATTTAATTTTTACTCATTATGTAAGCTCGGTTTGCAGTAAAAGTGCCGAAAGCATTTGCACAACGTGTGGGAGCCGGTGGAAAATGGATTCACCATCATCAGCCACCAGCAGCAGCCAAAAATTCAATTAAGCTGAAGATGCGCCTGAGCAGACTCTCGACTCTCGATCCCATCCCATCCAGCAACGCGCCAAAAAATGCCAAAAACCTGGCAGAAGCTGGTGCAGCACAAGAGGCAGCTACACAGAAAAAAAAAGATATAATTCATATTTATATACATATTTATAATATATCAAGCTTTTATTTTTGCTAAGCAATTTTAAGTGATAGTTCCTGGTTTCTATCACTTAAAATTGCTTAGCAAAAAATAAAAGCTTATAAAGCTATATTTAATCATTTCAATTTGGTATTTAAATATCAAAAATAAATTTAGCTAAATAACCATACAAACAAACTCATCTTTTTTCATTCTTTCATTCATTTCATTATTTTTTCTCCGTGCCCTAACGAGTGACGATGATTGCGATTGGGACTCGAGCGGGAATTGGAAACCCAGGTCGTTGAGTAATTGTGCAGCAATGAGCATGGGCTGCCAGTAGATTTTCCCGTTGATAAAGTGCAGCTCTCGGAAAACCTTTGGCAGCGTACCGCTCATAATAAGAAATTGCATAGGTACATATAAATGCATTTACACACATATAATTTCGCATTGGCTGGCTAAGATTGGGATGGGGATTCGGGGATGAGGATTCGGATTCGGATTGCACGTGGCAGAGACAGCCGCAAATGGAGACGGAGACGCAGCTGTGCAATTTACAGTTTTATGGATGCGACGCCGCTTGCGAAACGCAAGCTCGGTGGGATTGGATTGGATAGGAATGGGTCAGTCAGACAGACGGACATTCGGACATTTGGACATTGGGACACTGGTCAGTGAGCGGACTGCCTGCTAATTTGACGCATTGCCGTGATGCGGCACATTTAAAAACTGCAAGCCGTAATCCAAAAACTCACTGTACAAACGAATGACTTAGGAAACGAACTCGTTCCTATATAACTTTTGTGTGGTTTTACTTATTATAACTATTTTTGGGAAGCTTACTCTAAAATTATATTTTTATTACTTTTGTTCTTACAAAATGACAGAACTTTTTAGCGCAGATTTGTTACCGACAGAATGCTCATATGTTATATATAAAGGTCACCATTAAGTTTGAATGAATTGAAATGATTTGCAAATGGTTGAATAGAAAGTAAATAAATGTAAAACTTTTAGTTGATTTTTGTATAATAGAATGATTTAGTAATCAAAAAGTAAAATAAAATAAATGAACTGTTGCGCATGCTAAAAAATTTACTAAACTGCTGAAGTATATGAAACGAAGATTTATTTATTAAATTCAATAATTTTTAGGAAGCATTTAGTTAATCGACATCAAGTGCAATTAGCTTAAAAGCATCCTCTGGAAAAAGCCTATAGCCATAACCATACGCTCACCAAGTAAATTCAAACTGGTTTTATTACTGAGTCCATAAAAAAATCAGTTTCAATTAAAAACACTGGCGTTATGATAAAGATTAAAAAAAGAGTAACAAATTCTACTTATATGATGTTAAAAATGATATCAAAACAATAGAATTAAATTAGCAAATGAAACTTTTCAAAGCATAAATGGAAACAGGTTTAGTACCTGCGTCTATTGACAGTCAATAGATTCAAGCATTCTAAATTGCATTTACTGGCACTCGTAAACCGACTTAAGCTGCCATAAGCAGAGCCAACACAAAGTCGAAATTTGCATAAAATGTGCATTAGCCACCCCCTCCGCCTCCGCCACCGCCTCCGCGGACCAGCGACCTCGCCACCATCATCATTATCACCATGGAGCCATGGAGCCAAGAGCTATGGAACCAAACTGCAACTGGCAACTGGCAACCGTACCAAGATCTCATACCATCCCAAGGCATTGGATCGGCCACACCAAGGCGCAACTTGTGCCGAAATCTGCACGACGAAACGTGAGAAAATGTTATAGTCATTGCAGTTGCTATGCCGTGTACATAGAGGCGAAATAAGAAAATAAATAATAAAAAAATATTTGCTAAATTATGGGAATGAATGGGTCGGACGGATGGGGGGTGGCGGGCGGCAAAGAATCCGGCGCTCCAACTTGCAGATGCTGCGGTCTCTGTGACTAATTGCATGCCCATACAAATGCACTTTTCGTAATGTTGGAATATGTGTGAATTATTATGCAGTCGAATCTTCATTGTAATCATGTTAATGAGCTTTCCGGAGATGGAGCTGGCATGTTCGTGATTCTTCTGGCCAGAGATTCTAAGCCAAATGCCAAATGGCCAATGCGCCGGCTAAAGCTGACCAGGATGTTGAGCTTGGGCCTTGCCGATACAACTTTTATTTTATGTTAATTCAATTAGGCGGCGACTTTTGTCACCCTACAGCAGCAGCAGCCACGTTGTCTTTCGCCAAACTCTGCCCATCGCTCGGTCTTCTTCACTTTACCAGCAGACATCTTGCCCAAAAATCGTTTTTGAGGAGCGCCACTTGCTGATCGTTTGTTTGCCAAAAACACGACAACAACGCCAGGCACCACAGAAACGTCTAGCGACACAACAGCAACTACACTCAGAAAAATATCAAGTTCTAAAAACTTGACTATTATATTTTAAATTAAATAAAGGATATATATGTTTTCGAAGGGAAAGAAATGTTATTTACTCCAAGTAGAACCTAGGACTTTCATGAAAAGGTATATATAACAGACCCACTTTTAAGATCAATATTATGACGGACTTAAAAACCAAGTTATTATTTTCTTCAGTGCACAAAAGCAACTGCGAGGGCTTCGCTCGTTGCTGATTTATGCGTTTTGCAGCATTTAAATTGGCATTTATATCAAACTGCGGTAAGGGTAAGTAATATTTTGTTTAATACACTTTGGTTTATTTGTTTTATAAGCGTCCTTGGGGTTTGTCGTCTTCGACACTTTCCCGCCAGAGTTTCTTTCCCATGGCTGCCACTCGCATCTGATGATGATGATGATAGTTTCGAATGCAAAGACTTTTTATATATTCGCTTAATGGTCGCTCTGACTTTATTGAGCCGAACCAAATTAGTTAATTGTTCCACAATCACTTGCATGTTTGGCAATCCCTGGCGCGGTGTAAATTACTCATTACTCTTCCCCAACCGAATTCAACTTTGATCGCTCAGCATTTCTGGTCAGAATCGACCAGATGCAAACTTAGCTTGCCGCTCACAAATATCTGCAAATCCTCAATAGCAGATCTTGAGCCAGCATATGCAGACAAAATGCCAGTGGCCTTGGCGCAAGCTGAGAATGTTGCTGATGCAGCAGCAACATGAGCACAGCAGCAACATCAAGACAGCAGCAACTGCAGCATCCACTTCCACTTTTGACGATGGCTGAATCTTTCGAAAGCTGCCAAATCCGTTCGGCTTTCAATGGCTGTTATAGTTTCAGTGCGAGTCTCCGTTTTTTACTGGTTTATGTGAAAAATCACATCACCTCTCGTCAGCCAAACGAATTGCCCAATAGGCAGCAATGAAAATGTGTTGGCGTAATTAATTAAACAAATTATGTGCATTGCGCAGACGCATTGACGTTTTTGGTGCAGGCGATTTTTATTAATTTCACTTAGCGGTGGGAATGCAGCAAAACTATAAAAAGTGCATCAGCGGCAACAAGCAGTGCACTTTTGGTCAACCAGTGATTACAATTGCGGCCGTAAACGTTTGGCAATGTGGCTTTTACGTTCGGCGGCCATATAGGCAACTTATGGGCACACCTGGCATCTCAACTCCCGAACCCAGTACTTTGTGCCATTTTGGGCCAGAAATTCTTCACCGGCCAACTGCAGCTGGCTTGTCATTTATTGTTTGCTCGAAACGCGGCTCAATCAATTATTAATTATACGCCTCGTTGTACTGGAGTGGCAACCATTGTCTGCAACATCTTCATATCGGACAAATCGCCGTGGCTCCCCTCTGGCCATTTTCCACTTTAAGCTGCCGAGGTGTTTGGCAACATTTAACAACCGCATCAAAATTAGTTTCGTTATTGTGTTAGCCTTCGGCTGCCCAACTTCAACTGAAAAATCTGAAATCGAATTGATTTTTTACGTGCGTGCGGTTGCCGTGACTGAGTGCGTGTGGGAAAAGGCCATTTAGGTGGCCCGGAAATGCAGATGGCCTGCAATTACGGCTGCAAATAGGCGTCTCCAAGATCCCAGATCCAGACCAGACTCTGCCCCAGACTCCCATTCAGATCCACCATATGCCGCCGACGCCGTGGCACAAAAACCATGACACAAAGCCACTTGGCGGGCTGGCGGCATTTGGCGATCGCTAAAAGTCACATTGTTGACCTTTTTGCGGTCTTGGGGCCGCGTGGAGAAAAGGTTTCTGTCTCTTCTGAAGTCCCTGTCGCTCTGTGCGGCTCATTAAAATAATATTTAACCTTTGGAGAAGACAAATACTTGTTGAATATGTTGGTTTGCCGAGATATTTTCCGTTTTCGAACAGCCGAACGAACAGCTCTTTGTCGAGAGCCAACGAGCCATGGGCAATTAAAAATTAACTATTTACTTTTAATGCGCAAAGGTTGACGCCGACCCCGGCCCCGCCCCCTTTTCTTGGATCTTCCGCCCGCCCCTCCCTACGTTTTGCCAGCTAGTTACCAGTTGAATTCCATGTTTAACGAGTTTTGACAGCCGCGCATTTGTGTGCCTTTTGCGTTTGCCTTCATCTGCTCATTTGCAATGGCATGCAATTGCGATGGCAATGTCTGTGAATTCCGTATAGCAAATACCTGAAGACCTACAAATTCCATACATTTTAAAGAAATTCATTTGCTAAAGGTAAACTATTATTTCAGCTGGGTCATCTTAAACGATATCTATAACACGAAAGGTTTAAAATCAATACTTTTGACAAGAATAATTATATACAGATGGGGTTATGTTTTTCTCTTATTAATTATTTAATATTAATAAAACAGAAAACGGTTAAAATCATTTAACAGAAATAGTAATACACTAAAAATGTGTGTCAACTTTTCTTATATGAAATAATTTTAGATTTTATATACATATATCAAGTATAGTAAGAAATCCCCAAGAACTATTTTTGTACCTCCCAATTACTATCAAACATTTTAATGGACTAAAACCCCAAAAGAAAAGAGCATATTGAGTATGACTAACTCACCGACTGCGTTTCTGCCCTCCTGTCGCAGCTGACATTCATCCGGCAGCGATCTCGCCGCTGAACCTGACCTATACGCGCCGTTCACACGCTGAGTGGACTATGTTGGTGGCCGAGGGGCGCGTTCTCCACCAGCCATGACATCAAATTGCAGCACACCCATCTTGGAAAAATTGTAGAAAGAAAAGAATAGTGGCACGTGGATTTGTAATCAAATGTTCAAGTTTCTACGATTGATCAAAATTTCACAGTGCAAAATCCGTCTCCACTAAGTTTTTGGCTTTTCCATAGACCAAAATGATGGCACGAATCGTTTTCAGCTATCTCCTATGTGTGACAGTCTACAGCATAAACATGTTGGAGTACTACCAAGTCGGCCAAAATAAAAAGCCACGAGGCATTGACGATGAGATGTACTACATAAAACCAAAGTGAACCAATAATCGGAAACAGCAACAGCTTATTAAGAATGTATAGTTTTAATAGGAAGAGATGATATTTGGTTGCGGTTCGTTTACGATTGCTTCTCCTTCCGTCTGGCCTGCAGCACACTGCGCAACATGTTGAAGGAACTGAGCACGGGCACCATGATGGGCAGGAAGAGTGGAATGTAGATGGCGTACTTCTGTTCGTCGGGGAAGTACAGCTGGGCCAGCAGACTGGCATCGAAGAACCCCCGCTCCGAGGCCACAAAAGCCCGCTTGGCCATCATGGAGGCATCGGCCAGTCGGTGCTCCAGAAGAGCAGCCTTGGCGGCCAAGATGTCGGAATACGAATTTGTTATTGCGGCGCCCACCTCGTCGTCTATCACAATGTAGCTGATTTGATCTAAACGAGAGGTGGAAGAGAATATTATTATACGGTTTAAGTTGGTTATTAAACTCATCATGCAGTACAAACTTAATAAGACATAAACTTAATTAAAAGTTACTTTATTATCGGATCTTTTACGGAACAGTTAATTTATAGGCATGGAATAAGACAATTTATAGAGGCTAAACAAAATATATTACTTCTATACACTTACTTAAGTTGATATTTGTTTATACCGATGCAGATTTATATTCTAATTCTGGTTAATACAATCTCTTCTGACAAAAAAAATGTGCTATCAAAATTCCGCTTTTTCCTTAATTGTTTTTTTTTAATTTATGGATGGAAGACTTACCCAAAAGCTTTATGAGACTCTGGAGGGTGCTGCTCGCCGTGGCAATGTGGCGAATCGCGCTGCGCCGTAGGTAAGCTTCGTACTCCCAGCGACGAGGCTCGAGTTGCTCGATGTCCACCGCCTTGACGCCTTCCATCTGCAGCTCGCTGCTAATGTCGAGGAGCTTGTGCAGCTGGTCCAGCATCACCTGCATGTTGTCCGTGGTGCTCACGTGGTAGGGCACTGGCTGCTGATCGCTGACGGCCGCCAAACAGACATGTTCCGGCGGATTAGCTATGATGAAGCCGCCCCACGGCGGCGAAATAAAGGCATCCACGCCGTTCCGCGTCAGCCGCTGCCCCTTGCTGTTGTAGATGTGCAGCGGAGCCGTGTGGCAAGGTGGAATGTACACCACTAGATTGATTGCCGGCTTGTCGGTGGTGCTGGCGCTCAGGTTCTGGGCAATCGAGGTAAGTAAATGAGGCAGGGAGGATTCCTGCAGGGCATAGTGTCGCCCCAATTTGCTCTGATCGCGAACCTGCTTGAAATCTGCCTCGATGGACACCCGGTACTTCCACTGCGATCGCACAGTATAGTTGGATACGCCAGACACCTGCGCCAACCAGGGTTCAATATAAGCTGCAAGAAATGGTGATAAGCATGAGTAAAGGCTGACATTCTAAGATTCCTTAACGCTTACTTCTCACAGCCATGGCAATGTTCCACTGGGCGTGGGTAAGGCGAGGTTTCGGATTCAAGACGGAAACAATGACATCGTAGGCTGGTTGCGGCGCTTCCGACTTTGCTCCCATCCTCTCGTCTGTACTCAATATTTGATTTATGCGATACGTCTGCAGGATCTTAGCATTTAGCAGCTGGGCGATCTTGTTAGAAGCTAAAAAGGATTAAATACAATAGAGTTTATGCATAGAGTTGATAAAAGTTTTTATTTCCCATAAAAATTTTGTCTGTTTTTTCATATTCCTCGATAGTATAGTGGTTAGTATCCCCGCCTGTCACGCGGGAGACCGGGGTTCAATTCCCCGTCGGGGAGATAAGTTATCAAAATTTTTTTTTTTGTATTCCAAAAATATTTGTTATATTTATATAAATAATACACTATTTATTTCAATAATTCAATTCTTAAATATAAATATAACAAATATTTTTGAAATACAAAAATAAGAAAAAATTAAGACTTATCTCCCCGACGGGGAATTGAACCCCGGTCTCCCGCGTGACAGGCGGGGATACTAACCACTATACTATCGAGGACCTTGAGAATCTAAGATCAAATTTTCGATATTTTAGGACATTAAAGCATATATAAAACAAATATCATTAATATGCAGTGGTTTTCTTAGCAATGTTAAGCAACTATATTTATAGAATCTTCGATCAATATAGAATGTACTTACTTGTATCACTTCGCATTAGGGCCGATCGTTCGGTGGTCAGCAGCAGTTCCTCTTGCAGCTTCGGCCACTCGATAAACATAAAGTCGCCAACACTCTGGATATTCTCCTCCAGCAACAACTTCTCCAGAGCCGCCGGTGTATGAGCCTCCTGGGTCTTGGTTGTTGGGGACAGTTGCTTGAATTCCACAGTCCATATTTCTATAGATTAGTAAACTTAGTATTCAAAAATCCTTGACTGGAGATGCAGTTACCCACCGCTGTCGCTAAAGGCACTCTGAAGTTCCGCGATGAGCAACTGACCACGACTGGGCTGCTGTGTGTAGATGGCCACCTGCACAGCCGTTTTGATGGGGGTTTCACTCAGGCTCAGAATGGCCGACGAGGGCAAATTGACTCTGTGCATAAAATAATCCAAAATGATTGGAAAACGCCGCCAGACATCATTGACTCACCTATAAACAGTGGTGGTTCGCCACCACATTGGCACGCCAATTCCAATGATGACCACGATGAAGGCAACTGTGGCCCCGATTCGGAACTTATCTGTAAAGTCAAGGAAAAGTGTCTGATTAGATAAGTTTTTCGATTCTCAAGGTACGGTGCGGTTCTTGGCATTTATCCAGATCCAGCTTATAAATAAATAAAACATTTTTTTTGTGATTTGTATAAGTTTTATTATGTAAATTAGTTTCTGTACAGTAGAAAGGTATGAATGTTGATACTCCTTTAGAAGTAATTGTGCGCATGTTGTGAATTAAAGTCACATGCTACTCCTTGTAGCTGCAGGAAATAACAAAAACAGGACCCTTCTCCAGGGGCGTGTTGCGCGACACGTATTTGGTGAACTTGGTAGTGCCCTCGCATCGGTACACTATGTTTAGGGCGTTGTCCACCGGCGTTATGGTGAGCAGCACGGACTCGTCCTCCTCTTCTCCATCGTAGTCCGATCTTCTTCCATTCGGTGGTGCCTTTGCGGCGGGCATTTCGGAGTCGGGCGAGAGGTAAGTGATCACCGCTGCACCTTCCGCCGCGTTCAGGTAATAGACCAGGTCCAAAGTGTTCTCCTCGCTTGCCAGACCGTCGCCCAGCACTGTGTAGTTGCCGTGGGACCAGCGCTGCAGCTCCACGCTGCAGGTTGGGCTCTGGGCATCGGCGCCAGCCAAATCTAGGTCGGTGAAATCACGCAGCAAGTCGAACATCGCGTGGCAGCGAAACAGTTGCAGCAGTTCCAGTATGGTGCCTCGAGCCGTTGCCAAATCCAGAACCTCGTAGTTGTGCGCGTTAGCGGGTCCTTGTCTTCGCCACTTCAGAGTGTCCGAATCCGCCAGCAGCTGTGACCGGGCCAATTCAAACTTTTCTCGCTTGAAGAATTCGTACAAGCAGATTTCAGAGTTCTCTTCGATCCGCTTTTGAATGCTTCGGCGTGTGGCGCTCTTTAGATACACATTATTCAGGAAAAGGCCCAGCGGTGGCTTATTCATGATATCGGGCTGCAGGTAGTTCAGGCGAGGAAAAGCGCGCATGGAGTCGGCTACGAAGGCCTCGTTCGTTTCGCCGTGAAACCAGCCGTTGATGGTCAGACGCGGGTAGTCAAATGTGGTTACTTCGCCCACCTGGTGGAAGGAGCGCGAGCCCACCTTAAAGAAGGCGAACTGGTTGTCTTTGGGGGCGATCTTTCGCTGCACCGGGAACTGGGGGAAGCATTGGTCGTCGCTGCCGAAGATCTCCAGACAGCCTCCCTGCGACTCCGACCACTCCTCCGCTCCTTCCCAGGGCGAAAGGTAGTAGATGAAGGCTACCTGCCGGTCCTTCAGAAGGTCATCGTGCACGAGCAGATAGTCGCCGCAGGTGTACATGCTGCAGGAGGCGGACACGTAATCCAGTTTGAGGTTTGTCACCTTCTCCAGCCAGGGACGAACTTGTTTGCGGAGCACCTGCAGGAAGTTGGTCAGCAGCGGGCAAGTGGGCATGTTGGAGAGGTCGGAGCTCTGGTAAAATTCGTACAGGTCCATTTGCTTGCGCGACCACTGCACTTTCTGGATGATCTCGGCGACCAGCGCTTGGCTCTGACCCTGTTCTAACATGCCAGGGAGGAGGCAGATCTGGAAGGGATCTGCGAACACCTGCGCCCCGGTCTGATCCTCCTTGGTTCCTTGGTGCTTCTCGGCCGTCCAGGCCGTCTGAAGCCACTGTGTGAGTTTTGGCTGCTGGTAGGCCTCGTTAAGTAGCACTTCCTTTGCCTCAGGAGTCTCTCCTAACCGCAGGAGCTTCCTATGCGGTTCACCCACCTGGTCCTTAGCGTCCTCCTCCTCTGCGCGACCATCTGCAAGAGCAACGTAGTGAATGGGTTGGCATTAAGCGGGGAAAACAGGGGCATACCTTAAACTTTAATTTGGCTGTTTTAAACGCACACCAGAACTCACACACGCGTTATCAAGGGTAAAAGGCACCCGATGTGCCGGCACATCTCGCTTTTTCGTTTGGGATTTGGGCGGATTTCTCACTGTTTCCACTTACCTTCTTCCTTGTCTTTTCGCCTGGGCTTTACCGGACTGGAGCTCGTCGTTTCCATTGTTCTGTGGGTCTAAATTTCGGGAAAAAACGTGAATCTTTGCCAGAAAAAAAAAATTTGGCTTGTGCAGCTAGGGATGTGCAGTGGAAAGTATCGGTTGGGTCGTGCTAGTGGTGGCATATTAGCTAATTTAAGGCTGTATTGTCTAAAGTCTCCAATTTGTAATATTTATAACCAAAATTTGTGAAACACATATTTCTTCGGCTTAAATTTGCATGGTCACTATTATATCTTTTAATTTATTTTGATCGAAGCGTAGTAATAATAATTATATCGAAGGCTCGTTTTAAGCTCCAACCCAATCCTACAGAGCGTCACTACCCAATTCCCGCAGAGCGCCTTTCACCATCCATTTGGAGGGAATGGTCCATAAAGTCTTGCCGTGAAAATAATTTAGTCATATTTAGTAATAAAGTTAGTCCTAGTTAGTGCATTAACGTTCCTAACCTCCTGTTTCTATGTGGTTTTGCCGATGGTTTTTTATGCTAAAAGTTATTAGTTGGCCACCCCAAGAAACATGCCAAGCCAATTCAACTAGTACAACGAGCAATTTTCGTGCTATTTCTTTATATTTTGAAAGTCTGTATATTTTTACTGATCCAGATTTTGACTTCGTACCAGGGCAGTCATGAATATAAACACCAAACGTATGTATTTATGTATCGCCGACATCTCTTGTGTCCCGTGCCTTTTCGTGCTCTTGCCCAGTTAAATCACGCACGCATCCCTAGGTAATAATTAACTAACAATCGCAAGTTTTACAACACTAGTTCTAGCTAGATCGGCTCCACGTAAATAAAGTTTTGGTCTGCGGAACTTTAATGATTGCTTATCGCGGAGGCAAACAGGTGGATTGCTTATTTTATGGCAGTAAACCGTCAAAACGGACGTGGACATAGCCGGTAAATGGAAACTAAATTAGAAAATATAATTGGCGGGATTTAAATTCCAATTGGAACAGCCAAAGCCGTCGGATGACCTTGGAAGAGGCGGAGCAACTAGCCCGCCCTATAATAAACAAAAACACTTTCATGCGTTTCGCTGGAATGTTTATGTAGATTGTGTAAATAAATACGAGCAATAAGCGTGTGATAGTGTGTGTGTTAGGGCCAACAGCTGATTCCGCCACCTGATTTTTGGGGCTGCGGGTGGGACTTCTGTATTCTTACGATGATCTCATTTGTCTTGGAAACCGGAGCAAAAGCTAAAGCAATCTGACATGTGTTTTTTCGCTATGTGTTTCCTATAGCTACACAGACTTGGAGGAGTCGGATGAGCAATGGGCAAGGATCAACATTTGCTGGAGGCATCGCGAGGCGGCGACATCAAGACGGTAGACAAACTGCTGGATCACTCAAGCAAACGCCATGGGCCCTTGTCCAGGTGAGTCATCATATGCACCTGTTATACATATGTATATTAAACACCCCTTCTATTCCCAGCTTTCGGCGAAGTCCCAGCATTAATTGCCAGGACATGAATGGCTACACTTCGCTGCACCACGCTTGTCTAAATGGCCATGGTAACATTGTGCGGCTACTCCTGTCCCACAATGCCTTGCTGGATGTTCCCGATATACGCGGATCTACGCCCCTTTTCCTGGCCGCTTGGGCGGGGCACCAGGACATCGTCAAGATGCTGCTAATGCACACTCCCACGGGGGCCAATCCAAATGCTCAGACCATCGAAAACGAAACGCCGCTGCACTCGGGGGCCCAGCATGGTCACAACGCCGTGGTGGCCATATTGCTGTCCTACGGGGCAGATCCCGCCATACGCAACAATAGCTTTCAAACGGCCCTGGATTTAGCATCTCAATTTGGCCGTCTACAGGTGGTGCAGACCCTGCTACGCATTGATCCCGACCTGATATTGCCATACAAACGTTTTGAGGAGGACGAGGAGGAGCTTCTGGGCTGCTCGCCCATTAAACACATCTTCACCCATACCTGCTTGCACCTTGCCAGCCGAAATGGACATAAAAAGGTGGTGGAAACGCTGCTGGCGGCCGGCGTCGATGTCAACATACTCACCCATGCGGGAAGCGCCCTCCACGAGGCAGCCCTCTGCGGGAAAAAGTCCGTGGTGGTCACCCTGCTTAAGGCCGGGATCTACGTGCACGCTACCGATGGAAACGGGCGAACAGCCCTGGACATACTCTCCGACTATCCGCCTCATGTGACCTACGATATTGTGGCTGCCATCAACGGTGCGTATAAGTAGTTTCCCGGAGAAAGAGATGCAATAAAATGGCTTACTTGCTGCAATTATTTATCTTTTTTGATACCTGTAAAACATTTTACCAGTTCATATAAAACGTACAATAATAAAACACTAACATACTAATCAGTCCAAATTTTGTAAACAATTTACTTTCAAATTCCAATTTTAAAATATTTTTCCATATTCATGCGAAAGTCTTTTCACAAACTATGCTTAAGTTACTTAAAAGGTATATTTGTTATGTTTAAAGTATGCAGCAAATTGATCATATTTTCCTTTTTGCTTAACTAACATTAATTTAAATTAAATAAATTCAATAAATACTGTCTTAAAGCTTTCGAGACAGTAAGTGATAAAAAGAGTAACATGTTAAAAAGCCTTTGCTCCCCCATAAAAAATGTGGAAGGCGAACTTATGGAAAAGTTCCCCTAATTTAACCAAGATGACCCAAACTCTAATGGTGTTGTTAATCGTCTTCCTCCCACGATCTTTTGCAGAGTTCACCCAAGCGGCGAGGGAACAGCAGAAGCCTGTTGTTGTGGAGAACGGTACGCAGTCGCTGCCCAAGCGGCTGTACGAGAAGAACTCTCAGCGCCAGAAGCTGCCGCCCAGGCAGAGGAAGTAAGCCCAGCAACACCATGCTCTGCAATACTGAGACACACACCCACATCTTTGCTGACCCTAATTAACTTAGCCCGCAGCTCATGTCATTCGGAAAGCGCACTCATCCCCACTCGCACTCGTACCCACTCTCATGTCCACGCCCACTAGCCCTAGCACTCATCAGAATCAACTTCAGAATCGGTTGTGCGTCTCTTCAATTAACTGGTCTGGTCTCGTTTGGTCTCTTTTCCATAACCACCCACTCACCCCTCGCCATGTAGAAAGCAAGATCACCAAGCCAACGGACTTTCGCACTCTTTAAGCTCGCTGGACGTTTTCGGCAAGGCGCCGGAGAACTATCTGCAGATGAAGCCCATTGTGCAGCAGAAGTCCTGCGACGACATGAACTGTATTCGAGGGGATGGCACTGATGCATGGGCCAGCTACAAGCCGGTGTACAAGCAGCAAATGCTGCCAATCTTTCGGACCTTTAACGACGTCTCTAACGGATCGGTTCCCTCGCGATCGTATGAGTACATTAATATGCTGAGGAACGGATCTACCAGCGATGAGAACTCCGCTAGCACCAGAAGCAACAGTACGTAAAGTTTTTAAAAACACCTTTAGGAAACGCCAATTACCAACACCAGTAGGTGGTATACTACGCTAACTTAGAATGACTGATAATCATGAAATAGTATCATTGAAAGTAAAACAATCCATTCATTATTAATATGAAAATATTAATCGCCTTTTAATTTCAGAGAAGAAATAAGTTATTAACAAAGTCTATATTCACAGAAAAACAAAAGGAATATGACCTAAAATAGCTAGTGAGTCAATCAAATAAACATCTGGTTTTGTGCCCATTTACAGCTGTGGTGCGTCAACAAGCGGTGGCTTCGTATGTGGAGATGACGCTGCCATCGCCACCGGTTCCCAAACCACGCACTCGAATAAACGGCGAATACAACGACTATGCGAATCTGGTGCCAATAGAAGAAGGCAGCTGCGTGTTAGCCGTGGACAATAACAATAACAGCAAAAAATTGCGATCGGTTCGCCATTCACCCACGCCGGATTATCCGCCACCCACGGTCACGGAGGCGGAGCGCACGATCTTCAGCTTTATTCAGCCGGTGACGTTGCGCCAGAACGGCCTTCTGGAACCGGGGGAATCCCCGCGGACCACCACCTCGGTGAGCTCCGACCAGGTGGAGGAATACGTGGCCGACAATCCGTTCGCTGGACTGTTTAAGGGATCAACTCTGAACTTGTCCTCGGATGTGGTAGATGGAAAAGTTGGTTTGGATCGGGAGTTTCTCCGATCGCCCAGCATGGTGAGGTCTGCACACGCCCAAAATCACCGACGCAGCCTCTCCAGGCAGCGATTCTCGGCATTGGGAGAGGACTTCAGCGCCTCGCGGGTTTTGGCGGAGATCGATACCATTTTCAAGAACATCGGTCACGAATTGTCCGCAGTCGATCAGAAAGCTGAAGAGCTGTTAGACGAGCCAACATGTCTGCCTTTGGAGGATTCGCGGCAATCGTTGCACATACGGGATCCGGCAGAACTGCTTCTGGGCAGAAAACAGAGCGCCACCTCCAATTGGTGCCACTCTCCATACACCCTGATTTATGGTGAAATACGATATTCCCTGTTTGTGAGTATATTTTGGGATTACGCTTTTACAAGTTTATGTTTATAACTTACCTATTTATTCCAGTATCTTGGCTCGACTGTAATACGACAGCTACAGGGCACCCTGTCAACTCGCAAATCCATTCAGAAGCTGAAGATAGATGAGAACATGAAGTCGGCTGCGAGTGTCAGTGATTTCAGTTTGCTCGAGAACTGCACCTCATCCACAAAGTATCTGAAAGCTGCCAATCTCCAGACGCGTCTCAATGTGGACATTGCCGTTTCCTGCATCGGCGTTAAGTTCATAGATCATGAGAAAAAGGTTAATATATTGTTAATATATTTATTTACAAATACAGCATCTTTACTGTTTTTCAGACTGCCATTTGTTGCCATGATATCGAGAACATTAATTGCGTTTGCCAGGACTCGGAAGATTTGCGCTACTTTGCCTACATAACCAAGGAACGGGATCTGCACTATTGCCACGTCTTTATGGTGGATAGCTTGGTTTGTAATTTGTTGAATGGTAAAACCCATCGTAGGCTAATCATTCCTTGTCAACAGGAGCTGGCTAAGGAAATTATTCTTACACTGGGACAGGCCTTTGAAGTGGCCTATCAATTAGCTCTGAGCAGACAGGGCACTCCCCTGAACGAGATGTGCTAAGCCATTAAAGTGCCACAAGTGTTAATTATTTATTTTATTGCATTTCACATGTAAATGTATTTTTCATTTGCTAGTCCTTGATGCCATCTTGATGCTGGCTTCTCTTCACATAAGGCAGCTCACATGTTAAGTATTTTGAGTTTTTTAAATAAATTTATTACACAAAATTATATTGTTTCTTGATGTTTAAACAGACCGTGCAACAAAATAAATAGTTGATGTTACTGAAAAATTAATTTTACTAAATGTTAATTTTAAGTAAGCACACACTTGTAAGGCGGAGAAACCAGAAAACCAAAATGGTTGTTTAAACGAATTTCGGAATAATCTTATAGTAATAATAAAAAGTTCTTGTTGAGAATCGTTGGAAAGTTGATACACTGATCTATGGAAACAAACTTTAAAAATAAGAAATATTTTCAGACTGCTAAATTCGTATACCTACAAATTCAAAAAAAAAGCGTTACGGTTCCAATACCTTACAGCACTGACTCTTATCTAGTATTTTTTTGGAATATTCTGAAACACAGTTTAGTATATTGCCTAAGCGGGACCGTATTTTTTAAGAAACCAGCAGCGGTTACACCCTGCTTCAAAAAAAACGTACAGATTAAAAGAAATATCACTGGCATTTTGCGTCTATTTAATAGAAATCCGATAGATACAGCTACAAATGGACTCGAATATGGGTAAAATTAATATGAAGTGTACATACCTCCTGAAATCTAGCATGCTTACCACTTATTACTGCAGATAATCCACCAAACGATGTTAGCGTCGTCTTGGCGCCGAGTGCGCAGAAAAATAAGGACGCCAATCGGAATGGAGAAGTTTCAGCCGCTGCGGGCACTCCAGTGGCCAAAAAAACACGAGGAGCCTCCCTCAGGCTGATGAACGCCACCTCGGAGATGGAATCCCCAACTGGCACTACGGGCAATCCTCGCCCGACCGCCGAAACACCGCGACGCAGCTGCCGCAAAAGTGTACGTCCTACGATCGACTACGATGATATTATAGTGCGATCCGCCAAGAAGGTAATAGCCGAATCACTGGCTGCCGACCCTGAGGATGAGGAGCCCTCCACCCAAAAGTGGAGTGCTGCCGAGGTGGGCAGGAACTCGCGCAAGCGCAGCCGCAAGTCCAAGCGCATGACCACAAAGAAGAAGAAAATGGAACATGAGGTTCTAGAAGTGAGGGTCGAGGAAGAGCAGGAATTAGAGCAAGGAGTTCTGGAGGAAAAAGAGGAGGATAAACAGAAAACAGACCTGGAAGTTCCTCAGGATCAGGCAGATACTTTTAAAGTTGAAACAGACAATATAGAAAAAGTGGATAAGCCCCCATCGAAGAGGAAGTCCTCCAGGGCATCTAAAAACGTAACTAAATTCAAATGTATCGTTGCCAAGACGGATATAGATGAACTGGGCTTGTGTCCACTGGGTGCTGATAGCCAGGAAGTCGATGACACAGAGACTACAAAAACAGCTTCACAAGATAACGATGAAGATAAGGTAGTTAAAGATGAAAAAAAAGATGATAAAATCGAAGAAAAAGTTGAAAAATTCAACGTACTAGCTGGAAAGGATGAAGTTACAGAAAAGGCAGTCGAAGACAATGTCCACGAGGAAACTGTTCCGGAAGAAGAAATGCCTTCTCTGCTTATGGAAAATGATGATCTGGATGAACCAGACAAGTCGCCGCTCAACACTACATTCGACGCAGATGAGAAAAAAGATTTGGATGTAAGTGTTATTTTGGTTGTTGATCCCGTCAAGCAACCAGAAGATATCGATGCCAGCGTTATCATTGTTGACAGTCCCAATAAGCCAAGTGTTTGCGTTCCGAAACCCGAATTTGTTAAGAAGTCGGCAATTAAAGTTGTTCTTACCACAGAAAATGATCAGAACGAAACAATTTTGGATCTAGCCGATCTAGCTGTGCCAGAGGAGTTAAAAACCGAATTTGTTAAGAAGTCGGCAATTAAAGTTGTTCTTACCACAGAAAATGATCAGAATGAAACAATTTTGGATCTAGCCGATCTAGCTGTGCCGGAGGAGTTAAAACCCAAGAAACCGAAGGGCTTTCGATTCCCGACGCCCTATAAGCAAAAACCGGTGCTTATGTTTTCGGACAAATCAGATAAATTTGACCAAACATTTAAAGGTCTCAACAAGGAAGAAGGTCCGAAGTACGAACGCAAACGTTCCAAGTCGGCCAACGATTGGAATGATAACATGTCGTGCTCTGTAACCTTTCAGAGGTCCGTTGAGATTGCCAATGTCGAGGACATTGATAAGCGCTGGAAGGGACTTCAGAAAACTAGTGAGTTCTTTATAGTTTATAGGAATGAAGAGTCCTTTCTCAACTCACGTTTTCAGATGTTAATCTCCGCCGTAGGCGCTCAAAGTCGTTGGATGAGAGCCGCTGCAAAGTGAGCAGAATTCCGAAGCCCAGTAGAGGTACACAATCCAAAATATAAAAGTTCTCAGTAATTCAATTTGTTTCTCCTTCAGGAATTATACAGCTGACCAGAACCATTACACCCAGCAAGGTCAACAAGCGCACCAAGATGCCCAATTTTGCGGCCATGCACGAGAAGCAGTTCGCCAAGATGGAAAGCCTGCTGGATCACGTCGAACGGAAGGCAGAACGCGCCAAGGTGCTAACCAATTCAGTGCAGAAGCAACTACCGGGATCGACGGTCAAGAAACCACCACAGGGTCACACTTCTGAAGAAGATCGCCCTCGTCCGAAAGCGCTAAAACAGATCGACATGTCCGCCAATAGAACCATCGTAAAGGATCATATTGCCGAAAAGCTTAACACATCCCGTTTGCCCTTGAAGACCACCGCTCCCGCCCTAAATGTAGCCCCGAAACCAGCTTTTAATCTGTCCACCTCCACGGTGAAGACATTCAACGCCACGTTTACAGGCAGGCCGGCGGAATCTCAGGATAACAAGTTGGCGGAGCGACGCCAGCGGCGTATTGAAATGTTCAAGGGCAGGACAACAACAAAAGCCCAAAACGAAAAGGGAAACTTTATCCGAGGAGTACGCCTGAATAGACGATTTGAGCTCCAGATGCAACACCGTCGACACTTGGAGGAAGATTAGTTTCTTACGTTTGGTCGTTATTTCTTTATTTACTTAATCCTCTATTTGCTTTAATATGTTTTGATGGTATTTGTCAAAAAGGAAATTGTATTCTTGTTTTCCTTTGTCATATTTTGTACTCAAAAAAAAATTATTTTTATTTTAACCTTACATACACAAAATGATTCGTTTTTTAATTCGATGTTATTGCTTTTACAGAATTTGCTCAAAATTAAATTCGAAATTGATTGAAAAACAATATATATCCGGAATTACATTTACACTGTTCTCAGAATTTAAGATATTTGTCCACAAAAAAATTAATAAATACATTATTTTTATATGCTATAGGTTAAATGCTTATCTAAACTGTAAATAACTGTAATAACTTACAACTATTTCGAATACAAATTCCAGTCCGGCAGCGGTAAACTTCCAACACCACCTTTTCTCCTACGACTCTGGATTACAGAAATTAAGATGGCCGACAAGTTAATTTAAATTGTTTCGCGCCAAAAGAACCATCGGCTAAATTTCTAGGACTAACTGGGAAATATTTTGCATGGCAGAACTTTCTTAACGCACCTGGAGTAGACTTTACAACATTAAATGCATTGAAAAAATGGCTTGAAAAACTAATTTATTAGTTTGTGCCCAAGCTAGTGCCTCTTCCAACAATGGTCGTGTTGAATATTTTGACGCAGCAGGCATGGAAGCTCATTTCCAATCCCTTCCATTATTTGACAACTCTTTTTTCGAAGAACAGACAATTACACGTTCTTTTGTTCATTTTTTTACATTTGTGTTATTTTTTGTATTATAAATTGATAAAACTTAAACGTGACTACTACGTTTTTGTATATCAATCGAGATCAGTTGGCATCTCTGGCCGAATAACGGCGCTATTCGCGGATTCCATTCTTCTATCTTTTTCGCACTTCCTTTTTCGTCTCAAAACAAGTAGCGTACCCGTAATATGTGTGACGCAGCGAATTCAGCGAAGCCGTGGCAGCTTTCCGGTGTGTACGGCAATGGGATTCCGGCGCTGTGCCTGCTGCACCAGGAGATCGAGCAGTTCTACAGCTATATCCAGTCCACGCCCACGGAGTTCTATTTCAGGGCAGAGGCGGTGCGTCGCATCGAGGACGTTGTGCTTGCTATCTGGCCGGGCGCATGCGTGGAGGTCTTCGGCTCCTTCCGCACGGGGCTGAACCTGCCGGACTCGGACATCGACCTGGTTGTACACTATGGCCACTATTGGAACCCCGGAACCCCGTTGCACGAGCTTGAAAGCGAACTGGTGGCCCGCGGGGTCCCGGAGCCGGACACCGTGTGTGTCCTGGACAAGGCCTCCGTGCCGGTGGTCAAGTTTACTGAACGGGTCTCCCGGATCAAGTTCGATGTGACCTTCAATGCCGCCGCTTCCGGTGTCCAGGCCGCCGAGCTGATCAAGGAGTTCATCCGCCAGTTCCCCGAGCTGCCAAAGCTGGTAATGGTGCTCAAGCAGTTCCTCAGCCTCCAGGGACTAAACGAGGTCTACAGTTCCGGCGGAGTCTCCTCCTACGCCCTCACCCTCATGGTCATCAGCTTTTTGCAGCAGCAGGCGCGCAACAACAAGCGCTATACCAGCAACAACAAACTGGGTCTGCTGCTTTTACAGTTCCTGGACTACTATGGCCGCAAGTTCGACTTCTTCAAGTACGGAATCTCCGTGCTCGGAAACGGCGGTTGCGTAGAGAAAGAAAGATTGCGCTCCGCGCTGGGCGAGAACAACTGGCAGTCGGTACTCAGCATCGAGGATCCCGTGACGCCGGCCAACGACATCGGAAGAAGCTCCTTCGCGGCGCTGCATGTGATTCAGGGATTCGAGGCCGCCTTCTTAAAGCTTTCCAAGCTGGTGGACTCCGATTCGGCCAAGATCGTGGGCCCCATCCTGGCCAGTATTGTAGAGGTACCGCAGTCCATAGTCAACTACCGTGCGTGGGTGCACTACAACTTCCAGCACTTGTTGGGACCGGAATCATCTGCTCCCAATCCGAATGGTCATAGTCAGTCGGGGATCCCGAGCTCTTCCGTTTCCGCATCCGAGGACGAGCGCTCGGATGGCCAGCTGACTGTCCGGAACGGATTCCGCCGCTGCGGGGATGGTCCACCACAGAAATTAGACTTAGACCTAGCAAACCTTAAGTTGAATTAAGTATTTTTACGTTATGCTACTGGTGATTTTACTTTTATAAACTAATTATCATATTTTATTTGCATACTATTATGCTCGGCATATGAAAACTAAAAACAGCAATTACTTATTTTATTATTAACAATTTATGTGTAATTAAAAAAGGGAAAAATGTTTTCGAATGTAGTTCATTTAATTGACTAAACATACTGTAAAAGAAAATCCCAAAAAATGTAAAGCCTAATTGTACTTGTGACATATCTTAAATTAAATAAACATAAGACCCTTGTCGAACATACATATATACGCATAGCTGTGTGGTTATTGCATTAAAATAAATTTAATTATTATGAGTTAAAAGTGCAATTTATAATATGTATGTTATATACGTATTTCCCGCGCTAAATTATTTGTCAACTGCAAATTGGTATAATAACAGACATTCGCAAAAACAGTATTCAATACTGGCAACTAAAATGTTATACATTTTTAAACTAGATTAACCCAATGATTTATTTAAACTAAACTCAATCCATGGACTCAAATGTTTGAATTTTGTAAATTAAATCTAATCTTTGAGCAATAGTATGTTATTTTATATACACACTTCTTCAGAATTAAATCGCTGCCTTGTTTGGATATCCAGTTGTTTAGATAGGTTTAATTATATTGTGAATTGGATGTCCTTATTGGAATAAATGAAATCCTCAAATAATAACTCACGGTTTAGGGAAGCCAGTGACTTTTGAAACTGTGACTTTCGCATCTCTGGTGACTTTTCTGACGAGGTTGGCAGCCCTGGCCGCTGTCACTTGCTTTTTGGTCCAGGCGTGTTGTGGTTGTGTAAACGCCGCTGGCCTTCTTTTCTGAATCCAAAATTCCGGTGAACTGTTACCGGAATTGTACATATCTGGATCTACGACTGCCTCTAGGACATGCTGAACCTTCTGCGACGGCGTCCGGCGTCAGTGCCCCTCATCCGGGCCGCGTTTAGCGCTCCTTTGCACACAGCTGAAAGCCGACCAGGTTACATAGTGCTGTAAGAAATTGCAGTCATCCGCAGCCGGAGACACTAATCAAATTCGTATGTTACAGAGTTCCGGAAATTGGCGAGGAGGGTCCGCTGGGCGAGGGCGTGCTCAAACCCGACGGACTGCCCGCCTTCAGTGACATCACCATCGAAATGTGCCTGGGCGCCATTGGCCAACAGGCGTCGGCGGTCGAGAACTCTGTGAAAGCGCTGGAGAGTGACCTGCAGAATGGCAAGCAGCTGGATGCAGGCGGCATCTTCCGGGAGCTGGACACTGTCACAGGGCCTCTGGAAACGACATGGGGTGTGGCCAAAGCACTGTACCTGGGTAATTCCACGCTGATTCCCACCAAATCTTACATGAACATCCACGAGCGGGCGCGTAATGCCCGGGCGGCAAAGTTCTGCAACCGTACGGTGTACAAGGCTCTCCAGGATGGATCCGCCGAATCCGGGCCGGACGAACAGCGCCTGCGGCAGAAATTCCTGCTGGAAGGCAAGCTTAACGGGCTCACCCTAGACAAAGATAAGCAGGACGGGCTGAAGGAGCTGCTGACCCATTTGGGTCGCGAAAGGGCTAACTTTAAAAACAAGGTCAACATGGCTGTACACTCGTTCGGTCAAGTGATTACCGACTTCAACCTCGTAAGGGATTTCCCGCCTCCTCTTCTAGAGGCAACGGCACGTGATCCCGGCCAGCCGCTGGAAGGTCCCTGGAAGATTACGCTCCAGCCTCAAGTGGTCGACGGTTTTCTAAAGCACTGCCCTGAACGACTGCAGCGCTGGAACGTTTGGCGGGCCAGCGTTCTAAAGGCTTCCTCGCAGCAGGAAAAATCGCTGGAGAACAGCACGCACTTAGAAAAGATTCGCGGATTACGCAAGCGACAGGCGAATCTTTTAGGCTACGCCAACTTTGCGGACATGTCCATGCAGACAAAGATGGTGGGGAGCGTGGACAACCTGAAGCAGATTTTTGCCAAGCTACTGAAGTTCGCCGGCCCTGCCCAAAGTGTCGAGCTGGATAAGCTGCAGAGATTCGCTCAGGACAGTGGCTGTGACTACAAACTGGAGGCATACGACGTCGCCTACTGGCGTCGCAAGCAGCTGATGGCGGAGCACGGTCTGCAGGAGCAGAAGCTTAGCGAGTTCTTTCCTCTGCCCCGTGTAATATCTGGAATGTTTGCGCTAAGCGAGAATCTCTTCGGCATCCAGATAGTGGAGCAGCCAAATGCGGAAGTGTGGCATCCTGCCGTGAAGTTCTACGATGTGTTCGATGCTGATTCGAGTAATAGTTCCACTCCGGTGGGCGGCTTCTACGTTGACTGCTACTCCAAGGAGCACAAGTTCGGCAGGAACAACGGCTGGATGGTGGGCATACGGAATAGCAATAGATCCGCTGGTTTGACGCCCCTCTGTGCACTGATCTTCAACTTTTCGGAGCCGCTGAGAAGTTCAGCGGATGGTAGACCCCCACTCCTGGGCTACGATGATTTGCAAATGCTGTTTAAGACTTTCGGAAGCGGACTGCAGCACCTGCTCACACAGGCGGGCTATAGTGACTTGGCGGGACTCTCGAACATTGAGTGGGATGCCTCGCAGGTGTCCGGTCATGTGATGAGTAACTTCCTGGACGACCCCACTGTGATCAGAAGCCTGTCCGGGCATTTTAGCAGCGGCGAGCCTTTAGAAGCTGAGCTTTCCCAAAAGATGCGACTGTTAAAGACCCAGCTGGCCGGGTATAATCTCTGCCAAGACTTGTACTTGGCGGATCTTGACGTGGAGCTGCACCGCTCGAATGCCTTCTGGCTGGAGATTGTGCGCAAGCTATGGCCCGTATATCACAGCATGCCGCTGGACAAGAAGGACGCGCACCCTTGCTCCCTCACGGACATTTTTGCCGGAGATTGGGCGGCCGCCCAGTTTAGCCATCTGTACTCCCGCCTTATAGCCGCCGACATATCGAGCAGCTTTGCAGAGCAGCGAAGCGAGAAGAACTACGCGGAGGTTGGCCGGCGCTACAAGCAGACTTTCCTCAGCTCCGGCGGATCCGTTCCCACGGCGGAAGTATTCCGCCGCTTCCAGGGTCGCGATCCCTCAGGCGAGGCTCTCCTCAAGTCCTTGGATATATTCGAGCTCTCCCAAACCACGGACAGCAATTAAGGGTCATGCCCTGAACCGCAAAAACATTATCTTCTGTGTGTAGTCAACTGATAAGCCTGATCGATGGGAGTGGTCGACTCATTTGGCACTAATTCTTAGGGGAAAGTAATCGTTGGAGTATTTGAAACACTTTTACTATAGGTTTTAAAATATATTTTGTTAAATAATGTTAAAAGGTAAAAAAATACATGTACTTATTTAAAGTATATTTAAATTTAATTTTGTTCAATGGCTTTAATAATGTACAATGTTATATATAGCATATTTACAATGCCAAACTATTTGCAAAAGAATTTTTTACTTTCCCCCTAAGATTATTTAGTCGTCAGGTCGATCTAGCCAGTGGCAGTCGGATTATGTGATAGCGATCGCGTGAGTCAGGCGGGATCTTATCGCAGGTGTGCAGGTGGTGTCGACAGCCGGCATCGTTTAACCACCCAGATAAAACACAAAATTGTTGCTTTATTTAAATAATACTTTAATAATAAATTGCATAAATTTATAACATTTAACATATTCTCTGGCTCCTCCCTCGGCATTCGATTCGGTTCGATATATATATATACACAACAAAGGCGAAACATGTATTCTGCGGAAAGGAAAATACATCTAGTGGTTTAAAGGGGTAAACCGGAATAAGAGCTTCTACTTGTCTAGCCCTCGTTTAGAAAGCTACCAGAAAATGAGGAACCGAAAGTCAGAAAAGAAATAATCAAAGTAAATTTCGATGCAAGGGCACGGATCGAACTTGGTTAGTTTACAGGAATTAATTTATATATATGCACTAGATTGAAGTGTGGTACTACTTTATGCGTGTGTGCTGCTCCGCAATCCGACGGAGCGTGTCCCGCTGTGGTGTATGGGCTGTGTGCAGTGGAGTGGAGGCTGCAATCTTGAAATCTTTAGAATATTCGCTAAGGCTGCTCTGTGTGGTAGTGGCTGCAGTTTTTCCCGTTGCTGCTTAGTAGATCTCCGGGCAGCCTTCGAAGTTCTGCGCCGCCTTGGCCTCCCAGTAGGTGTTCTTGAACACGTGCACATATTCCTCGCTGCCCTCCTCCTTTTCGCGCTTGAACCACATGGGCTCGTAGGCCGGATACGGTCTACCCTCCGCTGCAGCCTCCTCTGCCTCGTTCTCCCTCCGCCGACGCTCTGTACGTTGCTTGTCTTCCAGGCGCAGCTTCTCTTTGTTCGACTCGTCCCAGTTACCCTGTTCCATTAGCCGTTGGTCGGGACGACGGCGTGAATCCGTCGGTGCCACGCCCTCCTCCTCTTCGTTGAGCTGGCAGGCTAGCGTGGTGAAGTTGTAGAACTTCTCCGACTCTGGCGGAGCAGGCCGACGGCGCCAGGCAAGCTTGAACTCGCCCGTGGTGTACGTGGGACTGCTTGGCGAACCCGTAGTTTTCAGCACTGGTGCGATCTCGATCTTCATGTCCCAGGTACCGCGCACCACCCACTTCACCTCGTTGTCCTTGTTCATCACCACGCCCTTAACGCTCCGCTGCACTTCGCGGCTGAAGTAAGAGTAGGGGATAAAGTTCAGGACGCACTTGTGCCCCTCGGCCGCCTGCGATCCCAGTATTTCCATTTCGCCATGCTGGTCCACCCACAGTTTGCCCACAATGATGTTGTTCACCGTGGTGGTCACCTTGCGCCAGGAATAACGCCTGCCGCTGTTTAGAAATTGCACATAGACCCCGCCTAGCGGATTAATCTGCGGAAAAAACAGTTGGTTAATGGAGGAAGCTATCTCTGAAGAAAGCATCCCGGTTCTCAGAATTACTTGTCTAGTACGAAAAACCTGCTACATTTTTTAAACTACTGTCAGGTCCCGAACAATACTCACTTGAACGTACTTGCCGCGGAACTTGCTGGTCATGGAGAACTCCTGCCAGCACATCCAGTTCTTGCTCTCGCAGTGGAGCGCCGCCACCGGCGGATGGTGGGAGACCTGCTCGGCTAAGCACCGCCAGCCGTAGTCGTCCATGCGGTCGCACTCGTAGGTCTCGCCCAGCAGCGGATTGAAGGGTTTGCCGGTGCGATTCGTGGTCGTGGCGTAGGCGGACACGGTAAAGGCAGCAAGGTAGGCCAGCTGCTCGCACTCATCCTGACAGGTGGCCGCGTAGTCGAGGATCTCTGTATACTCGTAGTCCTCCACCAGGCGCTGCAGCATCGACAGCGGCTCGTTGAAATTGATGGGCATGGGGATCTTGGAGAGATCCTTGCCGATGCAGTTCTTCATGATGCCCCACAGACTGATGGGGTGGTTCGGTTTGTCCGGCACTCGGTCGCGCCGCTTCTTCATAAGATCCGGGTTCCAGTTGCGTCCGTAGATGGAGTCGGTGCTCTGCTTGGCCGGCACCGCCTTGTCCACGTCGTCGTCATCCGCCTGCGCGCCGGAGGTCACCCGCGGCGCACTCACAAGGCACACCTGCTGCACAGTTTGCACTGTGCGCTTCTGCTCGTCGCTCTCGGATGAGCTGCCCTCCTGGTGTCCCTCTGCCTGCTCCTCGCTACTGCTGCGTCGTGTGTTCATCTTCAGAATGAAAGTACCCCGATCGGGCGATTCGGCGGAGCGACCTGGACCAGTGTAGCCGTGTTCCTCAGCGTCGAAAAACTCTACCTCGTCGTCGGAGGTCACCAGAGAGCTGGACGTGGCGTTGCCCGAGCTGGAAGGGACCGGTTTGTTTTGACGCACCAGGATGGCAGCCTGCTCCATTTGCGACTGCTGCTTGGCCATCTGCTCGATGATCTCCTCCAGCCGCTGGCGCTGCTCGCGCTCATGGTGAAGCATCTTGGACCACTTGTGGCCCTGGGCCTCCGCCGATTGCAGGTAATCGTTGCCAGCGTTTATCATCGCATTCGAGGTGATCCGGAAGAGGGTGGCCCGCTCGTTGACGATCTTGGTGCGGCTTGCGAGCGACTCCTCCTCGTTCGTCTCCAGATCGTTAAGGGCCCGTTGCAGCGCGGCGCCGTGCTTGGTGATGAGGTCGTAGCAGGTGCGCATGTTCTCCAGCCGGTCAGTGAAATCGCGAACCACCGAACTGATCTCCTGGCTGGGCACCACATGGGCCGTCTCCGTCTCCTCCTCCTCCTCGCACTCCATGACCCGAATGGCCTTGGCCTTGGCCAGCTCCAAGGCGGTGACCCACGACTGGCGCTCCACCTCGGTGCCGGCCTTGATGTGGAAGGTCTGGGTGCCGCCGTTCGAGATAACGAACGTACACGAGTCCACCGTGTGGATAAGAGCCCCGTGTAGCGAGATGGTGCCCCGGCACGTGTGGTTGATCTCCGACTGGTTGCGGTAGTAGCTCAAAACACCCTTTGAGAGGACGAACCACCTGCGCTGGTAGCCCTTGATGTAGTTGGTCCACTTTAGCAGCCAGCCCTTCATCTGCGGCAGGGCCTTCTCGGCCAGCGCGTTGCCAGCGGCGTCCGTCATGGCGCCCGGTTCCGGATGGAGCAGCTCCTCCGGCCGGATGGATCACCTGCTGCGAGATTCCGAATAGCGCCACGTACGATGACTGGCGATAGGTTGGTTCCGCGTTCCGCAACTCCGACCCGAAAATCGAATGCGATATTGGTTATTGGACGGCGACTGCTGATTGCTGCTGGCCAGTTGCTAGCATCGCACGGTGGGGACTTGGCCTCCGGATCACCGCCGAGATTCCGATTACTTTTCGGTCGCGAGTCTGCCTCGCGGTCACTGCGAATTTCGTGTAGTTTTGCTTCTAATTTTCCTGCAGAAAATAAAGAAACTGTGGAAGTAGAGTGCGCGTCTGTGTGCGTGTGTGTCCCGTGTGTGTGTGTGTGTGTGTGTTGGCTGGGTGCAGATGTGTGCGTGTGTCATAGAGCTGGAAGAAAAATCGATTAATCGATACTTTCAATTTTCTTTAAACATCGATTTCAAATTTACAAATGGTTTATTTTTAATTTAAGTCAGCAAATTTTAAATAATTAATTTATGAATAATTAAATAAATATTTCAGTCTCGGCAATTCTGATAACCGTGGTGGTCCTAACAGCGATTGTGTTCTTGCCAACATTATCTCTCGTTTTTTGTATTCCTAATGCATTCAGGTTGCCGAGCAAAATATAGGAAATCAAATCACATACTACCGTAAACTGGTAAGTAAAATTGTTTAAAAACATTAAATTTCAGAGCAGTAAATGTGAATCGTTCTAATTTTCCGCGAACCCGATTTCTAAGTGCACCAGACTTTCAGTTGAGAGACGGGATCAATTTCTCAAACCGTTCACAAGTTATTTATAATTATTTAAATTATAGTCAATACTTATTAGATTGTTGTTGAACTTCATAGCGATGGTGTCGTCTATATGTCGTGCTTGCCTGGGGCCTTCAGAAAACATGGTCAATATTTTTAAGAGGACGCAGGGACCAAGAGTTTCCATTGCGAATATTATTTCTGAATGCATTGGACTTACAATTAAAAGAGGTGATCAATATCCAGACGCCGTTTGTCCTTCCTGCCTGCAGGATGCGAAAAATGCTTTCGAAATAAAGCAAATCTTCAGCAACACTTAAAATACCATGGAGAACGACCGTTCTTCGTGTTATAATATATATGTAATCTTTCCATTTAGACACTTGTTAATATTATATATTATATTAACTAAGAAGGTGGTGAATAAGTTATCCAAGTTAAGCAAAAAGGAGTCCAAGAGTGATAGTGATACAGAATTTATTCATGATAACTCCGTATAAATGGCCTCTAGCTAGAGATTTGAAACTTTCGTAACCGTCTTTTTAAATGGAATCGAGTTTAAAAACAACGTCTTTATCCTTTTTTTGGTATCATATCGTATATATCCCTCGAGTTGACTTTAACCTACATATATCTGTCATATGTATATGTGTAAGCGCAGTGTACGCTGTCATCAATATTTGGAATCCCCTGAAATTATCAATCCTAGTCGATATCGATAGTGCTCTAAGCTATGTGTTGACAGTATCGATATCATCTCTGATTTTCCACATCTCTAATGCACCTAAGAAGTAAACTCGGATGGTTATCCGATCCCGATCTTATAATGTTTTTATTTGGCTTAAATGTACAGTAAGAAATAGAACTGTATGACGGTGAATATAATTTACAGTGGAAAAGCAGAGGAAAGCCACCATTCCATATTTAAGACTCGTCTGGAATGTTAACCACAAAAATAAACAGGCTTCTTGCAAGAACGAAAGAAATTCCTTGGAAAATTGCACGTTGTGATAGAATCAGCAGAATTTGCATGCCCATTTACACGACCAAATAATACCACACTAATTACCTTGGCTAGCTGATCCTTAAGACTTATTGGGATAAAACATTACCCATAAATATCCGTAAGAAAGTTCATTTAAATTATAGTCAATATTTATTACATTGTTGTTCATAGCGATGGTGTCGTCTATATGCCGTGCTTGCCTGGGGCCTTCAGAAAACATGGTCAATATTTTTAAAAGGACGCGGGGACCAAGAGTTTCCATTGCGAATATTATTTCTGAATGCACTGGACTTACAGTTAAAAGGGGTGATCAATATCCAGACGCCGTTTGTCCTTCCTGCCTGCAGGATGCGAAAAACGCTTTCGAAATAAAGCGAACTTATGAAAGGAGCTATAAGTTCTTCTGCCAGTTAAAGAAGGATTCACAGGTGGAGACCAATAGGAACCAATGCCAAACGAGGAACGAGTCTCTAGGACAAGACCTACTCGTGACCGACGATTTCAAGGACACGGACTCAGATGATGATTACGATGTTGAAGATGATTTGCAATCGGATACTAACGATGATGAGGATTATGAACCTCGGATTGTTGATGGTGAGCATAAATGCTCTCAGTGTTCAAAGACTTTTGTATTGAAATCAAAACTGAAAATTCACTTAAAAACGCACTCAGGGGAAAGACCATTTAAGTGCTCCCACTGCTCAAAAGTTTTTCACCGAAATTCGTATCTTCAGCGACACTTAAAATACCATGGAGAACGGCCGTTCAAGTGTACCCACTGCCCAAAGACCTTTGCCGAAAATGCAACTCTTTTGAAACACTTGCGTATTTACACAGGCGAGAAACCTTTCAAATGCACCTACTGTTCAAAATCTTATATCCAAAATTCAAGCCTGAAAATACACTTGAGAACTCACACTGGAGAACGACCGTTTAAGTGTTCCCACTGCCCGAAGTCCTTTGCGCTAGATGCAAGTCGTAAAAAACATATGCGAATGCACACCGGAGAACGACCTTTCAAGTGCACTCACTGCTCGTCGGCTTTTACCCAGAAACAACATCTACAAAAGCACTTGCGGATCCACACAAGAGAACGACCGTTTAAGTGTTCCTATTGCCCAAAGACTTTTGTACTGCATCAAGATTTTCACGACCATTTACCAATTCATAAAGGAGAACGAATGTTCAAGTGCAGCCAGTGTCCGAAGGCTTTTACAAGGAATTTACATTTAGAGATACACTTGCGATCGCATACAGGAGAAAGACCGTTCAAGTGCACACACTGTTCAAAGACTTTTACATCGGAGGCAGTTCTTCGCGAACACTTGCGTGTCCATAGTGCAGAGCGACCATACAAGTGTACCCACTGCTCAAAGTCTTTTAAACATAAGTCAGTTCGTCAAACCCACATGCGGATACACACTGGAGAACGACCATTCAAGTGTACCCAATGCCCAGAAACTTTTATTTCGAATTCAGTTCTTCAGTTTCATTTGTGTACCCACACAGGAGAACGCCCATTCAAGTGTACCCTCTGCCCAAGAGCTTTTATCCAGAAATCAAATTTTAAAAAACATTTGCAGACCCACACAGATGAACGACCATTCAACTGTACCCAATGCAGCAGGACTTTTAGACAGGAATCAGTACTTCGGGTTCACTTAAAAACTCACACAGGAGACCGACCGTTTAAGTGTACCCAGTGCCCGAAAACTTTTATTATGAAAAAAGGTTTTCAAGATCATTTACGGACCCACACAGGAGAGCGGCCATTTAAGTGCTCTCACTGTTCGAAGTCTTTTAACACGGGGTCAATTCTTAAGCGACATTTGCGTATACACACTAAATAGATTTCATTCCAATGTACTCACTGCCCAAAATCTTTTACAGTAAATTCATCTTTTGAACGGAACTTGCGATCACACAAATCCGGAACCTAATTTCTATATTGTACGTAGATCTAAGTTATACATGTGTTATGATCATGATCATAACTTGTTATAATATATATGTAATCTTTCCATTTAGACGCTTGTTACTATTATATATTATATTACCTAAGTTCGTTTTTCCATTATAATCTGTTTACTTATTGCTTAAAATGTTAAAAGTTTAATCAACGGAATGGATTGACACAACGTAAATATGGTGTACCACAGGCTGATGCCCTGTTCCCAGGCTGACTCATGGCCAACTGCGAAATAGATTGGGCTGTAAATTGGATTACACATTTTTATTTATAAATATACGGTCTGATAAATAGAAAAAATACAAGTGTTTAAGGTGGGGACTTTTGGGCTACGGCTTCAACCGGGTGGCTCTCCATGTGCCGAATCACTTCTTATACTCCGCCCAAGAGTAGCGGAAGGAGCGGATCATGTGGATAAGGCTGCAAATACAAATCTGGTAAAAATGGCGGGCAGTATTTCTCGGGCGGAAAACACATAGTGGTTTAAATGAGACAAGGACGGCACAGAGACAATCACCAGACGATGACGTATATACAATAAATCGTTTATTCGTAGGCAGTTCTTGCATAATATAAAATAAATATGTATACAGTTACAAGTAATTTAAAAGTACAAATACAGTTTCATTTCCATAGGTTGTTTTGTTTGCCCTCTCATGTCATTATAATAGTTCCATTCACACGTTGCAGACACAAGATCTTTAGAAGCTTTTATGGACGCCTCACAAAACAAGACAACAAAAACAAGGCATGAGGGAGATGGTGGGTGGCGATGAAGGTGTTCGATTGTTGGACAAAAAACACAAAATGGGCGAAGCGGTCGAATATATAAATACGTAAAGCGGGCGAGAGGATGAGGATGATCCTTAGTGGCTACGGGGGTATGGATTGCAAGTTGCAAGTGGCATGTGAACGTTGCAGGATAAGCAGAGCGTGGCCTTTACATGGTGTTGTAGGCGGCGGTGTTGAAGCCCGTTTTGGGTGCACTTAGCCTGCTCAGCGGATGCGTCTTTCCATGCTGCGCCAGCCGCCGGATTTGCACCTGCTGCTGCTCCGGTTGTTGTTGCTGCTGCTGATGGTGGTGGTGTTGCATGTTGCTGCTGTGACTGTGGCGGGCGGGAGCAGGCGGCGGACGACTGTCGCTGTAGTCATGCGTAGATCGGTTCGACAACGATCTATCATAGTAAGAGCGCGGGCGTTGCTTGAAGCTAGTGGTGATGGTGGTGCTGCATGCGTGGCTGATGTTGCTGGCGGTTCCGGCGGGCGGCAGTGGGGCGCAGGCGACTGTGGGCGGGGCGGCCGCCTGGCTACTGCAGGAAGTAGTGGTTTGATATTTATGCACTAGACCTTTTACATTACGATCACAATTTTCGCTTACGCTGGAATCGGACGAGTTGGAGGCGGAGGAGTTGGAGTTTGAGGCGGGGGACACGTGGTTGGCATGCTGCGCCACCGGCGACGATGGCAGTGATTGGTGGCTGGTCGACTTCTTGCCGGGGTTTGTTGAGCTGGCCACTCCCGCATTCCCAGTTGCCACGATTGCTGAGCTGCTGCCGGATCCCGCCGACGCTCCACCGCCTCCTCCCACGCCCACCACCCCCGCTTTGGCTTCAAAATTTTGCTTGAGTATTTGCACATTGCCCGAGATGCGCTGATCGTCGGCCAGGGCTTGACCCTGGACGCGCAGCACTACCGCCGCCTCTTGGTCGCCGGGCGTGGTGTTCTTGTTCTCGATGTCGCTGGTGTGCATCAGCTCCTCGCTATTGCATCGCAGAGGTTGGCGCTGTCGCGGACTGTGTGCCGAGGAAGCGCTCCGGTACAGACTCGGACACCGCTTCTGACCAGCATCCACCGCCTCGAGTAGTAGCTCCTGGCTGTCCTCCTGGCAGCGCTTCTTCAGAGCTGTGCTCTCCTCCAGCTTCTGCTTGGTGCGCTTGACGGTGCCCTCGCCAACTCCAGCTGATGGTTCCGCTGAAACGGGCACTCCTTCAATCACGTTGCAATTGCCGCTGCGCTTAAGGTCTTGAATAACGCCTTCGAAAATGGCCGTGGTGTTGCGGTTGCTGTCGTAGTATGAGCTCGAGCTGGTCCTCTGCGGCAGACTGCTCCGGTTGTCACCCGATCCCCAGCTGGCGTGGCGCGATGGGAGCTCTCGTGGCCGAGTGCCTCGAGGCCGCAACAGGATGGCGCTTGGTTGCTGCTTCTGTT
This sequence comes from Drosophila rhopaloa, assembly GCF_018152115.1. Lineage (NCBI taxonomy): Eukaryota > Metazoa > Arthropoda > Insecta > Diptera > Drosophilidae > Drosophila > Drosophila rhopaloa. The sequence goes on from NW_025335047.1 coordinate 2,090,358, forward strand.
GCTGGGGCGTGGGGTCCAGGACAATGCCGCCACTAGGACCGAACGACTCCGTCCAAGAGTGCGTCTTGCGGCGCTGACGCTTCTCTCCTTCCTCCTTGGCAAATACACTGTCAACCTGCGAAGAGAACACATCCGAAGAGCTGGAATCCCGCCGCGGCTGGATGTTCCCACTGCCGCTGCTACTTCCACTGCCTCCCAGGTGAGAGGTCTGCGTAATTAGCTTGGTCAGCGAGGTCCAAACTGGCTGTTGGGGCACCTGGTCCGCCCGGTGCGCCTCGAGATCGTGAATCCGCGTACGCACAGACAGAGGCGTGTGCTTCTGGATGTGCAGCACCTGGTTCTGAGTGACGCTGTAGTTTTCCCCGTTGCTCCCCGGAAAGCGCATGTTCTTGGGTTCCTCGGCCACGCTACGCTCCGGCGTCAGGTTTTCCATCGACTGGCTCTGCTGCTTGGTGACCACCGCCGTCTGAGTTTTGGGAGACGTGCTGCTGGAGCGCCGGACCAAGCGGCGCTGCGACTTCTGGGCAATGGAGCGGCGATGCAGGCGCGAGCCATCCTCCTCCTCGCCGTCGGGCGTTACGCCCGCTTCACCGGTGGACTTGGACTTGGCCTGGTTGAGCGCTTGGATAAGGGGAGTGGGCTCGCTGCCGGGCAGAAGACGCGCGTCCTTTGTGCTCTTCAAGTTCGTCTCGCTCTTGCTGCGCTGCAGCTTCTCCTTGTTTTTCATGGCGTCCAGCATGCCGCTGTATGTCTCCAGCTGATTAAGAAAGTTCTTGTTCGGCTTGATGCAGCTGCGCCGCTTTTTCACGTGCTCCAGCGCCTGCTGGAACTCCCACTGGTAAGCCTTCATGGCATACGCGATAACCACTGAGGCGGATCGACTGACGCCCATCTTGCAGTGCACCAGAACCTTGGACCCTTCGGCCTTCGCCCGCGAGATGTAGCGGAACGTGTCGTCCCAATACTTGAGCAGGTTCGTCTTTTCGTCGTCGTACACGCGCACGTTAAAATACTCGAAGGTGCCCGGAAAAAAGTTGTCGATCTCCCGCGTCACGTTCAGGATGTGGCGAACGCTGAAAGCAGAGAAGGAACGTGTAAGTAAAATTACGAACTCGAAAACATTAATAATAATCTGAATTTTAAAATTGTTTAAACGATTTTAAACTGAATTATTTTGTCCAACACGAATATTACAATCTTCAACTCTCCTTTCTAGCCCGGAATCTTTTTTGGATCTATCAGACATTAAAAAATGCATACCCGTTTTTCTGCAGCTCCTCCAGGTTACTGGCGTTCCACTCGGAACCTAGGTAGACATGTTCAAATATCTTGGTGGGTGCATCCATTTGGCCCAGAATGACAAGCATTTCGGCGTCGATGAACGACTTGTACTCGCCTAAATCCATGTCCAGAATCTCCTCGAGACGGCCGCGTATATACTTGGATGTTACCTCGTCGAGATCCACCGACATCATGATGGCCTTCAGCTTCATCTTAATGACACTCTCGGTTTCCTCCTTTTCGGGGGGTCTGCCAATCGATAAGCATGGTATTAAACAGTAGAGGATGATCTGATCAAACGCTTACTTGTTTCGTATGGCATCAGGCGAAGGGGGTCGGCGACTCTCGAGCGCGTCCATGGCATTCCACTCGTTTAGGCAGGATTGGTCCGACTCAATGCGCCTCTCATAGCTGGTTAGCCAGTCGTGGGAGGGACCGCTGGCATAGAAATTATTCTCACGAGCCTTCTTCGACACTTTGTGCAACGTCTGCAGCGCGGACCTGCCGATGATATAAGTTTTTTAGTCGTGGCTCAGAGAACCTGACACAGGCTAAGCCACCTACCACATGGCCTGTACTGAGACCGGCTTGAAGATGTGCGTCTTCTCGTAAACTTTGACGCTAAAGCCACTGCAAGACAGATAATGTGTTAGTTAAAAAGGATCGATAATTGGTAAATTGGTAATTGATTTCATGATTTCATTTCATTTCTTTTTGATTTTGTGAGCTGATCTACCTACAAATATTCAAAAAGTGTAAACTAATTTAATTTCGTTTCATACCCATCGCCATCCAGGTGAATTGTGGTGTCCGCCAGGATGGGCACAACTAGGCCAATGGTGGTCCGCTCATTGCAGTCGATGCCCAGCAGGCAGGATTCCTCCATACCCGAGGTATTCTTGTTGTCGCCGGCCGCCGTCGTATTCTCCTTGTCCGCGGATTTATCACATTTGCTGCTGGTTTCCACGGCGGTCTGCTCGACGGATAGCTGGCGTTGCGTGGTGACCGCCGCGGAGGAGGACGACGTGGTGCCCGCTGAGCCGCCCACTTTGGCCGAATTGTGACGCATGATACGGTGTCGCCGACGTTCGCTGGTGGCGCTCCGACAGCAGCTGCGCGAGGCAATCACCAGGTAGCGTGTGCGGTTAGACCGCTGCGACTCCAGCTTGACAGCCTGTGGAGAGGAAAGGGATGTTGAGCTAGCTAAAGTACTTTTAAATCGAGTACCCACCATCTTGAGCGTGTCCTCGCGCTGCAGGAGGAAGAACATGGACTGTAAATGAAGCTGGATGTCCGAGTTGTTACTCTGCGTGCTGTTGCTGGAGCGAGTGGAGTCGGTGCTCAGTCGGCGTTCGCTCTGCGTTTGGGGCGGGATGTCCTTGAGGTCCAAGACCAGGGCGGTGCCCTTGCAGGCGAGGAAGCACTCGCTGCGATTTGTCTTGCTATTGCCCTCGTCGTCCTCGGCTTCGCCATCCTGTGGGTGTTAAATAAAAGACAATTTTGTTTAATAGGTTTCCATATGGGCATAGTTCTGCTGTCCCTCACCCAGCGAGGCATATTAAACATATTTTCATAGGGCCAACAAGCTCGCATGCTGAATGACTTTACAAAGAGATTTTTGCTCGATTAATGTCTGATTATTGCCTGAATTAAAATTCCAAGGGTATAACACACTGGCAGAAATAAAAGAAGCTCTGTATCTAATCAAAAGTAATAGGGCTAATACTTATTTATATTTTGATCTCTCTACAATATTTTATCACTTGGGATGGTCTTGTAAACTAGAGTTCTGAGCTTTTTATGATAAATATTTAGCTTTTGTGTTCAGATCCCACTGCTGTGCATAACTTTTTTTCATATTTTATTAGGTCAATAAATGTTATTTTGTTATTCAATATTGGGTCAACATTTTTGAAACTACACATAAATTTCTCACTATTACTTTTTACGATGTGTTTATTTAATTGATATTCATATCGTATGCATTTTTCTTTCTGTGCAGTCGGACGTCAAGGTCTCGCGAACTATTTTTGGGCGGTGGGGCGGCGAAGAAAACAAAAACAAGCGGAAAGCGACAAAAACGACAAATAAGGCAATGCAAAAGTCTGTTGAAAAATATAGACGTCGCGACGTCTGCGGATTTGCTTGGGTTACACCAAAAGCAGCGCCGATGACGAACGATGCCGCCCGCCCACACGCGAAAACCGAAAACCAAAACGTAAGCAACAAGCTCGCGGATAAACATTGGTCATGATGAAGAGCACACAAAGGATCATGGCCAAAAGCGGAACACGCACGGAGAAGAGCTTTTCCTAAATTGGCCCTCTCTTTGGCGAGCGGGGGTGACCAAAACAAAGCAGACATGCGAGAGCGAGGGAGACTCTCACCGAATTCGAGCAGGAGCCAGTTACACTGGGAGAGCGCTGCACCGTCACCAGCGCCATTTGTTGTTGCCGTCGCCGTCGCCGCTCCTCCTCCGCCTGCTCCTCCCCCTCGTGCTCCACCTGGAAAAGATGATGATGCTGCAGCGGTGTCCTTTGCAATCCTTTCCTGCTTTTGGCTGTATTTCCGAGAGAGTGTGTGTGTGTGCGAGTTGTGGGTTAGGGCTACAAATGCATTTTCATGTCGCTGCCTGCTGGCCGTTGTTTTTGCACTCAACTCCGCGCCCTCGTCCTTCGATCCACCGTAATTCCGCTTCCTGGACTTTCGCCAGGCGGTTCTCTTTAAAAAATAGTGTGTCCTTACAATTGACAAACACACAGAACGCTGCTAAATGGTAAATAGACTACACGAAATTTTCTTAAAAGAAAGACAGTGAGGACGCCATTTCTAATCGATTACACTAATATCGCCAGCCAATCGTTCTCGCAGGGCTGCACAACTTTCGATGGGAAAGGCAAAGTATCGGGTAGTACACTGAACAAAAAGCTCTGACTATCAGATATTTAAAAGATGGGGATATTTGAAAATTGTAAATAATGTAGAGTTTGTGCAATGTAAATTTATAAGCAATTTTTCAGCACAACAGCCCACTTTTAAAACCACCGCTGGTGAAAGAGTTTAATATTTAGGTAACCTAATTTTTAATATATAGAGTTAAGTGGTAAATTAACAATAAAATAACCTTTTTATGTCATCAACTTCAAATCACAAAAGCAAACGGTGCTTTTAATCGAGTGCCTTTGGTAATCGAATGGAAGTCAGTATCGGCAGCATCTACAGCTGTGCAGTGTTGAAAAATATCGATTCCGCGAACAGATGATTGCAAAAATCAGCTGGCCAAACAACAACATAACAAGCGAAAGCTTCAGGTTTTGGTTTGCAATTTCTAAATCTCGTCCAAAACCCAAGAAGATGTCGGCTTTTATCGAGGAAACCAAAAGCCTGCTTCCGCGAATCGCCTTCATAGCCTGCGGATGCTTTAGTCCGCCCACGCCCATGCACTTGCGGATGTTTGGTGAGTCAGAAACCGGATGGTGAAATTCCCCGGTACATAATCGATACGATTACGCCGCATGTTCCTGCCCACAGAGATAGCCAAGGATCACTTTGAGATGCAGGGCACATACAGAGTGGTGGGTGGCATCATCTCGCCCACACACGATTCGTACGGCAAGAAGGGTCTGGCCTCCGCCTTGGACAGGTGCGCCATGGTGAAGCTGGCCACGCAGAGCTCCAACTGGATCCGGCTGTCTGACTGGGAGGTGCACCAGACAAAGTGGATGCGCACACAGGCAGTGCTCCAGCACCACCAGAACTACATCAATAACCACATCAATTCAGGGGGAGCGGGCGGCAATGACGAGCCGGATACTCATCTGGCCGGATGGCTGCCAAGGGGGCTGCACGACAGCCGGGATCCTGTGCACCTGAAACTCCTGTGCGGCGCCGATCTGCTGGAGTCCTTCGCAGTTCCAGGGCTGTGGTCAGAAGCCGATGTAAGTCTTGATAGTCGTCTTTCGAAAGTTTTTTATTAAATTGGATTTCCTGTAGATTGAGGACATAGTGGCTAATCATGGCCTAGTGGTCATCACTCGCGCTGGCTCAAACCCTGGAAAATTTATCTTTGACTCAGATATATTGACCAAATACCAGGTATCCGAGTTGCTCTCTCTACCAAATTATTGCTTCTTTATTTTCTTGTATGTTACAGAACAACATTACGCTAATTACCAACTGGGTGCCCAATGAGGTGAGCTCGACGTTAATCCGGCGACTCTTAGGCCGCGGTCAGTCGGTCAAATATCTTATAGACGATCTGGTGCTGGAGTACATCAAGCGCCAGCGCTTGTTTAACGTAAAATCGTAGGTTGACCTTCTATTACATCCCCTGTTTCCCGCATGCCCACTCACAAACACCCACCTTAAAACTGATACGTACACTGAATGAGGCGCCACCTTGATACATTTCACCTAGCAGAGATCACACTTAATGTGCACCACAGCTTTTTGTATTGTATACTTTTGTGTCTCAAACTGCAGGCAGGATGCACCGGCTCCGCCCGAATGCGACTCCTGACGCGTTTTGCACCCGAAAAAGAAGCCCTCGTCGCCCACCCGCAGTCCAAGCCACCAGCACCGTCACTTGCACCACTTGCCCCACCAGTACCATCCGCTGTTTGAGCCTTGGCGCCTCTTCATGGAGCGTGAGTGAGCCACAGCAGATCACAGTTCAAGTTCCTATTTATCAATTATTCCTCTAATGCATGCTTTTATTTTCCCGATCTTTGCCCTTGTAAATACCGTTGATAAGAGTAGTTATCGATATTCTGGTGGTCAGTGTGCGTATCATTACTTACCCCAAATTGTTGCCAAAATGTAGTCCCATTAAAAAGTAACCTTAACTTTGTTGCTATTATACTGACCATGCCTGCTTAACCCGTGGATTGTAGTAAGTATATAACGGATGCAGTGCGTCCCACCCATTTGCTCTTTACCCACGCCTATACGGACAACAACAAGAACTCGAGCAGTTACCTTATAGGAGACCAGCTGGAGCAGGATATGGACGAGTCGGACACTCCCAGCCCGCATCTGCAGCACACGGCCACGTCGCGCGTCTTCTGCTGCGGAGAAGGCACTTTAAGAGGCTCCAAGCTGCTGCGATCTGGTCCCGGACAGGCGGTGCAGGTCATAACCATGCAGGCGGATGAAAAAGAAGAGGTAGGTAGTGGTTCTACTAATTAATTCTAGTATTTGAAATGAAAAATACATGACTATTTTTATTTAAAATCAAGATTGATGCCATAGTTTCTTTCAATTTCAGAGCCAGGCGAAAAAGCAGAAGATTTCACAAGCGCAACTCTAGGAAACTGAAGGACGAATCTCAGACGGATCAATACAGGAGCGCTGGCAGCTTATTGTTGATAATATATGTGCATGTAAAATAAACACGTTCGTTACCGAGTTGACGGCTTTTGTGGGTCACTCCACGGAGCGGAGGGACAAGGCATTGAACTTCAGGCAACGTGCATTGACATTGCAGCCGTTGCAGGGCTTCCCTTTGGTTTCCGATGTCAGAACTTGTTGATGGTTGTGCCTCAAGAGTGGCCATCATTAGTTTGGGCTTAGAGGGACTGCAGTTGCTTGCTTCCCCTGGAAGAGTCCACATCGCGAATGTTTTTCTTTCGTCGACAGAATGCTAAGCCCGCGCCACGCCCTTCGCGTGCCCCCTCCTTTGCGCTGCCCAAGCGGCGGTATCCTGTCCAGTTGACGCCCTCGCATCAGCACGACCAGCTTCCCTTCCTGCGGAGATCCCGGTTTAGTGCCCTGCCCCATTTCCGGGCCTACGAGGACGAGCCGGAGAACCTGACGCTCTTCATCGCCATCCTGTACGTGGTGGACTTGTTTGGAATCTTCCCATTTGTCACTCTGCCCGCACTGCTGGTGAAGCTGGGCTACTTTGGGGTGCTGCTGGTGCTGTCCATCATCTTCCTGCAGATCTACACCTCCTTTCTGCTGTCCCAGTGCTGGACCATGGCCGAGCTGCTCGATCCGTCCATCCAGCAGAAGCGAAACTATCCGTATGCCGCACTGGCGGAGCTGGCCTACGGCCCCTACATGAGTCTGCTGGTGTCCGTGCTCCTCGACCTCAGCATCTTCGCTATGGCGGTGCCCAGTGTGGTAATGGCTGCCGAAAATCTGGAGGCCGTCGTACTGCGCATAAGCGCTGGCCACTACAACTTCTCCTACTGCTACTGGGCCATCATCGTCGGCCTGGTCATTTGCCCGCTTATGTGGCTGGGAAGTCCGAAGCACATGCGGTAAGATGAGATTCCCTTCTTTGGGGTGGCTTACTTCAAAAGAAGGATTAGTGATATTTCATGTGGGTAAAGAAGGTAAAAGCAAAAGGCTTTTGTAATATGGTTAGCAAACTGGTAATATAATTAGTTTATAAAGAATGGGAACAAGTCCTTAGTTAACTGTGATATGTGTTCTATTTTATTAATATCCTAGAGGTCTGGCTATCATCGCAGTTTGTGTGATGATCGTTATTGTGGCGCTGCTGTGGTTTTGCCTCTTTGCAGCTCCAGCGATTGGAACCCCATTCGAGGGCATTTCCTTGGGTGGGTACTGTAGATCCAGTCTGTCGTTCAGTAATTATACTGCCAATTATCCATAGAACTGCCTGGATTCCTCACCGTACTCAACAGCTACAGCATACTGGCCTTCCAGTTCGACATCCATCCCGTTCTGCTGACGCTCCAGATCGACATGAAGCACAAGTCGCAGGTGTCCTGGGCTGCCCTAATCGGAATTTCCAGTGAGCCGTTGAAGTAATCCGATTCTAGGTGGAAAATAATCTGGATATTTGTATTAGTCACCTGCAGCGTGGCCATCTTTGGCTCTATAATCGCCGCCTATAAGTTTGGTTCGATGATAGCGGACAACCTACTGCAGTCCTTGCCCACCAGCGTGCCCTTCTACGTGATGCTGATCCTGATGGCCCTTCAGCTTTGCTTTTCTGTCACGGTGGCTAGTTCGGCTATGTTCCTGCAGATCGAGAACTACTTTAAACTGCCGGAGTGTGAGTACATACCAGATTAGATTACAATAATGTATTTACCCAAAAGTAGTAACTCTAGTAATCAAATTTATCTTATCTTAATCAAATTTATCTGATATTCATGGTTTATCATTATAAAAGCTAACCTAAATATTTTATTATAATATATGGAGGGTCATTCGATATTTTAAAATAGATGGTTAAAAACAAATTTTATTTCATATACTACAATATTATAATAGTACTTGAAATTGCAATTACCAGTCAAAATAAATTAATCACAATCTTGGAAAAAAGCTTATTAATGATAAGTTAATTATGAATTAAAAATAATAAAAACCTTTTTGAAAATGTAATAAATAAATTCATGTCATGGAGTTAGTTTGGTCAACTTTAGTTAATGATCACTTGATCAATCAATGTCGTTCTGCTGAAACGGACTCTGAATGTGTTCCGTCATATTGTTTTGGCTACATTAATCTAAGTCATTGTTTTGGTTTAAGTAAGTCATCTATATCTTTCTATATCTATATTTTCAGCCCTCTCCTTCAAACGCATGCTGATCCGGTCTTCTGTGCTGGCCTTGGAGGTCCTCGTGGCGGAGTTTGTGCCCAGCTTTGATGCTCTGATGGATGTGGTGGGTGGCACCATAACCGGACCGCTGGTATTCATCCTTCCGCCGTTGCTGTACCGTCGTATCCGGCGGATGGAGCGGGTTCATCAGAGGATCGCGGCGGAGGCCAGTTACGGCAGTCTGCCGCTGGACCTGAACTATGACCCCGTTGACCTGGAGATGGAGCCACTGCTGGTGACCGCCCCGCCGGTTTCCCCCCGCGGCTGCTGGCTGAGATTGGTGAGAGTGCTGCACCGCCTCGAGTGCGACGTGTCCTGCACCATGGCAGTGCTCATCTTCGGTCTGCTGGCCACCTTCCTGTCCACCTACCTGAACCTATTCAGCCTGGCCGATCTGTTCACCAACAACTCGCCGTGCCTGAGCAATCTGACCAAGCACTTCTGAGGATGGGGGTCTTTCCCTCCATCAACATAATATCTCAGCCAAATTTGATTGCCGTCCTTCGACGGGTTCAAAAACCTGCGCGCGGTTTCATCTTTAATGCAATGCTTAAGGTGTTTTGTATAACACAAACTACAAATTTAATAAATCTATTATATTACACCAAGACACGCACGTTTCGAGTGTTTTGAGTGGTTGTTTAATTAGTTAAGCTTTATTAAAACATCGCCAAAGCCAAACTATTTGTCCGGGAATTGCACACGCGCATCATTTATCATCTTTTTCGGTTGCCCAGTAAATGTTTGGCTTTTTGTTTGCCAAATTTATTTAACCATTCGGTACGCGTTGTATTTGTTGTTTGTTATTTTTCGCGTTGCCCGTTTGCTTTTGTTTTCGGCCAGTAATTTGAGACAAGACGACGATGATGAGCCGAGAGCTTCTCCAGGTGGAAAGTAAACAGGCTGATAACACCATTCCCAGCCCTCCGCCTTTGTATCTCTGTATCTTTGTATCTTTGTATCTATCTATTTGGCAGAAATGCCAGAGCGACTTAGCTCAGGGTTTAAATTTAAACACACGAACAAGCCGGCGAGATTCTTGTGCGGAGATTCTGCTTGGAGATTCTTCGCCTGGTACGCAAATTTAATTTATTCCTCGGCATCTGCTTACCGCCATGCATGGCTTTTTCTATTTGCGTATGTTTCTATATAATATACGTAATATGTTGGCATACGATTTTTTCCCGGCGTTCATTTCCGTCTTCCATAATACGTTTTTAAGCGCGTTCCATGTTCCATTCGGCGGGGAGATGACTCAAGGCATTGTGTTGATAACCTCCCCGAGTCATCTCGCCTTATAGCCAGCATCCAATGCAAAAACCGCAACAACAACTCAAATTATTATTTATTTTTCCATTCGCGGTGATTATTTATTAAAATGAATACCCAATTGTTTGATAGGAACCTAATCCGTTGTCGCGTCATCGGTCTGGCCACCTGCGGATGCTGGGATGCTGAAGTGCTGGGATGCTTTTATTGGCTCGTTACTTTCAGTTGGCCCTTTAATCTTAATGGCCAGGCCTCAAGGTACGCACTCAGCTATTCGCCCTTTTAATTGCGACGAACCTAGGGTTTACTACCTTTCGGGGTTTTCTTCGGCCCAAGTTGTTTATGTTTTGGCTGTTTTTTTCTCTTGTTTGCCACATTTCAATATGCAGAAGGTCTCGTTTGGCACGAACTCTGTGTTCCACGGATGATTCACGCTGGAGGCTAATAAATACGAGTACTTGCCGTACCACTCGGACATGGATCCGCGGAGTCTGAGTCGCAATCGGATGATGTTGCCAAGTGCAGCATAAGTCGTGCTAATTGATTATATCGTCGGCCCATTGACAAGCGTTTAGGTTGTTTGTTAATTTATTTATTTTGTCTCCATTAACAAATTACACAAAAATGCATAATTAAAAGTTATTAAATGGTGTTGGTCACCCAGCCCGCACAAATAGAATTTTAAACATTTTTTGTTGAAAAGGGGAAGTATCAAATTATCGACAAATTTATTGATATTTTAAATATTCAGAAGAACTATACATTAAAGGGGATTTTGGTCAATGTTTGTATATAAAAGCGCATGCAACTTGTATTATTTGAATACTTTCTTAGGAGTTGAAATTGAATAAAATTGAATTTGGAATGTTTCTTGATGGACATCGCTTTGGGGAACTTGTTGGCAGTAATTTTGCACCCACCATAGATCTCTGGACAACCTGGCTGATTAAACAGCCATTGGGTACTCGACAGAGTGTCGCCTTTTCTGCTTGAGACGCGTTCGAATAGCCGTTGCCAATTTGGCTTGGGGCTCATGCGATGGCTGTCAAAAACTGATTATACGGTGGCAATTTTCAAGTGGCCGGCACAAAGACTTAACCCAGAATTTAATGATATTTAAATTGCAAGTTCCTTTGGCAAAAAGGCCAAATTAGAAAAAAACGAAAATCCAAAACACACATTGTGGAGTGCGCAACAAAAGACGGTGAGCTTTGGGCATGAAATTTCACTTTTCATTTCCTATTGACCCCGATTCCCTGGACGCACTTCTTTCTAATTTTCGCTCCCCCATCCCAAATTCCTCTGAAGTGCCGGCAGTTCTCCGCGGTTTTCGCTCCCTACACTTCTCCTAATCGAATTTCGGATCTGGCGTTCGATCGATCGAACTGTAACGTCTTTCAAATGGCCATTTAAGGTTTCTTCTGCTGCCCGCCGGTGGCTTTCTGCATCAATTGAATACTCATTAGGCACACTCACACTTGCAGATCGAAGAACCCAGATCGAAGTCCGCAGATTCGGTTTCTCGTGCCGAATGATGACTTTTTGATTTCGCCCAGAATCAACACAAAGTGTTTTTCAAGTCTTTTTCGGGCTTTTCTCTGGGCTTACTTTTTAGTTTTCATATTTTTTTCGAATGCTGCATTGTTTTGCAAGTTGATTTGCCTATCAGACGTGCCCGCGGGCAAATCTTTGTCTCCAGTGATGGAAAGAAAATCTATTTTTACCTACGAGTGAAGTTAAATTTACATTCAAAAAAGTATAAACGTAATTAAAAAAGTACTTATTTATTTTCTTCAAAAGCATTTTTATTAATGCATGCAAAGTTCATTTAAAGAGTGTGTAATTAAAATCTTCAGTACACATATATTTTCATTGATAATATAAATGATAACGCTTTGAAACCGATATTTTTCAAAGTTACTATATTATGGGTATAGTAAGAAATAATAATTGAAAGTATTTCAATTACTTCTGGTATTATTATTTCCTTGGTTTATATTTGACCAACATTTTCAAGTGCGGCAGTAGGGCGCGAAATAAAACAACAAGAGTTTGTTTTTTAAACGCAGAGCAAACTTGTTTTTTGTTTATACCATTAACAGCCTAGCTTAGCACCTCCAAAAGAATAGGGTAAACAATTGAAATTAACATAAAACGCATTTTTACATAATAAATGAAATAATACGCTAAGGCGTTAATAATATTGTTTAAAAATAAATCGATGACGTTATGAATGATTAACTCTTAGACAATACAAATTGTTTGCTAATAGACATGGTCAGCGTAGACGGGGGATTTGATGGAGATGGAAATGGAATTGGAAATGGAGGGAGGGGGGGACGGAGACGGGTTTGTCTAGGGGCTAGAGATTCACATCGCTTTATTCACATAAATTATAATATTTGGCGAGCACAAAAACGTGAGCCATAACAAAAACAACAGCAACTACAATCGAGACTCGATAATAAGCAAATAAATTATAATTATACACAAGTTCAATAAATGTACAGCCAAGGACGTTGAAGGCCATTCAACGAGTGTTTTGGGGGTTGTACGGAACCGACGATTCCGACGATTGCCCCATCCACTGGAAGTGGAGACGCCTCCTCTGCCCCCGGACTCATCAGCCACCTGCTCCTCCGCCGGGGCTTCTTCCTCAAGCTCATCGACATGCTAATCAAGGCGCACAAGCATTAAGTCAGATTGATGCTGGCCCATAAATATGGGTGCTCCCGGAGGGGGGGATTGGGTGGCCACATGGCTATATGGGCAACTACGGGCTGCAAGGCCGCAGCCAAACTGTAAATAGCTTGCAGCTCATTACCATTAGCCCATCGCAGTGGCCTGTTGCTTCAGCTCTAGCATCCTCAGTTTATTGTCTAAAAATAAACGCCAGACGACTTAGTTCGGTTTGGCTAAGAGCATGAATCTTGGCTAGAACCACGGCCACGAAACTGGGAAAACCGAGCCTGAGCCGCGTCTTCCTGCTTCTCGTTCGTGTGTATTTTTGTTTTATTATTATTAATTAGTACAACTCGGTGGAAGGACGGCAAGGGGTGTAGAATTTTGACAGGAATGCTGCACTAAAAAAAACTATTAAGGTAAATGCAAAGACGATATAATTACAATAAATGAACTGTGCCTTATTTGTTAGCTGCCTTCAATTAAATTGTTTTATATCTGAAATGTAAAACAGCAAAAGTAAAACCTATAATATATATTTTTACCAGACATTTGGGACTGTGATTGGCCTGTAATTACCCATTTAAACAACATTTGGTTCTGATATTTCTGTCTTAAAAATGTTTTTCTTTTTGTGAGCCAGCTAGTCCGAGTCCCTGGCATGGGGTGTTGGCACTTTGGCGCCTCTCATCAAGGCTTCCAGACATCGGCGGGCTGCAGTGCAGCTGCCTCATCCTCAGTCCCAGTCCCAGTCGCAGTCCAGTCTCAGCCACATCCTCAGCATTTGGCCAAAGACAGCGGCCAATTAATTGGCATTGGCTGCCTCCAACCCGGCAGCTAAGCCCCCATGCCAAACCGAACCCTAAGCAGACGGACCTGGCTTTAATGGCAACGCTTAGGAGATGCTATAAATAAAACTGCGAGTATCTGCTGGCCACTTGGTACCTCATTTCCATTGTCAATCTGCGGAGGCCCCCTTCGTACGTCGCTCATTAAAGAACCAGCGATCGGGACAGCGTTGACTTTTTATTGATGCAATCAAAATGTGGCAAGAAACCAAAACCTTTTAAGTGTCTTCAAAATGCAGCCAGCGGCAATTCCTCACTTCTCATTACCGGCCATGCCCTTCTAGGAATCGGAATTGGCATTGGCACTGGCATTGGTGAAAAACCCAAAATGGTATGGAACCATAGACCGGCTCCACGCACAGGATCCATAAAACTGGGCATCGGGTGATATGAACCCAGTCCAACTAATCAGATGCTGAGTGGCTGTTAATAATGGATGCAGGAAATGCCGATTCTCTGGGTTAAGTGGAAACGAAGAGAAACCATCGGAATGGCTTCTTCTGGCCGAGAGGAATGCGCACAAGGAACTCTTCTGCTCAACTCCTAATGGCCAATGGCTATTTACCACTCCCCATTGAATCATAAAATTAGCTCGGAAAGCATTCATTCTCTCACAGTTCCAATAAAAGTCCAGATGCGGGCCTATCCCAATTGCAGACACTTTAGTGCCCCGCTGCCCAGATTTATTGTCCCCAGTGTAGTCTATGATTTATTTTAATCCGCGGGCTTCGCAAAGAATCCACATCAAATGGAAATGAAAATAGAATTGGAGTAGAAGAAAGAACGGATCAGAACGGCGGAGAATGGGAGGCAGCACTTGACGTGAGTTTAACTGCCGCTACTTCATTTTGGGTTGAATAAAACTATAAACAGAAGCGACCAGGGACCGGCACTGGGCCTCTAAATTAAGCAGATTATTCATAACTTTTATAGAGCTGGAGGTTCCCGGAGAGGTTCGCGGTCCCCTTGCAGATGATTAGATAAAACGGCACTGAGGGAAAATTCGTGCTTTAGGCTCATCTTTATTCCTACAACTTGAGTCATAGGTCATAGCTTCGCTGATTACACTTTTATGATGATCATAATGCTGTACTTTTTGAGATGAAATTTATAATTTGTACTGTATTCTAACAATAACATTATACATTTTTAAACAAAGCTTTATTAGTACAGTAAATTGCTAATACTTTTCAAACTTTATTTACGAGAAATATAAGCTTTAAGTAAAAGGTCTTTTATTTCTGGGTATCAAATAGAAAATAAGAAGAAAGAATGCCGATCTTAGCTTCAGGTTTTTAGATAAGATATTTACCAATTTAATAATGATTATTTCTTATTATTATTATAATATCCCTCTTTTGAAGTCTCTTTAAATCGTCCTTTTCTGGCGATCTTAGCTTCAGGTTTTTAGATAAGATTTTTAGCAATTTAATAATGATTATTTTTTATAATTATAATATCTCTCATTTGAAGTCTTTTTAAGTAGTCTTTTTCTTCTAACTCTTTAAACACAATCTTGTGATGGTACCTATTTTTTCTGAGTGCTCATTGCCGCACGTTGACCGCGACGAACGACCCAGACTTAGGATTAGGCCTACTTGAAGGGGTGGGGTGTTCGGTAGTTGGTAGTTGGCAGTTGGTAGTTTGCGATGGAGGGTTAGTAACCCTCCTCACGTAACCAGAAACGAGTGGCGAGTTCTCAGCACTGGAATTATAATTAAAAGCGGAGGAGACACCGGCGACTGGGGTCCATGGCTGAATTAGAGTTATGTTTCCTTAATGAGTGCCACTGCCGCCGAAAAGAGTGACCGCTAAGCATCTTTCAATAGGGCCTGAGAAGACCGGTGAGCTGGCTGGGGGTTCACTGAACTTTTTGGCAACCAGCCCGGAGATCTCCGACCCGGCCACTTTCCCAATCCCAATTCCCTGCCCGATCTGATCCCAAGAGCTGAAAAACCAAAAACCAAAACCCAAAAAACCAATCCACTGCACAGAACAGAACACTCGAATCGGCGATAACGCCTCTAACTGTAAACATATTTACAGATTTCTGTTGCCTGCTTTGTTTTTCCCCTATTTTTGGGGCTTGTTCGGTGCTGTTTCTGCCAGAAATTTGCATAAGTTTTGATTTTACATTTGGAAATGCTGTGCGAATTGGGAGGTGCTTCTGATGCTGCTGCCGGATGGAGTGTTTACATAACACTAAAAGCCCGTTCTCATGAATGAACCGTAAAGCAAACAGCCCGGGGTTTCCTACACCTAAAAAAAAGATCAGTTTCTAATCCACCGAAAGATATTTTTATGCTTTCAAAGATAGATTTTAAAACCTACACAAAGGCAAAGGTGTAAATTTGATAAGTAAAGTCAATTATAACATTTTTAAAACAAGAAAATTAAGATAAGTATACTTCCACCATTTTTTATTTCTTATCATTCAATATAGTTTGCTTAATAAATTTCAAAATAAAATAAAACATTCGATCTTTGTGATAAATGAGATTTCCTTCTCAATATGATCGGCATCTATTTTTGTAGATTTAAATACAAATCGATTGACCCCAGACTTGGCCCATCGATCATCGTTTAGGATCTCTTCTTTTTTTGTGTGTGAATTTGCATCAGTTCGGACAGGCGAAATTAATCAAAGGTGGCACAGGTAGAGAGTCACAGGTAGAACATGGAGCCCGGTAGCGTTTACGCCCAATTACTCAGACCCTCTGACATATTTACTCAACAGGCCACACCGAGATGCGTCGCCCTGGAGCGTTCCAATCAAAACTTTAAGCTATTGGGGGCGCCGTCGTTATTTGGGCGTCTGCGTGAGCCATTTGTGTGCCAATTGCCGAATAGCTTTGTGAAATTCCCCGTGTGGCCCATAAATCAGCCGCGAGTGCCTCGAATCCGGCGACTGCCCGCTGTAATTGTCGCATTAGAAACGCCAGCAAAACGCGCGAATAAATCAACTAAGCCCAGAAAACGCCCAGCACCCACAGTACGTGGGTCGTCCGATTCTCGAGTGCCGCACTTCTGTGTTACGAGTATCGCACTACCGTTTAAATTTACATTTCTGAACATTAACGCTTGCTTCTACACTAAGGAAAATTTTAAGTCAAAATTAGGGAGAGTTTTTGCATAACCAAATAGTAAGAGGAATGTTAATAATTATAATTACTTCTGTATCAAATAATACATCTTATAAAAACATTTAACAAGTTGAAACTTAAATATCCTAAACGATTTGAAGAATTAGTGCAACATTACTAAATCTTCATTAGTTAGGCTTCTTTCAAGAAATAAATCAACTGAAATGTAATTGTTTCATTTTGCTGGTTTTGTATTCTCTGATTTTATTAGAGCATTTATTAGACATTAATGACATTCTATTCTACAAAATCTGTAACTATTAACCCACTTATTCTCCCATTTGACCGCAGGCCTTGTTTGCTAAGTTTGCCTTGCCATCTTAGAACCCGGATGTAGGAAAATAAACCAAATGTTAGCCCATTTTGGCTAGTGATTATATGGACCTTGGAATCACGAAATTGTTGGTTTAGTGGCCTGGCGCATTTATTGCAAGTTAACGTTCAAAAATGTAACTTTCTACTGTTTCAGTTTTTGTGAGATTAAATTGGACTGCACAAACAGAAAAGTTCTTGAGCAGCAATGTAAGAAATGGTTACCCATTGGCTATAAACAATTCTAACCGAAAGCCAAGTATTTTCTGCTTTTGTTTTTACGGCTTTTGGGGTATTTTACAAACGGTCTGTAGCGAAACGAGCATAAATGCCAACCCAGTCACGCCTCTTTTCATTTGGCATAATTTGTCGTCCATTTGGCGCAGTCTCGTAAATTTTACAGAGCTGCGCGTGCGCGAATGTCGCTCAAGTGTCTCTAGTCTATGTGTGGGTGGTTGAGTGGGTGAGCACTGTACAGTAGCCACTGCGGGGTGTGCCAAGCTCAGTGCACTTCCGGCTTCCGCCTTGACCGCTAAACTACAGTTAAAACATCATCGTTACACGGCCAATTCGGGGTAAGCCATTAGCAGCGACCATCGACCATCGCTGAAATAAAATAAACCCGACTCAATGCAAAGCAAATATGATCGGTGTGCTGTGTGCTTTTTGAAAAATGCCGGGCAAATTGCTTCGACAAGTATTTAAGTTTAATTGAATTTGACGATTTTCAGCTGAGGCTATTGTTGTGCTGTTGAATCGCCTTCTGCAAAACGCTTCAAGGCTGCCTCCGGTTAGGTCGATCTTCGAGTCTTCGAGTCTTGGAGTCTTGGAGCCTCCGAGATAATCATCAGCGATCGAACACACGACTCCCCGACTCACCCAGACAATTAGTCAAAACAATATTTGGTCTATGGCCACATGTGTGTGCGATTATGGGCAATCTGCGAAATCTTCTTTGGCATCGGCGGTCTTACTGAAAGGTTCTGCTCGAATTCGATTATGCAACCTGGCAGTCGTGCAATTCAAAGGGGTTTAAGCGCCTTCGTCTGGCCATTTCCGTTTGTAGACGCCACCAGAATCGGAATTAAATACCAATCCGCTTTAGTGATTCACAGAGCGATTACAGGGCACTCGAGAGGCATTAGTTCTGTGGAGTGTGGCTTTCGTGACTGTGGCTTTTAAACCGCCAGCGACATTCATAAATCCCTGCCCAACGTAATCAGTGAATTAGAATATCAACGGCACGCAGATGCCTTCTTTCTCCTAATGGGCTCATAAATCTCGTTCGCATTTTATCTATTGTGTGATCGAGAATGTCGATTGGGATCTGACTAAACATCTCATTTCAGTGGATTCGCAAGTTTGCCATATATCAAGACGGCATTGCTGGGATTTTCATGGCTGGTAGCGCATTTACGATTCCCAACAGCCCCAACTTTTTTTTGTATATGCCTGCCTTATTATTAATATTAGTAAGAGTTTGGCTTTCGGTTCTGTTCTTTTCTGGCTGATTAAAGTTCTAACTTGGCTAAAACCAAACCAGTTTTCATTTCCAACTTATTTTCGTTTGTTTCGCATCGGTCGCTTTGTGTGTGTTTTCTTCGCCAACTCTCTAAGGTCTATTTCAAGGTTCAATGTCCGCATCTCGTGAGTGCCTAATGGACATGTTCGGGTATCCAGTTGCCAGTTGCCAGTCGCCAAGCACCCAGTTCCCAGCGCCAAGCTCCTTTCGATGTCATTAACGGCTTAAGGAATTCGAACACTCGTAAACTGCAGGCGACTCCACTCAACATTTGATCCGGCAGCGTCATCTTCCCACTCCCAGGATCCCAATCCTCCTGAAGTGCCGCTGTCAAGCTGCGGGTGATGGCCCATCTTCAGTGTCAGGGTCGCGATCTTGGCCGCCCAAAAAAAAGTACACAAACAAGCGAAGAGTCAACAACATTTGACAGCCGCTAATTGGCCAAACACATGACGGACATGCCGGACAATTCACAAATCACAAATCACACACCACCAATCACAAATCACCCACACTGGCAGGTTGGCTCACGCCTCAATTATTAATGGCTTTTCTATTGACATGATTGCTACGCACGCAGTCGCGTTTAAAAATACAACGGCGGCACTCGCATTTTTGCGGCTTTCAAGGCCAATTGCATTAATTTCATAATAATCGCGTTAGTTTACCTGGAAGCCGTGCTCCGATTTTCATTCGAGCCGCCGACTGCATTGTGCGCCGCTTTGTCAATTCCCTCACGCCTCAGAATGGGCCGGCCGAAAATAGTTTCGAGCCATTCACTTTTCACCCAGTCGCAACAAACTTTCAAACAGTCGTAAAAATCGAATCCAGACCCCAAACAAGACCCTAATACACTTACAGCAATTTCCCAAAAAAAGAAGAGGTCTGCCCGGTTTGCCCTACTTTCAATTAAATATGTTGAATTCTGAAAGGTTTTTTTTGTAACCAATTGGTATTGGCAATTACCAAATTCTAAGTATTATGATTGATTTCTTTGAATATATTAGAACCTTATATTAGTAGAAATTGTTTATACATAACTCAAAACAAATAAAAAAAACCTTTTCTTACAAGCAATAGATTATATCTTCAAAGTTCTTTAAAATATGTTATGTCGGTTGGTAAGTTTACTTGTGGGTCAAATAAAGTTATAAACTTAATAAAAATAAATTAAACCACATTTAGAAATAACGAAATATCTGTTAAAAGATTGGAACATAAAAACAGCCGCATTTTTTATTAACGTTTTAAGTTAAATTAAATCATTTTCAATATGAAATTCATCCAACAGCTAATACTAAACACATTATGTATAAGGGATCTAGTACCAAACAAACCCCCTCTACTTTTCTCCAAGTGCACAAAAGTATTCTTTCCATCGGTTCCTGACTCTCGGCGAACAAGTTCAAGTGTAACGGTACTTTTGTTACCATGCGCCAAGCAATTTGTTATTTGTATTCGTTTGTATTTGCTCTAATTTGTATGTTTCGACTTGCCGGCAGAGGTTGGATGGAAAAGGGGGAGGGAGGGGAAGTGCGGCGGAACAGCTGACATTTTTGCCTGGGCTCAGAGCAAATACCAAACTGTGCCTGGCATGGCTAATTAGAACGCGGCTAAGTGCGAGCAGTCGCTCACTCGCCGCCACGCATGCGCAGATACATTTGTACCTTTGTATCTTTGTATCTTTGTATCTTGTATCTCTGGCTGACTTTTTGCTTGACCCACGCGCCGCAGGAGATGTGTTCGTACTTGGCAAACGTTCTTTGTTTCTGTTGCGAATCTATTTGCCAATTTTTCGCCCAGGTTGACAACATTGCGCGCCTCCCCCGCAACTAGAAATAAAAATAAAGGCTAAAACCATCCATTTGTCGGGCTTAAAGTGACAGACACGTTTTCCATTTGGGCGTAGTCGGCGTCGTGTCTTAAGTGAACCCATTTCGTGGCTTTGTTCTGCAGTGGGAAACTGGGTCGGTCTTCTGCCAGCCGAAACACCTGGCCAGTCCGCCTCTTAATTAACCCACCGTCGCATAAAATGATGCGTGTCGCGGTCACTTTACCCCCGAAGCGCATCATCTTCCGCAAATGAAATTCCCCAGAACCAAACTTCGAATCCAGCCGGGGGCATTCTACTTTTAGTGCCTGTCTGACGTAGACGAATTGCATCCAGCATCCCACAAAAGTGGGCGGAGCCGGACAACCAGACACGGACCAGGCAATTAAAAAGAACAGCCAGGTTTGTTGTGGTTCGTGGGGACCGTGGAGAATGACCATGGAAGATAGTTGGATTTGTCAAAGAAACTACATATGTTTCAATTTGTATTTATGAAAGCCATTCATATTCACATTCTCCTCGGCCGATTGGTTAAATATTCGTGTCTAGTTCTGAGAAACTGGCCACAAATTTCTTCCACGATCCATGGAGATTTATGGGGAATTTCGGATTTAGTTTGAGTGTGAAATTGAATTTACATATCAGGTGTTGGTAAATAATTGCATTTGTTCGGCACTGAAAAACGTATTTTTTATGCGACAGAGAAAGAGAATTTATATCAACTTGATGATGATCGTTTTTCATCAGAATTCGTGGACCGACAAAAGCCGTTTACACTTTTTCATTTGCCACCGCTTTACCTTCACATCTACCCATTGCTTTTACATATTTTGAACATTCCAGGTGATTCATAAAAACTGCAATAAATTCTGTGTTAAGCTTCGCATTAGCAACATTAATTGGACGATGAATTCATTTTATTCTTTCGCTGGAACTTTCTCAATTCTTATTGCCATTTCTATTTGCGTATTTCCAATAATTTCAACTAACCGTCGGAATTTATTGCTTTCTTTGTCTTCGAATGCGTTATTAAAACGTAATTAATGGCATTTTAAATTAATTAATTCGGCATATTTATAAAACAATTAATGAAGTTCGCAGAGCAGTCAGTCACTCAGTCAGCGCAGGCGAGTCATTAGTTCGAAGAGGTTTTAGACAAAGGCCAAAAAACAGAAAAAATCCACAAATGGTTGGCTCATTGAGCACTGGAATTGGCGTGCGTTGAAAGTTATTTCTGATTGATGACAAAATATGGAAACAGAAGAAATTAATGAATTCCTTGTAAGCCGTCCGTAAGCCAAAAGCCAAACTAAGAACTTTGGCAGAGACAAAAACCGCGCAGAATCTGGTTTTCAGCCTCCATTTATCAGATGCTTATGAAGATATTTGTTTTCATAGTTCCTTAATTGCTATTATGTTTACTCCGCGTCTGAAATTATCTCCGCCGCAACGAGTTGAAAAGGGGATTTGCATAGACCATAGAGCAGGTCGTCTCTGGGTTCATGAGTCAGCGGAACAACAGCGTGCTACGTTTATTTCCCAGCTAGTCGCTATTTATAGACTGATTACAAAATTAATTTGCATTACAAAACGCCGCTGGCCGAGGGGACAGGCCCAGCGACATTTCTAGACCGCTGGCACGCCCCATCAAAAGAAAGAACCGAGAGCAAGTCGTTGACTTGAGCGATGGCCAAGCACCGTTTTGCAGATTCTTATCCGAGTTGTGCAGAAGCCCCAGAAGACCCACATCCGCGGACCCATGGACACCAATGGGTACAATTTACTGATAATCGCAAGCGGACGGGCGGGCTAACGACCTGCAAAAAGGTTTGGGAACTTCTTGGCCACAAACGGCAGCAGACGCCAAAAATAGAGCTTAACCCTAGAAGGATTTATTTTATTGATTGCACTGACTATAAACCACAACCATTAAGCTTGACACATTTATTTTATAAACAATATTAAATAATTTAATTTTTAATGATTTCTTAAAAACTTAACAAATTCTTAGTAGCTTGTTTCTCTTATTAATTCCATGACTCGTAACCACATTTGTTTTCAAATTCGTTGAATTAAGTCTTGAAAATGCTAAAAGCAAGTAAATTATTTATGGGTTAATATTTATTGCGATTGATAAGACAGCAGCGCTTCCAATTTTCAAATGAGTCATAAAACCAAAATCAAGTTCGTGTTCTAAGTCTTTTGTTTCAAGACAAGGCTTTTACAACTCGGCTGGGTACTTAACACCCCAGAATAACCAATAACCATCAAACGGCACCCTTAATGCCCTGATCATACTTTTAGTGTCAATAAAACCGAGTTTAAAGCTAACAACAAACGTTAAACTCAAGCAATGCCTTAAAAATGTCACCATTATATGGATGACGACGCCCCTCGGACTTCTGCTGCTGCCAATTTGTGGGTTAACGAACTGACCGCTCCGCGTTAATTAATGAATGCATAAAATTGCCCACCAAACAAGCCGAAAACATATTCACAACATTGCCCACATTGATAAGGCTCACAAATTAAATGACCCGTCTTGAACACTGAAAAAAAAAGTATGAAAAAAAGATTTAAAGGTTTAGAGATAAAAGAAACTAATTTTTTGTCTTTATTATTATATACTCTTTTAAGTTATGTAACTATAACTAATACATTTTTAAAATAAGCTCATAAAAAAACACATTGTTTTGAATATGTATTTTATATTTATTTATTTTTTTGGCTGTAATATTTTGTTGAGTGCCTTGGGAGATACCCGAAAACATACTGTCAGGCGTGTAGCATGTGTTGTCGCCTGCCTCGCGCCGATTCAGATGCTAATCGCGTGAAATTTATCAAAACGGAGTATATTTGCATACATTTCAATCCGTTTGTGCCGGCCGTTTATGCTGCCCCGAGTGATTCGTTTGCCAGGCCGAATTGAGTTTTTCAATTTAAATAAAATGCGATTGAGATAAATTAGATAGCCGACCGGGGCTGAAGCGATTTGGCGTCTTTGTTTGGGCGGCGTGAAAGCTTCTTCATCGCCTGAATGGAGCGGGCAAACATACATATTTTAGCCAAATTCAAAAGCCTTTCATTTCTAGACCGCTCCGCGAGTGTTTTGTCAGAATGGCTGAAGAATTGGGCGCAGCGCTCGCGGACAATTGCAAAGCTAAAAGGCTTATGGGCTTATGGACCCATGGAAAGCGGCCTTAGCTTTCGCCCATCGCTCCGGTGAAGGTCGAATTTCTTTTGTGCCGCAGCCATGGAGAATGATCAAATGATCAAATGGTCGAGCGATCAAATGGCGCAGAACGTTTTGCCTTGGCGATATCTCGAGGCAATTGTCCGGCCAACTCCAAAGAATTCAAACAAATGGCGTTAGAATTTTTGATTTAGTGCACTCCACTTAGCCAAACGTTTTCGCAATTAAATCGCTATAGCGGTTCGCCGAGTTTTTCTGATTAATCAGACCAACTGGCAGATTTTTTCGGATAAATATGGGCGGCAAAAAGCTAGGAATTTCACAGATTAATAAGTGTAAGAACAACGAGGGGTATAAATTGCGGTTAGATCATATTCACAAGCTCTGGATGAACTATACTTAATTCTTCATTAGACAAATGGTCAAATAAATGATAAGTGAATGAATAAAAAAATGTTAACCCGAATATTTAAGCTCCAGTTTTAGGTCAAATATTTTTCAAATGCGATTGCCAACTCACCTTGTAGTGTGATTTGTCGACCATTGATGATGGGTACATTCGGAAGCCAAAGATTTGAACTGGATAGGTAAACAATATAATGTTGATTGATTAACGGCTGAAATTTGCGATTCAAATTCGCGATCGATAATTTTGCTTTTCACGCACGCCTAATGAGCGGGGCTGCCGAAAAATCAGCTACCCAACTTGAGCAGATTGAAGCTGAATTGTGCAACCTGCTGGCAGGCAAACACACGCAACGTGCCCCGACCAGATAATCAGAGATTTTCATTAGTTATCTCTATGCGCAGGAGCAATTGAACCGATCGAAATATATTTTGGGGCCTGACCCATTTGCAGAGTGCACGCGAGGAATGGATGAGCCGGCTGGTCGGCTAGCTCTTCAGGTCGATGGCGTCGACAAGTGTTTGGCTTGTATGGAAACAGCTAACAGCACATTGTTGTGGCCAAAAGCTGGTCATTCGAGTGGCGCTTAGGCGGCTTTTGGCCGGGTTTTCTGTGTCAATTGTTGCCGCTCGATTTGCCCGCGGGGCAGTCCAGATATCGGGTCTGGAAACTGGGCAAATGAGACGATTTAAATGCAAACAATCGGACGAGTGGCAACTGACGACTGGCGAAAATCAGCAAACTCAATTAACAGTTCATCGGCAATTGGCCCCCTAATTGAATCACGCTTTTGCTATTTTCATTCTGCGGTTCTCAGCTCCGTCATTAATTACCGACAGCGACTCACTTCGACTGCTGGCGGATGTAGTAGGTTATCTGGTACCTTTGATCCCGACCCTCATGAATGGGATTGGATTCGATGATCGCCGGTCGTCTGATTCAGCCGCAGCGCATCTGCTATTTATAAACATGAGTCCCAGCACTCGTCGATTCAAATCCAGTTACCTGTTATCTAAAGTGCAGACAGCATTCTCATACTCGACTCGAAGTAATTGCGCATAGGTCCGAAAGGCGGGCAACAGGTTGCTCTCCTCCTAATACTTCCGCCGCACCTGGAATCTATTGCTCCGTCGCCCGCGGAATCCTGCGCCAGTGATTCAGATGCGGAACTGGCGGATGGCAACGGGCAATGGGCAACGCGGTAACCAGTCCTCGCCACATTTGCCTGGCTATTTTTAGACCGTGTTGCATTTATTAAAATGGCAAATTGTGCTGCCTGCTCAAGAGTTCTACACAAAGCAAAATTGCGGCTCTAAATATGGGTACTTAAGTACGCGTATCAAGGGTAAAGTCAATGAACAAATCTATTTAACACTCATAAATTCTTCCTTTCTTATCCAAATCCTAAGACAAAAATTCGGAGATTCGGAAAAATCCACTTTTATTTAGGTTTTTTGACCAAAACCATTGAAAATAATGGTCGCACGATGGAATGCCATACCTCGTTGAATTCGTTATAAAATTTCCAATCGATTGGCATTCACAGCTAAAAAATTTCATTTTGGCCGATTTTTCGCCAAAAAAGATGAACTAACCCCTTATGAAAAATGCCCAAATCCGGAGGATGCGGAAAAATCATCTTATTTTGCGGTTTTTTGACCAAAACCATGGGAAATAATGGTCGCACGATGGAATGCCATACCTCGTTGAATTCGTTATAAAATTTCCAACCGATTGGCATTCACAGCTAAAAAAATTTCATTTTGGCCGATTTTCGCCAAAAAAGATGAACTAACCCCTTACGAAAAATGGCGAAATCCGAAAAAATCAACTTTTATTGTGGTTTTTTGATCAAAACCATGGGAAATAATGGTCGCACGATGGAATGCCATACCTCGTTGAATTCGTTATAAAATTTCCAATCGATTGGCATTCACAGCTAAAAAATTTCATTTTGGCCGATTTTTCGCCAAAAAAGATGAACTAACCCCTTATGAAAAATGCCAAAATCCGGAGGATCCGGAGAAATCAACTTATTTTGCGGTTTTTTGACCAAAGCCATGGGAAATAATAATCACACGATGGAATGCCATACCTCGTTGAATTCGTTATAAAATTTCCAATCGATTGGCATTCACAGCTAAAAAAATTTCATTTTGGCCGATTTTCGCCAAAAAAGATGAACTAACCCCTTATGAAAAATGCCAAAATCCGGAGGATCCGGAAAAATCAACTTATTTTTGGGTTTTTGACCAAAACCATTGGAAATAATAATCACACGATGAAATGGCATACCTCGGTGAATTCGTTATAAAATTTCCAATCGATTGGCATTCACAGCTAAAAAAAATTCATTTTGGCCGATTTTTGCCAAAAAAGATGAACTAACCCCTTATGAAAAATGCCAAAATCCGGAGGATCCGGAAAAATCAACTTATTTTTGGGTTTTTTGACCAAAACCATGGGAAATAATGGTCGCACGATGGAATGCCATACCTCGTTGAATTCGTTATAAAATTTCCAATCGATTGGCATTCACAGCTAAAAAAATTTCATTTTGGCCGATTTTTGCCAAAAAAGATGAACTAACCCCTTATGAAAAATGTCAAAATCCGGAGGATCCGGACAAATCAACTTATTTTGCGGTTTTTTCACCAAAATCTTGGTAAATAATGGTCGCACGATGAAATGCCATACCTCGTTGAATTCGTTATAAAATTTCACATTGATTGGCATTCACAGCTAAAATGATGAACACTCGGTCAAAGTTTGGAATGTCATAGAGTTTGTATCTCAGTGTGAAACTGAGAGTCGCGGTCCGTGGCACTGGCTCTGCATCTGTTTACTTTTGCCACATTCTTAATGCGCTTTTGATCGCCATCGCCCCTCGCTGCAGGCGACTGGCTTATTACATCATATTGGATCGGCGCGGCCGTGTCCTCCGCTGCGATCCGTTCTGGCCAAACTCTGATGCAATTCGCGAAACTTGTCTTACCGGCTCAGTCGCCATTCGGCGCATTCGATATGCGAGCGCCACAATTACAATTGAAGGCCTCAGTGTCAATGTCACCAAGTCCACTTCCTAGACCAGATTGGGATTTCGGCATGGCAAGGGGTTTACCGTCCGAGAGAGCTATGAGTTGGGAGCTCGCAGCTTGGATTTTGCGTGTTTGTAATTTAAGCGGCCGTGTCATTTAGTTGTTGATAAGATGTAGCGCTGTTGTTGCACATAAATTAGAAACATCTCTTGGCGTATCTGATAACCAAGAAGCTGAGAAGCTGAGCTGCTGAGAACCGGAGAATTGGAGAACTGTAGAATCACATTTCGCTGCAAACTGATAGTTGAGAGCCGCTGACAGCAACAAGCTGCGAATTTGTTGCTGCGGCCATTTTGATATATGGTCTTTATTTCCTGTTCATGCTGATGAGCCTGGTTTATGGTTAATAGAACCTTTCTCTCGATTTCCAAGCCATCAGGGCCCCCAATCGAACCATCGAATAGTTTCCAAATCCAATGGAAAACGCAGTTGTGGGAAGCTGACGACGGGAACTTTATGCATATGATTCAAATGACCCAAATTGCAGCGCAAACAGCTGCATCGATGGGCGAGAAGTCGTAAAGATGGACAACTTGGCACCCTAACAAAGGTTTTTCTTCCTTATCACATTAGTATGTTACATTTATATTAGGAAAACTGTAAAGTGGTACCACTAAAATAAGAAGATTGATTTCTTTTTATTTAATTCTACGAATATAAACATGGAATAAAAAATACTTTCTTTTATAATTAACTTGATTGGCTTATTATGCAAAGTAAAACTCAACTGAAGAGGTAGAAATAAATTAGAATTTTATTACCAGAGTTAGAAACAAATTAGCAATTTATTACCAAAGATTTTAGTCTCAGCCATTAAAAAACTGATAATAATTAGGAAGTTTTCTAGCCCCGATAAAAAACTAACTTGTAACTCAACAACTAAAATGAATGATGCTTTTAAGCACACACTCATTTATTAGATTTTCCTTTCCTCTAAGATAAGGTATTCCATCGTCGGCCTGCTCTCGACTTAACCTGTGCCACCTTGTTGTTGTTTGAATTTGGCAAACAAAAACCACAGGAACGGGGCGGAGGCAACCTGTTTGCCGATGAGTTTAGCACATGGCCCAAAGAGAGAAGCAGATCCCGGGGCCGCGGCCAAGTTAAGTCAGAGTCAGAGTCACAGAGTCACGGAGCCACAGCCTTTGGTTTAGCCTCAATAAAAATGCAGTAAATTCCTAGAACAAATGATTAATAAAAGACGAACAAAAAACGCATCTTGGGCTGCACCCACTGGAAAGCTGTGAAAAAGCGCGTATAAATTTAAGAATTTCCCGCAGCAACACATGCTGCTGTTGCACATTGCTGTTGGTGTTGCCCATTGCTGTTGCTGTTGCAGTTTCAGTTGCTGTTGCTGTTTGAGTCGCTTGTTTGTTCCCGCCCTGTGTTTGTTGGAGAAATCGATTAGAACCGACCACAAACGACGACGATTGTTGGCCAGTTCTTGCAGCAGCAGTTGCTGTTGGCTGTTGGCCATGTTTTCCACGTTTTTCCGCGCCACTCGGCAAGTGCAGAATCGCCAAGTCACTGTTCTCTGGCGGACTTTGATGAGCTGCGTGGCCAGCGCTGCATAAAGGTGTCAATTTTAGCACGCAGCTGCCAATTCAGAGGATGGCTTTCGCTGCAGCCAGCTAATTAGCAGGACGGCCTGTATCCATCTGAAGCTATTCGCTTCCTTCTTCTTCTGGGCGACGAAGTCCCCTGTTTGCACATCAATCAAGTGAAATCAAATGGCAAATTTTGGCATTGATTGAAAGCATTGCTCGGGGCTGCGCAGCACTCAAAGACGGCATTTAATTGCATGCCTTTTAAGAGAAGGAGTTTCTCGAGGATCGCAGTCGTTGGCCATTTTAATTTGGATGTTATGCAAATTGCATGCCAAACGAGCCGTAATAAACATTATGCGGTGTTATTTCAAATTAATTGTGGGGCCAAACAAGTTTTTTCGTTTCCCAATTTGAATAACAATTGCGCACTTGCCAAAGAATCTCCCCCGGAAAAAAAGAGTGGGAGTGGCATACATCCATCAGCCATCTACCATTTACCATCTCGCATCGCCTTTCACCAATTGCCTTTTGCGGCGCATTAGAATAAGAATGAAGGAACCCCCCACTAATGAACGAAAGTGAAGTGAAAGTAATTTGCATATGCATAGCCCAAAACTGAAACAGAAACCCAAACAGAAATTGGTTCGGTTTAATGGCACTGGTTCGTAAAGTTTTTAATGCAGCGAAAGTGAAGTAGTCGCAAAATGCAGTGCCAAAAATAGCGACAAACCTATAACTCTCGGCCCAAGTTCAGATTCTAAAATTAAGTCGCCGGCGACAGTTTACAAGAGTTTGCGAAACAGAAAGTAAATCGTAAATCGGAGAAAGTTTGACGAGCCATCGTCTCATTTGTTTATGCCGTAACCCTTGACGCTCTGCTCCGCGGTCCATTAATCATTTATCAGAACCTCTTGTTAATGATGAGCTGGTGCGGAGGTTTTGTGTAAGAAAAGGCCCATTGCGTGAGAAGAGTCTGGGTTTGGACTGCCTCCCGCCACTGAACTCCTGAACTGGGGGTGCAATGACCTCCCCGGGTGGAGACAAAAACAATAAAGTAAAGAATAAGCAAACCAGCTGGGGGAAAAGACAAAGCCCACGGAGAACCCACCGCGAAGAGTGGCTGAAATGGCGCAAGAATCTTTTATGCGCGATCTGCTCGAAAACCTTGAACCCGTGTCGCTTTTTGGCTTTTTGGTTGTTTGGCTTTCAGTCAGGTAGTCGCCGCTTTATTACAGTTATAAAGCCGCGAAAAGTGAATGAAAGTAATGCTGCCCAGCGCCATTTTGGTTAATCATTTGTTTTTACTTTCTAAATTGGCATTTGCTATACATGCTCGCTAAAATATCTCACAGATGCCGAGATTCCGCCGATGAACTCTTCTGACCCAACAAACTGCGACTCGTGCCCGTATCAATGAGGTGAATCACACTTTCTCCCCGCTCAACAACAGCAGCATCGGCATCAGCATAAATTATGTCGCATTCAGAACATTGGCCCGCAAAACGCGGCGTCTGCAGCAATAATCAAGATAAATGTCGGACACTCTACACTCGCGCAGGGTGCGCTGCAAAAAGAAAATAAAAGCTGTGCGGCACAAGATGCGGCCAGAAAGAACCTTCTCGGATTCCGATTACGGCTCCGATCGACCTGATGATGACTAATGGCTCGCCTTTTGGCTTTCGAGGGGCTTACTCACGGGTTTTTCGTGCCATTCGCTTCTAGGGTTACTTTTTCTGTGACGCCGATCGGTGGATGCGGATTTCTTGGGGATCACTGGACCAGCCAAGCCGAGAAGTGATTTCTATTCGGAATTACCTGATGGGTCATCATTAGCATGAATAACCAAAAATAGTATTACTAACTTTTCTTTTTAATTGTTTCCCCAATTCCAGGAATAGAAAAATTATTTGTATCTAGCTTTGCTTTATTTTAAATTTCAACTGGCAAAAATATTTCTCTTTGATTGTTCAATTTAAAACAATATATCCACAGTTTCCCCTAATTTAGTTTTGACCTGTCAACCTATCACATCTCATAGTTATTTTTCAGCAACTTTTTCATTTAAATTGTGGGGGCTTTTTTCTTTGTCGAATAAATTATGTTAATGCTGTCGTCATTCAAAAAGTTGACTATCCATTGATAGTCAAACCTGATTTTAGGTTTTTCACTGGAATACCTCTATTTTAAATAAATCTTATAGATTTAAAGTCATTATTTGTAAATCTTCCATACAATTAAAGATAAAATATTTAGCTTAAATTCTAAATCGTTGCTACGCTGTGAGCAAATTTGGCTGTTGTAAACATATATCTTAGTTTCTGCTTGTAATATCATAAATTTCGCGGGATCCCCTTATCTAAATCTTGTCCACAGCTTTAAATTATAATATTCTTTATGGCCAGTTCTTGTCCGTTCCTGCAAACACGAAATAAATCTCAGGCAAAACTTTCATTTTAATTAGCCGTCTGGTCGGGAGTGACTCGACATCTGTTTATTTATAGAACTTGCCAACTATCTGCACATCATTTAGCCGCCGTTTTGTGTCACTTAGGCAGTGGGCAACTCATAAACCAACAGGGCTGGCTGCCTTTGGCTTTTGCTTTGGCTTTGGATGTACGAGTATCTGTATCTGGCGCGTGTATCTGGGTATCCGTATCGGAGGCCAGCTCCCTGGCCATTAGGCTGCCCCTATCCCACATCCACATCCACATCCCGATCCCGAGAGGGACTCTGGCCAAAGTCGAGGCCACGGCAACAGCTTTGTCGTGCTCATGTCGCACAACACACAGCACACAACACACAACAGTTTTCGTTTTCAATGCTGCCGGCCAGGCCCTAAAGGCGGCCAACTTGGTACTACCATCTCCCAGGATGGCCAAAACCAAGGGGGCAAAGGGCGGGGACCAAAAGCAGGGGCAGACTATGCTTGGCATGCATTCAACACACGATACTTGGCATTCCAGGCAGTTGTTGTTGCTGCTGCTAGTTGCCAGTTTCTAGTTGCCAGTTCCCAGTTGCCTGCGTGAGTTTGTGTCCAAAGTCTTTTGTTGTGCCATCTTCTTCTGCCGGCTATCGATCGGCATGATCGTCATCATGGCTGGCTGCTTGGCCACACTCCCAGAAAATAATTACAACAATTTAATATTCATTTTATGCTCTAATATAAATCAAGACTAATTTTATTTAATTAATATTTTTAAGTTTTATATTTTATTCTTTTAATTTGTGATATGTAGTGTAATAAATGATTACATCAATTTTGTTCTTCCCTTTGCTTATTTATAGTTTAATCTTTTGAAAGCTTAATAAAAATACTCTGATTTGTATAAGATAATATGGTTAGTGGTTAACTCCAGCAGCTAAGCAAATCTAATTTAAGTATTTATTATTCATAATAGATAGTCTAGCAATACAGAAGGTTCTTATTTATAGAAAATCACAGGTTCTTCCTTAAGCAAATGAATATTAAAAACTGTAATTTTAAGCCCTCCATAAGCATTAGCCGTAATTAGCTCGGGCTCATTTTCCCAGTGTAACTGGATGGCTAGCTGGGCAATGCTTGGCATGCTATTTTTATTACATTATTCTGCAAAATAGTAACAACACAGATACACACACACCCCTCGATGGAATGGGGTGGGGGAAATATGGTCATGTTGTCAACGCTTTTTGCATTGTTTTTCATGCGCAGTCCATTACATGATTTTATTATGTTCCTGGCATTCGCAGCGTCATGTAGAAAATGTGGACCCGACTGCAGTTGCAGTTGCAGTTGCAACAGGCTCTGCTTTTGTTTTAGTTCTTGTCACTTTTTCTTTGGTGTCCCGGCAACTCCGCAACTCTGAAACTCTGCAACATAGCCACTCGGCAACACGCACGCTCTAATGAGCAAAAATCATTTAAGACGCGGCTATTTTTAGTTGGCATCTTCTATATATAGCGCCTGTCGATGGGCTATTGCAATCCGAGGCGGTTTTATTGGGCTTCCAACTGGTTCCACGGCTCTGGGCGGATTTGTGGTAATGCGATCGAATGCCTCCAGGAATTTCCATTTGCATTCAATGCGTCTGCAGACCGCGTTCCTCTGGCCAAAACTTGGACTCTGTCTTTGGCTGTTCATTAGAGGGTGCACTCATAAAAATATTAGCCCCTCCACACATTTGCAATACTTTTTAGTTGAAGAGGAGCACAGCGTACATTTGAAAGAAGAAACGGTTCTTAAGAAATAAAAGAAATTTTAATTAGAAATTAGTAAAATCCCATAACTTAAAATGGGCTTATAAAAAGGGTTGTAATTTGTATATAGCAACTAGATCTTAATTTAATCTCTGATTGTTAAAACATCAATTTCTTTTTTTATTTATTCACATGTATAATATATTAAGATTATTATATATTTATATTATGAAGATTTTAGATGGTATGCATCTTAACAGAGGAAAAACAAGACTTTGTGTTTGAGCTGCGAGTTTCTTTTTCTTTATTTAAATAAAATCAATTTTAATAGCTAATTTCAGAGACTTAGTACTAATTTGTGTGCGAGTGTGGAGTGTGGGGAGGTAAGGAGGCATGACTATCGGTCAAGTACCTGGGCCGGCGTTTGCTCTGGCTAATTGCGCGTGCGCAGCCAACGGAAGCCGCGAAGTCCGTTCCCCAGCAGCCAGCAGCCAGAAGTCCATAGAAGACCAGAGAAGCCATCAGGCACATCGTGCTCGAGCAGCTGTGGCCGCCACTTCGGCCATGCTAATTAAACGGAATTGGGCAGGGCACGGGAATGGGTATGGGTATGGATATGGGAATGGGTATAGAAATGGGTATGAGTATGTGTAGTTAAAGCCACTGGCACAAGTGGAGTGCGGCGACGTGTGCTGAAATGAAGCAGAGAAGAACGGTTCTTAAATCCTAAATCGCTGCAGCGGCGGAAGAAGCGGCAACATGTTAATTTCAAGTTGCCGGCAAATTTCGTGGAAAGAGGGGCACTACAGTTTGGATTACAACTGATGCGAAAAATTGAAGCCGGCGAACGTTCAACGGACGAATGGGCAAACAAAAGGAACCGTTCGGATTCCCTGCAAGTGTCGTTGCACTTTCGGGGGCCCTGAACTGCGAATTTCGGGCCTGGCAGCTACATAGATGGGACCACGGCAGCCGCGATAAGCTAATGACGGCACTCGGTTAGTCAGCCAGCCGCAGAGCCGGCCACTTGGCAAGTGTGTGCTAAAAAGAATCTCAATCCCAGGCCCGATCCCCATTCCGATCCCTGTCCATCTGCATCTGCTCCCATTCCGCTTTTGAGCCGCTGATGAACTGCCAGCGGAGCTGCAAATTACGGCTGTGCATATTTGTGAGTGAGTGCCATGGGCAAATATCAGCAGGCGATAAATTGAAATCCAAAGTCGCACAGCAAACACCAACACTCTGCGACTCGGAAAGTTGGCAAGAAAGTGCTTTCCGCCTTAATGCAGTGCAGTGCTAAATGCTTTTACCAAGGATTTGCAGCTCAAATTCAAGCGTCTCGGCAGTCACTCAACCACACTCGCGAAAATATTAAACACGCCTTTCTTTATTTTAGAAATGCCTTGGGTAGAAATGTAAATATTAATTAAATGAGCTAAATGCAATGGATATGATTGGATAATAATCAAAAGATTTATACGCATGTAAAGGAAAGTAAACCATGTATTTTGGAAACTAAACTCAGTTCTCAAATTAATTTATTTATTTATTAGTTAAATATTATTTTGATGAGTTTTGTGAAATGAATATGATTGGATGATAATCAGAAGATTTATACGCATGTAAAGGAAATTATAACCACATATTTTGGAAATTATTTAAATGTACTCAGTAACTCAGTAAATATCTAACTAGATATTAAATCTCGATATGATTATTTAAATACTTAGCGTAAAAGAAATACTATTCTTTTAATAATAAAATTTAGTTTAATTTTTTTGCGAAATATTAAGCTGTTAAGAAGTCTTAAAACAGGTCTGGAAAGTAAGCCCGTGTCTGTTTTAATACTTTTAGTTTTTTCTACTTTGTAAGCCAAGAAAACTCTGTGGCTTTACCCACTGAAAGTGGTTTTCCTGCTTCAAGCCCCTTTTGCAAAGCAGATTTTCGGTGGTTTTTCCTGAGTGCAGGCCCAGACGGAGACACAGATATCCAGCCAAAGCCGAGAGCCAACAATGTCGTGAAAAACGAGGCAGAAAACAGCGACTGAGGGAAAAAGAACGAGAACGGCAGGAGGAAAAACTCAGCGCGGCATTGAAATTGATGATGTGCTGCTGCCTCCGCTGGCTGGCGCTACTGTATAGTTTTTATGGCTTTCACTTTTTGCGCTCCATGTTGCCGGCTAGACAAGCAAAAACTTCCCTTTTCTCTGGTCTCAACCGCCACCCACACCCACATCCATACCCATTCCCACACACATTCCCATTCCAAATTGGGGTAGCAAGGCGCCAGAGCGTGCTGTCGGAGGAGAATCCTGGCCAGACTTAGTCGTCTGGTTGGGTGTCTCTCTGTTTGTGTAGCCTTAGTGTGCTGGTTGCACTTGATCCCCCAAAGTGAAATTAGGAAAAATTTCAATTAAAAAGCATTTAAGTAATCCACAGTTAATGCCAGCAGTGCCAAAGCTTTCACCCGACTTCTTGGGGGTGTGTCCTCTGGGGGTGTCCTCTCCTGACTCGGTTGCAATTGATTGCTTTAAAGTGCCACTGGGATGGACTGCATCCTCCGTCGTGATTCCGGGTAATCCCCACCGCTCCTCCAGCTGTTTACCAGGTCAGTGCAATTTTCGGAGAATTCGCTAATGAAGCGAGCGTTTTACTTTTCGGTAGATGAAATTGTGTTGACAGCTCTTGCTGGAAAGTTAATTGAATTGTAAATTGGACGGCAGTCGGCAGTCGACTGGGGCTAATTGAGGGGCATCGCACGCCATTCTATTACTATAAAGTTCCCCGGAGCGCTGCTATAAGTATAAGTTATCTGCGAGCAATCTGCAAATGATTTGTCGTTAATTTGCATCTATTAGGGATTGGATTGATCAGCGCTTAAATCTTTCTGTGCTGATGACACTTTAAGTGGATGTGAAATCAGAATTGACACTCTCTCCATTCCTACACAGAGAACAATAAGAGCTAACACAGATAGCTGCATATCTAAAGTAAGTATAAGGTAAGTATACGGTAAGTATAAATGTATCAGGTATTTATTGATTTTAATGTTTTGCTATTGTTAAATAGGTACATATATAAATGCTTACATATATCCTTATAAACATACTATTTAAATGATGCTTTGAAATTGAAAATAAAATTTAACTAACTAACAATTTATATAATGCTTTATTCTTGAATTAAGTTTTAAACAACAAATTTAACAAGAAAGGAAAGCTAACTTCGGGCGGAGCCGAAGTTGATATACCCTTGCAGAATACTCTGTAAATTATATTCCCCAAATTTATTCATATGATGCATTCTTAATACTCATAAAAAATCCCAACTTCCTAACTTTAAAAACACCAAAGTTATGGCATTTCCGATCGTTCAGTTATATGGCAGCTATCGGATATAGTCGGCCGATCCCGGCCGTTCCGACTTATATACTGCGTGCAAAGGAAAGAAGGGTGTGTGCAAAGTTTCAATTCGATATCTTTAAAACTGAGAGACTAGTTCGCGTAGAAACAGACAGACGGACAGACAGACGGACAGACGGACAGACGGACAGACGGACATGGCTATATCAACTCAGGAGGTGATCCTGATCAAGAATATATATACTTTATAGTGTCGGAGATGTCTCCTTCACTGCGTTGCACACTTTTGACCAAAATTATAATACCCTCTGCAAGGGTATAAATATCTTTAATCATTACTAAAGGAGGGTCATTATTTGATCTTAAATGATGTGTGTTGGAATTTGATGTATTGGGAAGTATGAGAGTTAAGGAATGATCCACTAAATTAAAACATTCCTAGTTAAAAGGAAGTTTACTATTGCCTAAAGGAATCTTTTAGTATACTTACTTTTAACTGGGTTTAAGCATTAATCCCGAGTTCCTGCGCGATTAAAAGATTTTAAGAAGGCATATCAAATATATTCTAACGCTATTTTTCACAGCCCGCGGCCAGTTTACCACTAACGGGCAGATAGCATCGGTGGTTCCTGGTCCTCGCCCTTCCCCTTCGTCACCGCCCACGGCAATTGAAACCTCGGCAGTTCTGGCTGCTTTCCGCTCGAAATTGAAATCCCAGCGTAAGTGAGTTCCCTCGGCGAGAATGAAAATTGGCCAGGGGGAGGGGGTCAGAAGGGGTGTGGGTTGTGGGCCAAAATGCAAACACAAACATATCATGGGCCGACAAGTGCAGCGGGCACACAGCGAAGCAGTCGCATTAGAAATGCAACAAATCACTGCGAACGGAGGTGCAGGCGGTGCTCGGGGGGGAAGGAGGAGCACTTGGTTCATGGTTGCCCCTGCAACAGCAAGAGCAAGAGCAAGAGCAACTGCAACTGCAACCAGAACCACGGCCAAAACCAGACATACGAGTACGCACTTTGGGTGCAACCAACAATTGCGACCGTCTGCATCGAGTTGCCGGCAGCGCTTTCTATACCCTTTCAATGGGAATTACAATTTTACTAGATGTTTGCTTTACCAGATTAGTTTTTGCTTTAGATTTATTAGTTTTGTAAGAATGGAAGGAAATGTATAATATATTTATTTATATGTTTAAGAATGCTTTGTATAAAGAACCAAATAAATATGATACATTTACATTCATAGATGATTTAGATTTATTAGTTTAGAAAGAAGAGAAGGATATGTATTATATATTTATTTATACGTTTAAGAATGTTTTGTATAAAGAACCAAATAAATATGATATGATGACATTCAAACATTTCATAAATCCTTTTACTATTGACTTTTTGGTTTTTATTAAAGAGATAAATATAATATTATTTATTGGTGATTGACTTTCCTTTCATAGATACTTTATTACAAGTTTCAAAACTTGTCATTAAATTTGTCTAAAAATATGAAGATTTGATAGTTGCACAAATGAATTCTTTAATCTTCGATATTATAGAATAATTAGAGAAATAATACTTAGCCAGAAAGGGTATATAATCGTCGAACTCCAAAAGTCCACCTGCCTGCTCGTTCTTCTTGCATCTTTCCATCTTTCTGCGCTGCTTTCCTTCCTGCAATAAGTCAGCGGGCAGCAAACAAAGCCACGCTACAAATTGTATCTAGTTACAATTTGCAAACTACAAACAGACTTCTGGGAGGAGGTGGGATGTGCGTGTTGAAGCGCAGTTTTTATTTGCACTGCGGCAGCTACTTTGTTGCTGTTCTGGTCTGGTTTTGGTGCTGTTTCTGTTGCTGTTTCTGTTTCTGGTTACAAAAATATCAGAAGCAGTCAACAGATTGGAGAGTCCTCCTTGGGAGAGTGCTGCCTCCGCCACACACTCCCAGTATTCCCAATCCAAAGGCGAGTCCAACCTGGCCACGTTCTTGACAAACAGCAAGCAAATTGCCTTGGCAGTTGCTGAAGACCAGGTCCGAGCAATTCCCCAAACAGCCTTGCCAAATTGGCCACTGACTGACTGCCTGACTGACTGACTGGGATCTGGGATCTGCGGAATCCCGGGATCCGGCAAATCTAATGCGCTTGTTAACGCCAATCGCACTGGCTGTTGGCCCGCTGGCAATTTGGCCAACGGTAGCGTTTAATGTCCAATTCGTTTCGCTGCTCCAATAGCTGCTGGCCAAGTGGAAAATCAACTTGTCGCCAGCTCCATCGCCGGCGAAATTTCAATTAAAGTTCTCCGCTCAACTTGGGCATCGCATCATAAGTCAGCCAGGCGGAGATGGAGATGGAGTTGAAGTTGGATAGGAAGATGGAGCTAGAGCTGGAACTGAAGTTGGAGCTGCATCGGCGGACTTAAAGCCGCGCCAAAAGCCAAAAATCAAGCTAACAAAAGCTGTCAAATTCAGCGCACACCGAGACGCACTTAAGCAGCAGACAGATCCTAGCCAGCCCCAAAATTGTTAATGGGACCTGCCTGCCATCGCAGTCATCCCAGTCATTTCAGCCAGCCAAGTAAAGTGAAGTGAAGTGTGCGAACGGTGCACTGAGCGAAAGTTCCCTTTAGATTCAATAGGTTTATTTGGGGAATAAGAGAAGACATTTTTCTAATCAAAAAATTTAGTTGGAATTTCCCCTGCACACCTGGTTAAGTTTTTCCTTATTAAACTTAACGCTTCGACTCTCAATTAAATTATCTTAGTACTTTTTAAGTGTTCATTAGTACTTTTCTTTATTCAAATGAAATAGTCTTTCAGTAGCGCCATAAAAATAAATTTAAGACCCATCTAGGCATTAATATTCATGAGCTTGGTGTGCTTAATGCTCAATGCTCAATGCTTATGTTAATGTTAATTAAAAAATGTTGGAAACCAATAAGTTAACTAGGTAAACACGTTCTAAAAATAAATTTATAAAAGCCAGTGAGTAAGTCATAAATAAGTACGGAAGCAAGATTACTTCATTTCTAATTAAATACAAATCAATCATTTAATAAGCTTCAGGTTTGGATCTATGTATTCTAAGAAATATGCAAAGCAATTTTCATTGAATTTCAACATAATTAGATTTGTCTGTACATTTTCTTTCTGTGTAACTCTGGCTTGTTTGGCTTTTGAGGCGCGTCAGACTGTGAACATGAAAAAGCCAAAAATTCAGGCATTAAATGTAAGTTGCTCAGACAAGAGGGAAGCGCTCCGCA
This sequence comes from Drosophila rhopaloa, assembly GCF_018152115.1. Classification (NCBI taxonomy): domain Eukaryota; kingdom Metazoa; phylum Arthropoda; class Insecta; order Diptera; family Drosophilidae; genus Drosophila; species Drosophila rhopaloa. The sequence continues at coordinate 2,129,863 of NW_025335047.1, forward strand.
CACGCACATTAATATATGGATGCAGTTCGGGAATATATATATATATATATATACGATGGGTATATAGATATGGAGACTGGCAGATATGGCGTGGCCCAAAATGAAGCGGTTGAAAAATTGCCGCCAGTCATTTGGCGCGAAATTCAATTCCCGCCTGCGATGACATGAAAACCACTGGCACCGCCTGCACCACCAGCACCACCACGTCGAACACCTCGACCTCAACCACTGCACCACTTCGACTGCAATCCTGATGATGATGATGTTCGCTGGCTGCTATCGAAACCGTTTTTGGCAGGGCTAAAATATGAATGATTCCCTTTCCCAGTTTTTAGCGTGCGTAGATATGTACGGCCAACACGGCGTATGCGCAATGTGCGTGCAGTGAAAACGTGACTGTCTCCGTTTTCTGGGCGGGATTGAGGGATTGGGGGACTTGGGGGAACTCAGGACTCAGCTGGCAATGTCCCGGGCCCTTTGGCAAATATTTATGCTTTACATTTCGTTCGGCACATTGTTTGAATTTATTTGTTGCCTCCCATTGTCGATGTGTTGTTGCGATTTTGTTTGCGAGTGTGATGATTATTGTTGCTGTGCTATCTGTTGGGTGTTTTGGGTGGTTGGGTGGTTTGGGTGGTTTGGGTGGTTTGGGTGGTTGGGTGGTTTGGTATTTGGGTGGCTGCTCTTTGGTGTTTGCGGGTGAATCCGGCCAGACGTGCTCATGTGGACTCTGATTCGGCGGATTGAGTGAGACAGCTCACTCCCGAAACGGGAATAGTGGTTTGGGCAGGCGATTTGCCACAGACAGAGTGACCTCTTTTATTTATCGTTCCTATTTCCTAAAGCCATACGCATTTTGGTCGAGTGGACTCTGGCTTTAATGTGGCAAGCCGATTCCCACAGCTTGTTATAAACATGATTTTGGGCATTTAACTTATCTATAAACTTTTATACTTAAATATTGGTTAAGAACTTCTCAGCAAGTAAAAAACGGGAAACTTTACTGACGTACTTTTTTTATGAGCTATCTATTTACTATATTAAGTTTTCTTTACTAGTTAACGTTTTTAACTACTTTTAACGTGATTGAACATTGCTAAAGTAGAACAAAATTAATGAATGCCTTGGAAAATATTCAGAAAAATTACTTATTCTAAATGCGCTTTACATTTTATTTAGGACTTTATTGGACTTAGTTATCTTTAACATTATCTAGCTTATAAATAAGCTAGCTTAAAAATAAGAAAGACAAGGTTGAGTTCTCCTTAGGGTATTTATCAACAAAACTTATTTGTAAAGTACCTAGTCTATTGACTTTAGGTTTCCTTATTAAAATATTTATTGTGAAACATGTGTATTCAAGAGTCTCGATGATTAAGTGCACCTAATTGGAACATAATACCTGGATTTCGCGTAGGTCATTGTCACTAATTGAAATTACATAGTTGGCATGATGTGTAAAAAACTATAGTTAACATTTAAGTAACGCCTGTCCGAAACGATGATTGAAAGCGTAATTCCGAATCATTGAAAATATTTGCAGTCATCGTTGGTGGGATTAACCGCTGACTATTGAATAAATTTAATAAAAGAGGATTTTCGCATCTTTTGCGTGCTTGCAATGTTATTTTTTGTATTTATCAGGGGCGGGGTAAATCCTATTTGCAAAACATGCGATTTCTCAGAATCTCATTTAACCTTGGACTATTCTTGCAGAGTATTTATGCCTGGCATTGGGAATTCGTGATTGAAATTCTTTCGCAAATCGGTTCAGTTTGCTCTACGCCTGTTCCGAATAAAATCATATTTTTCGCTTTTTTTGCCAACTGTCAACTTCTGTCTGCACACATATTTGTCGAGTCCACAGCCCATCCGTTGACTTTAACGAGACAATCCCAGTGTAAATGATGTTTACCCGTTTCGGATTCTGATACCCGGCATCGTTAGCCCGCTGAAAAATTAATGTAAATTTAATTAACTGAGCTGGCTTGATTAAGGACCCGCTGGAATAATGAGCTTACGCGATAGAGAGCTATTTTCAACCGTGGGTTCTGCGGCCTTGAGAACTTTTTTCAGCATTTCGCATAATGCAAATAACTTTGCCGCCAATTATAAATGCCAATTTGGAGTCAAACACGAATTTGGAATCAATTGTTTGCTGGCCTCTGACAAATGTTTGCATAAAATTAAAATTCATGCGACTGCAGTCGCAAAAGTGGCCAAAATAAGACAATGAATTGGCTAAATAACTTCTAATTGTTAGGCAAATAGAAATATAGCCGCGGGGGCCCAGTACCCAGTACCCAATAACCAGGCAGTCAGGTGAATAAAAAACACCGAAATGTGTTAAATTGTACAACAATAAGCTGAATGTTTGGACAAAAAATAGTTGGCCGTTAGGCGACTGCGTCGAAATCGAAAGGGGACAAAATTTACAAGCCCATAATCACCTCTCGACCATTGTGTTCCGCTGGAAACACGCGACGATCATCAATCACTGGTAAATAATACCCACGGTTTACCGTTACCACTTCGTGGCCCTTTTCGAATCGGATTTTGGTCTTTGGATTTCAGATTTCAGTTTTCAGTTTTCTGTTTTCGAATCACTTTCAACGCGTAGCAGGGTCCCCAAACTTGACCCTGAAATCCACCCACAAAAGCCAGCTGTCACAGATATGTTGCAATTTGCATTTGACCCCGAAGAGTAGTAATTGTTGCGCTTTCATTACAGAGTATTTTTTTTTTGTTAGCCTAAAGCTGATTCGGGCCGAAACGCGTTTATATTAATTTTGGGGTCTCTGTTTTTTGCTGTTTTGGCCAGCTTTTTCCGCTGATAGGCTTTAACACTTCGCTGGATTTTATCTGTGCCTGCATCTAACTCAAACTGCGAGTCAACGAGCCGTGAAAAAGGCGTGAGAATGTTATTAAAGATTATCAAATAGAGTCCAACTTAATTCTATTTTGTCGTTCTCCGCTGTTTATTCTAGCAATTTCCTCAATTATAGCTCTGATTGTTCACCAGTTGTCATCCCTCTTTCAGCCCCCAATCCCTACCCCTCCCCAGGTCATCTACCCCTCCCACTCCCAGTTGGCAAACATTGACCAAAACTTATTTATTGGGGGGCCAAGAGCAGTAAGACAAACTACTCGCACAATCACAGTGGAAGATGCTAGTATATCTTTATTTGTGTGTGAGTGCTCCAATCCCAATTCCAAAACAAGTCTAATCCCAATCCAAACCCAAAAGAAGCCACGCCAAATTCAGTCCGAGAGAAAGCAAATACCAGAGACCCAAAGGGTCGTGGTGCTGATAAGCAATCGCATGTCGTTTTTATGAGTTACTCACCCAAACTAATTGGGTCAACTCGAACTCGAAAACAGACAATCGGACAGCGGTATACGGTGGATATTCTCAAATCAAAGATGCTAATTTGACGAAGCTGAAGACGTACACAGCGAAAATTTAATTAATATACTAGATTTTAGAGTGTTTGCATAAATATTTTGATAGACTAAGTAATAATTTACACGTATTTCTAGGTGGCATTTGTATTTATTATATCTGCCCATTTAGATTCAATCCATTTATGCAGATTCAATTTTATAGTTTATAGCCTCTCAAAAGCGATGTGTTTTTTGTATGTGTAGCTAACGTTTAAGTTATATTTGTCGTCATTGCCGAGTTTGGCTGGCGGCAATCTGGAGATTTATGCTCCATAAAAAGGCTTGTTTAATTTCGTTAAAGTCCAGTAAAATCGGGCACTTAAAATTGTGATTTGCAGGGCGAGGCGTGGTGCCATTTTAAGAGCCGTCCGTCCGGCAAGAGTAACTCCCAAATTGAAACAGAAACCGATACAGATACAGAAACAGATACAGAATCAGAACTGAAAACAGTAAGAGAGCTGGCTGTGTGACAAATGGCATTTGCATATGCATATGTGCGGAATGATATATGGCCCTGCATATGCATGAGGAGGATTTTCCTGGCGCCGACTTCAGGGCCAAGTCCTGTGCCGAGTCGATCTCAAACTTGGCCGAGCCATTCATTAAAACCCAAGACCAAGACTGACTGAGCAGCTCATTGCCAATGCAACTGGCATATTCGTAGTTCTTGTTACTCTTTTGTTACTGTTGCAGTTGCAGTTGCAAATTGTAATTTGTAATTTGCTTATCCGATCACTTTTGCTAATTCGTGGCACATTCGAGGCGCCAACAACAAAAGCAGGAACGTGGCGCCAAAACAAGAAATCATTGTGGAAAACGATTGATTTTCCATAAGTAGCCGTAGTTCGGAATGATTCATGAATGGCATTTCGTGTACTTCGCCATGGGAAAGGCAGTACTTAACAGTAATTGCTTGCGACCGTCTGGGGGTTTATATAGCAGTTCTGGAGTCGATCACGAAAGAACATTATTATTTTCCAACCAGACTAGTTAAGGAATATGTTCTGCAGCTCATAATTAGGCTCGTTAAAAGTAGGCCAACGACTTTTACAGATCGTTGGGGGCATAGTAGCACAGTTAATGGCTATAAACATAATTACACATATTAAAAACTGAAATATTTTTAGAATTCATAAATTTATGTTATAGCCGTTTTAAAATGGTTAATAAATATTTCATCGATGAAGTGGAAAAGAACTTGTTTTTTAGAAATCCACAAAAAAGTTATGCGAAGCCATTTTACGAAAATTTAGAAAGTGGTAACACTATAAATCTACCCCAAAATACAAATTAAGTTGAGAACACAGTTTTTTAGAGGATTAAACTACAATCATTTAGAGGTATGCCACTTTGAAATCGGATGTCTGTACGAACAGTTATGGGCTGAGAAGTGCAGGTTTTGGGTCATTTTTCTGCAAAGCCATTTTTCGAAAATTTGGAAAGGGGTAACACTGTAAAAATGACGGAAAATCGACCCCAAAATACAAACCAAGTTGAGAACACAGTTTTTTAGAGGATTAAACCACAATCATTTATAGGTATGCCACTTTGAAATCGGATGTCTGTACGAAAAGTTATGGGCTGAGAACTGCAGGTTGTAGGTCACTTTTCCGCATTTTTGAAAATTGGGAAAGAAAGTGAAGTAAAATATAGTATAGGAGTAAATATATGATAACTTATCATCATATTATTGTATAAAGACGTTCTCCGCGTAGGGCTATTATTCTTTTTGGAAATGCTAAAGATAGTAAAGATATTTATGGACTCCCAATCACGAATGTAGTAGGGCCAGAAGTTGATGGTTGGGCTGCTTGAGAACTGGACTGGACTGCAACCTGGACTTTAGGGCACTTGGTAATCGGGGGCGAGGGTCAGGCTGATGACTTGATTGAATTCGCATAGGCGCTAGATGGAGGCTCATAAGCAATGCAGCTGGCGTAGGCCAAGTTAGTTGGAGCGTGGTTTGGGCAACACGACGAAGACGACGACGACTACGACTGCGACAAAGGAGCACTTTGGCTCTGGCTAGCAGAATGACAAGCCTCTTGTTATGCACGAGCTGCGTTCTTGTCTGGGGCACATTAAAGACACATGAATGGCCCGGCAATAAATATTATTAAAAATGTTTGCCTTTATGGCATGCTAAACGCGATGGCAGCAGCAACAATTGCGACACTAAGCCACCATAAGCCTATTATTTAATTTGCCAAGGGGATGGCGGCGGTGCAAATGAACTTTTGAAGCGCCCGAGAAGTAGACAACAAAAAGGAATCTTCCGACCAGTTTGCAGACGACTCCGCAGGACGAAGCAAGGATGTCGGAGTTCGGAGGACGGAGGACGGCGAGTCGCGCCAGCATCATCAGTCATCACCCTCGCTGGAAGGCGACGACGGCTTTCGCCTCTCGCTTTTCGCTTTTCGAGGGTTGCAAAAGGGATATATATTCGCATTCGGCCGAACATACTTTATATTTTGGCAAACAACAACTGAAACAGACGCAATTCGTTACGGTCAGCTACAGATACTTGTACTGATACGCGGCAAATAGACGAAGACGATGTGCTGGGGTAGTATAAATACAGATTCTATAGATATATCTAACCTACCAGGGTTGCCAGCTTCGCTGGTGTCTCAAAAGAGAATGTTCTAAAGGTCAAGAACCGGAAACTGTTTAATTATGTAGACTCTAACTTCACTTACTTCTATTCCTAGACATCTATTTGAAAGTATTTGGTAAGCAGAATGTAGAATATTAAATATTTATGACCTTAAATATATCTCAAAAATTCATTTGTGTGTACTTAACAATTTCTATAAACAGACTACAGATCAGAGAATTTGCTCAAATAAATTATAGAAACACAGCAGATTTAAATCAAAATTAAAAATTATTTATTCTTTTCAAACAAATTTACATAGTTAACATATTTGTAATAAAATAGTGTTAGATACTTAATCTAATCATTACACTTATAAGTAAAATGTAAGATATGATTAAAGTATTTTTTTCACCGTTTAAAGTTGCCAAAACTTGAATGGTTTTCATTTCTGGCTATTTCGAGTGAGCCACTTAGCTAATCGCTGGCTGGCAGCACCATCTCTTTTGGGCCCCATCCACCGTCACTTGGCAACAGCGTAAAACTTTGATGGTCGAGAAGACAACAAAGTCCAGCAATTGGACATGGCAGAGTTAAACATTTTTCTGGAAATCAATTTACCGAGCTACACTTTCATGTTAAATCAATTGAACGAACTCAGGCGTGCGTGGAGTGTCACTCCTCTGGAATTCTGAAATTCTGAAGCTCTGAAACTCTGGAATTGTTGCTGGCGGAGACATGCCGCTGGTGACCGGTTACCGTTAGTGCGGATGGCATGGCCCAATGCCCGCAGCTCATCCCGCTAACAAGGCTAATTGGTCATGAGGCCCCTCGACTCGCGACATTCATCTCTGGAGTGGTCTTGGCCCTGGCCAAATCCTGTTTTTTTCCTGAGCTTCTGCCTTCCTGCCTTCCTGTTTTACCGCCCTGTCCACCCACCTGTCCACGCGCTGTGACACCTGTCACATCACACAATGGAAATCAGTCGACATTGTCGCTTGGCATTTGCCCCGGACGAGTCACTTCTGGCCCGGCCAAAACTGTCGCTGGCTATTTATTTACTCAAGCGTTGGCACTGGTTGTCCTGGTTTTTTGGTCTGGTTCTGCTACCGCTTGTGGTCCTGTGATGGATGGCACTTTCGGAGGAGGGATAGTATAGTGCTTGGATGGATCACTGAAAGTATAAAAAAACAGGGTGTGGAAACCCCGAAAAGTGAGTTCATCGCAAGTGGATTTAAGTCTTCATTCAATTCGCCATTCAGCCTTAATGGTTAATGATTTTAATGACACTCGTTCGCCGACAGGTATTCTATATGTGAATCATGATTCACGGCCAGACAACACAAAAATCCCAATCTGAGTTCGGAAATTTTTCTCGCCAGCTCTTTCGCTGAATTGCGATGAGAAATGAGCGCACAAAGAAGTCGAACAATAAGCCAAGTTTCGGCTGCCTTTTGCACCCTGTACAATTGAAGCAGTGCCACCCACAATGTCACTACTGCCTCCTCATGACCTCTGACCCCTTCCCCTCCCCCCACAGGCTGTCTCGCTCCCGCTCTTTGCATGTCCGGCATTTCGCACCAATTGCCATTAAATTTGCACGTATAAAGTGAAAATGCCAAAAATATTTCACGACAACGAGACGGCAGCAACATCAGAAAAACACCAGAATAAGCGGCAGCATCCCAACAAGAAACTCGAGTCACAACCAGAGCAAACATACACACAACAGCAACAACATCAATAACAACAACAACAGCAATAACAACAACAGGCGACAATCGACAAAAGTTGGCAACACGTAGTCGGGATTGGCTTTATGGCACTGGAAAAAATTGTATCCTCTAAGAATATTAAGTGTATCTTTTACTAAACTCTATTTGTAAGCTGTAAATAATTTCTGGGTTGAATAATAATTTCGATCTGTTTTTAAATAATCAAAATATTTTATGAATGCCAGATGATTAAGAAATTGTTCAGGTAAAAGAAAAAAGCCATGTAATGATTAATTCCCTTGAATTTAAATAAGATAATAAGACAGATTATATTTGTTTATAATGTAGTATATGAACAAATCTTTAGTCTATTGCTAAAGAAAAAAACCATGTAATGATTAATTCCCTTGAAATTAAATAAGTTAATAATACAGACTAGATTTCTTATATTGTAGTCTATTTCCAAGTGCTAATCATCTAGTCATTTTAACAATTTTGCTATTGTTTGAATCTATAAATAAACTAAAGTAAACTAAAAGATTTCCGAATAAAATAAAATTTACCCCCGGTTTCAAGTGAAATAAACCTAAAAGGATCTCCTTTTCTTTGAGTGCTGTTGCTATTGCTATTGGACTGTATGGTATAGTTGGATTGCTGGGAGCGGGTGGTTTTTATTCCTGGTTTTTCTTTATGGCTGATGCTGCCGACTGCTGCTGCTGCTGCCCTTGGTGTTGCCGCTGTTGCTGTTGTTGTGGTGATTGGTGTTCCAAGCTGGCAATGCGACAAATTCCCCGCTCAAATGTTCGACACGCGCCGGCGCAGTGGCCAAAATGGACCAAGGACCAAGAACAAGAACAAGAAGCTGGGCCAAAGGATGCCGGCAAAGCGGAAATGTTCAGTTCATTAGCGAAACGTGCGCGTCGTGTAATGGACGTGCCGGCTCCCATTTGGCTCTGAAAAGTATCTTCGAACGGTTGGTAGCACTCGCTTTTGGCCATCTAATCTCGAGTGTAAAGTAAAGCAAAGTGAGTGAGTGAGTGAGGAGAGCGCGCGCGCGACTTCTTCTTCAATTTTTGTTGGCCAAAAAAGCGGGGAGACAAAGCCAAGTGCGAAATTACCAACTTGGCTGCGAGTAATTAAATAATTAATTGAAACGAACAAAGGAATTTGGCAAACAATTAACTGGCTTTAATTATAGGAAAGGTCAATACTCAGAGCCGGCAGTCACGCACTTTCTGTTGGGGGGAATTTATCCGCAGTGCTGTTGGCCAAGAACCGGTTGGCCCTTCAAACCATATTTGTCGTGTGTGGCTTGTTTAATTTAGACACCTGTACCGTGGATTTTGACTAGGTTCACTCCAGAGTTTCCCCCCTTTTTTTTCATGTTTTGTCTTTTGGCCCAAACCGCAAAGAGCCGCTTGATGGCCAACTGACTGAGTAGCAAAAGCGGCAGCATCGTCATCATCATCATCACAGCCATCATCATCGGCGTCTTCTTGGCCAATTCTTCCTCTTCTGCTGGCCATGACCACGAAGTGGCCGACGAAGACCAAGAACTTGCCGAGTTGAAGAGCGTCGAGAGTCGGGTTTTTGGACCAAGTTACATGCTCGCTGCGCAGTCGACGTCGCAGTCGGCGTCGCAGAAAGCCGGCTTCCAAGCAGCGACTGCGCCGCAGCAGAGACGCCGACTGCGACGTCTGCGTTAGCAGAGCGCGTAGCGAGATCCAATTGATGAGCAGTTTGCTCAGAGCATTTGAGTGTATTTGCTGTTGGTTCTTAGCCGCTCTCTTCGACGTCGTCGCTCTCTCTCCGCTGCAAGTTGTTGCTGTTGCTGCTGCCGCCTGCTGCTGCTGCCTCTGCCGCGTCGCGGTCGGCGCAGCTGCCCGCGTAGCTTCGTACTTTTGATTTTCAAACAAAAAAAAATCGCCGCGCTACGTAGGCTATATAAATAAGCAGCGAGAAGCTATTGGGTCCGAGTCTCTTTGAATTTTATGAAGCGGTTGTATCTTGGTGGTGCCCCAAGCAGCCGAAACGAACCGCCAACAGAACCTCCTCAGTTGGCCAAAACCATTCTTTTGCCTTTTACCTCTCCAGCGGAACAGCGGATTACCTTTGCCCTTAAAAAACAGAAATAAAAAACTGTCAAGTGAACATCCAAAAATATAACGAGTTGAACAAACCCATAAAGTGCGCGAAATGTTGAGCTACGTGTAAAAGCGATTTAAAGGATCCTATAACTCTGTGAGATACAAATCAAAGATACAAATCGGGATAGAAAGTGGCTAGTGATCCCATTGAATTCTGAGAGTTCTAAACGACGACCAATCGTTCTGTTACTTGAGTGAAAAAGGTGAGTTGCGACCAGCGAGTGTCCTTCCTGCAGGATATTCTAGAATGTCTTGTCATAGGAGATTTACAAGAAGAGTTTAGTGTGATTTAAAGTGCTGAAATATTTTCCAAACCATTTTTTTTTAATTTTTGAAATAATGTGAATAAAAAGAATTTAGAGTAGCAATAAAAACTATTTTTTTTTTAATTTGAAAACATTAAATTTATATAATATCCAAATTTTTGCTGAACATTTAATACTTTTAAATTCACTTAAAATTAAATTGATATTTTTTTTGAGTGATACATTTATTGATGCTTTTTAAAATTAAACCTTCTGTACATCGAATGGTTTTAAACAATTTTAAAATCTTTGAAGTCTTAAATTTTTTAAGATTTTATTTTTAGATTTCTTGTATTTCAATGTTTAAGACTATGTGCACAGATCTCAAAGGAACTTCTTAAGAATTAATTAGTAAAGATAATTTGGCAAAAGGTGATGAGATGACTAACATCGCTTCAGTAAATTAAAAAAATACATCGCTTCTAATAATAATTTATTTACGGGCAATTTAAACCGGTGTTATGCACATGTGTGACGCTTTGCGCAATTGTTTGAAGCCCGATTCAATAATTATTCGTTTCCGCGACTTTTCCCGCATGGGGTTCTCGCCATCGATTGATAAGTCCCCACAACAGTGGGCCTTTCGAACCGGGTTGTCAACTCTTTCTAGGGCAAAAACCAGACCAGACCTCCCATTAGGGCCATTTCAGAGAGTGGTGATCAGGGGGAAGGGTCACTGCAGTTGCGCGCCTGCATAAGCGGCCTTTAATCTTTACGGCTGCCAATTAATAAAAATTAATTTGCCTACAACGAAATTAAAGCGAAAGCTAACCAGGCGTTAAAACGACCTCAAAGTCATTCATTCATAAAAAAGGAGGTTCGGTTCGACTCGACGGCTGCTGCTGGTGCAAATTGCAGCCATTCAGTCGGTGGCCAGCTCATTCATCCACAACTCACTGGCTGCACCACTGCACCACCGCACCACTGCACCGCTAACGTAACTGCCACGCGCCGAGGCCCAGACCCAGACTGCCTTTTGGCCTTTCGGTCTTTTGGCCACGGCCATTGTGCAAATAGTTTCCGCATGCACGGGCAAAAATGTGTTCTTTACAGAATCCATATTTAATAATGCATTCTGCCATCTTGATGTTGTGCATATTAAAATGAGAACTCTTTAATTATGGTGCTAGGTACTAAACAAATTATTCTTGCCACAGAAGTTCTAAAGTGCGAAAATAGAATTAAAATCCGTTTTGCTATTTTAGTTGTATTCGATTTAAAAATCAATGTAAATCCTTATTTACTAGAGTTTGGAATTTCTGGTTTTAAAACTTCTTCCTAAACTGATTTAAATCTAAGCTTAAATTAATTGCAAGGACATTTAAGAGGCAATTAATAAACCGATCTTCACAACTATGAGAATATTTTCCTTGTGTGTTTTTGGGGTAATTTACAAAAAATGCCTGCTCCTGCAAAGAGCCAACTCTAATTAGAATTTATGCCCACACCAACTGGCGCGGAGCTTTAAATGGCCAGCAGGCCAGCGTCGACATTTTTCCAACTCGTAAAAACTAAAATTGCCCGAATGTAAAAGCTTTTAGTTAGCCATAAATAATACAAACTATGGCTGGGCCACGAGCCCGACGAAAAAGCCCCATGAAATAAGAGCCAAAACGATATATTTATAGTAGTTACAAGTGCACAGGGAGGATGGGCTCCTGGTCCTGGTCGTGGTCCTGGTCCTCGTCCTAGTCGAGGTCCTGTTCCCCGCTCCTCGTAGCCGGGGGCCCAATAAAAAATGCAAATAAAACGCTACCGCAATATGTGACCATCGGGCCCACTCCATCCTCCAACTGGCTGGCAAACATTTTCAACCTGAAATGACTTTGAGTGTTATTTGGTTTGCCAGAGATTTCATTGGCAGCTGGCCAGAGAGTTCGGGCTGACATTTGAGGGCCCTGACCATGACTGGACTCCGCAGCAGCAGGTGTTTGGTTGTGGGTCCCTTTTTTATTTCGGGCCATGTAAAAGTGTCCTCTGGTCGGAAATAGTGTGATTTATAGACAATTTCTGAAAGGGGGGGCACAACAGGACAGGGCCAAATTTGACATTGGGTTTGTCTGCAGCGGCGCCAGCAGGAATACAGATTTATTGATGAGCCAACAGGAAACATGGCCAATACGAGTATCGGAAACGGAGTCTAGTTGTGGCTGCGGCTGGGTTCTTTCTGTGGTTTCAGCATTTTTCCAGATTCCACGGCACATCACAGCTGCTGCAGCATTTTAATTAAAAATGCCTGAAACTGAAATGTCTCCCGCGGAGTCAGGCAGTGCCAATAATGACATAAATGCCTCGACTTAGGGCACTTTAAGTCGTGTGGTGGCTGCGGTTGGGGATTGAATAAAAGCGGAGGCTTCAATGTGAGCACTTCTGCTGCCGCCGGGCTAAAAAGTCGGATAGGAATAGAAAAATAGATAGGCTGAAACTTTGCCAGAACTCCATCACTCAGGGGAGCGAATCGGAAAGTTCGACACTTTGTTGCCAGCGAAGTTTTACGAGCTTATCGCCGGCGCACGCTGCGTATGCTTAACTTCATCCACCTGAGGGTTTGATGAACTGTAGCAGATCCGCGACTTTCCATAGTCACTTTCAATATCGCATTAAATCATGCCTTTGTTTAGATGCTTTCTTTGTGGCTTGATTTGTGATTTCATATGTGGTACCGAGTTTGGCTTCCTCGAAGGAAATTATCATAACAATTAAAAGCCACTGCAGCCCGAAGTCGCTGAAACTTTATTCGGCTTCTTGGGCTGTTTAACGTTTATGTTAATTTATTTTAATTTTCGTCTCTTGGAAAGAAAGATAAAAGCAACTGCGGAGGGCAGCTCGCCTTCTCCGCGTTCTGCCGAAATGCGCAGAAAAAAGTCTTTAAAATATTTAATTGGCTGGCATGAAGCTACTATTTTAAGTTATGATGCGGGCCCGGCACACCTTGGCTCTGACATCAGCAACATCAAAACACCAGAACATCACAAGATCGCACAGAAAGGAGCCACCGAGAACCGACAAATTACATAATGATAGGATGGCCCAGGCTAATGTCTCATTGTTGGGCTTCCATTTCGCCGTTAGCCAAGTTCTGCTTTTGGCCAGAAAAGAACTGACAAGGGGAGGAGCCCCGTCACATCGCATAATTTAATTAGGCCCACTGTATGCAAATGATATGCTGCGCTAATTGAGTGAAAAGCTGTGCCAAAGCCTAATGAGCCGAGCCGGGTCATGCATCTCGTATCTAGTGGGTAGTATCACCCATCTGGTGTGAGTATCTCGTATCTGACGGATGCAAGCGTGACTGCCACACTCGGTTATCAGTTAATCCGATTACGACCGTGTCTGTGAACCCATAACACACAAAAACCGAGCCTGTCAATGGCCAATACCATTGGATTTTGGCCAGGGTTTATGGCTTTAAAAATCCAGCAATTATGCCAAACTCTTATGGGTACAAGTTGTTTTAAAGATTTATTTATAATTTTTATCCAAACATCATACACTTCGTATAGAACTTAACAAATGATTAAGTTCTACCATTTCCAATGACACAAAATCAAAGTAGCTGTTTTTACTGCCAATAAATCGAAACAAATGACTAATATAAATATGAATCACTCTTAACTACTAATAAACAAAATTAATTAAATACAAAATTAAATGTCCATAGCAAAACATCTTCTGCAACTTAAAGCCCAACGAACACTATTGGTTAGCTAATATTTTAGATTAGACAAATGACAAATGTATAGCCTAATGGTTTTTTCCCTGCCCCTGATAAATGTATATCGATCCATTAGCTGTTTTGAAATATTATCTATCGGCTGGAGATAACCAAAGATGCATGTTCAAGAGATCGACAAAGGCAATCCTAACAAATTAAATTGTGACGTTGGCAGTTTTTTCATCGCCTATTTTCACCTTGGGCATTTTCTGCGCATTTCAAAGGCACTTGAACGAAACCAAACCGAACCAAACTGAACATCATTCCCGCCAGCTACTTTTTGTGATTTTAAAGTTTAATTGAGTAAATCGGTTTATGTGCGGCATTAGCATTGTGTGACTCTTTCGCTTCTATGGACCCTACTCGCCGGCAAAGAAAGTAAGCGCAACTAAGCACATTACGACTAAGCGACGACACTTGTCTCGCATTACGCCCAAGTAGCCAAGTACCAAGTGGCCAACTACCAAGTGGCCAAGTACCAAGTAGCCAAGGTTAAATCGTGGTCTAGAACCGTGGCGCTGGTGGCAAGAACTCCGACTTTAAAGTGTGTCGTGGTGGGGCGCGAATTTCTCTAACCCAAATTGTTGTTGCCGCCTCAGAAGTTGGTGAAGTTGCTGCTGCGATCTGGTTTGCAGCCGATGCTTTCGCGTTTCGAGTTCAATAGCCAAAGAAAGTGTCAGACGGTAGAAAGAAAAAGTGTGCGGAACGAGCGGAACCAAATGGCGACATAGATTTCCACTGGCCCACCTGGCGTATGCGTAATGCCTGTTATCAGCCACAAACTGCATTCGGCAAGTGCCTGTTAATGGCCATTTCTGGGGTGCTAATGCAACCCGCCCACTTTAACCACAGGATGGCCATTCCAGGGCCATTAACGCGGCCGTTCGAATTTAAACCCTGGCAGGCATTTTGGCATGGCTCTTAGAGCTAGAAAATATAATTTGATTCAATTGAAATTGGCGCGCTTAATGGCCCATAAGGCCAAGTGGAGTAGGGCCAATTCAACGCGGTCAAGGTGTCAACGCGCACGATGTCTGTCTGCTGCACAAATTAAATATGTTTCGCTGGTTATTATTACCATTATCTACTGCTGTTGGCCCGAAAACGGGTCCAAAAAGCCAAAAACAGTTATGGGGCCAGCACAATTAAGCCAACGGAATATGGCCGGCGAATATCAGGGCCCAGAGCCAATAAATTAATTCAATCGCCTGCAATTACCCTGAGGCCAAACAGAAACCAAAAACCAAATAGGCAAATCAAGCCCCGAACATTTCTTCTCTGTCTTCGAGAGATCGAGAAATTCTTTTCTTTTTTTGTGAGAAAATATGCGAAAAGTCGTCACCTGCGTCAGCGATTCAAAGGCCAAAAGAAATCTGTTGGCCAAAAGGCAAAATCCAAAAAAAAACTAGTTGTGAGAGCCGCGGGCTCAGAAAGAAAAAACAAAAAAAAAAGAGAGGTGAAGATGTTTTTGCGTTTCGTGAATGAAATTAATTTCCATTGTATGGCAAGTAAATAAGTAAGCCATAAAAGAAATACAGTTACGTTTTAGGGCGGCGAAATATTGCAAATAAAAATGGATGTGAGAAACGGGCGATGATATGGAGATTGATCGGTCGAGTGGTCTATAAAATTGAGCTCATTACGGGCCTATGTTGATTTCCTATTGCGGTTCACATAGAAGCTGGCCGAAATCTATAATGAGCTGGGGTTTTATTGGCACTTTCAGCGCCGTCATATAAATTCCGAATCACCAGCTTTCGGTAGAATTTGTGTGTGTTTTGTTTAATCAGCGATCACACAGGAATTTCACTCGGCTTAGTCACATAATAAACCGCGCGAATAAATATAAATCAGTTCAATTAAACGTTGGGTGCGCATAATAAACAGTTTGCCCACCCTTCGTCGATGACGACAGCACACGAGTGTTTGTTTGAGTTTTGATGGTCTGACACACGTATTTCAGCTTGGATATCTGGTTTTGTGGGGGCTTTCGTGTCTTTCTAGCTGCTCACTGACCCAAATTCGCGGTCTTGACTCTGGTTTTCTTCTCATTTACATTCCACCTCATTCCGATTTCGATTCTATGTGGGCTCAATTGATCTTTGCTAATCGATCCCTTTCTCTCTCTGATTTCAGGTATGTAAACTGAAATCCCTGTGACATTTTAGCCAAGAACCTGGATACCTGGTTACTTAGGTAAAGGTAATTGAGCCGTCAGCCTGTCGACGCTCAGAAGTATGCAATGATAAATTGGACAGCAAACAAATGGCTGCACTTTTTGTTCCGCTGCGCTGCTTAACTGCTTCAATTTGCATAAATAAATAATTTAGCAGTGCATTCGTTCGGTGCTGAAACAATAAAAGTCAGCAAATTGAGTCGCAAAATGAAGCAGAAGGAAAAAGGGGAGTAGCGAATGCCAGGCATCTAATTTATGCAGCAGGGAAGCAATCAGAGGTGGTCCTTTTGGGAGGACTGAGTACTGAGTACTGAATCCTGGGTGGCCACCGAAGTAAAGGTGCGTGACAAAAGCCTGGGCTTTGAGTCCTGATGGGGCAACATGCAGCTCCTTTCATCCTTAGACATGGCGCTCATTATTGAAGAGGGCACGGGCACAGGTTGACTATCCGGCACATCCTTGTCGCTATCCCATATCCTTGTGGGGGAAATTCCGACGCTTCTGCATTGTTTTCCCTTTGCCACTTGACTTCATTGCCTTCAAGTGTGGCTTTTTGCAACCCTTTTTTCCATTCGAGCTGGAAGGCAGAGCCGCAGCTTAAAGCCCAACGAGATCAGCTTCAATTGAGAGGCGGACAATACGCTGCGATGCCTTCTAATTGAAATGCAAAATAAATGTTTTGCCATTTCCGAGTGGACAGGTCAGCGGCTATTGTGCCGTGACACTTGCAGTTGGCCGAACACAATGGCCATGAAATTGATGGCAAAGTTGAAATTCGTGTTTTAAATGTCGCTGCATAATTTATGTGGAGTGGCAGTCGGCAGTCGGGAATGAAAATCCATATATCGAGCAGTCAATTTATTTTCAGCTCATGCAATTATCTAGAAGAGCGCAGGGTTGAAAGCGCCCGCGAGACTAAAATCAATTTGAAGCCAATTTGCAGGCGCTAATAAATTGAGTTAAAAATTTTGAAAAATAAATTTCTTACTCGGGGGAGACTTCCCTGGAGTTTGGATGGAGTTTGCTCCCCCTGCGAACACTTGGAAAACAATTAATAATACATTTTAGAAGTTGCTCAGCATAATTAAGTATTTAAATTCATGAAGGAGTGTTCATTATTTTAGAGAATTCCCCCTTTTCGGGGGTACTTTTCTCCGAGTGCACACTAAAGATCGTTTATCAAGCGGCAGAGCAGAGTCCGCTGTGGGCGCTTCTAATTAGGTATACGTGTGCTCGATGGCTCAGTCATTCCGTCAAGTGTTATGGCAACTATTTATATTTATACGAACATCATAATGCGGAAACTCTTACCCGAAATGCCTCGCAGTGCCGGTCGGTTCTAAGAACCCGCCTCGTTTAATAGGAACAAAAACTGGTTGGGGTTTAATAGCCCCCCACTGGCTTATTCTTCTGCCAGCGTAATAGCCAAGTTGAGCAGCCATGAAATTCAATTTCATTTCATCTCTCATTCGGTTCTTTTTTTTTCGGAACATTCTCGGAAGTGCGCAACGCGTGAGTTTTTACTTTAGTTCAGATGGGTTTACGATGGGGTTAAAGTATAAAGAGCAGTAACCGCCTAACCAAAGGGACTAGTACAAACTCCGGATCTGGATTTTCTAGATAAAGAACCCGAAACCCCGAGAAATGTTTGCCAGGGCCTACCACACCTGCATAACTTTTACCCAGTCAACCAACCACTTTCCACGGTGGTCTTTTAATAGGTTTTTATACGCGTTGCGTTGCTTTTAATTTTGCTCGGAGAACACTTTCCTTTATCTCAGGCGAGGGGGAGGGGGCATTACCAAACAAATAAAACCTGGCCAAATAAAAGTGAAATTTCCAGGGCAAAATTTGTTTTCTCAATGAGCAGCATAGTTGGTCCAAATCTCACGTTCATCTCTTAATGACGGCACATCATTTTAATTATTTGCCCGCACGTGTACAAATGCCAGCGAAGAAAGGGCACTTTTAAGCATAATTAAGTGTTTCGATGGGGGTTCGACTTTTAACCATTTTCAATCTAAGACTCTGATAAATCGAATCTCGCTGGCCTGGAGCACCTGCGAAATTGATCATAGGAGGCAAAGATCCCAATATCCCAATATCCCGAGATCCCTAGATCCCGCTTCCCAATCTCAGGCTGTTCTGGGCGCCGTTCGATGGCTTTTTCGGGCTCTCAAGTGGGAATGGGCCACAAGGAATCGCCTTTTGGCCAGGCTTTTCGGGATTTATTTGTGTGGAAATGAGCAGCTAACGGTATATGAATCATGACTTTGGCAGGCAGCATGATTTAAAACACTCACTCATATGCGGCGGTGGCGGCGATGGAGTTTAGAGCTTCGAGTTGGATTTGCAGTTTGCAGTTTGCAGCTGCAGTGTGAGTGCCATGACTTTATGCTATAGTCTGGCCTGGTCTGGGCCAGGTTAAGACCACAGCCTTCCCTCGCTGTTTTGCCGGCTGTTTGCGCATATTTTAGCACATTTTGCTCTGTCCAACTCGGAGTACGACTCCAAACTGCAAACTCTAAACTCCCAGCTCCAAGCTCCTCGATCGGCATCGCGAGGCGACTTTGTAGCGCGTAGGAAAACGTGCGATTTCAAGTTGACAGCACAGCTATGCCATGAACCCGGCCCATCCTCTTGCGGCACTGGCACTGGCACTCCGCCTGTCTGCCTACCTCAAATCAGCTGGAAAAGGCAACGTTTTTCATTTTCTACATTTTAATGCAATTTTTAATTTATTTGTTTTGCCGAGGCAGCGACAGGGACAGCGACTCCAGCTCTAGCTTCAGCTACAGCTCTCTATCGGCGGACAACGCATGTATATGTATTCCCCATTGATTGGCATTTCCTGGTTGGCAGCATTAGACTGGCCAAGTCAAGTGAATTCCTCGAAGCGGCCAAGACCAAGGATGATGGCCTCCAGACTTGGTTGCTTCTCTGCCCGCGAATGGGGGGACACATCCAATCGATGTATGAAACGCATTGACTTTCAGCCAGTTCGCCCAGGGCATTTGTAATTATCCAGCGCGGCCAATGAGTCACTGGGAATGATCGATGCTGACTTGCAGATCGGGAGGCGAAAACAATGCCTAACCCAATGACATCACGGCTGGCGAAATAGAGTCGCATCCGGGCCTTTCCCATGCCTGTCTACGGCAGCATCCCGGCTCTAATTTTGGCCAGCACTTCACATGCCAAATTACATGGCCATGAGTAATCATATTAAACAGACTCAACTCAACTCGATCCAAAAACGCGCCAAAAGCGCGCGCTCATTGATCCACTTTTCGCAAAATCTACTCCCAAATCACGTAGACAAAAAAAAGTGCTTTACGTTTAAGTCTATTTGGCTAACTGTTTTTGGCCCGGCTCTATTCAAATTGAACGCATATATTGTGGCTTTGGCATAATTAGAACCAGTTTGTTGGGATCGAAGGCGTTTAGCTGGGCTATTTGCGGTAGCTCTCTTCAAAAATCATAATCTTAAGTGAAAATGATTCACTTTTATCACTTTTATTTATAGATCTAGTACCTAGCTTCAGTGCAGTTTCTTAACCATTTCGGGGGATATATTGAAATTCCTAGAGCGTATGGCATTCGGTTTTTTACCACCTTGATTCGGCTGTTTCTTTGTTTTATGGCTCAAATTTGCAAATCGATTCGGACATTGTATAACATTGTAAAGTCGACTGACACGTCTAGGCGTCGTTAAGGTTTTGCTGGGTTTTTGGGCCAAACGGCGTCCAATGGCCAAGAATGAGCTGCTGCTCTCAAATTCATAATCACGTTTGGAAAACCGCGCTGAAAAGTGACCCCGAAAAGTGGAGTGCCCCGGGCGAAATGCCTAATTGTGATGTTGATTTTAATTAAGCAAATCGCGCAAATGGGGAAGCTCATTAGTCAGTGGCGAGCTGGAAATCGCATGCAGCTGCATTTCGCAGTTGCAACTCAGGGAAATCAGAACGCTTCTTCGGCAACAAACTTGACCCCAAGAAAAAGAGAAATTTGTGGCAAGCGAAAAAATGAGGCTCGAAACAAAATCAGCTCACGATCTTCCACAGTTGCTGTTGCTACTGCTGCTGTTGGTGTTGCTGTTGGTGTTGCTGCTGGGTCAGTCCACATATGGCTACTGGTTGCATGCTGCATGCCCCAGGCGCTCGAGCACTCGGTAGCCAGCGTCATCAAGATTTGTCACAAATCAAGGCGGGCAGGCAACTAATCCAGTTCAAGTGCTGCCTCCGACACAGCGAAAATGGCAAATTGCCGTCGCGCTGCTGGCGGTGGAAAAGGAGTTGCTGTTGCCGGTTGCCAGTTGCCAGTTGCTGTTGCAAGTTGGCGTTGGCGTTGCAGCTCCCAGGCTATACACTCGCAGAAAATGAGGCAAAAAACTGGGAAGATTTTGTCTAAAGGAACAGCCAATATTAATTGTTATTGAATGTTAACTATTTCTTAATAATGAGAAATATTTTGAACAGCAAGAAAATATTTCTTTAAGCTACAGAAATATATACAAGCCATTAAACAAATATTTGTATTACATATTTCTTTATCATTTTAAATGACTTTCATTGTTTTCATAACAAATCAAATTTGAAATTCCTTTTATAAAGCACAGAAGTTTGGGGAACTGCAATTGGGATTTTATAAAATGGTGTTTTATTTAGATTCAAGCTAAACAAAATTCTCGAACTTTGAGAAAAAGGGGACCACTTTTTTAAATCTTTTAATGGACCTGGTAATATATTCTTTAAATGTAGCTCTAATTTTTTGAGGAGTGTAGCTGCAACTCCATGGAGTCGTGCTGGGCAGCTTCCGCATGCCGACAAGTGACTCACAAGTCGGTCTCCAAAGAAGTTCGGTTTTGGTGCGTTTGTTTGCTTGTTGGCCACTCGACACCGTTATATTTGCAGATCGTGCTCATCGGCGGAGCGAACTTTATTAATCCCCAGCAAACCGCTTCAATTTGGCCGCTGAAGATGGTGCTGAAAGTGCCACAAGGTCGACGGATACTAAGGACAAGCTCAAATTTTCATGGGGTCGATGATTTGCATCTAACAATTTGGACAGAACAATCTCCACAGCTATCCAAATCTCATTTCTATCACACTTTCTGTAATTGCCACTACACAATTACCGGACATTGAATGTTTGATGCAACTGCAAGGTCGCACATTCCTAGAGGCCAACTGCAAATTGGCAGAACTCAAAAGTTCAAGCCGCAACAATTTGGCCAACAATTGGCCACAACTATGCGATTGAGTATCGACTCTTAGAGGCGATAGGCACACGTGTTAGGGTGCAGGACAGCAACATCAAGAGCTGCAAGTTCTGCAAGTTCTGCAGCAGCAACAGCAGATTTATGAGGATGACATGCACAACCGCACAGAATGGTACACTTGGAAAAAACTGACCAGAAATGAAAAAATCCCATGCACACCAAGTTTAAAAGCTATGAAAAGTAATATATATATTCAGTTTTAAAGTACCTTTCTAATGGGAATCATAAGGCCCTAAATAAAACTACTCTTTTCAAACTTTTTTCCCTTATTTTGACAGCTTGTTTTAGTGTACAGAAAATCTATGCTCCTAATGAACAAAATTTGTTGGACATAACATTTTTCTGAGTGCATAGAACAAAAGCAGTCCCAATGAAATAAAAATAGAAAAACAAAAAAAATGGAATTTGCAATTGCTGCTGCCGCTGAACCGTTAAATGTGTGGCGATCGAGGAACACAAGACCAAATTAACGCCATGCAGCAGCAACAGCAGCAGCAGCAACAGAAATTGCAATTGCAATTGCAATCGAAGAAGTGTAATGCGATAAGCTTGGTGGGATGGGATTGGATCGCCATCACAATCACCATCTCCCAGATGAACGCGTGAGGTTGGGGTCAAAACTGCGGCATTCTGACGGGACCTGGGATGGGGATCGCAGGATGGGATCGGGTTCGGATTGAGAATGGGGTTGGGGTTGGTGATGGGGCTCGAACCCAAGACAAAGTCTGTGTGCTAAATGTCAATTTGATACCGGGCAGAATCCAATTAAAGCTGCAGTGGCAGCCTGCATCTTGCAAATTGCAAATTGCCATCGATCTCTGGCTGCGATCTTTTCGATGTCGATGGGTCGTCGTTAGATGCGTGCGCCAAAGTGTATTTGTGGGTCATGGTACAAATCTCGTGGAGACACGGACAGCGGACACGACAGCCGACACAAGATAGCTCTCTGACAAGAGACACCTTTTGATATGCTAACGAAGGCTTCTCTTTTTGCATTGCCATTGGCATTGCCTTTGCATTTGCCATTGGCATTGCCTTTTCCCCCGCTGGAAACTCGTGCCCCGACTGTCAAAATGCTGCCCATGGATGGGATGGGATGGGATGGCCTGGCTGGGAAATTTTCCCACCCTCCATTGAGGCCGTCTGCCTTGGTAAAATGTAAATTTTCGTTTGTTTGCCGCTCCGAGTGCCACACATTTATATTAGAGCTGCAGCTGGGCCGCAATTTGTGCAACTGGGTGGATGAGAAATGGGGAACGAGAGCTGGCATTTGCAACTCCACGCATGCGCAGCAGCAACTTACCCTTTGTGGGCATTTCGACCTGGCCAAGGAGGAGTTGGCCAAGTCCCCAGTTGGCCATGCAAATGCACGCATCGCCAGCCATCTGTTCCCGAACCTGAATGCATTTCTCATAACGCACATGGCCATTCCAGCCATTGTTGGATGAAGATGCATTGCTCGCCTTGCCCTTGCCAGCCTCTTTCCTCTTTGCTCTTCCGAAAATCTTGCAAATTTCCCATGACCGATATACGCCCCGGGCCAAGTCGGCCAAGTTAACAAGCGCCTGCCTCGTTTTGGGTAAAAGTTTCTATCTCCCGAGTGCAGCTCTTTTGGCCACTTCATTCACAAATTGAATTTGGGTCACACACACGGCTACTCCTCTTGCAGCTGGTGACCACCCCTTTATTTGGTCTTAACCCAAATACTGAGAGCCGCAGAAATACGAAAGAATAAAAATTGTTTACCATTTAGCCACGGCGGAATAATTACCGCAACAAGTTGCTGCTTGATGTTTGCCTGTTGCTGGTTGCCAGTTGCTGGTTGCTAGTTGCTGCCTGGCAGCAACATGTTGCTCGTGTGCTGCTAATAGCTTTAGAACAAGTGCCATTTTGGCCGGCAACTAATAGCCAGTTTGTGTCGCTTCCGTTGTCAGTCAGTCGGGCTCACCATCATCATTATCATCATCATCATCCTTACCATCGCGGCAGTGTGAGATTATCATTATTGTTATTGTCGCTCGTCATGTCAACTCGTCATCAACATGCCGCGTTCTCCGGCTGAAAAGCCGAGACGAGAAATCATCCAACATTCAGCAACTAGCAACCAGCTTCCCGGCTCCATGGAGCAATCTTTCAACCTGACCGAGGCTGCTTCGTGTGTTGCATACCCCCAGTTACTTGTTATTTCTGCTGTTGCCACGGCGCACAGCAATGCTATTTGCGGCTCTTGGGGCAGCCCCCTTTTTGCCTTCTACCTTTCTGCCTCTCTGCCTGCATTTTAATGAGCACAATTTGCGCATTTATGATGAGCCCCAGCCCGAGTCGAGCATTAGCCGATTTTTATTTGCCTGTTTCGTTAGCAATCTGCAGCCGCAGGGGGAAATCGAAGCCACTCAGATTTCAAGGAGGAAGGGGAAGCTGGATGTAGGACCCCCTCCCCAAAGAGGAACCCAGATGGGGTTCAATAATCACGCTTTATAAGAAATTCTTCTTATATGTTTTAAATAAAAAGTACATTGTTTGTTACAACTAGAACTTTGGGGAATCAAATTCGATACATGTCCCTTATCCCTGTAGAAAATCCAGGCATTAAATTCAATACTCTCCTATTTCCTACTCCATTGTGCTTAGGCGGAAGTTTTATTGCTTTATGGAATGTATAAAATTGGATAACACATCC
Source organism: Drosophila rhopaloa (assembly GCF_018152115.1). Taxonomy (NCBI): domain Eukaryota; kingdom Metazoa; phylum Arthropoda; class Insecta; order Diptera; family Drosophilidae; genus Drosophila; species Drosophila rhopaloa. Next base: position 2,153,922 of record NW_025335047.1, read on the forward strand.
ACCAGACACGCCCCCAAAAACAAGCACTCAGCAACCACCCCTCACCTTCCGGAAAAGCAACCCCTCGGTGGAATCACGTGTTGCATCTCCTGGGACTTGATTAAAGTAACATAAAGCAAATAAAAGCCGACAAGCGAACTGGGCTAATAAATGAAAATATGAAGCGTATGTGTCGCCGGCCATTCGATGCCATTACCGGGCGACAATAAAATAAGCCCGACTTAGTTGGCCAGTTGTCGACCGATAAGCCGTGATATGTGGCGGTTGCCGCCTGCTAATTATAACGATGGGCATCTCCGGGGGGTAAGGAATGGAAGTGGGAGGGGTTGTCCTTCTTTCTGAAAGTTTTCCTTTGCCTGCGCCTGACATTTTCAATCAGCAGCGCGAAAAAACTTGCAGGATTCTTTAGGGATACAGATACAGATGACCTCCGCGGTGAGGAGTTGGAGGAGGAAGTGGCCGGAGGGTTGGGCGGCGGGACAGCGGGCATGTCAGGGAAAATTGCACATCTGTCAAATCGGCAAACAAGTGATTTCCGCAAACAATTGAAGAAAAACAGCCAGTCAGGAAACGAAACGAAACGAGACGGGACGGGACAGCAAAGGACATTCGAGGAGGGGTGCCACTAGTGGTGGTTTTGCTTTTTGGTGGCTCACATGTCAACTCTCCCACCCGCCCCCGAAATTTCTGCTTTCGTGCTGTTTGTGCACGTAAATTGCTTTTGTGAGGCCATTGAAAATTTTGAAAACCAAAAAAAGGAAGAAAATAAATTGAGACGGGCGGCATGTGCCTTGTCATGCTTTTTTAATGAAGTGCCAGTCGTTTAAGGAACATATTGCCGCCCGATTTGATTGTTATTTAAGGGTTAAACGGACTGTCCGCAAGAATGTCCCCCTCTACTTCCCTTTGTTATCACGTATTAACCCCAGCTTTCCCGCATTCTTCTCCATTGCAGCCACAACCACAAGATGACAAGAAGACGTTCGAGTCCGCCGGGACTCGAGGAGCTAACATATCTGGCGCTCGTCCTGCTGGCCATGGCCCTGATACCCACACAAGCCGGTAAGTGGTTTATTATGTCAACATAAATTATGTTTAGCCAGCTCTAAGTACTAAGTACAGAGTACAGAGTACAGAGTACCTTGCCCATCTGCCCGAGTTTGTCTGCTCTGATTACTTTGCCATAAATCGCCGGCGAATCCATGGATTTTCGGGCTAATTAAAGCCATTGTGGCAAATTGCCATCAGCTGGCAACAGCTGCCGTTTCCACTTGTCCGGGGTCAGGGGTCACTCACTGCTACACTCACCAGCGATCTAAGCCCGAAAGTCTGTTGCATTTCGCGGGGGGGAGAAAACCCAATTAGGAGCGGCTCTTCTACGGGGTGTCTCAAATTCAATTGTGCCATGCCCTTCCCCATTTAAATTGAAATCGAGTGGAACTGAGTGGAGGCAGTCGGGTCATAATTAAAAGCAAGTGCTAATGGCCTCGACCATCATTATCATTACCCATCTGCAACTGCACCTCATCTGCCCAAAAGTGAGCAATGTGTTAACTTTCACATTTACCACGGCAGTATAAAAGGCGATGCAACAACGGTGTCTTTCTGGTTCTTGGGCGTGTTCGATTTAACGACTTGTTTAAACAGAACTTACAGTCAAATAAACCCAAAAAAAGAAGAGAGAACTCCACGGGCTGGGCCTTAGGAATATCGGTCAACGAATGCCAAAACCGAAACGTAGTTACTGCCACTCGAGGTACCCACCAATCATCCGGTCCATAACCGGAGAAGGTCCGCAGCCAGAGCCATTGTTTAATGGTCTTCCAATAAACAGGCAATGGCGGAGCTCCAAACTCCAAGCTCCGAACTCCAAACTCCAAGCTCCGAGTCTGACTGACTGATTTGGCCCAGTCAAAACGATAGGCGACAATAGTCGGCTCGTTGACCCACATTCGCGGTACTCCACGAAGCCTGCATTCAGAATTCTTGGAATTTTCATTAACACATGTCCGAACTGTGGAGCTGCATATGGAAATGGATCTCTGACAAAGAGGGAAGTAAAGTGGAAAAGAATTTTGTGAATGGGCGACGGGGCGAGCGAAGAGGAAAGCACTGATGGGCAACCCATGGTGTTTTAAACATAGATTGCCCCGCCAGGGTTTCTCACCTACTTATTGATTATTACACACAGTCACAAATCGGTAACACTAACAAGCCAACAAGCCGGGCCAACAAAACGGCCTAATGGACTTGCCTCGGACTCCCCGAGTTTGATGAACTCCGGGCCGCAGCGGCATGAGAAGAGTTTCCCAGCAGGGCCTGGTAATTGAATTGTTCCATTATAAATGTGAGCATGACTCAACAGATACAGATACAGATTCAGATACAGATACATTTGTATCCTCGACTAGTTCTAACCCCGCCGCTGACAGCTGCGAGCCATAAATCAATGGGACTAGCGCAAATGTCAGATGGTATAGGTATTCCAGTATCATAAGAGGAGTATAAAGCATCTCGCTGCGATACACGTACTTCACAACAAGTGGCATTTGCGTCATAACAAAAGCATCGATCGATCGATCTACCCATCGATCCATGCCAATTGTTTGCCCAGCCATCAACTCAGATATCCGAATCGTTTCGAGAGTTATGCAATTCCAGCTGGCCATCAAGTTCGAGCCTTAATTCAAGCTCAAGGTCGATAAAAACGACCATCTTCGCAACCGGTAGCCGCCACACATTATCATTATTTTATAAGACACGACGCGAAGACGGCAATTTCAATTTGGCTCTGGCTTTTTGCGCGCTGGGGCGTTTTCATCAATCAACTTCGAACGTGAGTTCGTTTCTTGTTTTTCTCATGCTTATTAAAGAATCTCGGGGGAAAGAACACCTGCTCTTGGGGTCTTCAGATCTTCAGATCTCCAGGTCTTTCGATCTTTCGATCTTCCAGATTCTTCGTCTTCAATTGACACCTACACCACTGCGATGATGGTCAGTGAACCTATCCAAGCTATCCGATTTCGGCCATCAAATGTATTTTATGTGGCCCATTGCCTGTTTTTCTGATTTCTTAATTTATAACCAATTACAAAGGCATTAGTGCGCCGCACGGAGATCTTCAATATTTTTGTTTATTGCGCATATAAGTCGCCGCTTTGCGCAATAAGGCCCCATCTTTATGGCACTTTTGCGGAAGCATCTAACTTCTAACTTCGACTGGGCCCTGATGCGATGATGTTCGCCGATGTGCCTAATTAGCTTGTATTAGCCAGGCAGCAGGCTCCAAGAACTCAATCATTATGGTTTGATATTAATTGCACGACCCGCTGATGTCATCAGCAGCATCAGCATCATCGTCATCGGGCCCTGGGCCTCAGAACGAGCGTTAATCAAGATCCAGTCATCGGCTTAGCCACGCGCATATAATTAACATTTCTGCCACGGCCCAGGTTCAATGTCAAGTGGAAAGGCGGATCCGGCTTATCGGGCTTATCGTGTTGATAGCACTAAGCACTAAGCACTGAGCACTAAGCACCAAGCACCGGGTACTGGATACTGCATACTGGTCACTCGTACCAACGGTTTACCCACAGCTTCCTACTCCACCTCCTCGTAAATATTTCATATATGCAAACACCCTGACACCGGGGGCCATCCCATTCCATACATTGTCCAAGAGTCCAAGCTGTTTGCTGGGCAAACAGAAACCGGCCAAAGTCGCTGACCATTGACCGATATGGCGATGTGGTGATGGCGATGTGGGGATGTGGCGATGGCGATGCCGAAGATGTGTTGGCTGCGGATGCGTGGCTGTGGAATTTCGTAGCCACTTAGAGAACAAGTACGCCAGCCGGAGATCACGAACTTGCGGGCCAACCCGCACGAACCCCAAGAACGGGTCTCTGTGCGATTTGGGATTTTGGATTTGGGATTGGGGATTTGGGATCTGGTATCCAAAATCCCCGATCCACAGACTCCATGTGACTGCCAAACGTGAGATTTGCCAAAGGGGCGAAAAAACTTTCGACAATGACACAATTGGAGGCCCCCGCCCATCCAACTCCAAACTCCAATTGACTCTCGGCCATAAATAGCATTTATGCTAAGCGCCCAAACGACTTTCCTTTCTTTTCATTTCATTTTGCTTTGCTCGGCCCACCAACGTCGCCTCCCTCAGAAAATCTAAAACTATTTGTCAAAATCACTTCGGTGTGAAGCCAAATTTAAGCTCTAAATGTTGCGGTGCACTGAGAAAAAAGGCTTTACAGCACTTTAACATTTAATATTAATAAATACAAGGGTTGCTTCATCCAGTTCCTAAGCATAAACGAAGAATAAATCAGTTTTTCGAGCAGTGTGACTGGCAAGTCGGTCTCCCAGTTGATAGGATAAATTGACCATGGACTCGAGACACTCATAAAAGACGCATTTGTACGGCTTAAATGCCCATCCACAGAGCCACTTAGTTTGCGCTGATCCGACCCACGCAAGTCGCGCTTTTTCGAGGGGGCTAGGGCAATGACCAGGCCGCCAAAGGGCCACCGAGTTCCAAGTTCCAAGTGGCCCGCTGCACTTGATTCTCCAATTAAATGGTCAGAAGTCGGAGCAGCGTGTGAACCAGAATCGGAGGCGGAAACTTGGAAACTCGGAAACCTGGAAGGCAGTCAGCAGAGTGGCAGGCGGAGTTCTTTCTGATTTTATCAGCATTAAATTCCCGACTTCCTGCGACAAGGTCGGGGGCTAATTTCATTTAAGTAAATAAGCTTTGCGGTTAACTGTCGGCAATTTGAAGTGTAACGGTAACGTGGCCACATCTAGATCCACATTCACATTCAGATCTACGTCCAAAAACCATGCTGTATCGGCCAAAATGGAATTACAATTGCAATTACACAATTTGGCTATTAACGCCTCGGCTCTGGGAGTCGTCATGCCTATGGTACCTCGTGCACCTTTCACCTTGACAATGAAATGGTTGCCAATGATTGCTGTAATTTCTGTTAGGCTTGGAGAAACCCACAGTGGCAGCTGGAAATGCAAATGAATATCTTGCTGTTTAGTAGAGCAAAACGCCGGCTGAGCTGGCCCATACATACGTAACACAATACAAGTCGAGATTTCTCAGGCCGATACAGCACGATACAGACACCTCTATATTAAATCGTCTGTGTTTGTTTGTGGATGTGGCTGTGGATGCCATAATCATGGCTCATATTATGTATGCTGCTGCTATTTTCCTATTATTGTTTGATGTCATTGAACTTGAACTTGTCGTGGACGCCGGCAACACCACACCACACCAGCTGTCTATTTCTGTTTTGGCATTTTATGCAATTTCTCGGCGTGAATATGCTAATTCGGATTTGTATAACACGTTGCCGGTCCAAAAACGTGTTCGAAATGTTAATTAAACGGCAAACACTGGTGGCTTTTATTCATATTTAAGGCAATTAGCAGCCCCCTGACCCAATTTTCCATTTTGTCTCCGCTAATTGCCATTTATGACGGTCGTGGAGCTGAAACGGGACGGATGCGGATTCGGATGGAATCGGAGTGAACCGTTCCCTTGCCTGCATTCCCGACCATTGCGAATGCAACTCGGCACTCAATTAGACATTCTGCCTGGCGCCAGCTGCTAATCGCTGTCTAAGATGCTAGGATGGCCAGCACGCTAACAAGCCCAGAGTCAAGACAATGATGGTTATACCACTGGTGATGTAATGGAGACGTAGGCGGACACCACCCTGACCAGTGCAGAACTTTTCGGTTCGCTGCCTGCCTACTAACTACACTAAGAAAGATAATTCTGTGTGGTCTCACAAGAACTTCTTAACAGCATAGGTAACCTTATATATGTATGAGCACTCCTAGCTATTTGACTAAATATTCATTTTACTTTACTTTCTCTAAATTATATACTTAAGTAACAAAATTTTTTTTTTTTTTATTGCACTTTGAAAGTGATACTTAGCGATCAAATAATAAATATTTTCATTTTCAAATCATAATGTAGGGATCTCGTTGTCAACGACTTCATGTAAGTGTCTTAATTTGCGAAACTTGATTAATCCTAATGTACAAGTTGACAGACAAGACTAACAAAGTTGGCGTGTTAGAATTCATTTTGGGGCTATTAAGAAGAGAGCTCCTCGTAGAACCAATGGTAATTAGCAAATTTAGAGACGGGGAAAGATGAAAAGAAAGAGAGATCTCTATCGCAGGTGCAATGACTCGGCTGCCTGGGAGCGTTCTCTTTCAATTGTGTAACGTAACCCTAGCCGTAGACCTAGCCCTAGCAGCTAGCCCTAGACCCGGCACTAGCCCTATTCTAACGCCTGGCCGGGTTCAATAAACTAGCTGGCACCTTTACGCATGGCAGCCACAGACGGACCACCTCTCTATAGAGCTCCAGCTCCATCTCCGATCCGATCCCGTCTCCAACTCCGAGACGGGTCATGCCAAGTCAGACGCTCTCGCTTGAACTAATACTTTGTATAATTATCGCTTTGCTGATCTTCTGCACATGATGTATGGAGTGCCCGTGTGAGCTAGCTGGGCCATTGAGTTTTATGGCTTTCGGCTGGAGTTGTGGGACAGAACACGCAGCTTTCCGCAGCCAGAACCTGGAACCTGGAACCTGCACTATCTCCGGTGTCCGATCATTAGCTAAATGCCATGCCGGCGTGGGAGGAGATACTATATGCTAGATACGGAATAGCGAATTCCAGATACAAATCGGCTAAGGGAGACCGAGAACCGGGAAACAAAAGTCAGCGAGCAATTAGCGCTCGGAGTGGCACTTAATTGAATCGCGGTTCTTCAGCCAGGAAGGACACCAAATCGTGAGAGTTTTTCCAGTGCAAATTAATAAACAGTTACGCATGCGCGGCGGAAAACTTGTTGTTGGCTGATTGCCGGGAACGGTCGCTCCATGGAGGCATCCATCACCTGTCTGTGGAGCACCTCCATCTCTCCACCATCCAACATCCGTATCTGAATCTGAATCTGCATCGAAATCTCCCGTTGGTCGGGACTATTATTTTGGCAATTGCTGTAATCAATGCGCTGTTATCAATAACAGCTAGCGCTGTAATAATTGAATGGGTAGCGTAGCGAAAACGGCTCCTCCCATCTGCAAATTGGGGCCATAAGAATTTGTCTAAAATTGCGCAAACAAAATTATGATATATTTTCCTGCACTAGATACAAGATCCTCTTCAGACTGGCTGGTCCTCCCAAAGGCAGTGATTAGCTGGAGTCAGGGCAGAGTGCTGGATACTGACAGCCGGACAGATTGATTGCTGGCAGGACAGAGGGAGGAGAATGGGAGGGGGCCTTCATTAAAGCCATGCTGGGGCAATGCAAAAACCATGTAAAAGCCATCAAAACAAATCAAAGACAGGACACTCGAGCACTCTAGGGCTCAAGGAATATGGGAACTGTGGGAAAGAATGTCGGCTCCTTCGACTCCTCCCTTAACTGCTTAATTACAGCGCCCAAGGCCAGACTCATTATTATCTATTAAGCAGTCAGGAATACTAGTTGCTAGTTCCACCGACCTGACAAACTGACAAACAGACGCTGACTCTCTAATGACATTGGAGAAGCAGCCAGGCAGCCAAGCAGCCGAGCAGCCATAAATATGCATATGAGATGGGCTCGAGGAGCCTTCGCAATTACAATGTCCACATATAGACGGGCGGAATAGGCCTATACCTCGCCGATATTGCCCTAGCCTTGGTAATTGTTTCATATGCACGCCGGCAGCAGCAAGAACAGCCTTCGACTGGTGCAATTTCATGGCATACCCATCCCCATCCTCATCTCCATTCCCGGCATCATGACCATCGGGCATAATTTACTTAGAAGGAATCATGGTCTCGGCAGGAGGCTCCTCCAGTTTGGTAATAAAACACAGCGTCACGCCAAGGTAGCGCCCTAGCCTGCTGGCCTTCTTGGACTTTTTAGCCTTGCGCAACTGCGTCCAATTTGGACGCAATCGAGGAGCAACAGCAGCAGCAGCTTCGATGTCTACATTGCTACCTTGTCGCCGACATAATCATGTTAAATTACTCGCAAATTCATTTGGTAGTGAGGCCTCCTCCGCCGCTTTCAGTTGCAGTTGCATTGTTAGGGCGCCTGCCGATGTTGCTAGTTGCTGGTTGCTAGTTGCCAGTTGCCAGTTGCTAGTTGCCCGCTGATGTTGCTAGTTGCAAGTTGCTGCTGCCTGGCGGCTGCTTTCAGCATTGATGCATGGACATGATACTGGGACCCCAGTCTGTTGTTAGCTTGTCGCTCACTCCATATTGATCTGCTCGGCATTATGGAAATTATGTGATCAAGGCCGGGGAAAATGGAAATTGTTTTCGCTAGAGGAGTCTGGCAATTACAGATCGATTTATTGCTCCTCTGCCCGAAGCATTGTTTCTCTTTTTTTTGGGCTGCATCTAATTAGAAGCCAGATAAACGCAGTCAGGCTGGGTGAGAAATTGCTGCAAGACCCAGTCGAACTCCTCCTATTCCAACTTTTTTTTTTTCGGAGAGGTGGGTGTGGTCAAGAAGTGGCTGATGTTGCAGCTGCAGAATAGCGGTAAAAAAAAGAAAAAAGTTAAAAAGTAAAGAGGCAACGACAACGCATTTGGGGACAACGAGACGGCAAAGATTTGTGTTTATTTTGTAATCTTTGAAATATTTGTGGCATGACAAATATTTTCACTCGCCTGCATTTCCGCATAGCCAGAAGTGGTTGCCTGGGAATGGGGAAAGTATGGCTATCAACGGTAACATTTGGGAAAACTTCCACTTTTTCGCATCTGCCCCAGGCAGCAAGTCCACCTACAGCACTAAATAATAAAGCGTAACCAGCAAAAGGCGTGCCTCACTCGGAGTTTGGGTTTGGGTCTGGGTTTGGGCCATGGGACCAAGTGGCTTTGGCCAGAATCCCAGAATCCAGAATCCCAGAGCCCCGATGCCAGAGCACCTAGGCCTACTTATGTAAGTAAGGCTCTGCCAGTGCTTGTGGCTTGTATTTTATGGTTTGTGTACACATTTTTGCACACATGCGCGCCGGGTCATTCAACTTGTTGTGGCAGAAATCCATGGCCATGGTCAGGTGGGTGGGGGATCACCGGGCGGGACAGGAGGGGCGGGGTAGGAGGGGCGGGGCAGGAGGAGCGGAGGCGGTGCGCGCGCGCTTTCCTAGAATAAACAAAATGCACGACTCTGCCAAGAGCCGCCAACAACTTTGGCTTTGGCTTTGGCCTGGCCCGCTGCTTGGCTGCTTTCCTGCTTGAGCACACGAAGAAGCCGAGTTGCTGCCGTTGCACTGAGAGAAAAATCCATTTGAAAATAATAAACTAGAAAGCTTAATAAAGTGTCGAAAATCAGCCGATAGCCTGAATTAATTTCTGGCACTCCAACTGAAACCATTGTTCTTGATGACCTGCTTCGTTTAAATTCTACTTATTTATTTAAAAATATTCGCTATAAGTTAAAGAAACTACTGGGACAGCAAATCAAGGATTCAATTCCTGCACTGCAAAACAAAATCAGTTTAAAATTCAGTTGGGATTTATTCCCTCAGTGTGCTGTTGCTGCTTCCACATCAACACCAGCAACATGCGGCAGCAGCAGCAGCAGCAACTTGGCTGACTAACTGACTGACTGACTTCTGTTTGTTGGACCGACACGACCATGTTTGATGTGTACCATAGTCATCATTATCATCATCATCTTCGCCAGCCAGCCAGGAACTCAGGCGTCCCCCATCCGATCGTAATGATGATGTATATGTGGCTTGTTTTAGTTGTTGCACTTGTGCAGCGCAGAATTGTTGCATAAGTTTGCATTACAAGGCGGTCGCGGCAACTGGGGATTGTCTAGGTTTGCTGGTTTTCTTGGTTTGGTTGGCTTACTGGGCCTACTACCAGTTGCTGCTGGCCACATGATTGACTCCCATTGCCAAGTTCGCAGCCAAATTCTGCGCACTGCCAAGGCTCGAGTTCAGTCAAGTGGAGAGACTTCCCTCGCCGGCAATCCTTAACAGTTAATGTGTGAATTTTTATGCGTTGCCAGGCTCGGTCGTGTTGTTGTTCTTACCGCATATAATGTAATTTACATCCGTTAGCTTCGAGTGAGACGGAGGCTCCTCCATCTGCTACAGCTCGAAATTGCTACTCTGATTTGCGGCTGCCGTTCTGAGTCTGAGTTTCAGTCTGACTTTGAGTCTGGATTCTAGTGCCAAGAGTCGGCCAAATTCATGCTTATGAGCACTTGCCGTTAGGATTTTCATTGTTGTTTCGCCTGCAATTTGTTGCCAAATTGTATGGGCCAGGTCTTTGCCTTTGCCTTCGGCTTCAGTTCAGCTTCAGCTTCGATTTAAATGTGGATCCCGGCAAAGAGTCGAGTCATCGGGAATGGGCCCCGCAAGTATGCGGAAATTAAAATGTGAAATATTCGAGAAATTGTCAACCCTTCAACTAGACGCAATTAATCAAAGTTGAGGCCGCCAGCAGTAATTCATAAAACAGCAATTTGTCAAATCATTTCTGCAGCAACAAGTGGCAGCAGCAGCAGCAACTGGCCTTCCTGGCCAACTGTCAGCTTAGACAATTTGTTTGAGCCATTTTTGCAGGGGGGAATCGTGTGGGACACACGCAGCCAGCTTTCTTGGCCATTTTCCTGGTTCTAAAGCTGCTGCTGGCTGGTCGGTGGATGTTGCAACTTGCAAGCCAGGCTGCATTTTGATGATGTGGTAATAACACGTTGCATGCATACAAAGCCAAGTTGTTGCTGCTGCTGCTGCTGCAATTTGGTGTTGCTCTTGGCTTGTAGACCCTGTTATCACGCCGGACAAGGCTATCAAGGCTAAAAGAAAAGCTGGCCTACGCAGCTTCCCGGCCAATTTCAATTGCATGCTGGCACAATTAGAGTTCGGCATTCGCGGCAATGGATAAATTAATTAATTATGGTCATGGCGATGGCGATGGCGATGGCTAACGGATATGGCCATCGTAAAAATCCCGCCGTAATGGGGGAACTGCAAGTATGGCATTTCATTAAATAATAAACATTCCTTCCACCTTTTCCCATTGCAGCCCCAGTGCAGGAGTACACGGAGATCCAACAGTATTCGGGTAAGTCGGAGTCTAGAGCTGATTAACTGGCGGCCATAACCGTCAAAGAGCAGGAGCCTAATAAAATTGCATTCAGATCACTGTTTTATGGTGATTACGTTTTCGTTTCGCAATGCGGAAGTGGCCGATTAATGGTACTCAGCCTTTTCATATTTACTTTGAGTGCTCTCCCGCTCGCTTTTTAAATCAATATTATAATTGAAAGCCATCAATATTGTGATCGATTCGGGGCCTAAATGGTTAATTAGCTAACCACTTGACATAAGCCGCTAATCGGGGTCCAATTATCGGCCAATCGCCGTCATAAAGCCGCATTAAAGTGAGGTGTGAAGACAGATGGAGACAAAAATAAATAAGCGCTGCCTTTTTACGAGTTATGCTGGAAACGTGAGCAGAGGCCCAGACCCAGAGATTTCAATCAGAAAACGGTCTAGTAGTCGGGGTTCACAGTAGTTGGGGAAACTGGCGCGCTTAACGTGTTAATGATGTGATGTGAAATTTATTGCGGGTGGACGTCACTAAATTAGAAACACTGGACTTGCGACGTGCGCATATTTTAAGACTCAGCTAGACGACGACGACAGTTGACTTTGGTTTTGACGACACTGATGAGCAATAAAATTTGTCTATAGCCGCACGTATTATGACAGCCGACTGGCGCTAAGCCCCGATTTATGGCCCGAACGACACAGTAGCACACATCGCGGGGAAAATCACACACAAAGTTAGATATGGATGGCCCGCTTGCATAACTAATGCCTGGAATTTATTAGCCGGAAGAGTGGCATTGTCTGGGGCTTTTGGTTCCCAGATGCTGCGCCCCAGATTGCAAGAGCTTCAACATCGAACCCAATCCTATACTTTCAGAGGGCTGCTACTACAACTATGCGCACTACCAAGAGGGCGACCGCATCATGACCAATGAGCCGTGTCTGAACTGCACCTGCCACAACCGCATGCTGATGTGCTACCTGCGCGTCTGCCCCTTCACCAAGCCCATTGGCCACGACTGCATCGTGGAGAAGCGGGAGGACCAGTGCTGTCCCATCATCACCTGCCCAGAAGGTGAGTTTGCATAGGAGGAGTGTTCTCAATACCCCAGAGTGTTTATACTCCCATTTTATCCCGTAGTGCCCGTGGACGTGCCCTACCATTCCCCCGAACCCGGAACCGAGCTGAGCATCCCCGAGAAGTTCGGCTGCAGCATCGAGGAGAAGTTCTACCCGGAGGGCGCCCAGGTGCCATCAAACCCCAACAAACCCTGCGAGCTGTGCTACTGCATCAACAACCAGACCAAGTGCGTCATGCAGGAGTGCACTCTGCACGTGGACGGCTGCCTGCCCATCTACAACAAGGGATCGTGTTGCCCAGTGCGCTACAGTTGCGGTAAGTTATCAGTTGATTGCCTTTCGCAGAAAATCCATTTGAGTTAAGTTATGCGGAGTTTGAAGTCCATTTAACAAGTTAATTTGTAAAATGTATTAAATGTAACAATTTCCTTTTGCAGACCATGAGAACGAACTGGACTTTGTAGACCAGTCGACCACCACGACCACCACCACAGTGCGCCCCACCACCGGATTCATCCTGGAGAGCACCATGACACCACCAACCACCACCGACTGCATCCACGATGGCGAAGTGTACGCCGATGGAGCCTCGTTGAAGGGCAAGAACGCCTGCGAGCACTGCTACTGCATGCGTGGAGACATCGTTTGCGCCGTCCAGGAGTGCGAGGTGCCCATGATGGCCGCCAATGGAAAGTCCTGCCGTGCCATGCCAGCTGCCGAGGGCGAGTGCTGCCCGAGCAACTACGTCTGCGAGGACGACAGTGCCACCACTGAAATTGTTGAGGTCACCACGGCGGAGAGTGTTACTTCGGTGCCAGCCAAGGGCATTCATGCTGAGATCCCCAAGGAGGATGTGGACCTGCAGGAGCACATCGATGACGAGGAGAAGGAACAGGATAAGGATAAGGAGAGCGCTACCGATATTCCCTCCGTGGAACTGGGAAGCGGCGATGTTGAGGACGAAGAGGAGGAGGAGAAGGTTAAGGCCACCACGGTTGCTCCAGTCCAAGTCACGGACGAGAAGGACTTCTCCTTCGAGCCGGAATCCTCTACTGCTGGCATTGCCTCCGATTCCAGGATCGATGTGCCATCCTCCACCGAGGAGTCCAAGGAATCGTCCACCGAAGCCGCCGATGAGGAGATTGTCAAGATTGTCACCACTCCGGAGCCCGAGGGTAGTGGCGAAGAGGATGTGGCCAAGCCTGCCCAGATTCCCGAGAAGGAAGTCACTGAGGAGGAACTTATTAAGGTCAGCACTGCCGCTCCAGCCAAGGCCAGTCCGGAACTGGAAGTGGTCAAGGCCACCACCTCGGCGCCAAGCGAAGAAGAGGAAGTTAAGCCCACGCCAGCCGGCGAAACCAGTGAAGAGCCTACGGAGGAAGGAAGCGGGGACGAGGAGAAGGATGTTAAGGTCACAGCAGCTCCAGAGGAGTCTCAAGAGGAATCCAAGCCCACTTCCGCTCCAGTGGCCAGCGACGAAAAAGAAGAGGAACTCAAGCCTACTGAGGGAAGCGGTGAGGAAGACCAGGCAATCAAACCCACTGCCGCTCCAGTGGAAAGCGTTGAGGAGGACAAGGAAGTCCAACCCACTTCGGCTCCCACGACAAGCGACAAAACTGAACAGGAAGCAACTCCGGCTCCCGAGGAAAGTGAGGAACAAGAGGCTGGCAAGCCCACTCCAGTTCCATCAGAAATCGATGAAGTGGAGCCAGCCAAGCCTACAGAATCGGCAGAGGAAGCCAGCAGCGAGGGAGAAGAGGAGATCGTCAAGGGAACCACTCCTGCTGGAGAATCCAGCAGTGAAGTCGAAGAGGAGATCGTCAAGGGAACCACTCCTGCTGGAGAAGCCAGCAGTGAGGGTGAAGAGGAGATCGTCAAGGGTACCACTCCTGCTGGAGAAGCCAGCAGTGAGGCTGAAGAGGACATCGTTAAGGACACCACTCCTGCCGGAGAATCCAGCAGTGAGGGTGAAGAGGAGATCATCAAGGGAACCACTCCTGCCGGAGAAGCCAGTAGCGAAGCCGAAGAGGAGATCGTCAAAAGTACCACTCCTGCCGGAGAATCTAGCAGTGAGGCTGAAGAGGACATCGTTAAGGGCACCACTCCTGCCGGAGAAACCAGCAGCGAAGCCGAAAAGGAGATTTCCAAGGAAACCACTCCAGCCGGAGAGTCTAGCAGCGAAGCCGAAGAGGAGATCGTCAAAGGAACAACTCCTGCCGGAGAAGCCAGCAGCGAAGACGAGGAGGAGATCGTTAAGGGCACCACTCCTGCCGGAGCAACAAGCAGTGAGGATGAAGAAGAGATCATCAAGGGAACCACACCTGCCGAAGAAGTCAGCGAAGAGGAAGTCGTCAAGGCTACCACTCCAGCTACTAAGACCGACGGCGACAGCGAGAAGGAACCAGATTCTGCCACGGATGCTCCAGCGGAAGAAGTCGAGGACTTGGCTAAGCCCACAACGCCAGTCGCTGAAACTGAGGAAGAAGCCATTTCCGCCACACCCATTCCAACTGAAGATGTCAGTGCTGAAGAGGAGATTGTTAAGGCCACTACACCCAAGTCCTTGGGAGAGCAGCCTGAAATTGCCCAGCAGTCTACCGAGTTGCCAGAGGAAGAGGGAGATCTTCCCAGCTCTACCAGTGTCCCATCAATTGCCTCCTCTACCGAAGGTGTCCAGGATGCTTCGGCTGAAACGACCAGCAGTGCACCTGCACGAGCTGGCGACAAGGAGGAAGCCGGAGTCCCTGCCGACAAAGATGACAAAGAGTCCGGAGAAGTCGAAGAGGATGCCACAGATCTGCCAGTCGATGATGCTGTCAAGAGCACAACTGCTAAGCCCACAGCCACCGAGCAGACCGAAGAGGAGTCCTCAACGGAAGCTGAGGCCGCTGAAGTCGAGTCATCAACTAGTGCTCCCGTCGACAAGCAGGAAGTGCCAACAGCTGAGCCTGCAGACAAGGATCACAAGGAGGAGGATGTTAAGGAGACAAGCACTGAGCTTCCAACTAAATCTGATATTGTTCCTCCGGTTGAACAAGCCGAAGCAACTACCAGTCAGCCCGAGACCAGTGATGAATCCGCCACAGATAAGCCCACCGCCGTTTACTTGCCGCCTGCCGGAGAAAAGGATTCTACTGAGGATGAGGTACCTGCAACGGAATCCTCTGTCCAAGAGGAGCCATCCAAGCCAGTGGAGACCAGTCCAGTGCCCCAGGATGTCCCATCCAGCACTGCCGCAGTTGACAACCGTAACGACTTCGAAGCGGAGAAGACTACCCAAGCCCCTAGTGGCGAGGAGCCCCTGCCCGCCATGGATCTGCCCGCCGTCATTCCCGGCGAAGGTGACTGCCTGGTGGAGGGCAAGACCTATGCCAACAACACCATTGTGCCCGCCACCGCCCCCTGCGACGTCTCCTGCAGATGTGTCAGCAGCCTCGTGGCCTGCCAACAGATGGAGTGCAAGTTGCCCGAGAACCTGGAGAAATGTACCGTGGCTGCCGATCTTTTGGATGGTTGCTGTCCCACTTACAACTGCGATGAGAGCCCAGAAAGCGCTGAAAAGGAGCAGGACTCTACTGCCAAGCCTGACGACAAGATCGACGAGGATGTCTCCGAGATCAGCACCGAGGAAATTCCCGAGGACGTTATCATACCTACTGGCACTACTGAACAGCCTCTTTCTCATGTCAAACCCGATGAAGAGATCCAGCCAGTGACCTCAGTTCCTGTCCAAGTTGATGAATCTTCGCCTGCTAAGGCTGATAAGAAACCAATTGAGGAATCCGAGGAGGATAAGAAACCAGTTGATGAATCCGAAGAGGATAAGAAACCAATTGAGGAATCCGAGGAGGATAAAAAACCAATTGAAGAATCCGAGGAGGACAAGAAGCCAGTTGATGAATCCGAAGAGGATAAGAAACCAGTTGAGGAGCCCAAGCCCGAGGACGAAAAGAAGACCGATGATGATTTCGTTACAGCCACTAAGCAGCCAGAGACTTCAACTCCCTCCCAGTTTGCCGACGATGAAGAGAAGGAGACTGAAGACAAACTGGCCACCACATCTGCTCCCACTTCAGTTGAAGAAGTACCCAAGCCGGTCGATGAAAAGACACCTTCAGAAGAGAAGAAACCTGCTGAGGCAGAGCCAATCCCTGATGATGAAATCCTTGCCACCACTGCTCAACCCGAGAAGGAGTCTCCAGAGTCCTCGACTGAAGTGCCAACTGCTGATATCGGCAAGGAACCAGAGGCGGAGGAACCAGCTCCAGCCACCCAGGCTCCAGAGTCTGATAAGATTCCCGAGGTTTCGACCCGTGCTCCAGCTGGAGATGAGATTGAACAATCTGAGGAAATCACCACTGTTTCTCCATCAAAGGCTTCTGCTTCTGACGAAAAGGAAACTGCTGGGGATGAGGATATCGTTCCTGCTACATCTGTACCCATTGAAAGCGAAATTGAAATTAGTACCGCGAAGCCAGTCGAGCAGGGACCACCACTACCAACTCTGGCCCCAGAAAAGAAACCACTCGAGGAGGACTCCTCTACTGAAACTGATATCAGCACTGAAGCAAGCATTGGAGGTGAAAAGGAAACCGCTGATGAGACATCGGAGGCCGACAATGAAATTGAGGGTGATGCTACTCCTGCTCCTCCTTCTGCATCTGCTGATGACGAGAAGACCCCAAGCACTGATAAGACTATCGAGGACGTTGAGGAGGAGGCCAATCTGCCCAAGCTACCCCAGGATATCTTTGAAGAGGAACTTCCAGCCGCAATCACTACCCCTGCTCCAACGATGGACGAGGATGAGAAGAAACCAGTCCAGGAAGGAGAGAAACCAGTCGAAGGTGAACCGAAACCAGTCGAAGGTGAACCGAAACCAGTCCAAGAAGAGGAGAAGCCAGTTGAAGATGGACAAAAGCCAATTGAAGACGATAGCACTACAGCTACTCCAGCTGAAAATGAGATCGAGCCTGAATCTGATCGTGCAACCACTGCTGCTCCTGCTAAGGAAGAGTCTGTCGAACCATTCACTGGAGCTCCTGCCTCTGATGAGAGCGAGGAAACCCCCGAATCTGATGTGCCCACAACTGTGGCTCCCGCTGGTGAGAAGATTCCTACGGGCAGTATCACTCCCGATGAGGAATCCCCTGCCACTTCTGCTCCTATTGCCCATCCGGACGAAGATGTGGAAAAGGAAACCGGCATCGAAACCTCTACAGGCCTCCTTGGCTCTTCTGAGGAACAGGATAAGGAAACATCCACGGATGAGGCTCCTTCCCAGGTGGCCGAAGAGAAACCCGAAGCTCCTGCCCAGACTCCGCAGGAGGAAACCACAGTTACAGCCCCAACGGCCGCCGATGAGGTGCCAATCCAGAAGCTGCCCGAAGAGGTCCTTGCAGAGATTCCGCAATCCTCTACTGAAACTGACATTGAAAAGGAAACCAGTGCTGCTCCAAGCATTGGCGAGAAGGAACAAGCTGTCACCTCAATCCCATCGCTTGCAATCGATCAGGAAGCCACCACAGTTGCGCCTACTTCTGAGAAGGACGAAGGACCAACTGAAGAAGACAAGCCAGTGGAGTCATCTGAGGAAGAGGAGAAGCCCACGGAACAGGAGACATCAACTGAGACACCAGCCAAGTTTGCCACACCAGAAGATAAGCTTGCTGTATCTACTGATGCTCCCGAGAAAGAATCAGAATCATCTGAAGAAGTTGCTTCATCAACTGATGCAACTGCAGATGAGCAGCCCTCGAGCACGGCCCAGGCACCAGTTGAGAAGATTCCCGATATCTCCACCGAACTGCCTGTTGAAAAGATTCCCGATATCTCCACAGAACTGCCTGTTGAAAAGATTCCCGAAATCTCTACCGAATTGCCTGTTAAAGAGATTCCCGAAATCTCCACCGAGCTTCCAGCTGAACATGCCGACAAGGACGCAACCATTGCTCCTGTTGCCGCCGATGAAGTTACCTCTGCCCCGTCTGAAGAAAAGATTCCCTCTGATTCTAGCGAAGAAGACAAGATTCCAGAGGTCACTACTGACTCTCCCCAGGCTGCAGATGATGACACCAAGAAATCGTCGGAAGTGGCACCATCTTCCACTGAGAAAGTACCAGATACTACTGATAAGCTGCCCGTGGATGAAAAGGAGGCTGAAGATAAACCTGAATCTGAAACCCAAGTTCCTGATCTGTCTGAGGAAGTGGCAACGTCGTCTACTTCAGCTCCAGTTGCTGGCGGAGATATCGAAAAGGAGGAGGATGCCACTCCTGCCCAGGAGGAGGGAGAAGAAATCAAGCCAACTATCGCCCCTGCTGCCGAAAGTTCGAAACCTTCCGAAAAGGAACCCGCCTTGGATGAACAAGAAGTGGAGTCCACAACTAAGCCCAGCACTGAAGAGTCTGACGAGCAACCCATTGATGAACCTGCGTCCGCAACTTCTGGACCCATCGAGGAAGCTTCCACAGCCGCTCCTGCCAAGGAGGAATCCAGCACTCAATCTCAGGAGAAGGAGGATATTGATATTACTACCGATGCTAGCCCAGCTTTGCCTGCTGTTCAAGAAGATGACACCAAGGGTGCCGTCACTGAACAACCAGTGTTTGATGATAAGGAAGTGGCTGCTCCCCAGGACGACACCAAAACACCTATTATTGTGTCCACCGATTCTCCCATTGCCCAAGAGGATGAGGAACAGAAAACCGATGCTCCTGTTGCACCCACCACAGTTGCTCCTACTGCATCGCCTGCTGCCGATTCTACTGCTGATTCTAGCACTCCTTCAGTGGATCTTCCTTCTGCCGAGGAGATCGACAAGAAGCCCATGGAAGAAGTCATGTCTCAGACTATTGCCCCGCATGCCGACGAGTCTGCGTCCACATCCTCTGAGGATGAAGAGCAGTCTCCCATTACTGTGTCTCCTCAGGATGCTGACAAGACTCCAGTTACCACGGCTCCCCAGGATGCTGATAAGACTACTGTTTCTGAAATTGACAAGACTCCCATCTCAGACGCTTCCCAGGAGGCTGAGGAAACTCCAGCTACTGGATCTCCTCAAGATGCAGATAAGATTCCAGTCACAGTGGCTCCTCAGTCCGCTGACGAAATCCCAGCTTCAGTCTCTTCCCAAGAAACTGATGATACCCCAGCCACTGCTTCTCCTCTGGATGATGAGAAGATTCCAGTTACAGCGGCTCCCTTGGATGGTGAGAAACTTCCTGCTTCAGTTGCTCCCGTTGCTTTTGATGTGGAGCCAAGCAGCGAGCAGCCTTCTGTATCTGAGGATGTTGGTGAAGAGAGCACCGAACCAGCTGTCGATGATGCTGAGGATACCACTGATGAGCCTAAGGCTGATGCCAAACTGAAGCCTCCCACTCACGCGCCTGCCGTTCCATCCGAATCTCCAGTCACAGAGGCGGAGATTGTGCCGGAAACTGCGGCTCCAGAGGTGGAGAAGGAGGTTCCAGAGAAGACCACGGATGAACAAGATCTGGAGAAGGATGTGCCAGAAAAGACCACGGAACAGCCAGAACTGGAGAAGGAAGTGCCAGAAAAGTCCACGGAGAAGACGGAACTGGAGAAGGAGGTGCCAGAACTGGAGAAGGAGGTGCC
The DNA here is from genome assembly GCF_018152115.1 of Drosophila rhopaloa. Lineage (NCBI taxonomy): Eukaryota > Metazoa > Arthropoda > Insecta > Diptera > Drosophilidae > Drosophila > Drosophila rhopaloa. The sequence goes on from NW_025335047.1 coordinate 2,173,747, forward strand.
AGAAAAGACCACGGAACAGCCCGAGGCGGCTGACGAGAAGACCACTCAGGAGCCAGTCGTGAAGCCCAGCTTAGATTCCACCGAGGAGGGTGAGGAGTCCGTTGAGTCTGAGGAGGAGCATGCTCCAGTTACGGAGGCAGCTGACAAGGAGGACGAGAGCAAGGAGACTGAGGAGGAGGCGGCCGACGCCGGCAAGAAACCAGAGCCGGAGCAGCCCGAGGTGCCCGCCGTAGTGTCGGAGATTCCCCAGCCAAGTGAAGAGGCCGTCCCGACCACTGTGCACCCACTGTTCTCCCACCTGCCCAGCAGCTCCACTCCAAAGCCAGCCATCGACGACCGCGTTGGTGAGGAGGATGAAGAGAACACCACCGAGAAGTTGAGTAGTTCCAGCAGCACCACCAGCACCACCACCTCCAGCACCACCGAGGCTCCTGTGAGCAGTGCTCCGGCGACGACGACGGTGGCCAGCCAGCAGCAGCCCATCACTCCACCGCCCTACGGCCACGCCTCCGAGTACGAGGACGAGTACGACGAGGAGGAGGTCTTCGGACCCGGAACCTGCCGCTACGCCGGCAAGCTGTACGTGTCCGCCCAGCAGATTCCACGTGACGATCCCTGCGACTTCTGCTTCTGCTTCCGAAGCGACATCATCTGCCTGCAGCAGTCATGCCCGCCGCCAATCGCCGGCTGCCACGAGGAGCCCATCTCCGGCTTCTGCTGTCCGCGCTACGAGTGCCCCGTGTCCATGGCCGCCGTGCTGAACATCACCACGAGCACGACCACCACCAGCACCACCCTGCCGCCCCACTTCCTCCACTACTCGCACGGCGAGGCGGTAAAGCACACCGGCTGCCTGATCAACGGCCGATCCTACCGCGTGGGCGAGCAGATCGAGTCCACGAGCGGTCCCTGCATCAGCTGCACGTAAGTATCCTTATAAGGAACCCAAGTTACCTGATTCATAACTAACCTGGATCTCTTTGCACCCATTTCAGATGCGGCGGCGACGGCAAAATGAAGTGCGATCCCCAGCAGTGCGTCCCCGAACCCACCATGCAGCAGGTGATGGCCGCCGTGGCATCGGGACGCAAGAGATGAACCACCAGCCATGCTCACTAAATATAATTTAACTAATTCTTAAGCACTGCAGACAACAATCACGAACCGACGAACCAACCAGCCCAGATAGCACCACTCGCCAACTAGCAGCAATAGCAATAGAGATCACTATTTTAGCCAGAAACCAGACACCAGAAACCAGAAACAGAATCTCGAAACCCGAACAGGAAATCGAACAGGAACAAATCGAAATAGAATAGGTGCCAGAAGCAATAGTGAACCATGACCAGAACCTGATGCAATAGTGTTAACTTTGGGTTTGCCGACACATTCGCACTCTTTCAATTGGATTACGACCACTTGTTTCGGATTAGGTTACGGTGACGAAGCAACCAGTGATATTGTACTGTATACATAGTATAGGTGCAATTAATTTAGACGCGCTCACTTAAAACGATTACTTATTTGTATGTGTACTAGTATTTTGGGCTTGTGACCCTAGTGACAGGACATATAGCCACCACAGCAGCCGACGTAGCGCGTGCCTTGTAAGGTCGTTCATTGTGTGCCCGCCGCCATACAATCGCTTTCAGGAGACTCTCAAGCACCCCACATATTGACATATGTATAGCGAACATATTCCGGACCCGGATCGCAATCAATGGCGTTACGAAGCCACGGCATTCGGCCGCCGGACCGGTTTCTACACTTGCCCCCTCCGGCGGCTCACTCTTCTCCAATGCGCTTTTATAGTATTTTAGTCACCTTATTTTAAACATTATTATTTTTGTGTATAATTGTTGCTTCTAGTCTTCTTTTGTTGCAAGAGCAACGGAATCCGCCTGTAACACGCGCACAACCCGATCGATCGATCGATCGAATCAGATCAGATCAGATCAGATCGGATCGGACCATATGAATCAAATTGAGTTGAGTTGAGTTGAGTTGAGAAACTGTATCTTCTATGAACTATTCCAAGCTTTTATACTTTTATATACAAAATACGTGTAGAGTCGAGAAACGAACGAACTAGTTTTTATAGCAATTTTACAAACGAACGCACAAATTGCATAGTTTTAACGGATTGAATTTGTACTTCGCCCGCTGCACCTCCAAATGAGGTGGCCAAACCGTAGTCTACATAGAATTTTTAGATCAACTGAAACTGAAACGGAAACTAAATACGGAACCGAAAACACACTGTTCGGCCATGGCTACTGCTCGACTGACTGAAAATCGCACAGACCGGAGAGAAGTTAACTTTGTAAACTATTTTTTTAGCCGCCAGCTGCCGCGCTGGCTATTATTTTTTAATAGAACGAAACGCCCGGATATTCAATATTCAGTCACTTGAGCCTTAGCAATGCGCCGTAATCTTGAGGCGTCTCATCGATGCCGAATGAATACGAACATCAATTAGATTTATATAATCTCTAAATATAGTTGTAGCTCTAAGTATTTAATTTTAAAAATAAATAAATAAATTTTAATTTAGATCTTATTTATTTGATATGTCTTTTAAGAACAGCTCTTGTGTTTCCATACCTTATCATAATTTATATGCAGCTATTCTTTGTAATCTAATAAATAAATACAACGCTTTTTATTGAAATGTATACCGGGAATATTTCTTTAACAAATGGGAGGCCATAATTGTTAACACGGTTAAATTGTGAAACATCATTTTGCTTATCCAAAAAAATTTTAAAACCACATAAAAAAGATATTGATTACGTTAAAAATGATGTACCGTGGGAGACAACAATGTCTAAAGCCCAAATATACCAACTTAAGTTCAACTTTTTTAAACTTTTTTAAGTATTTGAAAAAACGTTACTCACCAAGATGACTTTGATGTACCGTTCGGCAATATTTAAATTATCTTTTGTGCAGGTTACTTCCGTGTGGTATTTTCTATCAGTCCAGCGGCGTTCACACTTCTAGCCGGCTGCCAAATAGTGTTTAATATTTTCCGCTTATGGCCTCAATCCGATTAAACCCCTGGACTTCTCTATATATAAGCTCCTCCAAATGGTGAATATATCCACCATAAACTGGCTCTTTGTCTGCGGCCTGTCCTTCTGCCTGGGCGGAATTGCGGTGCTCAGTTTCATGCCCCTGGGATCCGGTGCGTATGCGAAATATGAAGACTTGCTATACATACTGACCTGACACTGCTCTTTTTATAGACTGCGTCTGCCCGCTGTCTAATCCGCTGACCAGGCTGACGGGCGTCGGAGGAGCAGGTGCGGGGCAAAAGGAACCACTGGCGGAGAAGTTCCAGCAGCCGCATGACCACGGTGCATCCGCTCACAAGATGGCCCTGCTGGTGCCATTCCGGGACCGTTTCGAGGAGCTCCTCCAGTTCGTGCCCCACATGACCTCCTTCCTGAGGCGCCAGGGCGTGGCGCATCACATCTTCGTGCTAAACCAGGTGGACAGGTTCCGCTTCAATCGCGCCTCCCTCATCAACGTGGGCTTTCAGTTTGCCAGCGATGTTTACGACTATATAGCCATGCACGACGTGGATCTGCTCCCCTTGAACGACAATCTGAGGTACGAGTATCCCAGCAGTCTCGGCCCGCTCCACATCGCCGGACCCAAGTTGCATCCCAAGTACCACTACGATAACTTCGTGGGCGGTATCTTGCTGGTGCGCCGGGAGCACTTTCAGCAGATGAACGGCATGTCCAACCAGTACTGGGGCTGGGGACTGGAGGACGATGAGTTCTTTGTGCGGATCCGGGATGCAGGACTGCAGGTGACGCGGCCACAGAACATTAAGACTGGCACTAATGATACATTTAGGTGATAAAAGCTTTACAGCAATCAAATTAGCAATGACATTAAGTACTATTTTCCCTCAGCCATATCCACAACCGCTATCATCGCAAGCGGGACACCCAGAAGTGCTTCAACCAGAAGGAGATGACCCGCAAGCGGGACCACAAGACGGGCCTGGACAACGTCAAGTACAAAATACTCAAGGTGCACGAGATGATCATTGACCAGGTGTCGGTGACCATCCTCAACATTTTGCTCGATTGTGATGTTAATAAAACGCCGTGGTGCGACTGCTCCGGAACGGCAGCAGTGGCCTCGGCGGTACAAACCTGAAGATGGGTTGTGTTTAACCAAGATCCTATGTTTATTTCGCTAAATAAGTGTTCTGTGTTTTGTAAATGCGCTAGTACACGTGAACCATTCCGTAGAGGAATGTCCAGAAGAGCACGTAGGTGCAAAGGCCGCCCATGAACTGGTTGGTCAGCAGATTTCTGCGGTTGATGAAGAACTTGCGCCACTGGGTTCCAGACTTGAGAAGCACCAGGATCCAGAGCACGAACACGGATAGGAAGTAGAACAGGAAGCCTAGGGTTCCGCTCAAGCCCAGAATACCTGCAAATGGTGGTGTTAATTCAGCTGATCAACCACAAATTAAGACCAATTACCTGCAGCGCAGCCCGAGATGGCGGCCATCGATGTCCGGCAATACTCCACGGCGGAAATGTTGTTCCGGATGGCGACCTCGCTGTAGGCGATTATCTCTCCCGTTTTGGACTGTGTGGTCTTTACTCGGTTCATTTTAATTAATTAATTTATATCCTATTTTCTGTGAAATCTTCTTCGGCTGTGAACTCCGATTGCTGTATCGATTGGCAGTGCCGATGACCGATAAATGTCTGAGTGGCTCACAATTGCGTTTGCCATTCGCCCGGGCACGTAGCTTGTTGTTATTGGGATTGGACTGGAGCTCGGACGGACAGTAATTCATTAAAATATGTGGTGATAACGCGAGCAGACGAATTCTGCGTGCGATTCGTGCGTTTGACGTGGGTACTGCTAACTACTATGTTGTCGCTCCCTGACTTGCTTTGATTCGCGGAGTTCCTGCCCCATCACACACCACCTACCACCCACCTAGTACCTCCTTCTCCGCCAGCTGCTCCACCACCAGGAGGGCAATTAAAAAATCAATCAGAGGGCCCTAATTGAAAGCTGCCTCCGCAGTCGACATGTCGCCGCCGAAGAACTGCGCGGTGTGCGGGGACAAGGCGCTGGGCTACAACTTCAACGCGGTCACCTGCGAGAGCTGCAAGGCCTTCTTCCGGAGGAACGCGCTGGCCAAGAAGCAGTTCACCTGCCCCTTCAACCAGAACTGCGACATCACAGTGGTCACACGCCGCTTCTGCCAGAAATGCCGCCTGCGCAAGTGCCTGGACATTGGGATGAAGAGCGAGAACATCATGTCCGAGGAGGACAAGCTGATCAAAAGGCGCAAGATCGAGACGAACCGAGCCAAGCGTCGCCTCATGGAGAACGGCACAGATGGCGGTGATGCTGACGACGGCAACGGAGATGACCACAAGGCGCCAGCGGACAGCAGCAGCAGCAACCTGGAGCTCTATTCCGGATCACAGGACTCGCAAAGCTGCGGCTCAGCGGACAGTGGCGCCAACGGTTGCTCTGGCGGGCAGCCCAGCTCCACGGGCACACAGGTCAATCCACTGCAGATGACGGCCGAGAAGATCGTTGACCAGATCGTATCCGACCCGGATCGGGCCTCCCAGGCCATTAACCGGCTGATGCGCACCCAGAAGGAGGCTATTTCGGTGATGGAGAAGGTGATAAGCTCACAAAAGGACGCATTGAGGCTGGTGTCGCACTTGATCGACTACCCAGGTAGGTGCTTAACTCAATTGGCGGCTTGGCCTCCATAACACTTGTTAATTCGTTGTAGGCGACGCCCTCAAGATCATCAGCAAGTTTATGAACTCGCCTTTTAACGCGCTGACAGGTTAGTTTACTTAAACATAAATAATTCAACATAATAACTTAGCAATTAATTAATTGATTCTTATTTTGTAGTATTCACCAAATTTATGAGCAGTCCCACGGATGGCGTGGAGATTATCTCGAAGATAGTCGACTCGCCGGCGGACGTGGTGGAGTTTATGCAGAACCTAATGCACTCGCCGGAGGATGCCATAGACATAATGAATAAATTCATGAACACACCGGCCGAAGCGCTGCGCATCCTTAACCGTATCCTGAGCGGCGGTGGAGCGAACACAGCCCAGCAGGCCGCAGATCGCAAGCCACTTCTGGAAAAGGAGCCGGCGGTAAAGCCTCCTCCGCCGGCGGAGCGGGTGGACACCGTTATCCATAGCATGCTAGGCAGTGGAAGCCCGCCGATTTCGCCCCATGACGCTGCCGTGGACCTGCAGTACCACTCGCCCAGTACCGGGCAGCAACCCAGCACCTCGAGCAGCCACCCCTTGCCTTATATAGCCAACTCGCCGGACTTCGACCTGAAGACCTTCATGCAGACCAACTACAACGACGAGCCCAGTCTGGACAGCGACTTCAGCATCAACTCGATCGAGTCCGTGCTCTCTGAGGTTATCCGCATTGAGTATCAGGCCTTCAACAGCATACAACATATGCCATCGCGGGTCAAGGAAGAGTCCTACGTGGGCGGTAGTCAGTCCTCATACGGCGGCTGCAATGCTGCCGGAAATACCAGCCAGCGGCACCTGCAACAGCCCATCTGCGCCCCCTCTACTCTGCACATGGATCGAGAACTTAACGAGGCCGAGCAGAATAAGCTGAGGGAACTGCGGCTGGCCAGCGAGGCCCTCTACGATCCCGTGGACGAGGACCTCAGCGCCCTGATGATGGGCGACGATCGCATTAAGGTAACCACCAGCCTACGGTATTAGCCTATCGTTCTTTCATTTATAGCTCCAACACCACGGCTTATCTAATCGGAGTGTGCGAGCGACGATATATGTACTTTCGGCACCTGGCAGTTTGTGGCCACTCGGTGATTCAGTGCGTATCTTGATGATGGCCTGTGTGCCAGTGTGTCTCAGCCAGCCATTTCTGTGCTCCCAGCAATGCGTCTCCCCCAAATGCAAACATCATTTTCAATAGGGTGGCTCAGATTTTATAGTTCAAAGAATCTTGGTTGGGGAAAGAAATTCATAAGTTATTTTTCCTTGAGCTCTTTATTAGGGTTAAAAGCATTTTAGTTTATGCACACTTGGGTCTGCTTTTATTAGAATTTTAATTTTGTTTGTGTGCGAAAGAAACTTACATTTTGTTTACGAAAATTGACCTAAAACTTTGAACTTAAATTAGGCAAAGTTTTTATTTAAAACAACAAGATACTTATTAATAGTACTTGCTTATCTTTATGTTTGGAGATGTGTCAACAATTCGACTAGACCTTGGATTCCCCAGGCGAAGTGGGTTTTAGTTATCCAACCATGATTCACCGATTCCCCGAATTGTTGTCTAATAAATCGAGCCACCCTAGCTTCAATTCAATCAGAGCGTCTGGGCTATCAAGAGCAGGGTAGACAGTGGCTTTATCAGCCTCGTGCTGGGCGTGCCAATTGTGACACTATCAACCATTATCAAGACCGCCAACAGGCGCTCATGAGGTTCCAACCGTCGACTTGGCCGTTTATTGTCGCTTTAGACTGTTTACCGTTTGCGCCTCATCGCAATTAGCACATTTCAGTATTGTTAATTAGGAAAAACGATACAATTTTGACGAAATATGGAGCAGCCAGGTGTTGGACGCTATGATAAGCGGTGCTCCACCACCCGATTGACTCACCTTCCAGGGAGAAGCCTTTACGATTATAGCGATAATAATGGCCACCTGTGCATTCTGTTCCACTTTGTTTGTTTTGTCAACCACAGCCCGACGACACTCGCCACAACCCGAAGCTATTGCAGCTGATCAATTTGACGGCGGTGGCCATCAAGCGGCTTATCAAGATGGCCAAAAAGATTACAGCATTCCGTGACATGTGCCAGGAGGACCAGGTGGCCCTACTCAAAGGCGGCTGCACAGAAATGATGATAATGCGCTCTGTCATGATTTACGACGACGATCGCGACTCCTGGAAGGTAACTTAGGTGGGAAGTCTGGTTATTCGATTGCTTTAATATGATGTGATTAACAGGTACCCCACACCAAAGAAAACATGGGCAACATACGCACTGACCTGCTCAAGTTCGCCGAGGGCAATATCTACGAAGAACACCAGAAGTTCATCACTACGTTCGACGAAAAGTGGCGCATGGATGAGAACATTATCCTGATCATGTGCGCCATTGTGCTCTTTACCTCGGCTCGATCACGAGTGATACACAAAGACGTGATTAGATTGGAACAGGTGAGTGTTCTCTTTCGTTTCGTTTTACAAATGTATTACAATCCTTTCTAACTATAGAATTCCTACTATTATCTTCTGCGAAGATATCTGGAGAGTGTTTATTCTGGCTGTGAGGCGAAAAACGCGTTTATCAAGCTAATCCAAAAGATTTCAGATGTGGAGCGTCTGAACAAGTTCATAATTAATGTCTATTTGAATGTTAACCCATCCCAGGTGGAGCCCTTGCTGCGTGAAATATTTGATTTGAAAAATCACTAAACCAATTCGTGTCGGGCATTTAATGCCGATGTCGACGCCGATGCCCAATGATAAATGATCAGCGAGCTGTAGTTGTTGTTGTTGATGTCTGTTTTATCTGTCGCTTATAATGTTAGATTTTAATCGAATGTGATTGTTAGATTTGCATATACTGCATAGATTTTATATTTCTACATCAAAGAGAGCATATTTAGGATACCAAGTGCAAAGCAACACAATCTATATGTAATGAACACCATTTAACTAGTTTCAAATAAACTAAACACTGATGCAATAAATAAAGCCTTTAATTCAAATTTTTTTCGATGTAATCTTTAACTGCCAAGTTTTAATTTGTGTAGATTTTGTGAAGATTATGTCTTGAAGCAAACACAAATAAAAATAAATATTTTTCTCTATATCCAACTGCCTAATAAACCTTTAAATAGCTAAATAAAAAAAATGGTTCTCAGTCAAGATCTGAAAAGGCTTTCCTATATTGTTGATTTTTATATTTACCACACAGCAAAGAAAAGCAATTGAACAACAATCCAAAATGATTTAATTTTTTCGAAGGTCACAAAATGTACAGTTGAAGAAGTAAGAAAGGACAAATTAGATAAGTGGAAGCCAACGTGATGTGCTTCGAAAAAGCATCACCGCGGGGAAAAACCAGACCATCCGCGGCTGTTTACCCGTGTCCAGTCCTCAGGAACCCACGTCGTGTACGTATCCGCGGCCAGCGTATGTGTCCGAATCTGCCGACCACGACATACATAGTCATTTGTGTATAATGTAGGTAGTATAATAGTTCGGGCTCGCTCCGCACCGCATCTAACGGTGGGCAAGTCCATTTACATTGTTAGCCGGTCCACTTGCAATATAAGTCGACTTTCAGGTTGATTCGCGGCAATCCTTTGCCCACTGCAGGAATTCATCCAACGCGCTGACAGCCAAATTCCGAGACAATGCCTTGACTCGCAAATTGCGATCGGTGGTAATGAGCACTAGCTCCGTTTGAATAAAACACTTCCCATCTAAAGAAGGCATACTGTTAGCACTGAATTTGAAAAGAAAGTTGAAGCATTCTTACCTGTGCATTGTTCAGACTTGGCTGTTTTCGATACAGCCACTGCAGTCGCCAGAATTTTGTCGTCGTTGGAAAGATACTCTTCCTCAACTAAGGCAAATACCGAAGCGTTAACAAATGAGCCCTTTGTGGTAGCACACCTGAAAAGAAGTTTGTTAAGCATGGCATACGAATGGCTAGAAATCAACAATAGCTTACTTCACATTACTCTTGGCCGACTTAATGAACTCAAGCGACTTTTTGGCCCGCGATGACACCTCGTCAAAGTGGTGGATGCGCTGAGTCTGCTTGGAATTGCGGTACGAGTCCAGCTTAACGCCCTTAGAGAGGCCATCCAGTTCCTTTACAACCGTCAGCGGTATGATGAGGGTGTAGCGCTTGAACTCTGTTGACAGTTTCTCAAAGTCTTCCAGACAGTCGATGAAGCAGTTGGTATCGGGCAGGAGGTAGCGCGGGCGAACCTCAATATATATTTTAGTGTCTACAAACTTAAGGATCTCCTCCAGCTTGGTGGTGCATATCTGCTTAACCTTTGCCTTGGCCTCCAGCTCCTTCTTAAGCTTGCACAGTTGCGAAACATCTGCATCAGTGGAAGGACACAACAGTTCCTCAACTGCTTGACACTGAATCTTTGGTACATTAGTCACGAGGCCACAACTTTCAGCATCGAAGTTTTCCAGAGCATTCTTCATGGCTGCGTTGAGATCTTCAATAATGAAACTCGAGTCCAGTGGCTGTTGCAATGCATTTTGATGTTCGGCGTAGCAGTGCTGGAACTGGGAAATCCTACGCAAGCGTTCTAAAAACTGAATTCGTTCGGGTCCTCGCTTGAGGCAATCTTTGCCCAACGGTTCACGCCCCAAAGGATTAAAACCGCTCAGTGCAAAATCCTCATCCAAAACTACTTCTTTCTTTTCAAGCTTCTGCTTTCCTAGCACACACTCAATGTGCTCAAAGAGGGTTGATAGCTCCGCCCAGCAATCGACGAAAGAGTGTCTGTGGGGCAAAAGGATTAAGATTTAATTAATATTCCTATATTCCAATAATACAATTCAAACAATACATCCTTATTGCTAGAAACAGTACTTACTCCTCTGTTCTGACTGGTTCCCATATGTCCACATTAATGCTCAGCCAATGAACATAAACCTTAACATACTGCAGATATGTGTTGACACTTGTAAAGCTAAAATAAAAAGAAAATCAACAAACCAATCTTTAGGTCAGCATTGGTATTTCCTACTCTTCTTCTGGAAGACACTGGATATTTGTAGAGGCCTCCACAAAACCGGCCATTAACTGGTTTGTTTTCTTCAGCATGAGTCCAAAGAATGAGTTTGCAAAATTGAAGCTGTGATAACGCATCTCGCGACGTGACGCTGTAGAAAAAAACAAGCCATTAATTTTAGCCATGATTAGGCTTATCAATCATACTCTTCCGCTTGTTGTGTTCCACGACGAACAGGTTCAGTGCCACTATTTTCAGCAGTTTTGAGCGTGTCAACAGGTTGTCATGCTTGACCGCCGCTCCCATTTGAATTTGCAGTTTTCTCAACAGCGGGTATAACGAGTCCACACTGTGAATGATTTTAAAGTTTGGTGATATGAAAACCTGTATTTTCAGCTTTCACAGAATGAGTTCGACTTGAAGCCGAAAGTGAAAGACTTGACGATTTAATATACTCACTCTGTGCCTGTGTAAAGCTTCCCTATCAAGTACAGATAAAGGGACACAATGCGCGGGAGCAGCTCCTCCGACATCATCTCACCGTAGCGACTGACTTCGGCCAATGTAGCCTTGTTGCCCTTCGCCTTGTTCCCCTTGTCATCGGTGCGATGTAGTCGTCGAATTCCGTCTGGATAAATCCAGACCTCCTTGCGCATCTGCTTGGACTTCTGGTTTTTGGCCGATATGTAGTGCATTGGCGATTGCTTCATCTCGGTCTCTTCGTACTTGCGCCGAATCTCGTCGAACAGATCCAGTAGGCTTTCCTTGGCCGTCTGTATAGAGTTCGAAGTCAGCAAACTGCGTACATAGTAGTAAACGGCGTCGAACCGCTTGTGCTGCGGAAGATATAGGTAAATGAAAGGCAAAAGGAAAACCTTTCAATTATTCTTACGTGGTAAATGGAAATGACCGCCAGTTGGTTGTAAGGTGCTCCATTGCCGGGGACTAGTTCCTGAGCACGTTGATAGTATCTAGCCGCCTCCATGTAGTCCGTAGCCTTGACATGGTTCACCCGGTAACGCGACAGATCGCCCAGACAGATGAGAAGCCGCTGGGCCACCACCTTAAGAGCGCTCTCACAGCGCGACGAAGCCACGCATTTGGCCATCAGCTTATCGTAGGCCAGGCGGTAAAATTTAATCGCCTGTTCGATCAGCAGCAATATATGTGCGTGCGCTTGATCAGTTTGCTGACGCTTCAGGTAATCCCTCACATTGTAAAAGAGCAGTTTCCAAAAGAAGACATCAACCTTGTGCTCGCACACAAACTTTAGCTGCTCCAGAAGAAGCTGCTTAAAGGCGTCCTGCAGCTGGTCGTGAATGTAGCAAAAGTTCTTCCAGTTCTGGAAAGGTTATAACGATAAGGAAATCTCCTATGGGTGTATAATATATACTTACTATCAGTACGAGATTTCTTTGATGAAGAACCATTAACTGATCGTACAACTGTACTATGTTCTTGGCATGGGGTAGGTTTAAAAGCGGCTCAAACCAATCCGGATGCTCGGTGGTCAAGCGGGTGCGCGTTACTGGCGACTGCGGAGCGTGCTCCTTGTCCTTGCCGGGATGATTGCGACCCCTGCGACGGGCATTATGTCCAGATTTACCTTGGCCATTGGCGTTCCCGCCGGCCACTGAGGTGGCCACCCGTAGGATGCCCGGAATCCCGCATTCCCGCGGCAGTTTCCCGCTGGTAACCAAAACGGGATGGGGCTGCGGATTCTGATTCGGTTTTCCTGCAGCTGCATTGCTCAGGATGGTGACTGCAATGAGTGGTGAAATCGGGGAATACTACAGATGTGACGCATTAAGTTTGTATATATGTAGACTCACCTGGCCTTGGGTTCGTAGTCGCAGCAACTGGCTCCGCATTCTCAGCGTTTTCTGTCTCCGCCGTTGTTGTTGCTTTTGCTGCGTGGCTGCAGCTGGCCGCGATTTTATTCTGTAGACGTTTCGGAAGCGTCCCAATTATCAGCGATATGTCATTTTGATCTCGCGTTCCCTTTCGACTCATATTTGAAGCGATAGCGATGCTTTTGCTGTTGCATTTATACCTTTTTGTTGAAATTTTGTCAAATGTGTAGTGGGAACAGTGTTACCAGATGGTGAAATTAAAATCACCCAAACGCTTTCCATGAATTCGCACTAAAAAATCGCTTAATTTAAAGGCGCGCCTAGTTTCAAACATGTTAATAAAGTAAAACATTATAAAGTCTTTATGGGAATAGAAACAATGAGAAAATGCAGTGGGACAGAATAGAATGATATTATTATATGATGAAAAACCCCTAAACTAGGGGGAAAACCCCTTTTCGGGAAAGACGAATATCCAAGATTAAAGATGGGCGCGTGAGCAATGTTTCTTTACGCACCACTTGACTCACGCTTGTCGGGAAGTGTGACCAGGCGGCAGATTGTGCTATTTCGCCTGCAGTCAGTTGCTTCGACATCGAGTTTTAATTCTTTTCGCGTAACGAGCGATGGTAAAAACTTAGTTCAATGGTAAAAACTTAGTTCAAAATATATTTCAATATAGACGAGTATTCACGCAATAAGAAAATTTAATTATTGACAGATGATTCTACTTTATCGGCATACTCGATTGAAGCAAGGATCGTTCAAGTATGTTTTAAATTTAAATTTAAAGAAAGGCCTAAGAAAGGTTTTTATGAAATCAAAATTTAAGTTAAATAAAAATTAATGTTTTCGTGGATGCGAAGTTTTTTTGAATAAATATTTCAGTTTAAATATTGAGGACTCAACTAAATACTTACCACTTGAGCACAAAAAGACCCAGCAGTAAACATCCGAATACTATTAACCGTTAAATAATTTATAACCTGACTAAAAAATTAATTATAACTCCGTTATCGATTAGCATATAATCTCAATTGTTACTCCACTTTGAACAAACCCTTTTTACTTTTCGTGTTTGCTTAATCTAAAAATAGTAGCTTATTATTCAAATATGTCTTCGCATTCAGAGTATGAGTTCGCTTTATGATTATAACTTTTGTCGGGTTTAATTTGGTTACGTACATGACTTTTTTTATTATAGTGTTTCAGTCTTCCACTAACGTATAATTATTGGATAGCGCTGTGAAAGTAATAGTATTCGGCCCATATTGCTTTATGTTTAAGTATTATTTAGAAAATACTATTTTAAGCTTGTTGGAAAGAAAATTTTTGATCAATCTCTTACAAATAGCGGATTTATATTAAGAGATGTAGGTAGTTTAGTCAATGAGTAAATGATGGATTGGTTACTTTAATTATATTATACATACATAAGTCGTGTACACTTTAGATTCAAATAAGTTGTATAAATTGTTACAGTGCAACTACAAGGAATGGCTGAAGCAGACTCCTTGGTGTTTATAAATGTTGTATATATCGGCAAAATCGATCATTAATTTTTTATGAACTGTTCAATGTGAGCGTCAATAGATTTATATAAATATTGTAATAAATAATTACGTAAAAATGTTATCATATTTTAATCATTAATCCTAGTTCCCACATGTTCGTTTTATATGTTCTTCATGAATCGGGATTTTATCTTGTACACGCAATGGTTAAAAAATCTAAAAATTATAGTTAAACGTCTCTAAGCAATTCAACGGATTGTGGGGGTCCATTCAATATCATTTAAAAAAGAATTCTACCGCAGCTCAGTTAATTTATGAATATTCATTGCTTCGCATTTTATCCTTGTCGGTGTCCTGTAAAAGGAAAAAACGTAGTTAATAACCGAATGCATTGAAAGATCAATGAACTCACTCTTGCCAAATCCTTAGATGCGGACAAACCCACCTTAAAGCGCACGCCGATTTTTATTTGTTCAGTACTGAAATCACGATCACGGGTTTTTAACCTGGTCTTGTTAGCATTGTTCTGTTGATATTCGTTTTTTCGGTTATTGGATCCGTAGTGGGCTCCAAAGTCATTTTCTCTGTCAAAGTCCAAGCCGTCTCGGTCTTTAAACTGATAGTCGCCGCCTGATTTCTGAATGTCGAATCCCCGGCGATACTCGCTGTAGTTGCTGTGTGATGCGCCGCTTCCGGCACCGCCCCTGTGACCTGGATTACGGAAACCTGCTCCGCCTCCAGCGTTAAAGTGTTTTTGTGACATGCGTCCGTCACGATCCCTATCCTTGTCGTCCACCTGGCGGTTGAAACTGCGGGCAAGTGGGGCCTGCACTTGGTTGTTTCCATCGGGAACGTGCATTGGCGGACGCTTCGAGGAGACCTCTTCCTCCTGCTTTTTTTCGTAGTGGAAAAAGTCATCGAATATGGACGTTGAATGGTTGTATGAGTGCAATATCTGGAGCACTTCAATGCCCTTGTCGTTGGGCACTTCCTGGGTGTCCCTCGAGTTCGTCACCGACTTATTGTCATTGTTCTCTAGTCGAATGTGGCGCAGCTTTCCATTAGGCACATCTTTCACATAAATCCATTTCACCTTGAACTTGCCCCTCCACTTGTCCTGCGACCAGACGCTTGACGTTGAGTTGTAGTCCACCGCCGTCATCATTTGTGCCATGCCACAAAAGTGGCCGGATCCGTTTACCGAGAAGAACAGCATGATGTTGCCGCCCTCTTTGTGCCGTTCCTTGAAAGCATCGTCCAATCTCTTGTTGCCATGGTCGGTTGAGCACCAAATCTCATACTTTATACTGCGGTGGATATCATCTTCGGAATACGATTTGATGACAAAGAACCTGAGAAATTAAAAGGGTTAATTGGAACTGCATTTTTGTTCAATCGCATGTAGAATATTTACCTGGCTGCCGTGGCTTTGTTTAAGTCCACCACTTTCGGGTTATAATTGTTTTTGTCTTTTAACTCATCCAACAGAAGTTGGGGATCGACAGGCACCTCCTCGGTTGTAGATGTGGCTTCCACCGGTCGTGATTGGTTCTCGTCCCGGTACTCGAACTTAGAAGCGTTCTCAAACTCGCTGCTGCGGAAACTGTTATAGTTGCCCGAGCGCTCTGAGTTCCGGCTTGGATGTGGCACGCCATCGTGTCGCCTGGCGTTGGGTGGCCCAAAGGGACCTGGATTGGTTGCTGGACGAGGAGCTGCATGGATGACCGGCTGCTGGGCTCCCAGATTCCGGCGAACGGGACCCGTAGGCGAAACCTTGGCTCTGCTAAAATTATTATTGTTGCTGCCCAATCCCTTGTTCTCGTACTTCTGGAAGTTCTCCGTGTCCTTGTGCACCTTCTCGGTTCGACCGCCCAGTGGCGGTGCTGTGTTGCCCGATATGGAGAAGTCAGAACTTAAGTCAGAGTAGCCCAAGTCGATCGGCGAGGGAGGAGAAGGTACAGGAGGAGGTTTATTGTTCGGCAAGTCCCATACGTTAACGTCTAAATTGTGCTTTCCTGGAACCATTGGTGGTGGTGGCATGCCAGGACCCTTTTTCTTGTTATTGGAAGTGGTGGACGCTGCCTGTTTACGTAGCCGGGATATAAATGCATTCAGGTGGTGGGAAAGGTATGAGAGTACTCACTCTGGATGTTAGTTTGGCCGGCTGGGAGGCAATAGAGGCCCAGGTTGTCTTCTTGGGAGCGGCGACAACTTCTTGATTTTGTGCTTCATCGCTTGTTCTGTTGTCCAGCTTTGTAGACGGGTGGTCGTTCTCATTTCGAATCGACTTAAGAAAATAAAGAGGTAAAGATTTTTTTAAGTGCTAGCCCCAAACTTGTAAAAACAAACAAAAGTTGATTACAAACTGATAATACAAAAATGGGTTAAACAAATATTTTTTAAAAAATACTTTTAAAGTACCTGTGCTGCTGGTTTCCTGGAATTCCAAGGATTTACTTGGTGCTCGTCGCGTCTTGTGTTGTTGGGAATACTATGGCCATGTCTTTTATATGAATCTAAAAAGGGTAAGAAACTATGTTTCAGAATCATTTGTACAATAAATAAAAATATTCCAAAATTATTCGAGGAATCATGTCCTTATAAATATATATATAATATGCAATATATTATAATACGCAAACAAACTTGCGTAGATTGTGAGTTTATATGCATTTTGACAAATTTAAGTAGGCAAAGCAACTTGAAATTACATTTTGAATTTTATTTCACTTTCAGGCAGATTTTAAGAAAATATCAAAATTTCCGTTTTCGATGGAAGAATTGGAGGTAAAGAGCGAGGAGGAGAGGGAGACCATCCCAATTAAGATTGGCATAATTGGGGAAGCCAATCTGGACAGGCCCATCTATTTGGCAGAGCGCATGGAATATGCTGTCTGCACGCCCTTCGGAAAACCATCGGATGTGATCATAGATGGGCAGATAGAAGGCGTGAATGTGTCTCTCTTATCGCGAAATGGTCGAAACCACGACATCATGCCGAGCAACATTAACTACCGGGCTAATGTGTGGGCCATGCGTAAGATGGGGTGCACCCACATCCTAGTGACCAATACGTACAGCTCCCTGAGGGAGAACTTTCAACCAGGACATCTTGTTGTGCCCCACGATGTGATCGATAATACGACAAGGCGGGCCCAAACCTTCTACGACGGTGCTGTTGGGAGTCCTTTGGGCGTCTGTCACGTTCCCATGAATCCTGCCTTCTGCGAACGCACTAGGCAGCACCTCCTGAGTGCCGCTAAAGAGCTGGAGTTCCCCACCCGATACAGTGGTACGGTTCTCACCCTCGAAGGACCTCACTACTCCACGGTTGCCGAGAACAATATGTTCCGCAAGTGGGGCGCCGATCTGCTGAGCATGACCCTGTGTCCCGAGGCCACTTTGGCCAAGGAGGCCGGCATCCTCTACGCCTCCTTGGGCCTGGTCACCAACATGGAGTGCTGGTGCGCCCAGCAGCCGAACGCAACCACACACGAAATATTCTACATCTTCAAGAAGCAATCGGAAAACCTCCAAAAGGTCCTGACCACGGCCATTAAAACAATAGCCGCAGAGGATTGGGCTGAGGATATATTGAAGGCAAAGGTAATGTTGCTATTGAACGCTTAAAGATGATAATGAATCTAAAATAAAAACCCTACAGATTCTTGTTTGCAGTAACTTCGCAAATAACAAATAATAACATGAGCATTTTTTAAATATTTCGTTTCCAAATTAAAATGTAACTAAATTTGTAAGTACAAGCCGTTTCAGTTATTTTTAGATATTTATCAGATGAAAATTAAAACATCTTGGATATTTTTCACAAGTATATGCCTTAAAACTGTAGCATAGATTACACAATTAAATCTTCTTAAAAATTGTAAAGTATATTCTTTTAATAAATCAATTGCTTTCAAGAAAATAAAAATCTTTAAAAATGTGAGTCCAAAAATGGGAATGAAATCTGGTTTAATATGTTAACTTAAATAAAACTTTTGTATTGATCCGGGGATCTTTGGTGGTAAAATATTAACATGGGTGGCGGTTTAGTTAGATATATAAAACCTCAGCGAGTCCAATCGGAAGCTAATCGGACGACTTCCCGATGCACCGACTTTGCATATTCGCAGAGTCGAAAAACCAGTTAGTGAGAACGATTGCACACTGGGTGTAAGTACTGCATAAAAACAACTATACATACCATGGTTGGCGCTTGCTTTTCGGCCCTTGTTCATATTATTCCATGGAGTGTTGCAGTTCTCCTTAAAGTTGAACGGCGGATATTGGAATTGCATGGAGCTTTCATTGACTGGGGAGTGGGGAATGGATTGGAGATCTGGTGGGTTAAATTATACCAGAGGCCTACTTACCAGAGACTTCATCGTGAGTGGGAGAGGGTAGATTTTCATAAGAGGCCTCATCGACTTGCTGGCTCCATGGTATGTTGCGCTCCTCGACCGATTTAGCTGCATTTTGGAGCATTTTTGGGGTAAACAGAGAAAATGGCATTAAAACCGCACATTAAGCAGGAAATACGATCGAAAGAAGGTAGTTCCTGTTTGAGAAAACTGAGAGCTCTGTCTGTGGTGGTAGGTTGTTATATACCTGTGTTTCCTGGTATTTTCATCTGAAACAAAAACACGGCAGGTTAATAATATAACTCAAGTGTATGCATTATGTGTACATCATTTTGAGGTCGAAAATCTTCCTGCGGAACCCAAATAAATCGAATCGAACATATGTATGTACATATGTATGCAAAATACAATTACCTGATCCACGCCTGACATTTGCTGCACTTTTTGCCTGCAAATAGGAAATAACTTAATATTGCCGTTCGGTTTCGATGCACTTGGATCCACTATATTACCCCTTTTAAAATAAATGATATAAAAACACAAGGCAGGCTGAATTTGTTGCTTAAAAGTTTTAATAAACTCCGATATATTTTTTACTTAAAGAACCACATACACTGACACCACACGCACATTAACCAATACACTGATAGAATTCTTAACGCTTCCGAAGCCGTGTATTTTTACGAACGGCGTTGCGGACTCAAAATGCGATGTTAACAACACTAAAATAACGGCTGTTGGATTGAACGGTTGGTTTTGGGGAAAATATATCTAAATTAAAAAATCTGTTTTAATGTCTAGCTCTGTTTTAAACTTTTTAATTGCTAAATTTTAAACAAGCTAGCTGCGGTATTTTTCCAACACTGATTATCAAACATACCAGGGCTGATCGACTATCGATATCGATACTAGCTCCCAGCTAGGAAGAAGAAGACAAGTAGCCACCTCATCTTTGTCAGCCGTAGATTTTATTAGATTTAAATTGTTGAGATGGCGAGGGCGGCTTTTATCGTGTGCCTTTTGATGGCCAGTGCCTGGAGCAGCAACGCCGTGATGTTCAAGCTGAACCCGAACACCCAGAAGTGCCTCAAGGAGGACATCCAAGCCAACCAACTGGTAATGGGCGAGTACGAGGTGTCCGACGTGCCCGGCCAAATCATCGACTACATAGTGAGTACTCTACTTGATGTATATATTTCCCCACGGATTTAACCCGGGCTTTGTGTCCTACAGGCTCGCGACACTAAGGGACACATCCTGGTGCAGAAGGAGCACATCACCAAGGGCAAATTCAGCTTCATGTCGGAAGTGTACGACGCCTACGAGATCTGCTTCACATCCAAAGTTCCTGCACGTAAGTCATGGGCTTTATAATGTTCATTACACAGGCTGACCTGAGCTTCACAGAAAATATCTGTACAAAATTATAATTAAATAATGACATCTATCATACACATACGAAGTGGACTGGATTCTAAAAACTCCTCTGCCAAAGTTGCAACATTTAATATTTAACTTTAAATTTCAAATTATAATTATAACATATAAAATTTTCCTATGATTTATCAGATCAACGCGGCGTTGTTCAGGAAGTATCGCTCCAAACGAAGAAGGGCGTGGAAACCAAAAGCTACGAAGGCGTAAGTACACTTTAATAGCCCTTTATCTTTCATATTTTATAAACCGATATTTTTCAACTCAGATTGGCGAAGCCTCCAAGCTGAAGCCATTGGAAGTGGATCTTAAGCGATTGGAGGACCTTTCTGACTCCATTGTTCGCGATTTCGTTCTCATGCGCAAGCGGGAAGAGGAAATGCGCGATACCAATGGTATGGTTTATACCTTAGTAACCAATAAGCCCATCTGATCTTTATTCTTATCCTTTCTCAGAGAAAACCAACAGCCGCGTCCTGTTCTTCAGCATCTTCAGTATGTGCTGCCTGCTCGGCTTGGCGACGTGGCAAGTTCTGTACCTCCGCAGATACTTCAAAGCCAAAAAACTCATCGAATAATCAGTCGCCTAGCAGTAGTCTTAATGCGTGTGTGGAACTGTGTTTAAATGCCTGGTTTAGAGTTCATCTTTCATCTTTTAAACGTTTTTCTGAAATAAATGCAACTACCACGTATGTATATTTTATTACTGCGACTGCTTCCCACATGTCTTGGCGGTGTGACAAATAAATAGCTCGTATTGGACGCGTTTAACATAACAGGTACATAACACAAAACCACACGGTACAAGTTATTGGCTCAGCTGGCATTAGTTGATAGATCTGAAGTTCTTAGACGGTTGTTTCCTTCAGCAGCATTGCGCTCTCTGTATCGAGTCCATCTCCCTTGATATCCAATGCCCCGGCTTCATCGGGGTCTTCCTTGCGGGGACTTGTGGTTGCTTTCTTCATCAAGATATAGCGCGATTTGGCCACGGAGCTGCTGTTTGATGCACTCGTATCCTCCACAACGGACTGTTCCATCCAGAGGCTGTCGTCGTTCAGCGCTTGATTCACCAAGTTCGCCAAGCTCTCCGGCAACTTCGAAATGCCGGTGGGATCCGCAGGGCCTACAAAAATACAAACATAAGATTACACGATTTATAGACACTATAAACTAGACTGCAAGCCCGACTCTCGAACCACAATACTTTATTTGGTCGGCTTGCAGCATTGGTATTAGGCGTAAAAAACTGAAAAAGATACAAAAAAATACAAATAAAAAGAAAAAGAAAAGAAGACAAGTGAGGTAAAAAACGTAGTTTATTTTCTTAAAGAAGACGAACACAGAATAAACAATATACATTTTAAAAACATAGATTCAAAGAAATATTTTAATACGGCCTTAAGCTGCTACTGCAAAAAGGAACAAAGTACATTAGATTGATATTCAATAAATTCTTAAAATGCGCTCAAAATACAAATTAAAACTGCAATACTTCAGCCTACATATTTACAATGATTCCAGAAGCTGTAATGTATTTACACTAAGTTAATTCAAAGATATCTTATGCATCTCGCCGCTTAAAGCCTTTGGGACAAGTTAAATTAAGACTATATATATTGTTTTATGTTTTTACACTCCGAATTGTATAATTTTGGAGAAAGATTCATGTAAAATAGTGAGTTTCAATAATGCAGATTTAAGAGATTTCAATTACTTAAGATAGCTGTATAAATAACAAACGATTCGTGTGATTAAAAAAATATTGAAACTAAGACTTAAACATAGCCGGTAACTTTTTGGTAAATCCACGCTGTTAAAAGCATGCAGATCGAAAGGAATCATTGAGTCCTTTATACTATATATTAGGCGTGAAATAAGTATCAAATAATGCATAGCGTTTTAGCAAGCGGGTTCTAAATTGCCTGCTGTAAAATACTTTTCTTAACAACGAAATATAAATCAAAATAACAACAAACTGGAATAAGTGGTTAGTTGATAGTACAACACGTAGGAATAACACTGGAGCTGCGTTTTGAGCGAGTTAGAGCAGCGTTTGGGGGGCAAACAGCGTCAACTTGATCAACATCACCCACCGCCGCCGGCTCGTCAACTGTGTCGTCCACGTCTTTGATGGATAAGCGCTTAAGGTTCTCTAGCCGGGACTTTAGCTGACCAGGAGTTACGGCGCCCCTGGGAGGTTTTTCAGCCAAAGGATTTGCCGCCTCTGGACATATATTCGATTCACCAGCTTTGCTCTCTGATATTCTGTCCGGCTCTAGTCTACGTTCTAGGGGACTGCGCGAACTGCTCGAGGTGGAGGTGCACGAGCTAGTAACCTCCGGATACGGCGAGTGCGACTCAGTGCTCTCCGGCGTGTAGGGATCTTCGTATTGTCGCTCAGAATCCGTGCTCAAATGCTGAGTATCTATTCGATTTATTATTATATCCTGCGTTAGCATCAGGCGCTTGGACAGCAGTTTATATCGGTGAGCCACGGGCTGCCTCTTGATTATGTTCCGGCACATGGGGCAGATGGCTTCGCCAGTTAGGCCGCTATCGTCGAACTGCAGCAGACTATTACTAGAAAGGTGTGCGCACAAGCACATGCAGATGTTATCGGAATCAATTATGTTAATACTAATATTCGGAAAGTTTGAGGAAGGCGATTTGCTCGCCTCCTCGTCTTGACTAATTTTCAGAGAATTGTACATATTGCGAGCCTCCGTCTCATTAATCAACTTTGAATTGGTGGCTATATCCTCAAAGAGCTTATTGGAATAGGGACAATATTTCAGTTTGACTGCGGGCAGAGGTGATGTTGAGATATTGTTGGGTTTGGCGTAAGTATTCGTGTAGTTGCAATCACAAGATCTATAAGTACCTTTGTTTGGTTTAAGACGGACAGTTAAGTAAACAGGCTACATGACAAAAAAGAAGAGATAATAATTATTAGACCGATTGAAATACAAAATGCCATTAGAAATGGTATATACATATGAGAGTCCTATAGCTATCCGCTTTTCAAATTCGATACTATGAAATTATAAACTTTAAACTAACTAACTTCGATGCACCGAAGTCTTTAAATATCCTTGCAAATTGATCTGAAATTGTAAAGTAGTGATTTCACAAAAAGTACTTGATACTTTCCTAGTTGTGGGGTTGTGGTTTGCTAGTTTGAATATATTTTATATATTATATTTTATATATTTTACATAGAGGATATAGTTAGCGCACTACAAGTGAACTGAGCGACATCATGCCGAGAGAAAACATAGTTGGTTAGGGATTGAAGCAGAATTAGGAACAGCCTGTTCATGTAAGACATTCGGAAACAATATGAAGCCTCTAATAGCGAAGGGCAAGAATATTTATCAAAAGTGGTGCAAATTAAAGAACAATCGGAATTTGTAAGTAATTTTAGATTGCTCCTGTAGTTATAGAAAGGAAAACTAGTTTGAAGCTCTTAATGTAACATTACCTTGTGGTCGCCCATGCAGACAGCTTCACCGATCATTCCGTATGTCCAATCATCGCTACGAATAATCTCTTGGACTTGGGGACTCATCAGAATCCGATCACACCAAGCCGGACAGCGAGTGGACATATAGTCGGTGGGCATTTCTGGGTCTTCTTCGAACGGATAAGACGGAACGAACATAATGGGATATTCGACTAGGATGTCTTTAAGTGGCTCCAGCTCTCTGTCAAATTTCTTGAGCTAAACAAATGCATAAATTGGTGATTAAGTTTTATGTAATTTGAATATATACTTACCCAGTCTTCTTTAAATTTGAGTTGATGGTCGGCATGACTAAATTCTTTTTTTCCAACGGTAAGAACGTTGTTTCCAGTTGAGTTGCGATAATGAATCTTATCATTTTCATTTTTAACATTTTGAACGCGATGAGGAGTCAGGTTTTCAGTTAATTCCTATTAGAACATGTTAATATAATCTCTTTTTGATAATTCAGATGGTAAACTTACTTTCACAACTCCTTCGGTGTCACATCTAAAATTAAAATCCCCAAAGACGAAAAAGGGCACAGTGCCATTCTGCTCGTCCAAATGGAACCTGTTTTGGGTCTAATAAGTAAGGATTGATTTCAGATAACTAAAATGCAAATTACCTTTCAATAGTATGAACTAAGGCTCTTCTCCGTGTCTTGCAATAAACAGAAGGAAAATTCTCGCATGCAGCCAAATTGGATGCATCATGGAATAAGTGAATGTTGACTAGATCGATGACTGTGCCATTGATTTCCCATCGTGTTCGCATAAAACCTTTTCGGGACCATTTACACTAAAGTAATATATACAAAATCTATTAATATTCAATAATATCAGTTAATAACATGTTTTAAACTTACTTCCGGAAAGAAATGCTGTGGAAATTTAGACTTTTCCTTGGTGGCAATAGTTTCAATATTTCCGGAATAGATATGTTTATCTTTAGTATCTTGAAGACTTTCCTCCCAATTGTGGGTTAGGAAATTCCATATTTTTAAAGAAGCAACATCCTGATGGACAAAGTAAAGACTTCCAAGAGCCTGCAAAACGATGAATTGAAATAAAAAATATTATTTTATTGAAAAGAGCTTTGGCAGTACCATATTATGGTATACCTATATAACTTATCATAAACCACAAAACCATACTATCCTATTAATGTGGTTTCTTGAAATTATATGAAGATTAAATATAGAGATATGTATGTATATTGTGTTATACTTTTAAATATTTTTGGAATACGGAGAGCTACATAGCTTATCCAAGCTGTTTTTGATGCTCCGATGAACCTGGAAACATGATTCACTCACCGTGAAATGCTCGGCTGACTTGAAGTCTTCGTCCATGAAGATGTGTACGCAGGTGAAGTCGGCCAGTTCGGGGGAATCGCAGAGGCATTTGATGAACTCCTGGACGTACTCCATAGACTTTTCGTAGGTCTTTCCGCCCACTTCCTGGAGATGGAGGGCCAGGAATTTGGGCTGAACGATGGATATCTTTGCGAGGAATTCGTGGAGCCATAGCTGCAGAAGCCTCTCCGGCTGAAAGGTCGATTGGAAATTCGATTATTGGGGGCGGGTGTACGGACTATCAATTTGTTTGGGAACACGGATTCGCATATACATATCTATGTCAGTGGGTCCATACATAAATATGCGTATTTACGCATTGTGTATGTATGGACCGTATAAACATGTATACTCCCTAGCCCTATGGACATTTCTATGCAGCTCTACGTACGTCCTCGAACAAGCTGCCAACGTTCGCCGTGACCAGAAATATATCCGTGCTGGACCCGTCTTCCTGTGCTGAGTCCATTTTATCCTGCCTTCGCCTGCGATGCAACAATTTTATTCACTTTTATCAGCGTTCCAGTTGAAAATGTAAATACTAATTGAGTCAAGAAGCGCAGTGTGACCGTACAGCCTGGCATAAACTAGGCCATATCGAAAAGCTGCTGCGGAGTGACCGTTTTTTTTGAGGGCTTGTCTATGTTTCAAATTTGAATCCACTTCATATAAAAAAACTATCTTTTATATTTGTAATAACAAATTAAAAAACAAATTTTAGCACTTCAATTTAAAATATAATTTACCATTTAGTTATGTTTAAGGTTTTGAAATTCAAAAGAACCTCCCAGTAAAGTGTCAACAATTCAGATTAGGGCACTTCCGCTTCTGATTGGGACTACAAATAATCTTGTTCAAATATTAATAAACGAAAAATTTAAGTACTAACTAAAACTATTTTTTTGGTCCATCGATATCATTGAGATACGTTTAAAAACCCCTTTAAGAGTATACTTGAAGATCCCTTTCAATAAATCAGCCGAAGTCAAATATTTGAGTTAAACTTTTTAATCTGCTTATGCTCCAGTTATATGATCATATGAATTGTTTATTGTGATTGTAGTCCCGAATCCATTCAAATAACATTATTTAAAATTTAGTTAGTTACTTTCCAGTGTAGCTTATAATTTAGTTAGCAGTTTTTCAGTGTACCTACAATTAAATATGAATAAATGCATTCCGGAATTAAAAATTCAAGCTATGTGGTGCCCCATTAACCAAGTTGAAGATCCGTCGTCTTCATTATGAGCATATCCGCCGGGGTAAAACTATTAATTACTACGGTACATACTCACTATATTATATTGCCAACATATTTGCTTTTAATTTAATAGATTCATTGGGATAAACTCCAAAGGCTCGCAATGTATTACATTACATTAAAATATTATCAATTTATGTCACTTATGCAAATCGCTTGTTCCCACAAAACAAGTTTAGGAATTTGTCAAAAAAGTGGTCAAAAACGCAAACCTGCAGATATTGGCGGTTGCTATTTTGAGGCTTTTTGAAAGTTAGGTAGTGAAAGTTGTATTGAACTTTTTGCCTCTGTTTCGAAATCTCCAACACAATCCAAGCGATTGCACGTAGCATGAATACTGAACAGCACGTGAGACGGTAGCCACATTTCTTGCAAGAATACACAAGTGATACGTATATATACATATGCCCTATAGGGGCCAAAACCTTTCGGGGGAAACGCAACGGCAGTTATAAATACTTGCACATACTTTGGCCAGATATTTTCTTTACAACAAGGCATTCGGTTCGAAATTTATAAAGAGGAGAACGGCAAGAAAATCGTTTATTGTATTTTTAGGAACCGTTTAACTCATATCTTACCGCGATCGAAAAAAAATGCGTAATAAATACCTTGCCGTTCTTATATGCGCTTCCTGCATTTGTGTTTGCACCGCGGTTCCGGACAGCTATAATGGCGATATCCAGAACTCGAATTCACTGGATTTCGGTGCGTGAATTTACAAAAGGATATACCGAAAATAAGACAACTTAAAAAGGACGATCATGAAATGAAACAACTAATACCATTTGAAACATATTTTCCAAAGTGAACTTAAAAATAAACGTTCTGATATTTAAGGATAATCATAAATCTAAGTAAACCCACAACCTGTGAAAAAAAACTAATTCTGAAATATGCTCCTGTAATTTTATTGATGAGTGATAGACAAAAGCCAGGAGGGATTTATCAAAAAGTTTAACAAACCCGCTATGTAAAGTCGATTTAATGTGTAAACCTTTTAAGTGAAACTAACAGAATATCCTTTTCAGCCAGGAGTTTTAATTCATTTATTTTATATTTATTAGGCAACGATAGCGGGGGCTATCAGTATAGCTCCCCACCCAACAACAACTACCTACCTCCAGCAACCCCCGCACCAGAGTACCTGCCTCCCCCGAATAACGGATATCAATACAATCCGCCTCCAAACAACAACTACCTACCGCCTCCGAACAACAACTATCTACCACCTGTACCTGAATATGGACCGCCTCCTGGTTATCCTGTGTATGGCCCACCTCCTCCATTCTATAAGCCAGCTCCTCCTATGCCCTACCATTCGCACGAATCTTTTCTGGAGAAACTGAAGTCCAAGATCAACCTATATACGCTTGGAAAGATATTGTTAAAGCTCTTGATATTCAAGAAAATTGTCAAGTTTATCGGCTTGATTTTCCTGCTTTTGGTTTTGCCAAAGCTTAAAAATATTTTTAAGGAGGATATGATGTCGGGATCTGGTGAAAGCGATGGAATGGAAAGTAAATTTGTAGAAACAGACAAAGGTGAGGTATTTCAGAGGACTGTTTAAGCTGAAAATAATATATGCTTTTCTTGCTTTTCAGATAAATTAGCTCAACAAATTGAAGATCTTTACGATTTTGTAATAAGTTCTATTGAAAATTTTGAAGGAGGAAGGTAAAAGACGGATACCAAAAGTAGTTAAAAATGTATTATTACGAATTGTATTACATGCACATTTGATTATTTATTTGTTAAAATTGTTCTTTTAAATAAAATGTATCTATAAAATACGCTTCTTAGCAGAAAAGTTATTTAATACCAGCACTTCTAAGCTTGTGGATTAATTCTTTAAAATTCTGTGTTTTAAACTTGGTTTTTATTTTGGGGTCGATTTTTCGTAATTTTTATGACCGTTCCAAATTTCCGAAAAATGGCTTTGCAGAAAAAAGACCTAAAACCTGCAGTTCTCAGCCCATAACTTTTCTTACAGACATCCGATTTCAAAGTGGGATACTTCTAAATGATTGTGGTTAATCCTCTAAAAATCTGTGTTTTCAACTTGGTTTGCACTTTTTGGTCGATTTTTCGTCATTTTTATAGTGTTACCCCTTTCCAAATTTTCGAAAAATGGCTTTGCAGAAAAGTGACCTAAAACCTGCACTTCCCATCCCATAACATTTCTTACAGACATCCGATTTCAAAGTGGCATACCTCAAAATGATTGTGATTTAATTCTCTAAAAATCTGCGTTTTCAGTTTGTTTTGTATTTTGGAGTCGATTTTCCTTCATTTTAATGATGTTACCCCTTTCCAAATTTACGAAAAATGGCTCTGCAGAAAAATGACCTAAAACCTGCAGTTCTAAGCCCATAACTTTTCTTACAGACATCCGATTTCAAAGTGGGATACTTCTAAATGATTGTGGTTGAATTCTCTAAAAAACTGCATACTCAGTTTGGTTTGTATTTTTGGGTCGATTTTTCATCATTTTTATAATGTTACCCCTTTCCAAATTTTCGAAAAATGGCTTTGCAAAAAAATTACCCAAAACCTGCAGTTCTCAGCCCATAACTTTTCGTACAGACATCCGATTTCAAAGTGGCATATCTCTAAATGATTGTGGTTTACTCCTCTAAAAAACTGCGTTCTCAACTTGGTTTGTATTTTTTGGTCGATTTTTCGTCATTTTTACAGTGTTACCCCTTTCCAAATTTTCGAAAAATGGCTTTGCAGAAAAATGACCCAAAACCTGCACTTCTCAGCCCATAACTTTTCTTACAGACATCCGATTTCAAAGTGGCATACCTCTAAATGATTGTGGTTTAATCCTCTAAAAAACTGTGTTCTCAACTTGGTTTGTATTTTGGGGTTGATTTTTCAACATTTTTATAGTGTTACCTCTTTCCAAATTTTCGAAAAATGGCTTTTGCAGAAAAGTGACCTAAAACTTGCACTTCTCAGCCCATAACTTTTCTTAAAGACATCTTAAAAAATTTAAAAAAATGTATTTACAAAAATTTGGGTTTCTTTTTTACTAAATTGGCAGCAGAAGCTAACGAGTTGTACAGAAAAGTAATTTTTTTTTCACGTTTTGTGTACCTCCGAACTCACCTAGGTACAAAAGCGTCTCATCACTGTGTGCGATACATTTTGAGAAATATCGATAGCCGGGCTCACTTACTTTCCACACTAAAAGTTTCAATCAAATCTGCTTACTGCCACTGATCGATGATCATCTCCGCTCCTCCACAGCAAGATAATGCTGCAGTTTATATTCGTTGTAATTATAGGTCTAAGTCTGGGAAATGCTGCAGCCCAGGATTTGCGACGTGTGGACGACACTGAGTTAATTCAGCTTCTCACCGGCAACAGTAATGTGGTCGTCCTATTCAGTAAGTATATATATGTGCATATATGGAAATCCAGCTTACGTGGACTATTAAACAAACTATTATTAAATAGACAAAAACAATTGCCAGCGCTGTTTGGAGTACGAGAATGTGGTCACTAAGATACACCCACAACTGGAGGAGACTCTGTCTGCCGTTGTGGTGCAGTCGGTGGACGGTAACCTGGTTTCCATCTACGACCCGAGCAAGGAACCGGCTCTGGTATTTTTCAGGCGAGGAATACCCATCCTCTACCACGGCGAAGTCAACGATGACGAAATCCTAGACTTCTTCAATGACAATTTGGAGCCAGCGGTCAAAGAGCTTTCCGACGACAACTTCGAGCACCTGACTCAGGCCTCATCGGGGGCCACGACCGGGGACTGGTTTGTCTTCTTGTAAGCTAAGCAATATTAGTCATGCGTTGAGGTCGGCTCAGTCGTTTAAAACATGTATTCCTACACCCACTTCTAGCTATTCCGCCGAGTGTACCGTCTGTCAGCGTCTTTATGCCGTCTGGGAATCTGTGGGTGGAAAGCTGAAGCGAAAGTTGAATATTGCCCGAATGAACAGCTTGGAGTCGGGATCTTCAACCGCTAAGAGGCTGGGAGCTTTGGAATCGCCGGCTTTTATTTTGTACGTTCCTATAGATTTATTTATATCAAAGCATATATTAAAGTTAGCAATTTTAGCTTGCGGCAGGGAAAGATGTACCGGTACTTGGCCAAGCAATACAGTCCCGAGGCCTTTGTCCAGTTTGCTGAGAAGGGATACTTAACCCAGAGCCATCCACAGCCAGTGCCAGAAATACCCAGTGCCGTGTAAGTATCCTTTAGGCTTAGCTATCCTTTGAAAATCTGTTTCGATCAAATATTAAACTCAAAGTCGATTATTATGACCTTTTTATAGGGATTTGTGAGAAACTGATACATGTCTTAGTAAGTGAGCCAAGATAAACCTTTTTAAACCCATTAATGAGTTCAAACTAATTGTTTAAATAAATATTACTATTTAATTTAACAAATAATGAATTTAGTCCCAGGTGCAAGGTGGCATATAACGTCAGTTAGAGACTTGATTTTACTATTGAGCATTAAAATGCTTAATATTACTGCATTGATTAATATCAAAACAAATATTAATTGTAACCGTTGTATAATATCCATAATCGTTATTTTGTACATAAGCCTTTTTATAATAATCAATATTACCCTGGTTTATAGAGTTCCTGGTTTGAGAAGATCGAATTTAATACAACTAGAAATATGTTCATAATTATTAATATTAAAATAATTGATTATACATTTTTCGTGTTTTTCAGAAACGATTTATTGGGCCCACTCCAAAGTTATTTCAAACTTGAAAATACAACATCGTTGGCGACTTTAGGAATTTTCGCATTGGTTGCAGTTTTTTATCTCACAAAAAAGCTAGCTAAAATATTTAGCTCAGACCCAGTGAAAACGAAAAATAAATCTAAATAAAATTAATATTATTACTAAACACATGTAAATGGTGTTTTAAATCAAAAAATGGAATGAGAATGTTTTCTATAATCATCATCAAGGCAGAGAAAAATCACAAATACCCCTTAACTCATAAACAAAATAAACAACTTCTAAATTTAAATAATTGCAAACGAAAGGTGAGCGGGAAATATCAAAAACTGCAATTCCTAACGCCACACAAACTGCCAGCTCTGCCGTGGAATAGTGGAATCGAAACATGCAGATACTTAATATCGCAAAAGATCCATTGTTCATTTGTATCGCAAACAGTACCTACACAATCTTTTAATTGCTTTCAATTAATTAGCGTGCCAACAAACAAAAATATTTAGAGCGGGACTGGTGCCACCCAGTTACCATCTGAGTTCACAGGCTAACTCATCAGCTGGCAATCTAGCCAATTACTTAAGTGCGATGATAGTTTGGCGTGGAACACTTAGATTGAAGAATCCTCTCGTTTCCTAAAACGTAATTTTCGCGATCGTTCCCCCTGGTTTTTGGAAATTTCTGCAGTCGTTAGCGGTTTCCCGGGAATTATTTTATCTTGGGTAAATCACTCAAAACCCGCTATTTATATTCACTTCATACATACTAAAAGTCAGTTGACGTCAGAAGGTCTTGAAAAAAGAGCGAGGAGTGCACATACGACTGGCATACGAATGTATATACCTCTATATATTTATATGTCGAATATGGTGTAGGGAGAATACAGAGAGCGGGAGAGAGATCAAGAGAGCACATTCACATTCGACTTTCGTTGATATTTTGGCTGTATTGTGTTTTATTTTGCTGTAGTCAAGCGCACATGAGTCAGATTAATATTTTGCTTTTGTTCAGTTCATTTCGATTCAGATACTCAAACCGAACTGAAGTCAAAATCACTAATGTGCGTACTTACGTGTAAAGCAGTTGAAAAAAATGTGCAAACATACTACCATATGTATGTGGTGAAGAGTGCCAGCATTAATCGCTATTTTCCCCTGCACGACGACTAGAAAATACTCGACTAGTAGTGAAAAACCAAAAGCAAAATTGATATTGTGTAAGTTGTATCTAGCATTGAAAAGATGAAAAGTGTCATTCCTATAAATACACCTCCTCGGGAAGGAAAGTCGCAATAATAAAGGCACAATAAAGGAACCGAACCCCCACTTTGGACGAGCTAAAAAGTATAGTGCGCAGCCCATCATGACTAACTCACCACCCAAAAGGCCAGCCCATGTACAGAAAATCGATATTCTAGTCGCGCTGTAACGTTGGGTAGCGCCTACCTGAGTAAAACAGACAGGCGAGACATTAGTAGTATACCGAAACCTCTTCCGCAAATGGTCGACATATCTGCTATAGCTATACATATCATATAGCCCCGAAAACTACATATACCATCTGTGATACGCGTGTACCTAAACCTAAACAGTTTCCGAAATGAACTAACTTTGCTCCGATCGAGGGTATCTCTGGGAAACTAACCATGCGTCTTGTCCGCAGTAAATGTTGTCAACGTGATGTATCTGTATCCGACTATCTGAGCACCCCGCGTCCATCGTCTGAAGTCCACACCAAAAATATATTTACGCGCTACTGGGACGACCACATAAAAATGAAGGAGTCTAGCGAATCCAGGGGCAAGTCCTCCTCATCATCATCATCATCACCACCTGCCAAACAAACCCAGAGCGTTACGTTCGTTAGGAGTACGGGGACCAGTAATGCACCAGCTGTTTGCGACGGGAATGGAAACGGAATTGGAAATTCGACCCAAACCGAATGGACATTTCCCCCAAAAGCGCCCACTCCGCATATCTACAATTGCCTGAGTCCCGTAAGTCCACACAGAAAAAATATATATACGATTATATGGTAAATTTAAGCAAGACCTGAACCCATGTAGAATTCGTCTAGATTTAACTGATACTTTAAAAAACATTTGAGTATGAAATCCATATAAGCTGATAAAATTATTGAACATTTGTTTTTTTTCTGCTTCGCAAACATTATTCTTTTACAATAGACACCCACAACTTGCGAATGGCACATGTTTCCCCGTCGGTGCAGATTACCATGACGTAACGATTATTAGATACCCCACGGGTGACCATTTATATAGTATATATAGTTCCTAGTCTTTGTGTGCTCGTGTGTTGGCGGAAGATAAAGAGGAAACAAATTATTTGCACTTCAGCAATTGCCGCCTAAATCATTAGTATGTATGGAAGTATGAACAGACATACGGACAATTGGCAGTGTATTTTAGGCATTCAACGGAGCGCATTAATCAATGATTAATGATAGATCTATTTTAGGAAATAATTTTAGCGATAAGATTAAGATCGCACATACATATGTACATACATACACGGGTCAACAGCAGGAGTTTAAAAATCTTGAAGTGTAAAGATCAAAAAACTTAAAGGAAGGGCTAAATCAGTTTGGTATGCCATTTCCTGCTTTCACTTGCACCTTTGTTGTATAGCAGTAATATTAATAAATCAGAAAAGGCTTTCAAAGTAATATATACCTAATTTATGAAACCTGGGTTATAATTACTCTACAAAAATAACTTCACAACACATTCTAAAAATTCAAATTTACGGAAAAGCCGAGACGTAGCTGCTGTCTTAGCCACAATGAGCAAAGCAAAGAAACCCAAAGTATGATTAATATAAACCATATATCTTAGCTTGTGCAATTAACAAGAACTGAATATAATTAAATGATGATTATTTTATTTCACTAGTTATTATTATACATATTACTAAAACATTTTAAAAATTTTCCTTCTTTTAGGACATGATGGCCTCAAGTGATAAAAGCAGCTTTAAAGGATTTCGCAAGCAATTTAGTGGAAGATTTAAGCGCTTAGTTACTCGAAAAGTGGAACACACTCCAGTGATACCTCCAGAATTGAAGCCGCAACTAAAAACAATATACGTTTACTAACTTAAGATGTAACGACAATTGCAAGCACAAGTGTTTTCCCCATTATATAGGAACACCCACCACTGTGTGCTTATATATGGCAGGAAACATTAGTGATAGGAAAAGCAAGATAAACTAAGTTATCATAATACCATTCTGATTGACAATTTTAAGTATTCAGCGATTCGTGCGTATTGTTAGGCTCAATAAAAAGAACATTTCATAAGACAGACAAGGTTTTAATGAATTTGGCACGGGACTTATGGGGCTCTAAAAACATATCATAATTCAATTCTATGTAATTGCTTTTATCTAAGCATGTTCAAATAAGAATTCCCTATGTTACCATGTCCCTCAATTGTGATTAAAGTTGTATTTTAATAAATTACCCGTACAAATAATTTAAATATGGAGTGCCTTTAGGTATGTAAAACCTCCAGTGGAATGGACAAAATGAATGCTCACCTTTTTCTAGACTTGCAGTCCACCTGAAAAATTGTATTTTGGTTGGTGTTTGCAAAACCAAAATATATTGGGAAGCACACGTCTCTTACAATCGTCGGATGAATGTGCTCAGCTGTCGAAAGAAGCACATCTTTGTTGCAACTCCGAGCAATCGGTTAATTGAAGAAGTAGTATAAAATATAAATGTACGATGCAGACTTTCTGCTATCATGCCAAAAGAATGTAGCCACTAAAAAAGTGGCACGATAAGATTAAGGTAAACAAAGTGGATATGCCACGTTGAGCGATTGCGCGGAATGTGTATTTTGGACAACATTTTTGGCCACTGCCTTGGATCGATTTTGCGACTTTTCAGGGACTGCAAAAATACCTATTCTTATTTTTGGTTCTTAACAAATAATAATTAATAAATAAAATAAATAAATGTTTTGCATGCGAAAGTGTATTTTGGACATCGTTTCAGCTACTTAATATGACCTATCTAAAAGTGAGTTGTAGAGCTTCTTGGTAATACAAGAACCGAGTGATAGAAGCTCTATGAGGAGAGTTCCGCAGAAAACTAGCTTATACTTATTTATCGCCGTGTTATTTTATGGCTTAGGTATTCCAAATTACATGGTATTTAAATAAAATGCTTATTTTATTCCAATCTAAACGTACATACACACAGTCGCGTCTATATATACATACATACTCGTATATATAATTCCACCGACCAGAATCGAGGCTAACAGTCATTAATCTACGTGAGTTCTTGGGTGGTGCTGCCTGTGCTTCCTGTGCTGCTGCCAGTCTCTTTTGGGTCTCTATTGCTGGGCCCAGCACCACTTTCATCATGGCTTTCGCTGTTTGGGTTTGGTTTGGGCACTACAGTCTCTGTTGACATGGGGGATTCCTCCTGGTTCTGCTGGGCAGTAGTTTCGCTTTCGGTTTGGGCATTCCCAGTTGACTCGTTAGGGGCAGCCCCTTGATCCTCCTCATCCGAACACTCCACGCTGGAAATTGAGGGATTTCTCTCCTGCAAAATTATTAAGGGATGGACCAGTAAGGATGGTACATATTCCTCTTATTAAGACCATTTAGACTCACCATTTCTCTGCGAGATTTGTGCTTAAAGTATTTAATCTTTCGCTCCTCCCGCATTCGTGTCAGTCGCATTAGCAGCGAATAATGTTGCTCCACGCGATGTAAACATGTTTTGCAAATGGTTTTTGGCAATGGATCAGTCGGAGATATCTGGTACAATGAATAAATACATGACAAATCAATAAATATACCTCTTTATTCGTTCATAGATAAAACTATCGGGGGACTCCATTGCAATGGCTGCTTTTGGAAACACGCAAGCATAGACAACCCTATTCTTATAACGCCTGCATTTCCCTATCATCTTACACTCAGTAATTCTCACGGTTATTGGTAGGTAATACTCACTGTTATTGGTAGGTAACCATTGATTTTCTCAACAAGACACAAACGCTGGCCATGATCACTATAAATATGAATTACTGTTCGGTGCATCTCGGAACAGAGTCGGCATAGAAACCCAGATATACACGCCTTTTCGATGCTCCCCATCTCGACCGATTCTTATAGATCGTTATATCCTTAGCTGTTAATGCAATGTCAGTTAATTCGAAAAACAACTTTCCCAAAATATTGTATTAATACTTTCAAGATATGCGTTGTGTACATATGTTTCTAGCCAAGGGTTGTATTTCCGATTATTGCAGCAGGTTGCCAACTTGATTTTGGATTTTCCATAGACAACTCGATAGTTCACAACAATAAAATAACTGCACTTTTCCTTCCATTTAAAAAGACCACGAATGCACTTTCTTTCATTTAAGGGAAATCATACGAGTTTAAATACAATCAACCCTGTGAAATAAGAACGGGAAAATATAATTTGCAAATTAATTCAATAATTTTTGTAACTTCACTTCGTCAAAAGCGTATAATTTAAAATTGGTTCTTGAACAAATAAACTTTATTTAATATTAATAAGAACTCTTATTACATACACGATTATTTTCGTTAAAATGTACGAGATATTTTTTAATAAGAGAAACCAAGTAAAATGGGAAATTATTGCAAAAGTTGTAAACTGAAACATGAGTAATGGTGTTGAAACGAAAATACATTTGTTTTGGGTAGGTTTTTAATCTTGAATTTATTACCTTAGCCCTATTAAAAACTAAGTATAGTATATTTTTTATTCAATCAACTTATAAACTAATGTATCCAGGAAAGTTTTATAATAAAGGCAATCTAAAATTACTTATCAAGATAAAAACCCTTGAAGTGTCTCGAACGATAAAGAGGCGCTATTCAAAGACTGAATATTCTGCACAGCAAAGCCTTTGAAATTTGTGCATTGATGAAAACCAGGATCCATCATAAGAAGCGATTGGGTTTTCTGGTTCGACAAGCCAAAGAAAACCTCTCCTTGGACATCAAAAAGTATTTTTATTTTTACACTGGGAGATTTCTGAATGGAGTTCAAAAGTTCCAAGTGACAGGTGTTGGCACTTTCTCCGAAGAATACTCCATCCAAATCATTATCGGGTATTATTTGAAATTGGGGAATCCCAGCGTTATTCAAAATTTTACAAGTGAATACACACTTTTTACGTGGGTCTTTGGGATGAGCGTAAATTCGAGTGGCCACGTATCCCACTGGATATATCCAATTCTCAGTGTGGAAATTTGGATTAACTGATATAATCTCACCCAGAGAGTGCAGTAATACATTATTCAGATTCATCGGAAACATGGGCTTCTTTTTTCTTATAATGGTTACGTTTTTCGGTTTATCTTCGCTTTGTTTTTTTGGCAAAACAACCGGTTTGTTTCTCTTTATGCCTCCAAAAGCTGATTCTGCGGACTCGACTTTTCCGTTGGAAATACTGGCACGTCCATTATTAGATTTTTCCAGGCCCTCGTGGAACATTAGCCGTTCTATTAGATATAGCCGTTGGGATCGGGTGACAGATAACTCGGCTTGAAGGCGGCAAATCTCATCGGTGAGAGAAGCGTTCTCCTAAAACGGGGTTCCATTTGTTAATAAAACGTATAATATAACATAAAACAAAGAAAATATATGTGTTTATGTGTGTTAGGATCTTTAGTTTTCCACCAAACACCAAACGTTCCCAAATACACACATGTTTCAAAAATTTCGGCATCTTACCAGCAGATAACTCTTGACGGATTGTTTTAAGCTCTCGTACCGCCGCTTGTATTTTAAATTCATGATATTTTAATTTATAAAATTAGCAAAAACCAAAGATACGATGCAGATTGTTGTTATTGTCGTGGGTTTGTTTTGGTTATCGGAATGAAGGGTTGCAATTTTTAAAATATCGAAATTGCGGTATTCAATAGTTTTTATAACAGGTATTTTAAATACCGAAATTATAAACAAAACAATTCTAATCTTATCTTATTTTAATAGCTATAAATAGAACTGTAAAGTTGGCAATAGAATTAAGTCGTATACTTAATAGAGTGTTTTATTAAAAAATGAGTTTGATTAATTAATGGATATTCCCTAATCCTATTTAACAAACACATTTAACCACATTTTAACCTTGAAAAGGACTTAGTAATGTTGAAGAAGACTTATTTCTGGCGGTCGGAAGCTAGGATTTTCGAGAAAATAAGGTAAGTTATTAATTTAACTATCTAGTTATCAAAAGGTTTTCACTATCTCATGGATAATATGTTTAGTCTTAAGTTGGGTAGTTGACCATGGAAGACACCTCGGTCTGCAAAAGTGGTTACAACACTTACACCTAGCCCTACGTCATATGTGTATATATGTAGGTGTGTGTGGTAATACTATCATTGAATGGTTACCACTTAGTTCTTAATGAATTTAAAGTTTAAAAGATTTAAAAGTTATAAACGATATATTCAGAAAAAACACAGCGATCACCATGGTAACAATAGCTTGTCTGTATGTTTCTACTTTTTCCCATTCCTTACTTTCGCCCAAAACATTGGGTCTACAAACATTCATACCTAATTATAATGTGTGTTAGTGTACGGAAGAGCGTATGAAATACTACTGAGAAAAATCTACGTAGGAGAGCAGCTTTAAAAAGCTATGGGAATGAATCACATCGTTTGTTCGGTGCAAATAAGCCGTTAGTATGTTTTTTCACTCCGGTGACACTTGTTGGATTCTGTGCTCCCTTAAAATATACACTTCACAATGGACGAGGAACAAATGTGGAAGGGGTTCTTCTTCAAACTGCAGGAACTCAAGATGAATCCACCCACAGAGCATGAACACCAGTAAGTTTTCCAATTTATGAAACCATAAATTCATACTCACGCACACCTGCAAAAATTACTTAAAATTCGCAGATGTACATGTATCGCAGGCATGTGTGTTTCCTTAGACAAATATGAACATTTTAGAGAACTGGAACTGTGTCATCAGATAAATTTAAGATTATCAAGTGGAATAATCATGTGTGCGTGAGACATCAAAAGTGATATAAGGGAACTCAAGCCACAGATCGATTTTACAATCCACACTAGCTAATGTAAACATGAGTCAATTCCAGGGAATTTTTCCCCCTCCTTAAATATATTCATTAAAAAAATGAGCATTTATTTTCTATTACTCGCATAACTCATATTTATCAATAAATTTAAACCATATTATTCACAAGCTACATGACTTATCTTATCGTTAAGAAAAAAGCCCCTCTGACTAGCCCGTTTATAATGAATTTTAGAAAGTATTTGATAAATAATTTCCTTTTTCCTTTCAGATTACAGGATGGAGATGATGGATTCTTCGAAAAATTTGGATCCCTCTTACGGCAAAAGTCACAAATCGATGAGGGCGTCCTGAAAAGTTCCCTGGCTCCGTTCGAGGAAAATGGCAGTGTCGATGGAGAAGAAGTCGACGAAAGTCCTGATGGCACGCTACAAGATAGCCAGGATGCGGAGTGCATCAGTATCAATACCTTTGCAACAGATAGTGAACTGGCATCGTCTTCTGAACAGGATATTAGCGCTTCAGTTTTGGACTCAGCGCCTGTAATGAATGTAAGTTTGTATTTACGATCGGTAAGGTCAGTTTGGATCGTTATTATAACCTATTAGCTATCTTAATTATGTATTCAAACAAGTTCATCCACATGTGCTCTAGATAATGTCTAGATAACGTCTAGAGCTGACTTAAATTCTTTTTTACCTATAACGAGCTGATCAGATAGCCTCTCGAAGACGAAAGAAAAAAGAAGGTTGTTATCAACTTCAAATTCATGTTCGATTTTAATAATAATAGCTGAAGTTTGAAGGATTACATTTTGTTTGTTTGTATTAGTTCCACCGATAAAATAGCCTATGCACAAGAGTTGAAACTTTTGTAATACCATGGAGTAACCATCACAAATTGGGGAACCCACCATTGGCTGTATTGGTGAATATGGGGGCCTTTTAAGCCTGGTCACATTCAGTCCATAATTTCCGGACCTGAAGTACTGCAGAAATTTCGTCATAGGTCAGTTTTCCAGTTTGTAGCGAAGCTTAACGATCTCAGCGATTTAATGCCTGTGCAATGTTTTATCTTATACCAACATTTTGCTGCTTGCATGTTTGTCGTCTGGGAAGGTGTAGTTTAATTGAACAGAAAAAAATTAAGTCGTGTCCATAGAAACGTTAAACAATAAACAAATGAACTTGCTAGAGGCCTAAAGCATTGTCCGATGCACGTATATATACCGACTGTATAAACAAACTGAATAATGTATACTGACAACATAAACAAGCACTACCGAACATGCAAACATACAGCCTGGCGAATTGAACGAGAGGAAAGCTAAATGTACTTTAGAAAATATATTTTTCATTACCACCTTGAGCTTTTTCCTTTTTGTATCCAAAAATAAAACATTTTCTCTTAAGATTGCTTTATTATTACTCACAAACACTTCGGAATCGCCGTGTACATATGCACAAATACAGTAGGCAAACGAAATCGAATTGAGCGCATACACTTTTTATCTCATGGTCAACGTCAAGATATTTCGGATATCGCAAAGATTTTCGAGTCCGGACGCTATTGTACTTAGATACAGACTCTTCCCCGAAGCGGTTGGGTCTAGTCTGGTCGGTGTTCTAGAGCTTCCGTGATTTTCCCCCGGTTCCGATTCCGATCAGAGATATGTGCGTCTATTCGAAATCGTATATTTGCAAGAAAATATTTTCGGAGAATTTCGCGGAGTGATCAGTTAGCCACAGCATTCAAACATGAGCTACTTATCGTTACCACGTGTCCTGAGCAAGTTCGGATCGCAAAATCACAACCCGTCTAACCAAAATTCGAAAACCAATAGCCTTACCCGATCCAGAACGCGTACCGGATGCGACGATATCCGACTCTCGAGAAAAGCATCCTCCACCCAATCACTCAACAGGCCATTTGAGCGACGAATGAGCATATTGAATAGAAATGGAAGCATATCTAGTCGACACTTTAGGGGCGTTCACAAGCATTTACTCGACTCACATGCGAAGGCGGTTTGCCATTCGATGACCGTAAGTAGATCTTAAAGTTTAGATATCGATTAGAACATCTAATACATTGCTTGAGAGTACCAAATACTAAAAGATACAGTCCATCCTCTTTAATGTTTATGAGATCTACATATGTGTTTATTCACAGTGGCTAGGTAAACAAAGCGATTGTATAAGTTCATTGATTTGCGTTTGTTGTTGAGTCATTTAAATAAAGTACATTGGGTATTTCAGTTCTTGGATATATTTATGTACATATTTTTCAGTAACAAATGAAGTCCATTTGTGTGAGAATCATAAAAATCATTCTAGGAAATTTGTTTCTTTAATTGTTTTTGTTTATAAAAGTCACAAAAAAATACCTTTAGGAAACAAATCCACTTGAATTGAATTTTTAGCTGAACCAATATTTTATGTCTTGTTTTCATAACTTAGAACTTGAATTCTTTATAAGTGTTTTAAATATCTAAGCAAACATGACATAGCTGCGTCTGGTTTTGCTTTTTCTTTGTGACGTTTTTGTTTACATTTCCGTTTTCTGGAATTTGCTGATATTTTCTTAGGTTTGACCTTTAGAAAAGAGATTTATTTCTATTTTTATTCGAGTACAATTAATAGATAGGTTATAAATGAGGTTGCCTTTCACTCAGTGAAGGTGCATGTATTTAATTGGAGGCAATGGAGATAAAACTAATTACCTTACTGTTTTTAATTACTTTATTTTGCAGGTGACAGATCTGTATGAGGAGATTTTATTTGAAATTTTCAACAACATTGGCTGTGAAAACAACGATGAGTGCACAAACAGTTTGGTGGAATTCGTGCAGGATGCTTTCAAAATTCCCAACGCAACGCATTTGGAAATTTGTGAGGCTGCGCGACTAAAAGA
Organism: Drosophila rhopaloa; assembly: GCF_018152115.1. Taxonomy (NCBI): domain Eukaryota; kingdom Metazoa; phylum Arthropoda; class Insecta; order Diptera; family Drosophilidae; genus Drosophila; species Drosophila rhopaloa. The sequence continues at coordinate 2,215,549 of NW_025335047.1, forward strand.
ACCGCCCAATGTGAGACTAAATGTCGAGATAATAAAGGCCGAGAACTTAATGTCCAAGGACTCGAATGGCCTATCTGATCCGTTCGTAACCCTTTACCTAGAATCGAATAGTTCCCATCGATATAACTCATCTGTTAAACCTGCCACGTTAAATCCTATATGGGAGGAGCACTTTTCACTGTGAGAATTTGTTGTGTTAAATACAAAGTTTTTATAAATAATTAACTTCCTTTTTTTAGGCCGATTACCGAAAATGCTCGAGACGAAGTTCTTATCGTTGAAGTGTGGTAAGTTTAATTTGGTTAAGATTAAATAAAAAAGCACTCATAAAAGTCAAGTTATCTGGCTGATAACGCTTCTTGAATTCTAAAATGCACTTAGCGTGGAATAATTTTTTAATGGTCTGACTCAAAGAAACAAAAAGGCTTCTAAAATCTACAAATTTTGTTTTGGAAATTTTTTAATATTCCATTACGTAGCTTGTAGAGTGACGTTTATTTTGATTAATAAATAAATATATAAGTGTTGATATATAACCAGTAAAAAATATAATAAATGTATTTCTTAATGAGAATAATAATCGTGTATTTATTTTTCAGGGACTTTGATGCCGCTGAGACTGTTAAGGAAAAGGTCAATAAAATCCTCGATGTGAAAGGAGTCAAGGGGCTTAGTAAGTTAATGAAAGAAATAGCTGTTACAGCTTCATCAGGAAAACATGATAACGAACTTATAGGGAGAGCTGCAATTACGCTGAAGGTGTGTAAGATATCGTGAAATTCTCAAAACGAAACCACATTAAACGCTTCATTTCTTTAGTCTATTCCAGTTTCTGGCTTAACCGTTTGGTATAATCTTGAAAAAGGAAGCAAGGGACGGAGTCGAGGATCACTTCTGGTGAACCTGGCTTTGAGTGCGGAAAAGAACAAAAGTGTCGCCGTGCAGGAGCATAAGAATTTACTAAAACTGCTGCTGATGCACGAGCTGGAAACATCGCAGGTGGCAAACTACTGGTGGAGCGGAAAGTTCAGTCCAAACGCCGAACTGATTCGATCCCAGCATGCTGCTCAAAGCGGATTAACACCCTTCGATTGTGCCCTTAGTCAGTGGCACGCTTACAGCACCATCCATGAAACACACAAACTTAATTTTACCCTATTCAACTCTATTCTGGACGTAGTGGTGCCAGTTATCACCTATATGCAGAATGACTCAGAAGATGTTAAAACATTCTGGGACGGAGTGAGACGGCTGCTTCCCTCGTGCTTCGTAGTCCTACGAAAATTAAGATCCAAAAACACCAGTGATAAAAATATAATTAAAGCACTCAATGAAGTGCTGGATATTTTGAAGAAGATTAAGGAATTGGAAGTGCCCGAGAGTGTAGATCTTTTTCCCAAATCGGTGTACGGCTGGATCCACACAAACGATACGGACGAAACGTGCAATATTGACACTGCCATAGAGGATGCCATCAAAACCGGAACGAAAGAATGGTTGGAACATATAGTCGAGGGCAGCCGGCAATCCAAAAACAATGAAACCGATGACGAAAAGCTGCAGTACATTATTAAACTTATACAAATGGTACGGTCGGACCTTCAACGTGCAATGGAATACTTCGATAAAATATTTTACCAGTAAGTTATTTATTCAATTATCAATATCTATATCTTCACTTTAATTTATTTTCACTTAACTATTTCAGCAAAATTCAGCTTAACTATTCCGCAATACTTTATTTATTTTACGACTCAAAACTTGCTGAAATTTGTAAATCCATAATAGTAGAAGTGTGCAATAACATTAAGAGACTAGATGTACCAGACGATCAATTCGCATATCTGCCGAACCTTGAGAATGTAAATATGGGAACAACGTTATTTGAAGTCTATTTGATACTCAAGCGATACGTCACACTAGGTGAGACTGTGTAAAAATTGGTGCTCATCTCAAGATAATAATCATTTTGTATTTCGTTTCTAGGTGAATCCCTGTGTTCCGAAAGCCTGGAATTGGCCAATTTTTACCCCTGGTTTGAAAGGGGAGTTACTCACTGGCTTGATATCTCAATAATTAAGGCTTTAGGTCGTATTCAAAAAGCAATTGATTTGGATCAGCTGAAGGCTGTTGACGAAACAGTCAAATACAGTTCTTCGGCAGTGGACACACTTTCAATATTCTATCAAATTAAGATATTTTGGCAGCAACTTGACTGGCCAGAGGTCGAGGGATCCTACATATTTGTAGCCAAAATTGTCAATGTAAGATTGAAAAAACTACTATAATCATGTGTTAAATTACTTAATTATGTTTTTATACAGGATCTTTGTCGGTGCTGCATATTTTATGCTCAGCAGATGTCTCGCAGAGTCGAAAACATAACGTTACTTGGAGATAATAACAAGAATTTCAGTAAGATTTTATTATACATATCTTGTTTGTAATTTATTTGTAACAACTTGTTAAAATTACAGCTTTATCAGAGGAGTGGTGCATAGCTATTAACAACATGGATTACATTCGCCAGACTTTACCTTCATTTATAAAGGTATATGATTAATTTCATTCACTACTCATGAAAAGCTAATCAAGATCATTTCATTCGTACTAGGAACTCAGCATTGATGATATTATTAAGAGATTGGGAGAGTATCGCTCAAATTTAGAAGCTGAAAGATGCGCAAGCACCATAAAAACTGTAATCGAGAACGCATTAGATACTGAACGCAATCAGATCGTAGAGCTTATAGAAATTGTGGCTCGGAAAATGGCCCCGCCAATTAAACGATATTTGGCCGAAGGTGCTGAGGTACTCGCTAAAGACTCAAACTCAATGGACCAATTAATGATGTATTTGGAGGCCTCGTTAACCACGCTTTATGATACTCTCAATGAGATAAACTTTCAAAGGATACTGGACGGCATTTGGTCTGAGTTATCAATAATAATGTATGATCTGATTCAATCAAATCTTGACGTAAGTCTATTTGCCTCCACCATCTGGCAATTAAAAAAAAAAAAAGAATTTTTCTTTCAGAAACGTCGCCCACCAGCTTTCTTTCAAAATTTAAACAATACTCTTCAGACAATGATGGATTGTTTTAAAATGGGGAACATTGAAACGTCGGACGTAAAGATATTGTCTACAATTCAAAGTAGACTAAGGCTTTATTCCCTGGAAACAGCCGATCTTATTCATCAGTATTACTTGGAGCGACTGGAAACCCAAAAGAGCCAAGAGTCGTCTCCCTATGGACAACTCACTGTAACGGCTCAATTAACTGATTCTGGGTTATTGGTAAGACTTTAATGCATTAAACTCTTGATACATGTTTGCTTCATTTGCTATATTTTATAGTTAACTATTTTAAATGCTCGCAACCTGTTGCCAATGGATTCGAACGGCTCGGTCGATTCATTTGTTAAAGCTAGTTTCATGCCTACAAGCAGATTTAATGATTTAATAACAGTCAAGACAAACGTTCACAATAAAAGCTGCTTTCCACTTTACGACCAGGAGTTTCGTATGTAAGTAACTGTTTTCATATTAAAGGCAACATATTTATATTTTTTTTTTGTAGAAACTTGACTGAGCAGCAGCGTAATGAAAAAAATAGCTTGATTTTATTCAGTGTCAAAGATAAAGATTTGTTCGGGATGTCCAGCCAGTATATAGCAGAGAGCTATATCTCCTTCGAAGATCTCGAGGCAACACAAGGCGAACAAATAATGATGAATTTGTCCAGACCAGAATATACCGGTAAGAAAACTAGCTTCGTTTAGACACGGTGGAAATATATATATCATATTATTTTCAGATTCCGATTCACTGCGAGCTCTGGAATATAGATTAGGTGATAAACAGGCCAAGGATTTCCTAAAAAAATTGAAAAACCGATCCTTCTCTTAAATTTTAAAAAGTCGATAATACTATCTTTTGAAAAAACAATAAAATATATTTATATATTTTTCTACGGCTTTAAAACTTAGAAACCAAGTGTAACATATTTTAAGTGCGTATTTTTTGGGAGAAAACAAAATCCTATATTCTTGATTTAAAAGTGAGACGATCTAGCCATTTCTACACAAACTCCCTTCGGCTTGCCGAAGTTTACTTTCTTCCTTATTATTGAAAAAATATATTTTTGACAATTATTTATTTTTATTGGAACAGAAACCAACTCGGTACTTTAGGTATAAATACATAACACTGACTTTTTACGATTTAAGAGTTATTTTCAGATTTGGTTGTAATAAATAATAATTAAATGGTATTTGTATTAAATTAATTATTCGTATAGGGTTTGATTTACGCACACGTGAACAACAGTATGAATGGCAAAAACTACTATGGCTTAAGTTTCTGCCGTGCTTTATTGGCGGCGACGTGTGTTGCGTTGCTTATCAAAACGCATTTCCATTTCTTCAAGAACCTTTGGAGTGTAGCGTACTACCAGCTTTACAGAACCAACAGCCTGCTTTAACAGCTCAACTGCCTTTTCGTGATTTTCTCCTTCGACAGACTGAAAAATGGAATTGTGATCTCATTAGACAAGAGCATTACTAGGTTTAAATCAAAGAAGTATAAAATCTCAATGGTAACAATTGTGTGCTTTGTTAAACCACAACTACTGTTTTGGACTTACCACTCCATTGACAGATAGAAGTTGATCTCCCCTTTTCAGACCACCATGCCTGTCAGCAACTCCTCCAGGTATTATACGGGATATATAGATTGGCGAATTTTGCTCCTTGCCTCCCATTACGTTAAAACCTAAGCCTGTAACAAATCAAATAGATTATAAAGATTGTTGAATAAATCAATGTTTCACAAAGATCTGGGATCAAATAAATAATGCAATTGTAAAAGTACTTTTGTACTTATTGTTATAATCTCCTAAGAACATTTTAACAAACCATACATGCTTTTGATATTTTAGAAGAAAATTCTAATACATTCGAGAAAATATCCCATACTTCTAAAGCTATTCCTATACGTGTTTTCCTATTAGTTGTTAATATATTTATTAAAAAATATCCCACATCCCGGGTACTGGATCTACATTTATATCTATGTGTATGTACAATATAGGGAAGCTCCCTTAAATTTTGGAATGATGATAGTAAGGACAGCAAACGCTTCTCTACTAAGTATGCAAGTACAACATGTAAGTTGTAGTTTAAAATATTTAAGTACTTTGTTAAGCCCTAAAGTTTTGTTAGATTGCGGATTCGTAGATGATAAGGGCGTGTCTTACCCTCCTCGGTTTTGGGCAGTTCGACCACCCGAGGATGTGCATGACCCTCGCTGGCGGCGAAGGCAGCCACGGTGGCCTTGGCAGTGGCGGAGGCCCTCACGTCGTGGGATCCCTGGATGTCCACCGTCTCGTAGACGTGCTCGTACACCTCCCGGACGGAGGTCATGAAGTCAGAGTTGAGCACCTTTTGCAGGGCAGCCAGTTTTGTTGTGGGAAAGTCCCCACTTGCCTGCAGTTTTTCCAGGAGCTCTATCGATCTTTTGACATCTGCAATTCGAGGATTTACGAGTAAGCTCTGTACACTTGGCTTATATATAGTGCTACTTACCCCTAGATAAAGTCAGTGGTTCTGCGTTATCGGCCATAATATGGTGGAATTTAAATATATCCAATGAAATCAACCTGACCCGAAATACAATTCTTGAGAGCTGAAAATAATGTGACCGCAAGTGCTCACTAAACAAAATGCTTATGATGAAACTTTGGTATTATAACAGATTTACTTCCATGGTCATATTATTTTCTATTGACATTATTTACTACTTTTTTTGTAAAACATAAATAATAGAAGAATATTAATTAATATGAGTTTGCCGGCAGCACTTTTGCAGCGCCTAAAAAAGCGTGGACTCGTTACCAAACAATCGGGTAAGTATGCACCTGCCGGTCATGAAGTAATTCAATTATGCCTTCATCCATAATCCTATATATAATTATCCTTTCCCAGGAAGCACACCAATATCGGAAGCTATAGAAGAAATTATAGCCGAAAACTACGACGACGATGACAAAAGTGGCCCGTACCCATATAAGGAAGACATAGCACCGGAACCAAAGCGCAGGAGCGTCGAGGAGCAGTTCTGGTCGCACCGCATCAAGGAACGGATCGGCGTGAATGAATCATACCATGGATACAAACTTTGCCCCAACAAGTACAACATCTACCACAAGTGCTCCCTGTACTGCGTCAATAAGTTTAACAGCTCCCCGCACTCTGGACCAAGCCACAAGTATCTGAAGCGCTACAAGAGACTGCTGCGGAAATATCCAATGGAGGCGGGTTGGAAAGATATATACGATAAGGGCTGCAAAGCGTATTACTTTTATAATTCGACAACACAATGCGTTTCGTGGCTACCGCCATCACACCCAAAAGCCCGGATTACAAACAGTGCCGCCGTGTTTCGCCGTCAATTGGCCAATTCTAATGACGAGTTCAATTTTGACTCCAGCAGCTTGGTCCTGCCCAAATCTTCTGGTCTAAATGAACCCAATGAGCCGGAGAACGCATTCAGTTCATCGGTTTTCATACCCCCAAAGAAGCAAAAGTCAAGGGACTTGGATCGAAAACTTCAACGACGACGACGTAATGATAACTAGCAGGATTACTCAACTCGAATTCTAGAATTTTTGCAAGCCATTATGTCGAAATAAAGAAATATGATAGTTCTAATTAGCAATTGCAGTAAAATCAATAAGTTCACGCAACAAGACCCTTCATAAGGTTTAAAAATGTACACTCTGCTTTATTGAATTGCTAGCTTAAGACAATGAATGGTGGAGCCGCGAAACAATTAAATCGAAGGAACCGGAAATTTCATCAAAGAAGCAACTCGATAAAATTTGTGTCACACGAGTCTGAAAAAATGTTTAATTTGATTTTGAGGCGGCAATTAAAGCCCTCAACATGAGGATGCGGTGGACACACTTTCACCAGACGATGTGCTATGTTTAAAGTGTTTTAACCAGGTTTTATATATTGGTGAAAGATCAATACAAGTATTATTTGGGTTTATTTCAAGGTTCGCTTTCCCTTAACAACAACCGGTCGGTTTCTTATGTAACCCTTGCGACGCTTCGAGTTCTGAAAGACATTTAATTAATATTGTAATTCATTGGAATTATTCAGTACCATACCTTTCTAGAGATAAAGTTGGCTGGGGGAATTGTTCTCTCCTTGGTTTTCAGAGAGGGTCTGTTAAACTCATGCGGCTTCTTAACCCTATAGATGCGAACAAGCCAGTGCTCCGTTGTATAGGCCTCTTCCAGGTATGTCAAGTCAAAGTCCTTATTTCCGATGACTGCGTTACGAGTGCGATCATATCCCGATGGTCCTCTGAAACACGTGTTAGTAAGACGATTCGATTGCACTTAATATGTCGACCTACCTGTAGTCCAGTTTCAAATCCCCGAATCTGTAGTAACTTAATTTGTACATAAGGCAGTTAAGTAGAGCCGGAGCACCTTCGGCATCCACCCTGAATTCACCGCGGTCGGTAAAGTAATCACTTTCCTTGATATCCTTGGGATGCTCGCCCTCGGCGATTCGAACCATCCAAAGGAACTTGTTGATGTCATCACCAGAGTAACCGATCACACCACCAAAGATTACCAGGACGTAATCCACGTCAAGAGAGGTCATAATTTCGTAGGATTTCTCCTCGGTCGAAGACATTGCTTTGCCAACGAGCGCTATGTGACTATTGTTCCACGTATTATTGTCCACTAGAGTTGTTCTGTTTGCCATGCCTGCTATCTGGTATCCGTAGTCCCACCACGACATAACTCGGGCATCATCAGCGGTGTTCTGTGAAAGCCAGTAATAAGCCTCCCTGAAATCGTCCAAAATGTTCCGAGAGCTGAAGGAGAAAAGGTTAGAAAGCGCAATATATAACTTATTAATATTTACTTACCCATCTTGGCTGTTGTGGAAAGCCAGCACAATCGAGGGGCTGGAGTAGGCATTGCTGGTTACCCAGGTGCAGTGAACAGCGAACATCATCAGAAGCATTAGAACGGCCAAAATAACAATACTTTTCAGATTTGAGCTGATTCCAGTGTCCTGCTGGGCATCATGTTTGGTTCGGTGCTTCAGTTTTCCAGCCTGCAAATATGTGTTTGTGAAACCAAACCCAAGAAATCTGTTACTACAATGACTGACCTTATCATAAAGAGTCTTCTTCTCAATGGAATCCTCGGCTTCATCAACTTCGGTGGTCGTACTTATGGCTGTGCCCATTCGCTTCGACGAATCCTCTTGCAGGAAGACATCCAACAGACCCGAAAAGGCCACTCCAGCCAGCATGCACACCACAGGCGTGAGGGTCAGCATCAAACGCACCATCACGCCAGCAAAGTAAACCGCACTGATGGCGTACAGTACCACGAATACGCGCTCATCGTTGATCTGCTTAATGCAATACCACACTCCGACGGGGAAAGCGCACACCAGGATGTGCAGATCAAAGAAGAACGAGAACCAGGTCGTCGGCTGATGCTCCGACACGGAGGCAATGATGGGAATGTGGATCTTGGCGTAGCCGGTGTCCCACAGTGAGTAGAAACGTCCGCTCCACGGGGCCACAACACCCAGCATGGTGAGCACCACGACGGCCACAAAGACAGCAACACCCACCAGCAATCCACCGACGATGAACAGCTTTCGGAACTCGTGTCGCGACAGCACAGACTGCAGATGACGCAAGGTGGCCACGGCCATTAGGAGCACAAAAACTCCCATTGCAGCCATGTGCTCGCTGGTGCGTATCGGCTGGAATCCCACGAAGGGGATCTGCATGGAGAAGAGCAGTCCCAGGATGTAGAAGGTGCTGTAGCTGGTCAGCAGGCGCGGCGAGTAGCGGCCCATAATGAGCAGCACGAAGACGTGCAGCGGGATCAGGTTGATGATGAACACGTAGCCACCCCAGGCGGACACCATGTAGAAGTAGGACAAGGCAGCGGCGGCGGACCAGAAAACGGATCCCGTCTTAACGGAGCGCACCCACAGGAAGTATGTGAACTGCAGGGCAAATATGGCAATGCCCTCGTTGTCATACGACCCGGCAACCGATCTGCTGATGTAGCCGGGCACGATGGCGATGAAGCTGGCGGCGAAGAGGCCGGCGCCCGCGGACCACAGCTCCTTGGTCAGCAGATATGTGGAGATGGAGGTCAGGCCGCTGAAGACGGGTGCCAGGAACACGCAGATGTCACGAATGTGCACCGGGATGTTGAGGACATGCAGCAGCCAGTGGATTCCGCCGGAGGTAATCATCAGGCCCGGGTACACCGTGCCGCCGACAATCCTGCCCAGCGGATACCAGGCCCGCTCGTCGAACCAGTTGAGGAAGTTGTACCAACCGTTCTGCACCATGTAGGCGGTGGCCCGGTAGTTGAACCACGGATCAAACTCATGGATTATCGACTCGAAGCGGATTACGGCGAAGAGGCGAGAGGAAAACCCGGCCAGCCAGGCAATTAACAAGATGGCGAAGGTTATCAGGCTGCTGTAGCCAGCCACCTTGCTGTTCAGCATCTTGGGCGTCCGATTCATGTCCCTATTCCAGCCGGTAACTCGAAAATTATAGACGAGATGAAACGCAACGACACATTCTTTGCTTAGACACGTAGTCTAAAAAAATTGCCGGGTAGACTGCCAACTCGTGTGTAGGTTGGTTATCGATAGTGCAATCGATAAAAACTCAAGGTGCAACGTCACGGTAGGATTTTGAATTTTGTAGTCTGTCTAATATTGCTTTTTATTATGTGATCTGTTTATCTTTATTTATGCGAGTGTGTTGTATATACCTATATATTTTAACAGAATTATTTATTTTGTAAAAATCTTTCAAAAGATGTTTTCCGGATTTCATATGATTGCATTTAATGGTATTTTACTGGCCTTAAACAATAATTTTATTATTTTAAATCAATTTAATAATATATTTAACTAATTTCTATTATATTCTTTCCATTTCGTTTGAATCCGCTCCAATTCCGTATGTAACGTTTCATTTAAAATAATTGTTAGTTCTACCATCTCTAGATAGGAACGGAACAACAAAATCATGAAATAAACTAGTTCAGTTAACTCGTTCCCATTCGATGCCCTGGAAAGTCGCCGAATAAAAACATAATTAATAATCAACATGAATAATGGAAATATTAAACGTTTACCAAAGAAACCAAGCGTCTCCAAAAAGCCAGATGTTACTGTGTCTTCACCCTTGGCAAAATATCCTTTACAAAACTTCAAGAGTGATATTGTTTTTACTGTTTAGCCGGTGTTTACTAAACTATTTGTTGGTCTATTAATATAAGCAATTTTTTAGTTAAATATTTAAAATATGTTATTTATTGTCAATTAGAGTAAGGCATTTTTGTAAATGGCAATATTAAGCCGTGATAAAATAAGCACTGATTGTGAGAGGAACGTGGTGCATAGTTTTTCCGTTTGTTTACCTTTTGATATACATACATATATAAACCTATTTAGTACTTGAATATTAATGACCAACCTTTTCAATTAAACTTCTAGCTACATGGTTTCCTTAACATAAACTATACGTATGACTCCTCAGGAACTTTGACCTGTATAATTTGCAGGATTCCCATCAAGCCCAGCGTTTGGAAAGTGCACATCAACTCAAAGCAACACAAATTGAATGTTGATCAAGCCAAGCAGAACAAGATAGAAAAGCCTGTTAATACTACTAGCCCCAAGGAACCGTCAGCCAAATCTTCTATTGCTCCCCCTCTGGTCGTCCAATCCAGCACTCACCAAGATAAAACTCCACAGACGGGGCTGGAGAAGAATCCTCCTATCATTCAAGAGAAACCCCCTCAGACAAACACGAACAGCAAGCCAGCTATTGAATCTGTTTCCGAAAAATTGCCAGAAAAGTTCTTCGACGAGGATAAAACCAGCAAATCTGAAGCCGCTCGTCTTCAGGACGAGGAATGGCAGCGCTTTCAACAGGAGATTAAGAGAGCTGCCACAGAATCCAGTGTTATCGTAGCCGACGAACAGGAAGACATCAATCTCAAGAGACACATCAAGGAAATAGACGAACAGATTGATAATTGGAAGAGATTCATCAAAATAAATGATCAGAAAACATTGCTCTTGAATAAAAAGCGGAAAGTTAACCCCAAAGTAGAAATATACCCTGAATTAAGTTCTAGTGAGGAAGACTGCAGTGTAGATGATTTGTACGATTGGAGAACAAAGAACCTGCACAGATAAAAATTAAAATGTTACTGTTAAAAAACTAAAATTCGCTTTTGTTATATTTTAATGAATAATCGAAGGGGACTAATACAAGGATACTAAAATATGAAACAAACCAGATAATATTCTCAAAGGAATTATCAAAAATGTAGTTTAGTATGAGTAAAAGTTTTGTTATTAAAAAGCATCGCAGATTTTTTAGCCTTTTCTTTAAAATTAATTCTTTGCCATCATTAAATCATTGAATGAATAAAAGTATCCAAAATCTAGTTTCCTTTGTATAAATAATTTTTATAATTGATTTTATTTAATACTTTTGTGGTCTAATCAGCTATACAAAGCTGATATCAATAGAAAATATATTTAACCCTAGAGTCAATTTAAGAAATAATTAAATCAAAATATTAGAATCAAAGTTATTTATTGTAGTTTTTTTACTACAAATACTGTAGGACTCGCTTTCTAAATTTTTCTGATTTTATAGTGCTCCAACCGTTTTTGTAACTTTTCAAATAAATCCTAAAATCGCGTTTTTTTCGAATAAATATTTAAACTTTGAATGTATATATACTGCCTGGTTTTCTAAACATCAAAATAGTCTCAAAACAGCTGACATATTATGACCATGAAAGTGACCTAGTGAATCGAACAGGTAGCCATTTGAATATTCGGCCACACTTGTGATTAATTCTCACGTTTTGTATAAAGGTTAAGCGATTCGTACGCTACATAATGCTCAACTTTAGTACATATTTTATGTTACATTAATTAGTTACACACTTTTATTTATTCTTAGGCCGTATTTACAGAAAATTTGTTAACTTTTTTTTTAAGAATTGCAATAATAACGTTTTAGACTTACTAATGTTTTGTTTTATATAAAATGTTTTGATTTTGTTAATTTATTGATCAAGTTTCCCATATCAACAAAAATATCCCATTGTTACAATGATATCTAATTCGTGAACATGAATTTAAAATATATATTCTTATTTGGGATGTTGACGATGAATTTTTCGAGTCTTATGTGCTTGGAATATTCGAAAGGTCTTAATGAGTCTGCAGTTATAAACACAATTCATACGGGCCAAAGTAAACGAACTAGTAAATTTCTATTTGACACTATTTTTCGCATAAGTTCGGGAGTATCAAATGCTTTTGGACTTTCGGATACAGAAGACGATGTTGAGTACTCTGAGAATTCCAGTCTCAAAAATTGTGATTGCGGTACGTAAACTTTAAATGATTTTGTTATAATATTATTTGCTTTGGTCAACAATCATATGATTGACCCATATAACATGTCGTTAACCTATTTAATTTCACTTTTGCAGACTGTGGTTTTTCCAATGAAGAAATAAGAATAGTTGGGGGAAAACCAACCGGAGTAAACCAATATCCCTGGATGGCGAGAATCGTTTATGATGGAAAATTTCATTGCGGTGGTTCGTTGTTAACCAAGGATTACGTGTTGTCCGCCGCTCACTGTGTGAAAAAACTAAGAAAATCGAAAATAAGAATTATATTTGGAGATCACGATCAAGAAATTACTTCCGAGTCTCAGGCCATTCAACGGGCTGTCACAGCCGTAATAAAACATAAAAGCTTTGACCCAGATACCTACAACAATGATATTGCTCTGTTAAGACTCCGCAAACCCATTTCGTTTTCGAAAATAATAAAGCCTGTTTGTCTTCCACGGTTTAATTACGATCCTGCAGGTACATACCATAAAATTAATTTTGAATCACTCTTGGGAATCCTAATACCCAGGTCCCTTTTATAGGATTATGCGATCTTATAATTCTCTATATTAATATTCATTTTTTCCAGGTCGAATTGGAACAGTTGTTGGCTGGGGACGCACGTCCGAAGGCGGAGAGCTACCGTCCATTGTTAATCAAGTGAAGGTTCCAATTATGTCCATCACGGAATGCCGTAATCAAAAATACAAAAGTACCCGAATTACCTCATCGATGTTGTGCGCGGGCAGACCAAGTATGGATTCATGCCAGGGCGATAGTGGAGGACCGCTGTTGTTATCTAATGGAGTTAAGTATTTTATCGTCGGAATCGTTTCCTGGGGCGTCGGATGCGGCCGCGAAGGATACCCGGGTGTTTACTCAAGAGTGAGCAAATTCATTCCGTGGATTAAATCAAATTTAGAAAATACATGCCTGTGTTCATAGTCAATGCTGTATGAAAATACACGAACTTATTTATTGCCTAGCTAAGCCGCGTTTATACAAAGTGTCTTTGTTACATACCATGCAATCGAAAATAAAAGTTAAAGTTTCATTTAAATGTATGTGTTCTGTTTATTGTAAACTTGACCGCTTTGGTCAATTACTTACGAATTTTAAGAGGTAAGGATCGTACTGAAATTTGATATTCGAGTTAAGTTGTTTGTAAGACATACGTTTACACTGCGTATATATAAAACATTCGAAAGTATTTTAAATTATTACTTATCTATATTTCGATATAAATGCTATTTCTACAATTTCTAATAATACACTAAAATACTATATTACATTATAAGTATGTTTAAGCGCTAAACGTCCCTGTACCTATTACCTATAACTGTATTCGCCACTTTTAACACATCATTTGATATCTTTCCACAGCTTGAGTCATTGACGGATGGTATACTGAGTGCTGCATGCAATGGCACCAAAAAATCGGTGTTGGCATTAGACCCCAATTGATAATTCTCCATAGCCTCGTAAATAGACTTAAAGAGCGGTTGCCTATCTGAGTGGAAGTACCCGCGATTTCCGTGGATAACTTTAACGCCAGCGTGAGTCATGTTGCAAATGCTCATATACATGCAGTGATCTGGACGGTAGTTGTATTCGCATGGCATGATGTACAGCTTATCAGGATGATAATAAAATAGTATATTAATTATGTCTTGATCCCCCCAAATAATACGTAGCTTGTACTCCTTATGAATAGACAAGATATGTTGTTCCCATTTCATTTCTCTCATCCGTGTGAGATTCATTAGCATAACGCCGGAGTTGACTCCAAGTCGACCGTAGAATGGATGTCTTGCAAATCTATTGTACCATCCGATATTTTCGTTCTCATGTTCCGGCGTCAATGCGGACATTTGAGTCTCATTGAACTTTTTGAAGAATCGCCAGATGTCGGAGATTGGTGATAGAAACAATATATCCGTGTCGACATACAACAAGGAGTCCACATTCGTTAACAACGACTAGAACAAAAGAATTTTATTGGTAATTAAAATGGTTGAAAAAAAATACACTTACCGGCAAAAACAAACGTTGAGCTGCACATGGCTTAAATAGATTTTTCCATTCGACTTCATTGCCACTAGGAAACTTTAATGGCAAAATCTCAAAGTCGAATGTGAATGGCTTGATGTCACGCCAGTCTGTCAACTTTTCCTTGAACTCCTCACCTTTTCCATCTTCAGTAAAAATTACAAATTTTAGATACTCCTCGTCGTAGTTAAATAAAATAGCTGATTTGATCATAACAAGAGTCTCCTGGACTCTTTGGCCGCAGCATACCACCACGATATAAAGGGGGCTTCGGGATCTCCAAGGTTGTCTGCGAAGTAAATTGGTTTGGTAGGCGACATTAAGAAAGTTAAAATATTTTAGTTATTGGAGATACTGTTTTTTTTAATAAACAAGCTACTTATGCATAGTTTTGTCGACCGGCAATGTTACTATAACAACCAGATTATGCAAAACTATAAAAGAAAACAAATTTCTAACTGAAAGGAGTTCTAAAACTATGGCCCATTTCTTTGTTACTTAACTGCTTTTTATAAAAGTAATCGTTGACCGTAAACAAATATTACTAGGAATAAATGAACAAAAGAAAGTACCTTGATAATACTGATCTGTTAATACTCACGCTTCATTAGTGCTGACTACCTTTCCTTTATAATCAGTGACCCACGAAGGTTTTTGATGAACGAAATAGGAAAGTATTGCTAATGCAATTAAGCACAGCAGACACATGTGCAGATGTTGCTAAAATATTAAAAAAATTACTAGTAGTTGTCTTTCTAAAACAACCTTTTAACTTTTATTTACCATTTTAAGATTTTGCGCAAGCAACGTTTAAGCCGCAAAATGTTTATGTTTTCTGTGTTGGTAGTCAAAGATGCCATAATTTTCCGCATCAACACAGCAATTATTTACACATCCCTTAAGTTTAACCAATAAAGGAATTGGTACTGCTTAATTTGACTAAATAAAATCATATTAAATGCACAATATTTAAAGAAATGGGCAAAAACTCTATGCACCTAGCGCATTTATAAACAGCCATAAATATTTTTGTTTGCGTCAAGATAGCGTCAATGTTAATGGTGGATGTAATAAATTTGAAGTTCAAACATTGAGATACATTCGATCAATTTATTGGTCTATACCTAATGACATCTTCTGCTATTAAAATAAAGAATACTTTTTTAATTCTTAAAATCTAGCATCGTAAATAGTCAAAATAAAAATGAATATATTGAAAAATCCTAGAGTGTATCAGAAAGTTAATTAGAAGTTAGTCTAACAAAAACCTTATTAAAAATTGGTAATATTTCTAACTAATATTACAACATTATTCAAAATTTTAAAATATTTAAAACGGGTATATATTTTTACACCGTGTTTCTTTTCCACTTGTTTCGTTAGCAGCAGTCGAATAGTTATCGATAAGAAGTCGTATGGGCATTGTTTTCATTTATCTTCAACCGTACACGTGCAGGCCAAAAATAATAACAATCAAAAATGTTGAGAAAACAAGCCAGACAACGAAGGGAATATTTATATAATAAAGCCCTTACCGAGCGCCTCAAGTCCAAGCAAAAAATTCAGGAGACCGTTGTTCAAAGCATCAATGAAAACAAGTCAATTGGTTCCAAAAATGTGAAGAAAAGTCTGACGGCCTACAAATCGCTGAAATATGTTGATGATGGTAAACATATTGCACATTATTCATTTATTTTTAGTAACCCGATGAGTGTTCTTTTAATAATCCCAAATTGGTACCATATGTTTATAGGAAAATCCAGCAAACAAGGATAAAGAGGAATATACAACCAGCATTCACGACTCTTAATTAACAAGTTGAGTTTAGGGCTAACAAGTTTTATATAGCAATTTCCTTTGCGTGATCAAAAAGTGTTGATTTTATTGCAATTGTACTCTGCACTCATACTAAGGTTATCAGAATTTAAATATTTTATTTATTGTTCAGTCTATATATCATACAGTCAATCTGCGTTAAATTTAACAAGTTCGTTTTTTCGTGTTCGTGTTCAAAACGTTAATCGTTTTCTCAGTTTAAAACCTATTTTTAGTGTACCTTATGCTTAATTAGAGTATATTCTTTTCTAGTGAATCTTTAATGGATTCAAAATATAGGGTCATTCTATTAAGAATTTTATTATAATATATTATATTTTATTTTCATAAAATATGTAAGCACAAAAACACAGTTATCTTAATACAGGAAATGTATTCAAAAAACTTACGCTTTTTATCATAGGATAAAAGCTTCTCATATCTGTTGAACTCCATTGTATCTAAACGTAAATATTTCTCATCATTTTAAATGGTTTGTATTTCAGGTGTCGACGACCGCACTGTTAATGATGAATATCACTATGCTGGATGCGAAGATCCCAAAATAATGCTAACCACCTCGCACAACCCCTCGTCCAGATTGAAAATGTTTATGAAGGAACTTCGGCTGATATTCCCCAATGCCCAACAGATGAACAGAGGCAACTACCAGCTGGCTACTTTAATGCATGCCTGTCGTGCCAATAATGTAACCGATTTCCTAATTGTGCACGAGCATCGTGGTGTACCGGACAGCCTTGTGGTTTGTCATCTTCCCTATGGCCCAACTGCCTTCTTCAACATATCCGATGTTGTTATGCGTCATGATATTCCCGATATCGGACATATGAGCGAGCAGAAGCCACATTTAATTTTTAATAACTTCAAAACGCCCATTGGTTTGAGAACTGTCAAGATACTTAAACACTTGTTCCCAGTACCGAAGGAAAATTCCCAAAGAGTAATGTCCTTCTTAAACCACAACGATTCGATTATATTTAGACATCATCAGTACAAATATGTGAACAAGGAATTGGAGCTCAGCGAAGTGGGACCAAGATTCTCTCTGAAGCTGTATCAAATTAAACTTGGAACGCTGGAGAATATAAAGGCGGCTGACACGGAATGGATAAACCGACCATATATGAATACGTCGCAGAAGAGGCTTATTTTCTCTAACGATCCGGGAATAATAAGTAAGGACGCGGACGTTTAGGAATTGTTCTGCGACAAATAAAACGAGAGCGAGGAAATTAAAGTTAAAATAAATGTCTTCTTTTTCACTATAACATTTTTTATTTACTTTTATATTTATAATAACGGACACACGCCTGTCATGTTAGTTATTTCTAAGTTTCCGATGTCTTGTAATAAGGTGGCCCCCAATTGGATTCCTAGAGTCCATAACTTAACCAAATTTAATCCGTTTTCTAAGTGGCATACCTCTAAACACTTGTGGGTTCATTCTCAAAAAATCTGCATTCAAATTTTTTATTTTAACATTGATCCAATTTTTGACACATTTTCATGTCATTTATTTCCAAGTTTCCGATGTGTTGTTAAAAGGTGGCCCACAACTGGACTTCCGGAGTACATAACTTTACCAAATTTAAGCCGATTTCAAAGTGGCATACCTCTAAAGACTTCTGGGTTGATTCTCTAAAAAATTGCATTCAAAATTTTCATTTTAGCGTTGGTCAAATTTTTGACCCATTTTCATGTTAGTAATTTCTAAGTTTCCGATGTCTTGTACAAAGGTGAACCTCAATTGGACTTCTAAAGTCCAAAACTTTTCCAAATTTTATCCGATCTTAAAGTGGTATACCTCTAAAGACTTCTGGGTTGATTCTCTAAAAAACTGCATTCAAAATTTTCATTTTAGCGTTGGTCAAATTTTTGACCCATTTTCATGTTAGTAATTTCTAAGTTTCCGATGTCTTGTACAAAGGTGACCCTCAATTGGACTTCTACAGTCCATAACTTTTCCAAATTTTATCCGATCTTAAAGTGGCATACCTCTAAAGACTTCTGGGTTGATTCTCTAAAATATTGCATTCAAAATGTTCATTTTAGCGTTGGTCAAATTTTTGACCCATTTTCATGTTAGTATGTTCTAAGTTTCCGAAGTCTTGTACAAAGGTGACCCTCAATTGGACTTCTACAGTCCATAACTTTTCCAAATTTTATCCGATCCTAAAGTGGCATACCTCTAAAGACTTCTGGGTTGATTCTCTAAAAAATTGCATTCAAAATTTTCATTTTAGCGTTGGTCAAATTTTTGACCCATTTTCATGTTAGTAATTTCTAAGTTTCCGATGTCTTGTACAAAGGTGACCCTTAATTGGACTTCTAAAGTCCATAACTTTTCCAAATTTTATCCGATCTTAAAGTGGCATACCTCTAAAGACTTCTGGGTTGATTCTCTAAAAAATTGCATTCAAAAGTTTCATTTTAGCGTTGGTCAAATTTTTGACCCATTTTCATGTTAGTAATTTCTAAGTTTCCGATGTCTTGTACAAAGGTGACCCTCAATTGGACTTCTCCATAACTTTTCCAAATTTTATCCGATCTTAAAGTGGCATACCTCTAAAGACTTCTGGGTTGATTCTCTAAAAAATGGCATTCAAAATTTTCATTTTAGCGTTGGTCAAATTTTTGACCCATTTTCATGTTAGTTATTTCTACGTTTCCGATGTCTTGTACAAAGGTTACCCTCAATTGAACTTCTACAGTCCATAACTTTTCCAAATTTTATCCGATCTTAAAGTGGCATATCTCTAAAGACTTCTGGGTTGATTCTCTAAAAAATTGCATTCAAAATTTTCATTTTAGCGTTGGTCAAATTTTTGACCCATTTTCATGTTAGTTATTTCTAAGTTTCCGATGTCTTGTAGAAAGGTGACCCTCAATAGGACTTCTACAGTCCATAACTTTACCAAATTTAATCCGATCTCGAAGTGGCATACCTCTAAAGACTTCTGGGTTGATTCTATAAAAATCTGCATTCAAATTTTTCATTTTAACGTTAATCACAATTTTTGACCCATTTTCATGTTAGAAGGATATCCGAAAGATCTGGAAAAATCTACTTTTATATGTTTTTTTGATCAAAACCTTGGGAAATAATGGTCACTCGAACGCCATACCTCGTTGAATTCGTTATAAAACTTCCAATCAAAAATTTTCATTTTAGTCGATTTTTCGCCAGAAATCATGAAATAAGCCCTTATGAAAATGGCAAAATCCGGAAGATCCGGGAGAATTAACTTTTACATAGGTTTTTTGATCAAAAACCATGGGAAATAATGGTCACATAATGGTCATGGTTGGAATGTCATACCTCTTTAATTTTTTATAGAATTCACAGATAAAAAATTTCATTAGAAATAATGTTTGAATTTTTTATAAAATTCACAGATAAAAAATTTCATTAGAAATAATGTTTGAAATGTCATAATATGTACGTATATTAAAATACGATATGGCAAGTTTTATGTTATAGTCCTCCAATATCGTTAGAACTTAAGTGATCGGTTCAAATATGGGATAAATTATTTATATTTGACAAAAACAGCCAGAAGTACAAACATTTCGTTAAACACAGCTAATTTGACCTTAACAAACATATATATCAACACGCTAATTAAGAATTTGAAAAACTTTATAGGGTCGGAAATATCTTCTTCACTGCGTTGACCAAAATTATAGTACTCTCTGTATGGTTAAAAGTGCTTGTGACTTTGCACGATTTTGTGATAGGCAATTTCTTACTTGTTTTTAAAAATAAATAAAAAAACAAATCTAAAATTTTGCGATCTATATGTATTATCCCCCCAATATCAATAGCACCAAACCGTCGGGCCTTTTGCATTCAGCAACTTAACTTATTAGCAGTGGTAAAAATACTTTTGATGCTTTCTTTTATTCTTAAATATTTATACCCAACATATTTGCCGATAACAAACGACTTTCATGCCAAAAACAGGGGTGTTTTAAATTTCGACCACGCCCCCTTCCGCCCTTTTATTTTACGAAGCTTTATGGAAGCCACAGTTTGCCTCAGAAGGCAAATAAACTTTTTTAGCCAAAATAAGTTTGAATTGTTAGTATACAACATTTTATAGTTATCTATTTTTGATAAATAATCTCGGGGTAATGTAAAAATAAATTGGAGTAAGACCAATCGAATACAACTATTACTTTATTTTAACTAAAACAGAGAAAGGTTTGTGATTTATGTTATATTTCTACTTTTGCTTAAAAACTACAATTGCATCAAGAAAATATAAATAAATTATAATCAATTATTAATTAAGAGTTTTTCATTACAAACTTTTAATATCTAATCTGAACATTTTTAGATTGCAATTTAGATTTATTGGTTAACTATTTTAAAAGTTAAATAATTGAAATTCCATTTATAAAAGAAAATATTCCGGTAATAATAATAATAATAAATGTGACGGCACAATTGTTTCATTGTTGGCGGCTTAGCCAAACGGTTTTAGGAACCGCATTGGGTCTGCATCCGCCGTTCCATATCAGTGAGTTAGATCAAAGGTTAACACGATCTAATAAGGTGTAAAACACCTGACAACACCAACCATATAATTAAATGTGTTTATACTAATTCCGTCTATCATTTAACAGCTGTCCGATGTTAATGATGGAACGCATTCTCCTAAATAGCCTGCCTGCACAGGCTGTTGGACCTGGCAGCCTATTACTGGTAATGCCGATGATCAGCAGGCCGGAGCATGGAAACTCGTACACTAATATGCGATTTCGCTCCGTTTGGACCACATACAACTTGATCCCATGGAACAATAAAGGGGATGAGCACTCGGACAAACAGCCGTACCCATATGTGAGAAAACGAGAATTCGTTTGTGCCTTTTTACCTTTTTGCCGATCGCCCTTTTCTAACACCTTTTCTGTGGTTCGATCTTAAACACAGGCGTGCCGCTGCGTTGTCGGCGAGTAAAAAGTGAACAAATGAGTGCCGCTCGATTATTTAAAGCCAATATCTCTAATTACGGTTCTGACACATAGCACAGCAGTTTCCTTTTTTAATTTATGGGTTTCATTTAATGTAAACTACTTCTTGAGGCATTGTTACGCTCAGTTGGACAGGTGGTGCATTAGTCGGCTAACGTCGGATATTAAATTAAATATACTCCAGCATTGCACATTGTTATTTGAAAAAGATGGTCCATAAATAAACAAACAGAAGTATTACCTTTTATATTTGTGCGGCCTTCTTGATGATGCTCTTTTGGGCATAACAAATTAAAAAGGCGTGTAAAAGTACAATTCAGTTTTTAGTTGTGTTTGCTAACAATCATTCAACTCTTTTTCTCTTAAAAGATATTGCCAAAATATAATTCGACTATGGGTTGTGTTGCTACTACAGCAAGTCTATTTATAAAATATAATTTTTCTAAGAAGAATAGATTTAAGTTTATAATGTATTGGTTTTAATTACCTAGCCTGTTTAAAACTATTGCTGTATTTTTAAAGAGCTTTTGAACTTCTTCAGTGCAATCTAACTAAATATGTTCAAACATTAATCTTTAAAAATTGGTGGGTGATCTCAAACATTAGACAACTAATTAAATCTAATTCTTTATTAGACATGGAAAGATCTAGCCAACAAACTTATACATAATTGATTCGTTCAATATTAATAACAAAGATTTGATTTTTCAAATTTTGATTGTTCTTTCTTTGATATTTTAGACTATTGATAATAATCATTGGCCAATTTGGGTATTTTAATTGTTCAAAGATGGTGAAAACGGAGAAAACATACGTAAGAGGTTATTAATTCATTTTAATAATAGTCTTTGTGAGGGTAAAACGAGATTTTCAATAAATCTATAGTGAATTTGTTGGGAGTCTATTATGGGGATTTGCAGCTGCAAATGTTATGAAGAAAAATGGATTATGTAAAAGTCATTTTTGTCAGCAAAGCGAAAAACAGATTTTTAATTTGAGTCGGGGGTATGTTTTGATTTCACGGATTTATGTTTATTTTCATTGGTTTCCGTTTCGGAGCTGTTCAACATTAAATGGATGATTGTAACAACTGTTAACCGTATACCGGAGCGAATGGAGTTAAAGCGTAACTTTGTGTTTGTCGGATGTCCTGATTATTACGCATTTACAAGGCAAATGTCAAACCTACTGGGTGGGTACTGAGCACAAGTAGCAACAACCACAGGGCGAATATAAAAAGATTTATGGTTGCGGGTTAAATACCTTGACCATCCCTCTGTTAACAAAATTCTTATAATGCGTTGTAATTGTTTGGCGTGAAATTTGTTGTGATTGTATCTGTTGTTGCACTATGTTTGTGTGTATCAGCGTTTGATTGAGCAAACCTCGGTGGCTATAATTTTATTAAAAATATGGTTCTGGGTAAAATGTAAATTTATGTTTGCCATTTGTCACGCTAGCACATTTTGAACGCCTATTCACGTTTCAGTTGATGGTTTTTAAATAAATTTTAAATAAGATTCACGGTTAAATTGAATAGACTGTGTATTGCAGAACAAAAGTAGGGCAGAACGTCCCGAACTCTGAGAAAAGGTGTTTGTTCTCATGCAATCACAACCAGGAAATTGACTAAAATTTATGGATGATTTTATAAAGGCACGTTTAAATTTTTTTTATAGACGGAATACATTTACGAATTTTCTAAAACAATTGCTTGCAACATTTTTTTTGGGTTTTCCAATCTTTAGGTCTTTTTAATTTGTTTTTCTTATTTTTTAACGTTATGTTTGTTTTAACATTTATAACCATGAGGGTCATTTTTGGACTAACTATTATTGCCCGTATATTGGCGATTTACTTGGCTTTAGAAGCGATTGAAATCAGAAGGGGGTTGCACCATTTGTTTTAAAAAATAGAAATATTGTCAATTTTTATTCGATATACCCATTAATTTCTTGTTGTCAAAAATATTTAATGTGAAAAGTCAGAATAAACAGCCGAACCGATATAGACTGCCCGTCTAAGCGTGATAATTTGTTTACAATCGATCGCGTTAAAAACGCTTCTGATTAGGTACCAGTTTTATGATTTTGGGAGGCCATTTTGAATTAATTAAACACTACTAATACTATTTTTACTGTTTTATCTATCAATTGTGCAAATGGTTTAACACTGAAAAGGAAAATTTTCCTTAGGACATATTTATACCCTTGCAGAGGTTATTAAAATTTTAGTTACAATTTTTTCAAAGCAGTATAGGATACATTTTCGTACATACATTCTTGATCAGGACCCTGTCTTTTGCTCGTTTTTTTTGGCTTCAATATATATATGCGTTTTATAGAATTCTTTTTAATTATAAATTTTTTAATTTAAATATTTTATTATCATAGTGCTAAGAAAGTTTTTTACGGTTTATGCTATACTGAAAAATATATGTCTTACTTCTCTTCTTTAAAAAGTTAAATTTTGTATGATACCCTAAGCGGACTGCAAAATTATGAATGTTATTTTTGTGTATTAAGATACATTTTTTAAATATGGGGAGAGCCGCTAAAAGATATGTAATAAGGATTCAGAATGGTTGCTAAAGCTCATAAAATGTGTTTACTATTTTAGTCACTAGGGATGAAGTTCATTTGGATAGGAACAAAAAATTGCAATGGAGGATACTCCATTATTAAAATACAGTATGGCCGCGAGCGCGCAATTAATGTCACACTTGCATAAGCAATAAGCGGTATAACTGCAATAATAAACCCATTTGGAGGAGAACTACTCGCAATATGTACATTTGTAATTATATAAATTATGCAAAGTACATATTTATATGTAATGTCGTTGTGAAAAAGCCTGACAACGCATCTTGCGGTAATTTTATTATTTATAGCATGTAATTTTACGCGCTGATTGAATTTTTGTGGATATTTAAAACTCGTTAATGGTTAATCGGAAGTGCTACCGATGGCATACTCATATGTCCACTTGAATTAAAATATACAATTTTATTACAATGCGCATTAGGCTCCGCCCCAACAAATGTATTTTGAGCAATGGCCAATCCCGTCCTAGGTTTTTTTCGTATAGACAAGCAAGGGAGCGAGATGTCAGATAGCGTCGTCGTGCCATCCCGCTTCAGTGTATGAATCTCACTCCATTCGAAATTCCATACCCGTGTTGTAGTACCCATATCCCATATCCATTCCATTCTCTCTCTTTTCGGGCCAGTTTGCCGCCCTTCAAGTGCTGCACCGCCACTGCGGCACATCGCTGTTAACCTTCGCTCGCCGAGCACCTAATTATCGCTATGAACGGCACAATTATGGCCAAATGCGATTGTTATTTATAAACAGATAAATAAATTCTTAATTAACTGCAATATCCGTTACGAGGCATTTGTCTATAATTAACTAGGGCTTTACTTAGGGGAGATGTATGGGATTTTAAGGCATACACTTACTATCTTTTAAGAATCGGTTTAACAAGTAATATTATTTAATTAATAGTTCACATATTTTTTAATGTAACAGAACTACATAACGTATACGACTTGGTTTCTAAGGGCAACCACGTCGTATACGTAATGTAGTAGGAACATTTTATTGAATTCTCATCAGTACATTCATAGATCACTTTATAAAATTTGTATTCCCTTGCAGAGGGTATTCTTATTGAAGTCGAAAGTTTGGAATGCAGAAGGATATATATATATATTCTCGATCAGCATCACAAGGAGAATCGATCTAGCCATGTCCGTCGGTCCGTTTCAAGAGCTATTTAAATGTCCCAAAATTCTTTTGCAGGTAATATTTAAGTAAGAACGAATCGGGCGACTATATCATATACCTCCCTTAAAAACAATTGGCATAATAAAAAAAATATGTATAACTTCCATTTTTTTAAACTTATACGGATATATTCCAAGATTACCAGCAATTTCAGAATTACTATTACAATTTTATAAAAATGGGACTATTAGAATATCAAATCGCTGTCATAGGAACTATCAAAAATTTTTTTTATATTAAGAATATTTAATTTTTGTAACAGCTGCCAGTGTATATAAACTTCGGCTTGCCAATATTTGTCTTCCTTTCTTGTTTTTTGCTAGTTTAACTTAATTTTTCCCATATATTATTGATATATACTTAAAAACACAAAAAAGGCCAACCTATTGACATTTAAAGTGATTACAATTCAATTATAACTACTCATTTTTTTTTCTCGCCACCCGTATTTCATTAATTTACACTTGGAAACGGGAAGAATGCAGACTCATTAATAGTTAATGCGATTTAATACACCCATCCAGCGGCTTGCGATTTGCTGGTCTATCAGGCGCACTATTAAAGACAATTATCCATCCTAGTGTTAAATCGACTCTCGCGAAATCGCAGAGCAGCCCATAATACCATAATACCAAAACACAAAAACACAGGCCCAAACCCACACGTTCGCCGAATGCGGTGGCAATGTGCTTTGGCTTTTACGTTCTGTGGAATCATGGCCGAGTCCCAAGCAGGCAAATTAACTAACAAGATTATGAAAACGTAAAATCAGTAAATCGGTAAAGTGGTTGTAATTTTCTTTTTCAACACCTCTCTCGCATTGGGCCGTTAGCCAAAGCCAGAGCCCGAGACTCGGAGTCGCAGTCGCAGTCGCAGTCGCGGGCAGAGTTGCGACTCCATGGCCAGAACCAGCTGCCGGGCGGCTGCTCTTTTGTCCGGAGCGGAGCTGAGGCAACGGCAACGGCGACTGCAAAGGCAAAGCTAAATAAAACCGACGAGATACTCCCCTGATACAGTACAAAAAATAGAGTGGGTTGAATTCATCAAAGACCACAGAAAGAAATCTATTGTGTAAAGCTTATAATGTGTATCAAACCAAAAACTATCAAAAATAAAAATCTAGTCATAAAAACTTTGAGTTTTAAGATAGAGTGGTTTGAGTTGTGGAAGTTTAACTTGTAAAAATATTTTTCAGGACAGCTATATAATTAGCCATTTGGTATTAGGCAAAAGTTTATTAAAGACTTCCATCACCGAACTCATAGCGAATAAATTTAAGAGAACTTGAAGTGATAAAATGTAATATCTCCTTAGTATTATTATTACCTTTATTCGAGTTTTTTACGACTTTAAGTTAAGGAAAGCTTTGGTAATTGAAGTTCGACTATTATGACAGTAGTAGCAAGACAATTTTATCTATTCGCGGCTATCAAATTTAAAGCAATATAAGTTATAGCTCATAAAATTACGTATACGCAAATTGCCATGGGAATGTTTTCAAATTAGGATCATGATGGAAAAGCGGAATAAACAATTATCTAATCTTTGTTAATGGGATAGGACTGATGAAAGAAACAAAGGCATGCTCTAGAGCCAAGGCCCATTTCCAGGGCTAAAACTTAAAAGCCCGTATGTATTTCTGGCAGTGCAGCCGCCGCAACCACCGGCGGGGCATTAGCTCTTCGCCCGAGCGGCGGAGTGCGGCCTGGTCAGACTGGTTTATTCGTTTAGTAAATCTCAGACTCTTTGCTTTGGCTCTCCTCGCCGCTTTGAAGTTTCGCCGTGGCGGAGAGGGAGGGAGAGGGATGATGCATGTTCGCATCGCGGTGATTGGGAGAGAGCACGGGGGCAATGATGTGAGTGATTATATTTTGATTGCATTGCTCACTGTGGTTGGTTGTACGGCCCAGGGACTGCGGACCGCGGAACAGGGTGAGGGGACCAGGGACGGGACGGGACGGCATTGCTCACTTAGTACAATAACCGGCACGTCGTCTGCCAGTCTGCTGAAACAGAAATTTTTTGTGTGCCGTGTTCTTCGTTTGTTGTCGTTTGTTTTGTTCCCGCTCTATCGCTATCTTCGCCCCAAGTTCGCTCTGGTAGTATGGCCATAGCCACAGCCAAAGCCACTACCACTCACGTACTCGTACTCGTATTCGTATTCGCATTCAGCTTTTGATGGTAATTTGCCAGGCTGAAAAGCAGGGGAAGCCTCAGTGAGAGTGCTTTTACATCCAGTAAAAGCCAGTGCTAAAGCCAGTGTCGTCGCCGGAGCTTATAACGAGCGTAGTTCTTGCGCAGAGTTTATTGCCGACAGTTGGCGCGATCTTGTTTGCCGTCGCTTCGCTATCTCGTCCAAATCGTCATGTCGTATCGCCACCGAGCCCCCAAAGGGTGTTTAGTTCCAGCGACGGCAGAAACGGCGTGTGCTCTTCCCAAATACTCGGCGGCACTCAGGCAACTAATTTAGGATATTATTAAGGGAAATACCTGCAAGAAAGTAAAATAGTATTACGCGCTTTAAAGGAGAGTGTTAGAAGCCCATTACAAGCCAGCCCCCACACAAATATGTAAAACTGTGATGTGTTAAGCAAAAGCAAACATTGTGTAATAATGCCCAGGCCCTCGCGAGAATCCTACGGCGAACAGAAGCCCCCCTATTCGTACATTTCGCTGACGGCCATGGCCATCTGGAGTTCGCCGGAGAAAATGCTGCCGCTCAGCGATATATACAAGTTTATCACGGACCGATTTCCGTACTACCGCAAGAACACCCAGCGGTGGCAGAATTCGCTGAGGCACAACCTCAGCTTCAACGACTGCTTCATAAAGGTGCCCCGACGGCCGGACAGACCCGGAAAAGGAGCCTACTGGGCCCTGCATCCGCAGGCCTTCGATATGTTCGAGAACGGCAGTCTGCTCCGGCGGAGAAAGCGCTTCAAGCTGCACAAGAACGACAAGGATCTGCTGAACGAGGAGCTCACGGCCCTAGCGAACCTCAATAGGTTCTTCTTCACCACCCGTAATGGCGGCAGTGCATCGCACATGTCGCCACTGGACATGAACAACCCGTCGATGAGGCTGGATCCTCTGCCCCGACCCACGAACCATATGCCCAACTCCCAGGGTGTGCCTCTGCCGCACGTATTGCCCGGCTCCATGTCCAGTGTGGACCACACGAACCTCTCGGACATGGGTCTCTCCAGTCTGCCCGCGCTTACCAGTTCCG
Source organism: Drosophila rhopaloa (assembly GCF_018152115.1). Lineage (NCBI taxonomy): Eukaryota > Metazoa > Arthropoda > Insecta > Diptera > Drosophilidae > Drosophila > Drosophila rhopaloa. The sequence continues at coordinate 2,243,943 of NW_025335047.1, forward strand.
AAATCGAGGGTCCGTTGAGCCTGCGACCCAAGCGATCCTTCACGATAGAGAGCCTCATTACGCCCGACAAGCCGGAGCATCCTTCGGAGGACGAGGACGACGACGATGACCGCGTGGACATCGATGTGGTGGAGTGCAGCGGGATCAGCCGGTATCCCACAACGCCCGCCTCCGAGGAGTATTTGCCCGCCAGTCGATCGAGCCGCGCCGAGGATCCCCTGCCGCCGATGCACACGATAAACGCCGGGGCCCACGTGCCCTTCCTGCACTACGCCACGGGTGCCAATGTGGCCGGGCTGCAGGCCTCGGGCATCCCCAGCAGCCCCACCACCTACGAACTGGCCATTTCGCATCCGCTCTTCATGATGGCGGCGCCCATTGCCAATATGCACAACATCTACTACAATAATGTAACCCTCGTCGCCCCGGCGCAGCAATATCGGACACCCGAGGTCCAGAATAGAATAGACAACGATATGCGTACGATATAGATAAGGCGATGCAGAACACAGAACACAAAACAGAAACCTATGTATAGCATTATTTATGAACGATATATGTATATCCATCCAAACGTAGTTCCTTTTGTATTAAGGTTAATTGTAATAGGACCAAAACATATGGTATACATTCTTAGGCGTAGAAGGCATGTAAATAAAAGCTTGTTATACAAATTTTAATAGCTTGTATTGCATATCCGTACTAGTAAATTATTTATTTTATTTGTATTAAACCTAGTGCGTAAATCGATCATTTTGTGAAGAATATAAACATTTAAATAACTAAAAAAAAGAGTGTTTTCGAATCTACAAAATGATTAATCTGGTAACTATTGATATTAAAAAAGTAAGGCTGGTTTGGTGATAAATCAATAAAGACTACAACCATTTCTCTTGATTAGAACGAATATGAAACGATGTTTGTAACGCAGTTTCAAAAGTATTTATTTTACAATTAGCGAATGTTCTAAGCAAACTTATTCTAACGAGGGATAAAGCTAGCTTCGGCAAGCTGCAGTTTTTATTAAATTTTAGTTATTGTAATTTTACTGAGAATCGCCTTTTCGTCCGTTTAGTTACGTTTTGACAAAATATATTTTCTTTAAACTGTAGTGATCAAGAACTACCAGCTTTGTCTATAATTATCACTTAAAGCTACAAAGTGATGGATAAATGAATTGGTACATGGCTGAAGATTTATACTTTCTTGAGGTGTAGAAGAGTATCTTACAAAGACCTTTACCAGGACATACTAAAAAAAATAAAAAGGACTCGATGGATTTGAATTGGCAAAACATTTTTAACGATTATTAAGTAAACATTTTCTTTAGAATTTGAATAGCTTAACACAAAAATACTTTACAACAAGAGAACAACAACACATATACATAAAGGATCGGACATTTGTAGTCTCCTGGTGAAGAGTCCCTTCCAGTATTTAAACAACTAGTTAAACAATTTGTTAAACTAAACAAAAACGAATTTGAGGGTCTTATTTTCACCGAAAATATAAAGGGGAATTTATTGAAAAAATGCGTCTCCGCATTGGCTTCTCAATGTATCACTTATACGTATGTGGCACTTGGTTAAATAATTAATCTAACTAACAAAAAGGTTTTCGAATTCACAACAAAATCGACCGTATTAAATGGTAAGAGTAAGGTTTTTATCGGGACACCATAGTGTACGATTTAGAGTGTTATATGTTAATAACTTTTACCCTGCGCCAATAATATAATTGACATATACTCTATATCCTTTATAGTCTTCTACTTTGATATAACTCAAGATATTAGTTAAAAATTGGAATAAAAACAATATTTTTGACAAAAATAAATATTTCTTGAAAGAAACAACAAGTTTATCAAATTTGACTCGTAATTCCTGTGGCAGCCGTTTTCGAACTTGATCTGCATATACTTATAAAAACTTAAACAAGCTTCTGACCAAAGTTATAATACTATTTGCAAAGTTAAAAAAAGTACAAACTGTAGTAAATTAGCTTTCGTTGTTAATGAAAATGTTGTGTCAATTAAATAATCTTTATTGACACTTCACTATTTCAGGTTGTATACATTAACTTTAATTTTGCCCATCGGTAAAACTTAAATAATAAATTCATTTATTAAATTCAAGTGATCCTTAGTGGCTAGAAACATCCGTAAGGCATCATTAACGTTTATAACGTTCTTCTAGCTGCTGTTTTATTTTATTTTAAGGTACAGGCTTGCCCTTCTTCCATTTTCTTTTCGTTTTAAGTTTACATTCCAATTTTATAACTTAAAGTAGGTTATACAAATACAAATTTATATTGACTTTAAATAGATATCTTCCTGTCTCAGTATGAAGCAATCTACGATAGACTACAAAAACTACCAGATCTCCCTTATATTGAAAAATATTGTCACTATCCCTTTTTTTTGGAGCGGGTCGGTCTTTCCTTTCTTGTTGCCATAAACACATGTCTGTATTTAACAAGCAAGACGCGTGAAATTTAAAACACTTTTAGGTTATTAACATAAAGGGAGCAATAAACGAAAACAAGGCTTAATAAATACAACAGCTGAGTTATTTGGTCACGAATACATACTCGTACATATAATCAATCGCTTGAAGGCGTTACATTTTCTTAGCCTCCTTTTGAGCCATCCTTTTAATCGTTCTTTAACTCGACGTCCGAAATTGATGTTTATCGCTAGAATAATTAGATATTATTGGTCATCCATGTATAAACACCTTGGAGTCATAAATAAAAATCATTTAGCAAAATCATCTTTTAAGAAAACAAAAGACATAAAACAACTACTTGAATCGGAAATAAAGCTTCGACATATAAAGCTATCTTATTTTTTGTTACGCGTTTATTAAGCGTAAATTTGCAGATTTCCTTTATTAAAATTGAGAAATTTAACAGAAAGCTCTTTAAGGATAATTAAATAAAATTCTAGAATATAAAAATTGTTTCTGCAATGTTATTTCAAAAATTCTTTCTTTGTAAAAGATCAGACAAAAACTCGTATGAGAAATTAACCCGCGCAAAAAATTACGAAAAAGTTAAACGATTTTTTAATTGTCTGATTCCAACATTTAAGTGTTTAGTGTTTATTATCTATGTATTTAGCCGAGTTATTCAAGCGAATCAAACCATTTTCGATTATTACTTATTACTCTGGATTAAAAACCGAGTGTTCCTGGCCTTGGTATTACCGATATCGGGGACTTGCGCGACATAGACTGGGTATTACTCCATATTTCTCAGCAACTCGCAAATAAATAATATCTACCCTAAACGTTTCTAAAAAGCTACAGAGCAATATATGTATTTACATTTTAATAATCATTATCCAAAGCAAAAGAAACCATTTGTAATGCTAAAGAAATCACAAAAATATTTTAAATTCGAAAGCTTAGATCGTAGAAATCTTTCTTGATTTTTCGATTTTGTTGTTTTTTATAAATTGTTTCTGATCAGTCGCACCTTTTTAAAGTGGTTCAGACCATGACATCTATGCATCCCTTCACTCTTTAAGTTCATATATCATTTTCCATCAAACAAAAATAAATCTTTATAGTGGTTCCGGCCCGTCGGAAAATACAAACCAGCTGTTTTACCCGCTTTAATTATATTTGCTTTAGTCAAATTAGTACAAACGGAATATTAGCGGCAACATAAAAGGTGTAGCCCAAAACTTTACTTTCAGCTCCAGCTGCGAGAAAAATTATGCTGTAATAATTAGTTACAAACATAACAATGTGCTTCATTGTAATAAATGACTTCTCGGTTTTGTCATTATTGTTTACCTAAATTTTTAGCGTGAAATTAAAAATATTTTAACATTTTGAGTAAACTTTTAAAATCTATTTTAAGGATCGACTTTTTCTGTCGACGCTTTTTATAGAATACAAGTTTATATTGTACCCTTGCAAAATAAAATTTCTTCTCAACAAATTTTAAATTTAATTTTTCTAGGTAACAAGTAGTTTAAGCAACAACAATTTTATCTAGTTAAAAGGTTTTTATACTTCCTCCTTAATCAATTATCTTTTAATATTACTACAAAAAAGATTTATAAACAAAAATTCTCCGATTCTTATTTTCTCTGTAAGAATTAGCTTACTGACCGTTCCTTCAAAATCAAGGTAGTCGAATAGAGTTGTTTTAAAAGTTATTAGTTATAGGGTAAATTTTATTTATGCAAAGCACAAATATATATTCTGTATGTTCATTTGTTTTGAAAATGAGATCATTGCTACTTAAATTTGTTTAATAAATATAAACAATTATTTAAAAAAGTGGTGAAGAACTGCTGATCAAGAATACATATATATATACTTTTAACGTCGGAAATGTCTCCTTTACTCAGTTGCAAGCCTCTGACTTAAATTATAATACCCTTTGTAAGGGTATATATATTAAAATTAAAGGTAGGCAACATATTTTGTAAAGGGGAATTGGGTACGACTATTAAAAGACGTCGATTATAGTGAAAAATGTTTTTTAAATACAGGAATCCACCGATCTGTTATCGTGTTTTTTTTACCAAACTAAAGTTGTATTCTTAATACTTTGTATTTTGGAGTCAACACAGATTCATTTGCATAATCGTTCTGGCCCCTTCAAGACATTTTGAAACCAGCTATATGAGATCAATTCAGAGTATAAAATTACAGGTACGACGAAGGGTCCGTGTTGAAATCATAAAATTCGATACACTTAATTTGCTTTCAGAACGACTTTCATGCATATATACATACTTATGAAGTTTATGTACACACCTATACCATGCCTAAAGGCTCCAACTTATTTTTATAAATAAGCCCAATAAGTGAAAATAAATTTAAGTGTATCCAAATGATTTAAGAATCAGAAATTGTATAAAACGAGTTCTTTTTCTAGAATGTTAATTGTTCAATAACATGTAGAAGCATTATTGTTTGCAAGTTTAATCTAGTGTTCCTTAAAATAATATGAATCTTACCTTCGTTGCATAGTTCATTCCCGGGTTTCTAACCATTTGAAATTAATAAAGGATCCACCGAAGACTCCCAATCTTCCAGAGTTTAAATGACTTGCCATGCTGATTGCAGTCAACGTTGGCCAAAGCCTCCATACCCCACGCAAGGGTATAAAAAGGTATGCTGGCTTAGACAGTGGCTTTAAATTATCGCCACGGGTGTTCTCCCAGTCGGGTCTTTTAACAGTCGGAAGCCTTTATAGAAATCCATTAACAAAACCATCATGTTTTTTGTTATTGCCGGTACATCAAAGGGGAATTTCAAAGGTTGTGAATACTTAGAGTGATCGGAACGAATAGTAATCGGTACTTTGTCACGAGCCCATCCGTATTTCGGCCGATTCAAATTAGTGTTGTTACGTATGTTTTGTGTGCACAAGATGCTTAATGATATTTGTAGCATTTAAGCGGATATTAATTTGTTTCTGTAAATAAAAGGGTAAAGGCATAATTATAAAAAAGCGCATAAACTACAAAGAAATACAGTTTAGGGATGCGAGAGGTTTTCGAGTACAATTACCTATTTTCTGTATATTTCTTAGTCATTTAACATTTTGCCTTTTTCTTGTGGTCAAAAGCAAAAAATGGGATTTAACAAATACACAATTTATTAGAGCTAATTTGGATTTCATTAAACTCGCATACAAACACTGCACAGTCATCGCCAGTGAAAAGGGGCACGAACTCATAAACAGTAATGATACAATAAATCAACACAGAGCGTAAAACATCACTTCCTAAAAGGATCGTCATGGTGTAGTAGGCCAACATTAACAAAATGACTGCGGTGTTTGCGATAAGGGATGCTCAATACCTTCCGATGGGGATGCCGTCGGATTTCGCAAGTCTTATGCCCACAGAGAAGGCCAGAAAATTGGCTTTATGGCCCCCGATTGCCATAGAAAGCTAATGAGCCGCAATAGCACTTGAGCACCCATCGCTATTGTATTTATTACCACAAGTGTCACGTGTCCACTTGATTGAGGTAATTTGGTCGTAGCGTTCTTTGCTATTTTTTATAAACAGTTACAAACAGCGGACGTATTTGTACGAGTTTGAATTGTAATGCAATAAAATGTTTTGCACGAATAAAATGTTTCATGGCAACTTTTTGACGGCTACGCTTAATAAAAATAATTCTGTAAAATGATTTAAAATTGGGGTCTGAAAGTTAAGATACTGGCTTCCGAATTGGGAAACATTTCGTTAACTATTTAAGTATCCACAATTTAAGTATCTTAACAGTTTAACAACCAATTGTCCGAGCTTTTCTTGATACTCTAACCAACAATGCTTATAAATCCTTAATTTTCTTCTAGATTGACCGATGCGGCATGATGAAAATGTATAAAGTAGGCTTTATCTGACTTTATTAAAGCAGTCCTAAACCGCTTTGATCGTCTGAAATTCCCATGCGATCGATCTGCTCGACTGCTAAGTCTCGGTGCAGGCATATGTTGAAGTATCTTGCCCCTCCGGCTCCGACTTATCCGTCAGTGGAGCAAAACACACGAGTTGAGTGGGCAAAGCATCGGCTAAGTAGCTTCAACACCGAAAACTAGTTTCACACACAGACTAGTTTGCACTCGAGCTCGACTCGGGTGTTGATGCTGATTAACCATATTTATACTTAAAAAATTGAAAAGGGTTTTTAAGTGCCTCGGAGAGTCTTGCCCAATTTGGAGATACCCTCTAGTGATTACACGGCATTAAAATAGGCGAGTAATTGCTGATGTCGTTGGATAGCAGTCGTATGCCATTTAATGGATCGATTAAAATTTAAGCCACGATGACAGAACTTTCCCTCTCGGTTGGCTCTCGGTTATCCCCGTATTATGGGTGTCTTTGGTATAAATTGGTATTAACTAATTCCGCAAAAGGTGCAAAGACGCAGCCGAAAAGCAAATGCTTCTAACAGCTTACTTTGTATTTAAGCACGAACTGTGCGAAAAGCACCAACCTACCAACCTACCATCGCACCATCACCATCTAAAGGTATTTCTTGATCGGCCGACCGACCGAAAGACCGGCAGAGGCAGAATACAGAATACCGCACCGCCACTCTGTCTCGCAAGTCAAAAGCGGCATTTTTAAATTGGTAGTCAGATCTCAGTTTCTCGGTTCGTAGAAAGGAGCTCGAGCCCGGGCCATTATGGCTTCCATCGAAGTGATTTTTACTGTGGCTGCTTGTGCGCGGCCTGTTTGTTAGCCTGATGTCTGAGCACACCTCTTATTATACTTACCACACCACCACGCACACCTTTGCGAATTATAAACGTCTGTGTACCGGCAACTAGCGGCTGTTCAAATTGCAAAATATACAATGCGTTCCTCCTCCTTCGTCCTACGTCCGACGTCCTCATACACACACGCAACTGGGAGAAACACCACCGAGTTTAATTTGATTTCGATTCAGCGCTTCGGCGGAGGAAGCTCGAATCTGTGGCCTGCCAGGCGGCCTAATCATTTACCCACGTCCATCCGAGATCCAGCTCCATATCTGGGGTCCAGTTTCGGGACCACGGCCAGGCCCCTCTGTCATGAATAAGGTTATGATTTAAATTCGCAGCGATGGGTGTTGTGTGAATGATATAAGCCAGGCGAAAGAGCTGACGATGTTCATTCTCACCTCGTCGACACTAACGATTGAGCCGACCGATGCCCATTTAATAGGGGCAGTAGGAAATGCGCCTCTGGGCTGCTGGGTGCACTATCCATAGCATCTGGATCCGGCTGTTTTTACATACGTTATCTGGGGATTAAAAACGACATGCAATATTATCAGTATCAGCTTATATGACCACTTTTTGTGAAGTATATAAAAGGGCTCAAAAATGATGTAAAACATTTCCGTGTCCTATTACGTTTTTACCTTCTGTAATAGAGCAATAATAATAATATATTCAACACCAACTCGAATGACTGGCGGTAATCGACAGATACAAAAAACATAATTCAAATCATGAGAGCTCTGCAGATGAATGCATAATTCATCTTTTCCTAGCATGTACAACCAAGTTTTTTATATGATTTATTAACGAAATTAAAACTGGATACAACTCAATCAACACCACAGTTTATGGTACAGATTAAAAAAATTAAAACGCGGAAGAAAAAAAGAATAAAAATAAATAAATGAAACTGCAAAATCAGTAAATAAACTTAAATACATTTACTCACAATAAATAAGTATTTATAGGCATTTTTAAAATGGAATACATGTATTACAATACATTTTAAAGTATTATAAGTAATTATTCGCAGACTATTGGAAAAAGTTCGACGATTGTCCTTTAAATCTTAATCCTTTATCTATTTAAATTAATTTATTTATGCAGAAGAAAACGGGATCTTGATAAGTTTCTGCCTAATTTATTCTAATCTTTTTTAGGGCCAGAATAAGTTTATAAATTTGATCAGTAAAATAAATTAGCCCCATAAAAACCATTTATAGCAGCAAAGTTCCAACAGGGCAGGATTCTTTAGCTTTCTTATATTGCAGGTAGAAGCATGAACACTGCACTTAAGCTTTGTCGGGAAGATTCATACGTATATTCATACGTACATACCGGGATACAAGCATACATCCTCGGGGTAAACACAACTCAACTCCTCAAATTAGTGTGTTAGCCTTCAATAAATTGGCGGCCTGTTGTGTTCAAACATTTATTTCTTACGAGTATAAAGCAATACAAAGCAGGCAAAATCCCAACACATAGGAAAAATAAATACTGACGGTTATTATCCCGACACCACCAGAGATCTTGTCTTCGCTTGGAACCTTTTCGGGACGTACAGTGTTTTAAATCGATATAATACTGCTAAATATGTTATTTGGCCTGTGAAACATTCGATGTGAATTATCCGCTTTAGCTGGTTAATATCAAATATTTAAACAATCATGTACCATAAGGTATTTTAGCATTATTGCTATTATATTCGACTTTCTACGATATCTCTTTTGATCTTCACCAAAGCAAAACTTCATTAACAAGGCGAGCAGCCATAAGACGGAAATAACTAAATTGATTTAGTTTATGGGTCGAACAGCTTTCATCTTAGCGCTGCGAATTTCGGCGTGCTAAAAAAGAGTCGACAGGAAAAGAGGAGAAAAACTTATCGATTGGTGATTACTGAGTAGTTGTTTTGACTGAAAGGTTTTACACATACAACGATTTCAACAGCTTTGCGTTAATGGCCGAGTAAATTTTTTCTCCCAGCTTTTACTGTCGATTTTGGCCATCTGTCGGACTGAATGCTGGCATCTTTGACACTAAAAAGACCGCAGAGATCGAACTCGTTTCAAATTTGTTTACCACCATCATTATGAAGATCAATAAAATGTCTTCTCAAATCATTAACAAATTGAAAATACTTTTTTTTTTCTTTACAGAGTTAGTTTTACAAGCATTTATTGTACGTACTACCTTGATCCTATGAGTTAATGAGAATTACCATACCTACACTTTGAGTTTATATTCAGTTATTGAGTTAAGGTCATAGTTTTAAATTAGATAAATTAGAAATTACTAGGAATGAGGAAACCAAAATTAAAGAACATCATAACATAAACCAAAAAGCTGGCTAATAAAACGTCAACATTAATATTTTATTGTCGCCCCGGTAAAATTAACAATAAGTTAATAATTTTCTATCTAAGGTAGTTCGTTTTAAGGGTAAAAACAAAACTCTAAATTTTTATTAAAAACAAACGAATAATAATAATAAGTAATAACAACAATACTGTTCATAATAGAGATCGTTGTAATGATACTCAAGCGCTGACTGGTGGGTGGATCTTATAAAATCTTTGTGGGTTAATTTTCTAAACATTTATCTTTTAGCTTTGGGTAATTTTTCATGTTGGGTTCTTCTAGCTTTTCTATGAACCCAAGAGACCATAATTTGCCCAATTCAAAGCCGTTTTGTCTGTGTTTTATGTTTATGTTTGTCTATCCAATTATATAAGAATATGTAAAACTATGATACACTGTAATTTTATTATTTAAACGTGCAGAAAACTTTTATTATTATTAGAGGTTTGGAAAACACTAAAGAAGATATCTGCGACCACGTAATTTATATATTCTTAATCAATAATTACCTTTACGAAGTTCGTTAAGTTTTATTACTGTATCTAATATTAGGTCTGCAGGGTTGTATAAACATCTCCATGTCTAATTAAACTTTTAAAATAAACGTTTATTTTGATGAGGATGCAAGCTAAAAAATGTAATTTACCAAAACATAAGAATTTGGACAAAAATTCTTTAAAAGCGGAATTATAATTTAAGATAATTGAGAATAGTTTTGTTAAAAAATAATTCAAAGTTTAAATAAAACGGTAATGTGTGATTTGTATTTGTAAACAAAGGCACCTTCAATTATTTGTACTGATATGTTCAACTAAGGGTGGTAAACATATATTAAAGAGCAAATACGATAGTGCCTATAATTTATTTTTCAATTTCATGCAAAAGCCAAAACAATTTAAATCATTTTATGAACGGGAGTAATGCGATGGGAAGTGAAATACGAGCGTTTCCTTTATTATTTCATGTTCTGGCACGCCCACAATTCATATAAAATAAACAGGTATTGACAAAAGCTTGCAAATCAGGGGCTCTCCCCCGGAATTGTGCTTTTACAGCACGCATGTACTATCACTAAAAATTGAAAATGGCGAAGGGAAAAAATGGGGCCTGGTTGCTGGGACAAAACGCTTTTCCGCCACGCTCCTGGTGTTATGGTGCTATATTGTATGGGTAATCGCATCGGCGATGATTGGCCAAAAACTCCCTGAGCAACCCATTCGGAAATTCGCCGTAAACAACACCTTCGCTTCCCATTGGCGCACAATTCAGACAAGGACGACCAGATGTGATACCCGTTTTGGGTAACAATACCAGACCGACAACTGCCTTCTCGCTCGGAATACTGGATAAACCACCTGGGCATGTATGAGAGAGCGCACTCTCCGATCCGGTCTCTCTTCAGTTCCATAAAACATGAAGTTTTGCTGGCCCTCGTATTAGTCTTTACGCTGCTGCCGCCGAGAAAACATCGCTCTCAAAATAATAAGGGATTGTGCGGACGGACTGGACTGACTGTGTTAAATTTTAAACTACTTCGCAATGCCACGCCCATTGAAAATGACTTACGGTGATCAGAAGCCCCCGTACTCGTACATATCATTAACGGCCATGGCCATTATACATTCGCCGCAAAGATTGCTGCCGCTCAGTGAGATATATCGATTTATTATGGAGCAGTTTCCCTATTACCGGAAAAACACCCAGAAATGGCAGAACTCGTTGCGGCACAACCTGAGTTTCAATGATTGTTTTATTAAAGTGCCACGGAATGTGACGAAGGCCGGAAAAGGATCATACTGGACCCTCCATCCCATGGCCTTCGATATGTTTGAAAATGGTAGCCTGCTGAGGAGGCGAAAGCGTTTCCGCGTCAAGCAGCTCGAAAAGGATATATCAAACTGGAAACTAGCCGCCGCCAATACAGAGATGGTCTCCCACTACCTGGACGACCAGCTAACACAGATGGCGTTTGCCGATCCAGCGAGGAGTGGTCACATGCCCAGCAACTTTGATCTCGGAAATACGTCTGCTGCCCAAATGCCCACCTATAAGGCTGTTCCTACGATCCTTTCGTCGACCATAACCCAGCTTCCGGTTCGTCCCAAGCGTGCTTTCACCATCGAGAGTCTCATGGCGCCGGAACCCACGAGTGCGGCTAGTGAGGGATTAGTGCCTATGGATTTCGGAAGTCCCGAAGCCGTCGCGTTGAAAAAGCCGCCGTTCAACTTGCCATTTAATTTTAACGAACTCGCCGCGCAGTATCACCTTTACTTTCCCAGTTTTTTGTACAACAGCCAATATGGCAATATGCCTTGCTACCATAAATCACCGCCGCTTTTTCATAACGGCCCGTTGCCCGTCTTTTGATTTTAAAAGTGTTACCCATAGTTATCCCTAGAGTTAAAAATGATATGTCTAAAACATAACTTATTAGTGGCCCCATTATAATTAGTTTATGTTATTTACTTGTGTACTCATTTTATTTAAACAAAACTGTATTGTAACCAATTGAATTTAGAAGATCTCTAAAATCAATAAAGAACTGCCTATACCGGATTTATTGTTGTCAAAGTTTGATTTATTGAGTTTGGTAGAATTCAGTGTGTAAAAATAGTAATTACCTATTTGTAAAGTCTAAACTCTGCTTGGCACTTCTCTTCTTTCACAAAGAGGTAATACCACCGTCTAACATCTAATATATTGTTTGTTTCCATAGATAATTATAGCTGGAAAACAAACTACAGGTTGTAAATAAAGAGCCCTCGATTAATTCGATTACAGGTCGAAAATAGGTCCGCAATGGTTAACTTGCCTTCCTACCTTGTTTTGCAAATCATTTGCATCTTACACATGCACACACGTATTCGAATCGCTTTTGTTTCCATTAGCTGTCAATCATCCTTACATATGTTTGACTTCAACCCTAGTTGGAATACTTGGCTCTCGTTACCATCCATCCACATACCTAGACCATTCACCTTCAGAGGAAGGAAGAGCGGGGCCGGTCGATACGGCGCGAAATGTAGTTTGTTATGTCTTACAAGAAAGGAAGGCTGCCTTCGGAAGCCGAATTTCGAAATGCCCTAGGAAAGCGAGTGCGTTATAACAGAAATAATAGCAAATGTTAAGTTTTATTTTTTAATATTAAAAAAAATATATAAAAAAGCTGGTCCAAAGCCTAGTTTTGGGAACTCCATAAATAATTATCCAGGTTTCTTGGATCTTGCGAATTGCTGCAGTAGCTTCGCTCGGAAACGTAAGTATTCTTTCTAAATTTATTAATTTGTTTTTGATTTTATGACAAAGACTTTACCCAATGATTGGGAGCAAAATATCTTTAGAATAAACGGAAAGTATCTCTAAAGTTAACAAAGTATTTCGAACTTACAAGGTCCGATCATTACAAGGTAGCTGCTTAATATCCATCTGGACGTTTAATATTAAACCCGGTTTATGTAAGCGCATAATTTCTTTCCACATAGTAAGTTATTTAAATCGTAGAGGATTTTACATTTTTATAGCAAATTCACTATAAAATGTATTAAACCCAAGGCAGTATGCTAATTATTACATGGTTATTAATTACATAGAATGATGTAATTTACGCACCTCATCCTGAATGCAGATATCTGGAATTGCAACTCCTTTAATTTCAGGTGGAGTCTATTTAAAGCCTACTTGCATACTATCCTTATTATCCGTAAGAATCCAATATGTACATATTTAAGTATATGTTTACATTAGTTTATATGTAATCTTCAAATCTCAAGGCCAGAATCTTCATATGTACAGGCTTATATACATATGTAGGTACATCGGTAGGGCTGAAAAGTTTGATAAAGCATTTATATATTAGAGTTTCCTTATAATTAACTAAATTTATAGATAACTAATCATAAATCTCTATAAAACATGTTGTTAACATACAAACTTACAAACATACATACATACATATGTATATACAACAGCGCTTACCACGGGTTTTGGGAGATCCGTATATTTAATTATTTCTTTCTGGATTCGGTCGGATTTACGGTGAACGCAGGGCCGACATTATTTCTGGATAGTATTGTACTGTTAATAGGTCAGCGTTTATATTGACTTTATTGTAAAACATGTATATTTATTTAAGCAATATGAAATTTCAGAAAGGACAGATCCTCCTTTTTTGCAGACGCTTCGAAACTTATCGATAGTCGATAGGCAACCGAAAGGAAAAAGTTTGATTACTCTTAAATATTCTATTAAATCATTCAGTTGGATTTTAAAAAGCAAATTGTAAATCAAACCGGAAATCTAAAGCTGTATTTACAATTTCAAACTGAAATACTTAAGAGATATCAATTATTTTCGTTCTAAGAACTAATTTTAAAATTCGGATCTTAAAATCCCTAAAGTTTCGCTGCTATATTCATTGTAAATGTTAATTCCATTTTTTGTTATAATTTAATAATTATTAAAGTTAAATTAGCAATTGTGGCATGGAATACTGATATTAAATAAAAGCTTTCTGAAGACAATAAAAAATAAATAACATTAGAAAGGACTATTTAATAGTATATTCAAAAGTATTTAGAAATTAGAAATAAGATTATAAAAAACGTGGTTGTTTTTCATATAATTCCTGAAAATACATCAAACTTTAATTATAAACCTTATTAAGTTACATTTAAAAATACCATTTAGTAATGAAAAATATCATAGAAATATTCCCATAACTTATTTTAGACCTCCAAAGAAATAATCTTGAGGAATCCAATAAGATTTAACTAGTTTCGATAAAGTCGTTTAATTAAAAATAAATAACAAAGGACAAGTTTTAGTGTCCTTTTTATTTTAATATTAATATGTTTATTCATTAATATATCAATAAAAATGATTATATAAAATAATTTCTTCCGTTCCGATTTCATTCCGTTCCAGGAAAATATACTGTCGATTTACCGGCATTTATTTTCGCCCTGAGCTCGGTCACACTTAAAATACCGAAAGTGCCGTTGATTTTTAGGGCGTTTTAGCCACCTTACTTCTTTGTGGTTGTTTGCCTATCTACATTGCCATTTTGTAAATGTGAGTGTACCAAATTTCAGTAAGACAATTTAGCCATTAGACGTTCGAATATGTTGAATCTTGTGTGCGAAATCAAAATGTAATGTTTATCTCGTCACTCCGTCGCATAGCCCATTGACAATTTGCAAACCCAGAAAGTTATAGCTGAAGTCTGAGCCCGTAACTGCACTCCGTTAGTCCTTTGTTGATGGTAATCGCGCATTAGAAAAGAAATCCATAGCATTCCGTTGAGGCATTGTTCGAGGCACAGAGCTACGAGCATGTTCAGTATCAGCGAGCTCTGTTGCATGTTTTGCTGCCCCCCATGTCCGGGTCCAATCGCGGCCAAGTTGGCCTTCCAGCCTCCGGAACCCACGTACAAACTGACTCCGGCGGATGATACCAACATCCGGTACAACCTGCAGTTGTTCGATCGGGCCGAATGGCAGTATTCTGAACGGGAAAAATCGAAAGTGGAGGCCTTCTTCACGCGCACATCGCGTGGCAACCTGATCACCTGCATCTATGTGAGGTGCAGCAAGAACGCCAAGTACACGCTGCTCTTCTCGCACGGAAATGCCGTCGATTTGGGCCAGATGAGCAGTTTCTACTTGACCCTCGGCTCTCAGATCAACTGTAACATCTTTGGGTATGACTACTCCGGGTACGGGATGAGTGGTGGCAAGCCCTCGGAGAAAAATCTGTATGCGGACATAGAGGCAGCCTGGCAGGCGATGAGAACCAGGTAAGTGCACGAACTTACCTTTTCAATATTTCTTTTTGTGACCCATATATATCCTCAGGTTCAACATAAGTCCCGAGACAATCATCTTATACGGACAGAGCATTGGCACTGTGCCCACTGTGGATCTGGCCTCGCGTCACGAAGTGGGAGCTGTGATACTCCACTCGCCGCTCATGTCTGGCCTTAGAGTCGTCTTTAGGAAGACAAAGAGAACCTGGTTCTTCGACGCCTTTCCCAGGTAAGTTAATTCGTTAATTTGCGATCACCCCCATTTGATCTTATCGGATTTCCCCGCAGCATTGATAAGGTGGCTAAGGTGAAGGCTCCGGTTCTGGTTATTCACGGCACCGACGATGAGGTCATTGACTTTTCCCATGGCATCGGAATCTACGAGCGGTGTCCTAAGACTGTCGAGCCGTTTTGGGTGGAGGTAATCACCTGTATTTATCTATTCTTGATTGATTACCTGCTTAGAGCAGGTTATTGCATTCGTTATTCAGCTTTATAACGAACATAATGATCGTTATTAATTATAATAGTCTAGCATTGCCACTGAAATCGGTAGAGCGTCTCGTAGCAAGTTCAAAGCTTTGCATAAACATTGACAATAGCAATAAGATATCATATTGAAATATTAAACTTTATTTGGAGTTACAGTTATGGGATCTTATTACTATATTAAACATTACCCTAGAACATTATTTATTTTGAAATGAATTTAATTCACTCGTAATTCCTATTTTCAGGGAGCCGGACATAATGATGTTGAACTGCATCCGCAGTATTATGAGCGACTGCGCAAATTTCTTTCGGTGGAGCTCGTCAAATGACAATTAAAGAATAATGTCGACGGAGGCGTTAGTGACACTACATCGGGTATAATATCTAATTCAAACCCAGCGGCAGGTAGTGCGTCCCTAAGTTCAAAACACCCGAATCCTGCCCCCGCTGCAGGAAGCGAAACAAGTAAAAAAAACGTGGAAGCAAATAACAAACGGAGTGAAAACGATGGTTTGTAATTAATCATAAACATTGCAATGTAATTATTTATCTAGCTCACATCAATACATTCGAGAATTGCATTTTTACAAAGATTATATATATATAACTAGTTGTCAGGAGTTTTGCACCAAGATCCCCATATTTACAGCATTGTGATCCTGGTCCCCGTATTAATTTAATAAGTATAGGTCATATCATCTAATAATTTAAATTATTGGTAGAAAAATCAAACAAGTAACCGCAATGGGTTCGAGTATGAACAATTAGCAAAATGCTCCAATAATATGGTTTTAATATGTAATGACAAAAAGTTTGAATAAAGCAATTTTTTGATACTTTGAAAGTGAACCGTTTTATATTGCTACTGTTATTAAAACAACGTTATAATTTGGCTTCATCGCTTTTAGAAAGAATAAATGAACTTCTTTTACGATTCATAATTTAATACTTTTTCTCTAAATGCACCGCAGTTACTGAGTATATCTAATGTGTGTGTTCGGTCTTTTTACAGGTGCCTCAAATTCCAGCCAGAGTTCTACTAAAGCTCTCGAGCAGAAGTTTCTTTAGCAAAAACAGTCGGGCTCGTATTCAAAAGCCCAACCCTTCTCGCCACAGTTCTCAAACAGTGAATTATCAAGTAAACCGTGCGGAAACAGACAAAATAAACAAAATAGGAAAGACGACCCACCATTAACCGAAATGAAGTCAAACGGCTTTTTTGTTTCTCGATTAAAACAACCAAATATTGCTCCAACTCTTCCAGTACTCTCTCCACATTCACCAATGAATGCTAATATATATCTAAATAGCCAGCATACCCAACTTTCCGGTCGATATTTAAATAACAAAGTTTCCCAGCAAATTGATGCTGATAGTATAAAAAGAGTGGCATCTAACAGATCTCTGAAGGACAGTCAAAACGTCTTATCAATTTCATCAACGATAACATGCAATTGTGAGAAATCCCACAAATCCAATGGTTCAGACTCGGAAACAAACGAAGAAAGCAAAATCAAATTAAAATCAGATACTGGCAACAAGCTCGCTAGCATTAGTAAATTCAAAGACCCTAAACAGTCTATAACAACGGAAAAAAACAACGCTTTAGATGATTCAACCAAGGGGTGCTTGCAATTGAAAACTGCGCTTGGAAAGGATAAAAGAGCCTTGTCTCCGAGACTGACATTGCATAAAAGTGGCTTTCAACAGGCCATCATAATTTCAGACGAAAGCGAAATCACAAAATCGCCGCGACTAGCTTCCCAAAAAACAGGGCAACTCTCCAGTAATTCAGACAATCAATTTTATCGTCAGCTTAACCACAAAATAAGCAAATCGGAGCAAACTTCCCCCAACAACGTGGAGATAGACAAAGCCAATTTTCTTTATGATACGAACAATAGGAGTACGGGTTGTTTGGTCTATCCTTCGGATCCATGGATAAAGAATTCGCACATTAAAAATCGCCTATCCCCCAAAGCTGAAAAGTATTTAAATATGCATCACAACATAGATCCTTGGGTCAAGAGACAAACTAGTGTCCCTGTAGAAGTGTCACGGCTTCCCAAAAAAAATATCTATCGCGAAAAATCTCTCTCTTCCATAAACACTAAACTAGTTGCAACACGAACTGAGAAGGCAAAGTGTGTAAAACCACAATTAAAGCATTCTAAAACAGAGCTGGATGATGATCAAGTATTTTTAAACGAGCCAGGTCTGCTTTTTGCGCCATTTTCGCCACAATATCGTAATACATCGCATAAAATTTGGTCGCTCGACCAACCATCTAACGATCTAAAAGGAAACATTCAGAGCAAGTCTGCTAGTTTTTTACCCGATAAAGTAAAGGAGCTCTCCAGTCCATTGCCTAACCATGTTAGAAAATCTGTGTATCAAAATAATAGTAATTTGCTTTGTCCAAATGACCAAGCGAGATCACTGCTTCAAGTAGAACAATTGCATTCTAGACACAGCTCTATATCGATTCCCGCTCAGTCCAAGGAGGAACTTCCTCTGAACATCCGTCGACTGTCTGAGCAGATTCGTGAGCCGCCTTTAGAGAAAAACATTTCTATGTCTCTCAGCGATCGTAACGTTAGTAAAATTCCGCCTTCCGATGGCGTGGGTGAGACTCGTTTGGTTGGCCCCCACAAGACGAATAAACTCCAAGTGAGTCGGGATGCCGCAGTGCAGAGTGCAAGCCACCTGGAGGACTTCATCTCCGGGAAACGAGCCCCCAAAGATTCCACAACTGTTAATAATGTAAACCCCTTTACGAGTACTTATAAGCCTGACCCACTTCTAGAAACCACCTGTTAAATCCATTCGCTAGGAAGCCGAAAGCCGATATTAATGTGTCTCTGCATAGCTCATTCATAGGTCATGAAATTATACAAAATATAAAACCACAAAAACATTACATATATGTCTTATATATCAATCGAATCTAAATATGAATAATAAAAAAGTAATAAAAACTATTTTTAGTAGTAATTTAAGTTTGAAATTTTTACAGTGATTTTGCATTTATATTAAGTAACACGATAATGCCCTGCCAACAATTGGGCTATGTTCTAGGCTTAACTACATTCACAAGCATATATATGTGTGTAATAGTGTATTTTTTCCTCATTTTATTGTCATTTTACATATTTGTTGTAATACATTTTTTTAGTAATAAAATCTTTATAAAGAGCTAAGTAAAGAATCTAATACCTGTTCTTTGGCTTCTCTTGGGGTGTTTTCTAAAAAAAAATTTTAAAGAGCTACCGAATGCGGTTTATGATTTGTATTCCACTTGGGATACCGCATAAATAAACAATACTTTCACTAAAGTTTGTGTGCATTGCATAATCGCAACAAAAACAGATATTTGTATACCCTACCACAGAGTATTTCGATTTTGAATAGCACAGAAGACAGTCGCGATTTTATGAACATATTAATTCCAGGGATTGTAAAAGTTAGAGCACCCAACTAAAGTGCGTAAAATTTGGGTAGGCCCACGCAAAAAACGTTGACACCTTAATTACCCTCAATTTGCCTTTCACCAAAACAAATAAATAAATAAATTAAGCTTGCTTTGGATTAAGCCCATAGTTGGGATTAATGGATATGATCCAAGTATTTACGTAATGTGGAATCCATATAAAGTCAGTATGCACAGCGAATAAGAGACAGTTGTTGATTGTCTTTTGAGAAATACATTTATCACATTTTTAAAAAATGTTTGGGCTAAGAGTGATTTTAGCATCGACTATAATCTTATTCGGGATTATCCATGGAGAGTGTGCTGCAGTAAAACAAAGCATTGAGTTACCATCAACAGATGATGTATTAAAAAAATCACTTATTGAAGCTCAATCGATTGGGAGAATTGTAAACCGCATTAATCACAAAGTAATTGATCAGAACACAGTGCCACCAGCAAGTTATATAGGCGATATTACTCGCACATCGAACGTTGACCAGGGATATCCCTGTCCTCCTCCATCTGATATACCTCAAATTAATAGCTTTCAAGAATCTAAAATCAATGAAAACCCATCAGTGGCGGAGTTCGGATCGTACATAAAGACTCAATCAACACATTCTACTGATTTTCAATTGCAAATTCCGAGCCCACAACCAACTCAGCACATTCATTACCATTATATCGTTCCCAATACTTCTCCAAAGCCGATAATAAATTATGTATATCATTCTGACTCCAACGCCTACAATGTAAATTCGGAAAACCAACAATATTCGTCTGTTGTCTCACAGCCATCCCATATCAATGGAAATAATCTACATTATATCAATCAAGATAAGCCCCAAGTCAACCCATTGTATTCAGCTGTGGACAACAGTGGATACCTTTACGATTCCCCGGACGAACACCAGGGTCAAGCTTCTGAAAACACATCGGTTTACGAAGCGTTAAGCGAACCAGGTGAAGTTTTGAAAGAGCAAGATCCTATACTGAAAACCAATATTCCGGAAGTACCACAAACCCAGCATGTGCAAGCTGCAGTAAACCCAAAAAAACCGGAAGTGTACTTTATTATCACCACAACCCGTTCTCCTGATTCACAGAAATTAAACGAATCCGTAAATGAGATTTCAGACGGCAGTGGCTTAATAGATATTAGGGCAGGTATTAATGAAATTTTGGATAGTCAAGTAGAGGATGCCAAGCCCTATAACGAACATTCAGCCTACAACGTTCCGCTGAATTAACATATCCTTAAAGATTCGCTAATAAAGAATGTAAATTATTAAAATCTAATAAAATAAACATAATTTATAAAGAGATATTTAAGGTCCTGATTCCTCATTCTTATTAGCTTTTAACTGTTCCTGCTGCGTTGAAAGTTTGACAAAGGAATTCTCCAACTGATTCCAATGGTCGATGTTTATGCAAGGTACATTTAAGGGAGGAACCACTGAAAGGTCTCCTGCTTTAAGGACCTCCGTTTTGTCAGCATATATCTTAGAGAACTCATCTGAGTAGATATATTGGGGTTGTGGCAGTCTCTTAACTTCGTTCTAATAAACAATGTTTTCTATAACGAAATATAAGTAATATTTTAAGGTAAAAATAAATACCTCCTTTGAGATTCCCAGGAACTGAGTTAATGGATGATAGCTCATGAATTCATAAGTAGAATTGACGGTGGGTAAAAAGAACCCTTTCACACAATATTGATAGTTGTCTGGAATGTCGATCACTCCCCCCACTGGCGAACTCATTGTTCTATAGGCAACTGGTGAGTTCCTAAGACTATCTATGTATTCCTCGGCTGCTATCAAATCGACATTACTTTCCTTACTTTGCTCAACATTTTGAGTGGGATCTGAAGCTTGGCTCATCTGCAAGGTATAAATTGAATATTAAACAGGATCTTATAAATAACTCACCATTTTATTCAATGAATTCTTGCTCTCCTCCAACACTTCCAAAATAAACAAATGACTCTCCTCGTCATCTGACTTTTCGTCCTTAAATAAACCGTTTTCATGAAGTGGCGCAAATGCGAGCACTAAATCGTTGTGGATGTTCTTGTCCTGGCCACCGTGAAGTCGACATGTTGAACTAGAATCCTTAAATAATAAATTAAATAATTATTTTTATGTGTAAAAGGTTATGACGCTTTCATATTTACTTCACAGTTGCACTCAATTTCATCATCTGAATTGGAAGTAACACACCAATCCGAGGAAGCCTCGATTATGTCTTTGGCCTTTGGTCGAAATAATGTACACCAACATGCAAAAGGAAATATAATAAAGAAGAAACAGTTGATTAAAAATACTCTTATCCCAGAAGTGCATTCATATGTCCTTCCAGGTTGGATTGTGTCGAATCCACAACGACCTATTGATTGAATACATATTCCAAGAATCGCTTTTAAGACACCTGGGAGAAAAAACTATAATTTTGTATCCATATCGTTATACCTTGTGATAGTTTTACCCAATATAAATAGTAAAGTCAAAATTAGCAATGCAATGGCCAAAATTTGGCAACCAAGATTGCATGTGGTGTCCTCGATGCGTTCGTTCGAAATGTCCTTAATGCACACATCATTTTTTTCATTACCAGGAGGACAATTGTAGATTAAACCAGCCTCTTTTTCCGACTTCGGGTCCATTCTTTCACAAGCATTGTAGTTAATAAAAGTTTCCAGTTTTCCAATGCAGTGGCATCGACATCGCCAAACACAAAAGCACCTGGAGTTGCATTTAATGTCCATCGATCTCTTTGCAACAATTCCAACTTTTAGGTCATTATTTTTCGGCAAATCCATTTCATCAAATTCTTTGAATTGGTTTGCTTTAACCAGTACTATAAGTAAATCAACAAATATAATTAAACTTGGTCCAAGTACATAAGATACTACCTTGACCTTACCATCACAACTAAATTTATTGTTTTTCCTTGAGCCTGTAATTAAAGGCAGTAAAAATGTGACGGTTTGGCCGATATCAGGTTGCAATAATTTCCTGACACTAGTTTTAATTGAGGGACTTTTGGATAGTTCACAATTGCAAACATATATGGTAAATTCCTGTGCCTCAAATCCTTTGTTGATAACATCGATCGAGATTTGAAGCGCATCTTTTGTCGTGGCGTCGGTAACAATTCTCGATATTTTAACCATATGCTTATTTCGGATAACAAGGGCATTTTCTCGAAAAGGGATCTTAAGCTTTATACTAAACTCTATTAAAACAAAATTAAAAAAATAGTTACTATATTTTAAGCAAAGTTCTTAAGTAAAGACAAATTTAAAATTAATTAAAAATGTTTTTTTAATCAAATATTTTTTGAAACGTCACCTGGTACTTTTTCTTCCCGAATATTTAAGCATAGATGTTTGTCTTTATGAGGACAATTTTCCAAAGCATTCATGGAGACTGGAAAATACCCCAAACCATCTATGCTTCTAGTTATGAAGACCGATTTTTTTCCATCTTTTTCCTTGTTCAAATTAATGGAGTTCTTTATTTCACGAATTGATATGTTCTTACTCGAAGTGTCAATCAGAAAACTATTAGCAATGTTGTTCTGCAATTCTTTTAAAGTATTCAAATGTCGTTTTTTATCATTTGCTCTAGGAATTACAAGTTTTTGGTTTGAAAAGCTTAGGGATTTTTCCAAGCGAATCATATCGACATGAGAAGTGAATACAGCTGACAAATCTTTATTTGCGTATATTCCTGACATACTATCAAGTCTAAAAAAGAAAAGTCAATTAAGTAAATAATAGTTCTTAGTAACACATAATTACGTAATTATTGGGACCACCCTCCACCAAGTATTATGGCGCCTTCTAAACACACGTAGCTTAGTCGTTAAAAACGGAAGAGGATCTTTCATATTAAAAACAGTATAGTTTATGTCGTCCGTTGCACTAAAGGTAAACAATTGTCAAAGGCAAAATAATAAATATGACTCTTAAAAATACAATTTTAATTGTTTGCTAATAATACCTTTTATTTAAAGCTCTGGATGACTTAGATGATTCACAATTGCAGACGCTTGGATTAGTTAAACAGCCACAGGATTGAGATTCGAGATTTCCTTCAGTACATTTATTGGTTCCCCTGCACTTTTCACATGGAATCATATAATCTTGTCGCCTTGGTTCTTTGTTTTCAGGTTTGGAGGACTTAATTTCAGATGGAAAACCACCAGGCAAGGGTTTTTCCCCAGGCTTTTTATTCTTACCTCCACACGTATCGCATGGGACAGGATCATTAATTTTTAAGTCAGCATCCTCAATTTTACTCCTAGGATTTTCGGATTCTTCCGAAACACTGCTATAAATGGTTCGGGGCTTTTCGTCTTTCTTTTTATTTTTCCCACCACAAGTGTCGCATGGAAATTCTCCATTATCCTCAATGCTTTTCAAATTTAACATTTTTAAAGCATTAAGGTCGTTTTTATACTTTTGATGAAATCGAGAACTTTCATGTTCGGCTATATTTTTTGATTCACTCTTACTTCGTTTTATTCTTTTTACACTTCGCGGTCTGTAATAATTGGTTTTTGGGAAGGTTGAAAACGGTTTTATCGTTTGGGTATGGTATAAATCATCTGAATATTTTTTATTTGCGAAATCATATCCATTGGATAGACTATTGCCAAGATCATACGGATTTTCTGCTTTAAAATTTAAATAGTTTGAATTTATTCCACGTGAATAACCATTTACATCTGGCGAAAAATATTTTGAATTCAAATCATTTTGGCTCACAAAATCAAAATTAGCTATAATTTCAATTGTACATTTTTATATACGATAATTTAATATAAAATAATTTCAACTCACTTGGCAGTTTTTGTTTCATATGGTGGTTTACAATAGAAAAGAGGCTATCGGTTCCAGCATTTGTTTGGGCCCACGAAAAGTCATTAAAATTGCTTACCGGTACATTTGAATATTCCGATTTTCTTTCAAGTGGAAATTCATTGTTTCTGTACAGAGGTTTATTATAATTCAGTTTTTCTTTATCACTTTCGAAATCATTAACATTAGATATACTATTGTCAAGGTTGTTCATCTTTTCCGGCTTAAAATTTAAGTTAGTTTTATGCAATTCATTTGAAAATCCATTTACATCGGAAAAACTATATTTTTTATTTTCCCCTCCACGTGGAAAATCTTTGACACTGGATTTATAATTAACTGGTCCCCCAAAAATAAAATTATCCTTTTTGCTTTTCTGTGAATATTCATAAGAATCTGGCACATTAAACTTATTTTGTTCATTGTCCCTTTCATGAGAAAAATCATTTACCAAAGGCTTGATATTAAAGTTCTTACTTGCTTCTGAAAAATCATTTACATTGATAGGATCATTATTCGGTGACGTAAACAATTTATTTTCATTTTTACTTTCAAGGGTAAAATCATATTCATTTGATTGACCTTTAACATGTGTCATTAAATTATTTTTTTCGTTTTCCTTTTTTTGCGGAAAATAATTATTATTGAAGTCCTCATATTCATGTTTATGTAAAAAGTCACTTGTATCGGAAAGACTATTAGTAGATGACTTCAAATGAATATCTTCATAATTTTTTCCAAATGAAAAATCATTCCCAGGTGATTTAAATTCATGTTCCATTTTTTCCTGCACATGTTTCTTTTTTTCAGCCTCTGACATCTGATCATATCTAATTATAAACAAATTTGTATATTTTCATCTTTACAACAAAATTAAAACTTACAAAAGAAAATCGGGTACAGATTCAAACTCGGAGTTTTTGTGAGGTTTATATTCTTCTTCCCTATGTTGATCCTTTTGGTTTTTTATATCCTGAGTTACGTAAAAGAACAAATTTAAATGTTGTATTGAAAACTATTAGATTCTTTAATGTACCTTATTAAAAAATCGTATTTCATTGTCGTCTAAGGCGTTATTCTTTAAATCTTCATTTTGTTCGCTTTCAATTTGATTATTCCCCAATCGATCATCGAATTTCATGTCCTGATCATAGCTTTGATGCGACTTAATTATTTTTCCCTGCCTATCATATTCGTTACCTATATCTTTATTTAAATGCGAAAACTGTATAGGGGTTTCCAAGTGGCCTGCAACAGAAGATATTTAAAACAACATAATCAAACCTTAAAAAAATATAATTACTTTTTTTAAACATTGGATCCATAACTTGAATTAGTCCTAGGCTCGAAATGTCCTTTGGAGGTTGATTATTAACTTTCTTCTCACTATTCCAAACTTGTCTTGGTTTATCGTGCTTTTCGTTAACGAGAAAGTGTGATACTATTGATTTTCCCCTGGAATAGCCTAGGCGGTTATTCCTTTTTACTAAAATAAAATTTAGATTATAAAAGCCCAAAAAAGCATTTGGTGACTCACATCTTGATTTATTTCCCATTTCTTGTTCTACGAAATTTTGTTCAAGGTGGCAAGATGCGGAACCATCAGTATCCTTATTATCAGTTACTTCTTCTAAGGGCTTCTTTCTGATTTCATCATGATTTATTGCCTAAGATCAAAGAGATATATTACTCTCATATGAAACGTTAGAAACTTTGCATTTTACAGACTTTTAAAAACTGAAGGGGGTACATAACAACAGGCTCGCCTCTGCTGACGACTATTAAATATGGAGATATTATTTTTGAAATCGTTCCTTTAGATGGTTCATAAACTTTATCGACTACCCAAAACTTATCCGCATTATCCACGTCGAAGCTTGGATTCATATGAATATTTATAATCAACTGCGTCTCGCATGATTGGTTTGAGCTACTTTTAGGACATTTGATTAGAATCGCATTCATATTATCGGGTATATTCAATTCTTTTTCACTTATAGCTAAAGCAATCAATAGATAATTGATAATTCCATATATTGAAATAAGAGCTGTTTGCTTTCTCATTTTATTAAAATTTGTATTTATTCCTTTTTTTTGAAAATTATTTAGCAGGCCAACTTGATTTGATGAGATCCCAAATAGTCTTACGATTTAAATATAAACCAACAGTTTATTAACAGTATATTTATTGAAAATATACATTTTACATCTCAAATTAAAACAATACTAATAGGTAAGTCTCTAAAGCTACAATATTTAAACTGTATTCGGATCGTAGACAAAGTAAATATTCGAAGGTGACGATCAAATAATATTTAAAGCACATTGCAGGTTTTTTGTATATTGATCATAGATCCCGATGGACATTTGAAAACTTCAGTCGCACTTCCACCCTGGGCAACGAGCCAACCCAATCTGAATAGTATAAAATATATATAGAATATTAAATATTAAGAGGTATATTTTATAAACTCACATATTATCAAACTCGGGAGCGTTTGTATCGATGCCCAGGTAGTTCGATTCAGCACAAAGCTCCTGAGCGGAAACTAAAAAGAAGATTTGGGTCGGCGTTAAATTAAGGCCAGGTAGTCTGGCCATTCCTTTAATAGGACCAGTTAACGAAAGCATTGAGTGGTATGAAATCTGCATTCCTCCTGAATGTATCAGAATATCCATTCGGCTATAGTTCGAGAATATATTTACAGAATGCGGAACACAACGCATTGCCTTTTCGTCGAACGATTTTGTGATGGATCGCAAAATCTCTTTTGCAATGGAAACACCAACAGAAGCATAATGCAAATATGGAGGCAACACAGTATTAAAATACGGTATGAGTATGACAGATAATGGGACAACTGCAAATATTTACGTAAATATTATAGTATACAGTGAGTGGTACTTCTAATTAATACAGACCGATTGAGTGGCTCAACGTATCATAAAATATGGTTGACACAATGGGGTATGCCCAACTGTAATAAAGAAAAGGAGTAAAAACTTGGATATTATTATAAAGTGAATAATACACATACGCATCGTGGGATCCTCCGTTCAAGCTTATATCATTTGCTTCCATTTTGTTCTTCTTGTATATCTCTAAAATGTTTTGAAACCAGCATTCTGCGGTTATGTCCAAAGTTTGAAGAGTCTTTAATAAATCCGTTGTGTTTGAGAATCCCTCCCAGGTCTGTGACTGGATCTTTAATGCTGATAGTTTGACTAGAGCAGCTCCTTTCAACGAAGGCGCTCTCTTTAAATGTGCTTTTAGAGATTTAAAAATTATCTCAGCCTGAAATATTCAAGGGATTAGTCCTTAAACCTAGCATATTATCATAGCATACTCACTCGTTTGGTTGTGTCCTTTAAATCTTCGGAGGAGTGTTGAGCAATATATAAGGACGATGACAGTTCGGGTAAAGCCCACATTGTAGATCGCGTGCACACCTCGGGACTTGGATGATCCCTGGGCAATATTTCTAAAGCGCTCAGCAATAGCAGTGAATTGTGTGCAACTCTAGTTGGGTACTTTGTAAGAAAATATTCTAAGGCTTTTAGATAATCACTATTCCTAACAACGATGGGTCCACTCCAGTTCTGTGGGATTAACAGTGTCCAATTTAGCTGGAATAAATAATATATTATTATTTTCGGATAACCTATATTTATTAAGATACTTACAACTGGGTACAAGTCTTGTAGACTGGATACATTATATAATACAGTACTATCCCAAAATCCTCGGCGAGAGTGCTCGACTTGAAGCTGAAAAATAGGACCTTTCGTTTTTGTCCTTCATGAATTAGTTATATTAAACTTACCTTGTTTAGGTCCTTAATGAATTCAAAAATAGTATCCTTCTCAGATACTCTTTGAGCGTATGACACAAAATACGGTAGAAAATTTTCAATTAAATCGGCTAACAGTTTTGGTAGCCCTTGTCGAATACGACTGGGCGGTGCTTTGGGGCTCATCCAACGTATTTTACGCTAAATACATTTTCAATAATATATTTATGTTTAATATATTCTCCATTACAGTGGTTAAACATACCTCAAGAATAGTTGACGATGTGCTGGGTCCACTGATAATTAGAAGAATGTGCGGCCTTCTTCCGTAGCTTAGATCATAATATAAGTCTACTAATGGGCTAGGACCGAGATCATAAATCTTTGCTATCAAAGGTGCTATAGTCGAAGGTCCCACGGAGCCAACAGGTAGATATCCGCCCAAGGAATCGAATATCCTGTGCATAATAGTTGAGTTAGTTGTTTGCTGCAGGCAGCTTTCGTACAAATTGTGCAATACATTAAAGCTGTCGTTCATTATCTTGTTCTGAAAAAGATCTGCAAAAAAAATAATTTTTAATAGCATGTATACAAGTGTGGGATGAGAAATCTTACACAGCATTTGTGAATCAACGCTTTTCTGGGAGTTTCCCATTTCAATGAGGTTTGTTATATTTTTATTTCGGGTGTTGCGCCAACAACTGAACTTCTTGAACTCCGTGCACGGGTCCTTGTTCCAATTGAGCCTGGCTTGAATGCTGGAGGCCACCGCTTCGCAAATGGGATCCGTGCACTCCGGCGGGGTTGAGACGGCGGGCGAGCACCGATCTCCGTCCATGTAGCAATCTCTCGGGAGAGGTGAGGGTGCCGTGCTTATCAAGAATAGAATGGGCGATGCCACCAGTAATGTGGTCACCAATAATGTGGCCGAGGTGATGGCCATTTTGTGCACCGCTGCCGATGTTCGCAGCCAAATGCATGGTGCGCAGCATATCCATCCAATGATGCTGTTCTACAATTGAAAACATACTCCATCATTTATTTTTTTAACAATAAAGTATTATAAAGTTTTTGTTATAGTAAAATAAATGTTGGTTTCCCAATAATTCTGATCCAGTTTAATAGTATTGACTTATTATTTGAAGCTATCAAGAAACTTTTGCAATGATCTGAATTTAATTGCTCATACGCAGTGTTGCCAATCAATCTAGATTTATAGTTTTAGTAAAAAAATGTTGCTTTTCCAATAATTCGGGTATAATAATATATTATTGAAATTATCAAGAAACTTTTGTAAAGATCTTAATTTAATGGAAGGAATACATAAATAGCTCATACGCAGTGTGGCCTGTCAATTATGTGAATTTTCAATTGAATTGGTTTTAAAATGGTTTAAAATATTTGCGTCACCTTAAAGTATAATTGTAAATATAAATTTGTCGTTATAAAATATAAATCTTAAATTATCATTTTAATCTAGAAGACTATACAACTAGGAAACTACTTATGTACCTTATTATATCGGGTATTGAAGTTTTCGATGTTTGAGCTGTCTATCATTTCGATTTCATCGGATTTGCCCATTTGCTTCGAGCCGACGGGTGTTTTAAAGGACAACTGCTTCTGGAGCAGGGAGGCGCTACTCCCGCCTGATGGATTCGCTGTCGTAATAAGATTTCGACCATGACCGTTGTTGCCCAAGCCGGCAACGCCATTCTTTCGAAAAACATTACGTGCACTGGAATCAGCTGTCATTGTTTGGATTTGTTTCTGAAAATTCTATTACTTTCTTCGAGCTCGTTCATAGGCATATGTTTTTACGCATGTGTATTTGTACTGCGGGGGTTCGGGGATTTCTGATAAGCACTGCAGAAAGTTCCAAAAATATATTTATTTATTGAGGGGGAATTAATCAATACCAATTGGTTGCTCACCGCACATTTGTCTCCAGAGATCTACAAGCACAGATAAGCGTATGCTCGATCAAAAGATTAATGGGTTTGTAAAGTCCAAAAATCGAGAGAAAATTTATTTAATTTTAGCTTTACATTTATTTAACAAGAAATTCACTTTGCTGCCAAAAAAGGAAATGAAATGACCACTGGCAACACTCGTTTATTCTCTCAAAAGCTACATCAAAAAGCTTTAGTAACACATAGAGTCCCTGTAAAAGCTTTTCCATATTTGTATGTCCATTCTGGCACTACGGAGTTAGAGGACAAAATTTGCCAGATTTATTTTACCGAAAAGAAGGTTAATATTTCTCACCATATTTCCTAATAAATTTTGTACAAATGATTTTTTTTTTCTAGATTTTTTTTAACAAGGGTCCTTTTTGACTTTTAAATTTCAGAATCAACAACAGTAATATCTGATAATGTATAATTCACTCTAATCATTATTTACATTTAATATAAAAGAAAATACAAATATGTATGTGTTTTAATGATCTGCAGTAAATCCTTTTGATCGCCACCTTTTGGCATCTTTCGCAACTAAATTAGAAAATTCATCCAAACCAAATAAATAATATGCAGGTTATCCTACATAAAATGCATCTCCTTCCAACAAATAAGTCCAAATGCGGTTGTTAAGATTTGTGCATTTCACATTTATTTTCGAAGTGTCAATTTCATATATCTTTGGCGTAGAAAGTATATTATATTATATTTTAAAGCTATGAGTTGTGTAGGCTGAAAAATTTGACCTTTTTTAATATTTAAAAAGCTATTTCATTCTTTATAAAGCGTTTCAAAAATTACATTAAGTAATCGTTGTTTGTCGATATTTATTTATTTATTTAAGCCTCTGCCTTAATGCGAAAATTTGATTACAAAAATATTTAGACTTACTACCATAGGATGACTGGACAAAAGCTTGACAAATTAGCTATATAATTTCAAATCTCCCTCATAGAAATACCTTCTCCTTGTCGTAGTTCTTGAAATAACCATCGTACTTGCTAAGCTCCCTGGCCATTCCCGAGGATGTCACCATGGAGGGCAGGGCTCTCAGAAACCCGTACAAGCCAGAAGGAATCGGGGGAGTGGGTGGCACCGACAGACCACATCGATTGTACAGGAAGGGCATGATCCCGGTAACATTGGTGTGAAGCGTCAGTACTGCCTCCAGATCGGACTCTTGTCCGTGCATTAAAAATTGATTGTAGGCACTGGATGGTATCATCCCAAAGTGGTCGAACGAGTCCACATAGGCCTCAGTGTCCCGTTTGTAGTTCTCCAGGAAGTCGCCCAATAGCTTGGCCACCATTGCCGAGCGGGCCTTGCTGGCCACCTTGATGTTCTGCATGTTCCTGAACATGACTGGCGGCTTCACAGATCCTCCGAACTTGTTTAGAAACTTGAGTATTATCTTCTCGTGAATGTCTTTCGGATCTTCGGTTAGGCGCCGCAAAACCGATTCCAAGTATAAACTGAAAGTCTGTCGCGCTTGAAATGGGGTCAGCTCGGATCCATTGGAGATCTTCTTGAGCATCACCTTGCGCAACCTCCGCCCTTCCACCTCGCACTTTTCCACTGCGGGCTTCTTCACGAAAGGTATCTCTGAATCGGTCTCCAAGGCCCTCTCGTATTGCCAAATGCGGTCTGCCTCCGAATTGTCGTCCTGCCTTTGCCTGCCATCCTTGCAGTATAAATTTTGGTGAAGCATCTGGTTGTAGTTGTGCTGTATAATCGGCGTTTGGAATGTCTGACTTTGTACAGTCGGTGTGGAAATTGGAATGCCATTAGCAGAATCTAGGAAGTTACCATACCGCTGCATAGAGTCATCCGTGGGAAAGATGCGTACGAATCCGCCACGACGGGAATACTGTAGGCGAGCATTGCGCAAGATGCGCTGCTCCTCGCCGGTTAAATTAAGATTAATGGCAGCTCCCTTCTTCTTCGACTTCTTGGTCTTCTGCGAGACACTGGGAAATGTTGCCTGCCTTTGGCAGCTTGAACTGCGGAAACGCGACCATTTCTGGTCGTAATGAGATCGCATTTCTGGACTATAGGCTGGGATACCCACGCACGTCAACAGGTCGGCCATTAGGCATGACTTAACCTTGGTGTCCAAAGGACTATCCACACCCATTGACGGCGATAGATTGATTTCTAGTAGCCATGGCTTCAATGCATTGTCTATCAATATGTCGAATCCATACAGTTCAAAGCAGTTGTTGCCGTTGGGAACGAACATTCTGCAGGCGGAAATAATAGACTGAGCACAGGCTAGGACAGCCTTTATAATTAAATCTTCTATATTAAGCATTAGCTGCCGTGTATCACAACTCTGGAGTTTTAGGTGCCTTAAAAGGGCCGACAACGTCCACTTATGGCCCACATCCTCATCCTGAGCATCGGAGCTCCTTATGTAATCAGAATGGTATTTGTTAATGCTATAATTGCAGAGGTGCATGCATGGGTTCCACAGATTATCCGCATGTCTATCGTATTTGACTGTGGCCAACCTCACGATGCCCTCCTCGAATAGGTAAATAATAAGGGGATCGAAGGACGTCACTAGGACGTAAACCCTTAAATCACATTTGTGACCATCAATGCACAGTGGGTCCACTATATACTTGGATACCACTGCCTGCTCATCCTGGGGAATTTGATCAGGCTGAAATAATTGAATTTGATTAATCATTTTAAATCGAAGAAAGCTTTTTATAATTACCGAATTAACAATAAATATTCCCCTTCCTCGACTAGATGCCGCTGGTTTTACTATCCACGGGCCTCGATGCTTGTTATGTGCTACTACTAAATCTCGGGATTCTATGGGCAGGACAAAAGTTTGTGGCACAATATCAAAGTGTTTCATTCCACGAAGGTGTTGCATTCGTTCAATGTTTTTATAAAGCCTGTCTTTTCGGGTCATTTCGTAGGACCTGAAAATGTTAAATAAAGTTAATACAAATCTGAATACCAATATGTGAACAAGTACCTAGGAAAATGATTAACTCTCTGATAAGGCGCCAAATTTCTGACAATGTCTAATTTCATATGAACACCAGTCCAAAGTAAATTAAAGTTATTACTTTCACCCTGAATTTCTGTAAGGCCATGGACATTGAAGAGCTTTCTTAGCAACTTGGTTTCCGTTTGATGGAATTTGTAGGTAATTTTGAGTTTAAAGGCAGGCATGTTAATTCCATTTTCGTCGTCATCTTCGCTCGTCACCTCCGGATCTTCCTCACTTACTTCAGTATTTGAAACGGATTTGGCAGGCGTCATGGATTCATATCCACTTTCCTTCGATATATCTTCAGCTAATTTAATATTTATGGTATTCTGACTGGTTTTAAGTACACGCGATTTGCTTTCACTACTACGTGCAGGCTCTTCACCTTCACTTGAAATGGACGTATCACTCGAGGAATATCGGTTAAGTATCTTCTTAAAAGGGCTAGAAAAGGTTAATTTATCCGATTTATCACATTGTTGCGTTTTTTTCAATAAATAAATCTTTTGCTGCGTGGAACCGCTTAGAGCTTCCTTGTTACTTGGTTCTGAAGAAGTGGATCCTTTTTGCTCATTTTTGTTATCCTTTTGGCATAGAACGGTCTCCTCCTCCTTATTATCCTTAGTCTCCGATAGCGCTTGCGCAGAGGACTTCTCAGACAATGTCTTGCGGATTTTTGGATTGAGAATGTTCGTTCTAAAGACCAAAACAGCTTCGCGTGAGCCCAGTTTTCCACTCGTAATCCAATCATCTTCTTTTTGATAATCAAAATTTATTCTACAATGCAAAAGAAAAAATATATTATTTTTAATAAACAAAATATATAGTAATATAATGAAAAATAAATTCTTAAGAATAATTGCAGAACTTACGAAGAATTCGTGAGAGCTTCACATAATGAAGAAGGCATAACGATTTCTGAAAGGGTAAAATATAAACAAATTTAAAAATATTACTTTTTATAATTCATGTAAAAGAGCAATGCTTAAAATTAAGGGGACACATAAATTTGAAATTATTGAAAATAAAATTCTAAGTAGACGGACAGAAAAGATTTGGATAAGACTCACAGGATCCGTCCGAAATTGAGTAAAGAAAACTCTATAATTCCTAATAACAACGAAGTTAAACTTAGTAGTTCCCTCTATCATTTGTATGCCAGCTGTAGAAAATAGTTGACTTTCAGCAAAGTTATACAATTTATCTGCATGAGCTTAAGAAATAACTCTTGAGCAAATACTATTAATAAATTAATAAAATGTACACTTTAAAACAATTCTAAAAGAAATGAAATCCACTTTTATGGAGTATCTCCAATCTTTGTGACAGGTAGGCTGTCTAATACAGCAAATTTTACTTTATTAACTGATATCCTTCAGTGCAAAAATTTTTTTTAAGCTACAGTGGCTTTTAAGAAATATTTTTTTTCCTAGTTATAAATCGCTATAATTATGTAAATCAAGTATGTAACAACTTTTTTTAAATTCGTACCTTTTTCTACAACGTAGTGCACCCCTCAGCAAGGGGATTCGCGAAGGGAGCGAATTAAATTTGTCTTAAGACAAAGGGCTTGGTCAGTTTTCCATCGATTCACAGTTTTTATGGCAATACTTTTCCCACGTCGAGCGTTTCATCCTTTATGGTGAGAATTATTGAGGAAGGTATATAACATACCTTAACAAGCGACAAGTCAACACTCTCATTTAAAGTTGTTATCCTTTTCAATACACTTTCATCCAAACTTAGGTTTCTCTGAATGGCCGGAAAAGTATGTGTTCGTTCCTTCGTATTTGTATAGAAATAATCCATGCGCTTATGGGTACTGGCTTACAGTTCTAGTTTTAAAATCCAATTGACCGAATCTTCAGATAAAAATATCGTCATCATCTTTTCCCCTTAACTGGTTTTATGATTTACAAATTTATGGAATAGGGCTTCAAGATAATCACAAAATACTTTTAAATTTTGATTCAAGTTAACAATGAAAGCTACTAACTTTTAATATGCTTATTGTTGTTTTTCTGTTAACTCCAATTACACATTATTTATATTAAACATATTATAAATAAACAAAAATGTACAGTTGAAAAAAATGTAAACATAACTTTT
Organism: Drosophila rhopaloa; assembly: GCF_018152115.1. Taxonomy (NCBI): domain Eukaryota; kingdom Metazoa; phylum Arthropoda; class Insecta; order Diptera; family Drosophilidae; genus Drosophila; species Drosophila rhopaloa. The sequence goes on from NW_025335047.1 coordinate 2,279,057, forward strand.
CCAAATTTTTTCTTTGAGAAAGAAAGGATCTAAAATAGTTTCTGGATATAAAAAAATTATCGTTATTAAAAAATACAAAAAAAAAACAACATTCTTGATATTCTAGAAAAATCTTTATTTTAAAAACGCATGGCTTACGAACTATTTTTTCCGATTATTTAATATAATTAAGAAAAATATTTTCAATTATGATATCGATTTATTTACATTACATTGTTCAAATGTTGTACAAATTTTGAATGAATGTAGCTAATTTGAAAATGTTGTGAATACATGTTATAATAAAGATAGGTTTTCATGTAAATTTCGTTTAAGTCTATTCAATTTAAGGACTACCATTTAAAAATTATTCCTCCGGTTAAGGTTGTTGTATGCTGGGTTCAAGTTGGTGTTGAAGTTGAAAAGCGACGACGAAGTAAGGTCGTTTCGCAAAACGCTGCTTGCATTCATTCCCAATCCTCCAGATCCAAATTGATTGTTTTGATATCCGCCGGATCCAAATCCACGATCAGTCGGATACGCGTTCAAGGTGTTAGGTTTGTTAGTGTTTTGTTGGTTGTTAAAGCGAGCCACATTTCCGGAGTAGTTTTGACCAGTATACATACTGGTCGAGTTGTTAACGTTGTTTGCATTATTCGCAACGTTTGAATTTCTAGCTGAGTGTTGTGTCAACAAGTTACCATTGTTATTTGAGTTCTGGGCCAAGTTATTGGAAGTGCTAGGCACTGGATTTACCGAACTGGTAGAAGGAACTTCCTGGCGTTTCTTCTGCTCTATTAGCGTATATACTTGAAGTATTTTCTGAAGTTCCTCACGATTAATAGATGTTTTGCCTTGAGAGACCAAAGATGAAGCCAGCTTTGCCGCAAGCTCAGTTTTATCCAAAGGTTTTTCGTTCTGATACGAATTTTGGTTAGCTATTGGCAAATCCGGCTTCTCAGCAGACTGTAAGATACGTTTTGGATGGTTGTATTTAGCGGCTTCTTGAAGCAAAAGTTCGGTATCATTAACGGCTTTCTTTAATGCCCTTTCCGTGGCAGGATCATATATTTGGGAGATCAAGAGACCCGTAAACTTTTCTTTTACCGTCTCCAAAATAGCACAGTTTTCCGTGGTTAAAATTAAAGATTGGACCTTTTCTGGATAAATCTTTTGGGTTTGCAAAGCCTTTACTAGCATTTCGGTAATAAAGCGACCCAAACTTCCAAGGTAATCTTCCAAAGCAGTTAAAAGACGAAGCACATGGATCACATTCGGAGGCTCCTCATCCACGGACATTTTTTCCGGACCTGTAGTTCCTCCCGATTTTCTCGATTCGGGACCATCTGCTTTGGGCAAATGAACGTGATACTTTTCGTTGGTCAATTCATTGTTGGTCATTGGCAAACACAGCCTCTCACGACATTTTATTTTTATATTTTCAATATCTTGATTGTACAATTCTTCGATGCGCGCATTAAAGAAGTGAATCCACTCGTTTTGGAAGTTATATGAACGATGATTGATGCCAGCTTGTATAAGTTCATCCTTGCGCCGTTTCCAGAACATTTGCCACTCGGACTGATAGCTCGGATGCTGTTCCGGGTCGGATTTGTATTGGTCAAAGGACACGTTTAGCTCACGCACCTTGAGATCGACCATGTGACGGTAGGCCTGCCACAGATCCCCATCTCGCAAAGGCGACACCGACCTGCGCTCCACATTCCAATGCCTCTTCTGGGTAACCCGCTTCCTTTGCTCTGGCGATTTGGATCGTGAACGGTTTCGCTTTAGATTTCGGGACTTCGGGACCTCGCCCGAATTCTGACGGGTGTCCCTAAGGAAGTTATCAACCATTCGCTTGTGCGTTTCATCGTCAACAGGCAGTGATAGTTTTTCAGCCGGCGCATTTTGGTAGCCCATATAATTACCCAGACCCTGAGATGCATATGATGGAAGGAAATAGGGATTCGGGTTTTCCACGTTCATTAAGGCTACGTTGCTTCGAGCTTTTTCGATTAACTCATCAACCTCTTCGGCGTTAACGACGTGGGTAAACGAAGGGCCCACCTTTTCCGACGAATGCTTTCTATTATACACCTGGGAGAACAACTCTTGGCGATCTTTGGCATACAGATGTTCATAGCACAGATGGGCAGTTTTTCGACCGTGATGGGTTTCAATAGCCATGGCAAGCTTGTCAAAAATGGGCATCATTATTTTGCAGACCTCACCCTCCGGCACACGGGACACATACTGACGGTACTGACGCATTGCAGTCGGAAAATGCTTGTCGAAATACTTAAGACGATGGTTGTAGCCCAGCAAATGGTTGTGCATCGATTGCTCATCAGCAGTGATCTCACATAAGCAGCATTGGTATCTGGCATTTCTATCGGACAAGTTGCGTACTATTTTCAAAACGTACTCAACTCCGACGAGACCCATTACGTGGCTTTGACTCCGGGATTCAAATGTGCCACTACTGGATCTAGCTGGTGCGAAATCCTTGGGAGCAGCCACGTAAGAAGGTAATACCCTATTGATATTAGGACGAACGGGAGGCGCAACGTTTTTGTTTGGCTTTTTGGCCGCACTCGAGGTGTTCGGCTTCATTGTTTGAATCGGTATATTTTTCGGAGTCTCCGGTTGCTTTCTAAACTCTTTTGGATGTTCTTTTGGCTGTTCTTTTGGCTTTTCTTTTGGCTTTTCTTTTGGCTTTTCTTTTGGTTGTTCCTGTGGCTTTTCCTTTGACTGTTCTTTTGGTTGATCATCAATAATTATGACATCGGGGTCCGCTTCAGGCTCTGGAGTAGAGCAGATAAGCTTGGCAAGCGGAACACAAGTAATTTTTGTGGAAAGAGGATTCTTTACTATGTCTGGATTATTTAGCTTGTTGCCAGCAAAGTCCGCATTGTTCGGTTTTGTATTCTGGACAGTTTTTGCTGCCTGTGGCTTTGTTTTAGGCTGTAGTTGTGTTTGAGGCTGAACTTTTGATGGGGGCTGCGAGTTTTGAACAGGTTTTGGCGTGGAATTAGCCACAGTGCCCGTTGTTTTGGTAGCAGGACTTCCCAAATTCTTTGAAATGTTTGACGGAGCTGTTGAGTTTGGTGTTGTAGCTTGTGGACTCTTTTTGATCCCTGGATTCTTTGGGTTGGCCACATTACCAACAGTTTTCTTTGCTTGAATATTTCCTGTGCTTGAATTAGGTTTTTTCTGTGCAATCGCACCAATAACTGGAATATTTTTTGGGATGGGTTGTTGATTTCCTGAAGTATTTTTTTTAATGGGTTGAATGTTTCCTGGAATATTTTTTTGAATAGGTTGAGAATTTCCTGGAATACTTTTTGGAGCTGGAGGATTAGTTTCTGTTGGTAAATTTTTTTGTGGCGATGTAATAGTTCCTTGAATATTCTTTTGAATGGGTGTAACATTTCCCGGTATATTCTTTTGAGCCTGTTGAACCGTGTTTGGGTTAGGCTTTTTCTGAGTGTTAACGCCCGTAGCTGGACTTTTCTTTTGAGTGGGTTGAGTGGGTTGAGCTTTCACAGCTAAATTTCCACCTTCCTGCTTGACGGTAGTGTTAGTACTATTACTTTTGTTTTCAACATTTTTGTTGGAAGCAACGGAATTTTTCACAACGGGGGAAGATACGTTTTTGTTGTTATTCATATTGGGGTTCGGACCTTTTTTAATGGGTTCTGAAACCGCTTTCTGTGGACCTCCAATGGGCTTCATTCTTATTTGCAATTGCTGTTCAGCTACCATTACAGCGTTATGTTTTTTACCACAAAGGTGGCTAAACAAATTCTTGTCGCCGTACTGAACAACACCGCAAATATTACAATTGTATTTCCAAAGTGGATCTGTGGGGGTTACCAACAGTTCCCATTTTTTGGTTGGATTAAGACGGAACTCAAATTTTAATATTTCTTCCAATGATATTGTTGACAGCATCTCAATAAATCTAGACCCATTCATGGGTTTGTTTTGCATGTTTTTGGTATCCATCTTGAGTTTGTAATACCTTGAAACATTAATTAATGGTCATGTGGCTCGCAGAAAGTAATTCTTTATTTCGGTTTGATTGTGGGTATCAACCGATACAAATTTGATTTTGGTTTTGATTTCAGATATTGAGATGCTATAAAATTGAAGGAAAAAATGATTTTATATCAAATTTAAGCAATTATTAACAAAATATTACTCTTAAAATACTATTCAGTTGTTCTATTTTTCTAAAAACAGCAATTAAATACTAAATTTCTTAAACTATTGGGAAACAGCAGTATATAGAAATTAATCAGAATTCGAATTGTAGTCGAATTCTATATTTTGGATTATAGAATTGTCAAAAATATTGTTGAACATTTCATAGCGACAACATTTTTGTTACAGTATTTAGCCAACAAGAAAGTTTAATAACTATGCAATATAATTTTTGGACCGCATGCACTAAAATTTTGAGCTAGCAATAGCACAATTCATCTGCAAATAGTGAATTCATTTTAATTCAACAAAGTCAGCTCTGTTATGTGGTTATGAGAAGCAGAGGATTTGATTAAAGCATTGTATATTCACAGAGCGGGATATGTGGGTCGTTTATTGGAACTTGTGAGTACAATGGGAATATTAACATCTGTTTAGATGTTCTTAATTTCATCAATTTCTTGCTTAATAGAACAGATCGGAACTTGGAAGATTTGTTCTGTTTCAAAAAGAAGATGGTAAACGTAACTTATAACGTAGCTCTCTTAAAGGAGGTCTTAAGAAAATTTAACTTTGAGAAATATTTTTCAAACACTTTTCAGTTTCATAGACTCGTTTGGTTCTAAATTAGTAACTAGTACGTTTAAATTATCGTGTAGAGTTAAATCAGCTTTCTCGCCCTAATGGAGATCTAAAAGAAGATATTAAGCTGGACGAGAAAACTTAATCGAAGAACGTAGTTGGTTGCACAGAACTCGAGATAGAAAATAAAATAAGCATTCATAAAAATAATTGTAGGAGTAATTTTCTTAATCAGGTAGTTCAATTGCCAAACTGACTCCAAACTCTTGTTTCTGGAGTCAATTACCATTTTAATTTTGTAAGCGAGGGGTGTTAGTATAGGTTTGGTTTTTTTAGGTGAAAAATTTCAAAATGATTTTATTTTTTGATTCGCTTAAGTCTGAATCTAAAATCGAAACAAGTAAAACATTATTTAGATGTTTAGTGGCAACAAAAATGGTGACCATTGTTCAATATTTTTGGGAATACCTAGTAGAAGAAACTACGTAGGAAATAATTCAAAAATATATATTTTGGAAATAATGGATTCTTTAACAAAATAATATCCGTTTTTTCGTCTTCATAAGCTAATAAGTTTTTAACTGGCAACGAAAAAAGAGCCCTAATTTGAAAAATCAGAGGAATCGGGAAAAAGAGCGGTATCGCCACACTTAATGGTGTTAAATATAAAACAAAGTTTTATTTTGGCACCTTTCAAGATTGTCTAAAGATCAAGATCTTTATTATTTTCTTTAAAAAATGTGGTATAAGTTATTTTTGTGTGTTTTTGATGCATAGAACGATCAGATAGTCGAGGTTGTCCATATCATTATAGAAATTTAAGTAAAATAATCCTTAAAAAGCACATACATATGCTTAAAGAAGCAGAAAACCAACTGAGAATTCAAGTTGTCGACATTGCGACAATTGCTTCCGATGCATTTTTGTAGATCTTACGCTTTGTGTGAAGTATTTTTTATTTTGCCGGTTCTACAGATTAACGTATGTATGTATGTATGTATGTATCCGTAAAATGTGCATATAAAGTTCGGATGCCGTTTTACAATTCAAAATCTATCCGTCATTTTTTCTGATAAACAAAAAATAAAGAAGTGATATTCAACGTTTTTACTTAATCACAAAAAATGTTGGATAGATCTTAAATTCTGTTTTCAATATTAAATTCTGTTTTTCTCTTTTTGGTTTGTAGGACATTTTATGGAACAAACTCGTTGAGGGTGTAAAAATAACAGTTTGGGCAGACATTACTTATCAGCCAGGGTAGAACAACCCCCAAAAAAGTTTAGATAGGAATGAAAGCCGACATATGCATAAAAGCAAAAGGAGCCCTATTATCTGACCCGATTATAATAATACATATAGTCGATTTCAATGCGACAGAAGTCCCAAAAAGGAGAAAACACGTCAGAAAATGACATCACGACATTTTTACCATTTATTTTTTTTAAGCAAGTTGTGTTCTACTTGCTGAAACATTTTGGGGGTTATATATCATATTGGGTGTGCACACTTGCAATTGATGAGGTCAAGGTAAAATCCGTAAACGAAACCGTAAAACACCGAGCTCCAAAAAAAAAAAAAAATGCATGTAGCTAGCAGGCGAATGGTATTGATTTTTTTGTTTATGCATGTCCCGCGTTCACATGAGTAAATCCAACTCGAACACGCACTCAGACTTAGCCTTATGAATAACTTATAACTATTTATACAGGAAGGGATTGCATTATCTTTTTTGGACTCACCGGCGAAACGCAAACGCGGCCCTGTTACCACTTGCTAATACTGGGGGCCCGTGGATGGCTGGGTGCTCGAGATCCCTCTCCTCTTCCTTCTTCGCTTCCAATTTCGTACGCTCGTCTCACGCGGTTCGATACGCAAAAGGCCACAATTCACGCTGGACTTGCTTACGATTACAAGGACAATTTGCGGTAACTTGAATTTATTACTTGCATCAGGCCGAAGAGGACAGAGAATTTCGATGGCAACGCATCAAAGAAACAAATGTCAAATTTGTCTCTACGGGCCCAATAGTTATTCTCGGTTTGGCGATGGGCCGACTGCGATACGTTTATTCCGTCCCAGCCCCTTGCCCGTTTTAGTGGGGCTGTATTTTGTCCCGTTTCCATTATTTTAGTATCTATCGGATAACAAAATATTTCAACAGAAATACAAATATTAATTATAATGTATGTCTACATTTGATTTTTTATCTATATAATAGATAACACATTTTTGAAATTGGTAACCATTTCAATTGTTCCATAATTCAATCTATTATAATTTTTGTTTTTAAATATTTCAACTGAAATGAAAATATTAATTATAATGTATGTGTATACTCCATTTTTTTGTCTATATAAAAGATAATACATTTTTAATATAAAACGCGTACATTTTAATTGTTTTAAATAATTTTTTTTAAATAATAATTCAATATATTACAATTTTGGTTTCTATTGGTATTCGCTCACTTTCACACCCTTTGGTTTTTATTTGGGCAGTGGATGCTTATAAGTAAAACTTATTCGAATTGAATTATTCTGGTACTCGTTTTAAGGTGATGTAATTGGTAACCATTTCGTCAACATCAGGTTTGTATTTAGTTTTGAGTTATTATCCTTATAATGGTTTGTTTACCTCGCCTAGATAGATCAGCTGCTTTTACAACATAATGGTAATGTGTAGGATTTGCGTTTTAGCAGAACTATAAGTTTTTAGATTTTATATAAGAATAAATAGTGTTGCAATAAAAGAAGAGAGATAATCACGCGGTCATTCAAATGGATTTTACAATTTTAACAATGAAATAAATAAAAAATATGTTAAATCAAGGTGGGGATATTTTAGCACCTTTTCGAACAGCGAAAATCGATAGTCACGAAAAACAATCGATATTTGTTAAAAAGGAAAACCATCGATCAATCCTCGAGACCATCGGTGTTTCTCCCTTCACTTTCGTTTCCGGCGAGGTGCGTAATTTGCTCCGCGTTTTCGCAATTTTAACCGATTATCTTCCGACTGAGAACCATACCGGCCATGTGCCATTAAGTCAACAGCAAATAGATCCCACCGAAACCAAAGTAATCCCCAAACCTGGTTCACTTGTAATTCGTAGACATTTTACATCATGGACAATTCTGGAAATAACCGCTACGAGCTGTTGTTCATGGACGACGACGACTCCTCCGCCCCGCCTGCCCAGCCACAGATTCCCGCCGTAGTCGCGCCGCCCAAGAAACCGGAACCGCAGAAGGCGCCGAAAAGCAAGCCGGAGAAAGAGAACAAGCCGGTAGCGTCGGCTCGCAAGGCCAACAATCCCGTGGTGAAGAACACGAGTCCGGTGAAGGGAGGCAAGGTGCCGGCTGGTGGTGAATTTGGGGGTCGCCCCAGGAACGCGGCCACCAATGGGCCCAGCAACCAGGGCCGCTTTAACAATAATCAGCGCTACGGAAACAAGGAGTCATCGTCCGGGGAATTTGGAAACGAGCTGCCGCAGCGCCAGTTCAACAATCGTGATAACAGGGGACCACCACGCGTCCGCGCCGGCGAGAAGTTCGGAAAACGCGAGTTCGATCGCCAGTCTGGATCTGATAAAACCGGTAATTACTTCTCATAGATCTTGCTTCTTTGTTCTTCTGTTTACTATTTATAAGTTGGAAAAAAAAAGTCGGCGTTTTTCTTGATTCCATCAAGTAAAACGCTAATCTCCAATGGCGACATGCTGCGAAATAGAGCAAAACCCTTGGCAACAAGATTACATATCGCTTACTACAGCAAACATTTCTCACGTGATTTCTAATTTTGTGAGGCACAAATATTCGTAAACGGAGTTTATTAATTCAGTTCGGATTAGTAATACGAAAAATATTCCAAAACGTGTTTGTAAATATTTATATATTCTTTTTTGTGTTCTAATATCTATATTTTTCAACTCTCTTTCACACCGACTTTTGTAAACACATGTTTTGCCTACAACAACGCAATAACGCGTTCATTTGTAAATTACAATCATTTAATACATTACTCTGTGTGAGTAATTTCAAGATTATTAGGCTTCTGAATATGCTTTATAATCAGTAATATTTTTGTGACTTGAGAATTTCATTTCTGTTTATGCAAATGGTATTACGCGTTTTCTTATGAAATGCGTATACTTTCTTCTTATAAATTTATTTTCTTTATGAAATTCTTGTATTTTAAACTTTATACGAGCAAACCCCTTATACCATAGCAAAACTAATTTTTATCATTACCACCCACAGGCGTCAAGTCAATTGACAAGCGCGAAGGCGGCGGTGCCCACAACTGGGGGTCCCCAAAGCAGGACATTGAGGACGTGAAGACCGGGGAATCGTCACCGCAGGCGGACAAAGAGGACTCAGCCAACGAACAGTCGGCTGATCCAGCGGCCGTCGCCGAGGAGGATGAGTCCAAGCAGATGACCCTCGACGAGTATAAGGCCCTTAGGGATCAGCGTGCCAAGCCCAACTACAACTTGCGCAAGGCTGGCGAAGGAGCCGTGGACAATGCCGAGTGGAAGAAGATGGTGGTGTTGAGCAAGAAGAAGGAGAGTAACAGCGAGGACGAGTTGGAGTACGATCCTTCACTGTATCCTCAGCGAGTGGGGCGCCTCCAGCGCATCGTGGACATCCAGTTTAACTTCAATGATGGACGCAAGGGTGGATTCCGAAAGGGACCGCGTCCAGGAGCAGGTCCTCGTGGCGAAGGATTCCGCGGCGAGGGTGGTTACCGCAACGATGGACCCCGTGGAGAAGGTGGCTATCGCAACGATGGACCTCGCGGAGAGGGTGGTAACCGTGGAGAAGGTTACCGCAACGATGGACCTCGTGGAGAAGGAGGCTATCGCAATGACGGACCTCGCGGAGAAGGCAACCGTAATGAGGGACCACGTGGAGAGGGCTACCGCAACGACGGACCTCGTGGAGAGGGTGGCTATCGCAACGAGGGTCCTCGCGGCGAGGGCTTCCGTGGCCCGCGCTTTAATTCCGGAGCCACCAACGGGTTTGACAACAGACAGGAAAACAACAGATTCGGGGAGAAACGCCGCTCCGCCCAGAAGCCCCTGAAGGTCGACGATGAAGCTCAATTCCCCACTCTGTGCTAGGATCAGCGAACAATAAGGTTTAACAATTTCACGTATTACATAATTAGTAAGCAGCTCCTTTGGTTAACGAATAACCATTAGATTTTCGGCCGTAATCTATGAAGCTTGACGACCGGTTAACAAACAAACAAATCAGCCACGCTTATCCATATTCCTTAGTTGTAAACAAAAATTTTTGAATTTTTTCACTCTCATCATTTACGCATTTAAAATAACTATTACAAATAGTTGGAATGTTGAAATAAATTTACTTCATTTATAAACCAAGGAATTATAAAATGGAAATTATTATTTTATATGTCAAACCGGCTTTATTATTCGTTAATTTCGCGGCCATCTTTTATCTTTTGAATGAACACACTTAGTTCGTGGGCAGAATAGGATTTCTTTTTGATTCTTTTCGGCAGTGGGGGTTCCCTAGAAGACGGCTCTAGATTCGTCTGGAAAATACATATAATGTTTAAGGGATTACAGTATTTAAAAGTATATTGCACCTACAAAATGTCTGTATTCTGGCGAAATGGACTCCAACTGCAGCATTCTATTCTCAACCTTTTTGATTCTACTAAAAATGTTTTCCTCATTATCGGTGGTTAGGCCCATGTATAATTCAATAGCCTGCAAACGTGAATTAGGCAGCGATTTTCTAATTTCTTTGGATGGGTCAGTTACACCGTCACGCGATCCCATTAGTTTGTTGAGTTCAAATTCGTAGTTGGGCCGCAACTCCATTTGCTGGGGACCACAGCGATTGTTTACCCGTCGAACTGTCGTTAGTTGTTTGTAAAATAAATAGTTTATATTTGAAATGCGATTACCCACCTTTTAAATGGCAATTCGACTGCTCCTGTTTTATAATTGTGCTTTGCGTTCGAGCGCAGGAATCGCTGAAGTCTTTGTCTGAGTCAACCAAAGGTGATTTGAAGTCAATTACGTTTTGCGAGTTGATTTCGGCTCGCTTTTTGTTGACAAAACATTCTAAACGCTTGGTTAGCTCGGCGTCATTAACTCTAATTTGCACCAGAGATCGTGGTACGTCATGTGACTCCTCGACTTTGCAGGGGCAAGCTGCGTAGTTAAAGGCACTAAGAGACTTCTCTGCAAAGTATGCGAAGAGGAAAAACAAGTAAAATCGTTATTGCTTGATTGTTAATTGTATTTACAAGAGTACAAATTAAAAGAATACATGTCACGGTTGGATCTTACTGGGCCTGAAGGACTCCTTGTTTTCTTTCCACTCGCTGATGTTATCGCCCTCGTATATTTCCTTTTTCCAGATGGGAACCCGAGTCTTAAGCTGGTCTATTGCAAATGATACTGATTCTAGGGCCTCCGAACGATGAGGCGATGAAGCGGCTATAACTACACTGGCCTCGCAAACGGGCACATTTCCTAATCGGTGATATATAACTATGTGCTTTAAGTCGGGCCACTTTTCTCGCAGATCTGAGCAGATTTTATTCATTTCCTTAACTGCCATGTTATCGTATGCCTCGTACGCCAATGACACCACCTGGAAGGTCAAAAAGTAGACATGTATCAATTCAATTAATTGATTAAGATAGCAAACCCACCGTTTTGCCCTGAAAATTATTGCGCGTGGTGCCCACAAAAACCGATGAGGCACCACATCCTTCATCAGCTAGCAATTGATGGATGTGGGTGATGTCAATGGGAACCTGAACTAACTTTACGTGATCCATGATTAGTTATCCTCCACTGAGTGGCGGAATGATGGCCAGTTCGTCTCCCTCTTTAAGCAGAATCTTATCACTCAGGTTCTCAATGTACGATTCGTTGTGGGCCAAAATCAGGCTGTTCTGAATGGATGTTAGGCCAAATCTGGATACCAGTTGGTCCAGTAAATCGGAGGCAATAATTTCAACAGGCACATCCACTTTTGATCGGGGAGTATTGGCTAACTCTCGGGATTTAGCAAAGAACAACACGTGCACATTAACAACAGGTCCCTCAGTACTCATATTTACAAATGAAATATTGGGGATGGCAAAACCGTTTCATATTCCGACTACTTTCGCTTTCGATGTATCGATATTTTAAGTGGTTCTTTGTATTCAATAAGGTGGTACGAAATGGAATGGAACGATGTGCAGAGCAAGGAACAGCTGATTAAGAATGAAATGAATTGTTAATATTATTTAATACTTAAGGGATCTATTAAAAAAATTATTAATATATGTCAATATTAAAATTTAACGCACTTAAGTATTCTATAATTCTAATCATCGGCTTTACTATAACTAAACATCGATACATACTGCAAGGCAGTTCGCCCATCACTGTTTACACCGATATTTTATTTCGCAAGGGAATAAAATTTGTTTTTATTCATTTCTGTTTTGGGGTTTTTTTACTTATCTATCATAGATAGCGATCTAGTGAATATATAATTATAAGGTAGTTCGTTAAATACATCAATTTTCTTTCGATTTCCATGTTGACATCGTCAACTTTTGATTCGGAACCATGAAGACACGTTTCAATACTTTTGATATAATCTGCGGAGTGGCTGAACTGCAAAAGTACGTATTAAATATATTATTACCGATGTGGGGATAATGGCATAATAATTTGGACAATCCAGGTTGGTCGGTTGGCGAGTGAATCAGATCTATGACGTTGATAACAAGACTTATCTCTTCCGGATGCAAGGGACCGGAGCAGTGGAGAAGGTGACTCTCCTGATAGAGTCCGGCACCCGATTCCATACCACCCGCTTCGAATGGCCAAAAAATATGGCTCCATCAGGATTCAGCATGAAGCTCAGGAAGCACTTGAAGAACAAGCGCCTGGAGAAGATCCAACAATTGGGTGGCGATCGTATTGTGGACTTCCAGTTTGGTACCGGTGATGCCGCCTACCATGTAATCTTGGAGCTCTACGATCGCGGAAATGTAATTTTGACCGACTACGAGTTGACTACACTGTACATCCTGCGTCCCCATACGGAAGGTGAGAATCTGCGTTTCGCCATGCGAGAAAAATATCCCGTGGAACGGGCTAAACAGGCCACGGAGGAACTGCAGCCTGATGTCTTGGATAAACTGGTGGAGAATGCCAAGAACGGCGATTACTTGCGACAGATCTTGACGCCTAATTTGGACTGTGGTCCTGCAGTCATCGAGCATATTCTTCTTTCACACGGACTGGATAATTGTGTAATTAAAAAGGAAGGAGCAGAAGAAACTCCAGAAGCAGAGAATAAGCCAGAGAAAGGCGGTAAAAAACAACGTAAAAAGCAACAGAATAAAACGGAACATAAGCCATTTGATATGGTTAATGACCTGCCCATTCTTAAAAAGGCTGTAAAGGTGTGTATTTTTTTAATAGCAAACAAATTTTGGTGAAAAGAGTAAAAGGAAACAGAGAACACTCGAAGTCATTATTATTGAAGTTATATTTTACATTGTTTTGTTTAATCTTTTAGTGCGCTCATGATCTTATTGTTGAGGGAAACACCGGGAAAACTAAAGGCTATATAATTCAAGTGAAAGAGGAGAAACCCACGGAGAATGGAAAAGTGGAGTTTTTCTTTAGAAACATTGAATTCCATCCTTACCTATTTGCCCAATTCAATAACTTTGAAAAAGCCACGTTCGAGAGCTTTATGGAAGCTGTCGATGAGTTTTACTCGACGCAAGAATCGCAGAAGATCGACATGAAAACGCTGCACCAGGAACGCGAGGCGTTAAAAAAGCTGTCCAATGTTAAAAACGATCACGCCAAGCGTCTGGAGGAGTTAACTAAAGTCCAGGATGTGGACAGGAAGAAGGCAGAGCTTATAACGTCCAACCAAAGTCTGGTGGATAACGCCATCCGTGCAGTGCAGTCGGCTATTGCCAGTCAATTATCCTGGCCGGATATCCATGAGCTGGTGAAGGAGGCCCAGGCAAATGGCGACGCTGTAGCCGGTTCCATAAAGCAATTAAAGCTTGAAACGAATCATATATCCCTTATGCTTAGTGACCCTTATGATAACTATGAAGACGAGGATCTAAAGACTCCGGAAGTGACCGTTGTGGATGTCGATTTAGCCTTATCTGCTTGGGCCAATGCCCGTCGATACTACGACATGAAACGTTCGGCTGCTCAAAAGGAAAAAAAAACTGTAGATGCTTCTCAAAAGGCGCTTAAATCCGCGGAGCGGAAAACACAGCAAACCCTCAAAGAAGTAAGGACCATTTCGAACATAGTAAAGGCTCGAAAAGTTTTCTGGTTCGAAAAGTTTTACTGGTTTATAAGCTCAGAGAATTATCTAGTCATCGGAGGAAGAGATGCGCAGCAAAATGAACTTATTGTCAAAAGGTAAGCGATTTTGATGACTAAATCACATACCATTTTTTCTTATACAAAATTATATTTCAGATATATGCGTCCGAAAGACATTTATGTGCACGCAGAGATTCAGGGTGCCTCGAGTGTTATTATACAGAATCCCACAGGAGAAGATATACCGCCCAAAACGTTGCTGGAAGCTGGATCCATGGCTATATCATACAGCGTTGCCTGGGATGCCAAGGTGGTAACCAATTCGTATTGGGTGACAAGCGACCAAGTCAGCAAAACTGCACCAACTGGAGAGTATTTGGCGACTGGAAGCTTTATGATCAGAGGAAAGAAGAACTTCCTACCCTCCTGCCACCTAACCATGGGTCTAAGTTTACTTTTTAAATTGGAGGACAGTTTTATAGAGCGTCATTTAGGAGAGCGAAAGGTCAGAAGCTTAGATGATGATCATATCGATCAAGATGTTAAGGAAACGGAGGTAGAGCATGATCTTTTATCCGAACCAAGTGATGATACCGAAACCAATCCTACTGCAAATTTATCGGAACATAGTTCTAATACCGAGATTACTAGTTTTCCCAATACGGAGGTAAAGATTGAACACGATACGGGACGCATAACCGTCCGATCCAACTCTCTAAATCCAAACAAGGAGGAGGCTGAGGAGAATGATGATGTTGTCCAAAGTCTTCCAAGTAAAACCGTGGATGAGGAAACGACCATTATTTTGGCTGGTCCAAGTCGAATAAAGCAAGTTAGTGCTAAAAAGACTAAAGTTGAGAAAGCTCGAGCTGCGAAACAGGAAGCTGCAAAACAGGAAGTCGCTCCAGTTGATACAGAGCCCAAAAATCCATCACAGATTAAGAGAGGTCAAAAGGGAAAACTAAAGAAAATGAAACAAAAATACAAGGATCAAGACGACGAAGAGCGTGAAATTCGTATGATGATTCTTAAGTCTTCTGGGAAAGAAAAGCCGCAAGTAAATACTGACAAAGTGGTGGAAAAGAGTGTGGCAATAAAAGAGTTTGTGAAACCAGAAAAAAGTTCAGTTCCCAAAAACCCAGTGGAATTGGACGATACTGAGGAAGTACCCGTCGGAGGAGATGTGGATGTTCTTAACAGTCTGACTGGGCAGCCCCTTGAAGGAGATGAGTTGCTCTTCGCGATTCCAGTGGTGGCTCCTTATCAGGCTTTGCAAAACTACAAGTAAGTCTTAATATTTATTTATATATTTATTCATTAGGAACATTTTATTGAAACAAGTGGAAAACAATCAAAAAGTTAAATGGATTTCGTTAGTTAAACGAAAGCTTGAAAGATCAACACTTGCATAGTTTTTGGGGAATTCATTAATTATATACCTTTTTTAAACAAAACTTAATTTGTCTTTAAGGTTCAAAGTGAAGCTTACCCCCGGCACCGGTAAAAGAGGAAAGGCTGCGAAATTAGCTCTTAACATATTTGCCAAGGAAAAGAGCTGCAGTACTCGTGAGAAGGATTTACTGAAAAGTATAAAGGAAGAGTCCCTGGCAAGAAATATACCAGGAAAGGTCAAGTTATCAGCCCCACAACTTCAAAAGTACCACAAATAAATGAAGAAATAAAATGTATACATAATGTTGGGCCATATTTATAAGAATTGTTTAAAATGCTTTAAAAATGCAAGTTGATTTAATAAAGAGAAGATTGTGTATACAGAACTCGAATAGGTTGTTGGTGATTTAAGTTTATGTTCTGAGTTCTTATCAAAAAGCGGTAGATATTGATTTTGTTAACGGTTGAAACGGAGGGTTATCGATATTCTTGTTGCTGGGCAAATTAAAAGCAGAGATTTTGGGGCGCATGCGCCTCATATGGAGCCCGAGTTTGCATGTGTTTGTTTACTTCGGTTGGCTGTGTTCAAAAGTGGTGTTGTATAAGTAGATATTTTGGTGCTAAGTCGCCTGTTTTGGCATTTTGTGTACTAAAAAGTTCGCGAACTTCTCGTCATCGTTCGATACATGAAGCGCTGGTGTAAAAAATATACATTCGCCATGCCAAAATAGAAATAAAATATAAATTCATCCGAAGCACGAAGCTTGCAAATCACGGAGCTCCCCGCAACAAAAGACAATACAGCGGAAAATGTATCTTTCGAGCGAAATCCGTGTAACACACTTTTTCCATGCCATCCGTTTATGTGCATTAGAGGCTTTTGCAGATATGTAGATACATTTAACCAGATTCGAAGTGCTTCCTAACCGAAAGAAATCATTCAAAAGGACTCAAATTAAATTGGCGAGGCTGTGGTTCGGTGAAAAACTATGGCCTTCAAAGTCCCACCCAGTTAGAAGGATATGTGCGTGTGTGTCTGTAAGTGTGTGTATGCATACATATGAAGGCATGTATTGATTAAGGACTGAGGACGTTTTTTTCTCAACCATGTGAACAAAATTAACATATAGTGTTTACGTGCCTCCAATTATAAAATTAAAGTTATGCCCGTGCTGACATACTTCCCTGCACTAAAATTAGCATGACGTACAGAAAAGTAACTTTATTCGTGCGTACAGATGTTCGTGTAGGTATGTACGGACATGTGTGTATACAGCCATACCCTCTATTGCACCTGCTCGAAAAATCAAATATTATAGTTAAGAACCAGAAACCATTAAAACATTTGATTAAACTCCGCCTGAATACTGAAAAGTGTTGAACTCATTTACAGGTTTTTCTTTACCAGTAATATAGCTATACCCTTATCTCTCTGTTTAAATAATGTATTTATTAATCACTAGAGATGTTTTAAAGTTTCGATAGTTTAATAATATTAAAGAAGTTAGTGTAATTTACTAAATCAAAGATTAATAGCTTTAAGATGCTTTGGTTTTTGTTTTAATAAGAAAAAAACGATAAAGTTTATTAAGATCTATTTGAATTTCAGAAAGGAAAATAGAAACCATAATGATGGAGCTTTGTGAACCAATCACAACTGCCAGATAAAATGGGGGCCATACTAATTGCTCAAAGGAACCCCGAAAAGGCGTGGACAGTAATTAATCATATTTGTTAGCGGCAGACCATTTTAAAAATACGGTAAGATTACATCAAATTGCAATAAATATTTAATATTGTTTAACTGATAAGAAGATCGTAACGAAAAATAAATCTAAATTTAAATCATTTGGCTTTAGAAAAGTACCACTAAGTTTTAAGGAAGCTAATTTAAACAAATAATATTTGTTTTTCATATTTTAAGAACATGGAGCCAAATCATTATTACTGCCGGAGCGCCATGCAGCAGACTTCCTCGACATCAATTCCACAACATTCGTCGAACAAACTCAATTATGGGATGAACGCGGGGCAGGAATATGTGGCATGTAGCTCCGGTCAACCGCAGTCGGGGTACAACTCCAAGGATTTGGTTCCGCGCAATGGGAACAACAAGTCGCTCAGTGGAAACGGCAATATGGGAAGCCCGTATGGAGGATCGGCCTGCAGCAACAGTGGCCAATGCAGCAAAACTACCGCCAACGCTGGGAACTATATCAACATAATGACTGTTCCATTGGGAACTTTGCAGTATAATCGAAAGAAGTTATCTACGCAAGACTACGAGTGAGTGTGATGGGATACAATTTTCAGAATACTTGTACTCACCTGTACATAAATTGTTTCAGATCGCATTTATATTACAACACCACGGACGTCAAGTGTCGCGATGATTACTATATAGCCAATAATGCCGCAGCACCAATACCGCAACACCAAGCACACCAATCGCAACAGCAGCACCTGCATCAGCAGCAACATCAGCACCAACAGCAGCAACTTCAACAGCACCAACAGCATCATCAGCAACACCAGCAACATCAGCAACAACAGCAACATCAGCAGCAACAACAGCAACATCAGCAGCAACAACAGCAACACCAGCAACATCAGCAACACCAGCAACATCTACACCACCAACAGCAACAGGCCAACTTTCTCCACATCCAACAATCTCTGCAGCATAACCATCAGCTGAACCACCCAGAACCAATCCATCAGTTGCCCCAATTACAGAGCTCGGTGGTCGATCCACCAGATGCTTTCGACAACTGTGCGATCTTCCCGAGCGCCGGAGGCAGTGCAACCGGAAGTGGTCGCGTGGCAGCCACCCAAACGCATCAGAATAGCTCCAGTGTGGTCACGTGTGACCAGCAGGTGCCCGTCTCCTTGGGCTCCGTGAACATGCCCGTGCCACCGATCATGTACACCGTGCACCGGGTGGTAACCACGGCCCAGATCCAAACGGCCGTGGGCAGCACCTTCGCCTCGTCGGCCAGTGTGTCCAGTGTGGTCAGCACGGGTCAGAATGAGGGCGACTGCCTGTCGCCGGTGCAGGTGTCCTCCGCCATGGCCGCCTCCGGGAATGCCGCCTGCCTCGGAGGCATCTCAGACATGGGCGCCAATATGATGAACAACGCAAGTGCACTTTGTCCCCTTTCCGACCTGAGAAGCCCTTCAGGTAAGAATTTTAATGAAGTCCTAACTTTCTTACTTAGAAAATTCAATTCAATTTCCCATAAATGTTGATATTAACGTTATGATTGTTTATATTTTTTCAGGAGTGCTCGCCAATTCCTCATTCATGCCACAACATCACAAGTGCAACAATGGCAACGATGGCCAATCCAACCCTGCAATCCAAAAACGCATTATGGCGACAAGCTCAACTTCGAATTTCGCAAATGCTGGGAAAGCTGCTTCCAACCTAACCCGTGCTCTCCAAAATGTAAGAAACCATGTTAACTGTTATATTTTCCCAATTTTTAAAGAGTTATTTCTTTAATAGGTAATCCCCACTTGCGTGTATCTTATGTCTCGGGTGGCAGTTCACATGGAGATTGAGGGAACCGCCCAGTGTCCATCCCAAGTGATGTTGGCAGCTGCTTTGGGATGCGAGGAACTGGGAATATCCAATAAACTGCTGGCACAGAGCGTTTTCGGATTGTGGATGACAAGTGCTTTACTGGAGATGCAGCTGAAGGCCCATCACTGCCCCTATATAGTGCGAGTTGCGTGGCCCAGTTTGCTACAGAAGTTCAGCAATAGCAGTCCCAGCGATCGCAAGTTTGATGAACCAATGGTGGTATTAAAGCGAAACGTTTTCTTCTCCAAAAGAGATGAAGAAAAAATAAAGTAATTGTTTTAACATGGCTTGAAATTTAACAGAAGATATATACTAAGCTGCTTAAACTGTTTTCAGGGATCATCGGATCTTAGAGCTGCTTTACGAGGAGGCCAGAAATAATGTGCTGACAGGAAGATATATTATGGAGCCTGTGCATTCGCTCAT
Organism: Drosophila rhopaloa; assembly: GCF_018152115.1. NCBI lineage: Eukaryota > Metazoa > Arthropoda > Insecta > Diptera > Drosophilidae > Drosophila > Drosophila rhopaloa. Next base: position 2,298,586 of record NW_025335047.1, read on the forward strand.
GTTGGGTGGCATTCAAGCTCGCATCGAACTGGGACCGTATAACTCCCACACCCACACAATAGGATTTTTTAGGTAAATATATTATGGTTTAGAAATACATATAGTACATAATTATAAATTTTAATTTTATGTACACCCTTTAGGGAAAACCAAGCTCGGTTTTTGCCACCACACGTTGCCAAGAGCTCGACTTGGTTGTGGCTACCCATAAGCCAGAAGAATTCTGCGGAGGTTAAGCTCTTGGAACAGTTTAAAAGAGTCCCACAGACGGCTACCACCCGAAAGTTGATGAGAAAATATCTGGAATTTTGCTGGGCACTGCCATTCTATGGGTAAGTTTACCGCTAAAGTTGGTTTTGATTATAGGTATTTATTTCATTTTAAAAAAAATATTATTATATTTTGTAAAAATCATATTGTTTCAATATTTTTACACAGTGCCGCATATTTCCATGGACAAATAGAACAACCTGTTAGGGGAATTATGGCTTTGGTAAACCAAAAGGATATGGAGGTTTTAGTCGCAGTTAATGAAAAAGGAGTATTTATAATAGATCCGTATGAATGCGTAAGTATTGTTAAATATGTGAGTGCTTCTTAGAATACCTTGATAACATTTTTTCCTTAGACTCTCTTGCTGGGTTTGCGATACGAAGATTTGTCTTGGGATTATGCAAAGCCAAGTGCAAGTGATGATCCCGAATGCCTCACTTGTATATTTCTACAGGTAATTGTGTTTTTATCCCTTAAGAAAACAAATACATAGAATTATTTATTTTACAGTTCGATGCTGTCGAGAATGGAATACAAGTTTCAAAACTAATGCAAATATTTTCAAAGCAAGCTGCCATGATAGACGCACTTATATCACATTTTACGGATCAAATAAGAAACAAAAAACAGGAGGGTAACACTCAAGAACCTTTTCACGATGGTAAGCCGTCTTTATATGGAAAATAAAGTGTTCTCGTTTTTCCTTTATTATTTGTAAGTAAAATAAAACTTCTTGCTACATTTCCATTCTTTATTCAGAGCCAAATCCTATTCAAAATAATGGAAATGGAGTGTTATGCAATAAGCTGTCTCGATTGACTTTGGCCACCTTCGATGAAGAGGGAGGTCGTTGCATTGGGCAAATGGGATCATTATCTATAAGCTATTAACATTTGTTACTAACGATAAAATAAATTTAAGTTAAGGGGTGTTAAATAAAAGTTCACGCATGTATTCACGATTGTTGATAAATTCCCATAAATATACTCACAAATAAATTTTTAGCAAACGGAATCTACATATTCACAGTCATCGATATAATGCATTCCTTTACATTCAAATGTTTTTTAATTTTACTTAATCGCAATATCAGTGATCACATCCCGAATTACGATGATATGTACAATTAGTTTTAGATCTACACTTGATTTCTTTTTTATTGAAGGCACTTAGATGACAACCCATCTGAAATTTATGTTCTTGCTCAGATACATGAAAAAGCATTTGTATTGGCATGATTGCTTTAGAAAATTTAATATTATTGTACCTCGAGAAATTTTTATTTTTTTTACACTCCTCGATCGAAACATCATCACTCACATTTGTTCGAATTCAATTGTTTACAATTAATGCAAGTTTACCAAATAATGCCCCCAAATAGTTATCTCTTTTTATTTACCTTTAAAGTAAGACAAGTAGTAAATATTAAGATATATAAAATATCGATATGTGCATTTGACGTATGCGTTCAGAATTAGTTTAATAAGCCTTCGACTGAAACAAATTATGTATATAATAACAATAAAATGTATGTACAAAATGTAAGGGCTAACTGCCAACATAGGTTATGTATATATTTAAATTTGTATGTATGTATAAATTGAGACTTAAAATAAATACCGTTTCCTCATATTTATACAGAAAGTACTTATAAAATTACAGAAATTTTATTTTCGATTTTAAAATGGCACTAACTGTTCTTTTTAATTTTCGATATTCATTAAAGTTAAAGAATGTTTTAAGCCGGTAATTTTTTAAATCCTCCAAGCCTAAATATTCAATAGATTGCATTTTAATCCGCTTGCAAAATTTTAGTTATTTTTAATTTAATGAGTAGTTCTCTTTTTGTTAACTTACAGTAAATACATTTAATTTTTAAATAATTTTTGGTGACAAATAAAAATGAAATAAAAATTGTTTAATAATACATAATGGTATAGTTATAATATGCAGCAACACGGAAATTAATCAATACATGTAGGTGTAATCTAATAAATTATAGTTAATAGAAAATTTATTTAAATATGTGTAAATCAAACATAAATACTAAAGGCTACTTACTTTCTAAAATGTGTCTTTTAATAACACAATAAAAAAAGTATTAAAAAATAAGGTAAATGTGTTTTGTTCTTGGATTTATTAAAGGACCAATTTTCCACAAAAAATCATCCTCGAATTTGCAGTCCAATATTATGCGCCATGGTGCATGTTATGCGCCAAAAAGAAGGCAATGATTTTTTTTTATTTTTTTTTTTTATAAAAGTAAAAAATTGTATATCTATTGCAGAACTTAACAGGTATACTGCTACCTATATGGCAGCTTGAGCAGGTTGTAAATATAGGGAATATAAAAAAGATTTCTTTTAAATATAAAAGGAGAAAGTATTTACTTTCGTTTTAGCTGCTTCTTTTTGCTGTAAGATCTTTTCAGAATCCCCTGATTGGGTTTTCCCGATAATGTGGTTTGATTTGCTTGTACTACATAAAACAAAAATTTTCAAACTGGTGCGTTTGCTTAGACCGTTTTCATTTGATCAATAGATGTTTCTGTATATTTTTTGGGAGAGAGCTTTCACTAGAGTTCTTCTGTTTGGCCCATTGATTTTCTCAAACTATATAAAACATAATTTTTTCAACTAGTGCATTTTCTCAGACCGTTTTTTTATGATCAATAGATATTTCGCTATATTTTTTGGGAGAGAGCTTTCACTAGAGTTCTTCTGTTTGGCCCATTGATTTTCTCAAACTATATAAAACATCATTTTTTCAACTAGTGCATTTTCTCAGACCGTTTTTTTATGATCAATAGATATTTCGCTATATTTTTTGGGAGAGAGCTTTCACTATAGTACATCTGTTTGGCCGTCAGCTGTTGCATTCTTTCTTCCGAAGCTGAAAGCTTTTAGTTTTGGCTATACAAAAACTGACCACGGAAAACAAATTAAAATTTATTTGTTATAATTTGACATGGTTGCCCGATAAAACGACGAAAATCTTCAAAATACTTTTGTAGTGCAATGCAATATAAAACCTAGTGATAAAGGTTGTGTTGTAAGCTAAAAATTAAAACCAAATCAATTTACGTGTGATGTATTCTCTTTTACCCTCAGTTCGGTCAACATAATACGAAAGAATAAAAAAGATTTCTGAAATGGCTTTTAAGCTGTCTGTTTGCATTTATTATTAAATCGTCCAAATACAACTTTTATTATAAATTAAGCGAATTACATATGTATGTACATATCTACAATCTTCAATTTTTCTTTTGTTTACTTTTGCTTACTGGTTTCTAAAAAATAAAAGCGGGAGAAAAATGGTAAGTGATTTTATAATTAATTCGTACTTAATTTATTTACTACGAATGTTAAAGTAATTTAATTACATATTAATTTAATTACATAATTTTAATAGAGTTTGATGTGATGCATAAGTTAATAAATATCTTAAATAAATAGGATCAATACACAGATGAATATTTCAGATAACACAGAGTGAAATTGTTTTGTATGGTTGTGGTGTATTCCCGATTCAACAGATCATTTAATATTAAATAATTTCAACAAATTTCAAGTTTTTTATTATCTTGAGTTTATTTTATTAGAATTTGATGCCGAACATAAATAGTTTCTATAATTCTGACTAATATAACCACATAATATAGATAAAATCCAACAAGTCAATGTCAAAATGAGTGGAAATACACAGATGCTTAGAGCAAACAGTGCCGAGTGAAATTGAGTTATTGTTTGCGAAAATGTTATTAAAATTGTAAATATTTTAATAGTGTATTTGATCATAGCTTAATATAATACATTTAAAGGTGTTAGAATCGACTAAAATAAAAAAATTTGTATCATAAATAATGCCCAAAAAATAATAATGAAATGAGTGGAAATACACAGATGGTGAACATTGGCTATTGTTGGTATATTTGCAAAGTCCGATTATTAAATATTTTTATAGATATTTCAAAATACTATTCTTCTGACAGTTTGGTATGCTGGTAGATAGGCGATAAAATTCATTGATTTAAAATAACATTTACCATAAATAAGCCACACAAGTTATGATGAAATAAGTGCAGATGGCCAGTTCAAATAGTCCAGAGTGAAGTTCTGTTATTGTTGGTATATTCGCGACCCAAAAGTGCAACCAGGTCCACGTCCGTATCAGATCCGCTCACGCACAGGCGAGAAGGTTGGACAAACACACTCTCGCACCGGAGAATGTTTATGGGAGGTAAATAACTGGTTTTTATATAAACACAAGGAGACAATTTGGAAATGTGCATCGTGCATCGTGCACAGCGAAAGCTACCACTACACATGCAGTCCGCGAAGAGGGACGCGGAGGATGGCAAGGATAACGCGCTCTCTCCGTCTCGTTAAGAGAGCCACGACATCCCGCAGAGCACAGCGAATTTGGGAGAGACCAGGCGCGAGCGGGACATGAGTAACAAGTTGTTGCGCCGGTGGTGGTGATGGTGGTGGTGAGACAAAGAGAGGCGCCTTTCTCCATTGGCTGGAATACCAGTCCAGCTCTCTCTTCGCCGCAAAATCATCGGCTCATCTCGGCGGTCGCCGTCCGCCGTTCGCAGCTCGCCTTTCGCGGATTCGGATTCACAATCAAATCCTTTTGCGAGTTCGAGGAGTGCACACCGGTGGTCGCATCCGCATCCGATACGAGTTCGAATCCGAAATCCGCGCCTCAAGCCGACTAGTACCATGGATATCTCCGCCTACCAGCACATGAACATCCGGATGAGCACGCGCGGCAAGCGTCCGCTGAGGAACCTCACGCCCAACGATAAGGTGCGCGCCATACAGCGCATCCACAACGGTGAAACCAAGGCCAGTGTTTCGCGGGATATTGGAGTTCCGGAGTCCACGCTGCGGGGCTGGTGCAAGAACGAGCAGAAGCTGCGCTTCATGTGTCGCCAGCTGGGACCCGATCACCTGGGACTCGACACTCCTCCAGAGAAACGCGCCAAGTTCGAATTGCAGCTCCAACTGCCGCCAAAGTTCGTGGCCCTGCCTCCAAATTACGAGGAGCTGGGCTTCGGAGCACTGCCCTACTCCCCTGCTGATTATCCTGTGCAGGGGGACTCCTTGCTGGAAAAACTAAGCCTAGTGGAATTTGTCAAAAAGAATGGAGGACTGCATCCGGAGGCGATGCATCCAAGTCAGTCCGGCGTGGTGGATTACTCCAACAACATGCTGCACCAGCTGAATCTGCTCGCCTTGCTCAACTCCAAATTAACACCCCAAAATGCAGAAGTCCTTCCGGTGGATGCACCCAAATCTGAGGACAACAAGGCTGTTGACTCGCCCGCAGCCTCAGAGGATTACAGCAAAAACACTTATCCCCTGCTGAGTGTCAAGAACTGGGCAAAGGACCCTGCCAAACGAGTGACCCTTCCCAATCAGTCGGAGCAAGTCAATGATAAGAACAACAATGCTCTGGAGGCCAATGGTTCGGGACATCAAGTTCTGGCCACGGAACAGGCTAAGTCATCGATGTTCCCGGACACCACAATTCCCCTACTGCCAGCTCCGTTCCCGAATCCCGCGGATCTAGCGCCTGTGATAGCACCAGTGGGCAACGGTACGGGCAACTCCACACCCACTGGAACCGATAGCCAGGGAGCTGCTCTACTGGACTGGTGCAAACTCTTCAACGCCAGTCTGAATTTCCTGGCCTTTGCAGCGGCCGCAGCATCCATGCAACCCGGCGGCGGAGGAAGTGCACCCAACTACAACCCCAACCAACTGGCAACTGGGGGCTCGGAGCCGGACCTAGAGACATATCCTTTCAACGAGGGCCTGCTGAAACGCCTCAGTCCTTTGGCCCACAGTGAGGCCTCCAACGAAAGCTACTGTGACAGCGAGCCGGAGGATCTGTCCGTGCGATCCTGTGCTTCCAAGGCCTCCAGCAGATCCCACACACCCGACAAGAGCGTCGGGTCCAGCGATGCCGAACAGTAGACACCCTCATCCTAGTTTCTAGTTCATAGTGTAAATACCTCCATTTTTATTGTTAATAGCCACTTTAGTTAACCTTAGAATTTACGACAACACGAATCATTTAGCAATGCAAATGCCATTTGTACTTATCAATTAATGTATTAATATCAATGCAACAGGTATTAATAGATCAGCTTACTATAGCTAGTATTAACTAGAAATATCAACTGTGTGACTACTTGTTTGAAAACCAAATTCAATTCATCTACACTTATAATAACAAATACTAATTGTGTTAAGTAGCTTAATTATTTGGCACGTTCGTCAGCCATTCCAATCGATTTGTTTTCGTACTGCTGTAATCTCCGTAACTCTTAATAAGCATATAAACTAATTACTAACGAAACGAATAAATATTTATTAAAAAAACAAAAATAAAACTTAAAGTGTCAATCTTTCAAGATAAAAATATGCATTTGTTTATTTAATGGGATTTTAATTTGAACTAATTCAAATGGGAAAATTTTCTACACCTAGAAAAAAATTGGAAACAGAGGAAAAGTTATAAAAATCCGACAAAGTTTAATATAAATAGTCCTTCGACTATTAAGTTTATTTTTATAACCTTTTAGATGATATACAAATTTTAACCAGGAGTTTTTAACGATGGACCTTTCCGTAGAATATTTTTTTTAAGATGAATGAAATTCCTTTTTGGTCTATTGTTTTGGGTTTTTGTTTTTAAAATGTTTGCCTTATGATTGGGAACTTCATTTAATAAATTAAACAACATTTAAATATCATTCATTATTAATGGCACAATCTTGCGTCGCATATACGATCAAAAAACACTTTATAAACTTATTTTGACTAATTACACACTTTTGGTCTAAAACATTTTAGATATAACATTGAAAATAATAGTTAAGTCTCCAAATCAATTCCAAATCGATGCATATTGAACCGATTTTGTATTTTTTTTTTAATTTTGGCAAAAGGCCTTATTATAAACGCGAAAATACAAATTATTATATTTAAATGTCAATTAATTGGGAACTTAATAAAGAGTTCAAAGAGGTATGATATTCCATATTTCCTTTTTTTGTGAATTTTTTTTACCAGCCCAATCCCCTTAGTCTGTCTTAATGCGATTTACTTACTACAGTACAGAAAATATAAGTAATAAAGGATGCTTATTTAAAACTGTTCTTCATACAAACTAATAGATTCAATAAAAGACCATCAATCAATAATAAAAGGCAACCTGCGATCAAAGTAATAATATAATATTTTTTATGTAACCATTTCCATGAGCAGTGTAGTTATAGACATTTAAAATTAAAAGAAAATTGTTGTAACTTTTCCAGATCATCGACTATGCATATAAATTTGTATATGTATATCTCAATATGGTTGTATTATGTTAAAACACAAATAATATTTTGTAACATTTTCAAATCGAACTCGATCCCTTAACGTTGATACCAAATATAAACTTCCCTAAATAAATTGATTCATTAATATTCGTTTATTATAAAGACCAATTTGCTTTTTAGTCTTACATTTAAAATCGTAAATTTAAAAACTGTGAAATGAGAAAACATAACAATTCCTGACCATTTCTTTTTGACTTATCATGAGGCATGGTGAGGAGATGAGCAAGATCATTGTTAGTGGCGTAGATGGAGGTCAGCAGTCGGAGTTGGAGTCCTGGCATCAGGGCTATGCGTTAATGAGTCTCTCCTCCCTTCGGTGGCGATTGCCTGGAAAGCGTTTTCAGAGGCATCGGTCAAGCCGAACACGAAAAAATGGCACCAACAAACCAAACCAAACCGCCACGGCAGCGGCATGAAGACGAATTATTGGTTCGCCTTTTGGAAAAATTAAATATCGCGTGTTGGTAATTTCCGCTTGGCTTCCCATTGCCGCTGCCATCGGCTGAAGTTGAGGCGAATTATTACGATGATTAGGCGACTGACAGTGCTCCCAGGCATCGGCATCCATGTCGACCATCCGGCCTGCCAGCCGTGATCCGTATGCATGTTTCGCATTTCGCATTCGCATTTCGCATTGCATGTGTGGCTGTGGCCGTTTCTGCGGTGTTCTGGGCAGCGTTTTGTGGACATCTTCGTGGCACTCTGGTTCTGGTTCTGGGCGAGGATTAAATTACTTAAAACCAATCCCCTGGGCATATCGACGGATCCAGCCGCTGTCAATATTGTGTCGCCTCGTAGCCTCGTAACCCGCACGATCCCAGTCGCAGTTGATCGCGGTACTAAGAGCACACAACACAAGTGCCCAAAATAAGTGGCTATACCCATGCATACTCTTATGTTGTTTCCTCAGGAGGTGGAACGAACTGTACTTTATGCAGATAAATGCTAGCTTTTATAGAGTATCTTTTTATTGGTGTAACAATGTTGCATCCTTAAGTGAACACAATCATTAAGTTGTATAACTTTTTAAGTCCCCACTACAACATTTTCAATTGACCTATTTTCAGATCAAATGTTTTGAGGTTGGGGGAAACTCAAATATTGAAGTTCTTATTTAATTTCACCCATATATAATATATGCTGATATTTTTCTGATTAAAATATATTCATATTTTCAATGTGCGCAAGATAGTAAACTGTATAAAAAAAGCGTAATATTTTGGTGCCCCGAAAAACCAAATTTATACATTAAATTATACATAAAAGTTCAACGTACTTAAGTGCCCAGATGAAACGCAGAATGACTGACATTCTACCAGCATATGACTGACAATTGAAACGGCTTCGAAATTACCCGTCGAAATAAAGGATGGAGCTTCCAAGATCGATACCACATCCGCACCCGTGGCGGTTGGTTTGGGCGTTCATAAATGGCGAGGAATTTGCGTGAGTTTAATGCGGATCTTCAACATTTTTGGAAGAGCCGCAGTTAATGTAAAGATAAACTCTATATTTTAACCTTTACAGCAGAAGAGCGATCTGCATACGACGGGTAGTGCATATGCATTTTTGATTCCCGCCTAAAGCCCATGTAGGTTGAAGTCAATTTATTTGCTTTCTTATCCTCGCGTTTGAATAATTGGCTACCAAGTTACCTTTACGAGATCGAAGCGAACCTTCTGCATTTTGCGTGTTCAGGCTCCTTCGAATTCGCATTCTCGTACTCTAGCATGCCTCAATTACAATCAGATTAGTTGCATGTGAGCAGGAACCCTTTGATGGAAAACGATCGCGCAAGATTAAGTCGCGAACTGAACGGAGGACGGAGGACTGGCCATTCTTCTCTGCCATCCGGCTGCACTCTCTCGCACGAATCTCGGCGGCCAGGAACTGTGGATCACTTGAGGTGAGCAGTCTGGACATGGGACATGGGACCCACTGTGTATTGGAGATCCATTAAACGTATGCCCCCAATTCGACAAGCCAAAAAGCCTGCAGCTTTGTTCCAAAACATTCACGGACTTATCGATTTCTGGGGATCCTAGCAAAATATTTTATAATTGGAATAAAGAGGATATGCTCTCTATTCAAATTGACAATGAGCAGTAGTGAATTCGGTGTACTTTTTATATAACAGCTTTCATTAAAATAATTACAAGATAAAAAAAAAACGAAATTCATTTTATTTCCTATTGATATAGATCTTAAACTAAATAAGTTTGTTATAAAAGTTTTGTGGCAATGCATCTTGTCACAGTTAAGTTATTAAGAATATAAAAAGCATTGAATTTTAATTTCTTTTATACCAACCAACTTATTTTAAATTCTTCTATAAGTTTTAAAATGCAGCGCCATAAAAAAATCGCTTAGTAAATTGTAATTTCTTACAGTCTCTTATATGTATGTTATCCTATTTGGATCCTATTATTAAAATCAAATAACTATTTTAAGGTAGTTTTATTTATTATTAATGATTTAACCCTATCAAATCATCCATTTAAATTCAAAGTCCATTCAAATTTTGGTCTTCAAGCTTCTATGCCCTTAATATAAGTTGCACAATAAAAATGTAGGCTCTGCAGCGTAAATTACTTTTGTCTTTTCATTCCGATGAATTGTATATGAAAGCCTAGTAAATAAGTAAGAAAGATTTGTGTGCCTTTTATGTAAGTATTGCGCTTCACAGATACTGCATAATTTTGGCTTGGGATGATGATGAACACAACTTTTGATATAAATTGCAATTTATTGTGTCTTTTGGTGAAAAAAGTGTTTTTGTTTCAATAGTTATTTTTTGCTCCCTTTACTGTGCATTGTTTTTCTTTTGTCCTTGTGAACATCAAAGCTGAACCAGAGACTTTGTCATCAGCCTTCTCTTTGCCTTTTTGTTTTACTAACCGGTTTGCAGCCAGGCGATATTCTTGAAAAATTATGGCTTAAAAGTTAACGTAGTCGAACTTAGAAAAGGGCAATATTAGGATTTTGATATTTTAATTTAAAACTTAAATCCAGAATTAAATACATAATAATTTTTAATGCAAACAATTACAAATGTTCCCCCTGTTAATAATATCAATATAAATAGGCATACTTTGTTTATGAATTCGAACATTAATGAACATCAATTTGGTTACCAAATCAACTATTAAATCTTGTTTAATTGCAAAGAAATTTCAGTTTATTTATTGTATTTCTGGCCCATGCCAACGATTAGGAATAAAGTGCTATCTTAGTCCCCAAGCATTTAATTTAATCGAAAATCTTGATTTTATTGGTCAACTGTGAAATTCTAAATGAGGCAAAAGTTGGCTGTCTCGTTTGTTCAAGAAATTATCATGATTAATACAATATTTTGATTGCTACCTGAAGGATGTTGTGAAAGCATTCTCAGAAATGCCACTGCATCTACCACAGCAACTTATCCCAACCACGATTTGAACAGCCGGAAGGGTATTTATATTTATATTTATATGTATATTCATCCCCTTGATTAGCGCGTGCAAGTCAGAAAGGCTGTTCTGTGGACCGATGTCATCCTGAGAAAGGACATCCTAATGAATATGTCATTGTGCGCGATAAAGTTTTCACTTTATTGTCAGAATTGTCTCGTTATTAACACGAGTGGAGTTGATCAAACGTGGAAAGTGCGGTGATAAGAGGCTTAGGTTTTGGGCCAAGGGACTCCCAAGAAAAGCGAATTGGCATTCGCATTGTTTTCAAGGGACATACCGCTACTTGATTTCAAAAATTCAAACCGGATTCAAGTTGGCTTTCAGGGCTTATTATGTTGCACACATTCTGACACGCAAATGGTTTTTTTCATGAACATCTAAAAACGAACTGTGACCGCAAAAACAGCTCTTGCGAAATTATTTTTAGCTCGAATGGTTTTTATTGAAAAACATTCTTAAGTTAAAAATGTGTGTGACTTTCACTTTGGGTTTTGATTTAAAGAACTCAATTGTCTTAATTCATTTAACTAGTTATTATAAGGAGAAAGTGTTTGCAAAATTTGAAATTAAAAACTAATATTCTAGTATTAAATAAACAGATGTGACAATGTAAATTCCCTTTAAATACAGTTCATTCACAGATAAAATAAGAATTCCCAAACCACTTTAGAAATGTTCTCAACCTATAAAATTAAGGAAGAAAATAGAGGCTTCTCAAGTTTCGAAATCGGCACAGTCGTAACCAGATGACCCTGACCTTATTTACTTTTACAAACAATAAAATAAAACCCGTATATCGCATAAAACATTTATTGTTTGGGTATAAAAAGCAAACTCTTTATTTAGTATTAAAATCAATGGGCTTGCAAGACACGGCCCGATTTGTTATGTTTATGTAACCCTTATTCTTGTCTGTGGTAAGAGTGGAACTTATCACGGCGCCTGAATGGAAAACTGGATTAGAGGTCGCCGGACTTCGAGCCCTGTCAACGTTCGTCCCATCGTCAATAAATCAGCCTGGTGAAAATTCCGTTACAGGACACGGGATTCGTGAGAAAACGAGGTATAATATCCCAAAGCGAAGCTGTTTTTCCATCTATCCCAGTGTCCGGTTAAATGACAGTTGGGCGCGTACATAGCGCCTCGGAATTCTAATCAAAATACCGGTTGTGCTAACCGTCTTACACCATATCATAGGGACTATGCAATTACTTGTTTCGGACCAAAAACAGTCACGGGAACGGGTTCCCAACTACGGATATTCGGATATGAATATTAAGCAGCCGTGTGGGTATTTATCTAATCTTAACAAATGACTTGATGTCTTCGTCACCGCTGTTAACCGTCCAGCAGGACATGCAAATAAAGTTTTTACGCAGAGGTATTTATCTGGCGGGTATTAGTGTCAAACTTTTCGGTCCGCAGCACTGACAAATGACACAAGCCGACCAGGATGGCTAATACCATCCCGAATTCGCATCCTGTTTGGTACCTTAGCTTATGTTTAAGAAATACATACCATCTAGTCTACAAATTTTGTATATTTGTTATAGATAGATATAGATACAAATTTTGAAAGTTTAAAAATAAATTCGCATCCTGTTTGGTACCTTGGATAGGTTAGCTTATATATATACAATCTAGATTACACATTTAAGATACATATATATATACAAATTTGGGAATCGGATATTTTCAAAAATGTATACACCTCTTAGTACCTCTATTAAGAGGTGTAATCATTTTTGAAAATATCCGATTTATAAAAACGCCGTGGAATCTGTATAAAATTCATGGTTATAAAGCTCTGCAGTGAACAAGAAAAGTACTTCAAGGGTTAGTTTCGGTACTGACCATATAGGAAATGAAACACCTAATGAGTTTTGGCAGTTTTTAACGACCAACATTGTATTCCTCCACAGTCATTATTATAATAACGAAATACACAGCCACACACCTATATACTTTGACATGTAAATGCCTATAGCCTATAGCCTATATGGAAGTGTGTATACTGGCGGGCTTATATGGCATACTAAATGCGAGCACTAAGCCTAGTGGCAGAAGATGGGGGAGTGTGGCAACGGCGGCACAAAAAACAAACCCCTTCACTTGTTGTTAAACAAACTCTTGCGATTTCTATTTTTCATCGCCGGCCCGGTCACTCTCACTACTCGAGTGGTGCCGCAGATGGCTCTGGACCGCCTCCAAAGTGGACAGAATTTAACGTTCCAGAGACTCGTTTAATAATTGCTCAGAGTGCGTGCGGTTTGGGGTGGAGGGGGTCGAAATGGGTCGACTTCCACGTCAACCGTGTCGCTAGGCCTGTCGTACGGGACAGGACGGCCCGTAACGGACTTAACCGGACCCAACCGGACAGGACGAACCCGTACCGGACTCCGCAGGACCTTCCCCAGGACCTTCCCTGGACCGCTGGCAGTTGAAATTTGTGATAGATGCGGTTTGCGGAGGCTGGGCGATGGGGCGCGAGGTGTGGCACACACACACACTACACACACTACGCACACATATATAACGAGTGGACAGGACCTTTTGTAGCCTTAACCCCTAAGTGTCCAGAAAAGGGATGAAACGGCTGAAAAATGCTTACGCCGGGTTTCGAAAATGTTATTACGAATATATTATGCGCACATACATATCCCCCGCTCATATATAAGTAAACTTTTACTTTTGTATATTGTACATACATACGAATCGTCGTGGTTATATATTCAAAATTATATGTGTTACAGGCGCGTGCACATAGTTTTTGGACACATGGCCGCATATAATATATATTTTCGTGCCCGGGCAGTGGTCAACAGATTTGCGATGCCCGGCACAGCCTACAGCCTACGAATGTCCTGAAATAAGGTTATTACGGAGGACACCGGAGGCCGGTGATAAAGGCGTGAGTCCATTTACCCCGGCCACAAGAACCTTTTTGTTTAGTTACCTCAGTACAGCCCGGAATCGGGCCAGTAGTGTTACCCGTAAAGTGCTCAGTGCTCAGTGCCGAATTAAAAATTGACATACTTATACATTTTACAGCTTACACGTGGCGATAAACGACGGGTGGATCTATACAATTCGCACTGTTTTTTGTTTTTCCAGGGAAAGACAACTTCAGTTTGCAGTACATTCTCATATGTGATTTCCCTTCTTGATTCGTTTTCAATGGAGGAAAAGCCAACCAAATGCTCGCCGGTCTGCTCAGATATGTAATAACACTTGCATAAAGAAATTTCCAAGTCACGCAATTTTTGTGACCTTGTGAACTTTGGTCTTAAAAAGAATTTAACCGATGCCAGACGCTTGAAGAAAGTTTTACTTTAGTTTAGTATCATTGAGACAAGGAGTCTAGCCAGGAACTTTGGCTAACAAGTGGGACAAAGAGTCAATTTAACCTGTCATTACAGATAACCACTTGCAAAGATTTATTCGAGACTGCAAAATGGTAGGAAACTTATTGGCAATGATAACTTTTAATTAATCTTATTATTGCATTATTGTAATCAATCAAAGGAGTCCAGGCTATTTATATTATATATTGTGTTGTATTTAATGGCACTAAAATAGTTAGGAAGTAAAGGAAATTTGTGTTTTGAAACACAACAATGAGTTCAAAAAATATTGTTATAATAATAAAAAACAAGAAAGGAAAGCTAACTTCGGGCGGAGCCGAAGTTGATATACCCTTGCAGAATATTCTATAAATTATATTCTCCAAAATTATTCATATGATGCATTCTTAATACTCATAAAAAATCCCAACTTCCTAACTTCAAAAACACCTAAGTTATGACATTTCCAATCGTTCAGTTATATGTCAGCTATAGGATATAATCGGCCGATCCTTATGAAATTTGGTAGGTCGGATTGGCTGGCCAAATATAACACCCATAGAAAATGCCGACTTCCTAACTTTACAAACACCAAAGTTATGGCATTTCCGATCAATCAGTTATATGGCAGCTATAGGATATAGTCGGCCGATCCTTATGAAATTCGGCATGTCGGATTGATTAGCCAAATATAAAACCCATAGAAAATCCCAACATTCTAACTTTACAAACACCAAAGTTATGGCATTTCCGATCAATCAGTTATATGGAAGCTATAGGATATAGTCGGCCGATCCTTATGAAACTCGGCATGTCGGATTGATTAGCCAAATACAAAACCCATAGAAAATCCCAACTTCCTAACTTAACAAACACCAAAGTTATGGCATTTCCGATCGTTCAGTTATATGGCAGCTATAGGATATAGTCGGCCGATCCCGGCCGTTCCGACTTATATAAACTGCGTGCAAAAAAAAAGGGTAGTTATAAGTTTCAGTTCGATATCTTTAAAGCTGAGGGTTTACTAATTTTCGTCAAAAAGTGTGCAGACGCAGTGAAGGCAGACACTCGGACAGACAGACGGAAAAGTATACAGACGGACAGACAGTCGGACAGACGGACACCTCCTGAGCTATATAAACTCAGGTCCGCTGTCCGTCTGATCAAGAATGTCCGTACTTTATAGGGTCGGAGATGTCTCCTTCACTGCGTTACGCGAACTTTTGACCAGTTTTAAAGATACCGACTCTGAAAGGTTTAAAAACAAGGGTAGTTATAATTTGTTATCCCTTGCACGCAGTATTATAAAGTCGGAACGGCCGGGATCGGCCGACTATATCCTATAGCTGCCATATAACTGAACGATCGGAAATGCCATAACTTTGGTGTTTGTAAAGTTAGGAAGTTGGGATTTTCTATGGGTTTTGTATTTGGCTAATCAATCCGACATGCCGAATTTCATAAGGATCGGCCGACTATATCCTATAGCTTCCATATAACTGATTGATCGGAAATGCCATAACTTTGGTGTTTGTAAAGTTAGAATGTTGGGATTTTCTATGGGTTTTATATTTGGCTAAACAATCCGACATGCCGAATTTCATAAGGATCGGCCGACTATATCCTATAGCTGCCATATAACTGATTGATCGGAAATGCCATAACTTTGGTGTTTGTAAAGTTAGGAAGTTGGCATTTTCTATGGGTGTTATATTTGGCCAGCCAATCCGACCTACCAAATTTCATAAGGATCGGCCGACTATATCCTATAGCTGCCATATAACTGAACGATTGGAAATGTCATAACTTTGGTGTTTTTAAAGTTAGGAAGTTGGGATTTTTTATGAGTATTAAGAATGCATCATATGAATAATTTTGGAGAATATAATTTACAGAGAATTCTGCAAGGGTATATCAACTTCGGCTCCGCCCGAAGTTAGCTTTCCTTTCTTGTTTGTTATTGACTTTACTCATATAGTGTTAAGATGATTGAAAAGCAACTTTTTATCTGCAGTAAGCTGCATTAGTAAACTTATTTGCAGAATGAGCAAGTATAGAAATATGTTTTAAGACTTTATAGTACTTTTAAGGGCAATGAATTTGTTTATTTTAATTTTATAACAAAATTATATTTCATTTTATTAGTAAAAATCATAAAACATATAAATTCTTCTATAATAGCTAACTACTTTATCAGATCTAAAACCTAAGAAATGTAGTATATGATTTTATATTTCTAGCTTGGGTAAATATTTTCTTAAAAACGCGTATATTCACTTGCCAAAAACGCCTGTTAAACTGACTGGCTTTTAGGGTGCCTTCTTCATTGACCATCTTGGCCCGCTGGCAGGTGCTGATGTTGGCCAAATCGCTGTTCCTGTTGTTGGCAGCTGTTGGCGACCACCCATTTTTTGCTGCACATGACACTCCATCGCGGACGAGCTGCAAACAACGGGGAAAAAAAGCGGACGGCATTGAATTACGGTTGGAGCCATCAAAATTGCACCATATGGAAATTAAGTTGGCAACTGCCGTGATACCGTTGACGCCAGTGATACGAGAAGTCGCGCAAAAAATCTGCAGCCGTGTGTGCAAAGGTCAAGCCGGTGGCATTTCACCGCCATTCGCTGCCTTTCACATTTCGCATTTCACCTTTCGCCGATGCGCCGAAAGTGCGGTGAAACAAAAAGCCCGCCTCGGTGGAAACAAGTGCAGAGTGCAGGATCCAGAGTGCAGGATCCTGGCAGGCGGACGAGCAGGCAGGTCCTGCGAAAAAAACGCGCCGTTTAAGGGGATTAGGCAGTCAGTTGGAAACCGCTTGCTTGTTTGCCCGGTGGCATGCAGCTTGATGCACTTGACCGTTTTTTCCTCGCCACTTTTCTGGCGTGCAGTTCTTTATGGCCGGGATGCGTAGGAAAGCGCCGGAAAGGAGGGATCTCCATTCCATGGACATGGCCTCTACCACTGCCTCTGCCATGCGATACTGTCGCCGATTAGGCGGCTATAGACGGGAAAAGTGTTTTGGGAGTGTGTTTTCGATGTTGGTTGGTTTTTGACGCGGCGTAAAAAGCGCATTTTTTCCACAAGCCAACTGCGTTTTTTTCACGTTGCCTTCGCTGTCCGCGACCTCAATTTTTCGGTCACTTTTTCTGCACTTTGATGGCTTAATTGGTGAACATTGTTTCCTAACACTCCATTCATGCGGAGGGCATACATAAACAACAAACTAGTCAGAACTAGTCGTTTTAGTAGCGTTTATAGAAAGGCTATTGCTCATCAGCTCTATTAGAGCAAAGTTATGGAGAGAAAATAAATGGGTACTCCCAGTATCTGTTATTTACTTTGTAAATTTTATAATAAAATATATTTTTAAAATTGGGCAGTGGAAGAGGGCATACATAAACAACAAACTGGTCAGAACTAGTCGTTTTAGTAGCGTTTATAGAAAGGCTATTTCTCATCAGCTGAATTAAAGCAAAGTAATGGAGAGAAAATAAATGGGTGCTTCCATTATCTGTTATTTACTTTGTTAATTTTATAATAAAATATAGTTAAAGAAAATAACACTGGCTTAAAACTCGTTAATTAAATTTAATTAAATTCAAAGCTTTTTGGAGATCCAAAATAAGAAATAGAACCCACCTTTTTGTAGAATCATTAAATCGATTAATAAATACAGTCCGATTTAAAAAGTCCGCGAGATTTATTAAATATGGTGTCAATTAACAAAGTTATGCTTTATGTTCATCCGCAGCTCTTAGTATTAATTTTACTGAGACATAAAATAACATATTTTCTTATAATCTTAATGGCATAATTATAAGCCCAATATCGAACATGTACCATCTTAGTTAAATGCTATGGGACTTTGTGAATGAATCAGCACTGATGAACAATCACAGCATTTACGATGATTCGACTTATTTATACCCATAAAATAAACGGTTTCAATATGTGAATTTCGAGACTCACAAGGTAACATTTACCAGGTCTTATTGTTTTTGCAAAATCTGCACTATTATTATATTTTGCGATATTGCTTATCTATTGTTTTGCAACTGCTGCGTGTTAATTGGAGAGACGTGTGCATGTATTGCGAATGCATTTTCTCAAAGACCTGCATCCGCAGGGTCTCCATCTTTATCCTTCGTATCTTGTCCTGCGTCCTGCGTCCTTCGTCTTTCGTCCTGGCCACATTCAGATTCTCGTACATGGATGGCCGCTCCTTCATTTCCAACCGCTGTGGATGCATAATTGCTTACGGTGCAGCCTGCTGGCGGAATGAGATGGTGAGCTGGAAATAGAAATCTGAAGTAAGGAAAGATGCCGGACACGGCAGGACATCTGGCATTGTTCGCATGTGTGTGTGCGTATGTGTGTGTGTGTCAGTGCGTTTGTGTATTCGAGTATATTTGAATTTTCTCCTGGCACTGGGCATATATGGCATATATCCATGTGAGTGGGGTCAGTCGACTCCTCCGTCTTGCTGCCATTCCAGGTCCTGTCAAAACTAAAACGCGCCGCTGCCAGAGACCAGACTCCTGAGTCCTCCGCACTGAGTCCTCCGTTCTGAGTCCTCCGTTCTGAGTCCTGCGTCCAGACATGCACAACTTTCGCTCCATACAATATCAGCAATTTCCTTCGTTAGTCATTCGTTTCCTCGCATCTCACATCTCCGCCTTGTTGTTATGGCTCCCACCGTTCTGCGAATTTGGGCCCGTCCCATTAGCCCGTTTCACTTTGATGCAGAAGCTGCCCTGGAGTAGGATGTGGATGTTTGGTAGGGTGGGGGGTTTCGGGGGCTGGCGGAGGTCCTTTGCTCGGACCTCGAACCTCGGACCTCGACGTCTGGACTAGCAACCAGAGGACATCTCGACGACGACAACTCCTAAGCTCACGTATATTCCGCCGCATGCCCGTTTGCATGTGTGTTCCACTGGGCTCCAGGCTCCTGTAGCCCCAATCTCCCCCCCCTCTCCCTCTCGAAAACCCAGGACACACTTGGAGTCGGTGGGCATACTCATACATGGACACATAATGTAAATGTCCGCAATTTCTTTTTGGGCATCTCTTAGCTGCCGCTGCGTTCTTGCCATTTAGACTGGGCATCGAATACGAGTACGGGCATGTGGCCCCCCTCGCCTCACCCCACCCCGTTCCCTCGTTACGTCGCAAATCGCCGGACTACGACTCCGGCACTCCGGCACTACGGCAATACGGCGCTTCGAAGGCGCAGAGCAGCGGAGATTGCTTCTGCTGGCGCTGCCTTCGTCACCACTTTTCCATCATAGCACCCAACCACCTGGCGCCAAAGGCAAGTCGATCGATAATTTCCATAGTTGACCACTGCTGTGTATGCGAATTTTGAAGCGGACATCTACACAAACACATGGCCAGCGGACGGAGCCATCCTTTGGCCACCGCACCACCGCACCACCGCGCCTCCGCTCCACCCAACACCATCCATTCCCCACCACCCAGCGCCACACATACTCGCACACACACTGCCGCACACTCTTAGACGTTACAGCAGCGAGCTGAAAACTGAAGGCAGAGCCAAGCTTTCTAGTAGCACACACGCACAGTGCCGGCCACGAAAATAGCACTGAGATGAAGGGATGATGACTCGGAGCATTTCGACTTCTAAGACGTCTCGAAACTAAACAAGTTTTTAAATTGTAAAGCAATGTTTAAAGGAATACAGAATTAATAAAGATTTAAAATGCTTAACAATTCAATTTTGTTATAATAAAAAAAAAAAATTTTAAGCTTACTATTCGGTTCGATTTTAGTGATAAGCTTAGATCTGTTTATGAAAATGTAGTTAAGTATGGCTTAGGCATATAATTTAAAGGCCACCTTTTTTACTGCGTTTTTGTTATTTGCATACACTTAAAGAAATAAACACTAGATATCCTTGCAGGATTTATTTTATATATTGTAGATATGCATCCTTTTTATAAAATCTATCCTTAATAGACGTTCATTTGTGCTATTATTTCGGCACCGGCTGTAGGCAGCATCTACGTCAACGGTCCTGGCCAGCATGGACATCAAGCTATGGCTATGGCTATGCTATCAGGGATTGGAGTGGGGTGGCCAGGATGGAGTGGGCGGGGTGGGTGTTATAGGTTGCTGGGTTGGCACGGGCAACGGGCAACGGGAAAAGCAAAAGCAAAAGCAACACCAACAGCAACGGTGCTGGTCAGCCGGCCCCACAATAAGTAAGGGTCTGCCATGAAGATAAAACGAAGACCAAGGAACGAACTGTTTCTGCAAAATGTTGTTTGCATACGACTTGCGACATGTGAAAAGGATAAGAGTGAGTGTGTGTGTGTGTGCGTGTGTTGGCAAGGAGGTGGGCCAGGATATGTGTGTGAGTGGGGGGTGGTTGGTTGGTTGGTGTACGTGTATGTATACGTGCATTTGGATGGACGGGAAAGCGGACGTTGGCGGCAAATACGTGAGTGGGAGTCCGGCGCGTTTGGGGACCTCGGACTCGTCGTGGGCAATTGCCACGACCACCGGAGTGGGTGGTGGTGGGTGGGCCTGGTCAAGCCACGCGGCTGGGATAGACGACTTGATGGTTCGAATGGAGATGGAGTGGAGTGGCGTGGCGTGGCGTGGAGATGTTTAGATGTAGATGCGGAGGAGTCGGAGGTTTTCCAGAGCAACGGCTACGGTTCTCGAGCAGCTTTTGGCGGAGTGGGTGGTTGGGTGGTTGGATGCTTGGATGCTGGGATGCTGGGATGCTTGGCTGCTTGGATGCCTGACTGCCCAGTGGGTGGGTGGTGAGTGGACGACGCAAAGATGTACGCTAGGCGATTGTAAAATTTCACATTTTAGAGAATTAGACGTTTACTGGGATACAAACACACACACACACTCCCACACAAACAAACACATACGGCCATCTATTGCTTAAATTTAAGAATGTGTATATGCATGTATTCGTTAGTATGTACAGACCTGTGAACAATATACGTACGTATACGTATGTGTGTATTTTTGGGTTTGGCTCTGCGAAAGTTTGGAATCTTGTATATAAGTAGTAGATGCCACTGCCTTTCGGGTATGTATAAAATATCAAAATTTTGCTTAGACATTAATTTGCCTGCGAGTAAACTCTTGCGAAACACAATCACCCACACATGTACATATCTCTGCTGTATCGAGCTTATGCCCAGTTTTAATATTTTCCGATTGCTGTATATTTAAGATTTTAGGCAGACGTCGCCTGCTCGAAATCTGCCGCATCTTGCAATCTCGCAGGCCAAGCCATCCATCCATCCATCCATCCTTGCAAGCCGCCTTGCATCTGTAACACGTTTGTAATTAGTCTAATGTACCTTCTCCTTGTGGTTGCCGGATCCCCAGTTAATTTCAGTACTTCTCCCGCATCAAGACGCATAATGCTGCATCAAATTTCATTTTGCATAGCTTGCTGATAATTACTAAGGCGCAAGAACAAGAGCATAGCGATGCAGCTAAGAGGATTCATTACCATAAGAGGTCCCTTTAGCCTGTTTTATTAAAAATGTTTAAAAAAATCAAATTACAAATATATGAAAATAGTTTGAAATATTATTTATTTATTTGTAAAAGGAACAATAAACTGCAATTATTACTTGATAAAATAATAAAATTATATAAATAATATTTGAATTGTCATTCCCTTACTTTTAAAAGAGAATTATCAAGGTTGAATAGATTAATAACAACATAAATATGACTTATTTCATATCCATGGCCTAGGTCTTTAACTTTATGGTGTTAGTAAAACAGGTATCAAACTAAGTATTACAGATAAGGCCAAACCTTTATCGATTCACGAAGGTCGAACAAATCGCCCTAAAACGTCACAACGTAATAACATTCCCGTCAGTCCGAACCCTTCGCATCGAAAAAATCGAATACTTTGAGAGCTGTCGTAACAATTTTATGATGGTTTTCCACACAAGATGACCGTATTTACATATATTGTATTTACGATTTTGACACCCAATGACACACATAGTAAAGTAAATGTACTTTTAACTTTCCTAATCTCTTTGATAGGCTATTAATGTATATAGCAGATTTATTAGATTGTAGGTTTGCTATTTTAAAGATAAATAAACAGAGGAAAAAATACAAATACTTCACATAATGCTCGTTATTTAAAAGCAAAACTATCATAAATTGAATTATTGATGTAGATCAAGGAGATACATTAATATTTCTTTACTAATTACCCTTAATTTTAAAGCCAAATTATCAAAAGGCATTAATAAGTAAGTAAAGTATTATATTAGATTTAATTATTGTACTTCGTTTCAAAAGACTTAAAAATTGCGTATACGACATGTTGAGTTATATTTTTGCCATTTGTATTAATTCATAATAACTAAATTAATTGTTCTAAAGGATATTTTAAGTGCAGGTGAATAGTAATAAACATGCATAACACAGTTCAATACTTTGCAAGAGTTCGTACAAGCACATTTTATCAATTGATTTAAAATATCGCGTATACGACCTGTTTAACCTGGCGAGGTTACAAAAATTCCTTAGTCCTTTGGAAAATCATAAATATTTTTGCTTTCAAAGAAGAGTAGATGTATTGCTTTTTCCCCAAATCAAACCTGTTGCGAAAAATTGCTCCTTTAATCGGTTCGGTGGCCTTGAACCAGGGCCGTTGACGCCTTGAATGTGTAACATCCTCATTTGAGGTTCAAGGTTATGATTATTTACGACAAAGTATGTACTTCCGTACATTATTGCAAAGCATATACCATGTGCAGCAGCCGTATGCACATGCACATGTAGATGCACATGCCCATTTATAACTAAGTACCTACTTATGGAAGCCGGCAAACGGCATAAACGCAGCTGAATGCAGCTCATTATCATTTAAATACGCAGAGTGCTGGCCTAATTTGCCGGAATGTGTGTGTGTTGGTGTTGACTTGACTATTTATGAGCCAAAACCAACAAACCTGCTCCACTCGAGCACACGAACTCGCACTCGCACTCGCACATCATGTACTGGCTTCTATATAAATGCAATTATAGGGACATAAATGTGTACATAATTATAATGCACATTATAACGTCTAGCCACATAACACGTGCATGTCCCTACAGGAAGTCCGAATTATAGTAAATACTTGGTCACTCAAGCAAGTAAATAAATGCATCCAAACACATGCTTAAGTGAATGAGCTGTTTGATTTCATTGTCAATTGAGAGCTCCATGGCCTTGCAATTAAAACATATAGTATATGGTGTCAATAGCACATAATAAGTCAGTTAAATAATTGTGTTATGCTTAATTAGCACGTCTCATTCTACTTAATGGGTGTGTTTGGCTTTAGAATATTGAAATAATGTTTAGCTTGAATTAAATCGATTGTGATTGTGGTGGCTTGAATGAAAGTAATAAAGAAAAGTGCACAGTTGTCATTACGATTTTATTATCATAACAGTAATGAGATAATGACGTTTCGCAATATCCATTCAACAGATGTTTATTTTGATACTTTAATATAAATAACTTAAATGCCGAAAAGTAAATAACAATGAACAATAAATAAATGGAATACAAGAAAATGTTGTATTCTTCAGAATCTCTAATTAAAATCTTATTAATTGTAAAAGATTAGAGAGTCTTGCAGTTGTTCTTCTTTATTTTTACCGAGTTCACAACTTAAATCCAAGCAGGGAGTTTCTTTAAATGTGAAACACAGACATACTTACGTACTAAAGAATTATAAGCGACCGGTAAAATGGAAAGCGTTTTCTTTTCAAGTTTTCACTCTTTGCCAATTCCGCAATGTTTTTTATTCTATTTGTCGGGTTCAAAGTACAATTGAACGAAATCGAAAGTTTTTTTTTCATTTTTCATTTTATGTGTGTTCTTGCTTACACTTATATGGCCAACTAACTGTACATAAAAGGCCCCATCCATGAAGTCGGTGATTCCGAGGGGAGTGCCATCCATATACTTACTGTTTGTGTGTGCAAGTGCAGCAATAAAAATGTTGGATTTAAATTATTGCTTCACAGCGAGCCGAAAGAGAACAGTGGACGACCGCAGGAGGATGTCTGGAAAAGAAGTGGGACAGGACCAAGGACCAAGGACTCGGGACCAAGGCAGGACCACCTTTTTGTAACCTACTCCCACTGTCTATGTGTGCTTCATGCTGCTGGAAAAATAATGTGATTCATGTCCTTGAATCATAAAACCAATTTTTTTCCAACTCCTCCCGTATGCTTTTGTGAGTGTGTGGTGTGTGTGGAGTGTGTGGGACTCCTTATTTTTTTCTTCCTTCTTCGGTTTTGTTTGTTTGCACTTTTTTTTGAGCAGACGTTGTCTATATAAAAATATATATTCCATGTCATCGTTGGGTGCGGAGCGGTGCGGTGCGGTGCTCCAATGCCAGGGCCACCAGCCAGTAGCCACTGGATCTGGGCTAGACGAAGCCGGCAATATCCATTTAGGTGACTCAATGCCAGTCGAACGGTCCAACAGTCGTGCTTGTGTGCCGGGATTCCATAGATGTGTACATACATATGTGTGCCGGTGTCTGGACTGGGCAAGGCATCAAACTTTTATATTTGTTTTTATATTCAATTCAGAAGTTCCAAACACCCCCAGACCCCCGAAAAAGGACCCACCATCATCGTTCTCAGTTACATATCTGTTGCTTCTCGAGCACACACACACACAACCGTACACACGCACACTCATCCTGATGGGTTTGCATACTTAGTGGGATTTTTTCCGATTATTTGATGCTGAATCCCCATTAATGCATGCACGTTTACGGCCGTAATATTTGCCAACTTGGAGGATCTTGGCAGACAGTCGGCGTCGGTCCATTGTGTTTGTGTGCCCTTCACCCAGACATTCAGACATCCAGACATCCAGAGATATACGAGTCCAACTCTTTGGCCTTATGGCCGGGATACGTATAGGTCCGTATGTATGCACATTTTTTCCCTAAACACATACTTATGGCTATGTGATGAAATCTATGTGTATATTTGATTGTGCCAGTGGTAATAGTGGTGCTGGAGGGGGGGCAAGGATACTGTGCCACATTCGGAGTTTTTATTTCGTTTCAGCCATGTATGGCCAAACATGAAAGACATTGGGGTAGGTCGCTGCCAGACTACTTAAAGAAAATTTGTTATGCCTTGCTTTATTTAATGCGAATTCCTGTTCCTGTGCTCAACTTTTGCGAAAGAAACTTTTCCAAGGCCATTACCCGGAAGAAAAAAAAATAGTGAAAGTCGCAAAAAGAAAATAGTGAAAGTAGAGGAGTCTAAATGCTACTCTAACCTGACTGCCACCCATTTCTATTGAACTGTCTTGGCCAAAGGATAATGCAATTAACTGAAGCTATAGGACCTTTCTTGGGAATTTAATTTTGTTATGGCAAAAGTGCCTGACTCTGCCTTATTCTCGTTATACTCAATTTTAGATTATTTCCAAGGAAGAAACTCTAAGCTGAGCCATAAAATTATATGTAAATGAAATTATCCTGTGAATATTAAGCGAGCTTTCGTCTTATTGGCTTAAATTTACAAACAACTCGTAAGTGTGATCTCCGACTATTTTTCATTTAATTTTTGCCAGTTTTAAATAAGTTAATGGCTAGTATTAATTTTTAACCTGTCAAGTTCTTGTCTTGAGTTTACTTTTTTGTTTGCGTAAAAATCCTTTTGCATTTAAATCAAGTTAAGTAAAAAAAAATTAAATTATTGTTTATTTTTTTGATGTTGCAGTGAAAGGGATACTTCATTTTTAAGAGTTGCTCGTTGGTATTGGTATTTAAATATATTTATTTATTTATTTATCTAAAGCTAACAATTAGTGTTAAACTAAGAGCTAACGTTTCGTTAGAGCCATAGCAGCTTAGGCCTTCAGCTCGGGGCGTAAATATGTTTATGGATCTAATATAAAGTTGTTGACAAAGTTTTCATATTTACAAGATTTTCGTATTTACAAACGTATTGGATTAATTGTATAATATTTACATATTTACATATTGTATTTACATGTATTCTTATTTCATATTTTGTAAGTTATTTTAGAACTGTTCAGGAATTTTAAGATGAGTTGGGAGTTTGAATTTGTGGGATTACATATAAAATCAATGTAACTATTTTAAAATGAATGAAATATATGTTGTGGTGAATTATGGTTTCGATTTTATAAGAAATTCTTAGCAAGTACATTCCTTTTTTCACCATTTTCTTTTAGCATTTTGAGCCTTAAACGCCTAATGCTTAACCTATCCAATTTTTAGTAAATTTCCGTTACTTAGTTTGTTAGTTTCTTTTATGAGACATTCGCCCCCCAATATTCCCGTGGATTTTCGCCAATCTTAAGTCGCGCACCGTCCCGTAATTAAATACTGGGCTGAGTTTAGTGAGGAGGGGGTAAGGGGGGTGAGGTGGTCCAAGAACAGGACTCGCATCTCAGGACGCAGACAATGTCAATTGGAGCCGGGGTACCGTTACGGTCAGCGGCGCCAAATTAAGCACACTGTTTAGAGACATGCTGGCTTTAATCGAAACTCGATACTTTGTCGCTTCCTGAGGCCGAAGGGTAATTAGCCCACGCTTGATTTGCCGCCGCTGCTCCCGTGCTTTCAATTCGACATCCATCCTATAAACGTAAAGGTATTCCTTCACGCTCCTCGCCGGCGATATCTTTCAGGAAGAGCAATAAAAAACGAAGGCAACGCGAACGGCAACGGCAACTAAATAAAAAGCCAAGACAAATAACAAGCATTTTTATTTTAATACCGACACTTAATATAAACCTCATGGAGCCACAAAATCACGCTCCATTTGTTCAGGGGCACGGCTACAAGAAGACGGGGGAAAAAAGGGAGGAAGAGGAGCTCGAGAGGAGTCCTGCTGCTCCGAGGACCAACTCCTTTCTCGCCGACTCATGCACTTGTTGATTTTTATTAAATGTTGTAATAAAATAACAGTTAAGTTGTAACTTTGAGTGGGGCACAAAATAAAAAGGACCGCATCAGCACTTGCACCGTTGACATAGGAAGAAGTAGAGAAGCGTAGAGCAAAAAAAATACATACTATACACAAACATAAAAAAGCTTTAGCACCATAGTCCCTCCTCCTATCGCCATCCCTGTCCCACTCCGCAAGGGGGATTCCCGGCAGAAGTAAGCTCATGAGCGAGCAGAAATAATAAAAGTTCATGAATAAAAATCTGAATGGGTGAATACAAACAGATATCTGTTGCTTTTGGCTTTAAAAACCAGGCAGGCCCTTTGACCGACTGATAGCACTCCCTGACCTATCCTTCCCAGGGATATCGCTTATGCACATTTATGGCATTAGAATAAAACAAACAATTCAGTCGGAAGGAGGTCACTTTTTAAAGGACTAGTCGGGACTCGTTTGGTGTTTTCACTTGTATATGACAGAACATGTGTTTTTTTTGGGAGAGCCTTTAGTTTTTATTGCAAATATGAAAACATGACAAGTTGACAAAATCAAAACCAAAGCTACAGTCTCTGATTTTGGTTTCAAACTTATAATTTGTTTGCTTTAGATTTATATTGCTTAGGTAATTCTTTGAAGAGGAAGTTGGACTTATAAAAACAAATTTGATATATAAGATAATTTGAATCTGAATTGTAGACAATTAAATATTGGTTCAGATACATAACATCCCACGTTTTTATGAATACAACATCTCCCAACTGAAAGTGGCTAAGTTTCTGCGAAATGCCATTCCATACTGGAGTCTAAAATTTAATTCTGTGCCCAGTGGACCTTGAGTTGGAGCCACCTGCACTCGGCTTAGCGAAAGGTTTGATACACAAATACGGTGTGCAAAACGCAGGGCGCAATTCAATAAAAACCGAGGGAGTTCGCGTCCTGCCGTTGAAATAAGAGAAATAAAATAAAGTGGGTAGGAAGTGCCGGTCCATCAGCATCTGACGGTCAAGTTAATGGTTCGCTGATCAGGCTCCTGCCTCGAAAGTCCGCCGGAGTGCTGAGATTCCGGCAGAATGGAACGGAGCAGAGCAGCGCGGTTGTGTTTCCCAACTTGAGAACATGTCCAGATCAAGTTGTCGGAAAAAGCGACTATCAACTCAACGTGGCTGGGTTCCACCGCAGCAACGAGTGCGGCCCCACTAACGAACATTTGTTAATCCCCCCGATTCAACCCTTCCTCCCTCTTCCCCTTTCCACTCCCCCTGCTAGCCTAACCCCATTTAAATAAACACATACACACTTTGGAATACATATTTCAGTTCTCGGACTTGCGGACTTGGCTCAAGGGACCCAAACGACCGAACCGACCATTGCGATGCGATGCGATGCGATGCGTCCAGTGAGCCAGCCTGCCGTCTGGACAGCCGTCTTTGCCTTTGCTGGTCTGCCATAACTAATACTGCAGGCGATAGCAGGAGCAACTGAGGATGTGGATGTGGATGTGGATGTCGCATAAGCAATTTCTGGCCTCCGTACCCTCCGCATCCCTAACCCTTCGACGAATTCCAGCCATTCGAGTTGGCCGCGGCCGGTCTAAAAAGGACATGGCTGCTGCTGCCCAACCAACAACCTTTTGATGTGTGCCTGTGTGAGTCGAAGGGGTGAATTTTGAGGGGGGCACGGGCTGGGGTCCTTGGCTGAAAAGACGAGCTAGGATGAATATTTCCGCTGAATGCCTCGCAAATGCAGAGCATTCACCCATTCCTTTGGTCATCGCCATCTCGTAGTCGTTGGGCCGACGATGTCGTTCGTTGTCCTTTGTCCGTTGTCCGTTGTCCTGGAGGCCCAGTGTCCGTTGCACAAGCAGCTAGAAGGGAGGACTTCTACCACGACGACTGCGACGAACAAGCAGTGGTAATTCGCAGGCAACTTCTGGGCATCGAGGGCCGAGTGTGACAAGCTCCTTCCAGCAGCCACTCCTGCCACTTCGTCCTGCCATCTCAATCTACGCGCTGCGCGCCCATGTTCGCCTTGGCATATCGGCCGCCCCCGAAATCCAGTTCGTTGGCACACAGGACCTCCCAGGATCTCCCAACAACCCAACAAACCCAACTCCCCTACAGCCGCGTGTCCATCATGCTGCCTTTGCTGCCTTGCTGCCACCGCATCCATCGCCCGACCACCTGACACCAAAAACAAGTCGATCGATAATTTCCATAGTTGACCGCTGCTGTATATGCGAATTTAGATGCGGACATTTACACAAACACAAACATCGCAGCATACGTAGCACTCCGTCGCCCTCCGCATCCGAATCCCCCGCATCCCATCCATACACAAAGAAAAACGTTTCGTCAAGAACCTACTAACTAAGATTACTCAGTGCTCCATTCAAGTAGGTTTGCTTCAGCTCAACAACGAAATTGGGGATTTGCAATTAGATTTTAAAGTGTGCCTTTATTTCTAAGTATTGTGGTGGTCTAATATTATTTTAATATTTAATCTTCAGTATAAAAAAATAATTTAAAATTTCATTGTTTTATACCTAATTCCAAGTACCATCTCTAATTAAAAATGTATATAGAGACTTCTTTCTTAAAATTAGTAAGATTATCTTTAAATAGTAATCATATTTTTATGAGTCGTTGATAAGTTTAAGGAGGGATTTGTTAGTTATTTAGTCAAATTATTATTAATTAAAGTATTATATTCACTTAAAAACTTATTTCTCACAACAAATTGGGAATTGTTTATCACAGTAGAGTTTCTCTTTTTTTTTTATTAGCAACATCCGATAACTATGATCAAATGAATGATTAACTAAACATATAATATTTATTTAACTTGCAGTTTATTTTACATTTCTGATATAATAAGTTTGATAAGTGGGCTCTGATTATACATATTGAGAGATAGATTGCTTTTCTCAGTGCAAGGATACGTGAGTGTGTGAGTGCGATTGCTCGGACATCGGACATCGGGCAGGATGCAGGAGTAAGGAGTAAGGAGCAAGAAGGCCTCGGCACGAAGGAAGGCCAACGAAGTCGGGCAGCAAGAACCTCCAGACAGTAGCTATGTAAAATATTGTTTGCATACGGCTTGCGATTGCTTGCTACATCGGCGGCTAAAGCTGATGAGGATGATGGCTCCGTGTCCGGTGGTCCACTGCTTGTCGGCCAAAGGGAGGGGGTGAGTCGGGGGAAATGGGGAAAAGGAGGCGGCAAGGATTGAGGGGGGAGGAGATTTTCTCTGGTCCACTGGCGATGGAGTCTATATGGGGTACGTTCTAACCGGGCTAGGTCACGTTTTGCTGCGTCGCCATCGTCATCGCCATAGCCATCGCCATCGCCAGGACTAAAATTGAGGTTGAGGCTGAGAGCTGATGCTGCTGGTGTTGTTGGATCCTGATGCCAAAGCCGAAGTCCAAGTGGAAGCAGAAGCAGGAGGAGCAGGAGCAGGAGCTGTGTTGGCTGAGGTAGCTGCGCGAGACGTCGGAACGAGATGGCGAAAATTCGACTTTTCAAGTTGCCATGGCCAGCTTGCATATAGCCATGGTGGGTGGGCAAATTAATACACAAACACACATGTGCATTTGCAGAGCGAAAGAGCTAGAGATGAAAGACGGAGACGGAGACGGTCGGCAGCAAAAATTCCCATCGCTGTGTGTGCTGTATGTACGAAAGTTGGCTATTTCACGAATGCCGACGACGTCGCAATTGACCAAGACCGTTGCCGCACAAGGGAGTCTCCATCTCCAACTCCATCTCCAACATCTACGTCTCCGGCGGACTGGCCACCACCGGACACTGGGACTCCCACACACACACCCACGCCCACACCCTCCTTTCCATTCGGCCACTTGAGTCTCGGGAGCTAGCATTTGCATATACACTCGCCCGGTATATACACTCGTCCAAGGAGCGCTGGGCTAAAACTCCGCTCGAGAATAGATAATAAAATTACGAAGTGCCATTCGCCATATCACGGATTGGGACATATACTTCACAATTTATACTCGAAGCTTTTGCCTTTTTAACAAAATGTTTGCCTACGGCTTAACACATTTAATTGCGATTTATTATAGTACATTTACTTAACATTTTATATTTTAAGTTCTTACCTTTTGTTTGAACAATTTGTGGAAGGTAATTGATTTAATTACAATTTTATATAAAACGATACATCAGTCTAGTTGAAGATTTTTAATGTGTTTAAATAACCAAAATTAACTAGGTCAAACAGATTATAGGTTTAATTTTTGTTGTCAATTACAGGTAATATCAATTAAAGTCTAATATAAATTCAAAACAAATTGCTGTATTTAAATGTTAAACTTCCTAAAAAGTTTAGTTTAAAAGTCGGAATTGCGTTGTCTGTATAGTAGTATAACTAACTAATAACTTAACTAGTTCTATTGGCATTTTAGCGTATAAATTCTCATTTGCTTTGTGAAATTTGCTGGTGATAAGATGGTGTTTAGAAATAACAAAGTTTTAGTTTAAATCAACCTGAGCTGTTCAAAATAAATATATATTTTTCATTGATTAAGTACCAAGTACTGGTTACTGTATTGCTAAATGAAATGCTCTTAATCTTCTGGAAAAATCAAAGGATGGTTGTTAATCTAATAGTTGCAATTTGGTTAGGAGTACTCTACATATCCTTTCTAAGGACCCCGAGGTTAGACCGCACGGAGAGTAACTACCAACTCTTTGGCTCTTTGGAACCACTGTGCCAAATCTTATCGTACATTTCGGTTACTGCTGGTCATCCGTGGAGGTGGACGGCCAATGATGCAAAGCACACCTACTCCGATACATACGTATGTATGCGGCATGTACACATCCATATGTACGTGCTTACTTCTTCCTGGGCAGAAAGTTTCGAGCGTGGCTCGCAAGGCAAGGCAAGGCAAGGAAAGGATGCGAAAGGATTCGAAAGTAGAGGGAGGGGGGTCGAAGTGGAGGAGCTGCTGCAATAAGGACAGCGTAGGAGCAGCCACATCAGATTTTGCGCCTGAACGGATGCCCGACTGGATGGCCGCTCATGTATCAAGACTGCATCCTAGCCATCTGACGACCACGCCAGGACTCCGACCACCGAGCACCGACATACAGACTATGTATATCCTGGCTAGGTGCGTGTGTCAGTACGTATTCGCATTCGCATCCTGAAGACTTTCAAACGCTGGACATTAGAATTAGAACGAGACGCACACTAGCGCATGCCTCCTATTCCTCTGGAATATGCATATTATGCGAGTATATAACTTTCATTTGCCAGCCACACACACACACACACTCTCACACACGCACACATTTGGCTAAGTTGAAGAAATTGCGCGTGCCTGCAATTACATGAGCATGTGCGTGTGTGTGTGAGTGTGTGTGTGCGTGTGCATTGCATTTGCATAAATGCATGCTGCGTATATTGTACTGCGGTCCACGAAGACATAAATACTCAAGCTCGACCAAAGACGAGCATACATTTGTGCGTCTGTTTGTTTGTTGTTTGTGTGTTTGTGTGTTTGCCAATTGGCATCTCGGTTTTTTCCCCAGATATGCGCTACCGATAATTCTGAGATAAATAATTTATGCCTTAGTGGCTGTCGTTAGGAAAATTTTCAAAATGCTTGTCTTATCTCGTGCTATCATTTGTCATTGCAGAGTTCTTATTATTCCGATATGGCATCTCATGTCGTTTGGATAAAATTGTTTTTAATAATAAAGTCTTTAAAGAATGACTTTGTTTAACTCATTTCAGTTGTACAGGTTTTCAAAGCTAAAAGTTCAAAAACCTTTGTTAATTGATACTATTTTTTGAATGCAGTGTATCATCTACTTCAATGTGATAAATATTTCTAAGTTAATGAAGTATTTCTTTGAATCAAAGTCTATTCACGTTTTAAAAAATAAGTATTTCTTTTAAATCCTTTTCGACAAATGCTAAAGACTAAGAACAGAAAACCAGTTTTCGTTTATTTCAAGGACTCTTTAAAAAGTCAGATTCTTCTTTCGAATTTTGTGATTCAAATACTTAAATGTCGCGTTAAAAAAGGAATGCTCATGTACGTGATGATATGTACTCCAAAAATACATTTGAAGTGTGGGTTAAGGACTTTTGACCTAAACTTACGCCATTAAAGCAAAAATATAAAAAGTTTATGACAGCTCATATGACACCAGAATGTTTAA
This sequence comes from Drosophila rhopaloa, assembly GCF_018152115.1. Taxonomy (NCBI): domain Eukaryota; kingdom Metazoa; phylum Arthropoda; class Insecta; order Diptera; family Drosophilidae; genus Drosophila; species Drosophila rhopaloa. The sequence goes on from NW_025335047.1 coordinate 2,332,214, forward strand.
AGGGGAAAAAACAATACTTTAAAGATCTGCTAACTTTCGAATTAAATTCAAATTACAATATTTACCAACTATCCTTTTGTTAACTTGCAAAAATGAATTGAAATAAGCAAAGCGAAGCAAATTATTTAATTGTCTAATGCCTAATTGAATGCTGGCAAATAAAGGGTGGGGAAACAATAAACGCCAATTGGTGTTTAACAGATATTATTAATAATGCAGCATGCAGTTGCCTTACATCCATAAGTAGAATGCGGGGACATTCACACACGCCTCAGACACATCAACACACTTGGGCCGGAACACTTTCCCTCGATGCCCCATAAGTAGCTGGCCAACTCACACACCGATGCCACCGATGCCATGTATCCAGATCCAGCCATAAATAGCTCATTATCATTAAATTAGGAAAACAAGTTGTTTAACCCAATGCTTGTGGCACTTTGGCTGGAATTTGGTCTATTAACACACATGCACACATGTGTCGGCAAGTACAATCATAAATAAACATTTGTTGCCATTATAATGAGATGAAAGTCAATGTCAATGCAGTCCACACACCTGTACATGGATGCACAATAATGAAGTACATTATGTACTGGCTAACCAGCACCTGCTGGGCCAACTGCATTATAACAGGCCCATTGTCTGGTGAAAGTTTAATGAACCCGATAATCAGGCTAACTAATCCCTCAATTAGAGCGCACCGCAATGCATACGGATAGAGCAGCTCATTATGTTGTATGTACGCAGAGTATATAAGGAATTGAACTTCGACCTTCGGGGGAAGTTAGTGAAAAGTCTGCTACTGACCGCTTATCTCGGGTAAATAAGCGAAACCTAATTGAAAACTAATTTCCTCACACGCCCACCGTGTGTGGGGAAATAAAACGCGAATTACATGCGAATGGCCACAATATGGGCAATAAAACATCGGAATCAGTTTGCTCGCCGTCTTAAGGAACAAGAGCAGCCACATCATGGCTAATAAAAATTTATTGGCGCCAGGACAGGCTCATGACCAGAGCTTGGATATAAATAAAATGGGTCGTAAAAGGGACTTTATGCTGCAGTAAACACGTCATCAACATATCAACTGGGCACAGATAAGCAGTTACCAGTATCAACTTTGCCAAGTTGGGGGCAATTAGAGTCATAAACTGGGGCTCTGAACGCGGAAGAGGCGTCAACGGGCACGTCGGTATATTAGCACTTGATGGAAATGGCTTCGGCCATAACAATCAGCCACGGCAGGTGTACATATAACGCTTTTCAGCGGTTTATCACGGCCGAATCATAAGACTTCCCACCGACCACCGCTCCCGAATAAGTGTAACATTCTATTTTCTGATGTCCGCATAAAATCAGGTCCATGAAGTCATGTGGGAGTTAAGTACATTCCCGCTGAAATCGTTCTTTAATATACCATTACATTTACTTAACTGGTTTAAATACAGAGGCTGGTAAACAACTTGGCATTTAGTCTTTACAACTTAACAATTAAATCTAAAATAAATAAAAAAGGTGCAATAAAGCAATTTATGGAATTAATTTTGATTAATTACAATTGTTGGTCTTCATTTTAAAAAAGTATATTTACTTAATTGATATTAGGTAGAACAAATTATGGTAAAGCTCACACAACAAATTGATGATGTTAAGTTCTAAATCAGAGTAGAAAATATAAAAGAGAAGAAACATTTGATTAATGTTTTTTAAATATGAATGGGCCAAAAGTAACGAAAGCCTTTAAAATACTTTACAGCTTTGTTTTGTTTAAAATGTAGTGCCAAACTTAAATAAGGTTAAGAAGGTTTCCATTATAAAGTTGTTTGTTGATAAATTAAATTTTAATGTACTTGATATAATTTTTAAGCTTTTTAATTCAAAGAACTAATAGCAATTTGAATATATATGAAAATCAGTATTTTCGAATATAGTATACCATAGTAGAGAGAAAGTATGAAGTACAAGGACGGGAGTTGGGTAGATTTTGTCATGTGGTCATGGCCGCCACCCCATCCGCAAAACCTTTTTGCGTTTTTTTTTTTTGCTATGTGCCAAGACGAACTTCTAAGCGCAGAAAATGAAAAGGTGAAGGAACATTTTTTCCATCATCCTTAAATGTGTGTATCGTGCAGGACGTCGCGCAAATCACCCAAGTGAATTCACGCCATTTTTCAGCGTCCGTCGCTTTGTCCGGACGAAGGCCCAAACACACACACCCACACACACCCGCACACACACACACATGGTCGCTCCCCCATGAGTTCAGGTCCAGTCCTGAAAGTCCTATAACGGGCTACCCCACTTAACCGTCCGGCGACCCGGCGAAGCCGCCGATTCAGGTCCTTCTCCTGATGCTGACACGTTCGCTGTCCGTCGCCGGCGTTCGAATACAAAATAAATATCCAATATATGCCCATGTGGGTGTGTATCCTGTTTCTGGCATATATTATAAGTGGAATAGAAAAATAAATGCGCCGAGATAAAAGTTTTTCCTCCCAGCGTCCCAGCGTCCCTGCGTGTCTGCCCCACCCACTCGACCACTCCACCCACCCATGTTCCATTCCACCCCCCACCCACCTCCGCTCAATTCACCGCGGCGCAGCAGCAACATGTCAGCGGCGAACAATAACAACAAGCTGAAGAACGGAGCGCGACAAAGGCCCACTTGCAAGTCGCCCAGTTCAGCCTTTGCAAAACGGACGCGTCACGAAGCACGTTTGAAATATTGAAGGAAGGACATTTAGGAATAAAATGAAAGGATCGCACTCCACCTCTCCGCCCCTCGTAAACGTGTGTCCTCGCGCACACATGCAGAAAAATGTGTTGACTTCAAACTTTTTTTGTTATTTTAATTTGGAAATAATGTAGTTATAGATAATAATATTAAATATTTTAAATGTAGTTATATTATATATAGTTATAGATAATAATATTAAATATTTTAATTATAGTTTGAAGACTGCGAAACTAATAGTCACTCTAAGAAATAACTTTTTTATATCTAAGACTTAGTACCAATAAGCTTTTCTATTTTCATAAGAATACATTTAATTTTGACTTCAAAATAAGATTAAAAATAATTAAGATATAAAGATACTGCCACTAAATTTCAAATCGAAGATATATTTTTTGTTTTGTGTGCACACACACTCACACTCACACACGGACAGCGTCGACAGCCCGTGTGCAAAACCCTCGCGCTACCAAAACCCCCCCTCCACATCGCCATCACATGTCCTGTTTGCTTCGGCAAGAACCCACTTACACACACACACAATCCCCGCCTGCATGTGTGTGTGTATACTTCGCGTAAATATTGGGAGTCCTTGACTACGCGATGTGAATGATGCTGATAAAATACAAATTCTTGGGCCGCGGCGTTGGCCGCTAGTGTATTTACACAACTGTACTTATGCCCAGCCGGTCACTGGCCAAGTCCGAGGCAGGATGGAGGCTGTGGCTGAGGAGGGCGAGGGGGCGGGGTTGGCGAAAGGACGAAAAGGAAGTCCCACCACCGCGGGGGACGACAACACGGCCCACGACCCACGGCCCACGCCTTGGCGCACAACATTGACTAGCCGCTATTACAGGGTCCCGCGACTCGGAAGTCCAAAAGGGACACCGCGAGAAAAGTCGGGGTAAATTTAAAAAAAGTGCCAAAGTGCATACGTGTTTCCATAATTCATATGTTCTATAAAAGTAGTTGTAGTATGTTAAAAACGTATTCATTTAAAAGTCAATACATATGTAAAGCTAAACGTATGAAAAACTACCATTGTCAGGAAACCTTTACTTAACTATACCCCTAAGTTACTATATAGTAATTATATAGGTATAATTGTGGTCAAAATTATTTTTAATTAGGAATCTAGATATACCTATTATGATCTTTTTTTCTCTTCCTAGAGATAAACAAGAGTTTGAAAGAAATTAAATCAATTGAAACAATTAGTTTAATTTAAATTTAAATTGATGCCTTTAGACAAATACATCGTTTAAGACTGCGACTGTTTTTCAGATATCTCGATACAAGGCAAATAAGTAGAGTGCCACACTTTTTCTGACAGTGCACGAAATCTCCTTGTCCAGTTAGCGAACAAAAATCTGCGACGAAATTACGCCACATGTGTTCATGCCACGAGCAAATTTTCAGCGAAGCTAACGTACGGTAGGCGGACAAGGGACAGCACTTTCATCTTAGGACGATTCTTTCAAGGGACGAACCCAATTTCGCCGTCCCATCAGGACGAGGGGTGGCAGTGGGTGGCGGCGGTGGGAGGTGGTGGGCAGTGGGTGGGGGTCACGGACATCATATGAGTTCGCTGTGTGTATGCGTGGGTCGTGAACGATTGTGTGAGCGAATCTGAGGGTGTGGGTATCGCGCTAAATGGACAGCCGCCCAGCTCAGACATTCGTGTGTGTGGCGGTGTGTGTTTTCCAGGATATTTGTCCATGTGAATGTGTGTGTGTGTGTGTGTGTGTGTGGAGATCAATGTGTGTGTGTGTGTGGCCTCCAACCACGGCTCTTCGGCTGTACGGCTTGTGTGCCTTGGGCGCGGGTCCGTACACGGCAGCAGCATCAGCCACTTTGTCCAATTTTCAAACGGTCACTTTTTGAAACGAATTTTCCTCGCCGTCGTTACCACCACCACCCATCCACCCATCCACCTCCCCCTTCACCCAAATCAGAAAAACCACCCAACCGCCCTTAGCGACGTTGTTCGCGCGGCGGCAATGATTCTAGGCCATGAAATCGACATTCGCATTTTAGAATCCACTTAACCACCGGGGGAAGAAACTCTCAGAAATCCAGTATCTGCATCTTAAAGGCCAACCTTTGATTGCGATTTAATCGGAAAGTCGCCAATTCTCGTCGCCTTTGAAGGATTCAATTGAATACTTGACAAAAACAAAGGGGTCAATTTCATCGAGTTATAACTAGCAGATTATCTACATGCGTATTTAATTTATTTATTTCGCAAACGGTTGTTTTAATTTGCTAATTGCAATTATAGCTTACATAAAATATCTTAGTTCAATTTATAAATAACCAAAAGTTTCTGGCCATGAAAAGGAAAAAATTAATGAAATTAATAACCAGTAGATTCCGACCAGGAACAAAAAGTTTGATTTATAGAATAATGGTCAATACACATTTTTTGTAGCTGAAACTTAATTTATATTAAAACCATTGTCTAGTGTTTGCTTCGTTTATTCTTTTATTAATAAATCCGTAATTTCTATATATATATTTGTTATATACATTTTTTTCTAACTCTATAAACTTAATTACACATTATTTTTATTTCGATGACTCAGATGCCCTCCTTCCCAAATCTTCCTTTTTAAAGTTGAGCCGCGAGTCCTTAAGCAAGGAGTTTTTGACTATTTCGTACTTCTTTTGAGACTCTTCATGGGTGAGAGTCAAGCGTTGTTGCACCATGCGTTTATTGAGTTCCAGATCCTTCGACTGTTGCACTAGACGCTTGTAGTCATAGTTGTTGAATTGGTTCTCGAATTTGTTGAGGAATCGATTCAGGGACTTCGACTCGGAGGTTAGCTGGAAATCAAAATAGGTGTAAAAAATTGTGTTTTAAATATTTTAAGTGACTTACATCCTCATAATGGCGTTGCAGGTTATTTAGCAAGCTCACAAATCGCGATTTCAGGTCATTCAGACAGGCATTGTAGGCGTTTAGAGATTGCTCTTGAGTCAGTTCTTCCTGGTGTTTGTAAGGTACCAGATATGGGGCCAGGAAATCGGCGGGCTTACTGGCTATTTCCTTCTTTAGTTCTTCTTCCTCCTCAAACTGAAAGTTAAACAATTTATATTAATTCTATAAAAAGTTTAGAACCACCTTACCTGTCTCATTCTTATAGCTCTGGCTGCTCCATTCCGAAGTGGATCAAATATGCTGAACTTGAGCTTCGGTTCCGCCTTTTCAGACTTACGCAAATCGAAGATATTATTTATGTCCTCGAAGATTTTCTCAAAATTTTTCCTCAGCTGATCCTCATACTGCAGTTGGTCACGTAACAATCTGTATAGTTCCAGATTAGTGCGAGTGGGATCTAAGGGATTTGCCTGCGGAAGATTAAAAGATACAGGTGTAATGCGAATGGGTATTTAAATTATCCCTTACCTTGTATATTTTTGTTAGCTTCTCATCATAAACAAGTTCTTGGCCATAATCCGGTCTTGGTGGCTTTGTAAATTCCACTGTGGTAGCGGTAAGTGCCCCAAACGTATAATGGAACTTGAGAACAATTTTGTTTTGTTGAAAGAGAAATATACGAATTGCAATATCATTTGTGCCCACATCATCGGCACTGGCTTTGTGAAATTTCTCAGTGACTTTCTGTAAGATTTGGCAAATTAAATGTGGGGAAAATTTGTAAGTAAACAATTATGTTCTAAAAACCTTAAGAGTGTTTCCAGCTGGAGTAAAGTCAAACTCCTTGTACCAACACTTGTCACTGCGACCCTTGTAGTGAAGAACAAGGGAGCCTGGTTCAACCACCATCAAATCCAACGAATCTATTCTTGAAGCCGAATAGAAATACACTTTCCGCGGCTGTGAGGTTTCGGAGAAAAACTCAATAGCTGAAATGAGCTGGTTTAAGTTAAACAAGTTCAGATTAAGATGTTTACCCACATTTCAAACTGTCGTTACGGCCTTTGGCGAATATCTCTTCGAATTGGTCGGTGGCATATGTGTACTTCACATGACGCATGAGGTCGGAGCGATTTTCATAGAACTCGTATCGGATTTTGGGAATTGTGCACTCGTCATTGGCGAAAACGGTTAGCTGCATCACCTTGCCATCGCGCTGGGAATAGGGAGCAAATCGCTCGTGGATGGCTCCCTTGTATTGGATCTTCTTCTCGGAGCTGGGAAAACGCTGCTCGAAGTCGGCCAGTCCAATGTGCAGTCGGTCCACCCAGGAACCGATGCAATCCAGGTGCTTCTCCTCGCTAATGTCGCGCTCCTCGTCGGTTATGTTCTCATCCGAGGCCACCTTGTAGGTGCGCATCTCGGGCGGCTCACCCGGCAGCATGTGCTCCCAGTCGCTGGTGTCCCTCAGATCCCATCGCAAGTCGCCCACCCTCTGGTATTTCTGCTTGTTCACGTAGTAGTTGTACTCGTTCCACACACTGTCGACCAGGATATACTGCTTGCAACCCGTTTCGCAAATGAATCCCGTCGAAGGCTCTATGAAAATGGCCGTGGGAGGAGCCTCGACCACATCCCCGTTGACATCCGTGTAGGTAGTCTTGGGCTTCACACTCCAAGGAGCATTGTTTATGATCACCACCCAGGCATGACAGCGTCGATAGTGATGGCGATCCACGGCCAGCAGCTCAAGATCCTTTTCGGAAAAGGGATGGGCGGTAAGTCTTGGTCACCAATGTGTATCATTGTGTCTATCCCTACCTCCATTTGCTTCCGGATAATCTCGTCCTGAATCCGTTTTTCTTCGGCGGCTTTTTGCCTGTGAACCTCGGCCATATCCTCCTCGAGGTGACTCTCCAAATCGGGTAATCCGCGCAACTTATACTTCTGACCCGGCTTCTCAACCTTCGGCTTGATCTCCTCCGCCTCCACCTCGACGATAGGATATGGATAGGGAATGGCCAGTTGGTCATTGAGAATGGTCTCGTCGCGGGCCACTCCGGATACCACCAAGGCGGGGTGACCTGCTCCAATCAGCATACTGGTCAGCAGAGTGGCCATTTCGTAGGAGTTTCCCTTGCGCCTCCGCAACAAAGTGTCCGGCGAAATCAGGCGATTTGGCTTTATAAAAAGTAATACAAAAATATTTTTATGTGTGGAAAATGTTTCTCAACAATAGTAAGTAAAAGAAAATTATATATGTATACAAAAAATAAATTTAATTTAGGATTATAAAAAAGATATTCGCATTTCAGCGGATTTATGTTTTGATTTTGACATGTTAAATATGTTGACATGTTAGTACATATGTACTAATTTTCATTATTATTTTCCAAGATTTTATCAAATATTTGTTAGCATCCACTGATAAACGTCATTGGAAGCCAATATGCAATTTCTGAACAAGAGTTTATTAGCTGCATATAAATGTTTAAAGGTGTACTGATATACCGGGGTTCAGGAAACAGCATGCCAATTTCCAGGAAATTTACCATAAACTATTGCGCAGCACGAGACAAAAAGGAAATCTTCGATTACCTTTAATACCGTTTACCTGCCCAAAGACAATATGTGTACCCTTGTATATGGCCCTGTAAAAACAGCAGGAGTCAAATCCGAGGAGGTTATATTTTACAACCTTGGAAAAGTTATATCCGCTTTGCATAGAAGTTAAGAGCAGCCCAAAATGGAAAATTGACCTGTTGAGCGGTGTGAATTTTATAGATATTTCTATCCTAACCTAATTCATATACACTTCGATCTGTCCGTCCGTCATTCAGTCTGTTTCTACCCAAACTAATCTCATAGATTGAAATCTATCTGGATAAAACTTTCTCAAAAGTCTTTAATCTATTGCATATATATGTCGGAACGGGTCAGATCGGGAGTCTATATAAACTTTTTAGGTCGACCCAAAAATACAAACCAAGTTGAGAACACAGTTTTTTAGAGGATTAAACCACAATCATTTAGAAGTATGCCACTTTGAAATCGGATGTCTGTAAGAAAAGTTATGGGGTGAGAACTGCAGGTTTTAGGTCATTTTTCTGCAAAGCCATTTTTCGAAAATTTGGAAAGGACTATAAAAATGACGGAAAATCGACCCCAAAATACAAAATAAGTTGAGAACGCAGTTTTTTAGAAGATTGAACCAAAATCATTTAGAGGTATGCCATTTTGAAATCGGATGTCTGTAAGAAAAGTTATGGGCTGAGAAGTGCAGGTTTTAGGTCATTTTTCTGCATGGCCATTTTTCGAAAATTTGGAAAGGGGTAACACTATAAAAATGACGGAAAATCGACACCAAAATACAAATCAAGTTGACAACACAGTTTTTTAGATGATTAAACCACAATCATTTAGAGGTATGCCACTTTGAAATCGAATGTCTGTAAGAAAAGTTATGGGCTGAGAAGTGCAGGTTTTAGGTCATTTTTCTGCATGGCCATTTTTCGAAAATTTGGAAAGGGGTAACACTATAAAAATGACGGAAAATCGACCCCAAAATACAAAATAAGTTGAGAACGCAGTTTTTTAGAGGATTGAACCAAAATCATTTAGAGGTATGCCACTTTGAAATCGGATGTCTGTAAGAAAAGTTATGGGCTGAGAAGTGCAGGTTTTAGGTCATTTTTCTGCATGGCCATTTTTCGAAAATTTGGAAAGGGGTAACACTATAAAAATGACGGAAAATCGACCCCAAAATACAAAATAAGTTGAGAACGCAGTTTTTTAGAGGATTGAACCAAAATCATTTAGAGGTATGCCACTTTGAAATCGGATGTCTGTAAGAAAAGTTATGGGCTGAGAAGTGCAGGTTTTAGGTCATTTTTCTGCATGGCCATTTTTTGAAAATTTGGAAAGGGGTAACACTATAAAAATGACTGAAAATCGACCCCAAAATACAAATCAAGTTGACAACACAGTTTTTTAGATGATTAAACCACAATCATTTAGAGGTATGCCACTTTGAAATCGAAAGTCTATGAGAAAAGTTATGGGCTGAGAAGTGCAGGTTTTAGGTCATTTTTCTGCATGGCCATTTTTCGAAAATTTGGAAAGGGGTAACACTATAAAAATGACGGAAAATCGACACCAAAATGCAAATCAAGTTGACAACACAGTTTTTTAGATGATTAAACCACAATCATTTAGAGGTATGCCACTTTGAAATCGAATGTCTGTAAGAAAAGTTATGGGCTGAGAAGTGCAGGTTTTAGGTCACTTTTCTGCAAGGCCATTTTTCGAAAATTTGGAAAGGGGTAACATCATTAAAATGACGGAAAATCGACCCCAAAATACAAATCAAGTTGACAACACAGTTTTTTAGATGATTAAACCACAATCATTTAGAGGTAGGCCACTTTGAAATCGAAAGTCTATGAGAAAAGTTATGGGCTGAGAAGTGCAGGTTGTAGGTCATTTTTCTGCATGGCCATTTTTCGAAAATTTGGAAAGGGGTAACACTGTAAAAATGACGGAAAATCGACACCAAAATACAAATCAAGTTGACAACACAGTTTTTTAGATGATTAAACCACAATCATTTCGAGGTATGCCACTTTGAAATCGGAAGTCTATGAGAAAAGTTATGGGCTGAGAACTGCAGGTTTTAGGTCTTTTTTCTGCAAAGCCAATTTTCGAAAATTTTGTAAAAATGACGGAAAATCGACCCCAAAATACAAAACAAGTTGAAAACACAGTTTTTTAGAGGATTAAACCACAATCATTTAGAGGTATGCCACTTTGAAATCGGATGTCTGTAAGAAAAGTTATGGGCTGAGAAGTGCAGGTTTTAGGTCACTTTTCTGCAAAGCCATTTTTCGAAAATTTGGAAAGGGGTAACACTATAAAAATGACGGAAAATCGACCCCAAAATACAAATCAAGTTGAGAACACAGTTTTTTAGATGATTAAACCACAATCATTTAGAGGTATGCCACTTTGAAATTAGATGTCTGTAAGAAAAGTTATGGGCTGAGAAGTGCAGGTTTTAGGTCATTTTTCTGCATGGCCATTTTTCGAAAATTTGGAAAGGGGTAACACTATAAAAATGAAGGAAAATCGACACCAAAATACAAATCAAGTTGACAACGCAGTTTTTTAGAGGATTGAACCAAAATCATTTCGAGGTATGCCACTTTGAAATCGAAAGTCTATGAGAAAAGTTATGGGCTGAGAAGTGCAGGTTTTAGGTCATTTTTCTGCAAAGCCAATTTTCGAAAATTTGGAAAGGGGTAACACTGTAAAAATGACGAAAAATCGACCAAAAAATACAAACCAAGTTGAGAACACAGTTTTTTAGAGGATTAAACCACAATCATTTCGAGATATGCCACTTTGAAATCGGATGTCTGTAAGAAAAGTTATGGGCTGAGAAGTGCAGTTTTTAGGTCATTTTTCTGCAAAGCCATTTTTCGAAAATTTGGAAAGGGGTAACACTATAAAAATAACGGAAAATCGACCAAAAAATGCAAACCAAGTTGAGAACACAGTTTTTTAGAGGATTAAACCACAATCATTTAGAGGTATGCCACTTTGAAATCGGATATCTGTAAGAAAAGTTATGGGCTGAGAACTGCAGGTTTTAGGTCACTTTTCTGCAAAGCCATTTTCGAAAATTTGGAAAGGGGTAACACTATAAAAATGACGGAAAATCGACCCCAAAATACAAACCGAGTTGAGAACACAGTTTTTTAGAGGATTAAACCACAATCATTTACAGGTATGCCACTTTGAAATCGGATGTCTGTAAGAAAAGTTATGGGCTGAGAAGTGCAGGTTTCTGCAAGGCCATTTTTCGAAAATTTGGGAATGACGAAAAATAGACCCGAAATACAAACCAAGGTGTGAACACAGATTTTTAGAGAATTAAACCTCAATCATTTAGAAATTTGCCGTATGGAAATCAATTGTCTGTTAGGTATGTCATTAATAAAAGGTTCTTATGTATTTTTATTAAATTTGTAAGAAAAAACTAGATCTCTTTTGCAACGGAAAAATAAAACTTCTTGGACTACTGAATAAGAGTCGGTTTTCTAACAGGGGTATTAGGCATATACTGTTTACTCATGCCCGCTCATTTTTATGTTTTTTCGATTTGCGGATGTCATTCAGAGGCCGAAACAATCAGCGGTCTGTTTTCATTGCATCTTTGGTGAGGTAGTGAGACCCACTCCCATTTAATCCGCCTTGGGTTGTCTTTTGTCCCGATTGTTTACCTGCACAGCTGCGACTGCCCCGTAGGTGGCTGCGTGACCCCGTGCCATTCATCTTCTTTCCTGTTCCGCGAAGACTTAGGAGACAATCCCGCCATTGCCAGGAATTCTGTGCATGTGCGTCCGAAACTCTGAAACTCTAAAACTGTGAAGCGTAGCGAAACGGCCATTAACGCGGGAAACGCTGGCAATTATTGTGGGCCTGGTTGCCTTTTCAATCGCTGACATATCCGCACACTCAGATTGCAACAGCACCCCTGTGCCGTGTGGAAATTCAAATGCAGTACATAGCGCTCTGTTTTTGGGTTCCTTTTGGATGAAATTTGGCGGACTAGGAATTGCTTTTATGTAAACAAGATCTTATAGACGATTGAAGGTTTTATTTACTCAAGTAAATGGTGATAAGTCATTTACACTTAGGTATACCAAAAGACCTAAACAAGTATTTTAATTGCTTGGGTATAGATTTACCAATGTTTAGTACTTGATTTCCTAATATATTTAGGAAAACGAATAGTGTTAACCGTTGAATTCACTTGCAAGTAAGTCGAATGCACCAAAAGGGATATAAAATAACATATGCTTTTTCGTCAAATCGAATAGCAGGGTTGATATACTTATTCGCAGCATAGCGCTGAACAGGATTCTAGCGATTTGAAGGAACTGCGGACGTGTGGAGGGTCCTGCACCTTTCCACCCTGCGCAAATACGCCCCGTCGCTTCGAAGAAGGCCATTAAAATGCAAAATCGCCGTGTGAAGCCATAAGAATCAGAATGAGGCCCGGAGTCATAGTCGCAGTCACAGTCACAGTCACAGTCATCAGTTATCAGCGGGGCGAGGGGAGTGGCAGTGTTCGAGGTCAAACACTCTCGCTCGCTCGAATCGATTAGTCAGCAAACCAGTCAGTCAGCGGCGTCTAATTGAATTCGATGCAAACGGCATTACCTGGGCAGCCGATTGAGTCCTCCTCGGATTGCTCCTCCCCAGATTCCCCGTAATCCCCGTCTTCCCTGGATTCCCTGGGCTTGTACCGCCAGTTCCCGCGTTCCAGACCCGCTATCACTGCGGTCGCGCGTAATAAGAAACGCTTCAAGGTTATTCGAACGTGTTAAATTAGGATCGGGCCTGGTTGAGCAGTGGCAACAATGGAGGAGCGAACATGACGAAAACAAAGGGACGAATGCACAGCGAGAATGGAGCAACGGGCGCCCGGTTGCTCGAACAGGGGCCATAGCTCAAATTACAGCCAGTAAAAGGGATAAAGTCGAGATGATCGGTGAAAGGATACCTCGCACCCTCAAAAGGATTACACACTTACTACATTTAAATAGACTGCCCATAACTCCACAAATATAAGCCCAATTTCTACGGCAAAAACTTTTGAATTCATTTATAATTATTATTTTCTTACTGTGGACTTTTGGGCAACTAATTATACAGCCCCTTAAATAATCTGTATTAAAGGTCAGTTTTAATATTTTTTTTTTAATATTATTTATTTATAAACATAGAACCCGTACAATTAGTTTTTAAATGATTTCATATTTCTGAAAAATGAGCTTACAGCCATGTTAAGCAGTCTATGTCTTGTCTATAATTTGTCCCATTGAATCTTATTTCGAATTAGTTTATCATTAAGTAGTATGGCCTTTCTTTATGTCTTCGTATTAACATAAGTAAATAAGCTTAAAAAATAAATAATGATAAACGTTTGAATATAAACTTCGATAGAATCCTGTGACTGACAACTAGAGCCTTTCAATCCCACGGATGTGACATACCCGACCACACCAAGATTAATGGGTATAAACGCGACCACGTCCATCTAAAGAAAGAAGTACAAAAAAGATCGGAAAAAACTGCGCCAAAAGCGGCGAAAAATTGCAAAAAAGGGTGGCAAGTAACAGAGTCTGCCGAGACAGAATCACTTTCAGTTGCCACCCTGCTGAATGGCTGCCACTGCCACCGCTCGCGGGTCACAACTCAAAACAATGCGGCGAGGGCTCAAGACACGGGGTTGTCAGGCAGACAGGCGGCCTTCCCTCGTTGACACAATGCAGTGGCAGTGCCTCCTCATCCTCCTCCTCCTCCAGCGAAATCCCACACATATAGTATACCACCCACTCCAGCCCTTCCTTCGTTAGAACAACCTGGGGCGAAGGACTCGCTGGGGAGGCGGCACATCGCTTATCGGGATGCATAATGAGCCGCTGCCATCTTTTCCACAAGAGCGCTGAAACAAAGCGGTGAAATTCAGCGCGATTCCTTGAGCCTGCGAGACCGCAAGGACTCCCGTCTTATGTGGGTGTAGGTGTGTGGGTGTGTGGGTGTGCGCCTCCAGGAAATCCCTGGCCGGGCCTTTTGCGGGCAGCAGCATGTGTAAGTTTTTAAATGAGCACACACGATGAAAATCAGCGACTTAACCCCTTTATGATAATGTACTGCACGGAAGTGTTATTGTCCTGGGGACAAAAGGACACACGGCGTCGGCACTAGCGGCCATAATACGCGCAATACCCCGCCACCCCCGCTTTCCGGCCCCATTTCACCGCCTAATGTTGGGAAACCCAACCCAAAAAACCCGCTCACTATTTGCGCGTCTTCCTTAATATTGCGCCCTGGATGTACGTGAATGTCTATGGCGTCATTCACCACGCTGGGATTTTATTATTTTCCCGGCTTCCGCGACCCAAGTCCCCGGGCACATAAAAGTCCCGGCCAATAGACGCTCTTAAAAACGGCCAAGATTAAGATATAAACACGCGAAATTAAGACATCTGATTCCCCTGAACAGTCAGTCAAAGCCAGTGCCTTTTCAGCTGGAGTATAATGGTTTGGGCTGCGGGGGATGGCTTATGGTGGATTCCCATCATAGTTTCACTCATATCCAGGCAGGAATTAGACAGCGGCTTTATTAATATGTGCCACGCTATATTAGCCCAGTTTCATAAGCCTCTTGATTGATAATATTACGAAATTATAAAATATTTGAATGTTAGGGAATGATTTAAAAACCTGAATTTCCAAATAATACATTTTAATGGTCTAAGCATTAATATTTAAGATACTTTTCTGTATCAAATCAAATAAAAAAGCCATTTAAAGACTGCCCCCCGTTTTCAGACTCATTAAATAAAACTCATGTACTACATTTTTTGGTGTATTGTGTTCGATGTACCCAATTCGATTGACACATCTCGAGCATCAGTCTATTTTTCCCTAATCAATACCTCTTCACATATGGCCTGCTTGTGTATTAAATTTGAGCCCTTGTTTTGAAGGCATTCTTATTCAATACCGCGCCGTCTGAGCCCAGCGAGTATGTATTCGCCGATGATGGTCTTAAACTCCGCCGTGTCTTTGGGATACAGACCCCGTGCAGCCGGTGGACAGAGGCCAGCCAAAAGGGAGTGGGTCAGGGGGGGAGATTGGGACGGGGTGTGGGGCTTAGAGAAGGATGTGGCGGAGTGGCACCCACCGCCGCCTGCCAATGCGGCATCCTAACGACGGCGCACAACTTACAATCACAGATTCGATCCAAGTCACATGGCGTTGCCCACAGCGAGGATAAATGCGGCGGACAGACGACGTCGCTAAGAACGGACGCGGGATGAGGGATGTGCAGGGGGCGGGGGGGGCAGGACATCGGAACTCAGGACTCGGGGCTCGAGTGATGTGACGGGGGTCGCGAATCCAGACAGATGCGGACACTGATGCGAGGACTCGGACACAAAGTCGATGTGTGTTTGGTTTTGGTCTGCTTTTGAGCAAAGGAATACGCCACTCCACCGCGGACAAGGCGAGTAAGTGGAGCCGACGAGTCCTGCAGTCGACAAAGGGCGACGGTACAAGCTAGATGGAGCACAGGGAAAAAACATAGCTTCATCTGTTAGATTACTTATAAAGGATATTAAAATAAAGAGATGATAACAGATAAATAAATAGACAACGAAATATACGAATCTTAATTTTATTAAATTAAATACAAATATTACATATCCTGCTATACACTTACTAATCTTATAAAAAAAGGTAATTATTATACAAAAAATTGAACTGTCACCATAATATACTATAGATCATTAACATTTCTAATGTAAAATAAGTTAAATACTTATTTGTCAAAGGATAATATTTTAGACTATACATATGAGGATCAATCAATCTTAAGGTAATGCCCTTTTTTGTCTGGAAACACTTCCTTTTGAGCAATATGAATTTGATCTTTCAGAAAGCAGATTCATGTAACAATAACCAAATGTTGTAAAAATAGTATTCCTTTGCTGACACAATCATTAAATTATAATTTAATAAAAAGTAACCCGCAAACCTTAATGGAAAGTTGGTTAGATCTGTTGTTTAAGTAGGTTTGTCCTTTTTATTCAATCCCAAGATTAGTAAAGCTTTAGAAAGCTAATATAATTTCTGAGTTTTATGATGCTCTCCAATGTATAATGCATAAGTGTGCACTTTGTGTGCATGGGCAGTAAAAACATATGTTTACTGTATTTAAATTTAAATTTCTTGGTCATAACATACCCCTCTTTATTGTTCTCTGTGTAGATGGTCGACACTCGATGGCCGCGGCAATGGCCGTGTCAGCGACAGCGAAATTGGCGTCTAGTTTATTGTAGCCACGAAGGCTGTTGGCCATTGCCGGAGCACCTTTGGCGGTGGGCAGCGGTGGGTGGCTTTGGGAGGCGGTGGGTGGTTGGGGCTGGCTGAAGAAGGAGGGTGGGGGGCGAGGGTTGCGGATGTTCTGCGACTTAAACCGAGCATGGCATGGTAAACAGCAGCCGCGGGGCTGGAAGTCGGGAAGCTGGAGGTGGAGTGGTGGACCAAAGGAGGGCAAAGGACAGAGGGCAGCCAACGTCATCAGTTCGCTCGCCTGTCTGACCATATATGGCCAAGTCCTGCGTCTGGACGTGAAGACCCGCTGCCAGTTTTCCGTCAGGGAGACGCTTTTCTTTGTGAAAGGGTTGCAGCCGTCGCCAAAGCCAGGGAAATGAGATATAGGGAATCCACGGAGAAGGAGAACGCGCCGTTTGCAGTTCGCTGTTCGCAGTTTGGGGTCCCTTGGTGGGGTTTTTTTTTGCCGGTGGCACTTGGCCCGATCTCGAGTGAATTGCTCTCGAGCCGAAGGAAATCGATATGCGCATAGTCGGCGGGGAATAGCGAAAGACGAGTATCTGGAAGATATCTTGCCGCATTGTTAGTTTTTTAGCTGCTATTCCGCTTGGTGTAAAATCGATTTTAACATTTGCTATCTTAAATATTTGTAAGCATTGATCGAAATTATTATTAGAAGATTAAGATTGGTTCTTAATTGGGGAAGAAGGCTTAAATATGATTTTAAATACTATAAATATTTTCTTTATTTTAATATAGTTCCTAATTACCCCTATCCAACATCCTTAACTCAGTTGTGTTATAATATCATGACATTAATTTGCTTAACACCAAATAGTACATTTATTAAATATTTGCAGTCTTTATATTTAATACCAACAAGGTATAATTTAATATTGATTAGTATTTTGAATAGCTTAGCAATATTTGGGAGCTTTACCCATACAGTGTAAGATAAACTGCACCTACTGCTGAAACTTAGTTCTAATCGTTTTCACATATCCCATGAGATTAAAGGGTATTCAAGCGTCACAGTAAGTCCAAGCACCCTGCCCCCGTAATTTCGCTAAAACACCGTCAGTCCTGGTTTTTGTCATTGAAGTCGAAAGACGACAACGTTCGCAATTGCAAAACTGACCAAGCAACACGACACGCTATTCTACATCGCTGCAACTCCGCGACTCTGTGCACTCAACCGGAAGCGACAGCGTTTTCATCCCCTCGAGGAAAGAACATCGCGCTGCCATCGTATTTGGTTTCGCCTTGCGACTTGGAAGGGTCTGCTCACTTCGCACTGAAATCGTAACCCAAGCCAAAATCGAAAATGATGAAAGCTGGCTTTAACTTAAAGACAACCGAAATATTACAAGATCAAAAGGCTCTTCTCATTTCCGGAAACATTGATGTATATTTGAAGTTATAATCGATTTGACCCAGTTATTAGATGGCTTTATTTATGAAGCTATCATCGAAAATTTAGTGACATGTGCATTTCACCCAGAAAGTTACGCCTCAATTTCCTGACTGGTATTTGTCAGGGGACTCACCCTAGACATCTGTTATACAGGGCTTGGAAATGCAATGTCCATTTATTTTAGTTCTCCAATATTGTAAGCTCCTCATACGTGACATTATATTATAATGGTTTTGGTTACCCTCTTTTTTAACTATAATAAATAATTGTAGCTATTTGATTACTCGATGTCATACGTTGTTATACTTTAATTTCTTCTATAACACAACGATTTTTCCACTTAACTTTCATCACACTTGGACTCCATACAAAAACAAACTTAAATAATTGTAGTTTCCAAAATGTCTATAAATGCTATTTCTTTGGGAGTTACCTATTTTGACTTAATGCTCTTAAGTTTAATATAACTCCTAATCTAATGATTTAACTTATATCAGTTTCTATAGTTCAATCCATAAAATTTCCCCAGCCTATTTGCACATTCATTCTGAGTTAGTACCCAGCCCTTTTTGGCAGCCACTCAACACTTGCATAAAATCGCGTTTTATCGCTTTTCGTCGCCGTCGCATCCTTTTGCGTTTGCAGGTTCTCGTATTTCTTAGCGACAAGTGAACGGCAAAGGACATCTCTCTTGAGTTTACAGCGTCAGCGCATATCGCCATCATTTAACCGCATTGTGGCGACTATACCTCTTGGCACTTGTTGTATGGGGCTTATTCATTTTATGGAAGGAACGGGAAATATTCAATTTTTAATATTTTTAGGCTTATAAGAATATAATACTAACATGATGCAATTTAATTATGTATATCTTTCATTTATATTTAGATTGAACCACATTTGTTCTAGGCTTTAACTTGGCATTAGGTATCTGGTAGTTGGGTACTCCCAATTGTCTTTTTATTTTTTATGCTGCAGTGCAGGGAATGTCGAACACGTTTGAGAAAAGGCGCAAAAGAAAGCCTTTTTGAAGTGGTGGCGTGAGTTCACATGAATTGATATACGCGATGAGGAAATGCTAGTTAGCATGGGCGTATGAATTGATTTGTTTTCCTCGTCTTCATTTCGACGGGGGCCTTCTAAACAGTTCTCAGGAGCTGAAATGTCCAGTTTTGAAACGTTAAATTAAGTTTTTTACCAATTGATAATGAAGGTATAAGCATGTCGAAAATAATCAAAACATCTTCCTGTTTTAAAAACTTTAAAAGAACCAACAGGAAATTATTCAAGTTTCAATTATATAGTAATATACTGCCCAAATTAAGCTCTTCTTCAATACAATACATAAAAGTTTGTGACAAATCATTATTCTTTAGCACCCGTTTATCCCCTGCAATTGATACGAGTAAAAGTAAACTGGCTAGACTGACATATAAAAATAAAATGAAAATAATTACTTTTTGTTACATATACAAAGGAAAAGAAAGGGCAAAAACTCAGACAAACTTTTTCTCGTACTCTTGTAAATCCTTTTTTGTTTAAAAGAAAAAGAATGCAGACAAGAAAGGAGAAAAAACTGTGCCAAACAAATTGTGTGATTATTTTTGCAAGAGTGTTAAAGTGAAATCGAAGTTGAGGGGCTGAGATTTTAAAGGTCAAACGTTGTGATCAGCTTGGGCTTATAAAAATATAGATCAGTTGTGGTCAAAGTAGTTCTTTTTGACTTCTTCGAATCTGCAAGTTTGTCGATATAGAGTCTAGTTGGGAAAACTAATCTACCGCGTTGTTTGAATACTCGAAAGTGCAGCACTGCACTTACATATTTCCGCCGCATAAGCATATGTGCACACGGCCGCTCATTTATATATCCTGGCATATGAGTATAAACAAATAGTGGCGTGTGCGAGTGTGTGGGCACATGGACATGACTGTTTTCGGACCTATAGCAATTAGCAACTGATTGAACCTGTACATAAGCTCCGAGCTGGCTAGCTGCCGCCCGTATCTAACGTCGTCCATCTTAGGTGCAAAGAATATCTTAACAAAGCTCTGCCGAATACATAAGATGCGGACGGACCAAGGATACGAGAAAAAGTGCATGTGTCTGCGTTATTTGCATGTGGCTCGCACTCGACTGATTCTCGGACCAGGATACGAAAGCCAAGCGGAGGATGTGGAGGAGGATGCCAAGGAGGCGGATGCTGATGCGGATGCGGAGGCGGTGGTGTATGTGTGTGTGTGTGCATTTCTTGCCTTGCTCTTCCACTTGCTGCATATAGTTTAATTTTGAAAAGGATTCGTCTGCCGTTGCTAGAGCTCTGGCCAAAAAGGACATCTCTCTCGCACTCGCCGCTGCCGACCAGAATCCTTGGCTCTCTCGCTCGCGCACCAGGACATTTGCCGATGCGATGCGGTGGAGGCGAGTCCGTAAGTGGCCAGTAGTTGATGGTCGAAAATGCTGCGTCTGGATGTCCTGGCCGTCCTGGTTGTCCTGGCTGCCAGGCTGCCAGGCTGCCGGGCTGCCAAGCTCCATCCATGACTACCTCTTCAATTGTTTCAATTTCCCTGCTTGCTGCTGAACTCGGAGACGAAGGCGACCAGCGGCCTGCATTTGGCTTAGATTGGAAGGACAAATTCCAGGCTGGCCGTTTGCCTTCTTCTTACGCGGCATCCTGGCCAAAGACCAGTGTCACACACACTCACACCGCCAGGTAAATGCTGCTGACAAAAGAGCCAGGACGAAAAGGGGTGGAGGCGCATTAAAACAAAGGAGCTACGAGCTCGAATATGCAAATCATAGGAACATAGGAGCAGCAGCAGCAGCAGCAGCAGCAATGGCACAAAATAGAATACAACGAGTGCACGATGCGCACACCCAAGGAAGGGAAAGCAGGGCGAAAGGACGAACGGACGAACTGGGTCCCAGCAACTTGCGAGAGCTGCGGTTTTGTCTGCTCAAATCGCCTTAGCTTAGACAAAACTGCAGATAATGGCTAAGGAGGCAGAGTCCTGGCTGGGTTAGGTAGGAGCGGGCAAGGAACTGCGAGTGCGACTGCAACTGCAACTACAACAATAACTATGGGTATCCTGCAGGACCGCCCAGGTCAGCACGATTGCGGACAACGGATTAGGCTGTCTCCGAGCGATGATGCTCTTGCCCTGCGCGGTCTTCCCAAATATATATTTGGAAATTGTGAAACAGGTGGATTGAGAAGGAATCCCATCTATAGAATCCATTGCAAATAAAATGGTTTCCCATGTTAAAACATAGTTCTAAAACATAGTTATGTTTAATATGTTTTCCTATTCAAAGAATCATTTCATCATACCTATGTCAATATCCGAGTTTGGCGAAGATAGCCTTTGGCCTGTTTATAAATTTTTAACGTCTCCAAGACATTTGTAATACAAATATCAAATGATTTTAATATGACCCCCAAAAGGGTTTACGACTTTATGCATTTGTTTTTAAACATTTGAGGGATTTGAAATATTTATATTCTAAGCATCACTTTTGGTAAATTAATGAGTATAAGAAGATGACAAATATTTACCTACTAGCTTTAAAAATGAGTTTGTTAAATCTATTGAACACCTTAATTTCAATCACTTCAAAAGTTAAAAGAAATAATTAAGTTCTAAAATTTAAGTAATTTTAAATGCATCCTCATTATTTGAATTTTGTCTATCTTTTAAGTTTAAAAATGACATGTGCGACCTTACTGGTGTTAATCCAGAAATGTTAAGGTTATGAACCCCAAATCAGTAGTTGAGATTAAGATACTTTATAGAATAAGGATTATTTTGTATCGCAGGTAAAATATACTTTGTAGTCTTCGACTACCATCAATGTCAGATTCGATTCCAACTGATATCGAATTGAAAACATGGACCGAGCTGATAGTGATCGAAATCAAAATAAATGATCGATTAGTTGATTGATATACGCAGGGACAAATCAAGTATAAGGCAAGGTGCAAGCAAGCACGCATCTCAGGATATGTTCAGAGTAGATCCCAGTGTACATGTAGCCGGGGGAAAACGCACACAAACACCGAGAACCACATAGAAAACTCGTGTACACACATTTATCTTTTTGAAGGCAAACTGAAAATTTAGTTTTAGGAACAGTTATACAAAGACAATGTGCGGAGGATGCAGATTCGCAGGGAGGATGGGCGTTCGATGGGTGCTGAAAATCAAGCGCACACGTCTTCGAGCATATGTACGCACACCAACTCACAAGCACACACACACACGCATTAACAAGGACCTATGCGTGTACGTGTACATATAGCCAACAATCGGGGGTGACCAGCGTCCAGAGCCCAATGCGCCTTCATCTTTCAATTCACGCGAAAATTTCCTTCGCCATCCGGAGGTGTGACATGAGGGGTTGAGTGCGGGGGACCGTGGGAGAGGGGGGTCGCAGGAGGGTGAAAGGACATCGCAGGACGACGGTGACAGCGACGCGGGCTGGCCAGAGTCGGGGAGAAAGTGAATTGAGTTTAGTCGAGGACGACGAATTCGTAATTGTACACACACACGCAGCAACATTAAGGCATCTCCCACACACACACACGCCCCGAAAAGGGGGTTTTGACCATCTGAGGGGGTGGTAAGTGGGCAAATGGGTGAATGGGTGGGTGGTTAGATGGCTAGATGGTGGAAGGACGAAGGCGGCTGGCAAGGAGCTGCAGATATGAGAGAAAGTCCGGCGGCCAAAGAGAGGACGAACGAAAATGGAAAATGTTGCCTTGGTGGACTGGACACAATGGACAATGGACAATCGGTCGGTCGGACGGGTTGGGTTCCGCAAAATCGGGAGGGTGGGGGGTTTTAGGTTGGCCGATGAAAATCTGAAGTATATATACCCAAAAACACACACACACACATCAGCACGCACATTGGCATAAAGCAACAACTCTAAATTTTCGCAGCAGCAAAATTTACGCTAAAGATGCTGATGTCCTGCGGATGCTAAGAAGAATGTGCGTCTGTGTGGGTAGCGTGTTGCCAAACTGGGTCTGTGTGTGTGTGGCGTATATGTGCATAGTGTGCGATGTGTGTGTGTGACGAAATGAAGCGACCCGGGCAGGCTGCTTGGCTTTTTAGTGGCAAGGATATGTTTCTTGCCAATGCGGCCCCATGCCGGCCATCTGTACTCGTGGTCGTAGTCCGTAGTCCGTAGTCCGTGGTCCGAAGTCCATAGTCCTGCGTTATTGTTGCTCCTTGTTGTGTATACGCCTCTACTTATATGTATTTCTGGGCCTCTATATGTGCGTTTGTGTGCGTTTCGGACATGGATTCAAAAACCTTTCTTAGCGATTTCCCGAAAGGCTGCTCTGGCGACACTGCTGCTGTCTTTTTCGTTGCCGTCGTCGTTGTTGTTGTTGTTGTTGTTGTTATTATGGTCAGTGGCCGCCTCCGTTGGCCAGGATACAATAGAGAAGTGTAGATGTATGTGTGCCCTGCGCAAATGTTTTGCATAGCAACTACAAAGTCTACGACCTCAAATGCCTATGCGTGTACACATTATATAAGATCGCAATCTCAGGGATACCCCACGATGGTGCAAATACTTGTCAGGATGTTTAGCTCTCAAAGTTCTTTTGGAAATTATCAAAATTTATTTCACAAAATGAATGTAAAGGAAATTATACTAATTTTATGTAAATGAAGAAAGCACACTTCAGAACGAATTATATTCGATTCAATAATGAAGTTTATACTCTTTTAAAGCTATTAATTTGGCATAATCTGTAACCTGTTAACAAAACAAAATGGTTGGGTCCTTAAATTTTTTATTTTTCTAAATTTATTAAGCGTCCATTTAGATTTAAATTGAAAAATTGTATAGCATATTAAAATAATAATAACGAATGTTTGCTATCGGCTACATAAGTATTAAGCAATTGCATTTTGCTATGAATGGCGTTTAATTATTTGGCCAACTGTCGTATGTAAGCCACAGCAATTTGCGTGAAGTCGATTAAAAAACAAGAAAGGAAAGCTAACTTCGGGCGGAGCCGAAGTTGAAATACCCTTGCAGAATATTCTTCAAATTATATTCTCCAAAATTATTGATATGATGCATTCTTAATACTCATAAAAAATCCCAACTTCCCAACTTTAAAAACACCAAAGTTATGGCATTTCCAATCGTTCAGTTATGTATATGGCAGCTATAGAATATAGTCGGCCGATCCTTATGAAATTTGATATGTCGGATTGATTGGGCAAAAATAAAACCCATAGAAAATCCCAACTTCCTAACTTAACAAACACTAAAGCTATGGCATTTCCGATCAATCAGTTATATGGCAGCTATAAGATATAGTCGGCCGATCCTTATGAAATTTGGCAGGTCGGATTAATTGGCCAAATATAAAACCCATAGAAAATCCCAACTTCCTAACTTTACAAACACCAAAGTTATGGCATTTCCGATCAATCAGTTATATAGCAGCTATAGGATATAGTCGGCCGATCCTTATGAAATTTGGTACGTCGGATTGATTGGCCAAATATAATACCCATAGAGAGTCCCAACTTCCTAACTTAACAAACAGCAGAGTTATGGCATTTCCGATCAATCAGTTATATGGCAGCTATAGGATATAGTCGGCCGATCCCGGCCGTTCCGACTTATATACTGCGTGCAAAGGAAAGAAGGGTGTGTGCAAAGTTTCAATTCGATATCTTTAAAACTGAGAGACTAGTTCGCGTAGAAACAGACAGACGGACAGACAGACGGACAGACAGACGGACAGACAGACGGACAGACGGACAGACGGACAGACGGACATGGCTATATCAACTCAGGAGGTGATCCTGATCAAGAATATATATACTTTATAGGGTCGGAGATGTCTCCTTCACTGCGTTGCACACTTTTGACCAAAATTATAATACCCTCTGCAAGGGTATAACAACCACTATATCTATATCTTGGGTGATTGCTGTTCCGATCAAGAGCCCGTTTGAGAATTCCGGTTTCTTCGGCGATCGCCGGTCGCGCTCCAGCGAAAAGAGCGAGAAAAGAGAGAAGAAAGCCACGGATTCGCCTTGTTTTCAAAAAAGGGGGGTTCCCAAGGGGGTGTTTCCCAGGGGGTCACCACCTCCTTCCTCCAAGTTTCATTCGGTCGGCAAAAAGCCGAACACGAAAGCTGCCCAGCTGTCCACTCTCTCTCGCTCTCTCTTAAGGAAGCGGCTCTTTGGCTCTCAGGACTCATTTGACTCTCTGAAGCGGGCGCGAAAGAGAGGCGAGTCCGCATAATCTGTGATGAAGGCATGTATCAAAACAAAGCGAGGAAAACTGGCCACAATAAAAACAGCAACAACTGCAGCACATGACAGCGGGAAAACTAACAGAATTATCAGCGGCGATAAATTGGAACCCCTACTGCGAAAATTAGACAAGGATTTCGGCTAGGTTTTCACGTTCTTAGAGGAGATCCTTATTTTTGGTTCTCCGGCATTTCAGGAAGGAGAATATAGTTTGACTAAACGCAAGCAAAATCCTCCTGAGGTTACACAAACTCTTACACTCGGAAAAATGGCTTTAATGTAGACGTTCTAAAAAGTTTCTGATGGCTTTTAAAAAATAAAAATATATTTATTTTTATTTTTACTAACCTTTTATCAATTCAAACCATATTTTGTTTAAGTATGTATTTTAAATGATAATACAGTCAAGTACAAATAAAATCGACTAACCTTGAACTAGATTAAAATAATACATTCATTATAGACTAAGATATATTTCGCTTCAAATGCTTTCAAAAAATATATATATTATTTCAATGCTTAAAAATCAATTCTGTATTTACATATTATGCCCCATGTGATGAGAATTAATGGTTTCAAGGTTTTGGAGCCAGTTCTTTTAATATAAAAATGTATGACTATTTGATACGTATACTTGATTTAAATTACATTTCTACATTTAAATTTTATAAATTGTAAATATTAATTTGTGAAGAAATATTTGTCCCTGTGCACACACACACACGTGGGCGCGCAAAAGGAGGCCGAAAAGGATGTGCGTCTCTCAATCTGGAAAAGCCTAGCACGAGTATTGCGTCGTCTTCGTTGCACACAGCTATGTCCTGGAGTGTGTGTTTATGTGTGCGTGTGTGAGTGGACAGTGGCCTGTGGTTGGGCCGGCCAAAATGCCAAAATGCGAAATTGCGAAAAGGCCGAAAAGCAATGCGAACGGGGAAGCCAAAGCGAGAGGACTTCTTCGCCGCCGTCTTGGCCGTTATTAATCATTGTACATTTGGCTGTCCTGTCACCGAAAAAGGCCGCGAATTTCGCTATAGAGGGAGCGAAAGAGAGAGCACGTTTGAGAAAGAGAGAAGGACAGAGAGAGCGACTCACGCACACCTACGGCCACGTAAAAGAAACAAAAACGACAACTACAACTACAACTAACAGGACGGACTGACCAGCACACAACCACCACCATACAGTCGCCCGTTTTTATGTGTGTGAGTGAGAACGATATGCCGCATTTCGTGGACGTGCGACTTTAAATTTCCCGTGACGTCGCCGCCGCCGTCGTCGCCGTGCGGAAATTCGCCGCGCTAAAATCAAAATTCACTCAAGTCCGCCGCGGTAGTTTGTCGCCGCACGCTAGCCGCTCAGGTTCGCACATCCACGTCACAGTCGCAGCGCCGCAGCGTCACAATATCACAATATCCTTCGACGAGCGCGAGAGAGGTCGCCGCACCGCATGTCCTGTCGCTGAAATTCGCACGCCAAATAATCGTATAAAGTGTTCGCTTGTGTTTGCCTGTTTATGGCCAAGAAAAATAAACAATAACAATTACTGCTACCCATGTGAACCACCTATATCGTGAATTTAATATCGCTGGTCGAAGAAAAAACAGGAGTAAATAGCTGTGCTATCGGGGCTCATTAGGCTAACACCGAATTTCTCCCGCCTTCGCTGGAAGAAGGCCCAGATCACATTTCGGACCGGAAGTTCAATTAAAAGGTTAGTATGTGCCTTTGATTAGTGAAATAGGCAGTTATGGAAGTGTTTTTCGGTCCATGTACTTTAAATATAATGTTTACAATTAGTTTAAAGAGTGTTTAAAAAATTTAAGCCCGTAAAATTAGATTTTCGTTAATTTGTGACTCCAGAAACTTTTTTAATCATTGACAGTTTTAAATTAAAATATGCTAAATTAAGTCTTCAATGACGTATTTTTGTTATCAATTTCTTTTTAATTGAACACTTAGTACAATATAAATTATGAAGAGCAAATTACAACCAATGTATGTAGTTTTAATTACCAAACATAATAATTTTTTTGAGAAGAAAAACATGTTATCAAGTAATCAAAATCAACGTTTGAAGGACTAATATATATTCAAAAATGAAAGTTATTAGCTATGTGTCTTTTTTGAATATATTTATAAATAATTGCCCACTAATAAATATGGCTCAACAGTTTTATTTTTAAAGACAATGAATACGGAAGAGAAAAGTAAACTGAATCCTTCAAAATTAAAATAACTTCAAATGTTTTAAAAGCGATAACTCTTTTTAAAAATATCTCCCACGATCATATGGGAATCATTCATTGCAACGAACAGTTTTAGCAGCCTTGCAGTAATAAAAAAATCGTTTAGTTGGTATATGTTAAATCGCCACTAAAAACGAATGAATATATTTATCGGACCATTTAGTTTTTTAAAAGTTTACGGTATTAGGCAATCAACATAAAAACTTACGTTTAAATTGACGACCGAAGCTCTATTAAAAATAACTTTTTCCTAAACAATTCAATAGCCATCAGCATTTGTTTAATTCAATATAATTGTTCGTCTTTGTATGTTTAATATGCTTTGTACAGAAATTAACGGAAGTAAATAATACAATATGAGTATTTATTTCAAGATCCACAATGAATAAATACTATAAATTGAATATTATGGAAACTCTGCATATTTTAAAAGATCAATTAAGCAAGCCCCCGGAGATATGCAACAAATATTTTTACAATACTTACACACTTGTTTTTTTATCACGGACTTCAAAGGATTTAATTTTGATTATTTTTAATTTAATCAACTTAATTTAGATCAGTCTCATTCAACAATAATAAAGACTAGAATACCAGATATTATTTTATATTTGTTATTGCCCTGATCAGATGAAATGGGGTACTATATTTCGTAACTCCCGGAAGTGGCTAATAAATTTGAAATTGAAAAAGTTGTGGTATACTTCCAGATTGTGAAAGCCCTATAAATATTTCAAGATATTTTTCTAGTTCAATAATTTTTAACCTGCCCTGATTATATTATTAACTGTTTTTGTTTATATCCCTCAGAAGTAAATTAGTCAGATAGTAAGGACGTTAAAAATTAAAATAAAAGACAGAGAAATAATTAATGGTTTTAAATGCGTGGAAGCATTAAGTCTCAGAAGATCCCAAATATAGAAAATATAAAGTAGGTAAAAACGACTTTAAAGAACATTTTGTATTATTAAAAAAATACATTCAGTATTCATTAAAATCTTTAAAATAAAAGGTTTCTTTTGATAAGACCAAGGTTGAAAATATATTAATGTTCTATTATATTCTTAAAACAATTAACTTGTAATTTTAAACGTCTTTACAATCAATATGTTTTACATGTTGCCACTTTCTACAGAGTTTCATAGTTATAACATGCTTGCTTAATCTTATTTATCTATTCTTACACCTACTCATATATTTACGATTCCAAAATAGCTGTCTTAAGCTCAATACACTCCACTGCCATAATCCAGAGCAACATTAATCGAGCTAATCATAAACAAACACATAATAAAAAGGTGTAATAGTGCTTAAAGCCACATATATCATTGGTTCCAACAGGTCCAAAATTACAACAGACACATGGTGTATTTGCACACACATAACTGCGGTGTGAGAAACGTTCCAGACTGACACACACACACACACACACACAATTGGGTTCAGACCGAGGGAACTTTTTCTTTTATCTACGGAATTCTTATTTTTATTTGTTGCCTCTTTTTGTGTTTTATTTCTTTTTGCATTAGCACAAACGAATGGAGCTATCAAACGCTTGCACATATTAGTACTAGTTTCAGTCGTTGACCTCCATTTGCCAGACTTTCCTCCTTCCTGGCCCACCCCCCTCCGCCCACTTGGTCCTTGGTGTCCTTGCCACATGCATTGCCCCTGTTTGTCTGTGAGTGAGTTCAATACGAAGCCAAAGAAACGAAAAAATAGTAAATACAATAAAATTATAATTGTATATAGGAAAATCAGAAGCTCTTAGCCCACACACAGGCTCACAGAGCCACACACACACACACACACTCGGAGTCGAATGGCCAGACGGTTGGCCATTACAGACATACAGACATACATATGTCCTTTCGTGGCTAGGTGTGTGTGTGTGTGAATGTGTGCACAGCAGCAACACCAGACACAGACAGAACCCCCTCCCCCCCTTCCCTACACACACTCTGACAAACTTGGTGTAATTCTTTTATATTTATTTCTTTCATCTTTTTCTGTTGTTACTAGATTTTTTACACACTTCTCACTGTCCCAGTTCGGTTCGTGAAAAGTTTAATGGCGAGCCGGCTAGGACAAGGACGGAATATACTGGACCCTGTGCAGAAAGCGAAAGTAAAAATTCTTTTCCTTCTGCCCCATCCAATTCAGCTCCTGCTGAATGGCCAAAGACCTTGTAATTTTTATACAGCTGTAAAAGTTTTATTCGATATGTGTTTGGGTGCAGGTTGCCCAGTGGATCGTGGGGTGGTGTTTAGGTGCCAGGCAATGGGGCAGGGATCACATGCACCACCGTCGACACAGTTATTTGCTGCTCTATTGGTTATGAGCATCCCAGTGTGTCTGTTTGGTGTGGGGTCACCACCTGGATAAGTATGCAGTAAGCCACATGTTTAACTAGTTGTCAAGGCGTTAATATTAGCAATTCGGGTCAATAAATGGAGTTAATCTTTCAAGTACTTAATCATTAATAATAGTACTTATTGGCTTCAAATCATTAACATTTAAAAATTACTTTGATTAATTAAAATTACTAGGAAAAAGTTGTATGGTAAATCAATAAAGTTCGAAAGATAATTATGTTGTTAGCATATTATTTTTCAAGAAATAAAAATCTAAATTTGTAAATTTATAAAATTAGAACAAGTATCTTTCCGATTCCTCCATTTTGGTTTTTTTGTTTAGGCAGCTAAATATATATATAATACAGAAAGTATTTATCCGTACAAAAAACAGCCAGTCTGACAATCTGATATCAAAAAGATAATTCCCAATCAAAATTCGGAACAGATATATGGCAGTTATGCAGTTTGTGTTTGTGGCGCTTTACCAACTGCTTATTCCCAAACATGTACTTGGCTTTACTTAAGCAACCAACTCGAGGAGATAAGTCCAGTGATTCAGGAACCTCCAATTAATAGCTGGCGACGTGTAAACTCCATTTCAAATGGCTGCGATACACGTTTTGTAAACAGCATTGCGATAGATGGCCAAACGAAAGACTCCACCAGTTTGTCTGTCCGCGCTCTTAATTCCCCACCATTCTCTCTTAAGTTTCTCTTCCTCCGGCAAAAAACACACACACCGACTTGGGTTGCTTGTATATTTGAATGCTGTATATATGTATATGCGGGTATGCAGGGAAAGAAATCATGTGTCAGTCATGCGCAAAACGTGTTTTTCATTTTAAAATTGCACCATGGGGCGAGCTCTTTTGCATGTCTCACTTTCTGGAGAGATGGAGGCGGAGCATATTGTTGCTCGCTCAGGTTCTTGGCCCGCACTTTTGGCCTGGTCGAAAAAGACTTCGAGAGACTTGGCCCAAAAGACGCTGCTGCACCTGCTGTTGCTTCAGTTTCAGTTTCGGATGGATGGAAAGGAAGGCTGGGAAGGCGCAACAGGCGTGCTTGGCATTGGCATGGATCCTCATCCACAGTCACAGTCATGTCCCTCAGTTTCGGGCCCAAGTTGGGGGATGTTCTGCGCTGCAGCGCCAAGTGGCCCGAAACAGGTAAACAAGTTATAAATTTGCGGACTCGGCAAAGTTCGGCCGACGAATGGCTTGTTCTTGTTGCTTATTCGTAGCTCGCGTTGCGCGCTGCATTTTGGAGCAGGCGCGTCGCGGCGCGAAGGCAACGCACCAATTAGCATATTCCATTGTCTCCCCGTATACACACATACACACACCCAGACACACACACATACCGAGTGTCCTTTTGCAAATTTGGCATCCTTCGTGCGCCGAGCGAAAAAGAGGCAAGGGGCGTGACGCAGCTCATTTGCCTGCAGAGCGTAGAGAGAGATTTTGTCATCCTGGCTGAAGCGCTATACCTATACCTATACCTATATTCCTATGTATATGTAGATATGGCTGTACAGTGGACCACCTACACGTATACGCAATATAGCGCATACGCCCGGCTGTGCGGTTTATTTACACCGCGACTTGTCTGTAAAACTTTAAAGCGCGCGGCGATTTTATTGGAGCCCCGTGCGAACATGCGAAAGAGCACCCAACCCTCCCCCCTTAAGCCCCCCACCCCCTTGAAAGTACATGGACGCGCGCACTCGGCATTCGCCATTCGGTGTGGCACATATATACCGCTATGTGCTTCACCGCTGGCGAATGGGAGCGCATCGGTCCGCCGTGCGATATGCGATATGCTATATGCGATATGCCAAGTGTGTCACGGTAATTAATTAAGAAACGCTTTTCCTCTTCTCTTCTCCTCGCAGGCGCCAAGCTGTTCGACAACGGCCTGAAGTTGGATATTTCCAGCTACCCCCACATGAACATCCGCATGGGCACGAAGGGCAAACGGCCTTTGCGGAGCCTGACGCCGCGCGACAAGATCCATGCCATCCAGAGGATCCACGATGGTGAGTCCAAGGCCTCGGTGGCCCGGGACATCGGAGTGCCGGAGTCCACGCTGCGCGGCTGGTGCAAGAACGAGGACAAGCTGCGCTTCATGTCGCGCCAGTCCACCACGGACAACCTGTGCGCCGACGCCCTGGGCGATAAGTTGGATGGCCCAGGAAGCGGAGGAGGTGGAGGACTCCTGGGTCCACCGGAGAAGCGCCAGCGACTGGAGGCCGCCCTGCCCCTGAACTTCTCCAACAAGCTGAAGTTCGACGAGCTGGCCTTCAAGCGATCCCCCTTGAATGGCCTGGACTACAGTACAAACAAGAACCTGGCCGAGCTGGGATACAATGGCCTGCCCGTGGACTATGCGGCCTTCAATGGCGGGGTGAAGGCCAAGGTCTTTGGGGCCGACATCAACCGACCCGCCGCCGATCCCTCCCTCAATGCCATCAGTCCGCTCTCGAGTCTGACCCACCTGTCGGGTCTCACGGGCATCTCGCAGTCCCCGCTGGCAATCAGTTTCAACGAGCTGACCACAAACCTCAACTTGCTGGCCCAACTGAACCCGGGACTGGCGGCCATGTCGGGTCTGAACAGCTTTCCGGTGGGTGCTGGTAACCTGAGGAACGCGAAGCCGAGCGGACAGACGCCCCTGCAGGTGCAGAGTCCCAGGAGTGATTGCGGAGATCGGGCACAGGGTTTGTCGGTGAAGAACTGGGCCAAGCAAAAGCCAGGGGAGTCAGGTCAGGGCAGTCTGAATCTGAGCATCAAGAACGAGGTGAAGGGAGGCGACATCAAGAGTCCCAGTCCCTCGATTGCTCCCTCGCAAATGGGCGGACCCATGACGCTCTCCAATCTGGCCGAAGATCCCTTGCTCTACTGGCTAAAGTCGCAGCAGACTATGCTGGGACTGAATCCCCTGTATCCGCCCACGATTCCCATGGGCGTGAACAGTCCCCCGATACGCTCCTCCACGCCGCAGCACATGAGTCAGCATGCGATGACCCCGCCCATACCCTCGGCCCCACTGACGCCCTCGTCCACGCCCTCCGGCAGTATGGACGAAAAGAATGCGGCGTGGTACAACTGGTGCAAGGCCTTCGGGGCCAGTCTGCACACCCTGAATCCCAATGCAGCCACTCTGGCCGCCCTCCAAGCCAACTCGATGCAACAGCAGGTGGCCAACGCGGCAGCTGAGGGAGGATCCCTGAGTGATCCCTCGAACATCCTGTACTCGCATCTCACCAAAGAGACTGAGACGCCGTCGGTGCGAAGTCTGTCCTCCAACGAGCAGAATCCCGAGGCCGACGAGGATCTGGGAGAGCCCGATCTGGATGGCGAGGTGGAGGCGGAGGCGTCGGGAAAGCCGGAGGATCTTTCGGCTGCCGGCAAGGTGATGACCCCCTCGCAAAGTCCGATAGCAAATTCACCGCCAGGCAGCAGAAGTCCCGAAACGAGGGGCAAGATCAAAAACCCAGAGACCCCGAATGACTGCAAAAAGATCCTAGACAATATGCTCTTCAAGATGGGGGGCTTGGAGGCCAGTGGTAACCATTTGGTGCCCGAACCGGGGTCCGAATCCGAGGGCAGCTTCCAGGACACCACCAATCCGCACACGAACAACAACGATGTGAGTGCCAGCAACAATAACAACAACAATAACTCCAACAAGACGGACGAGGAGGAGAAGGCCAAGTATCTGGACTGCACCGGGGACGAGGACATCGAGGCCATCCGGCACGGTGAGAAGTTCCTGCAGTGGCTGGAGAACTGCAGCAATCCCCGGGTGACGGCCGTGCAACTGATGCAGCTGCGATTCCTGATAGCGGCCATCAAGTCGGGCAACGAGACACCGCTCATCGAGAAGCCCTGCTCCAGGAGCCTCCTGCCGGAGGAGAACGAGGAGAACAATGCCGAGGAGGAGGGCAGCGGCCGGGGCAAGAGTCGCCGCCGCAAATAGGAAAAGCCAAAGTTGGCGCCCACGGAGCCAGCCACGGATACAGAGGATTACCCAAGCAATGCACCGATGCAGGGTGCGCCGGGCGAGGATCCCTCCCACAGGGGCCACCACGTTTACGCGCCGGCCGTCTACCGATCGTCGGCCACCCTGCTCAGCTCCCTGTTCTTCCCCCCCTACGAATTTGTACATTGTGACCTCGACGATGAACCGGACGACGACTGCCAGATCACGGGCGAGTACCAGCAGTACGACGAACTGAGCTCCAGCAGCTAGGTCTTTAGGTCCCTAGATCATGAAGGTCCCGGAGGACTCCACCCTCCATCCTCCACTGAATTTATCTCCTAGCTGTGACAACCTATCGAGCATACTTTCAGTCTCTTCAATTCAATTCCATTGTATTAATTAATCGTACGGCTAATGTGTATATATCGAGAATCTCTATTTGTAGCTATTATGCATTTCTTTTTCGAACGGAAACAAGCGGTTTGTTTTGTGTTTCACCCAATGCATTCTAGACAAAATGTTATAGCCTTTATTTTTTGTTACGAGAAACAACCCTTTCGAACTGCAAGGTGTGTTGGCGCGATTAACACGCATTTGATATCAAACGTTTTTAAATTTCGTATATTAATAACTATGGAAATGTGCTCAAAAGAATTTTCTTAATTCGAAATTAATGCGATATTTAAATAAAAACATTTACAAATTTAAATGTAATTTTAAATACATGTTCAATAAAAAATAATTAGATAATTTTTATGAAACTCTTAAATGGTTGTTGTGTTTATTTATTCTTGGGGGAAATTACAGGAAATTTTTAAGCAAACTCATATTATGTTTAACATAACCATGACCTCACAAGGAAAAATAAATAGTTGTGCAATTGTTGAACGAATTTGAATATAAACGGCCAAGATAGTTAATATTCAGCGCAGACTTCAATGGTAAAGTTAGAGCGGATAATTAAGATCAAAATATGAAGTATTTAACCAAAAATCCGGATTTACTCTAGGATAAACAAAAATAAGTATTTTAGACAATGCAATGCATATAATTGTCCAAATGTGGATTGTAGTACTTCGTTAAATTCGCAGCAAAATTGCCAATTAACTGGCATTCAAATCTGGAATTCTTTATTTTTGTCCTATTTTCGCAAAAATAGATGATGTTACCCCTTATAAAAAATGCAAAAATTCGAATTTTTTAAATCAACCAGAAAGTGATAGGGATCGTTAGATTAAGTCTTCAGCTGTGCAAAACAGTCTGTTTTTAGTTGTGAGTAGCCATTTGGCCAAATTACAACTAAAATCACTTTCAAAACGCAAATTTCAATCCAAAGGTAAACTGTTTGCTGCATCCATCTTTCGGGTGTAGTTTATATTTTGGATAAATAAAAAATGCTCTTACCAAATTAATTGGATCATCTAGTGGTTCGTACTGAATGAAATCCGCGACAAACTTGGCAATTTCGTCAACGCTTGATATGAGTTGCGTGTGAATAAACGCCGTTGGCCTGATGGTGGTGCACACAAATTTCTGGAAGTTGGTTAAACGGGGCGATTTATCATAACATTAACGAGTAACAAAGAAAATGGTGAACACTTTACCTGAACTTTGCATTCGTTGGGCAATGCCAAGACCATCGCCCTTTTTTTTGGATAAGTAAGAACCAATTGCTTCCGGAAATTCTCGGCATAAAGGAGGAGCAACCGCTCCTTGGGTGACAGTGTATAATATGAGGGAGGATAGCACTGCGGACTGTTCTCGAACTCCTCGATTGTCTCCGGAAAGGATAAGTCGATCTTTCCGATATTCAGCGCCGGTTCGCCTTCCGACAAACTGAATTCACTAGACTTCATCTCCTCCATTTCCATCTCGTACTCCCCTTCCATTTCGTCTGCGAAATCCGACTCCGTGGCTTGCGACCGCCTAAACTCGTCGATTTCTTTGAATTTTTCAGAATGGCGAGTCGGGTCGATGTTACTGACCACCTTCTTGTACTTCTGGAATAGAACTTTCGGCATTTTGGCGTCGTTGGCTCGCTTGCCGGCTATTTACAATAATAAACAAGAAATTCCGTTTCTATAACTACGGTGTTTATAGAAAAATATATTTTTCTATTCGAGCAGATGTGACAGAAATTTAATGTGTGTTGCTAGATAAATAAAGATTTCTATTACAGAACGCTTTATTAATGTTTTAGGAATAATAAGGATCCAATCGTTTTTAATTTGCTGACCGATATACATATATGTCTAACTAATTATTGAGAGAAATCAATCCAAGACATTTAAAGTCAAATTGTAGTATATTATTAACCTTTAGGGATCTGTCTAAAGGTTATTTTATTTGCTTGTATATTTTATTTTTCGGTTGATGATCTTGTGTTTTATATTTTATTTGTTCATATAAGAATACAAATATAGGGTTTCCTACGTTTTACAAGTTTCGAATTTCCAACAAGGATATTCAAGGTTTAAGTCAGCGGAAAAGTTCATCAAGATTTTACATCCTTTTTGTAGATATCCGAGCCTTTCCTATGGCTTGTGTCCTTAGTAAACCACTGCTTGAACTGCTTTACACTGCTTAAATACCGAATTGAACTTCTTTGCCCTGCTTAATTGTTCTACTGCTTTTCGTAATTCTCATGTAAAATATCAATGTAGAAAGCAACATATCAAGAATTTTTGGTACCGCCAAATTTTATATAACAAATGAGACTTGTTGTGTTTTTAAAATGTGTACTTACTCCATAAAATACTTATTTTAAAAATTCAAGATACAATTTTTAATCCGAATTCGTATTTTCAAGATGATATCAGCTTACAAAAGTTAGATTTTCAGCATGTGAAATAAAATTAATAGACTTCCTAAAATAATTATTAATTACTTTATAATGATTACTTTTTTTTTAATAGAAGCCCAGTAGGCGTTTTATTAACAAGACACACAAAAATGGTCCTTCTTTATATTGTATTTTAAGTTCTATTCTAAAGATCCCGAAAACTGGTGGTAGATGCGCCACATAAAAACAACTAAATCACTATCAGGCTTAGGAAATCATTTAATATTTGAACTTTTTCGGAAGCACTCTATCCCTATTTTTTTTGGTTTTTGGGAATAAAAGATTCCAAAAATACAAGTATACAATTCGTCAATCTTTAAGTTAAAACCTACATGCCTAAATATTTTCTTAGCGTTAAAATATTCTTCTCAATTTGTTTTTTTCATTTCTTTTGATTGTGATTAAAAAAACCCTGCCAGTTCACATGCATCTTAAAAAAGAAAAAACGAAATTATTGCTGCTCTCTTAGTATTTCTAATTACTAGTGAGTATTTTTAATTATTTCTAACATATTACATAATTAACCGTCTGACATTCTCGGCCTGCCTTCCGCAGATGGCAGTGGTGGCACATTTTTTAAGGACCACCCCCTTGTCTGCGTGTACCGCAAATTGCATTTGCATTATTTATATTGCATCAATAAAACCCGCATTCAGGAATAATTAGCGAAAAACTTGTCGAGCAGCGGAGACCAGCGGATTGAGATCGGCGCAGTTGATCCGTTTATGGCTGGCGCTAGGATTTATTTGTACTTCCTTTCGCATTTGAAAGGCGAGCGTCTACCTGGGCGATCGCTACATTCATGAAACCATTTGGCGCTTTTAAGCGACTCAATTACGCACTTTGATTCCCACATTCGTCGCCTGTCGTTGGGTGTCGCCTGTCCCGCTCGTCCTGCGGCAAGGACCCGCTACCTGGACGCCGTCTGAGGCAAGATGCGTAAGCACTAATTTTTGTGTGCTCAGTTTGCCGTTTAATTGCCGCGGCTCGCGCTAAGTGTTCCGCAGAAAAACAAAGAGCATCGCTGCGCTGCGGCGTTCAATCAGGCACATGTCGTCCTGTCGCTTGACTCCTTGTGCAGGAGGCGCCCCGGATGTCTCGAGTGTCAAGCGCCTTTGCAGCCTTTGTCTGATTATCGGCCACGCAACGCCGATGCCGAAGCTGATGCTGATGTGCTGCGGTTATGTCAATTAACGCGGATCAGGTTGGGTGGAGGGTATAAGAGGCAGCTCGCCGGTGGAAAGGACATCACTTTCGCCTCACACTCCGAACGAAGCACATCTACCGGAAAGATTCAACATGCAGTTGGGAAAAGCTATCATTCTGATGCTGACCATCCAGCAAAGCTGCCTGGCCTTGTACATCAAGAAGGCGGAGAAGAGTCCTGCCAAAGCTCCAGCTCCATCTCCATCCAAGGACGACTGGGGAGTCTTCAAAAACACACTCGGACTAAGCCAAGAAAAAGGTGGGTTTCCTAAACTAAAAATTCCTTTTTAGAACTCTTACTTACTTTGAAACTCTTTTCTCTCCTTAGTTGAACTACTTAAATCGCAAAAGGACCAACAGGGCACCAAGGAGCTGCTCAATCGCTTTATCTTAGAGAACCCCAAAGCTCTGCCGAAGGTCAAGAAACAGCCCGATCAGTTCCTGGCACTCTACAGATCCATTCTCAAGAAACTGACAGCATCCAAGCGTACACTGAAAACCTCGCTCAACTTCGAACTGGCCGACAAGCCCCATAAAACCCACAAAAGGCCTCGGCGCAAGATCGCCGTCAAGATGGTTTCCGATATGCCATCCTGGAAGATCGAGAGCCTCCTGAATACGTTTTATCTACAGCACGGGATTCCGAAGAACACCGAGGAGCATGATTATCCCGATCTGGACATGCCCAGGGATACCGACTACGACTCTGATAATTTCTACGACGACGAAGGCGACGTGGGCTTGACTGCTAAGACTCGGCAAAACACCGAGTACGGATCCTTCCAGGACCTGATTATGCAGGCCAAAATGAACGAGTGGGAGCTGGAGAACGAGGAAACCAAATTGCACGGCTCGGCCAATGATGACTTCATTTAAATCCATTGAAATATATACGAGGAATCGGTAGAGGGCTGTGCAATCAGGGTTCAAATGCTGGCATTGGACTTATTTTTAGGTTAAACTAGTTACTTATGCCAAATATTATTAACCGCAATTACATTTATATATATTTATTAAAATATCATAGCTTTAGTATTTTTTTTCAAACGAAAATAATAAATAAAGAAACTAAGAAGATCAAATATGAAATGAATTGGTTTTATTGGAATGAAAAATTGGGGTCTGAAATTTAGAAATTCGGAGTTTTTCATAATATTATGCACTTTTGAGCTTTTCATTTATCCTTTTCTGCGCATGCACTCTCTTCATAAAAAGCTTTATTTCGAGAGAAATGTCGAAAAACGTTTGTTATTATTAAATGCTCATTATTTTCTTTTATTTTGATAAATAATTATATAACAAACTATTACTATTTCTAGATGTTTCTAAGGTAATAATTTTTAATTTAATACCATTTTCCAGTCAAAGACTATAGTATTATTGGTTTATGATTATATAAAACAGCTGATTCTTTTGTTCTGTGCTCTCGCTTAACTTTCTTCTCTCACTTGCCGCATGACAACAAATATTTCTATAATAAGCGGACATATGTCTCCACAATGGCTTATATCTGGTCCCAACAACATAAACACGTGCTTCACAAGAGCGCACTCATGCGCCCTGTTGTACCAGGCATCCCTAGAAGATATAAAAGCCGAGCTCATTTGAACCCACAATTAGTCTGTTGCTGTTCTTAGTCGGTAATAAATACAAATTTCATTGGATAGTATTACTTGTTGCTAATCCCAGTCTACGTAGCTTCCAAGTCAATTTCGTAGAGCCTCTAAATCCTCAGGCTTAACTGCCAACTATTTGCAGCCCCTTAAATCTGATTTTACTACACAGCCCACTTGTTGCATTATATCTGAATTAAAGTAACTTTATATAAGGAGATCTTGAGAAATGGGGTTAAGAACTAAGTATCTTTAAAAATAAATACAAATTTCCAGTTGAACAAACTAGTTCGTTGCTGCAGTGTGCAGGAATCGATATATTTAATACCAGTATGCAACATTTTAGGATGCACATCACGTAGTTAGTCTTTTAGGTATCAGCCTCACAAGCTTTTGACGCCAGTGGCATCATTTATGCACGT
Source organism: Drosophila rhopaloa (assembly GCF_018152115.1). Lineage (NCBI taxonomy): Eukaryota > Metazoa > Arthropoda > Insecta > Diptera > Drosophilidae > Drosophila > Drosophila rhopaloa. The sequence continues at coordinate 2,372,114 of NW_025335047.1, forward strand.
ACTCTGTTTGCCGAAGCTGCAAAGTTTGCTATGGCAATAAGTCTGTCACAGCCTTCTATCACAGTTAACGTAAATAACAATGGGTCAAAGGGATTAAGTTTGAGCTATGTTTAAGCATTAAAGTACACAAAGAAAAGTTGAGAGTTCCAAGCAGAATTTAGGTGTATATTTTAAGTTTATTTTCAAATTAACAATAATATAATTTATATTCATAACTCTATACACGGTTGATAAATTAAAATACATAATACATATCAAATAAATAAAACGTGAACACTAACATACACACAATCGCAATTGTCTTACAATTAAAGAGGAATTACAATTCTTGCCAACGGAGAAGTTGAGTTCAGTATATAAGAGGCTCGAACATCTTATCTTTTTTCCAGGATGCAGTTTGTTTAACTCTTTTTCTGAGCCTAATTCATAATGGCAGTGTACCTTTCTCTCTGTTTGGGGAATTAACCCGTGAATAGCTCGCAGAATATTCTCCTACTGAGCCTAGACTGGAAGGAGATATCCCACAGTCTTTTGGAGGTAATAAAGCTCTTAGGGTTCAGGTTCAGTGCATAAGGGACTATCTCACAACTTCTCATCACTAAGACTAACGATATTGTAATAATTGTGATCGGGAAACCGCTCCAGTTCAATGTAATCCATTTCAGTATGTAACAGCTTGTCGAGCATCTGAATTATTTCCGCGAAAAGAGGACGCTCTTGGGGATCGTGCGACCAGCAATAATACATAATATTGTAGAGCTCGCGACGACAGTGCTCTGGTTTCTCTAACCGATAGCCATCCCGTACCTATTAAAAAGTGCAATAAATTTATTTATTCAATTAAAAACTATCCAAATTATACTAACCTTCCGCATAACATCAGCTGCGGCTATTCCTGGATAAGGCGTCGATCCCAGCGTCACGATTTCCCACATCAGTATGCCAAAGCTCCAGATATCTGATTTTACGGAGAATATATTGTCGTAAAGTGACTCAGTAGCCATCCATCTGTAAAATTAAAAAATTCCTTAGACTTCATATATTATCACTTTATTTTGATGAAAGCCTACCGTATTGGCAGCTTGCCCTCGCTTTTCCTTTCATAAATTTTCGATGTGATTACGTCTCGTGCAAAGCCAAAGTCCGCCACTTTGCATGTGTGATCGTCGGTTATAAGAATATTACGAGCAGCCAAGTCCCGGTGAATAATCTAAAATATAGGTAACGTAATGAGGTTTTCACCAAGCAAGAACATTGAAATTAATATCTAAATATCTTCCCTTAAAGTTGTTCGTATCAACTTGAGTTTTATCGCCTACTTCTGAGTATTATCTATGTATTAACTTACCCCTCGCGATGTTAGGTAGTCCATGCCCTTAGCCACTTGATACATAAAAGAAGTCAAATCGCAGGAAGTAAGGATATTTGATTTTCCGTGCGTGTTTCCATAGTGTCTGCAAACATAATATATCCTAGTAAACTTTCTTTGTGTTAAGCTTAATATTATGTAGCCTACCTTTCGGCACGTGAGCTGCGTAAGTACGTTTGCAACTTTCCACGATTTACGTACTCAAGAATTACAAATGTCGGATCTTTATCTGTGCAGCAGCCCAACAAGTGAACAACATTGATGTGTGGTTCCAGGGATTTCATTACCTGCAGGCAAAAAAAAAGTTATTTGCTTAATAAGTTATTAACTATTTAATTACAAGTGAAATGGTGTTTTTAATCTAAAAACAATAATTTTTGATTGCTTAAGCGTAAAGAGAATTTTCTACTCTGTCAATTTGTATCTTAAGGTAATCGTCTAATATTTATTGGACCATCTGATTTTCAAAAGTGACCGCAATTAATTTCAGTTAATAACTTAGTCCTTCCCAAAGTTCTCTCACCCCAGTCTAAATCCAAAGTTTGAGAAACTTGGGCCATTTCTGGGAAAGCAACAGAGCCTGGTAATTTTGCAGGTCTCGAACGCCTTCACAATGGCAAAATGCGCAAATGCCGCTTGAGGAATGAGGAATGAGACTGAAACCCAGCCCGAGGGCCATTCATAATTTTTCATTGTTCCAAAATTAAAGTGCAATTATTCTCGTTTCTGGGGTAATCCGCAGAACATGATATACTGCCGGCGCACAACGTTTGCCGGTGTGTTTGCCGCCGCAGCCTGCAGCAGGACCAAATGCGACTTTAATGATGAAGGACGCGACCCACACGACAACCCAGCGCCTTCTGAGTGACGGCAACCCTAGAGTGGCTCCTTGGATTCCGTTCAGATTCCTTTTCATAGTCGGTGGTCGGTGGTCCATAGTTCGTAGTCAAAGTCAGAGTCAGATTGCAGGGGGCAAGGTTAGGCCAGAATAGGTCTCGAACTCCGAAAAAGCCAGTGCGCAGGTCGAGAGATGGGGGATTCAGAGAGATCCACTACGGTTGTCCTCCAGGCGAGAGGATGCTGCGGTTTGTCAGTCAGTTGTGCTTCTTTTTTTTTTTTGGTGGCAGGAGCAGCAACAGGAATCAGTTTGTTTCAAGGCGTCGGTGTGTGCGGTTCGGAAATTGTATATATCCTGCGGAGGCGTTTTTTCTCGTATTTTTGCAAGGCTGCGGGAGATTCGTGTTTACAGGCCGCAACTGCTGTCAAAAAGAGTTTCTGCCCACGAGATGTGTTGTGTGTGTGTGTGCTTTGAATAAATGCTTCTTAGTGCCCCCAAATGCTGAACTCATTAGCTAGCCATCGACTTTTCTACCCCGGCAAAGGCATAGGTAATAATGCACCCTGGGTATATAGTATGTAAATGCTAATCGATACGCAAAATGGTCCTAGCTCTTGTGTCACTAACATTACGGAATTACTTTCGGGGGGGAGACTTGCTGCTTGTGAAATCCAAATGGCTCTTTACCAGAGGGCCAGTGTCCTTGTGCCAAATAAATACGTTGTCACTTCGATTGTCATGACAACACACTCCTTTGATTGCCCCCCGCCAGTATGCAAATGGCTGGAAGTGTTGAGGACATTAAAGGACCATAAATTGATCCGCCACGGAATGAAAATATTTTTAGCCCACTGATTACGGGCAATTTGATTTACACAACTCCACTTTTGAGCCCTGAAATGTATGTTTAAAGCCAGTGACTGGATTTTTCGGAGTTCGCATATGTAAGCTTGCAAGGATTCAGCTCATTAAATATGCACGTCTGACACCGGGATACTTATAAGGGCATAAATTAATAATTTTGTCGCAGTATTTTTGCGAACATAAATATGCAATAAGACCGGGCCATATTGGAATTGGCATTTAACCTACATCGTGACAATAAACGAAATGCTCAAATTGCATTTCAGATAGTTCCCTTTAAATTTAATTCCGGAAAAAGCTTTTCCCTTAATTAGATTACAGTGCCCATTGAAGTTTGAGGTGCAGAAAACAAAGCTAATTAGTAAACAGAAAATATTATAAAGTTAATGACGGGAGAATAAATGAGAAGCCGGGCAAATGCAAACTTTAAATTAGAAAACTCTGTAATAGGGCAGTTTTTGACAATGAAGGCGGAGATGTTTTAACACGGAGAATGGTCAAGAAATCAAGTCTAAAATCAGGTGGATTGAACTTAGCCACTTAGGGAAAATTATTACAGATGGAAGAGACTTTTTTGAGTTTTCCCAAATACAGCTGAAGTTGTAAACTCACTGGAGGTACTCAAACATTTGGGGGAGACACATAAGTAGACTCCTTTACGTTTTCATTAAAAAGGCAAACATTAAATCCAAACTCAAGGGGAAAATGCTGCCAGCGAAGGGCAGTCTCAAAGCGTAGAAGAGAAATTCTTTCAAAACTTTTCAGCATCGTTAATTTTCAATTTACAAAACTTTTTCATCTAACCAGAAAAACAAACTCACAAGATTTGCCCAGCAGCCCTCTCAGTACCAAGTTCCCAGTTTCCCAGTACCCACTTTCCACTTTTCAGTTTTCAGTCGTCGAGTTAGCGAGACAGCCAGGAGGTTTTGGACGTGAATGGTAACCAATTGAATGAAAAGTGACAGAGGAAAAGGCAGCTGAGAAATTGCGCTTAGCAAGTCGTCACTTGGTCCAACTTTGGATGTAACGATTTTGTCGGTATTTTGCATACTCTTTACGGATGACTTAAAAAATTGTAAATGCTAATTCACAAGAAGTGTGCGATTTCGGATTCCACTTACCTCCAATTCGGATAGCAGGTCCTTTCGATCCACTTCGGTGGCGCTTTCCTTAAGGGTCTTCACAGCCACCGTTGTAATGCCTTCAGTGCCTGTAAAAATAATAATAATAAAAATTAATTTTAGTACAGGCAGCAGAAGTCTTTAAAGATTTCTAATTAAAATGTTAAAGAGGTACAAAGTTTAGGCACTCGTCGTTGCTCTGCACATATTCATAGTTTTCAATTCACTAGAGACCAGGGCTATTTTCGTGCCTTTACATAAATCCAGAAATCACTTGCATTTCGTTTTGTATGTCCATTTTACGTGCTCATAAAAAAGGGCTCAGTGTGGAGCACTGGAATGTGGTATATCGAGTGGGTGGGAGATGCCCCCGTGCATGCACAATTTTGCAGCACCTGAGTACTTGAATATGGGGCAACAACTGGCGGATTGCATGAGCCACTAGCTTTGTGAAACTCCGCTGATTGAATGCCCAATCTGCTCCATTTTAAATTCCTTTCGCCATCATAGCCGAATTGATGAAATTACTCCTTTGAAATTGTAGAATTTGAAAAAATTTAAGTCTTTTTACTTTGCCTAACGAAGAATAACAGCCTTAAAAACATTTTGGAACATCATTTGTAATCACAGCAAATATATAATAGAATGTGTAGAGACACTATTATAGTAGTCCTTACTTTATTCTTTATCATGGATGGTATACTAATAAAAATCGATTGTCAATTAATTATTAATGAGCTTAGTCTAACCGTAAGAGTATAAAGTATTGCAATATAATGCATGTTTCTATGGCAAATTCGTATTTATCTTAACAGAGATATTTTTATGAGTAGCCCGCTCACTTAATTACCAAGTTTTTGTGATACAAAACTTACCATTTATGTTTGTGGCCTCGCAGCGCCAAACTTGTCCGAAGGCTCCTTCGCCCAAAATATTGAAGAACTTCAATCGGTACCTGGGGAACTCCCATCGGTCGCAGTTGGCCTCTCCGGCAAAACCACTTTCCGCTGCGCCGGAACTTCCTGCTCCACCTGCCACACAGCCAGGTCCCAAGTTGGATCCCGGCTCACCTGTCCCAGGACTGGCCACTCCTGCGGAGGACTCTCCGATGGCTGTTGATAACTGGGACGTTGCCTTTGAGCGACAGCATTGTTAAAGTCCGGCGCAAGTTAACGTCCATGTCGATGAGAGTTGGCCACGTCAATGGGAGCGGAAATGCAGTCGATGTTGATATTTGTGACGGGCACAGGTTTCATTTCAGAAATACAAGATAAAAAGTATTGATTAGCCGTGATCTTTTTCTGCCTGTCATTATGTCGTCACGGTGACGGCATGAAATCTAGGATAATATTGGATTGACATACGAGTGATGGGCTTTATACCCCTATTGCCACTCAGTTTTAAAAGTATCACTTTCTTTCCTCCTTATAACTAAGTGTTAAGCATTGGAGTAACAGGCCATAAGTTATCAAAAACCGTTCTCCACCTGATGACCTCCAATAAATTATTAATTTATTTAATACATAACATGCATTGTCATAACATTAAATGACACTCTGAATTCTAAATAAACCCTCCTGTCAGCACCAGAGAATGCTAAATTTTGGTTACGATGGTGACGCAGGAGCCTGCTGAAGTTTGGCATCCGCTGTCAATAAATGGGAATCGAATGAAAGGACATTCCCGGCAGACAGGCTCTAAGCCAACATGCAGCTGCATTGAGCTACTTTTTCCTGTCAATTACACTGCCGCTGAGGCCACTGTGGGTGACAGGACGAAAGGACGAAGGGAAGCAGGACGAACACCGCTCTAGAGGCGTTGAGTGAGCCAACTGAGGTTCGAATCTGTGCTCGAGTAGCTGTCGATTAAGGACTCCGGGCCCTAAGCCCCAATCGCTCCCCGGGGAATATCGATCGATATTTGCATAAGCTTTTGTGCTTCGCCCACTAATTTTATGCAATCATTTCAAAAGGACCTTCTGTGTATGTCAGGAAGTATGAAATCGCGATAAGGATGCAATGGCTCTTATTGCTGGACTCGCCAACTGAAAACTCTATTGATTTTATTCATTCACTTTCGAATATTTCATGAAAGTCATAAACTTTAAAAATGATTTTTTACCAATAACAAAATTCTTAAATTTTTCTTTTTCTTTTAGCTCTCTAGTCGTAAAGTTGGTTTAATATGATAAATAAAGTGTATAAAGAAAATAATTCAAATTTAGGATGCAATAATAGTAATGTTATATATGACATGAGGAACTTTTAAAAATACCTGAGCTAGACAAACGTTTTTAAGGCAATTTTAGATTATATTAGATTGCACTTATTTTGATTAAATTTTAAATCAAAAACGTTCTCATATTTATCTTCTTCATTTTACTTTTTAATGAATGAAGTAGTCAAACACATTTCATTTAAAATGTTTATAACTTTGGTGTTTTGAATAAAATTTGTTTTCTAATCTCAAAATGAAAGAGATTGTAAGCCACCCTAAAGAACTCTAGTCTCGTAATACGAGAGGTTTTTACGAAAACCACCTGGGGATTAGTTTCCAAAGAGGTGACCCTTAAAATTAGCGCAACTCCACTTACAATGCCCTGCTGCTGATCCCGCTCCCAGGGAACATAGCGATTGGCGAAGGCCACGGGTCCCTGCCACTGCTGCATGACCATCGAGTTGCGGCTGTCGTCGGTCAGCGTGCTGCTCAGCTGGCCCGGATTGGACTTCTTAGCCAGCTCCTCCTTCTCCTTGGACGTCTTGAGGGTCCTGCTGATGGCGGAAAGCCGCCGGCGGCAGAGGCACGCCAGAAGAACAGCGATGGCGGCAAAAAACCCGCCAACGGCGACCACAATCGGAATGGTGCCGGACTTCAGGGAGAAAACGTAGAGGGGGCTGGTGTTGTTCTGGTTGCCACTCGCCGGTGTCGTCGTCTCCGTGGGGCTTTGCTCGCCCCTCGTCGAATTATTGGCAGTTATCGGCGTTAGTTTGGTGCGACTCTTCGGCGTGGTGGAGCTCGGCCTGGCGGTTGTTGTGGCTGTCACCTCATCGTCTGCCTCCTCGCCACTTTCCACGGGTTTTTGAGCGGGGAAATTCGGTGGAGGTGGCGGGTAAAAGTTGCCAAACGAAGGCGGTCCGAATATATTGTTCTGGGGCACCGGTGGATACAGCCCACCGCCCGGCCGGCTGTTCGGCAATCCATTCCGGATGGACTGAACACCGGGCAGCTGGTCGAAACGGGGCAGGAATTGCGATATATTGTGCACCACGTTCGAAATTGATGTCTGCGGTCGATAGCCGGAACTGTTCTCACGCTCGCCCAAGATATTGATGAATACCTCGGTTTTCGCCGTGTACGATCCGTCCGTGACAGTTATATAGATGAGAAAATTCTCACCGGCCTGGAAAACAAGGAAAACGTTGTGATGAAAACTACATAAAATGACATATATATTTATTTTACTTACTCTTCCCGCCAAACTTTCGTTGAGAGTCACAACTCCCGTTTCCCGATCAATTGTAAAGGGGATTTTATCGGGTGGCCCTGCTCCATTGCCACTAAATCTTGGCTCTATTCCAAAAATTAGATCATCGCCATCGGGGTCCTCCGCCTGCACTCGATCTATTATCTGGCCGACTTTCTCAGCCTCCGAAATACGCCAGTTGCGCTGGTGAACAACCAGAATCGGAGGTGCATTTTGATCGTGGGCCGCGACTGCAAGTGCATATACATAAATTAAATATTAATTGTTTAAAATGCAGTTTTATAACACGTTCATTGGCAACAGGTTATCGTACATATCAGAGATGCTCTGATGCTTAAATACCGGTTTTCAAAACATTTTATTTTCCATGGGTAATTTGTTGAAAACACAAAATAATATATCTCTTGATACAGGTTACAATGCATAATTTTTAAAGTCCACAATAATAAGAAAATACTTAAGAGATAACATACTTTAAACAGAGATTGTTTTATCTGAGTTAAACATTTTTACATAATAAGGTCAAAATAATAATTCATTTGATTTTCCCTAGCTAAATTGTCACGATATTATTTTACCAGGGTATAAGTTACATCATTGCCATTTCTTTGGAATCGCTTATATATAATTGCTTACATAAAGTAACAAGTTGAGGCAACTAAACTTGAGGTTTTTAAATTGCTCCCTAATGTTTATTATTATTTATTTCACTGTTATTTTTTCCCAATAAACACAAAATGAAAACGTGATATCATTTAAAAATGCCTCGTGTGTGTGTAAAGAGACTAACTTGTTTTGTATTCTCAGAGCAACCACTTATTAAATCCGGGCTACAGTAAACAATCCCATGACGACATAGCGATTAATTGGTTAAGCCAACGACTTTGCTGGCATTACTATGGCCCAACAGTTGGCAGCCAAGTTCATTCAGATATTCCGAGTGCCAACTATTGACCCGGATGTCTCCCACTTGGGAGCCGCTTTGAACGAGTGCCAAAAACGCACACAAAAGATACAATTTGGGAAAAGGCCAGATTGCAACATCGGGGAAAAACAGTTTTTCTAGCAAATATCAATCGGTTCATTGTCCACAGAGAATGTCCGTGAAATATTCGCATATTCAGATGATTTCTTTGCGCCCCACAAGTCAAGCATAAGCATCATTCAATGGACCTAAGCGACGTGACGTGATAACCGGTTAGGTTGTTGGCACTTGTATCTCTTCTTCTGGCGCTCGACCTTCAGATACAAATGTGCACAGCACACATGTAACGAATACGTATACGTGATATATGGCTTTGTGGCTGTATAGCTGTGTGGGGAACGGCTAAAGGAGAGTCAGGGTAGCTTTTTTTTTTGGCCAAGAGCGTGTCTGACGGCGCGGCTTAAGTGAGCAGAATGTTTTTGCTCCGCGGATTGCGTGGCCAAACAGGTCTGAGGTCTTGGAACACGCTCCCGGGCGGATTTAACTTTGTCCGCGCAAAGCCCATCCAGACATACACGACTCCCATATTTACGATGCTCGCAGAAGTGTTCCGTTTCACTTAAATATTGCACAATATGCTGATGAGACATGTGCGTGAGTTTCAGCTCGACAGCGATATTAATAAAGAGCTTTGTAAATTATTTTCATTTAAAATGCTCAGTTGTGGGAGAAATGTATCCTTATACATTTTCCACAGAAAAATGTATTTATTTATTTGCTAATTTATTGAAAAACAAAAAACGGAAGCAAATTTCGGCAAGCCGATGTTTTTATACCTGCAGCTTGTAAAAATGAAAATGAAAAAATGAAATTTTGATTTTATGGATAAAAACAGAGAAGGTTTGTCCATTTTCTGATACATTTTTTTATCTTTCGTTATCGTTTTTTATCTGGTCGTTAAATTTTCATAAAATTAATTATTTTTCTTTTTTTTGCGTTGAAACGGACAGACGATGCTGATTAAGAATATATACCTTATAAGGTCGGAGTCATCTTTTTAATTGCGTTGCAAACATTCGATTTCATTTATCAATTATTCACACTTAATGCTCACTACAGAAAGACAAATATGTTCAGATAACAGAAAGAAATTTTTGACACCAAAAATTATATTTGCGATTTATTTTGATTGAACAAAAAATCTATTCAATCTATTTCCTGGCCATTAGTCGAATTAAGAGTTCAAACACCGGGAATTAAACGCCTTCGTATAAATAGCAGCCACCGAGCTGGGGAAACATTCACGGTCAAGGCTGAATGTACTGGAGCTCGGATTCATTTGTTTTTCTCGCCCACGGGGACAAATGGACCATTGTGGGACTTCAAGAGCGATTCGCATTGTTTTGGGTACCAATTACGCATCGGTGTTGTGGTTATTAACGTGTTTTGTCATCAAAACAGACGGAGACTATTGACCTGGTACCCTGATATTTATCTAATGCAATTTCCTGAATAATCTTTTAAGAGCCAATCAAGATAGCCAAACTGAAGGGCTTATTATTAATTAGTACTTTGTACTTATTATTTTTTTATTTCTTGTCAATTTAAGTAAATGCTTATGTGCATCATAATTATAATATTAGGTTCTGGGCAATTTGCTAAATAAGGTATCACATTTAGTATACAAGTTTTAATAATTGAAAGGAAAGAAATCAATCATTTTGTTTATCTTACCCGCTTGTGAACTCATGGAAGCCAGCGTGGCTGTGACCACAATAATGGTCAACAGCAGGCTTCTCCTCCGCCATCCAATTAATTGTTTTCTGCAGTGTATTATCCGACTTTCGTGGTTGTGATGGTGATAAACCATTGCGCAATCAACCGCCTAAGCGGCAGCCTGCCAGATGTCCGAGGACTGAGACAAGGTGATGAAATTTTAATTAAAAATGGCTGCGCACTGTGGTAAAATAAAATCGAATAACATATGCGTGGGAGTTGGCGTTGTCCGGATCCTGCAGATTCCAGCGTAGGAATGTGCTTTATTAAATTAAATAATGGGGAGACACTAGTGCTGTCAGATGTTTCATCCCGGAAATCTTTCATTTCCAACTGGCTGCAATGAACCAGGATATGATTGTGGAAATATGTGAGTGAAGGGCACACATCACGCTCAACTAAAAGAAAATATAACTTAAGACGCTGCGCGTCATGAAGCGGGTCGGCGATTTCTCTTTTTGACGTATACGGCATCGGGTGCATGGCGCAATAGCAAAACAAACTGGGCAACCGAGCCCCAATATATGTACAGCTGCGGTCACAATGATGGTACTTTTTATCCCTTTTTAAAAGCGAATTATAATTTCATAAACTGAGTCATGTATTTTTTAAAAGTATATGATTCAGATATTATAAACATTTATAGGCCTCAAACTCAATTATATTTATATTCAAAATATTTTCTTAAGCTACTAAAATACAAAAAGAATGATCCAAAGTAAATATACAACTATTATTATTAATTTGACCGCAACTGTATATGTACACTCTCGCATAGTTTAATATCGCACGAAAAGAGACAGACGGATTGGGGTGAAAGAGAGAGAAAATGGGAATGCTTAGCTTTGTCCCGTCTTTTGTGTATTTAAATAATTTATAAAAAAGCTTCAACACTAAAGAAAACTGCAGTTTTAGGTGTGTTTGCACTGTGTGAAAAGGCCATGAGACTCGAGTTAACAACTGAATTATATAAATATTAGTTTTTGCCAGCGAAAGAGGCCACTCTAATATGCTAATGACAAATTTCACACGCTTCTAGTAACAGTGAGTCACCTCTTCGCACAAAGATTTGATTTTCATTACGAGCTATTATTACTTTTATTTTAGGGTGGATTTTTTCGCTGAATTTCACATATGTATATAGATTGTTCACAAAGCCACTGAAACTGGTATCCACAAACTTTCACGGATTGCGTATGGGGCGATCCCAGAGCGGGACTTGATCGACCGTTGCGTTTAACCACTCGGCGCACTGACAACTGAATCTATAGATCGCCCAGTTCAGACCCACAGACTGCTCCCCGTACGATCCCCCGAAATGGAATATCCGCTCTCTGCCTCTCAAAAACGAAAAACTTGTTTAGGAGCCGCAAGAAACGAACTTGAACTTGCTCTCTTGTGGATCGTATTTCATTACAATCCCTCTCTTTCTCTCTCTCAACTAAATCCTCTCCCAAAGAATTATGTTTGTGGATCGCCAGATTAATTGAATTATCAGTAGTAAGTGCTAGTTTAGTCTGGTCTTGTAAACAAATAGGACTCATTGATAAGTTTTTGTAGTTAAGTTCATTATTATGGCTTTTTCATTTAATGCAATGATTATGTCTAAACATTTGCTTTGTTTGTAAGCACTTTAGTCTACTGATTGGTAAAATTGTTGATAAGCATTTTTATTTTTTGTAAGTAATAATGTGAATGGCTTTATAAAAATTATTTTTTAATTAAATTAGAAACTTAATTGTAAATTAGAAAAAACGACTGTATAAGCGATTAACAAATTATAAATGTGTTTAAAATCTTCGAGTCCAAATAATCAAAATGATAATCACAAGTGTTGCTAAGCATTTGCTCCGAGCTCATCACGCTTTTGTTTTGGAATTTCCCCCATTTTCCCAGTAACAATAAAGCTTTATGCCCAGGGCCATTTATTAATCAAAGCAGCTATCTGTTTTATACTATCCAATATCAGCGGTCGATTGCAGTAGCAGCGTCGCCAATGACAACGCCGAGGAAGTTCCAAAACAAGTCAACAAAGCTTTTCCGCGACAGCTTATTTACCTAAGTGCCAGCATACTAATTTATTTACCCGAATGCATCGTAAACTCGAATGCGTCACGCGGATTTTCCCGCGGACCAGTGCTAACCAAAAAAAGTATTAAGTCTCTCTCATTCATAAGTCTCTGCCATTTCAAAACCTGCATTTTGCGAGAAATGTAAATTTGAAAACAAGGTAAGCCAAGCTGTGATTCAGTCTATTGCCGTCCGGCAAAGTTTGATGTCATATCTCGATCGAACATAAATTAAATTAGTGGCATGCAAAAAGAAGGTATCTATCAAGATTTTATTAATTTTATATTGTAGCAGAGATTTAAGCCATTAAAATTAATGATACAATTTGTATCAAATATCAAATAGCTTAGAGTCAAATGAAAAATGATTCACTTTCATTGAGAACAATGTTCGATCGAAATGCTGATTGCATATTTGTATGTATGTTTGTTCTATTGTTTATACACATCCATTACTTTCACCCGTTGAAAACTGAAAAACTCATTGTAATAGTGATTGGTTTGCTGCACAATTAAAATTTTTTAGTATTCAATTAATTGCTAATACATCGTCACAGATTAATATGGGGAATAACCTAACCTAACATTAGGTTATCAGGTATCACTGATAAGCTTGCCACATATGTATTCAGTTCTTCAATGAAATTTGTATTGGAACTGATAACCCTGTAAATTAAACAGAAATGCTACAAGTAAAACCAAAACAACAAGCGTCAGTTGTTTCGCGTCTCTCGTCCAGAAAACTCAACGTGTCTCTCCGCGTTTCATACGTTTGCTAATTAAGAGCTCGCTCACAAAATTAGATGTATAGATTGCAGTAATCAAACGATAAGAACATTACTTCCATTAGATAGTATTTACTTTGATTAACTTTCTTATATTTTGGTGTCTAAATTCAACCAGTAGATTATGCGCTTGATATCAATTTGTGTTAAATAAAAGGTAAGCCCCTTTCAACACTAAAGGTTTGTCTATCGCTTGGTCCAGAATGCTCTTGAGTGTTTGGGGACTACGAGACTGCCATAAATTATAGTAGGTGTTAGCCAACAATGCTCAGTTCAGGCCAAGCGTCACCGCATCGAGTGCAAAAGTTTTTTATTTTGCTTTTTGTCGGACAACTTGCACAGCTACGACTCCACATTGGTTTTGGTCGCGCCACATAAATGGGCCGGAATTCGGCATTTTTGCAACGGTGCAATTTACTTGCACCAACATACAAAAAGCCTTTATGTCTGTACTTGTGCCACAAAGTTTGGGTGAGGGAATATGTACATTTATGCTCATCCGTAGGCCCGGCATTTTGCCCTGTGTGTTTGTTCGTGGGTTGGAAACCATGGCGTTCTAGTTGAGCCAGCTTGCTCCCCATTCACCCATGGAAATGGCACGCGAAATAAAAACAAATTACTCAGATGAAAGTTTAAGCAGTATAGTCACATCATACACAATGCAAATGTGAGCTTTTGTAAATTGATACTCAATTAACCTATATAGTATATTGTGTTTTTAACTCTTGTAATTTGGACTTATTTATTTGCAGGACTAACAACTACTTATAGCGTATATAAGACGAGTTTATCAGGACTGGATTTAGGAATAGCGTGACGATGATTCAGACACTGACACATCGTCCCAACTGCAGTCCTCTAGTGGTGTTTATGCTACTATTAATTGACCACCGACTCTTTGTGGATACAAGTGTTCCAGTACTGCAAAATCCGTCAGATGAATACACCAAATACGTACCGATCGAGGAACTGAAATTGCCAGAGGATCAGGAACTGGTTGTCCGACTGCCGTCAAACTCACTGCTCAAATACACATCCTACAAGGATGTATCCATCCTACATTTTGATGTTCCACCCGATTCTCGGACTGCTTACTTCACCTTCAAAGCGTTCGAGGATCCCAAAAGTGCCTTTCGTAAGTATAATCAATGGGAATGTTTCAAAATATATGTATAACACACTCCATTACTTTCCAGAACGAAAGTGTAAGCCCAAGGATGTCACTTTGCATCTAAAGGCGAGCAGTTACCCAGTAATAAGTCCAGAAAACATAACATTTCCCAAGAACTTCTTCACTACAGATCAGAGGTAAGTAGAAATTGACAAAGTGATAAGAAATATATTTTACTAAGCTAATCTTCTTTCAGATTCAAGGTGTACGACCTGCAGTTTCTATCTGATGAGCAGCAACAGCGTATTACCATAGAAGGACCTCACGTAGGCAACTGGTTTGCAGTGGCATTTGTGAGTTGGTCAGATCCCAATAACGACCGCATTGAACAACAAGGTATTTTCATTTTAATATATAAAATATCCAATATATGATTGGACTTACTTGTGCTTTATAGAGTATATCTATATAGACTTTAAAACACAAAATTATTGCACGTTATTGGTTCTGTTTAAAATATGCAAATATTTATTTGACACCACAGACTAAAAAACAACAAATATATTTTTTTCATATTTGCAAAATTTGACTTTGTTAGACTGCAGATAAAAGCCTTTTTGAATATGCAAAAATACCGATAGTGGTGATGTTGCGTTTTGTGTTTAAACCTATACATATTTATGAATTTAATTCCGGTTTTCAGGACTCACTGCCTCATGTGACACACTTTTGTCTGCCGAAATGTCGGTGTCCCGCTTCCGTCCGATAATCATAAACAATGGCCAGGAACACCAGGATAATCTAACGAGCCATTTTCTTCCCAAGCTTAATGGAGCCAACGAAACCAATATCAAGGAAGAACTCAACGCATCCAGACCCCTCCGTTCAGTGCCGCCCAAACAACAGAAACATAAGCCCCCAGTTGTCGTCAAATCCGAATACATTTCTGAGGGCGATTCCAACGGAGCTGCTCAATTTCGGAATATCACGGAAAACCACAACAGCACACGGACCGCAAACAATGAAATCATTTACAGATTCTATGTGCCAGACGACATAGGCGATGCTACGGCCCGGATAACGTTCGACCAAGTGTGTGACGACTGTCCGGCGGTGGGCTTCCATGTGCGGGCCAATGGATACCCACTGGGAGGTACGGATCATGGTCACGGCTCCATTATCCGGCCAAACCAGACCACGGAAATCTCGATTCCTTTCGGCGTGCAGCCAAACTCATGGCATTATGCCCTGCTTACTTTTGTCAATGGGGCGGATGCATCGGAAATACCTACAGAGATTTACAATAGCACTGCAAATCACAGCTTATCCTATTCCCTATTAATTGAATACAATATGGAAGAGCCGGCTAGCCTGTTGGAGAAACCCAAGAGTGCGGTAAACAATTCCAACAGTTCCATTCCCAATCCCTGGGAGCCAACCAAGTTCCGCCAAATGAACTTTTACTCGCTGCTGCGGCAAACGTACCGCGAATTCTTTATGTTCGACTATGATCTCCGGCCGGATGTCAATGGCACGGTCCCTGAAACCCTCAATCTCACGACCCAGACTCCTTCGGGCTTCGCCTTTGACCTGGGCGAGGTGTCCGATATCGGCGGTACCCTAACATTTGCTATTTCCATGAAAGAGGCACATCGCGCGAGTTTGAGGATGAGCCAACCCACGCAGTCACCGGATTTGGGGGGCATTCTGGCCGAGAGGCTGATCGGGGATCCCAAGGAGGAGGTTGTTACCGCCATCCCCACGTCCAGCAACCAGAGCATGCAGATTGTGGTGTGCATGCAGCTGGGCGAGCCGGGCAAACCGGAATACCCGGACAAGTGCCGCTACGGACAGCGGCTGAAGCAGGCCTCCATTGTTGTTAACCACACGGAGAACATGGGCCTGGTCCACATACCCTTTCCCGAGAGTGGACGATGGTGAGTCTACATACTTATAAGAAAAAGTACCCACCCTATTTCCTCTTACTTTATACAAGTCAATGGAAACTTAATAATAACTAACATGAAAATGGTTGAAATTAAAAGCAAATTTCGGCAAGCCGAATATTAGATACCCTGGCAGCTTATTCAAAAATGAAATATTCTATATTCCGATTTCGATGATTGAAAACAATAAAGGTAGTTCGATTTTCCAATACATTTTTCGATCGTTCCTATAGCAGCTATATTTTGCAGTCCTCCAATTTTTATAAAATTAAATCCGTAGCTTTGAAATCGTTAGAAATAACCATATCTCGGAGTACATGTGTATATATTAAGAAACAATGCAGTTAAAGAAAATACTTACTTTCCGCAGGTATGTGACCATGGGCTTGTTCTGCCACGGATCCGGAACTGCTCGAGTGTCGATCATGGAGAGTGTCAAGGAGTTTATCAGGGAGCACCTGGACATGCTGGCGGAAATGCAATCCCCCTGCGGCTGTGCAGCATCCGTTCCCCGGTACGCCGCCTGCATAAGATCGCCGGAGTGCCTGGATGCGATGAACGAGACCGAGACCCTGAAGGTTAAGGAGTGCATTATGGAAGGCAATTGCAGCGGCAACTCTAAGCAGATGACGCAGCTCTTCGTGGAACACCACAAGGCGGCGATGGAGCAGCACGTGGTGCTGGAGGACTGCAACACATCGGTGGTCTTTTCAGTATCCTCCAGTCCCTGTGTGGCGGGGAGATGTGGACGCTTCGGGCGTTGCTATCACTACATGTCCGGTGGCTTCGTCTTCTCCACTTGCGTCTGCTCCAAGGGCTATCGCGGCTGGGATTGCACGGAGGACTCCCAGGTGCCCACCAACATGTCCATCCTGCTGGCCACGCTGCTGCTCACGCTGAGCAACCTGCTCTTCTTCCCGAGCATCTACATGGCCATCAAGAGGCGCTACTACACCGAGGGTGTCATCTACTTCTTCGCCATGTTCTTCTCGATCTTCTATCATGCCTGCGACGCTGGCGAGGATGAGTACAGTTTCTGCCTGGTGAAGATCGGGGTGCTGCAGTTCTGCGACTTCTACTGCGGCCTGCTGAGCATCTGGGTGACCCTGGTGGCCATGGCCCATGTCCGGCCGGATTTGGTATCGCTGCTACACATGTTCGGAGCCATCCTGCTGGCCTTTGGCACGGAGCTGAACAAGCAGAGCTTGTGGGTATTCCTGGCGCCGGCTCTCACGGGAATCTGCCTGATCTCGACCAGCTGGGGGCTGCGATGTGCCAAGTCCCGCAAGCTGTTCCCCTCGCGAAGGTACCTCTCGGTGTGGCTGCCCTTTGGACTCACCCTCGTGGTCGCCGGTCTGGTCTGCTATGCTTTCCTGCAGACCAAGCAGAACTACCACATCGTCCACTCCATCTGGCACATGGTGATGGCTCTGAGCATCTTGTGCCTGCTGCCCTCCAAAAAATCCTTCCTGCCGAAGTGCTAGCACGCGGAGTACAGTTCCCACGCTCGGGAGCTCCTGCTGGCCCAGGATCAGGAGTTTCACATGTGAGACTGGTGACTTCGTGTCTACATGAGATGCAGGACATCATAGCTTTCCCTCGCTTCCCAGGCGAACAACGTTACAGGACCTTATCCAGGACGGAACTAGACTAAACCCTTTCTTAGTTTGTACATAATAATACTCATAGAAGTAGTTGGTAAGCAGAAGAGATCACGGAATTGATCACCTGAGCACTGAACGTTCAGTTACACTATGCACGGATATATAGATGGATATAGTTACTTACTCGTTATGATGTTTGTTTACCTATCCTTTGCCATACAAATCTATTCACTAAGGCCTACAAACATTTAATTTCTTGAAACTATTTCAACAGCCTTACTAAATTTAATGAAATGCACGCATGGAAATGTGCATCCAATAATTTATAGTGTATATAAATACTTGTTGTTAGATAAATCGCAGACTGTAAGATTAGCTAATAAATAGGACCTACACTCAAATATTGTCTGCACTTATTTAAAATAATCAATTTATTGATATTCAAATTGAGGCCATTAATATACAAAATTTAAGACTTCAATTTGTATTTTGTTGTGTAAAACGTTTAAACAAAATTGATGAATTTATACTTTACCAATAAAAATGAAGACCTTAGAATTGTATTTACATTATTATTTGTGGCTAACAAATCGGAAACAATACGTAGTACAAAAAATAAAGTATGGTGAGATATAGATTGGTTAAGAAGACAACTACAAATTGGATTTAATAGTTACAATCAACAGTTTACAACTTTTATATTGCCTATACTAGTTTTTAGTGGGATATCCTAATCTATTCCTACCGTACACTTCCCGATCCATAGCGAATTTCTCGCTCAAATTGCTCTGCCTTTAAGGTTCCATCGATGCTTTCACAATTTTTGTTGAAAACACTATAGGCGCTCATCTCGTTCCGTTTCTTGGGTTCCGTTCGGGTATTGAAGTAGATACCAAAAAGCGCGGAAAACATGAGGAAAACCAATCCGAAACTCAGCTTAATGGCTATCACATAGAGAGTTATCCAGAACAGAAGATAGACTGCCCATAGGGTGTATTTCAGAACGTTGTTTTCCCTATGGTGATGATCTGTGGATCTGGAGGGGATGCTCTCCTCTGGCAGCAATTCATTGTCACTGGAGGACGCCGCAGCTTCGTCATGGGAGTTTTCAGTGGAAACCTCCGCTTTTGTTGGTACCTAAAATAAATTAATAACAATAAATAGTACACATAGAACATATGATTAGTTTTTAACTTACCTGTTGTACCTCTATGGTTGTATCTTTGTTAGCTCCAGTCCCCAACATCCAGAATCTGCGCAATTTGTCCTTAAAGTTGTCAACAGTCTCCTTCCTTCTCTTTTGAAGGCGATATTGTCGCAGCTGCTCTTGAAAATCAGCCATAAATTAAAGCTAAAACGATTTGGTCAATTTGTAAATAAACTAAACTGGACGTGTCATCAGCTTATCGATACTCACATAGCGATAACTCCAGTGGTCTAATCGATATATAACAAAGCGCGCTCGCTAAGGTGAACCTACAAAAGCATAAGAATTAACATTTTTTCTAATTGATCTGATCACATGATGTGTTTAAAAAGACATTAAGAAAAAATAGAATTAAACGCCTTTTGCATAAGGATTATTTAACTCTCAATAAAAATTAATTTAACATGTTAAAGTATCGATATTTTTAAACTAAAATTAAAGGTATTCTTTTTGCTTTAGCTAACGGTTGAATACAAATAAATACAAATAATATTTTTTGTTAAGCTTTGCTAAATTTTTAACGAGTTATTTAAAAAAGCATTACATGGCTGTTTAAAAGGATTCTGAAATGGAAAATACTCTTGAGTATCGTGATGTTTACATCATTTACATTAAGTCTCACGTACAAGAGATACGTTTAGGTTTAAATATTACTTTATAAAAACAAAAATACTTTTTTGTATTTATATATACATTCAATGTGTAGCAAGCCTTGGTTGGATGCAAATAGGGTCGCTTCAAGGTGTCTCGTAAGTCAACATACCCCAAGCAAATACCTATGTCGACATGTATCTCCGGGATTTATGTCGGTAAGCCCAAAGTGGCATTCCGCTTTCACACTTTTAATTACCATAAGCATTAGAGGGTAAACAAATAATCATAATACTTTTTGTAAAAAAAACTGTAGCTACTGCAAGTAAGTCTACAGTTGATTATAATCACCAACATTTATTACCCCAAAGAGTATACCTCTTCAACAAAATAAACGTTTGAAGGAAATTTTCAAACTTAAACTTATTTTTTAACCCAAGATAATACATAAGCAGATAGTTGTGGGTCCAAGAGATAACATTTTAAATAGCTGCCAAAGACTCTAAATAAAGTTGTGTATTGTTTTAAAATATTTAAGAGTAATTAATAAGTACCGACCATTTTTCAATTAAACAATTTGTTAAACAGTGTCTTTACAAGCGAATTTATGATAGCACCTGTCGGCGAATGAAGCCAACCTTTGCATTATTTGCTCTAATGAATTGAAAAAACGGAATAAACGAGACAGTTCCGGTGGGTGAGAGGGGACGATCTTCTTTTTAAAGACTGACAATCGTAGTGAATGAGTGATACACATTTGATAAATAAACAGAATATCATCTAGACCCCAATTATCTTTATTGTTATGACTGATAACCCAACCTCTAGGGGCGTCCTCTATCACTCGAATCAAATTCCGCCACAGCCACTGCTTTTATACGCACTTCAACTGGGAGTCTTCTTCAGTTTTAGTTTGTCGCAGGTTCGGGAATGCCAGAAATCTTAATAGTCGATCTAAAATACCAAAATGAGTTCGGAATCGGTCCCTCAAGATGTTGAGTCGAAGCCAGCACCGTCCAAGGATCCCAACGCTGGGCACGAATATGAGGATGTGCTTCAATTAATCGGTAGTTTAAATCTCGTGCAGAACTTGAAATCCCTTGCTAAACTGTGTTCTTAATTATTTACACAAGGATTCGGGCGAGTGCAGTGGATCGTCCTTTTGGCGGCAGGACTACTCCTGATGATGGTCATAAACGAGACCATGGGCATGTCATACATAACCATCGTGTCCCAGTGCGACTTTGAAATGAATTCAATGGATAAGGCGATCATGAGTGCTGCCAGTTTCATTGGTGAGAAAGCAGTTTTTGCGTTTCGCTTTCGCATCGCAGAAGCTATTGTAAACTTTATCTTTCACGTTTTGATGGTTTATATTTCACGTGTGCCTTAACTACTTTCCAGGCATATTCTGTTCCTCCTACTTTTGGGGCTACCTAAGTGACACTGTTGGTCGAAGGCCAATATTGATATATACAACGATCGCCGGCAACGTGTTATCCTTGTGCTCCACGGTTATTCCAAACTACTGGTTTTACGTCTTTATCCGCTTTGGCGTTGGATTTTTGTAAGTACTTTTTATCATCAACGGGTAACGTGACTTAAAACTTACTCAAATACTCAACTGATATCAGGGAAATTTATTTCATTATTTTATGCAAGGGATGTTAGTCTATTCCGAGCCAGCCCTATCCCAACTGAACCGCTTTTTTCCTGGTCCTAAGCCCATTAATAAAACTATTGTAGATATTACTAAAACTAATGGAAGTACAGATCCAAAGTACTGAAAACCGAAGCACTACACATGCATGTGACTTCTCATTAATTATTATATAATTGTTATTAATTTGTTATATTTTTTAAACAGCATTGCGGGAGCATCATCAACAACCTATGCGTATCTTGGCGAATTCTTTACTCCTCGTCACCGCCCGATCGCCATTAATTATGCTAGTCTTTTTGTGGGAATTTCGACTGTTTATGTTCCTGGTAATTATCATTTTAAACCTGAAACGAATATGTAATATTAGAAATCACCCATAACAGCTACCGCTTGGTTAATCCTTTCAATGGATTGGAGTGTAAATGTGACGGAGGACTTCTCATTTCGTCCTTGGCGATTGCTGACAATTTGCTATCTGCTGCCTGGTGTCATAGGAACTCTAATGTTGTGGACCCTTCCGGAGAGTCCCAAGATCCTAATGTCCCTGCATAAGAATGAAGAGGCTTTTGCAGCTGTGGATTGGATTGCAGTTACAAACTCCGGAAAACACTTGCATGAATTCAAGGTTCATAAGTTGAAAACGGAAGCAAACTCAGACGGAGAAAATATATTACTTATATCTAAGTCAGCGTAAGTTTTTATTGCTGGTCAAATATTGATATGAAAACTAAGCTGTTTATTTTAGGTTTACCACCATTAAGAAAATGTGGAAGGAAACTCTGCCTCTTCTGAAAAGACCTCATTTGGTAAACTTCGTAATTAGCTGTACAATTATGTGCGGTTTATTTTTCAGGTAAGAAATTTTGATTTGATTTGTGATTTATTTATTTAATTAACTAATATTTTCTAAACAGTTCTTCGGGAATGGGTCTTTGGTATCCAGAAATACAAAATCGATTGGGTTCGAATACTGCCGATGATTCAATGACAGTTTGCGAAGTGATTGATGCATCAATTGATCAGATGCAAGCCAATACTACCAATAAAGTAAGTAATTTAGATTTTATTATACCCTTGCAGAGGGTATTATAATTTTGGTCAAAAGTGTGCAACGCAGTGAAGGAGACATCTCCGACCCTATAAAGTATATATATTCTTGATCAGGATCACCTCCTGAGTTGATATAGCCATGTCCGTCTGTCCGTCTGTCCGTCTGTCCGTCTGTCCGTCTGTCCGTCTGTCCGTCTGTCCGTCTGTCCGTCTGTCTGTCCGTCTGTCTGTTTCTACGCGAACTAGTCTCTCAGTTTTAAAGATATCGAATTGAAACTTTGCACACACCCTTCTTTCCTTTGCACGCAGTATATAAGTCGGAACGGCCGGGATCGGCCGACTATATCCTATAGCTGCCATATAACTGATTGATCGGAAATGCCATAACTCTGCTGTTTGTTAAGTTAGGAAGTTGGGACTTTCTATGGGTTTTATATTTGGCCAATCAATCCGACGTACCAAATTTCATAAGGATCGGCCGACTATATCTTATAGCTGCCATATAACTGATTGATCGGAAATGCCATAACTTTGGTGTTTGTAAAGTTAGGAAGTTGGGATTTTCTATGGGTTTTATATTTGGCCAATTAATCCGACCTACCAAATTTCATAAGGATCGGCCGACTATATCTTATAGCTGCCATATAACTGATTGATCGGAAATGCCATAACTTTGGTGTTTGTTAAGTTAGGAAGTTGGGATTTTCTATGGGTTTTATTTTTGCCTAATCAATCCGACATATCAAATTTCATAAGGATCGGCCGACTATATTCTATAGCTGCCATATAACTGAACGATTGGAAATGATATAACTTTGGTGCTTTTAAAGTTAGGATGTTGGGATTTTTTATGAGTATTAAGAATGCATTATGAATGATTTTGGAGAATATAATTTGCAGAATATTCTGCAAGGGTATTTCAACTTCGGCTCCGCCCGAAGTTAGCTTTCCTTTCTTGTTAGGATTGATTTAGGTTTGGAAAGCTCATAAGCAATTTAAACATTCTTTGAATAATTTGCAGATTTGTGATGATCATATCAACACTAAGAGTTACATAGACACAATTACCTATGGATCCGCCCTTATTGTGGGCTATATACTGATGGGCCTGGTTATAAACACAATTGGTCGTAAGGCCTCCATTTCTATTGGTCTTTCGTTAGCCGGAGCTTGTGCAGTGGCATTAATCTTCATCAAGGACGAAGTGGTGATTGTGGTTTGCTTCTGTTTATACCTGGTACTGCCAGGACTTTGCGTATCGATCCTAAGTGGTGCCGTCGTCGATCTTGTACCCACGCACCTTCGCGGAAAAGCGGTCTGCATTTGCCTGATGCTGGGACGTACGGGCAGCGTTTTTGGTAGTAACATCATTGGAGTTCTATTGGAGTCCTACTGCTCTCTTACCTTCGGGGTCTTCTCTGGATTCGTCCTGGGTAAGTATATGGGTTTTTAATGTTCCTCTGATAGATCATATTTGTATTATCTCTTTACAGTTTGTGCGAGCTTGACGTTACTGTTACCCATTTGAGATTTGCCACCATAATTTAAGTAATATAATTTATATTTAATATAGGCTAATAATAATAAATATTATATATAAAAGAGATATTCGTTTTTCGGCTTGGAGTAAGAAATTTGTATCTTACTATAGAAGGAAGATAGGAAGTACCTTACCTATGGTTTTATTACTACGATTCTTTTAGCCATTGAAAATAAAGCCGAGCAGCTTTTTTTTATTACCTTGTTCTTAAAAAAGGCAGTAAGAAAGAGATTGGC
Source organism: Drosophila rhopaloa (assembly GCF_018152115.1). Lineage (NCBI taxonomy): Eukaryota > Metazoa > Arthropoda > Insecta > Diptera > Drosophilidae > Drosophila > Drosophila rhopaloa. Next base: position 2,396,293 of record NW_025335047.1, read on the forward strand.
ATTAACTCAATAAAACCAGATAAATAAACCAAACCACAACATTAAAATGGGCAATGTGGTGATTTGTGATATTCTGGGATAACATTTTAAACTGTTCTTAAAACTTTTAACTTGATTGAAACTTTGATTCATACGACTTTTTGTGCAGCATAAATCAATTTTACTCACTGTATGTAAGTCAAGTTACCAAGATAAAGTTAACTACCCCCACATTAATTTAAATATAAACAAAGCATTTTTGGGTTCTCTCTCAACCAGTTTGCAAATAAAATCGAATGCATTCACGTGCCTAAGATCTCTCGGTAAAATGCTTAAATTGAAACTAAATCGAAAATGCTTTGAGCTCAAAACGGGTTTGCGGTTCACATGTCTCTCAGTGTTCTAAGCGGGGTTATTACAATACAATGCTTAAAAGCAGGTGCCTCACAAGCTCATTGTCCAGTCGCCAAGTATCTCAGGTATGTCAAGATGCACAGCCCGCTGGAGAGCAATACCGCCGGTCCCAATGTGTGGGACTACGACATGATATTGGAGAAGATCGGTAAATTAGCTTAAGCTTGCCACTTAATCTGATGATCTTAAAAATGGATTATCTTTACACCAGGTTATGGCAAAACGCAGTGGATACTTCTGCTTGTCAGCGGACTCTTGACAATCACGTCCGTTGCAGCCCAACAAGCCATGAGTATTATTGTGATCGCCTCCCAGTGCGAATTCGAAACCTCACAGGCAGAAAAGGGCGTGATGATGGCGGCTAGTGTTACAGGTGAGTCGAGGTCTGAGTGGGGGTTTCACAGCATCACAATGGAATATTCTCATATTTGCACAGGCATCTTCTTATCGACCTATATATGGGGATACATCAGTGACGATATCGGTCGCCGGAAGGTTTTACTTTATGGTAATTTCGCCAGCAACGCACTGCAATTTGTGTTAATGTTCGTCACAAGTGTTTGGTTATTTAACATCATTAACCTACTTGTTGGAATTAGGTGAGTGTAAACAAGCTTCTGTGTACGGGAAATCATATTTTATTAACGTTTAAAATAAAAGCAAAGTTCGCTTTACCAAGATTTAACAATGCATTCATTTAAATTATTCTAATTTAAACACAGTGTCGGTGCAGTTTCAGCAGCACTTTATGCATATCTAAGTGAATTTAACATACCTCGACATCGCGCTGTGGCGATTAATTATTCGACAATGTTTGTTAGTGTTACAGCAATATATGTACCAGGTATGCAAGACTATATATAGATTCTAAGTGAATTATGTATTAAAGTAACAAAACCCCTTAAACAATTTAGCAACTGCTTGGCTGGTACTTTCGTCAAACTGGGCCATAACCATAGGTGATTTTGTTTTCCGACCATGGCGTTTGATCTTGCTAGTTAGTCTGCTACCAGGATTCATTGGAGGCCTAATATTATTAAATTATCCTGAAAGCCCGAAGCTATTGCTATCGCAAGATAAGAATAAAGAAGCTATAGAAGCTGTCTCATGGATTAGTAAATTTAACCGAGGAAAGCCGATAAATCAAGTCATAAATTGCGATGAATTCACACTGAAATCTGAAGATCCAGCTGGCGAAAATTTATTGGCCGAAAGCCAGGGATGTGGTATACTATCTAAAATTTGCAAGGCAACAGTTCCACTTTTCCACAAGCCCCATGGATTTAATTTCATCCTTTGCAATTTGGCTTTGTTTGGCATGTTTTTCAGGTAAGTTATGGGCTCTTTACATTAATCTTAATTTATAAATCGATTTAATTTCTTTCAAGTTCAAATGGCATGCAACTTTGGTTTCCAGAAATTGTTAACCGATCTTCAGGTGCTCAAACCAACTCCTCCACAGTATGCGAAATACTAAGCGTGCCTGTAGAAAGCCCCAATGCAACGGAAACTTTGGTAAGTAATCTAAATATTCTATAACAAAATATATGCTCATCATATTTATATGTTTTCTACTCAAGGTCTGCACTAATACCATTTCGAACCAAACCTATATTGACAATTTGATTGTTGGCTTTGCATTTTTAATTGGATTCTCCATCCAAGGACTGATACTAAATCCTTTGGGTCGAAAGAATGTACTTTTAGCTGCCCTGGGAGTTACAGTATTCAGTGGCGTTTTACTACACTTTATGGAAAATCCCACCGGAGTTCTTGTACTCTTTTGCCTTTACATTCTTTTGCCTGGGCTTTCGATTTCAATTATGATAGGCGCTATTGTGGATCTGGTCCCTACACACCTAAGGTAAATTTGAAACCCCATGCTGATGTTTATTTTAATTAATTCTCTATTTTTACAACTAGATCGAAGGCTGTCAGCTTTTGCATGTCCATGGGACGTCTTGGAATCATCGCAGCTACAAATCTTATGGGAGTTATGCTGCAACCTTACTGCAATACAACTTTTGCCATGTTTACTTGCACTCTTATTGGTACGTTTTTAAAACTGTCTTGCATAACAATTTTTTTAATTTTTTGTAATTTCAGTGTGTATTGTTATTGTTCATTACCTGCCGATTCGAAACTCTGCTTAGGTCTCCAGATTTCCCCCCAACTTTAATAACATCTTTTCTTATGTTTCTTATACTTAATATATGAATAATTCCAGTAATGTTGTTAAATAAAATAACTATTTTAAATGTAAGTCTTGAAATATCATTGAATGGAATGGCCCATTATTTATGGGCTTAAAAACTTTTCCTATGATTTGCAATTTTAAAAAGCCGTTTCGCATCTGTATACATATCGATAGCAGACTTGTGGTAGTGTAGAGTGCGCTTTAGTTTTGGCAAGAATGCCCTTAATAAATTACGATACCTCCGAAGGTATCGATAACATTTCGCACATAATCTTTAGCTAGAAAATCTTTGCAAGTTCTGAATACGTATCCGGATATTTTACCAGAAAGTCCGGATTATGGCGCCTCCGGCTGCGCGGGCTCGCTATATAGCCAACAAGGCCGACAACCAGATTCTGTCGAAGAAGCCCCCAAAACGACTGGGCCTGAATGGCAACAACAAATCGAAGGACGGCGCACCGGCCGGCAACAAGAAGGATAAAGATGCCAAGAAGAGGTAAGTGCGATTCTATATGTCATGATTCCAACTGATTGCGATTACTCCTTATCCACAGCAAGCAATCCGCGAGTGGGGGTCAAGAGAAGGGCTCCCCCAAACCCATTATGCCCAGTGTGCAGACCGCCTTCAAGACTTTCGTGAGTGCCCGGTTGTGCAGCGCCATTTGGGCGTACATAGCCGACTGCGACGAGACCTTCAACTACTGGGAGCCGCTGCACTACATCATTAATGGCCACGGACTGCAGACGTGGGAATACAGCCCGCAGTTTGGACTGCGATCCTACACTTACCTACTCCTGCAGGGCGTGCCCGGTTACTTTTACCAGAAGATGTTCAATCCCAGCCCCATTCTCATTTTCTACATGGTGCGGTGTATGTTGGGATTCGCCTGTGCCGTGATGGAACGCTATATGTACAAGTAAGTCTAGCTGGAGAATAACCAATACCAACAGAATGGGTAATAGCAAGAACTGTATTGCAGGTCCATTTGCCAGGAATTTGGCATACACATTGGTCGTCTGTGGCTGATTTTCCAGCTCTTTAGTGTGGGCATGTTCGTATCTAGCACTGCTCTACTACCCTCCTCCTTCTCCATGTACTTCGGATGTGCTGCCCTGGCCGCCTGGTGGCAGCAAAATTATTGTTTCGCCATATTCCTGACGGCTATATCGGCTCTGTTAGGTTGGCCTTTTGCTGCGCTGATTGGCATTCCGCTGGTGCTGGAGATGCTACTGAGGCAGCGGGATTGGAGGACCTTCATTCAGTGGACTCTGATATCTGGCGCCACCATTGCTATACCCATGATTGCCATCGATACGAGCTACTTTGGCAAATTAACATTTGCTCCTCTGAACATTGTATGGTATAACGTGTTCACCAGTCATGGACCCAACATCTTTGGCACCGAGCCGCTGAGCTACTACATTATCAATGGTTTCCTTAACTTTAACATTATTTGGGTGAGTAGAAATCGTGTATCTTATAGGACCTCTTATATGAATTTATTTTGCTGTCAGCTCTTGGCTCTACAACTACCCATCATGCTGGTCATGGACTATCTGATTGTGCCAGCCAAGTCGAAGTCTACGCTGAATTTCCCCCACTACATCTCGCTGGCTCCCCTCTATCTGTGGCTCTTGGTCTTTTTCGCCCAACCACATAAGGAGGAGCGCTTTCTGTTTCCCGTATACCCACTAATCTCGCTTTGTGGAGCTATCACCGTGGATGTGTATCAACGCATTTTCTTTCGTATCAAAATGCTGGTGTTCAAGATCAAGTCGGGAGTTCATTATCTCGACCACAGCATGTTTATTGCAATACTAGTAATGGTGACCAGTACTTTGCTAGGACTTTCTCGCGTATTTGCTCTGTACAGAAACTATCACGCACCCATGGATTTGATGCTGGAACTGAACCAGTTTAAGGCGACGCCGCAATATAACCCAGACTTGATATACAACGTTTGCATTGGCAAGGACTGGCATCGCTATCCCGGAAGCTTCTTTTTTCCTGCCAGGAATTTCCGTTTGCGTTTCCTAAAATCCGAGTTCCGCGGAATGCTGCCAGCCTACTATGTAATGGGCCACAATGCCACTCAATTGGTGCATCCGTACTTCAACGATCTTAACCAGGAGAATGAACACATGTACTTTGACTACGACCAATGCGATTTCCTCGTCGATTTCGATGAGGGCAAGTATACGCCTCTGGAACCGAACTACTCGAAACGATCAAAGGAGTGGTCGGTGATGAAGAGCCTGCCCTTCCTCATCCCGGAGAAGTCGCACAAGGTGTTACGTGCCTTCTATGTGCCATTCCTGACCGACAATCACATTCAGTATGGAGACTTTAACCTGCTCAAGCGAAAAACGAAACGCAACGGCAGGTAAAGGCAGGCCGTGCCATTTAAATAGCATTTTATACTTAGCAGAAGGGGTGGTAGACATTTGCTTTTATTAAAAAATGTAAAATTCCAAACACTTATGAAACTATAGCTCCAATATCTTATTCATATTGGATCTGAAGTATTTTCTAACTAAATTCCACCCCATAGAGTCATACTGTATTTTGTTTAATCCTTTCTATCCTACACTGAACTGTAAAATCCTACCTACTATCTATTCTAAGTGAGTGAACCGTTTTTAATCCTAGTTATTTTTGTTTTATCCATGCCAAAGTTGTGAAGATCACCAGAATCGAAGTAGAACGTAAGCCTCAACAATATAAACAACGAGATTCGTAAGCAAAACTGTTTGCATGGAAGGGCCAACACGCTTGAATGGTCGAAAACTTTATTGGACGGATCCACTTAAAATCTGGGAAGCAAAACTTTACAATGGAAATCGCTTGGACTTAGCCTAGATCGTGTGCTGGGTCTGTTTACAATGCTATATTTGGTCTACTGAATGTACATACACGTGTGCGGGGCCTAAACCTAATCCTAAACTGACTTAGCAGCGATATTTACAAGCTCTTCGGGAGGAGCAGCCTCCCGCAGTTCTAAAAGTAGACCGTCAAGTTGTTCTCCGAGGAGCCCATGGCATCGGTGGCAGATAGAAGATTGGAGCCCGCATTGGCCGAGGTGGTGGTGATGGTGGTAACCCCGCCACTTGCCGCTCCCGTGGCTGCTCCTTTCCTGTTGTTATTCTCTGTCTGCAAGGAGTCATGCTCGATCTCGTCCTCCTCGAAGAGCTGTCCATTGGCGGAGGCGCGCGACACTATGCCTGGCAAGAAGACTTTTAATAGTGAATGTTTCGGGTGAGATTGGGGTAAAAAATTGGGAAAGATCGGGGATGCAAATCTGATTCATTGATTCATTTCTTTTGTTTATCATTTTCATCAAATAAGACTTGCATCCTGGGGTAGATAAAAATTGACTGCCTCTTACTGCGAACTGTGGCGGCATAGCTCTCTCGTTGACGCTCCCGATCCCGCTCCCTTTCCCGTTCCAACAAGGCGGCGGAGCTTCCGAGGGCCATGCTACTACTGGCTCCACTGGCCACATGATGCAGGCCATTGTTCATCGGATTGGCCATGGTGATGTTGCCGCCGTGCTTCATGTGCAGCACTGAGACCCCACCGCTCGTCACGCTGGCTCCGTTGCCGTTGCCATTCCCCGCCAGCTTCTCGTGGGTAACCAAATTGGCCGAGGACACGCTGCTGTGCGCCTGGCTGTGCACCCGATTCCGACCGAGGCCCAATCCGCTGGAGGCACTCTTGCCCTGCTTTCTGGATCGCACAATGTAGCAGCTGAGTGCCACTATGATCATCAGGAAGAGGCCCATGATCATGCCAAACATGCCCAGCATGTTGCTGTTCCAGCCTGATTGGGCCAAGGTCAGGCCCTCCATTGTCACGCTCACCGGGACTGAGGTGCTCCTGGGCGGCACACCTGTGTCCGTGGCGATGGCTATCAGATGGACCGTGGACTCATTAAGGCTCTGCAGCTGCTCCGGGCGCATGTAAATATTCCCGGTGGTGTCGATTTCGAATAATCCGGCATGCTGGCCCCGCAGCGAGAGTTCCAGTTTGTCGTTGCGATCCCCGTCAGCTGCCTCAACCTTGCCGATGAGCACGCCCTCAAAGGAATCAACGCGGGACTGTAAGGACTGCTGGAAAGGAGAAGGATAAAAAGTTAAGTATAAACATTAAATAAGATATGAATAAGATAACCAGAATTCAGCTCCAGCTAGTAGTTTCATACCAATCAAATCGGGTAGCTACTCACGCTCTTGGGCACCATGAACTCGTAGTGCGTTTCCCGGAACCGCGGCTCCCAGTCATTGACATCGATCACGTCCAGCGTCAGTTCCGCGGTGCTGTTGGTCATTCCATCCGTGGCTTGCACCTGGAACTCATGCTTGGTCATCTTCTCGTAGTCAAGCGGTTTCGCCAGCACAAGTTCCCCCAGCGATCCCACTGTGAAGAACTGAGAGTTCACGGGATCGGGAATAGTATACTTAAGGTGTTTTCCGGGCTTATTGGTGGGCAGAGCAAGGATCCGATTGCCTACCGCCGTATCCTCGCGAATGCGCATGACGAATCTCTTTTGGACGAAAGCCAGAGTGCTCAGATCACTGTGACTGCCAGGTCGCGTCAACTGGACAGTGGTCAGAGCATAGCGATCGGGATTATCGATCTGCGTGGCCTTCACCACCAAAGTGGCGCCATTGGCCACGTCCGCATATCCAATCGGTGTTAGCAAACTAATGGCTCCGTTGTGCGGATGGATGCGGAAGTACTTGGCGTCCTGCGATTGGACTATCGTGTACTGGATGGGTGCACAGATGCCCTCGTCCTGATCCACCGCCTTCAGAGGCTCCGGCCGCATCCGCAGCTCACCCGGCCTGCCGTCCACTGGTATCTCTGCGGTGTAGGACTCCCGCTGGAACTTCGGATTCTGGTCATCCGCATCCGTGATGACCACCCGAAGCAAAGTGTCCGAGTGACGGGCTGGTGTGCCCTGATCCTGAGCCCTCAGCTTCACAGTGAAGTTCTGCAGCTGCTCGTAGTCCAGGGCTTTCCTCAGCACCAGCGTGCCCTCCAGGGGATTGAGGAACTGCACATACTCCGAGTACGGACCTGGCAGCACCTGGTACTCCACCGTGGAGAAGGGACCTGGTTGGTCGGCATCCTCGGCACGGGCGCCCTGAAGGATTCGAGTTCCCGGAACCGTCACCTCCGAAAGGGTCAAAGTGTAGGGGGTGCCGATCCACTGGGGGGCATTGTCATTCACATCAGTAACTCGCACATTCACGGGGATGACGAAGCTCTGTGAAGAACATAAGAACAGAGAAAAATGTAGTTACCAAAGGCTGTACTAGTCCGTGGTTTTACAGTTTAAAAAAAAATGTAACCATGATTGCCTTATTCTAAAAGCTAAATCGGAAAAATTTGAAAATGTTCTCTTATCTTAAGAACAGATTATTAATTTTCTCATTATGATCATTAATTCTGCTTTCTTAATATCTAATTGTCTAAAGCTTGATAGTTTACTTATGATATTAATTTGTTCCGCATTGGTAAACCTCTTTTAAAAGTGTAGTTCAACCAATTTTTCGAGTGTGTGCACTTCAAGACAAACACCTTATTTTGTAGCCAATGTGCTGGTCACTGACCTCCGGGGGTTCAAAGCCCAAGCACGCCGCCGAATGTCCTGCATACATTTGCATGTTTAGCGGACCTCTTGCCCCAACTAGGACATCCCCGATCCCACAAAACGCCCATGCCTACATTTCTACCCGCAAACGGAAGCCTTAATGGTTAATTTATGGCCACCAAGCTGGGGCCAACCACAGGCGCCAAAAGGGGTTGACTCCTGGGTGCTCCTCCTTCGGTGGCTCCTTGACTTGCAGCTGCAATACGAGAAGTTGATGTTGAAGTTGGAGCCAGCGTTTTGTTGATTCTAAAATTGAAATGGGCGTGCATTGTCTAACAAAAGTTTTCAATTGTTTATAGAGTTCCTCGAAAAGCCGCAACGCCAGGAGCATAAAATCGTGTTTGCCGAAATTTAACATGCTTAGCTGGCCCCAGGGAACACGCACTGTTTAGAAGAGTACGAGGTTCAAGAAGGTGGCAACTTACCTCTATATAGGTCAATTGGATGGCCATTGCACGAAAGGGTCCTTCGCAGGTGCGGAATGCGGTTGGAAAGTGGCCGGCAGAAAGAACTTCAAGGAAATGCGGTCGATGTGGGCCAGTGACCAGGCCGCCTGATTAATTGCGGCGTTAACTTGATCGACAAGTGCTTAGCCACCAACTTTAGGGGTTCGATTCGCTATGCTACCTATATTGATTCCCATTATGCTGGCTTTAACTGATTCAATCTACCCTCGTTTTTTGTGGCTATTTCTTAAGAAAAGACTGGTTTATTATTTCCGAGTCCGCTCTCGTTGACCTAATTTTACTCCCTTATAAAAAAATTAACTTTCTTGTCCAATATTGTTATATAGGATATTTTATGATTTATAATAGGTTTAGGGTTCAACCTATGCACTGTTTAAGCTTCATACCATAGAATTAACCCCAATGGATTTATAAATAAGGGGCACAAATGCATACTTTACTGCAATAAACAATTTCTTACCGGATCCGTTGAATGTCGTCGTATGCAGATGACATTCACGTAGATGGATGAAGGACCTCTCACGCCCTCCTTGTCCAGTTCCACCGATAGAGCTAGCTCCTTGGTGCCGGCATGGATCTCTACGGGAGCATTCTTTTCCCTCAGCGAAAGGGTGATGTCCCCTGTCTCAGCATTGGGATCCCCGTTGATCCTTAATTTGCCGATAATCGAACCCACCGCCAGATCCTCGGTCGCCAGGAAACTTTCCGCGGAACCACCACCCTCGAGATAACAACGGGAGTCGAGGATAGCTCCAAAAGTGGCTAGAAAGATAGGAAAACAAGGAAAGAGTTATTTATAATTTCAATTTTCAGAAAATGAAGGGAAATATCGTATCAGCTAAGACTTATTTTATCACTCAGTTTCCTAAAACAATTTCTTTTGCATTGTTTTGGGCTTAAACTTAAGCATACCTTTTAACCATTTTGTGTTTCTCTGGCCTAAAAAATTGTGTACAAAATGCTACAAATTGAACTCTCTCCCTTTCAGGCTTACTTTCGGTCCGTCCTGATAATTGCAAATTAAAAGTAAATTGCAGCGACAGGTGGAGGAAGCCACCACAGAGAGTGCCGGTTGGTCCAGTGTTTGTGTTCCAGTGAGCCAGCTGTCCGAATCGCCAGACATGTTTGCTCGTACCTCGGATACGCTCTACTAAGCTTCCGTTTTCTTTCATTTCGAGTGCTGCAATTCTCGGCCAGCGCTGCACAGGCGAAGACCACCACTGCGGGTCCAAGTAGATCCAAGTGGGCAACTGGCCACATCAAACATCTCTCGACTCCTCTTTGGGTGATTCGCAGCCGATTTTCGTTTCCGGACAAGCTCTGATATCTAATTGTGTTAGTGTGCAATGGGTAAACTTGGGACGGTCATGCAAATTTTGCAAACACTTGCCCTCCTCGTATGCAAATAAATTGGTACAATTTTATTTAAAAAAAAATAGTGGAAGAAAGTATTAAATTTGCTCAACTATTTTTGAGGGATTTACTTTATTTGACCCATTTTATTATGCTATTGCTTTTTATTTCTGAAGCCCTATATTCGTTTTACTTTACAAATATGGAACACTTTTTTTGTAAAATAAAATCTTGAGTTTCCTAGTTTCTTTAGCAGTTCTGTTTTTTCTAACCTTTTTTAAAGAGCTATGAGCTGTTATTATTATATTATATAAGGGATAAAACTGAGCCCATGCTCCCATGGGAGCATGACATAACACCTTTTTTGGCCAATGCAATTATAAACTCTTACAAGTATCCCCCATCATATGTTCCGGTTTTTACCTCCAACCCCTTGACCATCTAAACAACAAGTTCTTATTATGTGGTAACAGCATAATTGTTGTTTGTTTTCTTAATTTCGTTCTGGTAAACGGTTGTTGGTTGTTGGTTTCCAAACGGTTTGCGATGACCCTGGCTGGGGGTCGGCAGTCATCTCCGGGATTTTCTCCATGTGGCGTGCAGATGAGATATGGCGAAGTGAAATCTTCTACTTGTTTTCAAGATCTCTGTTGTAGGTTAATTGTTGTGACATTGGGCAATGCACATGGCAATGAAGATCTCTGCTCGTGGACTTTCTTCGACAGTTAAAAGTTTTGGAAATTAGTCTAATTGCTGCGGATTTATTACAAAATCTCTCAGATGTGTGCTGATAGCTCACGTACATAAACTACATGCACTACTTTCCGGAGAAAATGGAAAGTTTTTAAATCGCAAATTGAAATCGGGACTACGCACTGGAATCCCGCTGTAAAAACATATTTCGATTACCCAACTAACCTACTAATTAGTAGCAAATGCATGTATGCAATCCACTTTATTTAAAAACCAAGACTAATTAGAGTCATCGGATTCCAAAACTCATCCATAAGGTGCAAATACCTGGAGCGTAAATCCGCGAAGCTTTACACAAATAGAGTGGAGATTAAAGACCAATCCCAAGCCCACCTTCCGATTACATAAGTTCTACTTTTATTTTTATTTTGCAAAGTCGGAGAGTGTAAAACAAATGAAAGTGAGTTGGCGGCTGAACAAATTTGGCCAAATACATGAATGTACATATGAATATGGGGGAGAAAAGTTTCAACAATCAAAAAGTTCAGAAAACAAATTTTCATTTGGTTTTGTTTTGGTTTCTTTTGATAAAACAACACCATAAAAAAACCAAAAAGAGAAAAAGTGCCCGTTCAGCTTGGTGATTTTCATGAAAACGCCAACGAAAAGACAAACTCCTCGGTCTGGGCCACTGACTTTGGCATAAGGTATAAGGTATAAGGGGTTTATTTTTGGGATTCCGATTTGGATTCGGATTGGGGCCTGCCAGCGACAGTAACAACAACTTGTGGCTCCGTACCATGCGAGTTCTGTCTGGTTAAACATTGTAAGCATCGGCATAAGTATTTCGCAATCAATTTTTGTGGCACAGGTCAAGCTATATGTGGGCTATGGCAAAACCCGTTAGGGAAGAACTTGAACTGTGACATGCCCATTAAAGATACATGATATATTCTTTGCCCAAGTGGAGTAACGATAGCACTCAAGTATGACAATGTAATGAACCGAAATTAATGCACTAAATGGAACTTGAAACTGGAGCAACTTCATGACCACAATCGGCTTGGATCCATGCGTATCCATATCCAGAAAAGGAAAACTATTTATCAGTTGGGATTTCGTTGGGGCTGGAAGGTGGTAAAACCCAAGTTAGTCACGTAAAAAGTTTTATCCGTCATAAATCGTTGGACCAGAACGACGTTGATGTCTCCGTTCGTTTTCTTGGCTGACTTTTCTTTTTAATTTATCGAGTCTCGCTAGCAATTTCACCATTTTCAGTTTTTACTTTTCGAGGGTTACATGCGGTTAATTACTTTGTTTGTTTTCGATTATCAAAGACGACACTTGATTCCACAATTACTTAACCAACATTCCAAGCCAATAACTATACACATTGTTAAGAGGAGGTTATTATTGTCATGCTATGAACTAAATATTGTATTCAATTTGTTTAAGACTGCAGTCCTTTCTTATGTTGTGTAAGAACAAAAATGTTTAAGATTTATATATTTTTGTAAGTAGAGAAAGTACATATAGTAAATTGAAAGAACTCACCATTATTTAAATAGCACAAGGCGAAGATCAAATAGCATATCCAATGATGATTTATCCACATTTTGTTTAACAATATCTTAGGACCCGCAATCACGTTAATTTAAAGTTTTTTAGCTTTTTAGAGCAACATAACACTTCCGCACAAATCATAAAATGATCGTTAAATCTTTGCAGTAAAAACTTGTTCACATCACTTGAAATTCCTTCATAATAAATTTTTAGTTTCCTATTTTAACCAGAAAGTGTTAAGTGTTTGGTTATTACTGTTGAGTTATTGCCCGCTATTTTTTATTTAAGCAATAAATTTGCATATATCTTTGATGTACCATAACCGTTCTCAAATTAAATTTACGTGCAACTTTTCTTAAATTACCAAAATGGCAATTTGAAATGGATAACTGGATAGGGAAAAACTAGTCTTCTAGATTATTACAAGATTATTAGATAGACAAAACACTTTGGCACAGAAACCAAAGCAACTGGAACATTAGCACTCCTCACCGCCTAACCATCTAGCAACTGAAAGTTGTTCTTCATCTTTAGCATATTTTTCACCCCGACCGCTTCCTTTTCTCCATTGTCTTCTGGTTGTGGAGCAAATGTCGCACACATGTCACACACATGTTGGAAGTTTGGAGGTGGAAGTTGGAGTCGGGTCGCTTGGTCGGTTGCCACATTGCCTTAGTTGTTGTCACCAGCGGAATTGGCGGTATTTTATTCCACCAGCAACACCAAGAATAACACAAGCGATAAAGGGATGATGCTTTCAAAAAGCGAGGCTTTACATACCCTGTTTAATTTTTTATTAAAATAACTTATAACATATATATGCAAAGTTCTCATAACACCTATTGAATCTATTGATCAGAATTCCATACTAACTGGATTAACTAATTATATTAATCTGCATTTCGCAAAGAGTTATACTGAGTGTCAAAAGAATAAGATACCTCAAAAAAGGATCCTGAAAAACCAAACTGAAAAATGGAATAGATTTTTTCGAAATGATACTGATATTCAATGTATTATGCTTGATATTATCTATTGGCTACCAACTTAAGATCAAACTACAATACCTTTTACAAAATAAAAGGGTGTAAAAACAACCACAGCCACTAAAGGCGGTGGCAATGTTTTTGTTTTTGTTTCCTTGGTTCCGGCATTTTCGTACCAGTGGAAGAATTTCAAACGCCCGTTTACACGGCCCAAAGGAGCTTCCTCCTGGCCAGGATTTATGGCATACCACAGCAGGTGGGTGGGGAAAGTGTGAGGAGTGAGAGGCGTGTTGCATTGGGGTGGCTGATCAAGGGGTTCGGGGAGGACAGACAAACATTTGCATACAAATCAGCCGCTGGCCGTTGGCCGATGGCCGATGGCGAAAATGAAAACGCTTTTTTGACCGGAAGCCCGCAGAAGCGCACAAAAAAGTCATTCACCTGTGTAAAAACGGTTACATATTCAATATACGCTTGCTGCGCGGGCTGTGAACTTGTTTTCCCTGGGGTTTTTCATTCGCCACTTGCAGATTCGCAAAAAAATTTTAACTGATTTATAGCAAATGGGAAGTTTAATTGGGGATTCCGGGAATCATTAAAAGATGTTATGAAAGGACAAGTACTACATTAAGCTCATAAAATTGTATACTAAATTGTGTCTAAGTTTTAATTTATAAAAACTGTCAATTTTTATTTTGATAAATAATATCCTAAACAATATTTACTTAAATTTGTAATGCCATAAATACTTAAAGATTTTTCAAAGGTATTTAGGAACTTTCATCTTTTATTATCATGCCCTTAAAAATCAAATTTTTAAAGCAAGGTTTTAATAGGCGCAGCAAATCTTCTGACATAAATTGTTATTTCAAGTTAGGCAAAAATCCTGTCACTTTCTTAATAGCAAACTCTTTTCCACATGACTCATGAATTTTAAATTCAACACAATTCATTATTATTTTTGTAAGTTACACTGTATTTATGCTTTACCAACACGCACTTTATCCTTTCGGTGGTTTTTAACCTGAGCACTAACAAATTCTTAAGCTCATTTATTGTTATGATTGCGATTGCAATGCACAAAGAACACAGTTGGCCGAAACGCTTTTATTTGTACCACTCCGAAGCGCTAAACGAGCTCCTCGCATCGCGATCCAAACACAAACTGATTTTCCATAATGTTGCCAAAGCCGTGCCCCCTAACAACCGACAGCAATAAAAGCAGCAACAGCCTGTAAAGCCGGTGTGCGTTGGACTTGTGCTCACTATCAACATGCATGCACACATGCCTACGGTTCTGATCAAAATAATAGCAGTGTCTAGACAATCAAAAAAAAATATTGCAAAGTACGTAGACATCTTTAAAATAGTTTTTTTTAAGTCCTTCGGATTATTCCGTATCTAATGGTCTAATATATAGTTTTATATTTATCTTCTATTAGTTCCAAAAGAAATAAATAACCGACAATGTTTAAATGAAATTCTAAACAATATTAAAACTTATTGAACAAATGTACGAATTATTATTTTTACTTTTATTGAATATCCGGAGTCTCAAATCGAGGCAGAATGAATTCTTCAAATGGCAATAATTTTGACCGCTGCTGTGTTTAAACGATGGAAGCCTCTCTGGACGCCAGCTTTTACTTGTGTTGAAAATGTTTCCACATCACTCGTCAAGCGTTTCGGCTGGAAAGAAGCGAGAAGAAACGGAAAGCGGCGGTGGCAGTGCCATGACAACAACAACGGCTAGCTGCCACAGCGCACGCGCCCCAGCTGGAATTGATGAGTATGAGTTTATTCCAGAGCAGGAGGCAGTTCCTCTCTGGGGCTCTCTTCTGCCTTCGTTGCGCTCCACTGAGCCGGCTTTGCAACCCCTTACTCACTCTCTTTTTGGGGCTCTCTCTGTTTACATTGTGTGTCGTAGCCATAGGAACCAAGGCGGCGTCCTAGCCGGCTCTCTTCCAGGCTCTCCTCCTTCCATTCCACCTGTCCTCCTTCGTGACTCAGGCCCAGTGACATTGCATTTGCATGTGACTGCCGTTAATTGCTGTAATTCCCGCGCTGGACGTCGTCGGCACATAATTGCACTCTCCCGCTCCAAAAAAGTCCTTTTTCTTCCTGTACAGTTTCGTGCCAGGCTTTCCTTGTTTTTCCTTGGTTTCCTTAACTCACAAACTTCAAGTAGTTTTTTGGGACATGCTTCCCATGGGTTTTTGCTTTCCTTCCGACACTTTTGACTTACTTTATGGCCCGGTCGATTATGCTCGACTTATCGGGCTTTTAATGGGTTGGAGTTCTTAATTGAAATTTAGTTTAGTTTATTATTCTCATTACAAAATCGAATGGATTGATATTAATCAGCTTTTTATAGTTTACATTTAAAAAAAAAATGTTAAATATTAACAATAAAAGTATAATGTGTTTAGTTATTTTATTTTTTGTCAGATTAAAATAGTTAAAGAACTATTGCATTTTATATATTTAGTTATAAATAGTCACAGTGGTAAAACCATGGGTTTCTGTGGTTGTAAAGCCATTATCTATCTGATGAAGCATATGCTCCTGGTTCTCCAGGCAGTCTAGTGTGGAGCTCATCTCTGTAAGTTATTAAAAGAAAAAAGGGATTGTTGGAGTTCAATGACTTTTAAAAAATAAGACACTCAAATAAATTAATGCGTTACCATAATTTAAAAAATAAGTACTTAAAGACATATAATAATATTATGCTGTGTTTTAACATATAAGCTCTATCTGCAACAAATCGAACATTAAGGTTGAAAAATAAATTGACCTTAGATTAAATTTCAAGCTTTGAAAGGTCGACTTTTTTGAAAACCGAAAGTATTATAAATATATTCTTAGCTTAGCATTGGCATAACTATTCTCCAGCCTCATTAAAAAATTAAATAAGATTTATTATCAAAACTATCTGTTAAAAAAACATAGTTTAAGATAACGTCTTAAATTAATGACAAAGTAGGAAAAAGTTTCCGAAGAAGGAGCATTACTTTCGCATCACAAGTACTTGGCAACTTTGTTATCATATTGACTTAACTTGAATAATTTGGGTCTATGGTTTGGCTATGAATTAAATTCACACTGAGCTTATAATAAAATAAAAATTGTACAGTAAAATTGGCTAAGATTACAGTTCGGTGTGTTTGGGTTTGTTGAACAATCTTTCGCACAGTTTGGCCAGGAGTTGGGAAACCTCCAGTCGGTATTCGTCCTTGCTGTTGGTATACCGATTTCGAATCGTTAGAAGTGCGTGCCTGAGACCCGAACTTTGAGACCAGGAGGCAATGCAAAGATCCTCGGTGGTCTCTAGAGCAGTGGCAAATTGTTCCACCACTTCTGGTTGCTCTAGAAGATGAAGGAAATCCTTGGTCACGACACTGTCCACCGCCGAGCAGTAGCCTTGCGATTGCAGCCAAGGCTCGAACTCCAGGAGTACATATTGCGCCATCGTAGAGGCGGCTTCGGGAGCATCTTTGCTGGCCTCCAGTACTGACCGCTTCTCCAGCACCAGGTCACTGATGAGGGTCACCACCTTGGCCTTGCTCCTCAGCTCCACCTCTGCACTCTGCAGGACCTTGATCAGAGCCTGTGTGCCGGAGGTGGAGAGCACTCGCTGCTGGGCCAGCGGAAACTTTCGAAGCAGAGCTCCAAAGGCATGCAGTGCAGCGGAGATCTCTCCAGCATTCCCGGAACTCGTTAGGATCTGGGCCAGATGCGAGCCAAAGTTCTTTTCGAACACCTTTATCTGGGCTTTCGGATTGTTGCTTGCCAGCGAGCCCAAGACCCGCATGGCCGAGACCCTCAGCGAGGTGTTGGTATCGTTGACCACAATGGGCAGGAGGACGTCATCCAGTCCTCCATTATCGATGAACATTAGGGCATTGTCTATCTGATGCAGTAGATACTCCAGGTTGTCCAGGCAGTCCAGCTTGGAGCGCATCTCCGACTGCAGCGGCGTCTTGCTGAAGTTTCGGTACTGATCAATTAACTGTACAATCAGCTCTCCGTCCGTTCGGAAGTTCTTCTGGAATTCCTTGTACGCCTTGCGCAGCTCCGCATAGCTCTTCTTTTGCTCCTTGACGCGGCGCAGGGACTCCTCGATGATGTCCGGCTTGTAGTCCAGGGCCAGGGGTTCATTATCTTCCAGATTCTGATCCTGATCCCTCTGATCGTCCGGCTGACTCTGCAGCGCCGTGCCA
This sequence comes from Drosophila rhopaloa, assembly GCF_018152115.1. Taxonomy (NCBI): domain Eukaryota; kingdom Metazoa; phylum Arthropoda; class Insecta; order Diptera; family Drosophilidae; genus Drosophila; species Drosophila rhopaloa. Next base: position 2,413,822 of record NW_025335047.1, read on the forward strand.
CGTTCACCCTCGTCCAAAAGTTTTGCTTCCTTGAGTCCGGTTTGCAAATTGATACGTACGTGGAGGCCCTTGGGGATGGCCTGACCTATAATAAAGGAATCACCACTTAGTACACGTCATCGGGAAAGGTCACCTGGAAAACCGTTACCTTCCGCAATCACCTGCCATTCCTTGGTGGCCACGAAATCACTTGTTTTGTTGTCCGATTCCGTTGCCACCTCCGTTTGTAGGCTTCCAAGGATCAGGACACTGGCCAGAAGGATTACTATCTGCTTGCCACGCATATTGTTCCACCTATCTTGTCTCCAGAATGTGTTTGAACAGTATTTCACCTGGTAATTAAAGAGTTTCGTGAGAGTTTTTAAACCCAACTTTTAAGACCACTGATGTGGATATGTTTGGCAGTGTGCCCGTAGGCATATCCACGATTTATACCACACCTGGATTTGAATAAGTTCCGCAGGGAATCAGAAGTTGTGGAACCAGTTAATAACGGTCAAAGCTTAATTTCAAATTCAAAATTATACTATTTACTAATCAGTTATTTTTATAAATTTGTACATATTAAATTTCAAGCTCACATTTTTCGAGTATCGCAGCTTGTCAAATTTTTGTGAATTGAAAAAAATATAATTATATTTAAGGTTATCATTGGAATAATAATTTATTTTGAATCAAATAAAAATTCGAGTTCGGCCAGAAATTTGATAACTGTTCCGAATTTTTTAAAGGGGTATAAGTGTAAGAACGGATTTTTTGGAATTTACTATCGGTCTTTAGCTACAATTGAGAAAAAAGGAAGCATTTTCAAGAACTTACGAATAAACTCAAACGAATTTTAATAATAATAATACATAGATTATCATAATAATTTAAAAACATGCTAAATACTTTAATTTTTGAAAACAGCATTGTTAACTTTCACTTTAGAACCAATAGTAAGCTAGTAAAATTACAAAACAAGATTCAATAATGGCATTTAGAACTCCCAAAACTAAACAAGAATGCCAGAAAAATTCCCAACTCATCATGAATTCCTTAAAATTAAATAAAACAGTTATTCACAAGCTTTCCACAGCTTTACAAAGTGGATAGACTAGTTATTTACAAATCTTTTAAAAATACACCAAATTTTTAAGCCGAATCATGTTTACGCCAGATGAATCAAATGCTAACATACATAACTTAATTTTGAATGCAAACTAATTCATAATAAAACGCGTGCGCATTTAATAAATAAATTTAATTTTTTGGCGCCTCCAAAAACGCTGTAATCTCGATTGTCTACGACACCGTCTAGGAATTGGCCAAGCAAACAAATCAAAGTGCCCGAGCTAAAATATGTGGATTCACCTGGCGCCAATTGAATTAATAAACAAAATGCCGGTTTCATGCCAATCGCATACTATAGTATATAAAGCAATCCCACCGAATATGCTAATTGCCGATGACGAACCCCAGAAGCCTTTAACCATATTTTGGCAAATTAAATCCAGTCGGCCCGTTCTAAAAGCCGCCTGTCAATATATGTTGAAAGTGAAGCCACCTCGGTGGGCAACTTTTATCCGGAGATTCCATTAAGATCGTCGTTGAAACCAGTTTAACGTCGTCTAATATGCCTGATGATGTCTAATTGGTTTATGTTCAGAATTGAGTTGTTGGCCAAAAAGATCTATCTTTCCATGTTGCGAAACGGAAATTCTTTGAGTTTTCTATAGTTATGTAGTTGTAGTATTTCTCAAAATTAATGAAGATTAATATTGTAGGTTTCAAATGTTGTTTTATACATTCCAATGCACTTACTGTTCTGATCCTGACGTATTCTTCTGTCTTGCATTTTATGAACTTATCTACTAGTTGCATAAGAGATAGTTGGTAATTTATTGTATTAAAATACAAAATAAATTATCAAATTCAAAATTATTCAAATATTATATTATAAAGTTAACCATCCTAATGTCTTTATTATCACTCTATTCCAACCTGCATGGCCATTTAGCACATGGTATTTCAAACGCACTTAGGAAATTCCCTGAAAGTTCTAAAGCCGAATGCTGATCTCAAAGCAAATATCAGATGGTTGAAATACATACAATGTATGTTTGCCATCGCTGATAAGTACAAATTATTATTTGCACTTCATTATACGTGCGAACAAAGCGCAGATTCCATTTCACAGAGCTTAGATCTATAAAAAGTACAAAAGGCCGAAATAGTCTGAATTATAATGCATTGAAGAAAAGGGGGAATTAAATAGACTTGGCGTAGACAACTCGCTCGAAAACTGGCTGGTAAATCGAACATTAAAATTTATAGAATCACTTTTGATTTTTCGCTGCCTTTTGTCCGCTGCCATTGTTATTGTTTATTGTTATTTGTTGCTGTTCCCGCGAAACCGGGCACATGCTAATAATATTAATTAATAACATTGTTGGCTAGGGGTGGCTGTGGCCACGACGACGATGATGACGGGTGGAAGCCAAAACACAAAACGAAAGAGGTATACGAATACGAATAAATAAAAATAGCCACCAATCAGGCGGCCAGCGACAACAAGAACAACGGGCAAGACAAGTCAGGAATGAATAAACTATGAAGTGTACTGGTTGTCGGCCACCTCGCTTCATCGTTCTGGCCGATCAGAAATTTTATAAATGCCGCCGTCTGTCCAGAGCCAATTTACAGTTTGCCATTGAACCTGGTCGGGCGTTCGCCAAATATTCGGACGGGTGAATTTCGCAGCGCCTCTGTAGAACCCCAGTCGATCCACCCATCGCTATAATGTTGCTCCTCCAACTGTGCTCCGTAGCCCTGCTCCTCTGCTTGGCCAGTGGTGCCTCCAACTTTCGTGAGTCCTTCGCAGTGGTTCACCCCCTTCGTGCCGTGCTAATCCGAGCTTTGTCCTTGCAGCTCCCGAGTTGCCGCGCTGTCGACAGGGCGACACCAGCTGCATCATCAACGTCTCGCACATGCTGATCCATAAGTATGCGAAGACTGGTTATCCTGCGGCAGGATTCCCCCAGGTGGAACCCTTCCTCATCAAGCGCTTCGACATCTCCGACGGACGCACAGGCTCACTGAACCTCAAGCTCAACTTCAAGGATGTGAATGTGGAGGGCCTGTCGGGAGTCAAGTTCGATAAGGCTGTGTAAGTATAGAGTGATTAAATATTAGTTATGTTTTGAAAGCTTCTGGTGGAGTAAAACATGGATCCAATTCTCTTTCTTTAATAATCAACTTAATGATCGTATTTAATATTAAGTTTTAAAGTAAATATGTAAGTTTTAGTAAAGTGAACTCATTATTAGCTGGGATGTAAAATATATACGTTAATTTAAAAAGATTTAATATTATTAAAAGTATTGCCTTGAAGCGAGAGCTATATTTTATTTTAATTGCAATGCCAACCTGAATCTAAATGAATCTTTTCAAAAAGAAAAGAAAAAAATAAGCCCTAACTAATCCTTTTTGATATTTTCTTAGTGGCTTTGGCGTAGATCCTGCCACCAGCAAGTTCGAGATGTACGGATCGTTTCCTAAGATCGTTCTGAAGGGCAAGTACGTGGCGGACGGACGCATCCTGATCCTGCCCATTCGCGGAGATGGCGATGCCGAGATCGTGCTGCACAATCCCAAGTTCTCGGTGAAGTTCAAGCCGGGCACCCAACTGCGCAATGGACGCACATACCTGAGCGTGGACAAGCTGAAGGTGCTCGTGGAGCCACAAAAGTGAGTGGATTGTAATCTTATATAGATAAGTTATATACGGGTCCATATTGGTAATCTTCCAGGATGAACATCCGACTGGCGAACCTCTTCAATGGCGACCAGGCGTTGGGCACCAACCTCAACCAGTTCCTCAATGACAATTGGACGGAGGTGTGGAACGAACTGCATCCCTCCATTCACGTGGCCATCGCCGAGATCATGAAAAGCATCCTGTCCCAGCTATTCAAGCGTTTTGCCTACGAGGATCTGTTCCTGGAGAACTGAGCACTAGTCCTTTACCATTAGACTTAGTGTACGAGTACTTCCTCACCAGCATTTCACATTCATGGGGCGTTGCATTCCGGCCATTGACATATCATCGTATCTGCTAAGCTAAGCTTTAAATTGTAGAATAAACAAACCTAATACAAAAACTGGTTGTGCTCGTTGGGGGCCATTGTTCAACTAAGCGTAGATTCCAGCATTTCCGCACAACTGTCGCATTCACATTTTGGCAAGTAATCGGCGATCAGCAATCAACTCACGTGATCGAACGATTGATCCGAAATTTGCATGATAAATACATAATCACTAGATGCGACAGGTGCGGGCAGAAAATTAGCAATGAAGATGATACTCCTCATACAATAATGTTTTCTGTAATATTGTAATTTTATTGATCAGCAGCAAAACAACAAATTACAATGCGAACATTACTGAGTATTTAAAAATTAAAATAATAGGACTTATTTCAAAGCTAGAATTTATTGGGTTTTATTAAAGATGAAAACCCTTTTTAAAAACTATTTAAAACCTAGAAAATTTAATTATAATAAAGTAAAAATAAAATACAGAAAATGTACAACAAATGTAAAATTTTAGTGCTATATTTATATAACTCTGACCACAACTATAAGCAAATCAACCTCGTTCCCGACATGTTCAATTTCGAATTCGTTTCAGTTTCACTTACCAAGTTCAAGAGTATCCAACGGTATAGCTGCCATCCCAGTTCAGGGAATCGGACACCCAGTTGGCCTTGGGTCAGTGAAAATCTTCCACGAGTCAATCAACTGCAGCGAAACGAATTGTAACAGGCGGCTTTTGTTCTCCACGGAGGCTGGGCCTTAAAACGGGGCGTGTGGGCCATTAAGTTAACTGAAGTTTGGGACCTGTTCTGGAGCTCCACCTTAACTCCGATTCTTGAGAGCTGTATGTCACGATGACTTTGTTGTTTTCGTTACTTAATTTGGCTATACTTGGAACTAGCACTTGTGTAAAAAGCCTCACACGCCGAAGGAAATATTTTGATTGAAGTAGTTAATACCATAATTGTTCCACATCGGTATTGAACGTATTTAATTGTAATCTGTCTGTTACACATATGTGATGAGATGAGTCAGTTTTATAAAGAATTCAGATGTAACTACTAAATCAAGCATGAACATCCACTAAATAATAAGTGCTCCTATATCAGTAGTATTAATAGAACTAATTTAATTTATTTAATAGCATTTAAAATTGATCTCTATGCATTTACTATAATTTGTTTGCTTAATGATTCTCCGAGTTCATTGATTCATTGTTAAAATGTAACTAATTTTTATTAGCACAATACAATCATGATGGACTTCAAACGATTTTTCGAATTGACAGCAGATGGTTACCCCATAGATAATAGCTAAAGCAAAGTTCGCTATTAGATGTATTTGAGATGCACTTAGTGAGCCACTATAAATACTAGTCGACTTTCCCGTTCATATTTAGTTACTTTTAGTTATTGATGCGTAAACATGTTCGGAATCGCGTTGGCAATCGTTCTCTGTCTTTCCCTGTCGGTGCAAGCAAATTTCCGTAAGACTTTAAAGGATTACACTTTCTTATAAAATTAGAATCCTTGGATAACCAACAATCCTCTCAGCGGACGATCCGAAACCCTGTAAATACGGCGATGGCGAGTGCATCATGCAATTGGTCAACACATTGTTCAGCGAGAAGTTTTCGGCGGAGGATCCTGGCCTGAACCTGGTGCAGCTGGATCCCCTCAAGGTGGACAGGATGGTGATAAGCCAAGGAGTGAGCGACAGTCCTGTGGGCATAACTCTTACGTTGACCGACAATTTGCTGTACGGCATCAAGGATCAAAGGATCGTAAAAGTGAAGTAGGTGACTATCATCTTTTACATACATCTTAAACAAAATTTTAATTGAGAACGAAAATATATCTTCAAAAACTGAAAGTGACCTTTAAATATGTGAAAGCTTAAATTATTATTATAATTTTCAAGGTCATAAGCTCTCATGAATGTAATAAATTTAGTAGTTTTTCAAAGTATGAATTTTAAAAGAAAATGTTTAATCAAAATGCTCTTAATACCAAATATTCTTAATCGATTTCATTCTCTTTTTAGGGGATTTGGTAAGGATATGGCCACGAAGCACGAATTGAAGATCGTCGCGAAGCACTTTGCTCTGGTGGGTCCCTATAGCATCCAGGGCAAAGTGCTAATTCTTCCAATTAGCGGCACCGGCCAAAGTAACTTAACTATGGGTAGGTTTACTCCAGTTAATTCTCCAGGAAACAAAGGACTATAAAAAAATATTTCCAGATAACGTCAAGATAATCATTAGCTTCTCGGGCAATCCGGTGGAGAAGAACGGAGAGACTTTTTTGGATGTCACCAACTTGAAGATGACGATGAAGCCGGAGTCCAGCCACTACCACTTTTCAAATCTGTTCAATGGGGACAAGGCGCTGGGCGACAACATGAACGTCTTTCTGAACGAGAACTCGGAGGCCATTTACAAGGAGACGGGTCCAGCTATCGACAAATCCTTCAGCGAGCTGTATTTGGGCATCGTGAAAGCCGTTTTCGCTAAGGTTCCGTATGCCAAGTTATTTGCAGAAGAGTAGATTATTCTTTTCAGTGTAGTAATCCGTACTTAATAAGTGGGAACAACCGCCTTGTTTATATTTCGCACTCTAGCTCAGTTTGTTTGTTCACTGACAGATATAAGTTTTAACGCTGGCAATCATCATTAGATTTAACGGGGGTCGTGAGTCCAATTTTAGTGTTAGAATAAGTAGGAAAATAGTAAAGTACTATAGACAATGTAAGCGGTATCTTTTTTTTAATAGAACAAAATCGAGTGGCAATAAAGTTAAAACGTTCTTCATTGAACTATATATTGTATTATTTTTTCTCGGAATTTAAAATTATAACTAATTTCCATTTATACTTTCATTACTTTCAAAATAAAACGATCAAAACCCGCCTGAAAGTATGTGTTATGGGTAACTGATGATAATGATCTAAAACTTCTGTATCGAGATAAAAGGTCGTTACATTAAAAAGTTCTTGACTTTCCAAGTCGTACCCCTTGAAAAACAAGCTGTTTTGACGTCTTTCAGCCATTAATTAGGCACAATTCAAATGTGTCGAAGGAGTTTGAACAGGAATTAATGTCCGATTTGGGGAAGGCCATTCTCATTTGCATATGTCGAGCAAATTACATGCAAAACGTGATTAGGAGAGATGGGACTGAGGTCGATGGCTTCACAGTGCGACTGGAGCCCAACAGGTTCAAGTTCAAATTGGGGGTTCATTAAAGGGAATCGTAAAATGTATACGCCGGCCATAACAGGCCACTTTGGCGGACTGACTTGCCTGCCGGTTTGGTTTATCATCCATTTAACTGACTCAGGGGGTTAATATAGTACGTGGTGACGGTCTAAAGTCAAATTCTGTCAGGCTGAAACGCAAAAGCCGTTTGTGGCAACAAAAACATGATACACTTAGCCCGCACTCGGAATGTTCAATTGACGAAGTGAGTATATAAGTAGTATCATCCGAGGCTAATGGATCAGTATTCAATTTCGTTTGCCCGCGTCAATTATGAAGCTGACTCTCGCCCTCGTCCTGCTGCTTGGATGTTCCTCCGTCTTCGGACACTCCTCCGATTTGCGTGAGTTGCGCCGCCAATTGTGGAGGATTTGTTTGATGAACTTACAACCTAATGAATTGCAGCCTCGGGAATCGAGAAATGCGGGGCATCGGACGAGCAGTGCCTGATGAACGGGGTGAACTATGTGCTGGGGAAATACGCCAAGAGCGGCATCAAGGAGCTGGGACTGATCCCGCTGGACCCGCTGCACATCAAGAAGTTCAAAATTGGCCGTAATCCGCACAGTCCGGTTAACATTGACCTGAGCTTCCGCGAAGTGGACCTTTTGGGTCTTCATAAGGCAGTTGCAAAGCGAGTGAGGTAAGATAATCCAAGACTGTAATCCATTTTGTGATTGCATAAAATGATCTCTACACAGAAAAATGATTGATATCCCTACTATCTCCTCTACCTTTATTTCAATGATACTTTAATTTAGTTTAGTTTAGCTGCCAGCATTTCAATTTGATCTACGAAATAATCTAATCAAGACATTAAAAATTGCTTACAGCGGATTCACAAAAGATCTCAGCCGCTCCATTGAACTGATTATGGATGTGCCCGAACTTACAGTCAAAGGACCCTACTCAGTTGATGGCAGAATCCTCATTCTGCCCATTACGGGAAAGGGCAATGCCGAGATCCGATTGGGTAAGTTGTGGCGAATCATCCTTTGGATTACGCAATCAAAAATTCATTTATTAAAATTACAGCAAAAACCAAGATCCGGGCTGCTGTCAAATTAAGGCGTGTTCCCAAAGGCGATCACCAGACCTTTGCCGAGGTGGTTGACATCAAGGTGGAGGTGAATCCCTCCCATGTCACGTATCACCTGGAGAACCTGTTCAACGGCCAGAAGGATCTGAGTGAGAATATGCACGTCCTTATCAACGAGAATTGGCAGGACATATTCAACGAACTAAAACCAGGCATCTCCGAGGCCTTCGGACAGATAGTCAAGTCAGTGCTGGACAGGATCTTTGGTAAACTGCCGCTGGAACAGCTCTTCGTGGTCTAATCTCCTTAGTACAAAACATTTAAACTTTAAATCTATATATCTGTTATGTGAATATTTATTTGACTTTCAAAATACAAACGAAAAGCCAACAATTCACTGGCAAGTTCCTCTTACAAATTAAATGTAGTTGCAAAATAGATTCAGGCACTGAAAGATTATTATAATACTTAACAATTAAAATAAACTAGCTTTACGGTTCGCTTGGACAAATAAATGTTAAAACATTTATAAAAAATCGTTTTCATTTCGATTTTGGGTCATTGAGGTGTACAAATTATTTGCAGACTTGTATAAGTAATTGATATTAGTACAAATTGGTACCCAATTTTTGACAAATAAATGTAAAACTTTAACTAAATCGTTTTCTTTTTGATTTTACAAATGCTAAAACTAATTGCTATACGTAGAAATTGGATGCCATTTTGAGGCAAAATCATTTTTGACTTAGACATTTAAGTGTTAAAATATTAACATCAAACATTTTTCGTTTTGATTTTTGCTCTTTGGATTACACAGATGCCCTTTTTAGGTTTGTAAAGTATTTGTCAGAACCCATTTTTAGTTGCCTCTGCATTTGGTATTCTTTTATCATTTGGGTACTATTATTTCTTCGATTTTTACAGAACCTATTTAGCTTCTGAAGCGTAGAAACTCTCGTTCGTTGCGTCTTGGCGGTGAGGATGGTGCGTCCTCTTCAATCTCGTACTCCTCAATCCACTCTTCCTCCATGTCCACTTCGACCTTGGATGGCGCGCAAATAGCCACAACATTGGGCGGGAAGTAGGTCTCAGGATTGGCTAGCAGAGCGGTGAGGAACTCGTCCTGCTCGGCGGCACATTGAACCACGTTCTCCAGATTGTATTTCTTGGCAATAAGCATCTCCTCCGCACTGAGTCCACGGGGCCTTGCCGCCATTCTCTCTGCACCGGCCAGCAGAATGGCCCGCTCGTTCAAGGACCTGTGACTTTCGGTCATGGCCGCCGAATACCGGTGATCCAGATCCATTTCCCAATTGAACACGTGCACGCTGAGATGTGAGGCCTTGAGCCACTCGCGCAGACCGATCAGCAAGCTCTCCAAGCGCTGGGCATTAACTATATATTATAATAGATTATAAATGATACAGAAAATTCTTATAGGAATAGTAATGGAATACAAAACTTACATTTGGCAAAACTGTTTACAAAGTTTCCGCGTCGGTGGCGCATTTCGGTGGTTAGGAAATGATTGAAGCACTGCAGATAGGAGGCCGATCCCTTAAGCAACTTGTCGCACTCGGTGTACTTGTCGTAGTCGAAGTTGCGATTTGTCTCTAGTGTGCGACGCTGGTGCCCCAGGAATCTGTCCACTTTGCTGCAGAGCACCTGAAGCTGGTGGCGCACATTCAGACTCTTGGGCATCGGGTTTCTCACAGGCATTTCAAACAGAAAGTCCGAGGGCATTGAGTTTTGGCGCGAAAAGCCCAAATCGGCGGTCAGGTGATCATGCAGGGACCTGAACAGATCCATCAGACGCATTACGGCATTGTGCTCCAGGCTGTAAATGGGAAGAGCGACATTACAAGCATTTTTTTTATGGGTACTATTTCCTATAAAACTTACCAATCGCCGTAAAGACCAATCGAACGCAGCCTTTCAATGGTAATGTGCTGCACAGAGGTCACTTCCTGTTTGCAATGCTTGTTCCAAATGTTCTCCTGCTGCAGTTGCTCCTGCTTCTGGCCGGAAACCAGGGAGTAGAAACAGCTCGACCTGGATTTCTTGGGCGGATCACCGCCGCCACCCGATTTACGGGAACGCTTCGAAAGCTGTTGCATGCAACCCAAGCCGTGGAACTCGAAGCGTGGCGCATTATTGTCCAGTTGGAGCACCCTGAAGTTTTTTTGAATCTCCGCCAGAACGCAGGGCGAACTGCTCGGCATATCGAACGGATCCTCGGACACCGAAGAAGCCGGCATTTGCGACAGATTTTCGTTGGATTCCAGCATGCAGGACAGATTCTTCTGCAGCTCCATCAAATTGTGGTCCAATTCCTGGTCATCGCTGGCCGAATGGCCCAAAGAAGGTGCACGGAACATCTTTCCAAGCGAAATTACGAATCAAGTGTCTGCCGCCTTCAAAGTTTTTTTACCGTTTGAAAAAGAGCGCGACGCCACGCTGTCTGGGGTTGAAAGACGAAAGAGGAGGAGGGGGCGTCTGCAGAAGCTTCGATGCCATCGGCGACAGGAATCGATAAGTATCGATTCCTTTTTGTCGAACTGTCTGGCATCGCCGGTTAGGAGTTTGTCTTTGCTAAATAAGATGGAGCGCACCCTCTGGGGTGGGTAACTCCACTAGACAGCTGGCAACGCAGATTGAATTAGTGCATCCTCAAACCAATGTAGATTTAAAATCTGGTCAAGCAAAGGAATGAAAACAATAAATTCTTTATTTTTTTAAAATCCTTTTCTTAAAGCCCTTTAAAAGCCCTATCAATAAAAATAAATATATAAAAAAAAAAATAATATTTAAGGATTACGGACATTAAAATATATCCTACACTGCGTTACACATTTCTAGGCAAAGCTTTCTTTAATTTTATAATTTTTAAAATTATAAAACTATTTTAATTAATGACGTTTTATTTAAATTTATCTGCATAAATATTGGGTCAAAAGATAAGAATCTGAAGAACTCGAACTGCACCATTTGAAGGTAAATACTTTATGATCGCAAGTTCCGTAAACATTTTTCATTTAGTAAATCCTGCACAAATAATCAATATTAAAACCTATGAAACATACTTTATTGATGTGAAGTAATCGTTAGATCTACGCGTAACTAGTGAAAAATTTCTGAATTGTTTTGCGGCACAAATAGGGTATATTGCAAGACCCAAATATGTATTTCTCGCACAGAACAGTTTCCCGATCAGTTACATTAAAAGCGTTGCTATTTGGAAAACCAACCAATTGAGCACTACCTCATCTGCTGGCAACGATCCGCTTTTTATAAACAAATACTTCAAATGCTCTTTTTTCACTTAATCAACCACAAGATCGTTAATTCTTTAATTCACAAAGCACAATGAACCAAAGACCGGAGCAATTGAATTACAAGCTTTCTTTCGGGTAGGTTCTGTGGTACGTTTTATAGATTTTATTACAAAATTAATTTGTGGTTCATCGTGAATCCCATTTTACTGTGGCTTCCTGCGGAAAGAGCAGCCTAAAAGAAAAATAAGAAGGGTTTAGTTAGTTAATAGGAAATAAAGGGCATTAAATAATTCGGCTTTACCTTCTGTCAGCTTGGCGCGTCCTCCAGTCGGCTGGCACAGAATGGTTGCGCATCCAGCGCAGACCACGACGCCCTGGGCGTGGCTGAAGACGGTGGTGATCCTGTAGCAGCCGGGGCACTTCACGTCCATGAAGTACGAGTTGGGGTGCTGAACCAGACGCTTCAGCTTGTGCTTGCGCTTCTCCTCAGAGGGCAGAGGGTGCAGAAGATCTTTTGCTAGCTGGAAATGAGAGATCAATCAGAGGATTAGTATACAATCAAGTAATTAGCAGTCTATCACATATGTAATATTATGACACCAAAGTGTGAGGGAGCAAATGAGTGTGCAGATCCAAATACAGAGATTCAAATCGAAAAAGGATGGAATATGTATCATTTTTTGGGTGAAATTTGTTTGACAATTTTGGCGGCATTGGAATTAACAATATTTTTAATTGTTAATGGTAAGATTACACTAATTAACTTGCCATAACTTGGCATTGAAATAATCTTTACTAGATTAATGTCATAAGTTAAAAATCACATTGATAAGAAAACTACCTGTTAACAAAATGAACAAACATTTCAGTATAATCAAAAGCAATAGAAGACATTTCATTAGAGAAAATAATCCAATTGGCACATGTTTTCCTAAGTGTATCAACAAATCCAGAGCACAGCCTCCAGGCAACAACAACATAAATTCGCAGACGCGTGTTCTAGGTTATGTACAAGGACTTCCGCGAATTGCTCCTGGTATGTCGATAAACTCCTCTCTGAAGAAATTCGAATTTGTTGAGACTTTTAATCAATTTCACACCTGGTTGAAATTTCACAATCGCACGCCATGCGTGGCTAGTAAACCACACACACTCATAGAAGCGGGACAGACATTTGTTTTAAGGCCTTTTGAAGGGACATTATCGCCCAACACTTGCTCCATTCACACTAGACACTTTGGGGGTAATTTCAGCACGCTTTTGGCTGTCATTCAAATGAGATTTCTGTGTTTAAAATCAATTTTAACGCAATTTGGCACCCACCGGCATGTTTTTTCTTTCACAGCTAACACGGAAAAGGAAGTGGGGTAAATCGCAGCCAACTTAACTTAGCCGAAAAGGTACTAAAAAATACCGAGAAGATGTGCGGGACAACCCTAAGGCAAACACTTTCCAGCACTGGATTTGGTATTTTTTAATTCAAAATTTAAGTAAAGGGACTTCCTTAGTTTAAGGTATAAACTCATAAAGAATAAAAATATATATATTCTCGGTCGTTCAAAATAATAAATTAATTCCAAGTGTTTTATCTATTGCTATCTATTAATACACAATGACTAGTTTTTAAATATCCTTAAAAACTATTTTCAACTATGAGAGCTTACAAATCTTTTAGAAAATTCGTAGACCCCACTGCGGTCATACTAACGTAAACATTTTTTTGGCGCCGGCTATTTGTTGCACTTATCTAAGTAAAACAAAAATAAGAAGAAATGCGAGCTGTTACAGAGCCCGATCACACCATCCAGCTAAATGAGGCCATCCACTGCTACGAGATCTGCACCAATGACTTTGCCTACAACCTGATTGCAGTGGCCCTTAAAAAACACCTGTGTCTGATACTCGTGGGACTGCCGGTGAGTCTGCAGAACCACGAAATATTGAATGAAATTGTTTGCTATCTTACAAACCGCAGGAGGAGAGCGGGGAGTTTGGGTACACCCACCTGCAGGACCTGGACATGGGCGACAAGGATCAGCGGTGCGTCAGTGCTTTGGCCTTTTCGCCGGACACCTCACTAAATTGCACACCCAACAATGTGACTATATGCGCCGCCCACGGCAACCAGTTGAATATATTCCGTACCGATCTGGGCCAGTTCAATACGGTTCAGTTGCTCCTCGGCCATGGAGACTATGTGAACGATGTGTCCTGGGTTTGCGAGGGCGAGCTGCTGGCCTCCGTCAGCGATGACTTCACCTGTAGATTCTGGACCACCACAGGAGCCGGGGAGAATGTGATCACCTTCGGTCTGTCCTCCGCAGGAATGTCCATTAAGAGCCACCCCGAGGATCCCAACAAGGTGCTGGTGGCGGAGAAGAAAGGTGGGACTACTCCTTTAACTTTCAGCCTTAATACTAAGGAATCTTCTTATAGGAATCATCCATCTTTACAATGTGAGGAGTAAGCAGACTGTTATCTCCGTGGAGTCGCCCAAGTTTCCGCTAATGTCTGCAGATTGGGCCCACAGCAATAGGCTTTTTATCACCTCTCTCGCTGGCGGGGATGTCATTACTTGGGATCTTAACAGACCCTTTGTGCCTGCGGATGTGAAGCAGGTTCACGAAGATTGCGGCCGAGTGGTACGATTTGCACCAGGAAGCTCGGAAATGGTCATCGCCATGATCATTGGCCTTACGCTGAAGGTATTCGCAGCCAAATCCACGGTTCCATTGCTCGAGGCTTCCCTAAAAACTTTTGGCGGAATGGCCTGGCATCAGCGATTGCCGTATATCAGTGCGGTATCTGATAGGAAACTACTTTTCTGGAAGGTGCAAATGAAGTAAAGTACTGTATACAATAAATGAAAATTATTTCTTTTAACATTCTATAAGATTTCTTTATTTTTTATAACATTACTACTTATAAATAAATTGTTTTCACAACTCTGAAAATGTATTTGAAGACTCTAAAATTATAAATTTTTTACGAAAATTGTAAAAAGTAGATTTTGGAAGTTTTTTTAAAAATATATTTATTTATTAGTTTACAAGTAGGAGTTTATAATCAATAAAAGGGTATACTAAAGAAATTAACATATTTTTCGATGTGAAATACTATCTGTTCAGAAGAAATATTCTGTTCATTAAAAATAATAAAATTGCTAAAGCGATTAAAATTGTTCTTTAATATAGATGAGCATCATTTTTAATTTTTGGAAATGGAACTAAATATTAATTCCTGCATAACAGAAAGGTTATTCGTTTTTGTGCTTTAAAAATCAATATCTTGAAATATTGACCGCCGAACTAAATGCTGTGGTATTTGTAAGGGAAAACATTACAGCCACACTATATTGTCAGTCCCGGTGTTGCATATGTATTTTTTGTTGGCTGAGTTTGCAAGGCAACATTTTAAAGTAGTATTTAGTGATATAAACGATCTGATCTGTAGGAAAAGTCCGTGCAGAGTGCTACAACTGTGATTGCCAAGCCGGAGCTAAATAATTTTCCGGTCGTTGTGCGTTAATGTTCGAGGAATCCGACTCGATCGGATGACGAGTGAAGAAGAATCGAGCGCGAAGCACATTTTTGCGGGGACGAAACTATTGCGAATTATAAGCCTTTAAAGCAGCAGAGAAATGTTCACCACGCGAAAGGAGGTGGACGAGCATGTCCACAAACTATTGGGAAAACTTCCGCCGGGAAATGAGGTAAATAAACTAAAAACGTGCATCGGAATCTCCAAAAAATCAGTTGCGAAATCGAAGGCGCCGCCATTGAATTCGCGCGTTTGTGTGCGTGCGTCTGTGTGTGTGAGTCGGCGTCATTTGGCTGGCGTATTTGCAATCGAAAAGAAAAATGCGCGCTTTTCGTGCGGCGCCAGCATTTCGCTTATTTTTGCAAAAAAACTTTTCTCCCAGCTTCAAGGCTTTTTGTTGTCCTCTCTCGATTTAAATCAAAATAGAGATGTGAGGTTATGTATGTAGGCGGCAAGCTGTCGGTTATTTTAATTTACATTTACAGTGGGCACTGAATATGTAGCACTGCGTAAAATGTCACAAGATATTTAAAATATTTGTTGTTAACGAAAACGTTTAAATTTAATAATTTACTTGTTATTAGATTGGTTTATTTCTGTTACAGTAGACATTCTTTGTATTAGAAAAAAATAATCCTTTTCACCCCAGTATAAAGTACCTTTACTTACATGCATATGTACATTTAGTTTAAAAAACGATAGTTTAAAAATGTTAAACTAAACATAAAAACCCGCTTCACCAATAAACTATTAAGAATTAGTTTAAGTTTGTTTGGTAGCTTAGTGTTTTTTAATTTCCTTGCTGACTGATAAAATATTAGTCTTAAAATAAAATCAAAACTTGTACCTTAAAATATGATTATAATGCCAACCCTCTAAAGTCTTATTATTCCCGCTTTTGAATTGAAAACCAGGGTCGTGTGTCTCCAAAAATTATTCTTTTTTAAAAATTAGGGTTTGATACTTGACAATCACTAAACTTTTTAATTTTTAGCGTGATATAAAAGGTCTGGCAGTGGCCCGCATGTACAATAAGATCCAGGAGTACCCAAAGGCCATCGAGTATCTGAACTGCTATCTGAGGGTCAAGGACGAGGCTGTGGCCCACAAGCTGATTGCATACTGCTACACCAAACTGAAGACTCCCGACATGCAGAAGGCGCTGCAGCACTTACAGCGTTGCATCCAGCTCAGTCCGAGGCAGCACGATGTGATTAAGGATGCCTGCCAACTTCTGGTCGACGAGAAGGGCGTCTTAAACACGGATCAGGCCAAGTATTGGCTAGATCTGGCCGCTGGCGAAGATTTAAGCGACAACGAACTGGTCTTCGCCTTGCGAATGCGGGTTAATCTCAAGGAAAGCAACGGCGCGGGAGATGGTGTTGTAGATGGCGACGACAACACCCTGGAGTTGCTCATGCACAAGGAGCTACAGGCACGTCCCCAGGATTTCCATGTACGAGTGCGACTACTGCGGAGCTATGTAGAGAAGAAGAAACTGGATCAGGCCTTTAACTACGCTTTCAAAGCGGAATTCGAGGCCAAAGGATGTACGAGTCAGTCGAGCGAATGGTACGAGATGGTCTGGGTGATGCTCACGAAAATCGAGCTTACCAAGGATGTGAAGAAGAATTGGCGCTTCTGGCACCTGGCGCTCCACGCCCTCGATCGCCTCATGCAGCTCACACTGGAGGCGGCAAATGGACTGGCGGAGAGCAGCAGCCAACTGTTTCGACTCGATCAGTACCTGCACAAGTTCAGCAACGTGATAGAGCGAGCGGGCGATGCCCCGCAGCGGGAACTGCACCAGTCCTGTGCCGAGCACTATACCGGTCAACTGCTACTGCACGCGGTGGCGCTGATCTTCAAACGGGAGCTGCTGGGGAACAAGAACAAGTGGATGAACACGCTGCGTTCAGTGCTGCCGCTCCTGCTGCTTGGCTACCAGGTGCGACCGCTACAGGAGACGCATGCCCACCACTGGATGAAGCACTGCGACGCGGAGCAAAAGCAGCTGATGCAACTGTGGCGCCAGCAGGGAGCCTTCCGTTGCGCTCAGCTTGGTCGCACCCTACTGGGATGTCTGGAACGCTCACGGACGGACAATGAGAACCAGAAGGAGAACAATAACCTCATTGAGAACCAAGCCCCCACCCAAACCTTGTCCGGATTGTTTGGCGACTCTGAGGAGCTGCTGTCCTGCGCTCACCAACAGTGTCTGGATAAAAGTTGGCGCCGTCAGCTCTACCAGCTGATCTTTACCCACGCCGAACACAAGCTCAAGGATCAGTCCTCGCATCTGGTGCGTTATCCACGACTGCAGCTGCCCCTTTTCGAGTGGCCCAATCTAGCTGAGATCGAGACCTGCGAACAGCAGGCGTTGTTGCTGCCGCCGCAGTCGTTGGCCCAACACGTCTACCTAGCGCTGGGTAACGAACCCGACAACCTAGGAGAAGCTCCACGCGTCCTATTTTACGAGGGCTTCCGGCAGGACGTGAAGCAGAACCTTAACTACTGTGGTCACGACTCGGTCAGCCAGTTGGATGTGGACATATACCTTTATGCAACCGTTATCCAGACCCAGCGGAGATTGCAGCTTCAGCGAGAAACGTACGATAGCTCCAACTTGGGCAATCGCAATGCTGCCACTCGGCCGCACATGATGCCATATGCCAATCTTCTGGGACAACTAGCCGCATCAGATCAAAGCAATTGGTGGGATTTGGTGTTGCGTCTGCACAGAAACCAGCTGACCACTGAGGGCAATCGTGCCGAGCAACGAGCCCAACTGCAAGTAGGATTGGAGGCGGTTCGCGGGGTAAATGGACCCAAGGCAGATGCTATTATTATCTTCCAGCTCGGAAAAATCCTACAGTCTCGCGGGGACCGTGCTTCACTGGAGGCACGCATTGATACCCTTTACCGGCAGGGATTTACAATGCTGCGTCGTCAGCAGACACAGCAACTGGATCCCTTTGTGCGCGTTTTTAAGTACGGATCCGCCGCCTCAACGGCAGCTTGGCAAGAGCTTCAATCACTGGCCGAGGAAGCCGTTACCTATTTTAGCGCGAAAATGTTCAAGGCGGGCCAGTACGAGCAGTTTGTGGACGAGGTGCGGGGTATTAACCTGCCCATGGCCTCCTATATGCAAGCGGAGGCGTACCGTCTGCTTGAGGATTCCGGAAAGACGGCTCGCGTTTCCCGGGCGCGTTTCTTGGAACGTCGGCAGGAGTGCCTGCAGCAAACGCAGCAGCTGCTTCGAAACGATGTTAAACACCCACTCAGCACGGTTATCCAACGGGAGCTGCGACGTTGCCAGCAGAATCGCAGTAACCAAGCCATAGATGATAGCTTCGGAAGCCCGGATGTGCACAACAATTCCTCCACCTATGAGGATGCCGAAGATGACTTCTATTCTGGAGCTGCCCTATCTGCCAATCGATCGCGTCGCCAGCTTGAACCCGCTCCTGTGACTCCCATTGTTGTAGCACAACCAAGTCAGGAGATGGAGCAGGCTGTCAAACAGATCAGCAAGTCGCTGTGTGTGCTTAAGGACGACGTAAGCGTGGGAATGGAAGCCATGCGCCAGGAAATCAAAACCCTTACAGAGAAGTTCACTGGTCTGGAGGATCTGCTCAAGAAGATAAAGATTAGCAATCGAGACACGCCAACGCGGGACGTGGATCCTGCATCCGCTTTGGGATTGGATGATCTGTTCATTATTGAGGATGCATTGGCTGAGCACCAGCAGCAGCAACAACAACAGCAGCAGCACCACAACCAAGCTGCAGTGCATCAGTTCGTTCCTAGTCCGTATGGGGGACCCACTCCTGGTTTCTACAACGGCGTACCGAACACGCCGTCCGCTCAGGATCGCTTTCTGCCGGGACCCTATGGAAACCCCATGTTTAATCAGAACCAGATGTACAGCTATTACGCCGCTCAGGCTCAAGCCCAAGCCCAGTTCATGCGTACACCACCAGCTCCAGGTTCGATTCCACCACCCAATATGTTTGGTAAGACCCCAGTATTAAAATCCATTTACATATTTCTGATGTTTAATTTGTTGTAGGTCCCCGGAATCCAAACTTTGGACTGCCCAGCATTTTTCCAACGCCGACAGGGCCTTTAGTAGCGCCCTACATTGACGCCATGGGAAACTTTACCCAGCCGCCCCCAAGTCTTGTACCACCCCCAAGTCTGGTAGCGCCCCCCGCTCAGCCAGGGCCAGCCCCGGCTCCTCAAAATCTTTTGGAGCCGAAACCTGCGGCTCCATTGACAACTCCCAGTTTTTTCAATTCTTCAGCGCCTGGTTTTGGGGCTTCACCCATTCAGGTGCCGCAGTCTAAGCCTTTGAGTGCTCCATCCGCGCCAGTTCCTGCTGTTCCTCCTGCCCCACTGGTCGCATCTGTGAGTCCTGCAGTGCCAGTTCCTGTTACCGCTCCTATTCAGTTACCCCAAGTGCCCGCCCCCGCTGCTGTAAGTGTTCCGGCAATGTTCAACCGGGCCTTGAACAACCAGCCCGTGGAAAAGGAGCCGCCAGCCAATGTTGTCATCACCAGCTCTGATCCATTGCCAAAGCCAACGAGTGCCAGTGTCCAGCCTACCCTGAGTGTGACCATTCCACCACAACATATAAAGGCCAGTTTAGTGCAGGCCCCGGAACAACCAGCACAGCCATCGGTTCCCGCCACAGGAGCTTTCGTCTTCAACTTTGGCACAAAATCTTCCGAAAGTCCATTCTCTTTTAAGTCCCAGGTGGCTAAGGCAGCAGCCGAAAAACAGATGGAACAGGAACGAGAGGCAGCGGAGCTGAACCAAAGTGGAGCTAGTGATCCCAACAAGAGTCAGCAAGCAGACAACTCCTCAGCGGAAGACTACGATGCTCGACCAGACTTCCAAGCCATCATCCCGCTGCCCGACGAAGTGGAGGTTCGCACCGGCGAGGAGGACGAGGAGGTCAAGTTTAGCAACCGTTCCAAGCTCTTCCGCTTCGTGGACAAGGAGTGGAAGGAGCGGGGCACTGGTCTGATAAAGATTCTGTGCGATAATACAACAGGTGTGTCGCGCGTTTTAATGCGTCGCGATCAAACCCACAAGGTGTGTGCCAATCACAAGATCAATGCAGACATGAGCTTGGCTACAGCCAGCCAGGACAAGGAGAAGAAATCGTTCCTGTGGGCTGCAAATGACTTTGCGGATGAACATGTCACGCTGGAGAAATTCCTTGTGCGTTTTAAGACGGCTGAGGTGGCGGAAGAGTTCAGGTTGGCGTTTACTAATGCGAGCCAGGCGGCGGCCAAGTCAGATAAGGTTAAGCCGGCAGAGAAACCAGCGGAGCTTCCGAAGACCACCAAGGAAGCAGCTGAATCTGCTCCTGCCGCATTCGGTCTTCCAAAGAGCTTTGTGACCAGCACGCCGGCTCCCATTTCACTCTTAGGCAAGCCGCAGGAGCAAACCAAACCCTCTCAATCCGATCCGGTACCAGCAGCTCCAGCAGCGGTGGCCAAATCACTGTTTGGAACCATCTCAGCGACCAGTATTGCACCTACATCATCAGCGCCTTCAGCTCCTGCGCCATTTGCCAACTTTAGTTTTACGGGAAATGGAGCCGTTTCAGGATTCGGTGGTGGTTCCACAGCCTCTCCGTTTGGAAATCTCTCCTTCAGCGGCGTGTCCGCACTTGGCTCCAACAACAGCGACAGCACACTCTTTACAACAGCTATGGTCAAGGACGATACATTGCAAAGTCAGACGCTGCAGCAACCACAACTAAACAAATCCGCCACCTCGGACGCTGAGGAAGATTACGTGCCCACTGCCCAGTTTGCGCCGGTTATTGCCCTGCCCGAACTGGTGGAAGTTGTCACGGGGGAGGAGAACGAGGATGTGCTCTTCGAGCACCGGGCAAAGCTTCTGCGTTGGGACAGGGAGGCCAATGAGTGGAAAGAACGCGGACTTGGAAATATGAAGCTCCTGCGCGATCGCTCCAATCCCAGCCAGGTGCGTTTACTGATGCGCCGCGAGCAGGTTCATAAACTGTGCTGCAATCAGCGCCTGATGCCCGAGACAAAGTTCACTGCAGCATTGAACATCAAGGCCGCCGTAACATGGGCTGGTCAGGATTACTCTGATGAGGAGTTGACCACTGCGTTGCTTGCAGTGCGCTTCAAGTCGACCGATGTCTGCCAGGAGTTCCTCGATGCCGTGCAGAAAGCTCAACAGAGCATTGAAAAAGAACCAAAAAAACAGGAAAACGCTACTTCTGCTACCGAAGAAAAGGATAAAGAGAAACCAACAAAGGGCTTTGGGGATGCCTTTAAGCCCAAGGCAGGCAGTTGGAATTGCCAGTCCTGCTATACCACCAATGGTCAAGATCAGCTGTACTGCCTGGCCTGCCAGGAGCCCAAAGATGCCACTGTGCCGCCCAAGCAATCGGGCTTGGATCAAGGCAATGCTTTGAATCTTACAACTAATTCTGCTACCAAGTTCTCTTTCGGATTTGCACCCGCAACTCTTCCTTCCACCGGCGGATTTAGCTTCGGAGGAGTCACACAGTCCAAGGAGGAGGTCAAGGAAAAGCCAGTGGTGGCAGCTGTTACTGCCTCGGCCTCAGCTCCTCAGATTCAAGTTAAAGCTGGTTTTGGGGACGCCTTTAAGCCCAAGGTCGGCAGCTGGTCATGCTCCGCTTGCTACGTAAACAATACCGGGGAGTCCCTTTACTGCAGCGCATGCGAAACGCCTAAGGATGATACTGTACCGAAGAAGGAGAATACCCTGGGGTCAGGACTTGCCCTACCCGCCACCACGCAATTTAGTTTTGGTTTTGGAACTGCTGCGGCGGGTAACAAGGATAAGGAACCCGACGTGCCCAGCAAGAGCAGCAGTGTGTTTGGATCCTCAAGCTTTAAATTTGCGGCTCCACCCGTAGCGGCACCTGTAGAACCTCCTGGCCTAATCGGCTCTGGCAGCTTTACATTCTCCATGCCCAAGCCCACCCAAATGCAGGCAAAGATTCCTGCGGCCAATGAGGGCGAAGATAACGATTCTCACGAGGAGGAGGAAGAGAACAACACTTATTTTGCACCAGTGATCCCCTTACCCGATAAGGTAAGATAATCATCCCCTTAACAAAAATTGTTTTTATTGATAAATGTTGTTTCAGATTGATGTAAAAACTGGTGAGGAGGATGAGGAGCTGCTGTTCGTGCACAAGGCCAAGCTGTATCGTCTCACCGAGGGCGAGTGGAAGGAGCGCGGCTTGGGCGATGTGAAGATCCTGCGCCACAGACAAACTCAGAAGCTGCGCGTTGTAATGCGGCGGGAGCAGGTGTTCAAGATCTGTCTCAACCATGTGCTGAACTCTAATGTGGTCTACAAGCCAAAGACCGAGACCTCGTGGATGTTTGCTGTCCATGATTTTAGCGAGGGTGAAAGTGTCCTGGAGCGGTTTGCATTGCGCTTCAAAAACCAGGAGGTGGCCCAAGGCTTCCACAACGCGGTTAAAAGCGCCCTCGATGGCACCGCTAGGGCGTTAGAAGAAGGCCCGGATTCAACAGTGTCATCCGCTTTTACAACCCTGTCCTCCAGTGATAATTCGAAAGAAAATATGCTTCAGGACCATATAGGCGAAGAAAACTGTAGGGGCTGCGATCCGGAAAAGTTCGAATTCGGCAATGCCTCGTCTGTAAGCTTCTCTGTCAGCGATGTAAACCCACCCCTCCCTATGACCCTGCCTATCCTGACTCTCCCTCAGCCATCTGTTATCCCTCCCACCTCTGCCACTTCAATATTCAAAGCCAGTTCGTTGGGTACAACGAACTCTTCGTTCTCCAGCTTCAGTAATTTGTCCGCGTCGGAGGTAACCAAACCGCCCAGTTCGACATTCTTATTTGGCAGCACGGGTAAGTGTTGAATTGTCTCTCTTTTAAAACAACATTTAGCTAATTAATTTGCACTTCAGATAAATCACAGTCAGGAGGAACTGCCGCACCCTTTACCAATCTGCAAAAATCTATCTCCAGCGGAGGTCAAGGCAACGTACTGGAATCTATTTTTGGGAGCGGCGCATCGAAGAGTGATGATTCAGCGAAATCCATTTTCGGAGGTGGGGAACAGAAGAATGAATCCTCTAAGTCTATTTTCGGAGGCGCTAAAGTGGATTCCCCAGCACCAGCCAACCAAGAGGCCCCCAAATCCATATTTGGAGTCGGTGCTAACGTTTTCGGAGGCCCTAATCCTTTTGGAGTCCCAAAAATTGAGTGGCAGCCATTAGACAGTAAAGAAGCGCCAAAGTCTATCTTCGGTGGTACCCCAAGCATTTTCGGAAGCAGCAATGCTTTTGGAAGTCCCAAAGTGGAGACCCAAGCACCAGCAAGCCAGGAAGGAGAAAAATCCATCTTTGGTGGTAGCTCCACTGTTTTCGGAGGAACACCCGCCGGAAGCTTTGTGTTTGGCAGTGGTACCGGCAGTGCGTCCATCTTTGGACAAAAAGGTGCCACCCCAGAACAGGGGACAGAAGAGACAAAAGATAAGAACGACGCGGTGTCTGTAACACAGCCGGTAACCACCACATTTGCCGACTTGGGAAACAAAGCGGGCAACACATTTGCCGACTTGGGAAACAAAGCGGGAAACACATTTGCCGATTTGGTTAGTAAACCGGGCGGCACATTTGCTGATATAGCGAACAAGGCAAAAAACGACTTTGGCAACCTTTTGGCCAATGACAAGTCCAGCGGCGGCTTCTACAACCTGACGCACCAGAACGCCTTCAAAAATTTCGGGTCTTCGCCGCAGACAGGCAAAAACGATTCCGCCACGGCTGCAGATGGCGATGAGGATGGAGACGGCGCCACCGATGACAACTACGACCCGCACTACGATCCTATTGTGGAGCTGCCGGATGAGATCGTAGTCACCACGGGAGAGGAGAACGAGACTAAACTGTATGGCGAGCGGGCGAAGCTCTATCGTTATGACCCCGACTCCAAACAGTGGAAAGAACGGGGTAAGTTTTAGTTAAATTTCTTCAAACCAAATAAACAAGTTTATTAATAACTACAATCATCAACAGGCGTGGGAGAGATAAAGGTGTTGGAGCACCAGGAGCTGCAGACATTCCGATTGGTCATGCGGCAAGAGCAGATCCACAAGTTAGTGCTTAACATGAAGATCTCCGGCTCCCTGCAGATGGATTACATGAACGAGCAGAAGAAGAGCTTCCTGTGGGCCGGCTACAACTATGCCGTGGACGCGGAGGGAAAGGTGGCCAATGAGGGCGTTCTGGAACGCCTGGCCTGTCGATTCAGCAAGGAGGAAACGGCCGACGAGTTTTTCAAAAAAGTCAACTCCTGCATAGAACGTGCTAAGGCCTTGGACAGCGATCAGGAGGATGCGGCGGAGGAGCAGGACAGCTCGTAAGGAAACTGGAACTAAATATATGTAGCATGTTTACGATTGAGTTTATAAGATAGTATGTCAAGAAAAAGTATCGGAAATTGTTGAAAATTTTCATCTAATAATAAAAACTTTGATAATCTTTATAAGTGCATTTTATATTATTGTCTAATTTGCGGGCAAGTTTAGTGAACCAATAGTTTATATTAAAAATAACAAGAAAGGAAAGCTAACTTTGGGCGGAGCCGAAGTTGATATACCCTTGCAGAATACTCTGTAAGTTATATTCTCCAAAATTATTCATATGATGCATTCTTAATACTCATAAAAAATCCCAACTTCCTAACTTTAAAAACACCAAAGTTATGGCATTTCCAATCGTTCAGTTATATGGCAGCTATAGGATATAGTCGGCCGATCCTTATAAAATTTGATAGGTCAGATTGATTGGCTAAAAATAAAACCCATAGAAAATCCCAACTTCCTAACTTTACAAACACCAAAGTTATGGCATTTCCGATCAATCAGTTATATGGCAGCTATAGGATATAGTCGGCCGATCCCGGACGTTCCGACATACATACTGTGTGCAAAGTTTGAACTCGATAGCTTTAAAACTGAGAGACTAGTTTGCGTAGAAACAGACAGACCGACATGGCTATATCAACTCAGGAGGTGATCCTGATCAAGAATATATATACTTTATAGAGTCGGAGATGTCTCCTTCACTGCGTTGCACACTTTTGACCAAAATTATAATACCATCTGCAAGGGTATAAAAATTCGATGTGAGATCTCCATCACCTAGACGATAGTATTTAAAAAAATTACAAATATTTTTGAAACCAGTATTTCACTTAACTAATAGTACAGAAAATGAAATAATAATTAGAAAACCAAAACTGAAATAAACTTTGGAAAGCAGAAGTTTATATACCCTTGCAGCTGTATGTTAACAATTCTAATATTCATAGTACAAACAATCGGTACATTAAGGAAAAAAATGCATCAAAAGTCTAGATGCATAACAAGAGTAAGCCTTTCGATATTTTAATTTCATAAATATATATAATTTAAGTTTAACTAAAATATATAACTTATTTAAATGTTAATTCTTTAAATACTCTGCGATAGTCGCTTGGAAATCGATTGTCCCATCACCAACGTCGACTATCGCAAGCGCCATCGATAGTTTGACAGCCCTGCCACTGAGAGAGCATAATGACGTGGTGAACTCTGTGTGAAAAAAGAACAATAAATTGCCGACAAATCTCTAGTGTAATTAAATTAGTTACCGCACAGAACCGTACTACATTGGAAATTAAATCCTACGGATCCTATAATCTTGGAAAACAGGCACTGCAAATAGCAATCTCAACACACTGACAGTGGCAAGAGCCCTACAACAAGGAAGAAGAAGAAGGAGGCGAAGGCGAAGACGGGCGGTACAGAACATGAAATTAGAGAATAATTAGCGATTGGAGCACACCAGTTGGCCTGTTTTGTGTTTTGTTAGCCCCTTTCTGGCGACCCCTGCCCCTGTCCCCCGAAAAGAACACAGCCCCCGAATCGATACACGTGAGCAGCGGGAACGGTGACAGCGTCAAAGTCAACAAAGTCGTGGGCTGGAGATTCATGAAAGGCTAGCGAGACGACCATGATGAACGAGGACAGCAGCGCTGCCAGTGGCGGTGGCGTCAAGAAGTTCTTTCAGCGCCTCTCACAGGTATGTAATCCTTGCTGGACTCAGGACTCTAGATAATTCTTTAACTTTTCTTTCACAGACCTATCAATCCACCTTAGACCGGAGCACACCGCACACGCGGATGCGCTGGGTCTTTGCCGGCTTCCTGCTCTTGCTCTTCGTGCTGCGGATTTTTATCCACCAGGGCTGGTACATCGTATGTTATGCTTTAGGGATCTACCATCTAAACCTTTTCATCGCCTTTCTAACGCCCAAAATCGATCCGGAGTTCGATCCGTATTCGCAGGACGACGAGGACGAGGGTCCCAATCTGCCCACGCGCAGCAACGAAGAGTTCCGGCCATTCATCCGACGCCTACCTGAGTTCAAATTCTGGCTATCGGTGGCGAAAAGCACGCTCATCGGTCTGATCTGCACGTTCTTCGAATTCTTCAATGTGCCAGTGTTTTGGCCCATCCTGGTCATGTACTTCATCACGCTGTTCTGCATCACGATGAAACGGCAGATCAAGCACATGATCAAGTACAAGTACTTGCCCTTCACGCGCAACAAGCCACGTTACCAGCGGGTGAATGACCTGGCGGGACCCGGACCTGGCTCCGTGGCGGGCAATTCGAAGTGACAATTAGCCGCACAGACGCCGGACACACGGGCGACGGCAGCGGGAACAGGCGATCCTTCAACGGCCTCTTCTGCAGCTGCAGTCCCACCATTAACAACTAGCGACAGCGCAGCGACCAAGGATGTGGGGTCGCCAACAGTGGGAGGATCAACAGCATCGTCTATCAAACCACCGCAGATCATTGCCATTGAAGACTACTAGAGAAGGCTACCAAAAGCAGCACGGAATGGAAACCAAAACCAGAAGCAAAACATCAACCAGAACCAAGCTTATAATATGATTTTCCTTTTCGGTTTGTGTAGCATTTTTCTTTTCTCTGTTGAGTTGTCGTACAGCGTCTTGTGCAAAATACCTTGTTTAATTGTTTAATGCTTGTTTAAATTAATATTCATTTACAATGCTTTTTTAGCTATTGTAAATCCCCAACGATACCGAAAGGCAAAAGATCAGCTCTAATTTAATTTTTCATCCTAATCCTAATATAATTTAATGATTTTTCGATTCAAAAAGTAGAATAACTGTATTTGAAAACAAATATTTTGATTATCATGCTTAGATGCTATAACAATGTATGCCTAAATATATAAACAAACATATATATTTTGCATTATGATTATACAATTTTTGTTAGCGTTAACTATAAAAAAATGTTAAAAGGCGGAGTAAAAACTGAAACTATAGGAAGTGTACACTGGGTGCGTCTTATGAATAAAAGAAGACACAAGAAAACCAAATTAATCATTTGTTTAATTTTGACCTATTTAAAATGGATTTTGAGGCGTGGAATTCGTGTTTATCTAATCGTGCTTTCGAGCACTCAATGTAGTTGTTGTACGACATTAAGATATAAACCACTTTTGATAAGGGAACAACATTTATATTGTCCGATATTACACCTTAATTTTGGACAAAGGCTTTTTTTTTTCAAACGTTATAATTAGTTTTTATTTAAATTAAGCAATCACCATAAGTTTAAGCGCACTTATTGTCGATTACAAAACACTATAGAAAAAGATATATGTATAGGAAAAAAGTTTAGAAAGACAATAATTACAATTGGAAAATACATATATAAAAATAGATGAAATTGCGGAACATTTGCATTTTTGGAATAATTTACAATGAACACGCGATTTAATGTACTGGGCACTTGGAATACTTAAAAGGCATTGAGACAGTAAAGCTTTTACTTGCTTTACTATTCTGATCCAGCCTTGGCCTTATCTTCTTGAGCGCATTTGCGTATGACGCTGTTGAAGTATTTGTGCAGGCCGTAGCTAACAAGCCGCAGTGGTCCTAGAACGGCGGCATGCAGGAGATTGGTAAAGAAGCCATCCCAAGGAAGTAAAGCTCCACCCAAAGTGGTGATTAGCCAGCTTTCTGCTCCCACCGTAGATGTGAAATTTCCCGTCTGAAAAGAAGAAAAAATTAGTAAGACAGTGATTCTAGAAAGAACTTATTTTCCACAACATAATACATAGCTACTGACTTACCAAGGCATCCTTAAGTATAGCTTTGGCCATAACCTCTGGCTCTATGAGACCTCCTCCACCCGAAATTATTTTGGTCTCCCTTGGCTTGGATTTCTCCTCCTCCTCGAATCCGGGCGTATTCGTATCGCAGGGCATTGCCAATGTTACGCTGACTCCGTGCTCCCTGGACTCCATTGCTATCGTTTCGGCCATGGCTCTCAGGGCGTACTTTGTGGCCGAATATGGTCCATAGCCGTAGATGCCAAACATCGCCGCCTGTGAGGCTGTGATTACAATGATGCCCTCGCCCGCCTTCTTCATTTTGGGCAGGACATACCGTGTGCAGTTGTAGGTGCCGAAGAAGTTCACGTTCATTAGCTTGTGCACATCCTGGACCGAGACCTCCTCGAACACCCCGCAAATGGCCATGCCGGCGCAATTGATTAGGGTGTATATGGGGCCGAAATTCTCCTCGATCTCGCCCAGCACTTGGGCCACCTGCTCATAGTCGCCGCCAATGTCCAGGCTCCTGTACTGGAACTTTTGATCCGGTCTCTGGCGAATCACTTCCATCAGAGCCACAGCTCCGCCTGGGAAATGAGTGGGTAAAATAGATTAGTGGGTTTTGGGTGGGGTTTCTCCTTCCCGAAACATTACTCACTCAGCATTTTCTCGTCGCGCGCTATCACCGTCACATTGGCGCCTTTCATGGCGCACTCCACTGCGAGACAGAGCCCGATTCCCTTGGAGCCGCCCGTGACCACCACATGACGCCCAACAATACTCTTCGGCCGCTTGCCCATGACGAACAGGTAGACCAGAACGTGAACCAGCACGGCAATGCCCACGCAGAGCACTATCTCCCAGCTTAGTTCCATTTGGTCAAGAGGCAAGATAATGCCCGGATTCTATAATTTGTTTTTGGTGGTTTATTTAATCTGATTGGAACAAAACTGATTAGAAAGTGCAGCGAGGTGTGACCGTCTGCGAGGGCAGGTAAGGCTGCATTTATATCGATAGCTTCCTAATTATTTCAGGGCTGCGAATTTTTCATTAAAATAGGTATAAAAAGATATGGAGTTGTTTGAGTTTGTAAAATGTTAAGCTTCTTAAAAAAATAAAGTCTAAAATAAAGCTCTTATTTTGTCTTCCTCGGGATTTAAAGAACTAGGAACAATTATTTCTATTTCATTTAATTTAAAATAAATTTGTGACAACCAAACGCAGGTACGCCTAACGTATAAACTAGAATTTGAAATATTGAACAATAATTAACAAACAAACAAAGAAGAAAGTTTGTTTACTATCTTATCTTAAGCTAAAACATTTGATTTGATTTTATTTCTTTAAGCCATATATAAGCGACCTACGTTGAAATCCAATAGACTCTTTGTTTTCCAAAGTTTTTTAAAGTTTAATTTGATATGATCAGGGAATATTTTAAAAGAGTTATAGATTTTTTGAAACTGAGAATTAAATTAGTATTGTACCCAAATACCCATTAAATCCTAAAATTAAAGCCTTTTAGGATTTAATGGGTATTTATTATAAAAATAAATTTAAAAAAAAGCTAGATTTGAGGTTAATTCGCAGCACTGACCACATGTGACAGCTCCATCGAAATTTGTTTATTTGATTGGAATTTGTTAACTAGGAAATATTAAAGAAAGATGCCACCTAAGAAGGACGCAAAGGGCGGCAAGGACGCGGGGAAAGGCGGAAAAAAGCCAGCCGCCGAAGACAAGTGTAAGTGCAAATAAAATCCCCAAAAAACCAGACCCATCAATGACTTACCCACCTGTGAGCAGCTGCCGGCAAGGAGAAGAAGGGAGGCAATGCCGTGAAGGTGCGCCACATCCTATGCGAAAAGCAAGGCAAGATCACCGAGGCCATGGAGAAGCTAAAGGCGGGCCAGAAGTTTCCCGAGGTGGCAGCGGCTTACAGTGAGGACAAGGCGCGCCAGGGCGGCGATCTCGGATGGCAAATCCGAGGAGCGATGGTGGGTCCTTTCCAAGACGCCGCCTTCGCACTTCCCATCTCCACCGTCAATAACCCCGTGTACACAGATCCCCCGGTCAAGACCAAGTTCGGTTACCACATCATCATGGTGGAAGGAAAAAAATAAGATCTGATTTTGTAAATCGAATTTTAATGTGACACGGATTTTGTTTTTTTTTCTGTGGTTCGTTGATATCCTGTATGCTAATCACTTCTTGCCCGCATCTTCCTTGAGGCCCACCGTGCGGTTGAACACTATGTGGTCCGCGGTGGTGTCCGGATCTACGGAGAAGAAACCGATTCGCTCGAACTGGAACTTGTCGTAGACCTTGGATTGGCTGAGAGCCTTATCCGCGAAGGCCACAGCCACCGATATAGACTGCTCGCTGATGTCGCTCAGGAAGCCGCCGGGCACCTCGTTAGGATCCTCGGGGTTCTTGTGCTTGAACAGCTGCTCGTAGAGACGCACCTCTAGCTGAATTGGCTGGGATACCCATTGGACAAAAGCCTTAGGCTTCTCGGCCTGCTCGGCAGATTGGCTGGTGCAGATAAGTTCAACCACTTTACCCGTCGCCGGATCCTTTACAATCTCCACCACGCTGATAACAAGACCTGCGTGCCGCAGACCCACGGATTGGTTCGGCGACAGACGGCGGTAGCCCTTTTCAGGTTCCAACTTGAAGTCTCCCTGCTCGATATAGATCACCTTGTCCAGGGTGATCTTGTGCGATCCTTGTTGCGGGTTCTGGGGGAAATCGGGCACCTCCAGCTGCACGGGCTTCGCATGCGGTAAGTTTTTAATGGTAACTTTAAGCGGTTCCAGGACAACCAAACGCCGGGGAGCTGTGATGTTAAGCACATCTCGCACTGCCGCTTCCAGCATGGCGGGATCCACGGCGATCTGGGCACCAGTGACGCCCATCTGGGCGCAAAAGTTGTTGATTGCCTCTGCTGGGAAACCTCTCCTTCTCAGAGCCGTAAGCGTAAACAGCCTGGGATCGTCCCAGTCGTGGACAATCTGCTCCGTGATCAGCTTGGCAATCTTGCGCTTCGAAACGAGGGCATAGTTCATGTTCAACCTGCCGTACTCCCACTGCACCGGACAGTAGATATCAAGAGCGTTGCACAACCAATAGTACGAGGATCGCCTCGATTGGAACTCCTTGGTGCACAATGAGTGGGTGATATCTTCGATGGAGTCGCAAAGGCAATGGGTGTAATCGTAAGTCGGATAAATACACCAATCGGAGCCCGTACGATGATGGGAAATAAACTTGATGCGGTACGCCACCGGATCCATCTTTCCCTCCTCAAGGGTGACCTTCATTCGCAGCGTGGCCGCTCCTTCGTCGATCTTGCCGCGCTTCATATCCTCGAACAGCCGCAGTGACTCCTCAATGGGACGCTCCCTCCAGGGACTCGGCTTGGGATTGAAGCCCTTCAATTCCTCCGCCTTCTGGTGGCAAACGTAGGCTAATCCTTTGTTGATAAGGACCACAGCCCACTCGTACAACTGCTGGAAGTTGTCCGAGGAATAGGTGACCTTGAAGGGCTTGTAGCCCAGCCACTCCACCATCTCCTTAATAGCCAAAAAGAATTTCTCCTCCTCCTTCTCGGGATTGGTGTCGTCGTAGCGCAAATAGCAGACTCCATCGTGTGCAGCTGCGTATCCAAAGTTGATGTTAATGGCTTTCGCATGACCGATGTGCAGAATTCCATTCGGTTCCGGTGGAAATCGTGTGTGCACTTTGCCGCCAGTCCTCGCTAAATGCTCTTTGAGCAGTCGCTCTGTTTGCTCGGTCACCACATAGCCGTCGGCCCTAAAGTTCTCTCCGGGAGCATGAAAGTTTACCTTTGTCTTCATTAATTCCGCAATGGTGGTGGCTCCATCAGACGTTGCTTCAGCGGCTGCTGCTGCTTCCGGCTTGGGTTTCGCCGCCTTTGGCTTCTCGTTCTGCTTGGTGGGTGGCTTTAGGTCCGCCTCCGTCTTGGGGCCCAGCAGATCGAAGATCTCAACATCGATGGCCGCCTTCACGGACTTGGCATCCGCCCATTTCAGCTCGCCCCGGACGTCCTGCAGGATTTTAAAGGAGTTAAAGTGGTAGCGCTGCTCCAGCAAGGCGTCTTTGTAGCTGGCCTTGATTTTGGCCTGCACAGTGCGCTCGATCTGCTCGGGGGTGACCACCACGCCCACCCCGCACTCCTTCTCCAGTTCCTGGGCATCAATATTAGCCTTCAGGGTTTGGCCGCACTTAAGCACATATTCCAGGGCGGCGTCCACCCGCTGGGTGTTGTCCAGCTTGCGATCCACGATGTAGCGAACCAAGAGCGGTAGTTGTTCCGCCGTCTGGGGCTTCAGCTTGGTGGCCATGTGGTAGATCAGCATGCCAACGCCATCGGACAAGGGAGCGCTCCCTGCCGCCGCAAGCGCAAGTTGGAGGTTCTTGGTCACGTTGGCGTTTTTCAGGGTCTCCTTCGCCTTCTGCTCGCTCATCCCCAGCGCCTGGAATTGGGCAATCAGATCCTCTCCAGCCATGTCCTCAACTTTTGTCTCTTTCTGATGAAATTGTGCAGGCCAAGTGAGACCGTATCTGGCCGGAAGTAAAACACCAGTTGCATTCTCTAAAGCTATCTTTTTCATTTTCTCAAATTTGGCTAGTAAAATTGTTTCTTCTAAAAATATTAGTTAGTTAATTATTTAAAATAATTTGATTTAGTTATTGTCATCAATAAGCCAAATTATAACTTTCGCCAAATGCATTTTGCGTATCCTGCAGTCAGGACGAGAAAATTGTGTTTGGAAATATTTCCTCCTTCTCAACTTTAACGGATCTGTTGCAATAACTAAAATTAGAAAAATTCGAGAAAAATGTATATAAATGAACAAATCAGTATAATCTCTAATAATTTAAACCATGCTACAATTGTCCCATTGCCGAAAGAACATATTTAAAGTAAAATGTTTAGAAATGATATTTGAAACAGTATAAATGTTGTATTTTATCGGTTCTTATTGATTCATTTAAAAAATACAAAAATATCGCCCAAGTGGAAATCGATATACTTCCATCTCTAGTGTACCTGCACGTGTAAAACAAAAACATTGATAAATGCATTGTAAAGCACTGTAAAACTGCAAAAATAAAACGAAAATGGGTAAATTAAACGTAACAGTGCTGCGCTACCTGACCAAGGAGGACTTCCGCGTCCTCACGGCCATCGAGATGGGCATGAAAAACCATGAGCTGGTCCCCGGACCTTTGGCTGCTGCCATTGCGAATCTGAAGACGGGTGGAGTCCACAAGTTGCTCAAGGAACTCTGCAAGCACAAGCTGTTAGCCTATGAGCGCGGCAAGAAGTGTAAGAATGATTATAGGTTGGAATTCTTCAATTAGTAATTTAATCTATCCCGTAGATGATGGCTATCGCTTGACCAACACGGGCTACGATTACCTGGCTTTAAAATCCCTTACCTTGCGGGGATCGGTGAGCTCCTTCGGCAACCAGATCGGCATCGGCAAGGAGTCCAATATCTATGTTGTGGCTGATGAGGAGGGTACTGCCATTTGTCTGAAACTCCACCGATTGGGTCGCACTTGCTTCAGAAACGTGAAAGCTAAGAGAGATTACCACGGTCGCCGGCACAAGGCCTCATGGTTGTACCTGTCTCGCATATCGGCCACCCGTGAGTTTGCCTACATGTCCGCGTTATACGATCGTGGATTTCCTGTCCCCAAACCCATCGATTTCAATCGTCATTGCGTTCTCATGGATCTCGTCAAGGGCTGGCCCATGTAAATTTTTTATTTTTGATTATTTTACTTGTTTTATAATGCTTGCTTATTTGTAGGACCCAAGTTCATGAGCTGCTTGATGCTCCACAGGTATACGATGACCTCATGAATCTGATTGTTCGACTGGGGAATTCCGGGGTTATCCATGGCGATTTTAACGAGTTTAATTTAATGGTGACGGACGCCGGCAAGCCCATACTGATTGACTTTCCTCAAATGATGTCCACCTCGCATGAGAATGCTGAGTTGTGAGTATTTTAGGGATTAAGCACTCTTGTTCATATGAAAATCCATATCAATTTAGCTTTAGTTTCTATTTGTTCTTGTGGGAATCTGACTGAAAATACCTACAAGCGTTAAATCTACCATCGTAGTTTTTTCTAAATTTCTTTGTGTAATTAATACGGGATTCCATTGCAGCTTCTTCGATCGCGATGTAAACTGCGTGCGTGAAATGTTTCGTCGCAAGTTTGGATACGAAAGCGAAGACTACCCCAAGTTCAGCGATTTGGTGCGCGAAGATGATCTAGATGCCGAGGTACATTGCACGGGCTATGGCTTCACCAAGGAGATGGAGCAGGATCTGCTTCAGGAGTACGGCATGGTAGAGCAAGTAGATGAGGATGACGAGGGAGAGGATGTTGAAGAGGAGGAGGAGCCTCCCACCTTGGTTACTGCAGCAGCTGTAGAGATTGACGAATGTCGACGTCAGGTGGAGAACGAGGTGTTCTACAGCGAGACCAAGCCAGCACAAAAGTCAGATGATGCAGTACGTCGCTACATTGAATCGTGCACGCAATATCTGGGTAATCTGACTGTAGGACCTGAGGTTTCCGATCAGACACTGCCTCAGGAAGTAGATGTTTCCCTTCCGGTTGAAACTTCACATGTTATTCCAGCCGTCGTTGAAGCTCAAGAAGTTATTCCAGCCGTCGCTGAAGCTCCAGCTGCACTCAGTGCTACGGAAGACGTCAGGTCAATCAGTTCCAACGATCTGGATACCGACGAAGTGCCTGAGTTGGTTGGTCTGGATCCCAACTCACGCATGTATCGCCTCAAAATGGTCGAACAAATGCTAAATGATGCAAGAAGTCAGCGCTCTTACTCTACAACAACCAGCACAATAGCTCCGTCTGTGATTACCGACCGAATACGGCGCAACATGGACATAAAGGAGAAGCGGGAGCAGCGCAAAAAGTGTGTGGCCAAGGGAGAAGCAAGTGCTGTGCATCGTCATCGCAAGGAGAACAAAGATGTGGTAAAGGAATACGCCGGCTGGGACTTCTAATTCTGGTTGAGCCTAAAAATCTATTAGAAAATAGACAACTCTTTCTTACTCCTTATAGTGATATGTATATTTAAAATAAAGAGAGCCTGCTCTTAAGATTTCATTTTGAATTTCTTGTCCATATTTGGGTAGAAGTCTAGTGAACTGCACTCATCCCCAATTACTCAGTTCTGTTACTCGTAACTTGTATATAACAACACCATAAAATACAAAGGCCACTGTAATCTCTAGCTAAACAAATGTCGCCATTATTCAGACTAGCAAGGCATTGTTAGGTACTAGCACTTCCATGAGTCAGCAAATTGTTGTATTTAAACGATACCCATTCAAAGTATGCTTAGCTGGTTTAAAATTGTTTTTTGGTACAGGCTGGCTACCTTTCAAAATAATTTTTGCTGTTCTTTTATAACAATGGCTTAAAAATGGCTTAAACTGCTTTGACTTTTTTATACAATTATTTTACATTCAATTTATTAAAAAAATCTTTGGAAGATAAATTTAATTTGTTTATGTAACGACTTGAAACATTAACTGGTTTAAAAAAACTAATTCCCATTCAGAAACAAGACCATCTTTCCGAATGGTGACGATTTTTTAAAATGGCATTAGATTAACTTTATTTCATCCTAGGGCATTTGCGTTATACGGAGAGGTGAACTTTAGGTAAAATTATTCAATTGGTGACAATGACTAAGCAAGTCGGCGAGAGATTCTTTAAATAAAAGTTTTTATTTTTATTGTGACCACAGTTGCTCTATAAAAGCTATCCGATAGTGACGAAGCAATAGCAGTAACAAACCCTTCACGTTACAGTTAGGATCCCACAATGTCTGAGGAAAAGCCCCATCTGGTACCTTCCTGGCTTACTAAGGACTATGTCCAAGAGAAGCTGAGCGCCTACTTTAAAACCGATTCCCTTAAGCTTGAAAAATTGAATATCCAGCCGGCTATTGCGAATGGAGAAAACTACGCCAGTGTGATGACCCGCATCAATGTGGAGTACACCACGAATGAATCAAAGGAAAAGGTGGTCACTAACTTCCTGGTAAAGACCACATTTCCCGACAAAGATCCGGTTTGCCATATGCTTATAAAATATGGAGTCTACACGCGGGAGATGGACATGTATGAACGGATTTTGCCCAAGATGGCGGACTTGGTAAAGGAGGAGATCCAGGATCCTCGGAGGTTGTTCGCAGGTACTATTAACGTCGATAAAACAACGGATTCGATCATCTTCGAGGACCTTTCGTTGGAACACTACAAAGTGGCTTGCCGGCTAAAGAAACTGGATCTGGAGCACACTCATCTGGTTTTGGAGAAACTGGCCAGCTTCCATGCCGCCGGAGCAGTTCTGGCCGAGAGGAAACTGGGCTTCTTCAAGGAAAACTATGATCGTGGGTTCTACAACAAACATACCCGGGGCTACCAACCGGTCATGACGAATCTTCTAAAGGCCCTGTCCCGATCCCTCAACTTTGATCAGGAGCTTCGCCAACGCTACCAGGCGAAGATTGACCGACTTGTCGACCGCGTGATGGTCTACGGAGAGCGCTCGACCACCAACAATCCCGGGGACTTTGTTACCCTGACTCACGGGGATCTGTGGACCACCAATGTTATGTTCCAGTATGATGGCAAAGGTCATCCCACCAATGCCATCTTCATTGACTTTCAGTTTAGCGTGTGGAATTCTCCGGCCATCGATCTGCACTATTTCTTCTCCACATCCATACACGACAACCTCCGCCTCCAAGATCAGCCGAAACTGATCCAATTTTACTACTATAAACTGAAAGATGCTTTACAAAAAGTCAAGTATTCGGGTCATATTCCGAGTTTGTTTGACTTTCAGTTACAGTTCCGGTCCAGAGCCTTCTATGGTGGGTAGACTGTCATCATCTATTTCAGTTCCGGGCTAAATCGATCTTATTTCGCAGGTGCTTTTGCTTCCATGATGTTCGAGCCCTTTATGCTGTACAATGGCAAGGAGGAGGCTTCCCTGGAGCAGATTATTTCCGAGGACAAGAGTGGAATGAGGTTCAAGGATGATGTGTTTCAGCAGGAGGACGTCATCAAAAAGATGCATCTTACACTTCCCTATCTGGAGCAGTGGGGATTATTGGATGATATGTAATCTTTTTTGTTGGAACTCAGTAACAATTTAATATAAGGTTTTTAAAATAAAAAATCTGAAGACCGAGACAGAAGCCACTTTAATCTCTACATGCACATGTCTAGAGTTTTATGCCTTCATAAAATGTAAATGCTTATCGTCCTTATCAGCCGTAATACCTCGATATATGTGTTATTTTCGTAAGTATTCAGTCGAGCATATCTTATTGAAATGAGCTTTCTATTAAAGTAACTCGACTATCATTAATTAAGTCAGAAAAAAAGTACGCGCATATAAACAAAAAAGTTTGAAAGCTTTTTTATTGAAGGGATTAAATAAAACGTTTTATACAGTCCCTAAGTAGGACGATAAAAGCGTCGCAATTCTTACGAAAAGCAACACTTTTAAAGCAACCGAGCTAACGTTGAGATCACATAATGTCGGAGGAAATTATTCAAAACGGTCCAGCATGGCTCACCAGGGATTACGTGAAGAAAAAACTGTGCCGCTATTTTAAGGACGACACCCTCCAGTTGAAGAAACTCAGTATTAATCCGGCTACAGCCAAAGGAGAGAATTATGCCAGCGTGATGAGCCGAATTAATGTGGAGTATATCACAAAGGATTCAAAGGACATCCAGGACGGAACATTCCTGTTGAAAACTACATTCGCCGACAAGGATCCTGCGGCTGACTTGCTCACCGACTACGGGGTTTACACCAGGGAGATGGACATGTACGAGCAGATCCTGCCCCACTTGGGAAAGATGGTGAAGGAAGAGCTCAATGACCCCAGGAAATTGTTTGCGGCTACCGTTAATGTGGATCGCGAGCGCGACTCGATCATCTTTGAGGATCTGTCGCAGGAGCAGTACAATGTGGCTTGCCGTCTAAAGAAACTGGATCTGGAGCACACGCATCTGGTTCTGGACAAGCTAGCTAAGTTCCACGCTGCCGCTGCAGTTTTGGCCGAACGACAGCCCGGAATATTTGATGTAAACTACGATCGAGGATATTTCAACAAACATATACGCGGCTTCGAACCCACCAATAGAAATCTTTTGATGGCCTTGTCGCGCTCACTAGAGTTGAATGAGGGCCTTAAAGAACGCTACCAGGCGAAAATCGATCGTCTGGTCGATAATATAATGGACTACGGCGAGCGGTCGACGTCACATAATCCAGGGGACTTTTTAACTTTGGCCCATGGAGATATTTGGACAACAAACGTTATGTTTCAATATGATGGAAAGGGACATCCCATCAACGCCATCTTAATTGATTTCCAGTTCAGCGTTTGGAATTCTCCGGCAATCGATCTACACTATTTCTTCTCCACTTCGATACACGATAATCTGCGCTGGAAACATCAGCCAGAGTTGGTTCAGTTTTACTACCATAAACTGGTAAAATCCCTGAAGAAGCTGAAGTATTCAGGAACCATCCCGAGTTTATTTGAATTTCAACAGCAGTTTCGGGCCAGAGCATTTTATGGTAAGTCAATATAATCTTATTTAACACTTTTTTTGAACAAATACTTTTCTTAGCTGTGTTTTCCTCACTGATTTTCGAGCCCGTCATGCTGTACAATGGCACTGAGGAGGCCTCCGTCGCCCAGGGAATGGCCGAAACCGAGAGCGGAATACGGTTCAGAGATTCCGTATATGCGGCTGATCACATCAGAGAAGAAATGCTTCACACACTGCCATTCCTTGATGAGTTGGGATTGCTAGATGAAATGTAAAGTTTGTTTTAAAACATTAAAAATGTGTAAATATCAAAATGATGAATGCTTGACCCTTATGGTATAGTGAATAGCTTTAGATATATATTTAATAAAATGTTTGGTTTGAAATTGTCTTGTCTTTTGTTCTTGTTTAAATACAGGGAAAAGAAAATTCCAAAAAAATGTCATATAATGTTGAATATTACACTTTTCATTTAATACTTCTAGTTAGAATAAAAGCTTGTCAAACAATGGTCGCTATTCTATAAAAGTATTTGTGCCGCTATTCATAGAGCTAAAGCCTTATCTTAATCATTTTTCTCGAATTTGCGTTCGGCTAGTCCCAGAATCTTTTCAATTGCTGGCAATTAAGGAGCTTATTTCTCGAGATACGCTCAATGCCAGCTACTATGTACTTTCCGCAGCCATATAAAAGCGTTACACCTCTGACGAAAAACAGCAGAACCGCAACACAATGCCGGAGAACACGACACACAAGGCACCCGCGTGGCTGACTGAGGATTACGTGGAGAAAAAGTTAAGGGTCTACTTCAAGAATGACAGCCTTAGTGTCGAGAAGCTGGAGGTCAAGCCGGCAACAGCCAATGGAGAGAACTACGCCAGCGTGATGACCCGCATCAATGTGGAGTACACCACCAAGGATAAAAAGGATAAGCAGGACGCCACTTTCCTGCTGAAAACAACCTTCGCCGACAAAGATCCAGCGGCCCATTTGCTCTTCAACTACGGAATCTACACTCGCGAGATGGACATGTACGAGCAGATCCTGCCCCATTTGGCATTGATAGTGAGGAAAGACCTCCAGGACACCAGGAAGATGTTTGCGGCTACTGTAAATGTGGATCGCGAGCGGGACTCAATCATCTTCGAGGATCTGTCCCTGGAGCAGTACAAAGTGGCATGCAGGCTAAAGAAACTGGATCTGGAGCATACCCATCTGGTTCTTGACAAGCTGGCCAAGTTTCATGCCGCCGGAGCAGCTCTAGCCGAGCAGCAGCCTGAGATCTTTAAGAAAAACTACGATCGGGGATTTTTTAACAAACACGTTCGGGGCTACGAGCCCATCATGAAGAATATTCTGATAGCCTTGTCGCGTACCCTAGAGTTGCATCCGGATCTGAAAGAGCGTTACCAGGCTAAGATCGATCGTCTGGTGGATAATATAATGGACTACGGCGAGAGATCAACGTCCAGTAATCCAGGTGACTTTTTAACCCTGGCCCATGGAGATATTTGGACTACCAATGTCATGTTCCAATACGATGATGAAGGACATCCCGCCAATGCCATTTTCATTGACTTCCAATTCAGCGTTTGGAACTCTCCGGCGATCGATCTTCATTATTTCTTTTCGACCTCAATACACGAAAATCTTCGCCTGCACAACCAGACGGAGTTGGTCCAATTTTACTATTATAGGCTGGTGGAGGCCCTGAAAAAGGTTAACTATTTGGGTAATGTTCCCAGTTTGTTTGAGTTCCAACAACAGTTTCGGGCGAGGGCGTTTTATGGTAAGTTATTGTGATAATTAAAACCCTTATCTGAATAAGTTTTTATTACTATTCCCCCTCCTCAGCTGTGTTCTCATCACTGATCTTTGAGCCTACCATGGTTTACCATGGCAAGGAGGAGCCGTCCATAGAGCAGTTCATGTCCCACGACGAGAAAGGAATTCGTTTAAGGGATGCCGTTTATCAAATAGAAGAAACCCAAAAGAAATTGCACCTGACGCTGCCGTTCCTCGATCAGTTTGGACTGCTGGACGAAATGTAAAATAATGTGCCATTAAAAGTGCTAGTCTAACACATATTTTAGATCAAAAGACTTATGTTTAATTAAAGAATATATAACATATGAATTGCATTCCACGCTGACCATTTAACAAGTTTTTTTTGTGGTAGTAGTTAGAGTAGTAAGCTTTATCTCATTTTCCCAAAGGCAGTTTTTTTTTCTAGAAGAGGCAAGTCAAAGTGAAATAGATTGGAAGATAAGACTAGAATAATAAATACTTGCAATGACACTATAAAAGACAAATGCCCGGTGAAAACGTCGCAGTTCCCTAGGGCCGGCACTACGGATCTAATCATGTCCCAGGAAAGCAACAATTCTACACCTACTTGGCTCACTCGGCCTTACGTTGAGGAAAAACTACGTTCATATTTTAAAAATGACTCTCTTAAGCTGGAGAAACTGGACATTAAGCCCGCACTTGGGAACGGGGAGAACTATAGCAGTGTGATAAACCGCATCAATGTGGAATACACCACGAAGAACACAATGTCCAAGGAATCCACTAGGTTTCTGGCTAAGACCATTTTCCCCGACAGAGATCCGGCGGCGGAGGTGCTAATGGACTATGGGGTCTACACCCGGGAAATGGACATGTATGATCTGATACTGCCCAAACTGGCGGATCTGGTGCGGAATGAGCTTGGCGACAGTCGGAAACTGTTTGCGGGCACCGTGAAAGTCGATCGCGGCCGGAACTCCATCATCTTTGAGGACTTATCCCTGGAGAAGTATAGAGTCGCCGATCGGCTCAAAAAATTGGATCTGGAGCACGCCCAACTGGTCCTGGAGAAATTAGCCAATTTCCATGCAGCCGGAGCTGCCTTAGCCGAAAGGCAGCCGGGGATCTTTGCGAAGAACTTCGATGTTGGGTTTTTTAACCAACACACCCGGGGCTACGAGCCCATTTTGAAGAATCTTCTAAAGGCCCTGTCGCGCTCCCTGAATCTGGAGCCCGAGCTCCGCCAGCGTTTTCAGGCGAAAATCAATCGTCTGGTGGATAATATAATGGACTATGGCGAGCGATCGACTTCCATTGTTCCCGGCGACTTTTTGACCTTGGCGCATGGGGATCTCTGGACCACCAACATTATGTTCCAGTACGATGGTGAAGGACATCCAATCAATGCCATCTTTATCGATTTTCAGTTCAGCGTGTGGAACTCTCCGGCAATTGATCTGCACTATTTCCTTTCAACCGCGTTGCAGTCCCACATCCGTTTGAAAGATCAGCCTAAGCTTGTCCAGTTTTACTACTACAAACTGAAGGATGCGCTAAAAGCAGTAAAATATTCGGGAAAAGTTCCCAGCTTATTCGACTTTCAGCAGCAGTTCCGTAAAAGGTCCTTCTATGGTTGGTACTTAACTATATGAACTATTTATTTATTTATTTTAATTAAATATAATTTTTCTGATCTTTCAGCCACCTTTGCATCACTGTGTTTCGAGCCTGTGATGGCTTACGATGGCAAGGAGGAGGCATCCATGGAACAGATTATGACGACTTCCGAAAAAGGATTGCGTTTCCAGGATGACATTTATCAAAGGGAGGAAATCAGAAAAGAAATGCATTTTACCCTGCCATTTCTGGATCACTTGGGATTACTAGACATTATGTAAAATTATATTAATATTTTGAATAAAATCCATTAAAAGTATGGTCCATTATGTTGAAAAGGTCTAATTGTGAATAAATGAATATATTTAAAATATCCGCTTTCTTTAATAACTCAAACTGTGAATACACATTAATAAAAAATGCTGTTAGAAAATAGGTCGTAGTCGTAGATTACAGGTAATCATGGATGGGCGAGTATATCATGAAAAAGTAACTAGTTATTTTATTGTTTAATGGATATGGACAAACAAATTAGCAGCAGATAATAAGGGCGAATTTCTTCACACCTAAATTAACTGACTTTTCATTTACACTATTTATTATCACATAGAAAATGTGTTCAGAAGAACACAAATATTTATAAGTATAAGACAAAAAACTGTCTGCAACTTATTAACACTTGATTGTCTCTGCCTAAGATATAGATGCGACTAGAATAGGAAACTGTGTACAAAATAAATCTGTTTATATACATATAATCAGAGCTCAACGAATGTAGATGTGTTTCTTACATTAAGTAAATTAGGACGCACACACTTTTAGTTTCACTATTTGTATAGTGTATAGGAGTGCCTATCAGTGAAATCAGAGAAATTGGATTACCTGGAATTTTAAATGCCAGTAGAATGCTTAAATCTACATTGTAATAAAAGTGCGCATTCGGCTAGACTCGGAAATCATTCGAGTGTTGTTTGACCATGACAAAGCTAGTCGCCACGAGATAGTTGCACTATACCTATCACATATACCTTAGCACACTATAAAAGCAGTGGGCCCCTGTCTAAAAGTCTCAGAAACAAGTTCCCTGAGTTACGGCTAGGATCATCATGTCTGAGAGCACTACCCACAAAGTTCATCCGGCGCCAGTTTGGCTTACATCGGATTATGTGCAGGAAAAACTGCGTAATTACTTTAAAAACAGTTCTCTAAAGTTAATTCAGCTGGACACACAGCCAGCTGTTGCCAATGGAGAAAACTACGGCAGTGTGATGACCCGCATGAATGTCCAGTACACCACGAAGGAATCAAAGGAAAAGGTGGCCACTAACTTTCTGGTCAAGACTACATTCGCGAATAAGGATCCTGCTGGCGATGTCCTCATTCACTATGGCGTCTATACCCGTGAGATGGATATATACGACTTCGTCCTGCCCCAACTAACGGATATCGTAAAGAAGGAGCTCAAGGATTCCAGGAAGATGTTTGCGGCTACCTTGAATGTCGATCGCGAGCGGGACTCGATCATCTTTGAGGACATGTCTCTGGAGCAGTACAAAGTGGCCTGTCGCCGGAAGAAACTGGACTTGGAGCACACCCACCTGGTGCTGGAGAAACTGGCCAAATTCCATGCAGCAGGAGCCGTTCTCGCCGAGCGCCAACCTGGGATTTTTGCGAAGAACTATGATCGAGGCTTCTTCAATAAACATACTCGCGCCTACGGGCAGCTTATGATCAATCTATTGGAGGCCCTGTCCCGTTCCCTTAGCACGGATCAGGAGTTGGGTCCACGATTCAAGACCAAGATTGATCAGCTTATCAAACGACTAATGGATTATGGCGAGCGATCGACGACGAATAATCCGGGCGACTTTTTAACCCTAGCCCATGGAGATCTTTGGACCACCAACTTTATGTTCCAGTACGATGCGAAAGATCACCCCACCAATGCCATTTTCATCGACTTCCAGTTCTGCGTGTGGAACTCTCCGGCCATCGATCTGCACTACTTTTTTGCAACATCATTGCAGGACAAACTCCGCCTCGAAAATCAGTCGGAACTGGTCCAGTTTTATTACTACAAGTTGGTGGAGGCCCTCAGGAAGTTGAAGTATTCGGGCCGGATTCCCAGCTTATTCGATTTCCAACTGCAGTTCCGTTCGAGAGGCTTCTATGGTGGGTGTAATCCTTCATTCAGTTTTAAATTTGTTATTTCCAATCATGTATATTTACAGCTGTTTTCTGTTCCCTGATCTTCGAGCCCGTCATGCAGTACGAGGGCAAGGAGAACGCTTCTCTTGAGCAAATACTGTCCACTTCCGAAAGCGGAATGCGTTTCAAGGACTCCGTCTATGAGTCGGAAGCCGTTAAAAAGAAGTTGGGACTTACTCTTCCGTTTCTCGATCAGTTTGGATTGCTGGATGAAATGTGATTTGAGGGCGAATAGTTT
This sequence comes from Drosophila rhopaloa, assembly GCF_018152115.1. Taxonomy (NCBI): domain Eukaryota; kingdom Metazoa; phylum Arthropoda; class Insecta; order Diptera; family Drosophilidae; genus Drosophila; species Drosophila rhopaloa. The sequence goes on from NW_025335047.1 coordinate 2,458,721, forward strand.
AAGTAAATAAAGGTTCTAGTTCTAGATCGTATTTAACAAGTCACGCCGTTCCTAATTGAAAGTTAATTGCACATATATACTTTCTTGGAAAAATAGCCATATTTATTTGCAGAGCACTATCACGAGATAATGGTAATTGCAATTGCTGCCATTATTTGGGCCATAACTGACCTTTTCATACGAAAGTCTGGGCTCTTGACTGATAAGAAAAGGATCTACTTGAATTCGGCCAGATAAAGTAAGGCGCTTGGCAAACTAGAAGTGCAAACAATAATAAAAATCTCAGGTGATAACAGTTACAAGCCCTTGAAAAATGGTGAAATAGAAGCAGTCGAGATACGCAAAAAGATAAATCCCAAATGTCTGGACAAAGATATATATATTTTATATTACAAAAAAATCTGCGACGAAACACATTTTTATTATTAAATAAATAGCATATTTTAACCAATTAAAGAGTAAAATGGAAAAATAAAAAACAAAAAAATAAAAATAAAACTCTTGATAAGCTTGAGGCTTACCTATTTGTTTATAAGAGTAACACAGAACACAGTGTAAAGGGGGAGTAAACGAAGTTTACTATCAGTTGACTCTATTTGTAAGAACACATTAGTTATAATATAGAGGTTTATCTACAAAGCACACAATATCTACCATAATTTATCATCTTAAGCTTACTGATTGGGTTTTTAAACAGACATTTATGATACCAGCTCATACAAAATGATTGTTCAAAACTAAAACATTTAATAATTTGTTAAAGCTGAGTTAATATGTTAAACATAATACAAGGTACCGATATAAGCGAACACCATTTAAAATGTGCCGGTCAATCGGTGACATCTAAGTTTATGTTCCACTATGATAATGTTTAACTTGAGTTCCGGATCGCTGGTACCAGTCGGACTCCCAATTTAAGGCATCCAGATGGCACAATCTCGTCGACGACAGATCCCATTAGAAGGCCATAAGCCATAAAGCAAGTGTGTACCATTTTCTGACGTGGCCTTTAAAGATCACTTTCCATCCCTAGCCAAATTAATTAAATAGTCTATCAATAACTTCTGAACGTGACTCAAAGTTGAGGAATATTTCGGGGCTTAAATGTCCACAAAAAGTGCACGAGAACAAACTTAAAGCTATAATTTCGTTACTATTGTAATTGTAAGAATTAAAAGGTTTTTAATACACCAAGCACTTGTTTGTAGCATAATATACTTTCTTAAAGTCACAGTGTGGGCATCTCTAAGTTAACATTTTTAACATTTAACACATTTAACATTTATAATTTTAAAATTTATTTGTTGAACTATTATTTGATATATAGTAGACGGTAAGGATAAAAAAGAACCACATGGATCCCGTTCAGTCGGTGACATCTAGAAGACCGCTCCTATCAAAGCGTGGCAGCTCGTACTTAAGATTGTCCTGCAGTCTTTTGTTGGTGTAGAGCAGTTTCCGGAAGTTACGTCCTCGTTCGTCGTCCTTCATCAAGGCATGGAAGTCAGCATCGGCGGTCTGATCGTTGGTCAATATAGCCTGGCAGACCAGAGCCACTGTGACGGCTATTAAATATATTAAGATAATAAAGGAAATTAGGGAAGGCAACAAAAGGGAAAAGCATTTTCTTTACTTACCAAAGAATCTTCCCTTCTCCAACTGCAGGATCAATTGCCGCAATGTGGGGGTATAGCCACCAAAGTTGAGATCCTTGAGGGTTTCCACCAGCACCGAGTGGTAATACTGAATCAGTGCATCCTGTTGCTCGAAGCGAATGGCGCTTTGCACCGAGGTGTTGAAGAAGTAGTGCAGGTCCACTGCCGGCGAGGACCAGCTGCAGAACTGGAAGTCGATCAGGGTCATGTCCAGGGGCTCCTTCTGCTCCCCATAACGCAACATCACATTGTTCACCCAGTAATCGCCGTGCACCAGGGTGTTAAACTCCCCCGGCTGAGGATCGTAAACCCTTTCGGAGTACTCCATCACTCGCTTTTGCAGTTCCTTTAATTTCTTTGCATAGGGCTCACCCAGTTCTGGACATTCCTTGGCAAAATTGGACGCCACGCCCACCATGTTTACAAAGAATGGCGCAAAGCCCTGAGTGTGACGATTGAAGATGCCATGATCGAACTGGGTCAGCACTCCCGGTTGACGTTCGTTCAAGACAGCGGCGGCAGCATGCATCTTGGCCAGCTTCCGAAGGCCTAAGCGGGTATGCTCGAGGTCGAAACCGATGAGTCGATCGGCCAGGACATAGCCAGGCACTGCCAGGTCCTCGAAAATGATGGCCTCATGTTCGTAGTCAACATGCAACGTCTTCGCAAATAGCTTCTCCGGCTGGCGGGTCTTGCCAATAAGTGAAGTCAACTGAGGCAGGATCTTCTCGTACATTCGCATTTCCGTAGTGCTGACCTGGTACTGCGAAAATATACCAGAGGAGAAGGCGTCGTTCTCATATGTGGTCTTCACAATATAGTACTCGATCTCGGGGTTTTTGGCGCCGCTTTTGAGGTAGAAAACCTTAACGCGGGTCATAACACTGGCATAATTGTCACCCTTGGCAGTGGCGGGCCTTATCTCCAGGTCGGTGATCTTCAGATTCGGATCCTTCTTCAGATCCTTGAGCAGGCGTTCCAGATAGGGTTCATCCAGCCAAACTGGTGCCGGATGGAAGTCTTTAGCGTCTTGTTTGCCCTGCTCCACCATGATGATGCTCAACTTGGGTTCTGGATCGCTGGGTCCGGCGAAAGGCCCCATTTATAGGCAGCTGGGAGGCGCAATCTCGCCGACGACAGATCCCACATTATGGTAGCCGTAAAGCAAGCCGACTCAGACAATTACGTAGTTGTTCGCCGTTGATTCAGATGCCTACGTTAGAGGTTCGCGAGTATCTAAAGCGCACAAGATACAGACAGTGCTCAAAGCTCGGGAGATAACACCGCACATCGCGCAGATCGGTGCACGCGTCTATATATGATGTAAGTTGTACGCCAGAACTTGATGTCGTGGCGTTTAAAGATCGCTCTCGTTCCCGCCTCAAATTAATCTTCTTCACACCCATAAATCCATCTGCCCATTTGCATAGTTAAGCTAACATAAACGTGAACAGATTTGAGTGGGATTCACTTGTGGGGGGCTATTTACATATTTACAGTGGCTCTGTTTGTTTCTAGCTAGTAGTCGACGTACTTATTTTTGTTTAAATACATATCGGGACAGTGCTATTTCACAAGGAAACAATAGAAAGTACCAGAAGAAGTAAAACTGCAAGCGATTTCAAGTGCCTTGATAATAGGTAGTGGAAATCAAACAACCTGAAAGTAAATTAAGGAGATAAAGCCAAATGAAGTGTCCCCTGCATACTTTCAGGTGTTACCGATAACAACACTCCTGAGACTTTAACATAAAAATAAACTTTAAAATGTATGTCTGTCATTCCTTCCCCTAAACAATCCTACTGTTTACTTTTAGCAGATTTTAAGAATTTAATATTGCTTACTTTTGGGCATGGAAACTTCTTTCGAGACTTCACTACTTGGGCAAAATTTATATTCGTTATTGTGATAAAAAAGTACAACTGAAAGTGAACTAGGAGCGTATTTAAATCTTCGTAAACTATAAAGATATATTTGAGCATATCTTGAGAGCGTTTTGTTTATTGAGAATTGCTCATACGACGTGTGAGCCATGTTAATTAATGATTTGTTTGATTTCAAACAAATAGTGTATATTTTATATAATTTTCTTTATTTAAATAAAACGGAAAATGTAATTGGTACTAAAAGTATTTATTAAAACTAATTCTAGTTTATATATAGAGCTAAGGAACACGGTTAATCAGTTCTAATCATCTCATCCACAGGTCTGATTTACTTCCAGCAGGCCTTTTTCATCGAAGAAGGGGACCAGAGAATGAAGATTTTGTTGAACAGTGGGATTATTATATAATCGGTTCTTGAACCGAATGCCACGCTCATCATCGTTCATCAAGGCATTGAAACAGGCATCCGTGGGATCCTGGCTAATCATGACTGGTTGTACCACCACAGTCGAGTGCATAGCTATAGAAAATGTTTCATTAGAAAGAGGATTTTACTGGGTTCAGTAAGATAACTCACCGAAGAATCGCTTCTGCTCCACCTGCTGCTTAAACTGATGCAAACTGGGAATGGGGTTCTGACGGTAGTCTAGTTTTTTCAGCGTTTCACTAAAAATACTGTGGTAGAACTGGAAAAGCCCACTTTGCTGATCTCGACGCAATGGTTCCTTCAGAGACGTGTTGAAAAAGTGATGTAGATCGATGCAGGGCGAACCCCAAAAGGAATACTGAAAGTCAATGAGCAGGACGTCCACGGGTCGTCCCGTTTTCGTGTCGTACTTAAACATCACATTGTTGGTCCAAACATCGCCGTGGGCAAACACATTCACCTGACCCGCAGTGGGTGCAAAGCACTCCCTGCCAATGTCCATGTAGTGGGGAGCCAAGGCGAATAGTTTCTCTGCGTAATGGGCCATCTTGGGCACCTGGCTCATCCAGCGGGCGGCGGCCAAAAGACCACCCACAAAGTAGCCCTTATACGCGTTAGTATAGCGGTTGAAGAAACCACGATCGTAGCTTTCGAGGCTCCCATTTTCCCTTTCATTTAAAACAGCCGAAGCCGCATGGAGCTTGGCCAATTTCCGAAGGATTAGGTGGGTGTGCTCCTCGTTGAGGCGACGCACTCGATCGGCCATTACATAGCCCTGAACCGAAAGGTCTTCGAAGATAATGGCCATTCGCTCGCGATCCACGTATATGGCAGTGGGGAAAATCCTTTCGGTATCTCCAATTTCATTCAGCAGATCCTTCAGCTTGGGCAGCACTTCCTGGTAGATTGTCATCTCCCTGTTGTAGATATCGTAGGGAGCCATCAGTTCCTGGGTCAACTCGTCATCATCGATTTCCGTCTTCACGATCAGGTTCTGCAGATGTGTTTCCTGATTGGACAGTGTAAATTGCACTCGAGTCCGGGTCAAAACACCTCCGTAGTTTTCTCCGGGTCCCAAGGCGGGATTTATTTGCAGCTGGGTTATAGTTAGACCATCGTCTTTGTAGTGAGAGCGAAGGGCGTGCTCGAGATATTCGTGGGTCAGCCACTCGGGTGCTGCAGCCATCTTTTCTGCTTGCCTTAATTTTTCAGAGTGAGCACTAAAAAACAGACGCTAAGTCGGCTGCTTTTATACTACCCCTTAATGCTGTACATTTGTCAAGGTGCACTAAACGACCCCCTCTGTACGTGATCTTGTATTGCACTGGGAGAAATACCTCTAAAACTGTTTATTTATATCAATTGTATGAACTTAGGTAGCTAAACTGTGAAGGGATTTAAATAGGATCTTAAGTTAAGGATCGACACATGGTCGCCAGATGTGAACGTGACGCGCAGGTATAAAAGACATCGACTTATAAAATAACATTTTATCATTACATTGTTATCTGTTATTCGTAAATTCTTAGATTTCTAGAAATGCATTTGTTTAAACAATATATATATCTTTATTAAAAAAAATAAATATAAATAAAAGACTAATTTTTTTATTTCCCATATATATCCCAAAATAAATTGGCTACAAGTATAAAACTACTTATCAGCGCATGCCTCATCGATATTTTCTTTTACTTTAATTAAAGTTGAGATCTTCTGTTGTTTTCTGTTTCAGAATTTCATTAAAATTTATTTTTTCCAAGTGTATTGTGCTTGTATTTGCAGATTTAATTGCATTAATATTTGCAGCTACAGCCTAGTATGTTTGCTTTGGGCATTATCTTCATTTGGCAACAGGTCTCGAATAAGCGTGTCGTGTGCCAAGAATCGTGCCATTTCTCAACACTGTGGCTCTGGCAGATATAGTACATATCTTTAAGCATCTGTGACGCGAACAGACGCCTCCAAGTCCTTATCATTAAGATACACATAAATATTAACAAAGTAGCTCATTTTCGTATTCCGTTTTAATTTTTGTCAGCGCCTTATCACGCGGAAACCCATTCATCATCATAATTTCCCATCGACAGCTTCCATTGTCTTACGTAAACCTTTTCAATGTCCCAGATGATATTTTATCCCAGAGCACCAGAATTGCATTTTGTCAATATTTGCATGACGTCTTTCAACGTTGTTTGCCCAGACTTCCTTAGTAACTTTTTCAATATTTACCAAGACGTATTAAGCTATTAAAATTTATTTGATATTTACCTGCAAAAAATTTATTTAAAATCGGAAATTTTAAACATTACCATAAAGTTCAGTTTCAGTTTTCAGTTTTGGTTTTGAAAAAATTGTTTTCTATGTTTTTAGACTTTAAGACTTCTTTCTAGTTAAAATATCCTTCACTTGGGTAAAGAGTGATTTTAAGTAACTTTGTTCTGAGCTATAAACCATTGAGAAATTTTAAGTACTCATATTTACCTAGACAAAGCAAACATAGTTTATCAGTAAAAGGCCGACAAAGTTAAGACAGCTAAAAAACCCACTCATAAAATGATTTAAATAAAGTTTATTAAGTTTGTTGAAGTATAGTTTTACACCTTTCCTACCTGAGAAAATATAAATATTAAACAATTAAAAAATTTTTTTTTTTTAAATTTTAAAGGAAAGTTAACCAAAATATGCACTATATATGCAATTTTTGTATTTTGTGCAATTTTGGGATTTGAACTGGGTAAAGATTCTGATGAACTTTAGGAAAAGGTTATCTTTAGCAATTGTATATTTTTCTATATCCCTAAGATTTTTCCCAGCGTCTGACGTTAGCATTTTGACAAATCACTCGGGTTTAAAGTGATATGGCTGGGAATCGTTTAGCGCTTGTGAGCCTGGGTAATCACTAAGAAAACACTTGCGCAGCCCTAAGCCCACAGCGAGTGCTATAAAGATTAACTGGCTTGCCTTCGACAAACTCAAACAATTAGGCAGTAGCCACGGGAGGTGGGAGGTGAGACCCAGATCCAGATCACCGAATCGCCGACTGGAGGCACGGGGGCCATCCAATAAAAAGTGTAATCTGTGTGCCCGTGTTTGCATACGTTCAGAGCTACAAAATCTGCGATTTTATGGTTATAGTAATCGCAATTGTGACGAGAGGCCTCTCGGATATGTACAGTCCATATCTAGGAGCTGGGAACAGTCTACACCGTCTGAGATTTTGCCATATAAGCGCAAGTACTCTTAGTTTTGAGCACAATTTCGTTTGGAAGTCTCACTGCTAAAAGATCACTTTTAAAATGTCGGTTTCGGATCTGATCGGTGCACTTGATGCCATTCCCAAGCTAACAGCTCCTAGTTCTGCTACGGAGCCCAGTTCGGTTTTCTTGGATGCTCCTGAATGGCTAACGGAGGAGTATCTGCAGGATGCCCTGCGAAAATACTACAAGGATCAGAGGCTCAGGATCAACTGGGTTAAGGTTAATCCTGCCTTGGGCAAAGGTGAAAACTACGGCGGAGTTCTGACACGAGTGAAGGCCCAATTCACCAGCAGCGATGGTACCTCCCAACTGGGTCACTACATAGTGAAGTCCACTTTCGAGGGCAACGAATTTGCCCAGAACACCATGGAGCCCTATGACATTTTCAATCGGGAGATGACTATCTACGAGCAGGTCCTGCCCAAACAGAAGTCCCTCCTCCGGGAGATCGGGGATGCCGAGCAGATCTTTGCCGAAACCATGGCCGTGGACCTTGATAACTCAGCGCTGATCTTCGAGGATCTCAATGCCCGCGGTTTTGTAATGCCGGATCGTTTGGTCGGATTGGACCTTAAGCTAGCCCGAATTGTGCTGCGAAAGTTGGCCAAGATGCATGCCACCTCGGCGGTCTTAAACGAGCGTGAGGAGCACAGTCTGGAGGGCTACGATAGGGGATTCTTCAATCGGTACACCGAGAACTACGCACCTGCATTCATTGGCATGTTCGAGGCGGCCACTCGTCGTGTGGCTCAGTGGCCAGGATACGAGAAGTATGCGGAGAAGATGGAGGCTCTGGTCCCCATCTACATGGAACTGGGCAAGCGAATCTTTGACATTACTCCGGGTCAAATTAATGTCCTGGCCCATGGCGATCTGTGGACCAACAATGTGCTGGTCAAGTACGATAAGGAAACTGGGGAGCCAGAGGATGTCATTATCATTGACTTCCAATACACGGCCTGGGGATCGCCGGCCCTAGATCTTTTCTACTTCCTGAACACCTCGCTGGAGTTTGACCTGCATCAAAACCATCAGGAACAACTGATTGCCTACTATTTCGACATATTCTCCAACACCTTGAGAAAGCTGCAATACCAAGCTCCAGTTCCCAGTTTGCATCAGTTCCACCAGCAGTTGCACACGAAGAAGTTCTATGGTGAGTTAAGAATCTTTTGAAAGTATTAGATGGTGATTAATTTGGAATTTTTCATACAATTTTTAGCTGCCCACACATCCATCTCAGTGTTTCCAATCCAGCGAAATGTGGAGACCGCCGATGCCGATTTCAATGCCCTAATGGAGAACAACCAGCGAGCCATAAATTTCAAGAATGCCTGCTATACCAACCCGATTTCTCAGAGGATTTTGCGTGAACTCCTGCCCGGTTTTGTGGCAGAAGGATTGCTTGATGTAGATCAATAATGGATCATATTATTTTACACCTGTGTTATATAGTACACCATAGAGCAAATTGTACATAGAGAAATATTAGACAAATTATATATAGGCTAAATAATGTATTCACAACCTTATACTATATCCAAAATATTATCAATATTCGTTATACAACTATAATAATATTCATATTAAATATTATATTATATAATATCATATTATTATCAATTTTGTTTGCGTGTTTATTATTCTTATCTCTCAGTTCGATTGGGATACCGGCAGTTTGTAGGAAACTTTATTAATCAGAAAGATACTTAAAGTGTGCCTTTTGATTGAGTTGGTATCAGTTTTTTTTCTAAATTACCTGTTGTAAAATTCTGAAGTGGACTATTAGTAATTCTTAGTTATATTTTTCTAGTAAATGCAATGAAATTGTTTATAGAGAAAATAACGTAACAGTGCCTAAATTCCTGTAAGAAAAATCTAATGCGGAAACCTGTTCACTCTCTTGTTCAGCCCAACCTTATAAGTAATAATTTATAGTAAATTAGAAAAACCATGGCTATTTCTGAATGCGAAAAGCTTTAGCAAAGCATTCCAAAAGCTTAACCATTTTACTTAAAATGGGACTAGCACATGAACGGGGTTTCCATAACCAACTACGATTGCACTCAGAATAGATTGTGCAAAAGCAATCGAAATGACTGACAAATTAGACACGGCACAATTCAACGACGACGAACTGGAGGCCCCGGCTTGGCTGAATCCCAAGTTTATAGGAGAGATTCTGAGCAAGTACGAAGACGCCCCGGAATTGAAAGTGATTGATCTCAAAATCACACCCGCGAGCTTGCAGGGAGATCACTATGCCAGTGTTATGTTCCGCACCAAAGTGGATTACACAACCGCACAGGGAAAGTTCTTCAAACCGCTGATCATCAAGACGATGCCGGAGCAGGAAGGACACAAGAAGGACATGCTCAGCGAATCGCATCTGTTCGAAACCGAGATCGGGATGTACTGCCAGGTACTTCCCGAATTCGAGCGAATTCTTCGAGAGGCAGGAGATAACACTAAGTTATTTGTGCCCTGCATCTACCACAGCTTGGAGCCGAATATGGTGATGATATTCGAGGATCTGGTGCCCCTGGGATACTCCGTTATTCGGGATCGTCCTGTTGCACAGGAGGAACTCAAAACCGCCTTCTCAAAACTGGCCAAATGGCACGCCGTTAGCATGAAAGTTATTAAGGAGGTGAGTTTAAAAGTTATATTTATTATTATTATTTAATATTTTTTTTGGCCCCTCCAGCGACCCGCCTTTCTCAAGGATTTCAAATATGGTTTATTCGATATGCCTACTATCCAGAATGATCCTTTTATAACTACTGGCATGGGTAGCTTCATAGAAATGCTGGACAAATTACCCGAGCTGAAAAAGTATAAGCCTCATTTTGAAAAAATTAAAGATACATTTTTGAACCGACTGCAAGTTGAGATGCAAGAATACCAGAACAATCGGCGAAATGATGCGTACTATGTCCTGTGTCACGGCGACTTTCATCTGCGCAATATGATGTTTAAGAACAATTCGGAGACAGGAGCCCACGAGGATGTCATGCTGGTTGATTTTCAGATCAGCAACCTCTGCCCTATTACCGTCGACCTAACATATTCCATCTATATGTTGATGGAATCAGAAGTTGATGGAATCAGAAGAGCGACGGGAAATGGGAAAGGAATTGATCAACTACTATTTCACAGTTTTGGTAGCGACCCTTAAGAGCATTCAATACGACGGTGAAATGCCAACCCAATCTAAACTCTGGGAGCAGATTCATCGAAACAAGTATTATGGTAAGTTGATGTCATAGCTAACCTCAAGAACTAATGTATCTAATTTATATTTTTAAAACGCCCTTAGATTTCTTTTTGATCAGCACTTTTCTCCCACTGATTCTGGCCATCAAATCAAATAGTTTTAAAATGCACGATTTGATTCAGAACCCGGAAACTCGCCAAAAGACCTATTTTTTGGATACATACGTAAAGGATGTTACCAAAATATTGCCCAAATTCGAAAAACTGGGCTACTTCAAGGGTCTTTAATTTTTAAATTGATTCATAATACCAAAAGTTGTAATAATAAAATAAGCCAACCTGTTATTTGTTGAACTAACATCTGCAATAAAGAAAAACTAAAAGAACAATACAATTTCTTTTAGAAAATAAAATGAGTAAGTAAAAAAGTATAAACATTGATCATTTAATAGTAGAGTGTTTCTAAAAGCTGTTATTAAATAACTCTATTTGCTTTATACTTGCTTACGCAGCATGAACAACGTATTTTTTAAGGGGTGATAAGATAAGATAATTTCGCAATATATTGTAGTTAAAGGAAATATTTCTTGATTAAAAGCTGCTTCCCAATTTTTACTTAAAGCGATCGTCCTGTATAACTATTGCAGTTCTACATTAGACTCTTAACCAAAAGGTTCTATTACTGCGGTAAACAAAAAACACAAATGGACAAGTCAACTACTGAATTTAATGCCGACGAGCTTCATCCGCCAATTTGGCTTAATGCCACGTTCATCGGTGGGATTCTAAGCACCTATGAAAACAGTCCCGAACTGAAAGTAACCGATCTGAAAATTACACCCGCCAGTGCCCAGGGAGATCACTATGCCAGCGTTATGTTCCGAGCAACTGCCGAGTATACCACCTCAAAGGGAAAGTTCTCCAAGCCCCTGATCATCAAGACGATGCCAGAGCAGGAAGGACACAAGAAGGACATGCTGAGCGAATCGCATTTGTTCGAAACCGAGATCGGAATGTACTGTCATGCGCTGCCCGAGTTCGAAAGGATTCTCCAAGAGGCAGGGGATAATACCAAACTCTATGTGCCCTGCATCTATCACAGTCTGAAGCCGCGGCAAGTGATGATCTTTGAGGACCTGGTGCCGCAAGGATACACCGTCATCCGGGATCGTCCTGTCACAGTGGATGAACTTAAATTAGTCTTCTCCAAGCTGGCCAAATGGCATGCAGTCAGCATGAAAGTTATTAATGAGGTATGTTTATTAACTTACCCAAGTTTAATGATTATCTTTTTAATTGTACTGCATCCATCAGCGACCCACTTTTCTTAAGGAGTTCAAATATGGCCTATTTGAAATGCCCACCATCACAACTGATCCTTTCATAACTACTGGCATGGGGAACTTCATTGAAATGCTTGACAAATTTCCTGATTTCAGGAAGTATAAGCCGCATTTTGAAAAAATAAAAGATAACTACATGCAAAGGCTGCAGGTTGAGATGCATGAATATCACAAATATCGGCGAAATGATAGACACTATGTCCTGTGCCACGGCGATTTCCATCTCCGGAATATGATGTTTAAGTATAACAAGAAGACAGGAGCTCAAGAGGATGCCATGTTGGTGGATTTTCAGTTCAGCAATCTTTGTCCAATTACTGTTGACCTCACTTATTCCATCTATATGTTGATGGAGCCGGAACAGCGTTGGGAAATGGGAAGGGACCTGATCAACGATTATTTCTCGGTTTTGGTTGCAACTCTTAAGAAGATTGGGTTCAAGGGCGACGTGCCCACCCAAGATGGACTGTGGGAACAAATACACCACAACAAATACTATGGTATGTGAAAAAAATCACATCAAATCTTCATTGAAGCTGATATTGTTAACAATTTATTTATCTTTCAGATTTCCTTATGATAAGCACATTGCTTCCAATGATGTTGGCCGTTAAATCCAATAATCTGAAAATTCATGAAGCACTTCAAGACCCGGAAGCTCGAAAGAAGTCCTATTATTTTGACAACTATGTAACAGATGTTTCTAAGCTATTGCCCAAATTTGAAAAATTGGGATACTTTAAGGATCTTTAGTTTAAATGTTAATAAATACATTTGCTCAGAAAATAAAAGTTAAACTCAGACTATAGACTTTTAAAATTGAGACATGAAGAGAATGATAGAAAATAAAATGTTTTTGCTTATAAATTGATTACGCTATTTACACAAAAAAACCGTGCTATCTGTTATTTTTTGTTGAAGTAACAATTGTAAAATGGTCTTAAGTGTCTAATGCAAGGTTAAGTTCAATATCAATTGGTCATGTTGTTCTTATCTGGTGAGTATTTTGAGAGAACAACAAGAAAAAAAGCAAACTTCGTGAAGGAGAAGTTTATATACTCTTGCCGCAGTTACAAAAATTAAATAAATATTAAATATTCTGTATTTCAATTTCGATGCTTGAAAATAATGAAAATAAGTCGATTTCCGATTAGTTTTTCGATTGTTCCTATGCTTGCTATTTGATATAGTCGTCTCATTTTTAAAATGTTAGAACGTTATTATGAGCTGAGAAGTGCAGGTTTTAGGTCACTTTTCTGCAAAGCCATTTTTCGAAAATTTGGAAAGGGGTAACACTATAAAAATGACGAAAAATCGACCTAAAAATACAAACCAAGTGAGAATACAGTTTTTTAGAGGATTAAACCACAATCATTTAGAAGTATGCCACTTTTAAATCCGATGTCTGTAAGAAAAGTTATGCGCTGAGAAGTCATGTTTTTGGTCACTTTTGTTCATAGCTATATTTCTTCATAGCTATTTTTAGAAAAATTGAAAAGGACTTACAACTTAAAATTTTGCGATAAATACTGTTCAAGAATTTAAATACTTTATGGGGACGGAAATGTGCCCGTTACTGAGTTGCAAGCTTTTGACCGAAATTCGAATACCCTCTCCAAAATTATAAAAAGCAGAAAGTTGTGACCTAATTGTTTGCAATTTTTATGTTTATTCGCCTGAAATATAACTTCAATTAAGTTAAGTGATTTTTTAACAATTTTTTGTAATCTCATAAAAAAATACGAATTTCACAAAAGGTTAAGGAAAAACGTAATGCATTTAATAAAAGCTTACCAAAGATTGTACAAAGCTTTTCGCAGGCAACCGAATTTGTATTTAAAACGATCGTAGCCGTGAAATTTGATTAGAACAGTGTTGTGCGTTGAACACTTTAATCAAGCATTATTGGGTTGTAAAAGGGGCGGCAGAAAAATGACGGAAAACGTAGATCAGTTTAACGATGATGAGCTTCATGCACCGGCTTGGCTAAATGCCCAGTTTCTTGGTGAAATACTAAGCACCTATAAAAAGGATCCGGAATTGAAAGTAACTGATTTGGAGATCACGCCAGGAACTGCCCAGGGAGATCACTATGCTAGTGTTATGTTCCGAGCCAAGGTCGAATACACAACATCAATAGGAAAGTTCTCCAAATCATTGATCATCAAAACGATGCCGGAAGTGGAAGGTGCTAAAAAAGACATGCTGGCCGAGTCGCATCTGTTCGAAACTGAAATCGGAATGTACAGCAAGGTGCTTCCGGAATTCGAAAGGATTCTCCGGGAGGCAGGAGATAGCACTAAGCTCTATGTGCCCTGCATTTATCACAGCCTGGAACCGCGTCAGGTTATAGTTTTCGAGGATTTGGTGCCGCAAGGATATTCCGTCATGAGAGATCGTTCGCCTACTCTGGTGGAACTGAAAGCAGTGTACTCTAAATTGGCCAAATTGCACGCCATCAGTATGAAAGTTTTGAATGAGGTAAGTAATTATTATGGTTTAAATATTGCAGTTAGTTTTGAATTCCCCTTTTCACAGCAACCAGAGTTTTTGAAAGAATTCAAGTATGGAATGTGCGGTATGCCTGCCTTTTTGGATACGCCTATGGTAACCTCAGGAATGCCAAACTTCCTGAATATGCTGGACAAAACCCCTGAGCTGCTAAAGTACAAGCCTTATTTCGCGAAAATAAATGAAAGCTACATGCAACGCCAGGCTAAAGTATTAGAGGAATATCGCAAGAACCGGCAACCCGATGGATTTTACGTTTTATCCCACGGAGACTTTCATCTCCGAAACATGATGTTTAAAAATAATAAGGAGTCTGGTGAATTCGACGACGTTATGTTGCTGGACTTTCAGATCTCCAATATTGCGCCTCCAACAGTTGATTTAATATATTCCGTCTATTTGCTCATGGATGCGGAACAGCGTTGGAATCTGAAAGAGGAGTTGATCAATTATTACTTTTCCGTTTTGAATCATACTCTAAGAAAAATTAAATTTAAGGGCAAAATTCCCAGTCAAGACAGACTGTGGGAGTTAATTTTACATCACAAATATTATGGTAAGTACTACTATTTTTACGCTACGAACTCTTAATAAAACGCATCTCATTTTAGATTTCTTCCTGGCTACTACGTTTTTGCCAAACATTTTGGCGGTACAAGAAAATACTTATAAACTTGAAGATATCATTATGAATGATGAAATTCGGCAGAAAACTTACTTTTCAGAGAAAGTTATTCAGGATTTTAGTAAATTATTACCTGAATACGAAAAATTGGGATATTTTAAGAATCTGTAGATACTCACAAATGCATTCTGTAATATAATACACATGAAGACTGTTTTCATTGTTTACTTAATTGTTTTAATAAATGGAAATAATTTATATTTTGTATAGCACATTTTTAGCACACTTTATTTTTAATTTAAGAACCAAAGCTTACAATTTATAAATTTAAAATGATTTGCTTAATATCAGCGTGACTTCGCCTAACTAGTGGACTTTTTAATAAAAGCGCATTTAGTTAAAACTTTTATAAATTAAAAGCTTTAAATTCAAATAAAAGTTTAGGCTTACGGCTTTGTTTGCTTATCAATTAAGTGGATTAGTGGATTATATTTTCTTGCCGACTGAAACAATTTAATTTTGTCGGAAAACGGCATGTAAATGTTTGATATTTAATTCTACAATTATAGTTCTTACTAAGAGAATGATATATAATATAATATGACAATGATATGTCGCCTGAAAAGCTTTTGGAGCAATATGGGTTAGCTTTTTTGAGAATAGTATAAAATGTGCGGCCCCTCACACATTTTTGTCATAACCCAATTGAGCAGTAATCTAGCTAGTTAAAGTTCTGTAAAGTGGCTTCAAGCATGACAGAAAACGCAAATTCCCATAAATTTAATGCCGACGAACTGCAACCGTCTTCCTGGCTGAATATCCAGTTCATAAAAGAGGTGCTAAGCGGTTATGAAAAGGCACCTGAGTTGCAAGTTACAGATCTGCAAATATCCCCGGCAACTGCCCAAGGAGATCATTATGCGAGCGTCATGTTCCGAACTGTGGCGGAGTACAACACCGAGAAAGGAAGGCACTCTAAAGCACTGATCGTCAAGACAATGCCGGAACAGGAAGGTCACAAAAAGGACATGCTGTCCGAATCGAACATCTTTGAAACGGAAATACTGATGTACAGCAAGGCTCTGCCCGAGTTCGAGCGGATTCTGCGGGAGTCCGGGGATAATACTAAACTCTATGTGCCATGCATCTATCACAGCCTGGAGCCGCGAAAAGTAATGATATTCGAGGATCTGGTGCCGCAGGGATACACCGTGATCCGAGATCGTCCAGCCACCAAAGAGGAACTGAAGAAAGCCTTCACCAAATTGGCCAAGTGGCATGCAGTCAGCATGAAAGTTATAGATGAGGTATGGACTTGCTCTAACGAAGATTAAATCTCGACTAATACAAAAGTTTTCGTTCTAGCAACCTGACTTCCTGGAGGAATTCAAATATGGTATGTGGGATATGTCCACCTTCTTGACCGATCCCATGGTGACTACTGGGCTGCCCTGCTTCCTTGAAATGCTGGACCAAGTTCCCGAGCTCACAAAGTACAAGCCGCATTTTGATAAAATAAATAGTAACTACATGCAGCGGATGAGTGAAATAATGCTGGAGTACCGCTCCAATCCGCAATTGAACAGGTACTACGTGCTGTGCCACGGCGACTTTCATCTTCGAAACATGATGTTTAAGAATAACAAGGAGACTGGAGCCTCTGAAGACGTGATGCTGGTGGATTTTCAGATCAGCAACATTTGTCCTATTACCGTCGACCTAACTTACTCCGTCTACATGCTAATGGAATGGCAGGAGCGCTGCGACCTTGGAAAGGACTTAATCGACTATTATCTCTCTGTTTTGCTGGAGACTCTGAACAAAGTGGGTTACAAAGGCGAGTATCCCACGCAGAGTGGACTTTGGGAGCACATTCATGGTCATAAATACTATGGTAAGTGGGTAAAATTTTGCAATATAGAGAATTGGTTAAGCTAATTATACCCGTTACTCGTAGAGTAAAAGGGTATATTGTATTCGTGCAAAAGTATGTAACAGGTAGAAGAAAGCGTTTCCGACCCTATAAAGTATATATATTCTTGATCAGGATCACTAGCCGAGTCGATCTAGCCATGTCCGTCTGTCCGTCTGTCCGTCTGTCCGTCTCTCCGTCTGTCCGTCTGTCTGTCCGTCTGTCTGTCTGTCTGTCTGTCCGTATGAACGCTGAGATCTCGGAAACTATAAAAGCTAGAAGATTGGCATTTTGCATGTAGATTTTAGAAGTTCCTACGCGGCGCAAGTTTGTTTCAAAATGGTGCCACGCCCCCTTTAACGCCCACAATCGCTTATATACGATTTTAAAAATTTTAATATTTCGGAAAAGTAAAAATGCAGTTTTATTGTGTTTTTCAATACCTATCGAAATGTAGAAGAAATTTTTCAAATCGGACCATTCGTTAAAAAGTTATGCGTGATCAAAGTTTCTATCTCCATCTCCCTCGCACTCCCTTTACCTGAGTAACGGGTATCTGATAGTCGGGACACCCGACTATAGCGTTCTCTCTTGTTTTTCCTAAAATCGTTACAGACTTTTTCCTGTTAACCTCCTTTCTGCCTATGATAGTCGCCATCAAAACGAACAGTATCAAAATGACTGACTTAATTTTGGATCCGGAAATAAAACAAAAGACTTACTTCTTAGATGATTACCTCAAAGAAGTAAAGACGCTTTTGCCTAAATTCGAAAAAATGGGATATTTTAATAATTTATAAAACAATAAGAAATTAAAAACTTGTATCAATTATATACATAAAATTTGTTGTAATTATGAAAAGATGATTTTTAAAAGATATAAGTTCTACGTTAAATTCAAATTCATTTGCAATGAGCTTTGGAGGTTCTATAAACTTTTCAAGAACATTGTCAGTCGTAATCAATATTGGCTTTAAAGTAACATAGTAGTTGTATTTCTAAAGCTTTTAGTTAAAACTGATTGTCATGCTTACTGAGCAAACAATAAACAATTTTTGTGGTGACTATATTATTTACCTGTTTGCAATAAAAAATGTTTTGAATAAATATCGATTTCCCACTAAAATTTGTATTACTTATCAGATTTAACTTTTAAATGATAAGTGATCAAAAGTTTTGTATCCTTCAGTAAAACTTTAATAGGAATTTTGATTTGATAAACGGGTATTTCACACAAAATCGAAAAGTTTATATAGAAAAGCTTTGAACCGCTTTGCAAAGCTCACGTAGCAAACCATTTAAATGAGCGGGTACGCAATTGAGTTTGATATAACCAGCTTTTACAGTATTCCGACTAGACGTATATTCCGAGACCGCGAAAAAATAGCAAAGATGACAGATAGCCCAGATACGGAACAATTCAATGCCGACGAGTTGGAGGCTCCGACTTGGCTAAATGCCCAGTTTATTGGTGAGGTTTTGAGAGCCTATGAAAAATCTCCGGACCTGAAAGTAAACGATCTGAAAATTACACCCGCGAGTGCCCAGGGAGATCACTATGCCAGTGTTATGTTCCGAGCCACTGCCGAGTACACCACCTCAAAGGGAACGTTCTCCAAACCGCTTATCATCAAGACGATGCCGGAGCAGGAAGGTCACAAGAAGGACATGCTGAGCGAATCGCATTTGTTTGCCACAGAGATTGGAGCCTACACCAAAGCCCTTCCCGAATTCGAAAGGATTCTGCGGGAGGCAGGAGATAATACTAAGCTATATGTGCCTTGCATTTATCACAGTTTGGAACCGCGACAGGTGATGATATTCGAAGATCTGGTACCGCAGGGATACACCGTCATCCGCAATCGACCGGTCAAATTGGAAGAACTAAAAAAAGTGTTCTCCAAGCTGGCAAAATGGCATGCAGTCAGCATGAAGGTGATGAATGAGCAACCCGAATTTTTGAAAGAGTTCCAGTATGGCTTGATTGACATGCCGGCCCTAATGACCGATCCCATGGTTACAGGTGGAATGGATGATTTTATAACTCTGCTCAAAACGATACCTGAACTCACAAAGTACAAGCCGTATTTTGAGAAAATAAAGGTGGATTATCTTCAGCGTATGACCGACGTGCTGCAGGAGTACCGAAAGAACTATCAATCCGATGGATACTATGTGATGTGTCATGGCGACTTTCATCTCCGCAATATGATGTTCAAGGGCGACGAGGATGTCATGTTCGTGGACTTCCAAATCTGCAACCTGTGTCCCATTACAATCGATCTGATATATTCCATCTATATGTTAATGGAGCCGGAGCAGCGATGGGATCTCGGTAAAGATCTAATTAACTATTATTTCTCCGTGTTGGAGGACACTTTGAAGAAAGTGGGCTACAAGGGCGTGATGCCCACGCAGAATGGCCTGTGGAAGCAAATTTTTCGACACAAGTACTTTGGTAAGTGCATTATTTATTTTTCAGATAGAAATACTAACTCCAATTTTTATTTTAATACAGACTTCTTTCTTATGAGCACTTTTTTCCCAATGATCCTGGCCGTTAAAGCGAATGAGCTGAAAATGAACGACATAATTCAGGACCCCGAAGCCAGAAAGAAAGCGTACTTTTTTGATTTTATCGTGAAAGATATTAAAAAGCTTCTTTCGAAATTCGAAGAAACCGGATATTTTAAAGATCTATAAATTTCCTATGTCCTATTTTATATAGGAATTTCCAGCCGATGAAATTATGTTTTAAAATAAGCTTCATAATTGAGCGTACTTGTGCAATTACCCATGTGTTAATAAAATTTCCAAACTTTTCATAAAATGGTAAAACAAAGTCTGATATTATATTTGCATATTGAAAATACTCATGGATTTTTTGGTCTGGAAATAAGCTTCTTCCTCAAACCTTATTCTGTATGGAAGCCCGAATACTTTTGATCGAATGTTAAAGTGTTCTTTATTTGACTCGTTCTCCCCCGTTTATGTAAGTTATTCATCCAAGAATCCGGAGAGCTCGAACTCTTTGATAGTACGCTGTAGGAAAGCTCTGTACTTGGGGTTCTCGACATTTTCCCTGCGGAACAGATCGCCTTTCTCAGTGCGTGAGTTTAGATCTTCAAGGTTTTCGAAGCCAGCTCCCTCCCGGAAAATCAGGGGGGTCAAACAAGTTGCACCAATCACACCTTAAAAAGCGGGAGCTATTAGTATTAATATTTTTTTACAGAAGGATTGGGTAACTCACCCATGAGACTGGTGTTGATCAACTCGATGTGGATCTCCTTGAGGGTGGGAATGTGTCCTTTGTAGTTCAGCTTCTCTAGGGTCTGCTGAAGCACCCGCTGGTATTCCCGAACGATGTACTTAAAGTGAACCTTGCGAACATTCTCGTTCAAAGAGGCGTAGAGGAAATAGTTGAGATCGATGGTTGGGGATCCCACGTAGGCCAACTGGTAGTCCAACTGGAAATCAAAATGTGAGAAATATGAATTTTAGTCGAACACCTACAATATGAATGACCTACCGTGACCACATCGTCGGGCTCCTTGGTCTCGTTGTTGATGTGGAACAGGAGATTGTTGATCCACAGATCGGTGACGTTGAAGACGCGGAACTCCTTGCCAGTAGTCTCGAACATGGACAGCGCTCTCTGAAGCACGTTCTCGGCCAGCTTGAACATCTTCTCGGTGATCTCCTCATAGCCCTTCCAGTGGGCCACTTCCTCCGCGACGCAACGGATGTTCACGGGGAAGAAGGTGAGGAAGTCGCGTCGGTCGGGATTCCGTGAGATGGGCGCCTCATTGAAGAACTCCAGTACTTCTGGGCTCTCCTGGGATATGAGGGCGCTGCAGGCGTGCAGTTTGGCGACCTTCTCGATGGTGGGCAGTACGTAGTCCAGATTCAGCAAACGACCCCGCTCGAAATTCTCGAAGCCGGACAGCTGCATGTCCTCCAGGATGAGAAAGGGCTCGGGCGATTCGGTGGTGTAGTAGCAAGTGGGGGCAATTTTTGTTTGATCTCCGATGGATTGGAGGAGGGCCTGGACTCGTGGCAGCACCTCCTTGTAGGCCAGGATTTCGCGTTTGAAGAGCTTACTTCTCTGGGCCACTGCACCAGTTTGTCCCTTCGGATGATCCTTCACAATCACAGAGAACTTGCTCTTCGCAGCCGAACCCCTTTGGAGATTGAAGCTGGCGCGGTGCATTTCACTGGCAAATCCCGCCGCCTGGTCGCCTACCTGGGCGCTCTTCACTATCAACTCACTGACCACCAGCTGCTCCTCCTTGAAGTGCTCCTTCAGCACATCCTGCAGGAACTCGGCAGTAAGCCATTCGGGAGCCTGGTAGTTCTTGCTGCCGGTTCCCATTGTATTTTATTTAATTTTTTTCAAGTCAGCTGACCAAGTTGAATGAGAAACCGGAGCAGCAACTTACGTTGGGGGCTATCGAATCAAGAATGTGGAGCCGAACATGTGACGGCTGGGAGAAAGATAGAGCTTCCAAAAAGCTCTCTCTGTTGTTAGCTTTACACTGGCTTATCAGCTGATTTGTGTATATAATATATTTTTGTATATATAATTTGTACATGTGGACACTACCAAGCATATGGCATAGAAACCAGTTTGTGGACAAATTTGGAACGAATGTTGTGGATGTTGTTGGCCGATAACATACAGAAGTGGGTGGTGACTGTGTATTTTTAGACACATCAAAATAACTAAACTCAGAAAGTAATAACTTTTATAATTTTATTATTTTTAAGTTAAACAAGAAATGGAAGAAATTATTATGCTCATTTTCATATTTTTAGGCCTATCTTATCGGTATATTACTGTAATAAACAGTGATAAATAAAACGTGATCTAATCGAAGCACCAGTTGAGATAACCTTCCACTACTTGAAAAGTATTTAATATTTGATCTACTTATTCACAAAAATTAATTGAAGCGTCGAAAAAGATAAGTCGATAGCTCTATATATTTTGTTTAGAATTAAGCAATCAGTTGACTTTAAATATTTATTTGTGTTTAATATTTTATATTAATATAAATAAGATATATTGTTTTAAAAAATATATACTAATCTAGTAATATTAAATTGCTCAAATACATTCCTGATGAGTTGTTAAAGTAGGTAGGCTTCTTTTCGGTTAGAGATCTGATAAGAAACCTTCTAAATAATTTAAATAAAACAAACTTTACCTATTTGGCTTATTTTCTTAAAAATACTTTGTCGCGCCTGAACAAAAGATAAGCCTTCGTTTTCTTGATACAAAATAAAATACTCAGTTTTTATTATAAGATGTTGGATTATTTTAATAACATCAAACATTTTTTTTATTGTAGCTCAGTCGAAGTCGGCATAAATGAGATGGAAGTTATGGGTTATAAACTTTCACTGATTTGTCTTTTCTTTTAAAAGTGAAATGTGGAATTATTTTTCAAGAAATTTTAATTTCGTCTATTAGTAAATAAACGTGTATTGATATTCCGGAATAGGTCACCTAGATATAAGTAGAAACGCTTCAAAAGTCTAGAATGCCACGCCGGTAGAGGAAGGGAAATATACTGAGGGCAGCTCGGACGTAAAGTGGATTTGTGTAGACCTTCGCCCGGAACCGATCTCCTTCCTCTCCAGGCTGCGTTAGCTTAACCAAACTGGCCTCCGTGTCCACGGGCAGCAGGATGAACACCAGATGGGTGAAGGTCGTAAAGTAACCTGCGGATATGTTCAGTTAAATGAAATTTCATTGTAACAATAATCCAAACTCACCCCAAAATCCATATTTTATCATGTTCATATGCAGTTCTCTGAGCATTGGCATTCTCTCACCGTATTTCAGGATCTTTAGACAGTGCACTAAGTGAGTATGATAAATTCTTACGAAGCAGTCAAAATTCTGGATCCTTATGCTATGTCTGGCGGAACATATTATAAAGTTCCATAAGTCCTGAGCCGGACTGCCCCATTTGCACAGCTGGAAATCCACGAAACGAACTTGGTTGACATCCCCAGACTGGGTGTAATTCAACATTATGTTACTGGACCAGAAATCACCGTGATTAAGCACTTTGAATTCATGCGGATTGTTGCTGAAGCAGCGGGCATAGGATTGCACAAATTGATCGGCCGTGGGCTTTAAAAAGAGCGGAAAAACGAATATTTATTACAAACTTATTAAGTTCAGGTGCTATAGAAACAAAAGAGTTTAGAAAACAGCTATAAACTTGTCTAAAAATATGCCGTGAAAAACATAGTCGTTGGAAATAAATCCGTTGGACTTCTGAATTCAAATATTGTTGCATACTTTTGGGCACCTTTATAATAGTGGAACTTACGATGCGACTCACGTACTGCTCGTGATCCTCCAGACCCCAACTGGCTATAGCTATCTTATAGCTCTGGATCCTCGCCTGATAAGACTTGGATCGGTTGTAGTTGGCGGGAAGGTAGATTCGTTGAAATTCCTCTGGAAAGGGTCCGTTCCGCTGACGCCAAACGGCACTCGCAGCATGGAATTCGGCCAATTTCTCCAGCACCCGTTGCATTTGGGGCATGTCAAAGCCTTTCAGGCGACTGATGTTCCTATATTTTTTTGTTTGCAGATCCTCCTGCACCATGCAGATCCGTCCGTTAATTTCCTCCGACCAGTGGCACTTGGGTGCGAATTTCACACTCAGTCCAGCCTGCTCGTAAATAAGTTCCAATTGCGGAATGATCGTATCGTACATCATCTTCTCTTTTGGAAATATATTGAGGGTGTTCACGAAGCCACCATTTCCCTGGGCATCGTCTAGCATGGTCTTTACTATGTACGACTTTTGCTGAGAAAATCCATCTATTAAAAGAAAAGGTAATTGTTAGTCCGGATGTCCCAAAGCTGAAGTTATTGTACTTGCTTAAAAGATTAAGTTATTGGAAAGCTTCTTACCATGCCACGAACTATTTTTCTTAAAAACAGAAAAGTATGAGTAAAAGTATCAAAGGCAACAGTGCGTATGAGTGATAAAATCTTAGTTCTTGCGATATTTTGTATAGAATCATGGAAGAACTGGGTCAACATTTGTGTGATCTTTGTATTGTGGATTGCCTGATGGCAGCGCTTAGTTGTATTTTGTAATTGGACAACAGTGCGTATGAGTGTTAAATACTTAAATTGTAAAGGTTTTTAGGTACACCCTGACACCAGTTTGTTGCTCAATCTATTTGATGCCAACCCCTTTTTTCTCACCTTTCATCCAATGTCAATGACGATGCGCATCACAACAATTTTTTTTCAAAACAGAAAAGTTTCGCACTCAAGGGCAAGAGTGCGTATGAGTGATACAATTTTAGTTCTTACTATATTTTGTATAAAAATTGAGAAAAATGTGGTCAAAATTATGAGCTCTTTGTAGATTGGATCTGGCAGCGCTTAGTTGTTATTTGTAATTGGACAACAGTGCGTATGAGTGTTAAGCACGTATATAATTTAAGGTGTTTAAGTATGGGGTGCTCCCTAATACCAGTTTGCTGTTCAATATAGTAAATGCCAACCACCTTTTTTCTCACCTTTCATCTCAATGTCAATGACGATGCGCATCAGCAGCGAGGTGTAGGTCTCGCCGGGCGGTGTGGCCGGAATAATCGAGAGGTTTAGGATGCGACGGAATTCGCGGAACTCGCGCTTGAGCAGCCGCTTGAAGTAGGCCTCGTTGATCCAGGCCGGAATGCGGACATCGTTGGAGGCGCAGAACTTGTTGCTGTTATCGGGCATGTCGTTGTGATTCCGCCGGAATGAGCTCACTGCGGCGATCGGATCGGGTCGGTTATGCGTTGTTCCCGGTCCGAAGTGTGCGGCGCAACTGTTTTGCCTCGCCTTTCCTTATCGAGAATGTTTTTCTTGTTTTAGGCCCCGCGATGTTATTTTTATTTTACTGCACGCAGTCGAGGTGGGTGAGGTGCGCACTTCTCAACGCCCCGAAAGCAATGCCAGTCGCCCGTCTAACTGGTTCGTCAACAACTCGGACACTGAGCATCGTCTGCCAAAGACCCTCCCGGGATACAGGTGGGTGACAGTAGTTGGAGCTTTCCCCGCTCACCCGGACTGGTCAAGCAATGCAGTAGCGCCGGGCTTATCAGCGGTGTTGTGTTTTGAATACCTGATAACAAGACAGCTAGCACCGGGAGGGGCAGAAAAGCTCTTATGTCTGTCAAGTGTAATACTCTGTCGCTCAAGCGATTTTATACCTGACAATCTACAAAAGGTAGATGACTGAAACTTATCAAATACCCTTTAATGATTGGAAAATTAATTAAATATTTTGTCATAAAGTGATTTTCAATAGTATATAAATAAGCAAGTTTTTATTATTTGATTGATTTAATTGTAACAAAATATTATTTCAAAAATATTTTTCTTTGGGAGCTCTACTTCTTAAGAATTTGAATTTTCCAGAACTTCATTGCCATTACCATTGTATTTCGAAATTCGTTTATATTCTATTAGGTGAAGATTATTTTACTTAATTGTCGTTCTATATCTTTTATCAGTTTACTGATGAAGATACGGTGGGTACGAGATAAGTAGACACTGTATTTTGGTATTATCTCAACGTGCATGAATATATGTAAACTCTCAGGACTTACACAATGCAAAGTCGCACAATCTTAAAGACTGGAAAACTATTTCAAGGTCTCTCGGTTTCAATTGTAGTGCAGCCATGACATTCGCCATGGAAAACTGGGAAAAACCAGAATCAATATTCGCACACAATTTATTTAATCGAGTCGAATGCAAATAGCATCGCAAGATAAACGAACTTGCAATCACTTAGAGTCTTCGAAGTTCAATTTGAATTTCCACAAGACAAGATTGGAGCTCCAAAGGCGGTACCTCCTGCTTACCTCGTCCTTGAATTGTTTATAAGTGGCTAATCACTACAAAGAAAGCTAAAGGGAAAGAATATAAGTCAAAGATAAAAGTCATATCAGTTTCGCCAACAAAGAATGTGTTGTTTTTCTTTAAAATGGCAGATTGCAGTTCCCCAAGTTGGAGAAGGGAGCTTTCGTACTTTAGCACGGCCAAGCAGTTTTTTTTAAATGTTCCCAGTATATTCTGAGGTATCGCATCTAATATACCTCCATTTTTTATTAGAATTATGATTGGAGGAAAATTTTAGAACTTTTGTCTTGTGCTTAATTTGCTAGTTCAATCAGATTGACAACAAAATTAAATACGTAATAAAACTGATAAAATGAATCTGTCTCTTGAAGTACTGTGGGTACTAAAACGTATCATTAGTAACCATCAACTTGACTCCATTAAGTGCCATACTGATAAAGCACACACGTAATCGACTCTCCAAGATAAACTTGATTTCATAATACCTGTCTGCAGTTTATTGCCAGCTATATATCAAATATCAAACATCATAGTCTTCAAAGTTTAAAATTCCGCGGTTATACAAAAATGGATATAGATCCTTCATAACATTTGCAAAGGCGGGATTAGCTAGCAAGCGTAGCCTAAGATTTTCGCCTTCCTCTGTTTCAGCAGTCATGTTGTGCAGATTGCTGTCCTTATCGGTGGGGAACAGAATTATGGGCAGGTGATTCAATATACTGAAGAAAGCTGCAGGAAAAGACTTGTTATTAGTGAGATATAACAGATGATTGCATCCAGGACCCACCGTAAAATGAATGGTGCTTCTTGTTTATGGAGTTTTGAAGATCTCGTAGTTTTGGCAATGGCTTTTTCAGTTTCAACACCTTTAGGCACTCGATTAGGCGTTCCCAGTAGATTCTTACGAAGTGATCAAACTCCTTGATACGCAAATCTTGAGCGGGCGAGAGGGTGAGGAAGAAGAGCAGATCCATGGCTGGACTTCCCCACGTCACGATCTGGAAGTCGATGAGGATGAGCTGATCGAGACTGCCATCCGGGAGATAGGAGGTCATCAAATTGCTTGACCAAAAGTCCCCATGGTTGAGCACATGGAATTCAGTGGGATCCAACTTCAAGGTGCTCAGGCATTGGGCCCAATACTGGTCGGTAGTGGGCTGAGGAAAATAAGTATTACGTCGGGTGCTACAATTTCACTTTAAAGTAATTTTTGCTTACAAAGTCCTTAACATATTTCTCTGCGTCTTTCATGCCCCAAGTAAGCATTGCCTTCTTGTAGGCCTTTTCCTTCAGGTTGAATCCATCCACATGAAACTTTTTAACATCCGGCTTGACAAATCCTTCGTTGAAATCACTGGGATAGGGACCATGCAACTCCTCGTACACAGCACTGGCCGCATGATACTCGGCCAGTTTTTGCAAAGATTTCGTCATGTGCTCCATGTCCAGTCCTTCCGTGCGATCCACGTTCCGGAATTGCTTCACACTCAGATCCTCGAAGATGAAGTGGATGTCCCCTTCACGCTCCTCAGTTAGCAGACACTTGGGCGCCAATTGAATGTTCCACCCGGCATCTTTATAGAGGGCCTCGAACGCAGGGAGGTATGTTTCGTACATCTTGGCCTCCTTGGGAAAGAGCCCAAACTCGGTGATGTCGTTGCCCCCTCGCTCATCGGGCAGCATTGTCTTAAAAATATATGTCTTGGTCTTCACACTTCCATCTGCAATAAGTAAGATATTATATTTAAAATGAAATCTTTCTCCATAGGACATTCGGCAATTTCATTTATAACTTAGCAGAGTTTTCGGCGGTAAAGAACTATAACTATTAACTAAAATTCTTTATAGCTATAATAACAGACTTACCTTTCATTTCCAATTTGATGTAGTTCCTCAGCATGGTGGAAGTAAAGTTTTCACCCGGCTTAATAGCGGCAACTGTGGTAAATTTTAATACTTTTGCATGATCTGGTTCGTCCTTGGCCAGTACGCTTTCAAAGTATTTCTCATTGATCCAATCGGGAATGATTAGATTCTCATTGGGGTTCACGATTTCGTCGGTGTCAGTCATTTTTCGGCTTTCGTATATTTGGCAAAAAGAACCTTTTCCGGCAGTTGCTAGTTTGGAACTGAGTTTGCTAATTTTTACCGCGGAGCTTTATTGGGCTTTTCTATGCTGCCTTATCAACGAGTTTCATTTGTGCGCGTAATACCTACAAGTGGTAGAGACTTGTCTTTTTGATTATCAAAACTATCAACTCAATCTTAACAAACGTAGCGTGATAATTATTTTATTTTTTTATACTTTTATATTATTGAGTGAACTTGTGTAATTCTTTACAGCTTATCTGTAAAAATCCACTTTTTTTTAATTCCTTTTTTTTTTCAGTAATTATAATGTTAATGGGTGTTGCCCTATAAAGAATGTTACGTTTTGACACTTATTGTTTTTGGTACATTTTATGGCCATTTTTTATTGCTCATACCTCATCTGCGTTGTATATATACGTTTTTTTATTAATTTTTAAAGGGTATGTAAGTGGTTAATATTTTCCTTTTCCAATTTAGTTTGCTGGCCTTGCCAATCAATTGAGTTGATACCGCACATACACAACTGATTAATCAGTGTTTGTTTGCGATACACAACCAACTATATAAAGATAATTTTGATACGAACAAGTGTGTGGAACCAAAAGGTTTTGTATGAGTATTTCCTCATTACGTATTTAATTAAATATTTACCAAATCAGATAATTCGTTTGTCTCTACAACTTAGATAATAATAAGCCACACAAGTGACTTGTCTTTATTTTCACTCATCATTGTTAGTCTGAGAATGTTTGGGACAGCAATTATTACTGACATCACGCGGAATTTCGTTTTGCTTGTATTTGTATCTATTTCTAGCAAGTCATTGTGAGTGATCTTATAAAAGACGTCACAAGTTAGTTCGTTGAACGTAGATTAAAAGACAATTGGTTGTTGAACCCAAAAACAAGTTTTATTTTATTTAGAACCTATTCATAAATAATGTAATTCCTTTCCTATTCGAAGTCATTGAAATTAAAGATACCACGATTGTAGAAAAAGGGATAGATTTCCTTCATTAGGCGGCAAAATCCTGGATTTGTGAAGATGCGCATCCGAAATTTATCGCCCTCCTCGTCGTCACGCATAAGGGAATGCAAATTGGATTCCTTGTCGGATGGATAGAAGCACAGGCAGATGGTTGAATACCGCAATGAAAGCTATAGATGTTATAAAAAATCTAAATTAGTTTTACATGTAATAGATTTTTATATCAACAACTTACGATATATAGTATTTGTATCCTCGTACAAGGAAGTCTGCAGATCGCGTAGCTTAGGCACAGATTTCTGGTACTTCAACAGCTTTAGGCACTCCACCAACCGCTCCCAATATATCCTGACAAAGTTGTCGAACTCCTTCAGCTTAATATTGCTGGCCGCCGAGAGAGTGATGAAGAAGAGCAGATCCTGGGCGGGACTGCCCCATTTGCACAGCTGAAAATCAAGCATGATGACCTTGTCGATTTCGCCATTGGGTAGGTAATTGGACATTATATTGCTGGACCAAAAGTCACCATGCGTAAGTGTGTTGAAGGTCGAAGAATTCGTATCCGTGGCCAGATTCTTTTCACACATTTTTATATATTGTTTTACGGTGGGCTGAGGAAACAGACTATGAGAATATACAAGCTCAAAGTGGAAAATGGGTATAGCTGACTTACAAAACTTTTTATGTATTTTTCTGGATCTTCTAAGCCCCAATCAGCCATGGATTTATGATAAGATCTCGCTTTTACTAAAAAGCCCTCTTCGTGGTGCTGCAGTTGGTCCCTGGCAATGAATCCTTCCCCGAATTCCGAGGGGAACGGTCCTTTTTTTTCGGCGTAAACAGCTGCAGCCGCATGGAATTCGGCCAGTTTCCGGAGGGATCTTCTCATGTGCACAAGGTCCAGACCCTTGATGCGATCCACATTTTTGAACTTCTTCACATTAAGATCTTCGATCACAAAATGGATTCCGTTGTCACGCTGATCCGTTAGCAGGCACTTGGGAGCCAGTTGAATCTTCTCCCCGGCGGAACTGTAGAGCTCTTCGAAGGCGGGCAGAAAAGTCTGGTACATTACTAGTTCCTTGTCAAAGATGCCTCCCTCACGGATCTCCTTGCCACCACGTTCCTCCGCCAGCATTGTCTTGAAAATATAGGTCTTGTGCTTAGTGCTTCCATCTGTGGAGATATATTTAAAATTATTATTCTCTTCCTCTAAAATAATAATTGTCATCTGAAATTGGAATGGATTTGTCATCGCCGTCTAAACCCATCGACACAAGTTTGTCTTAATTTTTATAATTCTCGATTCCAACTTACATTGATTTACAAAATATTTTTGTTTTTACCTTTCATCTGAAGATCAAAGTGAATCCGCAACATTACAGATGTGAAGTTTTCGCCCGGCGGTATAGCTGCCACCGGCTTAAAGCTCAAAATCTTCTCGTAATCCGGCTCATCTTTCTGCAGAACCGGCTGGAAGTATTCGGCGGTGATCCACTGGGGGATCTCCAAGTCCTCGTTCGGGTTAACTATCGTTTCTGTAGGACTCGCCATTCTGTATGTGAGGTGCTCTCTTGCCAAAGTTTGTCTTTCAACTGATGGTTTTCGATCGTCGAGCTGCTTTCGACCCTACTAATATATGTAAAGCGTACTTCGCTTTGTTGAGATATAGTTTGTTAGCGTTACTCATCAGTTACTTGCATTAACTCATTAAAAAAGTTGTGATCGCAGGCTTAAAATAATTGTAAACAAACAATTTGAAGACTTCAGAGGTCTTAAATAAAGAGAAACGCTTTAGTCGAGTGACTCGACTATAAAATACCTGTTACTCAGATAACCAATTTTAAAATAAATATGCCCCCAGCTGATCCCAGATATCGACTTCCTTATCTCTCTTTTTCTTGGTTCTCTTATTGTGCTTAAATACAAATGTTTTCAGGTATAATAAAAAGCTCTTCTTTATCTCAGTGTAAAAGCTGTAGAAAGCTTCCACTATTGCATTTCAAATCGAAATTCTCGCAAAAAGCTGATTTAAGTGGCAGCGAAATCAAGTTTTGTTTAGTACGCTCTCTTCTGGAGGTCGAAACAGAAGTTGATAAACAAAATGTCAGGGAATACCGACGTCTGTCAGTTCAACGATGACGAATTGGTGCCCCCTGAGTGGCTAAACTCAGAGCTCATATCAGTTGCTCTGAGTTCCCATGAGAAGGAACCCGTGCTAAAGGTAATCGATTTGACCTTATCCCCGGCGAGTGCCAAGGGGGATCACTATGCCAGCATTATGTTCCGGGCAAATGTGAAGTATTCCAATCGAAAGGGCGATTTCGTAAAGTCGCTGATCGTTAAAACAATGCCCGAAGCGGAGGGTCACAAGAAGGAAATGCTCCAGGGATCGCCTATTTTCGAAACGGAAATGGGCATGTACACGAAGGTGCTGCCGGAATTCGAGAGGATTCTTCGTCTGGCCGGTGATAGCACTAAGTTGTATGTGAATTGCATATATCACACTCTGGCACCTCATCAAGTGCTAATATTTGACGATCTCGTGCAAATGGATTATTTTGTTTTGAGGGATCGGGATGCTACCCTGGATGAGGTACACCGCGTCTACTTTAAACTGGCCAAGTGGCATGCAGCCAGCTTAAAAGTACAGAACGAGGTGAGCTATTGAAAAATATTAAATGTTAAAAAATAATATTTTGAGCTCCCAACTAGTGGACCCAAAATAGAATGTCATACTTTAATTTTGTTTTGAAATGAGAACAACGGAAAAAACCTAGAAAAATTGGTTATTTTGTCCGTAAATTTATTTTTGGTTTAAAAGCTTATTAGTAAAATTATGCGATTTAAATAAATTATTTTTATTGTTATGTTTTTTAAGCAACCAAATTTTTTAAACGCTTACACTCACGGACTATTTGAGATGCCACATTTCCTGAAGGAACCCTTTATAAAGAGTGGAATGGAGTTTTTCGTGGAACTTTTGGACAAGGAGCCGGAACTTAATAAGTACAAGTTGTATTTTAAAAGCATTAAGGAAGATTTTCTTGAGCGACTTGTGGCCGAGTGGAAGGAATTTCGTAACAACCGCAAAGAAGATCAGTACAGAGTACTTTGTCATGGAGATCTGCACCTTCGAAACATTATGTTTAAGTACAAGGGACCTGGATCCTTCGAAGACTGTATGCTGCTGGACTTTCAAATCAGCCATCTTTTTCCACTTTCAATCGATTTGGTGTATTCGATATATATGCTTATGGAGCCAGAGCATCGCTGGAAGGACTGCGAAGACCTAATGAACTATTACTTTTTCGTTTTGGAGGATGTTTTGAAGAAAATCGGCTATAAGGGTAAAATGCCAACCCAATCGGGTCTTTGGGAACACCTACACCAGCACAAATACTTCGGTAGGTTCTTAGTTTTAAATGTTTTTGTAAACATTGCCTAATATTTGGCCTTATTCCTTCAGAATTCTTTCTCATAAGCACCTTCTTGCCTTTAATGTGGGCGTTGAAGGATAAGTCTGTCGACTTTGGAGATCTACTTCAAAATGAGGAGAAGCGCAGAAACTGCTCATTTTCTGAGGGCTATATAAAAGATGTGAAAATAATGCTAGCCCGATTGGATAAATTGGGCTTACTCCAAGTTTAAGGCATTATTTCAATAGTAGTATAGACAAAAATTTAAAAATAGAAATAAATAATAAACTTAAGTAGTTTTATCCTAATTTAACAATGTTGTAAATACTTTCTAAAATATTCATTGTTTAATAGATATTTCCCGCTTACAAATAAAACCAAATATTAACAATTTCCAAATGATATAAAAAACTAGAAAAGTACGCATGGAACGCTAGAAAATTATTTTAAAATTAAACAGTATGTGTGTAGCTCGTTTGAATAGCTAAATTCTCTCTCTATAGTCGCCCATTCGATAATTGTGTAGACTAACTGCCTCGGGCGATTAAGGCCCCATTATGTCGCACTAATCCAACCATATTTCGCTCAATGCCAACTGTATGCAGTGCCCTTATTGTTTAAATGAGCGGTTAATTGCAAATTCCTCAAATCAACTGAACGGATCAGAGGATAAGAAGGTCGAGCCCAGGAGCATTTAATAGGAGATTGGTCAAGATCGAATCCGACAACGGCGGATGTGGTTCATTTTTGCGTACATATGTTCATTTATATAGCTTTCCAGGGGGTATATATATTTCCAGTCAAAAGATTTCAACGGGGTAAAGGATACACTTCCGACCAATGTTTCATTTTTGTAAAAGCTGCAGGGGTATATATGTACACATGTACATGAGCTTCGGCTTATCGATTTCAAATGTTATTGTTTCTTCATATGTTATACAACGCACTCAGTTGCTGATAACAAAATAATCTCAAAGAGACACTAAACTCGACAACAAAGGCTTTTATAGAGAATATTTCTGGGAACTAGTGGCTTTTCCAACTTCTAGGAATCGATGCAACTTGAAAAAATTTTAAAAACTCAAAACAAAAATAAATTGTTTTTTTTTAATTTTTTTTTAAATATTTAAATCTTTGAATGTATGTTTTTATATTTGAAGTTTCAAGCACTAAAACACTTTTCTTTGAATATGAACATATTTAATCTATTTCCAAAAAGGATAAAATATAAATATATTTATAATATATTAATATATAAATATATAAACAACACCTCACTATCTAAAATATTTAGTTTAAAATGTGAGGAATTGAATTTTCTCTGGGGTGCCATAACACCTACCGATTGAGTATTTCAAGACATTAAAATTAAAGCTGATAAGAAATGATCCTTATTGTTTTTACTCGGTGATGTTTCAGTTGTGTTTTGTGCTCCCAGTAGAATGGAGTCAACTTTCGCGTTAATTCCTTTGTTCACCTTGTTTCTTGTCCACCAGGGCGTTTCCCAATTCCTAGAGATGCCCTGTGGACTTGAAAGTAAGGCCAGGATTTTCGGAGGCGAAGACGCACGACCAGAATCTGCTTCCTTTCTCGCAGCCATATATAACAAAAAGAGTTTTATATGCAGTGGCACGCTGATAAGCAAACGTTCGTGGTTTTTATAGAAGTACTCGTTGGCATGATCACATCATTCTTACTTTTGTAGGCTTTGTGTTGACTGCAGCTCATTGCTTGGATGTTAAACAGGATCTGTAAGTATTATCGAACTAGATTTTAACATAGTAGCTTTTTTTAAAAGTCGACTTTGCATCCAGTCAACTGAAAATATGCAATATGCAATATGCAACTGAAAATATTTAATTATATTATTTACAGATTTGTCGGATTGGGAGCATACAGTAAAAGTAATCCCCTGGAAAAGTACCCTGTCAGTCAACAGATACAGCACCCTCAATACAGAAACGGGTTTGCGCCGTATGATATAGGCCTGCTTAAACTGTCAGCCAGGGTCGTGTATAATTGTAAGTAAGCTGTTTGACGTATTTAGACAATCTTTTTAATGCTTTCCTCCGCAGTCAACATTAAACCAATCTGCATTTGTACGGATAAGAGAATTAATAGTAAAATACCAAGCTTGCCAACGTTCGAAGCTTTTGGCTGGGGCCTAAAAGAACATTTTAAGGATAGCGAAATTCTGCAAACTATCACTCTTAACCAATTGGATAAGGATATTTGCAAAGAGCTGGTTGCTCAAGATCTCTTACCGTCTCAGATCTGTGCTGGATCCAAAAAGGGCGATAGCTGTAAGGGAGATTCTGGCGGTCCGTTGATCAACAAGATTAAACTATACGACAATATTTATACAACCCAGCTCGGTATCGTAAGCTTTGGGACGGCAGCATGCAATTCAGCAGCAGTCTATACGAATGTGACTAGCTTTGTAGACTGGATTCAGGAAACAATAAAAAGCTCTGATGATGAACAACTAAATGGCCCAGAAGTGCCCTTTCAGTTTCGGGAAGCTCCCTCAGTGCGTTCGCCTGTAAGCAATTATAATACGCAGGAATTCTTTTACGATGACTGCGCTCAAGAAACCATGGGATCAGTCATACGGCCTACTATTTATGGACCTGGTTTCCAGGCACAAGGCGTGTTGATCCATTCGCGTGAGTATCTATCTCTTAAGTTTCGTAAAATAATGGTGCTAAAAATGAAATATCTTTGATTTTCAGAATTTGTCATCACAGTTGCCACAGACTTGCCAGAAAATCATAACTCTCTGTAAGCTGTCCCAAAGTTTTAGAAAAGAACATTTTTCAAATATTTTTGAATTATTTTTTTCAGAGAAGTGACATTGATGGGAGAACAGAACTATGAAGAACACAAAGTTTCCTCGGTTTTCAAGTTGCCAGAGTATGATATAGCCTTGCTAAAGTTAGATAGAAAACTTGACCGCTATGGTAAATTTCTAGAGTATTATCCCCCACCTCGATCACAGATTTTGTATTCCAGACAGTTTAAAACCCATCTGTATGCTCGCGAGTGAAGAATCCCAGGAAAAGGCCCAAAAAGGTCTGCCTTTTGCCATATTTGACGATGGGAAAGCTAAAAATTTCGCCGTTAGACCTGCGGATCCCAACCTATGTGAACATCATATCGGGGCTAAACTCGACCAAAATCAGTTTTGTGTGGAAAGTCCTCCCGAAATGAATAGAGCCCCAAAAACCAGTGGGGAAATAATGACAACCATCATGAAGAAAAGTCATATCATTTTGTTAGCTATGGTCAGTTATTCATCAGACGGCCTACACGTTTTCACAAATGTTATCAAACATACAAACTGGATTTGGGATATTATTTACAAAGATCAACTAAACCGACCATCCCAGTAAATGTGTTCATGGCCGAAAATTTATATTCCCTCACATTAAATAAAATAATTAAATTCAACACCTTTAGTTTTGAAAAAAATTTTCGGTGTCTGTGTTTCTCCACAAATTTGTAGAGAGTTGGTAAAAAGTTGAACGACATACTATTCGTCACAATCGTCGTCGCATGAGTTTTCATGTTTGACCAGTCATGGTGATTGTTTTTTATTTTTGGGTGTTGCTATGAACTCGGTAAGGCCCAAGATACCAAATTGTGTACTTTGCAACCTATCAAATTAATTAGGCAAACTATGACCAAATCATTTTCTGTAATATATTTATAAAATGCGTCCACTATTTAAATAAACAATATTAATATTAAATAAAGTAAACTGGTTTGTTTCTAGTATTTAATTCAAAATTGAACCACACTTGAAAAGCAAGACAATATATTTACAATTGTTTACAAGGACACTCATATATGTATGTATTCACAGAGCACAATAAAATAACAAAAACAACTGGGCACCTTTCTGTTTTCATCCTTCAGTTTCCATGGTAACAAGTGTTTTGCGTTTGCGTATAGATACACACATGTATCTTTCACACACAAACTGCGCAAATTACTATGGAAACCGGAGGTTGTAAACGTAAGAGTACTGGGTTGATTTATATTTTTAAACAGATCTTTTTGATTTGCAGGTGTGTGATTCTAATTAATATTTCATAATTTACGATTATTTATTCACAATATATGTATTTATACACAATGAATATATTACTTTTAATGTGCACTTTCGATTGCTCTAACACCTTTCTCTACACAAATTCCACTAGAATGCTGCAACCCGATGGCCAAAACAAGGCACTAACGCGCCGAGAAACACTAAAATGTGGTATCTCGTTTTGTTATTATTTGGTAATAAATATATTATATAAAATATATTATACTGATTTTCGTTACACTGACTGTAGATTTTTCTTCAAACCTTTTTAAAAATCCAAAATGCAAAATAATATTGTGATCCAAATAGTTTAAAATGAATAAACTCCATATTGTGACTAGTGCATTAAGTTAAGACAATTCTAGGTACTCTTTATTGCTTGTTCTTATGATATATGATATCACAAAAAATTGGCTACACTTTAAGTTGGAAGGGGAATTAAACCTAGGTGGACTTCAAAAGTCCCTTGTTATAGAAAAAGGGTAATAGCAACTTCATGGCCTTGGCGTAGATGGGATTGGTAAAGGTCCTGTAACGCAGAGCATCGGCCTCTGGTCCTGGGGCCATCATCATTTTCATGTTGGCATCCTTGTCTGTGGGCATAAGTGTGGCCACCATTACACCCGTGGATGTCAGGGGTCCTGTAACGAATGATTGTTACAAAAAATTATCTAATTACAAATTAAAACCCAAAGATATTTACCCCAGAATCCGTACTTCAGCATCATGATGTGCAGATCCCTTAGAGTAGGAATGGGCTTCGAGTAGTTAAGAAGTTTAAGGCATTCAACCAGTCGTTCGTGATAGATTTGAATAAAGTGATCGAACTCCTTGATCTTGATGTCCAGCGAGGCAGATGTTGTGATCAGGTACCAAAGATCTTGGGCCGGACTGCCCCACTTTCCGATCTGCAGGTCCACGAATATGGTTCTGTCTATCTCCCCGTTGTCCTTGTAATTAAACATGATGTTGTTGGACCAGCAGTCACCGTGGTTCAACACATTGAACTCATTCTCGTCGACCTGATTGACCTGCATTGCCTCCTCGAATACCTCCATGGGATCCCACATCCGGGAGATGTATTTGTCGATGTCCTCTAGGTCCCACGTACGCATCGCCTTGAAAAACTGCACCTGCCGCATCTCCCCAAGAGCCTTGAAGAGATCGCGACTCTGCTCGTTGAACATCGACATGAGGTACATCGGATCGTAGGGCCCATTTATTTCCCTGGCCACCACGGAGGCGGCATGTAGTTCGGCCAGTTTCCGGAGCACACGGCTCATGTGAGCCAGATCAAAGCCCTTGAGCCGATCGCAATTCTTGAAATTCTGCCGACTCAGATCCTC
Organism: Drosophila rhopaloa; assembly: GCF_018152115.1. Taxonomy (NCBI): domain Eukaryota; kingdom Metazoa; phylum Arthropoda; class Insecta; order Diptera; family Drosophilidae; genus Drosophila; species Drosophila rhopaloa. The sequence continues at coordinate 2,496,379 of NW_025335047.1, forward strand.
GAAAACCAGGGTAATCAATTCGGCGTTGGCCTCGACATGGAGACACTTGGGCGCCAGCTCAATATCCAAGCCCGCCTCCTTGTAAAGCTCGACGAACTGCGGGATGTGCACCTCGTACATTTTCCTCTCCTTGGGGAACAGACCCATGCCATTGACCACATCAGCTCCACTGTCCGCCTCCAGCATTGTTTTCAGAATATACGATATTTTCTGCTCGCTGCCATCTAAAAGAGATACAAATTTAAAAAGGTTTCGCACTCTAAAATAATTCAGTTGAATAGAATCGAAAGTTTACATTTAGCAACAGAGTTTATTTATTTCTTGAACTCACCCTTCAACAGAATATCCACAATAACTCGGATCATAATAGAAGTGTAGTTCTCCCCGGGGGCAGTGGCCGCAATGGGTGTAAAGTTCACGATTTTGTCAAAGTTTTCCACATCCTTTTCGATAATGGGCTGGAAATAGTCCTCATTCACCCACTTTGGAATGTGAAGGAGCTCGTTGGGATTGAGTGGCTTTTCGGAGTTGCTGTTCGGTGACATTCTGATGCTCATGCTGTAATCGGTAGATCAATTAATTGACTCTCGGCGGTTGAAGATAAAAGCACTTAAACTATTTTCAATTTGTTTTAATTACAGTTTGCGAAACGGAAAGCATATTAAAATCGTAATAGTAAACATGTGTTTTTGTGATCAAGGTCCATTATTTGTGAAAATTGTATTTAGTTTTCGCCCTATTTAAATAACACCTTTATGGATTAAAACGGAATTGGTTAATTGTTTCTTTTTTATGGGTTGGGCTCACTTTGTATGTCAATTTTTTTTTAATTATTAATTTTTGGTTTTTTTGGGTGTATAAAGACAGAATCACTTAAAACGTATATATCCATTAGGTTTCTACTGAACAAAGTTTTTTTCGCAGTAATTGTTTACGTATGAACCGCCCATAAAATGTGTTACAATTGTTTTTTATTACTGACCGACTTTAGTGGATTTTGAACTTAAATTTCCGCTCGGTGGAACACCCGCGGCCGTTTCCTACGATTTCTAACGACAAACAAATACTGAGCTCGTCGTGCGGTTCCCATACTTTTATATTAGCAGGTTTGTGTGTTTTTGTCTATGTGTTTGGGCCGATCTGATAGCGCAAACTGGTTTTTGTTTAGGCGGACACCGACTGTCGATACTACGATGCCGAACAAAGGGTAACAACATACCCATCTAATCGGTTTCCATATCTCTGGATAACCGTAACCGTGAAATGCATATTGGTTGACCCTAAACGAACCAATTTCAAATATTATCTGAAAGTTGAATTTGGAAAGTCTTGTAGCGGATTGCATCAGATTCGGTTTATACGATGTTTTCCATAATTTAATCCTTATCAGAGGGCATTTTACTGACCACTAGCTGTGTAGTGAATAACTGGATAATAAGGCCAAGTGTACTCATATATCCACTCAGGAATGACCAAGAATTCATTGGGATTAATTGGTTGTGGCGGCATGACTTTACTATAGTTAATAAATTGATGGACAAGCAATTACACCATGCAATATGGTACATTACAATGGGCACCAATGTTCTATTTGATGGGTATGAAAAATAATATGGTCGGTTTTGTTGAAAGCGCAAGCTGAATTGAACCTTCATTGATTTAAAAAAAAAACTTTGAAATAGGGTAATAAATATTAGAAAACTTATTTCAAATTTCGAATGAATGAAGAGTGCGATTTTTTTCTTCAAATAAAGACAATTTTTTTGTAACAAATGAATTAGAATTTTGCACAGTTTCATTCATTGTTGCTACAGAGCTTTACTATATATATATATATATATATAACATTTAACTAAAAAATGATTATTGGACAAGCCCCGTCATCCTACATCGGAATAAATAAGGCTCGCCGATTTCAGGGAGTGTGTCATTAGCATTCGGTTGTGCTCGTGGTGGCCTGATAATAAATATTGAGGCTAAATTTAAGTTAGTTTGTCGTGAGCGATTAGTGCCGTAGTAATGGCAAACGTAAGCCGATACGGCCCATTTGAAATAATAAAGAGCGGCATGACTGGCTTTTTAATAGGAAATCATTTCAAACAGTATCGATAAGAATGGGGTAATAAAGTTTGTGTGGATCTCGATGAAGGTCTGTCCCCCAAAATAGTGAGCATGGGGCGGGAATGTCCGATTTATTTTGGTATAAAACTTAAAATTTCTTAATTTTGTTATTGAAATGTCCAACCATTATAAAAAACTAACCCTGTCTCGTTGACACACGTTCAGAGTCAGCTCTTCAAGATTGGAAAAATTTAAATGACTGTCATTTGCAAAATATTGAGAATTTTCTGGCTAGGTAAGTGTATTTATTTTTTCTGGAAATTAATAAAAACATGTTTCAACCGAAAGTTGATTATTGTATTAATAATATTTTTATTGTATAGACAGCATAAATACAAAGTTTCGATGGTTCCCTGGCTTATCATCTTTGATTGGCTAACATGAATACTACAAAATTAAAGAATAGCATTTAGTACCTTAAAGTGACATAAATTATAAAATAGATGTAGACCTAATTGAGCAGGGACCGTTCTTCCATCCAAGGCAGGATATCTTTCATCGCCTGTATGTATTTCCGATTGGTGAACATGGCGCACTTCATTTTGGAAGCATATCGGTCGTTAACCTCGTCCTCGAACTGATTCATCATTGCTATAGGCAACACCCTAGTCACGACCACATAAGCTAGAAACCCATCAAGATTATTTCTATATTAGTTGTTAGTGTTCCATTAATTTACCAGCCAGGCCGTTTTTGTTCAGGTCATCGCGAATATCCTGGAGTTGCGGAAGCGTCCCTTGGCAGTTGAGAATTTTAAGGTTATCCAGCAAATGGTAGAAGTAATACTGCACCATGTTGTCGAACTGGGATAGCTTGATTTCCTTTTCGGCTGATGACAAGATGCCATAGTACAGATCATTAGCCTGAAAATTGAAAATTAGTTAGTATTATTAAATTATGAAGTATATTGATTCATAGTCTAGCGATCTTAGGAAAACATCTACCGGAGAGCCGTATTTGACAAGCTGATAATCGAGCAGAGCGGTGTCCTCCACATGACCCGCGTCGTCAAACTTGAACATCACGTTGTTCACCCAACAGTCGCAGTGATTCAGAACGTTGAACTGATCGGATTTGGGGGCATGGAGCTCCAGTAACCGATCGACGAGGTCCTGCTCCTTGTCCACGAACCGCTTGTGGAATTGGTCACCCATTCGCCAACGTCGCAGCTGTGAGAGGAAAAGATCCGGATCGTTGAGTTCCCGAAGGACGAGGCGGTTGGTCTTTGTGTAGACTCCGTTGGCCAAGAGTTTATTGAATGCGCCATTTCTTTCCACATATACGACGGAGGCCGCATGGAATTGGGCCAACATCTTGAGCACTTGCTTCAGGCACTCCAAATTGAAGCCTTCCTGCCGCCCCACGTTTCTGTAACCCTGGGCCTTGAGGTCCTCCAGCAGTACGTACTGAACTCCGATGTTGTGGTCAAGCTTGAAAGCTCTCGGGCCAAAGGATATCTTCTTGCCCACCTCCCTGTAGAGTTCCTCGAACTTGGGCAGGATATTCTGGTAGACCTGGTGTTCCCGGGTGAACATTCTCAACTGACTCATCACTCTCGCTTGGAAGTCGTTGCCATGTTGCGCCTTCAGCAGAAAGAATACCTTCCTCACCGTTAAGTCCTGCAGCTGAACCTTCACCTGAATGGGAAGGAGGACAGTGCAGTTGCGAAACTGGATCAGATGGACGCTGGGAATGAGCGCCAGGACCTGGTCCCCACTCTCCAGAATGGAATGGACCGCCTGCTCTAGGGACAGAGTGGAAACCCACTCGGGAATTTTCGGTACTTTCATGGCATTAAAATATACTTCTAAAGCACTTATTTAAAATAAACCCCTGAATTTTGTAGGTTATGAATAACTTGACTGAAATTTCTGAACAAAAATTAAAATTAAATTATGCTGATACTTGGTTATGAAGGTAAATAAACATACTTAACTATAATACAGACCAATTAATTATTTAATCGTCGGCCAAAGATTGTTTTGAATTATACATTTATTTGACAGGCAAAACAATTTGAATATGAAGTAATCAAATATTCGTTATTATAGTACGAATCCATCATTAGCACACGACGTTTGGGAGGTAATCACTTCCAGTCGAGCAGGCCGCGGTTATCCAACCATGGAAGCACCTCCGTCATTACCTGCACATATTTCGGGTTGGTGAACATGGCGGCCTTCATTTTGGACTCGTCGCTGATATAGCTCTCCAGATTGGCGTTGTTTGTCTTGTCCAGCATGACGACGGGCAGCACCTTGGATACCACCATATAGGCTGTTGACAGAGCGTTATAAACACGGTTTCCAAGTTCAAGGTCGCATTACTCACCAGCCAATCCGTTGCGAAAGAGGGCTGCATGCAGATTTTTCAACTTGGGCAGTGGGCGGTGGTATTGCAGCAGCTTCAGATTCTCGACAAGATTATCGAAATAGTAGCGAACCAAATAGTCGAACTTGGCGGTTTTCAGCTCGGGAGCAGCCGAAGACAGGATTAGGTAGTACAGATCATTGGCCTATTAGAGAAAAGTTTAAGATATTAATTATTATAGATATTGATTTATATGTGATGTGCATACCGGACTTCCGTACTTTCCCACTTGAAAGTCCACGAACAGGGTCTCCTTAATGGTTCCAAATGCATCGTGCTGGAACATTATGTTATTGGCCCAGCAGTCTCCGTGGTTAAGGACATTGAATTCCCTGGCATTGTACTGCTGATCCTGCAGAAGGCGATCCACCAAGTAGTCATCGCTGTCAGCCTGTGAAATGAATTAATGATTAGCTATAAGCTCATAAGCTCATTTATAATTAATTAAATAGCAAATTGCTTTCTGAAGAAAAAAAGGTGTAGAAAGATTACCTTATTTCGATAATTTTGTTATGGACATGATTGATTTATTTCGACATTCCTTACAAAATACCGATGACTCACCAACTTTTCGTACAGTTTTTGGGCATTCTTCCACTTTTTGAGTTGGGCCAAAAAGGCACCAGAGGCATTGAACTCCTGCAGCAGCTGGCGGTTGGCTTCACTGAACACGCCCACCGTGAACTCCTCCCCAAAAAGTCCGTGGTGCTCCACGTAGCAGGCGGATGCGGCATGGAAGGCCGCCAGCTTCTCGAGGACCTTCAGCATATGATCGAGGTCCAGACCGGTCAAGCGATTGGCATTCTTGAAGTTCTTGCGGTGCAGATCTTCCAGCAGAATGTAGTCCACTCCGAGATCGCGATCCACCTTGAAGGCGCGGGGAGCAAACTGAATGGGCTTGCCGGCATCCGCGTAGAGCTTCTCGAACTTGGGCAGAATGCTGTGGTACATTAGTTCCTCCTTCTGGAAAAGCTTGAGCCTGGCCAGGATGGCGGCCATCACCTCGTTGTTGTGCTGGGCCTTCAGAACGAAGGAAATGCTTTTGGTGCTGTGATCTGTGAGGAATAATGTTAAGATTAATAATCTGTCCAATGAGTTCCTTATTTAATATTTATATAGAAACCATTCACTTACCTAGCAGCTCCACTTCTACCAGCAGTCGAAGGAACAGAGAAGAATAGTTTTCGCCTTCGCTGCTGCCTTTTTGGGGGCTAACCGAGATGATCCTTTCAAAGTCCCCGATCTGAGCCTGTACCGCCTTCTCCAAAGTAATATTGGGCAGCCATTTTGGCAGGCTTTCGGCTGGCAACTCGCCGTTCCCATTGGTGGCCTCCGACATAATGAATCTAGAATAAGGGAATGCGATTTATTTATTTGAAGAAAAAATGTTTAGTCAACACCAACATCTATCTGATAAAACGATGCAAACATGGCTAACAGGTCGTATACATAACGATTATTAGACCATTGTCAAACATAGGTGGCGCCCTGCGTTTTCTATGGAATGCCCGGAATATTTGAATAATAAAATGCGTTCTTCTCTGGGCCCAGCCCAGAAATTGCATCATTTGAGGCTAACAACTTTATCTTTAATAAAGTTAAGTACACTTATTGCTGCAGTAAAAAGTGATATTATCGTTTTAAATAAATTTTTAACAGATTTCTATTAAATAATGATCTACAAATAGTCATGGTTATCTCAGAAAATATATTACCTTAATTTCATTGTGAAAAATATTTTTCATTAAGAATATGACTCAAGCTATTAAACGGACCTACTAATTCCCTTTCAAGTATGTTTTTTAATACTTGAAAAATTGCTGATAATCTCGGATTCCTTTTTAATAGCAGTTAGTTGGGTTAAAAAATTGTATTACAATAATTTTACAGGAAATACATCTGCTCATAGGAAAATCCCTGCAAGCCATTATCAATATATTTACGAATACGTGATTTAACAAATCGAGCTCATTTCAATGACGGTAATTACCGAACTTTTGTGGGGCTTTCAATGATTAGGCAATTATCAGAAATATCGCTATTTAATGAACAAAAATCATAAATCAGATCACATGTCCGGTAATGAAACACCTGCTGTGAGTTTTTGTCCATTACGACATAGATTTCGGGGAATCCTACCTGTGTGTTAATAAGAGAAAACTTCACGTGAGAGAACTCTTTCTCATTGAACTCAGTTTGTCAATGAATTTCACTTTAATTTGCCCTTTTCACCACAATTTTATTTTGTATACTAGAGTTTCTCCAATCCGAGCTACGTTTTTATAGCACTCTGTTGGTCAGAGATTGGTTCCCTCGAATCGGGACTGTGTTGCCAATCTTGGGAAAATACACATCGGTAGCAAACCTTTTTCCTTAATTGGTAATCGGAGCGGGATTCGTGCTGATAGATGGACTGCAGGCCGGGCAACTGTCGAATGGGAAATACGAAGTGCGACACTCGGCACCAGCGCTATTGCCCCGATTAGGCTATGGGAAAAGAAATTCCTTATCGCATGCATTCGATTAAAGTTTATTTTGTAATTCAGTTCGCCAAAACCGGCAAAAAGAGTGGCAATTGGCGGTGGCGAGAGCGGGAAAGAGATAGTGTGCCAGAGCGAGAGGTGATGTGATATATGATATGAAGGCGAGCGCCGTCAATTGTTTGATTGATAACGAAAACTGTTTCTTGTTTCCACTTCTGATTTGACTTCTTTATCAGGCAATTGCGTTCCTCTTTGCGCTCGCTATTCGTTCTAATTATTTCGTGATTCCTCATTAATTGCTGTTTGCGGGCGTGACATGTGATGGGAAGTTAGATAGACCGCCTCCCTCATTTTCACGAGCACCACTCCGTAAATTATCATTAGTAATCCTACTAAATATAAATACAAACAAGACCCAATTTGGCTTTTCGATTGCAAGTAATTGAGTTTTAACGGGACAACTAAAATACTTTTTTTTTCACAGTTGTTGAATTTACTTTTGCATATCCAATAATGCCAAGCCTAAAAAGTTTCAACGCTTACTTTCAAAATTAAATTTCACGACAAATTTATTCCAAATTTAAACCACTTCTAACTTATCTTACAGACATCCCATTTAAGCGTGGCATAGTTCTAAATGATACTGGTTTAATTATCTAAAAATCTGTGTTTTCAACTTGTTTTGTTTTTTTGGTCGATTTTTCGTCATTTTTATAGTGTTACCCTTTCCAAATTTTCGAAAAATGGCTTTGCAGAAAAGTGACCCAAAACCTGCACTTCTTAGCCCATAACTTTTCTTACAGACATCCGATTTCAAAGTGGCATACCTCTAAATGATTGTGGTTTAATCATCTAAAAAACTGTGTTCTGAACTTGGTTTGTAGTTTTTGGTCTATTTTTCATCATTTTTATAGTGTTTACCCCTTTCCAAATCTTCGAAAAATGTCTTTGCAGCCCATAACTTTTCTTACAGGCATCCGATTTCAAAATGGTATACCTCTAAATGATTGTGGTTTAATCATCTAAAAAACTGTGTTCTCAACTTGATTTGTAGTTTTTGGTCAATTTTTCATCATTTTTATAGTGTTACCCCTTTCCAAATTTTCGAAAAATGGCTTTGCAGAAAAGTGACCCAAAGCCTGCATTCTTAGCCCATAACTTTTCTTACAGACATCCGATTTCAAAATGGCATACCTCTAAATGATTGTGGTTTAATCATCTAAAAAACTGTGTTCTCAACTTGGTTTGTAGTTTTTGGTCGATTTTTCATCATTTTTATAGTGTTACCCCTTACCAAATTTTCGAAAAATGGCCTTGCAGAAAAGTGACCTAAAACCTGCACTTCTTAGTCCATAACTTTTGTCATAGACATCCGATTTCAAAGTGGCATACCTCTAAATGATTGTGGCTTAATCCTATAAAAAACTGTGTTTTCAACTTGGTTTGTATTTTTAGGTCGATTTTTCGTCAAAAAACGATATAAAACATGCACTTCCAAGCCCACAACTTTTCTTACAGACATCCGATTTTAAAGTGGCTTTCTTCTAAATGATTGTGGCTTAAATTAAAGAAATTTCTTGTTTTATATCAAAATATTTATTTATATAGAGAGCGTACAAAATCTTTTTTGAGTAGCATTATCATATCAGCGAATGCCACAGGAAAACTAAATACTTTGAGGTATAAAGTGATTCAAGTTACTGAAGGGCGCCGCGATTGTTGAGCCAGGTGAGAATGGCGCTAACGTGTTTCTTGTAGCGGGCATTGGAGTACATAGCCATCTTGAGACCATCGCCATTATCCGACTCTGTGACGAAATCGGTCAAATTGGCATCCTCGGTGCGATCGAGCAGCACAGGCGGGCAGAGGATCAGGACAGTGTGATACCCTAGAAATAATAAAACAAAAATATTATTATCTGCAAGTTTGCGGAAAGAGCTTTTCACCCTACCAACTCGTCCATATTTGAGCAGCTGAGTGTGCAGGAATCGCAGCGAGGGGGTCTTGGCTTCGGGGTACTTCAGCAATCGCAAGTGCTCGATTAGATGGTCGTGATAGTACTTGATGAAGTAATCGAACTGACTCAATTGAATTTCGAACTTCGTCGAACCGAGGAGGAAATAAATCAGATCGTGGGCCACGCAGGCCACTTTGGGCAACTGAAGGTCCACAAAATAGGTTTCGGCTGGTTCGGGGCATTCACCCTCGTACCTGAACATAATGTTGTTGGTCCAGCAATCTCCGTGATTCAGCGCATTGAAATCCTCCGGATCGGGCTTGTTCATATCATACATGAGGTCCACAATCTTTGGCTGGATCTTGTGCTGCAAAAATCAGATAAACAATGGTCATGGACGATGGCCTTGTTTAAACTTTTATCAAATTAAATAATTAAATACCAATTTTACATAGAAGGACTTTAAAATAAAGGTTGGAACTACTTACCACCGCTTCGCTGTACTCCTCGAAACCTTCGTAAAGAGGAAGACACTTGAGCAGGTATTTTCCCAATGTTTCCGCTACCTGTTCGATGTTTTCCTTCATAGTATCGGCATATGTGGGTTGCAAGTAGTTCTGGGTGTAGGGACCCTTGAGGTGAATCCTGTTGGCCGAGGCCGCATGCCACTGGGCCATCTTCTTCAGAACACTTTTGGTGTGGGCCGTGTCCAGACCCTCCAGGCGATCGACGTTCTTGAAACCGAAAGGACCTAGGTCCTGCAGCAGGACGTAATTATCGGGAACGTCGATATCATAGGCTTTGGCTCCAAACGTGACATCCAATCCGACATCCTTGTACATATTTTCCAGCTCGGGTTTCACTTGCAGGAATACATCTCGCTCCACCTCAAACATGTTGTTCTTCTTCAGGATCTCGCGGTACAACTCGAAATCATGCGGCGTCTTCAGCATATAGCTCACATTTTCAATGGCGTGATCTAGTGACGGAAAATTGGTGAATCTCGTCATTGTTTCGCATATCAGTGACTCACCCTTCAGTTCGACTTCAAAGTGGAGGCGTAGCATAATGGTGGAGTAATTTTCTCCCGGCTTGAGACCAGCCACCGGCTTGAAGGCCTTGATTCCCACATATCTATTGCCAAATCGCTCATTAAGCAATTTTTCAAATAGGTCTGCCTTCAACCAGGCGGGCAGTGTAACCGAACTAATCTCTTCCGACATTATAAATAAACTGAATGTCGATTCGCCGGTTGGTGGCCACGAAATATAAACATATTTGTATTATTCTCTCCGTTAAACAAAGGCCGATCAGAAAGCTTTGAAAGCTTGTGGCGAGAATAAACAGAGAGTGCCGGCTAATAAGAGTTCCCCAAACAACTTGTTTTCAAAGTTCCCGAATGAGACATTCGTACATACATATATATTGCCATGTATGTATATAAAACCAACTATGGGCATTCTGTTTACCAATAAAACTTACACTCAAATGACCCATGAAAGAATTCTCTATCGATTAGCAGTTAAACAAAAACAATTCATTGGGTGAAATTTATTATTAGACAAGAAAACGAATCTATCTTATCTTTAAATGTAGCACTCACAAATGTAATAAAATACTTGATTTCCTAAATACATTTAAATATTTATCTATTAGGAAGTTTTTAACTGATTTGCTTGTAGAAATATGTATCCCGAACTTCTATTCCATAGCACCTCCATATTGCAGCCAAGGCAAGAGGACTTCCATATGCTTGTGGAACCTGGGATTCAAGTACAGCGATTTCTTGAAGCTGGAGTCATTATCCCCAAGGACCTTTTCAAAATTAGCGCCTTTTACTGGATCCAGCAGAACATACGGCATTATGGTTGAGGCGCAGACGAAAGCTGGAATATAAACTTATTTATAGTAACTATAAGTAAAAGTAATCAAGCGGAAACTTACCCCATCCACTATACTTGTTAAGATCATTGCGAATACTCCTTAGAGTTGGCCAAGTCTTGGAGTAATTCAGCAGTTTGAGATGCTTAACCAATTCAGAGTGGTAAAACCAAATGAAGTAATCAAATTTGGATATTTTGACATCCAAACTTGTAGACGACAGGAGAAAGTAGTACAAATCCTGGGCCACTGATCCCCACTTGGGTAATTGCAGATCGACGAAATAGGTATCAACTATCTCGTTCTTTTCATTATACTGGAACATAATGTTGTTGGCCCAACCATCGCCATGGTTCAGGGCATTGAAGTCGTCCGGACTCGGATTACTTAGTTCTTCCACAAAGTCCAATATTTTGTCAGACGCAATATGCTGTAGCGAACAATAGGAGATAAGATACTGAGACACAGATAAGAAAACATATGTTTACCCACCAAATCCTTTAAGTAAGCCTCATAGCCTGGGCGCAAATCCACGTGACTCAGGAAAATTTTCACACTGCGATTACAGAAGGCATCCACAATTTCCTCGTTCTTCAGGAAACCATGCGTGTACTTCTCCTCGTAAGGACCTTTCCTATCAACTCTGACAGCAGATGCCGCATGCCACTGGGCAAATTTTGTTAGGACACTTTCAGTATGAGCCTGGTCCATGCCTTCAAGGCGATTGACATTCTTGAAACCTCGAGGCTTAAGGTCCTCCAGCAGGACATAATAGTCGCTGGCCTCTATCTCGTAGGCCTCTGCTCCGAACTTCACCTCCACACCCACATCGCGGTAAAGCTGCTCCAATTCGGGAACCACTTTCAAGTACATTCCACGCTCCACATCGAACATATCCGTTTTTTCAATAACTTTGCGGTACTTCTCGGATTGATGAGGAGTTTTAAGCATGAAGGCCTTGGTTGTTTGGGATTTATCTGGGAAAAAAATATAGTTTTGTATGTGAACAAATACAAAATGTTTTATTAAAATCCCACTTCAATTTATACCAGTAAAAGTACTAGTTAAATTAGTTAACCAAAGGATTTAAAAACAAACCTTTTGTCTCAACATCCAGCTCCACTCGAAGCATTATGGTGGCGTAGTTCTCGCCAGCAGGGACACCTGGTTCAGCCCTCATCGACTTGATCTCCTTATAATCCTTGACCTTTCTTTTAAGGACATCTTCAAACACTTCCGGCTTAACCCAGTCTGGAATTTGTATCTGGCTACTATTTTCATCCTTCGTCTTGGACGGCATTTTCAAATAATCTCGTTGACTGTAGCAGACTAACTGAACGCTATGCGTACTAAGCACATATTTTAAATACTCTCGTGAGAAATATGCAACGAATTGTGCTATAAACCTTATCTCTTACCTTATAGTCAGTAAACTGTTTTAAATTCGTTTGTGCAAAAGTGACAAGGCAGATAGTTGCACATTTTCTGAGTGGGTGTGTCTGTCACTCAATCAAACAATCTGCGTATTAAATTCTCATCATGACAGAGCAGTTGTGAAATACTGGTAGAATACTAAACTAATTGTAAGCTTAAGATTATTTATTTATTCCAAATTATCCACCTGATGAACAGCTGATCTCTCACACCAAACACAAGCTATATCTTAAGCAAATATAGTTTTATGCAATCCGGAAAATGATTATTGCGTAAGTTTAATTTCCAATTTTGTAAGTAATAACGTTATTATGCAATATTTTAAAAGTGTAATATGTAACGATAATAAATAAATTAATTTCGATGGAAGTGATAACCTTATCTATAACGTAATAGTCAGCAAACTCTTAAAAATGCGATAACAAAAATGGGTTCGTGGAGGGTCTGTCATTGTTTGATAATGCAATCCTTTTGTTGGTCAAATTGTCACATCGGTACAAAATGTAATTAAATTATATTAATTAAATACTTTTTGTAAAGAATACTTAGATATTTTTGTGTGTAGCATCAGAATTTTTTCATTTATTTATTGATTCATTCCAGTAACAAATTAAATTAAACAATAACACAAATACATTTTTTTTTTAAGTATTGATTGATTTTGAAAATTTTATCCCAGGGCCCCTCGCTGCTGTAGCCATGGCATAAGTACCTCCATATGCTTTCGGTATCTGGGGTTGGTGTAAAGGGAATCCCTAAAACTAGAGTCTTCCGCTGAAATGATTTTATCTAAATCAGCACCGTCTGTGGGATCCAGAAGAACATATGCCATTACGCAGGCGCTGCACAAAAAAGCTGTGAATTTAGTTATTTGTTATTAGTTATTTGAGAAGTCGGAATGCGTCAACTTACCCCATCCACTGTATTTGTTAAGAGCATCGCGAATATTCCTTAAAGTGGGCAATGTCTTTGAGTAATTCAGCAGTTTGAGATGCTTAATCAACTCAGAGTGATAGAACCAAATAAAATAATCAAATTTCGTGGTTTTGATGTCCAAGCTAGTTGACGAAAGCAGAAAGTAGTACAAATCCTGTGCCACTGTTCCCCACTTGGGTAGTTGTAGGTCAACAAAGTAAGTATTCAATATCTCGCCCTTGTCGTTGTACTGGAACATAATGTTGTTAGACCATCCATCACCGTGGTTCAGGGCATTGAATTCATCAGATTTCGGTTCCATCAAATCGTTCACAATATCAAATGACTTTTCTGAGACACTGTGCTGTAGGAAGATGTTAAAAGATAAGACTCAAATAAAATGTTACTAAGTTATAGTTTACACACCAAATCATTTACGTATGCCTCATGACCTTCATACTGATCGATTTGTTTCAGAAGAGTTTTAGTACTGCTTTTGCAAAATGTATCCATGATTTCTTTGGTTTCGAAAAAACCCTTTGTGTACTTCTCGTTATAGGGTCCTTTGAGTTCCACACGAACTGCAGAGGCCGCATGCCATTGGGCGAATTTTTTCAGGACATTTTCGGTGTGGGCTTGATCCAAACCCTGAAGGCGATCAGCATTTTTGAAGCCCCGAGGCTTGAGGTCCTCCAAAAGAACGTAGTAGTCGCTGGCCTCTATCTCGTAGGCCTCTGCCCCGAATTTCACCTCCACACCCACATCCCGATACATCTGCTCCAGTTCCGGGACGACTTCCAGATACATTCCGCGCTCCACATCAAAGATGTTGTTTGTTTCGAGAAGTTTTCGACAAGCCCCAGACTGGTGGGGCGTTTTCAACATAAAGGCCTTGGTAAACTGGGAATTGTCTAAAAATATTATTGTTAGGTATATAGTATGTACTCCATAGAATGCGATAATAAACCCACCTTTTGTCTCCACATCAAGTTCCAGTCTCAGCATTATGGTGGCATAGTTCTCACCAGCAGCGACTCCTGCCTTGGCCCTCAGCGCTTTGGTTTTCTTGTAATCCTTAACTTTATTTTTGAGTAGATCCTGAAATGCCTCCGGTTTAACCCAGTCGGGAATTTGGACATCACTCTGGCCAACTTCTTCGTCATTCGTTTGCGGCGGCATATTTAGCTAAATCTATTGGACTTCACGGCACGTACTGGGAACTTTTTTAGCTCGCGCCCCCTATTATAGCTTTGATGTATGTAGATCTGCGATGGGGGAGATAAACATTATCTCAATCCCCACAAACAGTCTTTATTGCAACCTGACAATGCACGTTTTCCCACTTTAATCGCGGGGACAGTGCTTATGTATGAACATACTAGTTTGGCTGGACCACAATACATTTTTATTTTGAGCTAGAGATTTTAAGTTTAAGGAATATAACCGGAAGATTAAAAATTAAAGCTGTACTTTAGCTTTAACAATACACTATTTAAACCTATGCAAAACAAAAAATATTAATTTTATTATTTTTAATTTTTATAAATACATATCAGTGTGCGAAATAAAATAGAATCTAAATTATCAGTGAAATGTTTTAGATAACAACTGGCACGTGCAGATTTTTTTAGTCTATTTGTATAAAAGTGTCGTGTCATAAAGGTATTTTGTTGTGAGTAAACAAAACAATCAACATATATGTATCTCTATAAATAATAATAAAAATAGAAACTTTTGAAGCTTTTGTTTTTAGTTTTGTTTTGCTAACGGTTTCGCCTATGACTTTATAGGGGGTATGTGTTATATAGCACCCTTACTCTACGTAATTTATGTGACAAGCCTTGAAAGTAGCTATTGTCTTGAATATAAAAACTAAGGAAAATGAGAAATGATCGGACGTCTATATCACATAATGAGTTCTGGTTCTACAGTTTATTTGTGCAGTGTTATTACTATTAAACTATTAAGTTCAATCTACACCGATCATTTTTAGGCTGTGATCATAGCCGCTTACTCTCTAGAAATATACTTTTCATGCTTAGTCGATTGAATCCGTTTATCGTTCAAAGTTTTTCATTTATTAATACTCGTTGCCATTATCGCACACAAATACAGAAAACGCTAGTACGAGGTCGCATTTATTTCTGACTTAACGTTGATTGTTTATTGTGAAATATAATTGGAAAATATGCAGTTTTACATGTCCAACGCGCCTCGATTTAGGAGCCAGGGCATAATCACTTGAATGTGTTTGCGGAACCGGGGACTGTTGAAAAGCTGCATCTGAAAGGCAAGACCCGCTTCAGTATCACCCACAAAATTCTCGAAACTAGCAGTGTCCGTGGGGTCTAAGAGAACGGCGGCCATCACACCAGTGGCCACGGTATAGCCTGGGAAAAATAGTTTTAATGTATTTTATCAGAAAAAAAATAATAACTTAAAACACTTACCAAAAAACCCATATTTGAAGAGCGCCAAGTGAATGTCTCGCAGACTGGGAATCGGCTTGGAATACTTCAGAATCTTCAGGTGTTCTACAAGGTTCTCATGGTATACCTTAATATAGTAATCGAATTTTGAAAGTTTGTCTTCTAGCTTTGTGGAAGATATCAGGAAGTAGAGTAGGTCCTGGGCAACGGTTCCGTATTTGGGGAGCTGGTAGTCGACCAAATAGACCTCCTTGATCTTTCCAAAAGCATCATATTGGAACATAATATTATTCGACCAGGAATCGCCGTGGTTAAGCACATTGAACTCCATGGGATCGACCTTGGCGAAATCGAACATTTTATCGATAAGCACAGGCTGTAATGCTTTCTAACAAGAAATAAAACAATAAAAAGGGTTTAAAGGCCCATTAGACTGATTGGATATTTCAAGTACAAAATACTTACGACTTTGTCTATAAACACTTCGTAACCTTCGTAGGTGGGACAGCTTTTGACAAAATTCGAACCAATTCCTTTCATCATTTCAGTCATCATCGGACGGTTTTCTTCCTTATATAAGCCATCTAAAAGTATATCAGTATATGAGCCCTTTGTGGTCACTCGCACGGCCGATGCTGCATGCCACTGAGCCAATTTTTGGAGAACTCTTTCCGTGTGTGCTTGATCGAATCCTTCCAAACGGTTTGCATTTTTGAATCCCTTGACTCCCAGATCTTCAAGGGCCACATAATCAGTCTTGGCATTCTTGAGATCGTAGCTCCTTGCGCCAAAAGTGATATCCACACCCACTTCCTCATAAATAGCCTCAATTTCGGGAACAACCTGATTGTACATGGTGCGCTCAATGTCAAAGATGTTAGTCCTCTTCATCATCTCCTGGAACATCTCCAGTTGGTGAGGCAACTTGACCATATAAGACACTGGTTTCGATTTGCCATCTAAGGGAGGGAAATCAGACTTTATTCTCGAACTCCGCCCCCTTGACTTACCCTGTAGTTCCACTTCAATGTTAACTCGAAGCATAATGGTGGCATAGTTTTCCCCCGCCGCAGATCCACTATCCGCTTTGAAACTCTTGACTTTTGAAAACCCCTCAACATTCGCCTTGAGGAGGTCTTCGAATAACTCAGCCGTGACCCAACCGGGAATTTTACTAGCAGCCATAGTAGATATTTGTTATTTTGTATTCTATAATATTACTTTAAACAAGTATACGCCTAGTTGGTCTAGAGTGTGTTGATTGAGGCCAGGCATGTAGGATCAATAGTTTTATATCAATCGTGGGGGAGCTTTCATTACTCAGTTTTAGGAAACAACACGGCTTTTCCTCAGTCTTCTCTCACAAGCTTATCAAACTGAAATGCTCTCAGTAATTTTTTTCTCTATCAAATATTTGCCATGTCAGTGTGGGCCGTTGCAGTCCAATATTTTTTATTGATATTTTAGAACATCGTGCAATGTAGGCTATATAAGGAAGTTGGTAGAGGTATCACTTTCGGCGCAAAGAGCTACGACCCAAAACTTATGTTAATGCATATGACTTATTCCGTTCTCAAAAAAAGTTTTTATTGTGAGCCAACTTGCCCATAAATGGAGTGAGAAAGGTACACAAAACAAAAGTGGATAAATGTTGAAACACTGTGGTTGTTTCGATGAACTGCATAAAGAAATAGTCTTCAACTAAGTTTATCTGCGACATTTAGATTTAATTATATAAACACAAGAAATAATTATAGCAAGATAATTTTTTTAAAACCTCAATTTAAAACCATTTATTGTTCATTTTTAAAAATTTCTTTTAAAACAATTGGTTTGGTACAATTTAATAAAATACGACCGTATACATATTTTCACATAAAAGTGAGATCGTTTTCAGCATTATAACTGGTTCTTTTTTGTATGATAAAATATTGAGATACAAACATTAGGAGAGCCGAGAAGATACGCTTTTCAACCTAATGCGGTTGGAGTTTTGTTTTGTTACACTCTCTTGTGACCATATATGGTTTTCGGGTGCTATAATAGTCGTATTCTCTCTCCGTATTATCATTTGTATGCTCACGAACTCCCCAAACAGTATAATTTGTGTTTAAACATCCATCGTAAAGTGGTGTTGTTAACTACTTTAGAGTGATTCACAATGTTTTGTTTTGATGGGCTGGTTAGTCTTGTATTTTGAAGTTTTGTTTACTTCCATATACGGGAAACCCTTATCCCCACGAAATACATGAATTGGTTAGTTCAAATTGAACTCGCTATTAATACTTGTGTCCACTATCGCACGCAGTTACAGATAACACTATCATGTGGTCGCATTTATTTCTGACTCAACGTTGGTTATTTATTGTGAAAATTGGAAAATATGCAGTTTTAGATGTCCAACGCGCCTCGATTTAAGAGCCAGGGAATAACTTCTTGAATGTGTTTGCGGAACCGGGGACTGTTATAAAGCTGAATCTGGAAGGCCACACCCGCATCAGTATCACCCACAAAGTTCTCGAAACTAGCAGTGTCCGTGGGGTCTAAGAGAACGGCGGCCATCACACCAGTAGCCACGGTATAGCCTGGGAAAATAGTTTAAATGTATTTTATCAGAAAAATAATAACTTAAAACACTTACCGAAAAAGCCATATTTGAAGAGCGCCAAATGAATGTCTCGCAGACTGGGAATCGGCTTGGAATACTTCAGAATCTTCAGGTGTTCTACAAGGTTCTCATGGTATACCTTGATATAGTAATCGAATTTTGAAAGTTTGTCTTCTAGCTTTGTGGAAGATATCAGGAAGTAGAGCAGATCGTGGGCAACGGATCCATATTTGGGGATCTGGTAGTCGACCAAATAGACCTCCTTGATCTTTCCAAAAGCATCATATTGGAACATAACATTATTCGACCAGGAATCGCCGTGGTTAAGCACATTGAACTCCGAGGGATCAACCTTGGCGATTTCGAACGTTTTGTCGATAAACACTGGCTGAAGAGCTTTCTAACAAGATATAAAATAATTAAAGGCGTATTAAACCGATTATAAATTTCAAGTACTAAATACTTACGACTTTGTCTATAAACACTTCATAACCTTCGTAAGTGGGACAGCTTTTGACAAAATTCGAACCCATTGAATTCATCATTTCAGTCATCATCGGACGGTTTTCCTCCTTAAAAAAGCCATGTAAAAGGACATCAGGATATGAACCCTTTGTGGCCACTCGCACGGCCGATGCTGCATGCCACTGGGCCAATTTTCGGAGAACTCTCTTCGTGTGCGTTTGATCGAGTCCTTCCAGACGGTTTGCATTCTTGAATCCCTTGACTCCCAGATCTTCAAGGGCCACATAATCAGTCTTGGCATTTTTGAGATCGTAGCTCTTTGCGCCGAAAGTGATATCCACACCCACTTCCTTATAAATAGCCTCCATTTCGGGAACAACCTGATTGTACATGGAGCGCTCAATGTCAAAGATGTTAGTCCGCTTCATCATCTCCTGGAACATTTCCAGTTGGTGAGGCAACTTGACCATATAAGACACTGGTTTCGATTTGCCATCTAAGGGAGGGAAATCAGACTTTGTCCTCGAACTCCGCCCCCCTTGACTTACCCTGTAGTTCCACTTCGATGTTAATTCGAAGCATAATGGTGGCATAGTTTTCCCCCGCAGCAGATCCACTATCTGCTTTGAAACTCTTGACTTTTGAAAACCCCTCAACATTCGCCTTGAGAAGGTCTTCGAATAACTCTGCAGTGACCCAATCGGGAATTTTACTAGCCATGATAGACGTTATTCTATAATAATACGTAAATTAAGTATACGCCTAGTTGCTCTAGAGTGAGTTGACTGACGATACGCAGGGAGGATCAATGGTTTTATATCTGTCGGTGAGCTTTCATAAGTTTATAGAATACGGGCTTTTTCTCAGTCTTCCCTAACAAGCTTTGCTAATTGTACTTTAACTAGTTCTCTCCCAACCCAAACAAGTTTTGCTATGTCAATGTAGAACGTTTTTCATTCTATAAAATTAGTTGAAAATTATGACTTATACTTTTTCAGTATAAGTACATTAAAAACTATTTATTTGGTATTGGAGAGGTAACATGTTGATGTTTTGAAAATAAACTCTTTATAAAAGTCTTTGTCTATATTTTATTTATTTTAATACTTGGTTCCGAGCTCTATGAGCCACAATAACGGATTTGAGCGTTTCCTGCGGGAATTCATTTTCTAATTGATATCCAGGGCGCCGCGATTAAGCAGCCAGGGCAGGATTGCCTGAATGTGTTTTCGGTATCGGGCATTGTTGTACATTTGCATCTGGAAGTCCACTCCCTCGGCGGAGTCGCCAACAAAGTTCTCAAAACTGGCGTTTTCTGTTGGATCAACAAGGACAGCTGCCATTACACCAGTGGCCACGGAGTATGCTGGAAAATAAATCAGTAAAATCTCAGTTAAAATATAAGGTTAGACTGGTATTCTAAAATATACGCACCAAAAAGACCATACTTGAACAACGTTTTGTGAATGTCTCGCAAACTTGGCACTGGCTTGGAGTACTTCAGGATCTTGAGGTGCTCCACCAGATTATCATGGTACACCTTAATATAGTAGTCGAATTTGCTCAACTTGTCTTCCAGCTTCGTGGAAGATATTAGGAAGTAGAGCAAGTCCTGAGCCACAGATCCGTACTTCGATACCTGATAGTCGACCATATACACCTCCTTGATCTGGCCAAAATCATCGTACTGGAACATAATGTTATTCGACCAGGAATCGCCGTGGTTCAGCACATTAAAATCCGTAGGATCAACCTCACCCAACCTGAACATCTCATCAATTACGACTGGTTTTAGGGCTTTCTAATTTGATTAAATAAGAAACAATGGACTTCAAAATAATAATTACAACTTACGATTTTTTCTATGTATGCCTCGTTACCTTCGTAGGTGGCACAGCATTTGAGGAATATCTGGCCCATGCCGTTCATCATTTCGTTCATCATCGGCTTGTTTTCCTCCTTGAAGAAGCCCTTCAGCACGATTTCTGGATACTGCCCCTTGGTGTCTATCCGCACAGCGGTTACGGCATGCCACTGGGCCAACTTCCGGAGAACTCTCTCCGTATGCGCTTGATCTAGTCCCTCGAGGCGGTTGACATTCTTAAACCCCTTGGTGCACAGATCCTCTAGAGCTATGTATTCGCTCTTGGCATCCCTCAGATCGTAGCTCTTGGCTCCCTCAGATCGTAGCTCTTGGCTCCAAACGTGACCTCCACACCCGCCGCCCTGTAAATAGCCTCCATCTCGGGAACAACCTCATTGTACATTGTGCGCTCGATTTCGAAGATGTTGGTGTGCTTCATCATTTCCTTGTATACATCGTTCTGATGTGGCAACTTAACCATGTACGACACCTGTTTAGTTGTACCATCTGAACGCCAGAAATACAAAATCAATACGGCTATCTGGCAACCAACACCTGAACTCACCTTGCAGTTCCACTTCGATGTTAACTCGCAGCATAATTGTGGCGTAGTTGTCCCCAGCCGCGGATCCACTTTCCGCCTTGAAGCTTCTGACTTTTGAGTATCCCTCGACACTCGATTTGAGTACATCTTCGAAAAGTTCCGCACTGAACCAATCGGGAATTTTACTAGCAGCCATTTTAGATTATTGGGATTACTATTTGAAAAACGAACAGAACACGTATACGCCTAGTTTGGCGGTGTTGCGTTGACT
The DNA here is from genome assembly GCF_018152115.1 of Drosophila rhopaloa. Taxonomy (NCBI): domain Eukaryota; kingdom Metazoa; phylum Arthropoda; class Insecta; order Diptera; family Drosophilidae; genus Drosophila; species Drosophila rhopaloa. Next base: position 2,517,721 of record NW_025335047.1, read on the forward strand.
GACGAAAATCGGGGAATTAGATATTTCTATACAGTGGGGAGCTTTTACAATTTCAAAGAGCGCGGCAGCTATCTTTCGATCTTCTCTCGAAAGCTCTGCTTTTTGCATTTACAACAAGCAATTTTAGCGGAAACCCGGTTAAATAGAGTTTACTTAAAAGCTATACTAATATTATTACGTTTTTTTTTCACGAGAAAATTATTTCTAATTATCTTTACAACCTGATATAAAGCAATTTTAGAATATTTTTTAATAATTCCAATTGTATAGTTTTTTTTGGATTTTTACATTGGATTATTTTAAGTTGCTCATTTTAATACTTCTATTCCACTTTGAGCTCTGTTTTATATCTATTTATAGTTATTTCCGGTTTATCTTATGTAACCACGGTTAATGAGCCAAGGCAATATGACCTTGATCTGATCCACATAAGCCGGCAGGAGAAACATCTTACGCTTGAATGCTATTGCCTCCTCCGAGTTTCCCATCATATTGCCTATATTCGAATCGTCATCGGGCGGGAGCAGCACTATAGGCAGCATACGCTGAGCACATATAAAAGCTGCAAGTACGAGGGGTTTGAATTGAAAATCACCCTGAAATAAGCTTCGGGTCGAGGTCTTACCCCAGAGACTATATCTGTGCAGATGGGTGTGAAGTTGAGCCAGTGTGGGAGCATTCCTATTGTAGTTGAGCAGACCGAGATGATGGACGAGCTGCTGGTGATAATACTCTATGAAATGATCGAACTTATTCAGTTTGATCGAGAACTTGGGGGAGGTCATCAGCAGACACAGAAGATCTTGGGCTGGTGTGCCTAATAATGAAATTATATATATACTAAATAAATTTCTTTTGGGGCTATCCGTTAGTTTACCAAATTTAGGCAGCTGAAAATCAACGAAACAAACATCTTCAATCTCTGAACCATCTTTGTACTTGAACATAAAGTTGTTGCACCAAAAGTCTCCATGGTTTAGGACACTCAACTCCATAGAATCATTTCTACCAAACTCTATATTCAGATCCGTCAAACGCGATGTGTAGTCGCTCTGAAAAATAAATTGTTTGTTATAAAAATGTTTAACAAACTAGCGTAAACTTACTATTAGAACCAGTTGTCCTGGATTCAGATTATATTGCTGCATGCACTCCAAGAATGGCATACAGAAATTGATGTTGAATTCATCCAACAATTTCTGGTGTTCGGTCGTGAAGTAACTCTCGCGGATACCCTGCTCGTACTCTCCCAGCTCAACGACTCGTTTTGCAGAGGCTGCATGCCACTGGGCCAACTTCTTAAGCACTGCCTCCACTTCGAACTGCTCCAAGCCCTGAATTCTGTCAGCATTTCTGTATCCCCTATTTCGCAGATCCTCCAACAAAATGTAGTCGCTTTTAACCGGAGTCCCAGGAAACTTAAAATGCAGCGGCTTGAATCTCGGTGACAGGGAAGTGTTCTTGGCATATAGGTCCTCCAATTCTGGTATCAGATGGTCGTACATATTTAGTTCGGTATCGAACATATCGTGGAAATCGTTTTCCTGATCATCCGGAACCAGAGGAATCTTTAATATGAAGCTGACATCTTCTGTGCTGTCATCTAAATCTTTTCGTAAATCATTTGATAAGAGACATTCGGTGTTCCTACTCACTTTTTAGCTGCATTTGAATTTGTATACGTAGCACGATCGTCAAATAATTCTCGCCCTTACTAATCGCCGATGTGGGAACAAATGTTAGTATCGCCTTGAAATTCTTGTTATTTTGTTCCAATAACCCATTGAAAAGCTCTTGGTTCACCCACTTCGGTGTTGTTTGGTCTGCCATGATAGTATCTTTGTTTAGATGCGCTAGCGTCTGATACTTATGCCTTTCAAGTACTTACTGACCCCACAAAATGTTTCACCGAATAAAAGCTCTTTATAGCTCGCTCTTAACGGCCGTGCTCTTACTTTTATAAAGGTGAACTTAACTTTTAAGAGAGAAAATGTATTTAGAAATACCTATTAAGACGTTTAATTTTTATGGTGCCTAATATAATGACTTTTCCAACTTGCAAGCAGCATTTTCGGAATATACTTATAATGAAATATAACAATAATAATAAATAAAACCCAATTATGAACCCAATCACATTAAAGTCATTCAAATCGTTTTTTTAAATCAACTATTTCAAATATGGTTTCTGTAGATTTGCTTGCCAAAGAAAAAGTCAGAAAGTAAAATGTGTATGTAATGTCCTTTCAACAGACTTAGATCTTAATGAAAATTACCCTAGAATTATTCATTATTTATCAGTTAGTCCTCGAATCATTATCCTACGATTTGACGTTGTGGGTTAGGACGTGCCGCTTCAGCTTGTCCTGCCTTGCGAAGTCCTTGGAGCAAAAGTTGCACTGGTAGGGCCGCTCGCCGGTGTGTCTCCGGTGGTGCACCTTAAGCTCATAGTGTACCGTGAAGCGCATGTCGCAGAGATCGCATTTGAAGGGTTTCTCGCCCATGTGACGCCGCATATGGATGCTTAGTTTGTTGGGCGTCAGCGACTCCAGGCCGCATAGGGAGCAAAGGTACTTCTTGACTGGGTTTTTTTTGGCCAGGTGCATGTCCCTTATGTGCTTCTGCAGGCTTGGCTCCACAACGAAGGACCGCCAGCAGTGGGGACACGGGTAGCGGAAGCGTCTCTTCCTCCTAAGCGGTGGCTGCTGCTCTAAGACTGTAGGTTGCTTGGGATGCTGGGTGGCCAGGTGCTGGGTTAGGTTCTCCTCCCACATGAACTTGTAGCCACAGCGCGAGCAGACAAACTTTTTCTCGTTGTTCAAACATTGGGTGCGAAGGTGTTGATCCAGCATGTACTGAAAGTAGATTATATTAAACGAATTTAAAAAAGGCACGGGAAACATAACTGTTTAAGAAATATCTTACTTTATCCACAGTCTTGAAAATGCAGTGGTCGCAGGAATAAGGAAGCTTGTCGAAACAATGAAGCGAGTACTGGTGTTCACTCAACTCTCGTCGGCGCCGGAAGATCATATCACATAGGTCGCAGGTGTACGATCTATTAGAGCTTTCCTCATCACTGTCGTCCGTATCCTCAAGAAGCAGCTCAAATCCAGCTGCAGTGCTGATCATGTAGGCTGAAGGCTGATCGCTGTGTCCCTGCATGGATATGTGCCGGCGCAAATCCGCCACGCTTATGAACTTGATCTCACACATCCTGCACTGGATGCTCTTCGGCCCTGCCGGTTTTGACGCATCAGCCAGCAAAGTTTCAGCCAGCGGCAGGTCATGGCCAGTAAATCCGTGCCGCTGTAGGTGCTTGAACAGCAGGGCAGGGCGGTAGAAGGTCCGTGTGCACCAGCGGCAGGGAAAGAGCTGCATGTTGCTATCCCGGTGTATCATTAGCTTGTGTTTGGTCACGGCGCTTTTGTCTTGAAAGCTGCGGGAGCACAGATCGCACGGGTAGGTCTCTTGCTGAAATATGGATCAGAGTAAGGTTTGTAAGTAATTTTTCGTATTTTTGTCAAGCCCATAAAGTTTTGTAAATGTACGAAATTACTCCTGGTCTCTTAATTGATAAAAGCCAGTGACCTTTACCTACCCAATTTAAATTATAACTTAGCTGTAAAAGGTATACATTAAAAACCAATCACAGAAAACTATTTTTCCCCTTTTAAGATTTTTAACCCAATTACAACTAAAAATTAAAGCCATTAACTTATGGTTCTTTGGTGCTTGAGATTTGGTTGAAAAAATGTCACTTATATTCTTCGATATAAAGCAGTAAAAACAAAATGAGAACAAGGAAATTAAAAATTATTTTATGCTGTGGTAGTTCTTAAAAAATAGCTTCTTATTATCCTCTGATCTGTACAGCTCCTCACCTTGCTTTTGTGCTCGACGAGATGGGCACGAAGATTCCGGCGCCAAAAGAAACGTTGAGGGCATTTGTCGCACATGAATCGCTTCAGAGTGTTCTGGCACAGCTGGCTTGTGTGGTGCTCCAGCAACCTAACACTGAGGAACCGCGAGTCACAGCGCTGGCAGACATGCGGCGCATCCAGCCAGGTGTGCTCCTTCCGGTGGTGCTGGTGCAGTAGATACTTGCGCGGCCACCTGGTCTCCGGGGAGTCGCATAGCTCGCAGGAATAGCTTCGCCGGATAACGACATCCTCCTCACTCTCGCCATCGCTGTCCGTATCAGAGCTGTCTAGTGTCATTTCATAACGAGCTTGATTTGTTATAGAATAGTAGCGTCCATAAACACCCATCCTGAGATCTCGAAAGATCCTCCGCTTCAAACCCTCCGTCGTGGACTCCACGGCTGTCTTAAAAAAACCTTCCGCAATGCGCTCAATGGGCTCGCCATGCGCCTCAAAATCGAAGTCAGTGGGATGCTTCTGCAAGTGATCCCTGAGCTCTCGCAATTTGGTGAAGCGTCGCAAACATATCATACATTTAATTTCCTTGGCGCCATTAGGCTCGCATCGATGGTAATCGAAGCCATCGACTCGTCGGTTAATCCTCGATGGTTTGGCGGCTCGGGCAACTGCCGCGGAGGAGGTCGAGGGCAGTGGCTGATCGTCCTCTGTCTCCGAATGCTTGTCCGTCTGTTTGTCCGAATGCTCCTTATGTTTGTGCTTGATCAAGCTCACGATGTACTTATAGCTTTTGCTGCAGCTATCGCATTTGTAGTAATTATCCACGTTGCTGTTCCCGTCTTCATCCGAGAGTCTGTAAAAGAGATTAATAAAATATTCAGTTGATATTATGGAATACTAAAGATGCGGGAAGAAGGTAATTTATGAACAATACAATAATAGATACAATAGACTTCCTGAGCGGAATTTAACTACTGAGAATATGAGACACATTTGGAACCAGCATAATAAATAATAACAATAGACTTACTCTACTGCTTTGATAATGCTGTGCACGAGGGTGTCGTTATTGGTCCTGCTTCGATGAGTGGAGTTTCCAGAGGTGGAGGCTGGACTAGTTGGGCAGCCATCCTCGGGCAATGCCGTTGGCCTTCCGGGTAACTTTCTCCTGGACATCTTGGTGGGCAACAGACTAGCTCCATGCTCTTTGTGTTTGTGCTTTACAAGCGCCATCACGTATATGTAGGACTTGTCGCACTGGTCGCACTTGTAATAGTTATCATCAAAGCTTTAGGTAGAAAACAGATCTTGTAGGTGGGGATATTAACTCAAAGGAAGATTAGCTCACTCTTCTCCGTTTTTGCAAGGAAGGCCGTGATCCCTCTGCTTGTGCCGATACAGATTGGTGACATATCTAAAGGCCTTGTTGCACAGTTCGCAAACGTTTTGCCTTGGCGGTTCAGAGGCGCAGAGTGAACTAGTTTTCTTTCGCTGACGCAGGGGCACATCGTCCTGGTCATCATCCGAGTCGCTAAAGTGCACAATGCTCCGTTTGACAAAGCGCGAGCGCACTAGAGGATCAGCCTTAGTCACCAGGTGCGTGGGAGCCAGCTCCTCGGTCTTGATGGTCACGCCTTCTATTTCGAACAGGTGGATTGGTGTTTCGCGGAGGCACTCCAAGGCCTCTGGTCCTTCCATGTCGTCCATCCGATCTACAGAGTTTTCTAGTTTTTGCAGCCAGAGTTCGTGCGTCTGCCGCGCCTGCAGCACAAAATCGTAAGTGCTCTCTAACTTCTCGGCACATCCAATGCACAGCCACTGGGGGAACTTCTCCGCCTGCGCCATGGCCACCTTTAAATATCATTTAAATTTAATTAACATCAATGCGGGCGGCAATTGATTGACAAAAGGACAATTTACCCACCTCTATCCGCGTTAACTCGAGCAGCAGCTGGCCGAAGGTCTTCTCCGCGTATTTCTCCACCGGCGTTTCAATCCAGTAGCGACCGTCGTCGCCGCCACATATCCTACATGTCCGAGTCATGTTTAAACATTTATTTCGTTTAAACTTTGATAAATCCAATAGCGAAAAGTGTCTGATAAAAACTGCCAAATAAACAGCTGAGACAACAGTGTTGAAAAGCGAAGGCTTCCAATTGTAAACAGCTGGGGTTCGCAACGGTCACACCTAAAAAAAGGGCTCTTGTTGCATTTTCCTTGATCTCCGGAAGTTTTTCATTGGTTTGCCCAGTTTTTTATCAATTTCCCATTGTTAATAATGAGGTAATTGTCGGCAAAATGCTTCCATCAGATATTTGCCGAACGTGTGCCCTGCAAAGCCACAATTTACTGCCCTTATCCACTTGCCTGGACAGAGACGCCTCCAAAAGTTTATACGATGTGCTCCAGGAACTTACTCAAATCGATGTAAGTAAACATCATATATGAATTAGGAATTATAAACAACTATATCTTGAAAAATCGAACTATAGGCCCAGCGGGACAGCTCTGAAGACAATCTACCACAGCATCTTTGCACAGATTGCTGGACAAGATTAAAGAACGCCCACGCCTTTGTGGAGCAGGCCAGAAAAGTCAATGGAGAGCTCCAGGCTCGCCTGAGGGAATGCCTGGATGAAATGCCCATCGATATTCCCCAGGAGCATTACATAAAAACCGAAGTGGACCTTGACGATGAGGGCAACAAGTCCGCGGTGAATGTGGACGCCACCGGAATGGGTGCCTTAGAGCTCAAGTGGAGGCCGGAAAGCGACAGCGATGCAGATTTCGCTGATGCAGCGGAAAGCGAAGAGTAGGTATATTTCAGTTTTCCAAGGAAACTTGGGTAATATAAAATTTCCTTATAGGGACGAAGTGGATAATAAGCCCTATCATCTGCGACGCAGCTCTCGGAAAGTCAGGCAGCCAGTGAAAAGCGAAAAGGAGGAGTAAGTAAACGTCGTGTTTGATACGATCAAGCATCTTTTTCGTAAGCAATACCTTGCATTTTATCAAAATCGGATGACTTTATGTTATAGCTGTCATATATTAGCTGTACTGGCTATTAACATAAATCAGACGAAGTCTAACTCCTCCAGTGTCTTAAATATTACATTTTGTTCCAATTGCCTTGTAAATCTCAAAACTAAATTCTTTTTTTCTCAGTGCTAAACCATCTGAACAATCTGAAACACCCATCAAACGCCGTCGAGGACGTCCGCCTGGTCCTGCCAAAAGCCAGTCGATGACCACAGATGGCCGCCACGCCTGTGGAGTATGTGGAAAGACTTTCTCGTGGTTCCGCGATATGCAGCGCCACGCTAGGATTCACTTCGAGAAGGTCTCCTACGTGTGCGACACCTGTGGAAAGGGATTCCTGCGCAAGGACAAGTACATGTTCCACCTTCGCTGCCACAAGAAACGAGAAGCCAAATGGAAGGCTCTTCAGCTCGGATACGAGTGGCGTTTCGCCGAGCGTCTTTACAGCTCCGGCAGATTAAAAAAAATCGAGTGCAAATTATGCGGGCTAAAGTGCAAGCAAATAGAGGAGCTAAGAAGTCACCTAAAAAGTCACGTGGACTTGGAGACCTTAGTCAATTTGAGAAAGGATAGTGATGTGGTCAGGGAGCATTTTTCTGGATTGCCGTGTGACTTGGATATTATCAAGCAACAGATCAGTGCTAACATAGCCGAAGGGCATTTAGAAAAATATGCCTGCGTTGTAAATTTTCACGGCTATGAGTTAGGACTCAGTGATTCAGATGATAATTGTGAAAGCTTGGAGGCTAAATATAATTGCTTTGTGTGCAATGACTCTTTCAGCCGCAAACATCGCTTGGTGAAACACACCTTGGAGGAGCACTCACAGTCCCCATCGCTTCCGTGGCAACGCTGCAGTTTCTGCAAAATTGGTTTCCTCTGCCTAACACTCTACAATCAACATTTGATAACCCATTGCCACAGCAAAATAAAGCGATATCGGTGCCGTAAGTGTCCTGGAAAGTTTATGTGGCCGGAAAACCTTCAGAGACACGCCTGTTCCCATAGCCGCGAGGAAACAACGCCCAGGCAAATATCGTGCTCTTTGTGTGATGCTCAACTACCCAGCCTGGCGCGACTTCGTATTCACTTAACCACACACCAATTGGATTTAAATGGCATTAACCCGGAGTTCAATTCGTCCTTCTTTCGCTCGTTTTACCCTAATGGATTGGACTGCACTACCGCGGATCTGGCCGCCCGCATTGGTGAGGATTTCGAGGTCCAGGACTTCGATCGTTATTACAATGCCTGCACGGAAAGTGGCCAAGAGCTGGATCTCTTTGATTCTGAATCGGAACAAAGCGATGAGGAGACTAAGAATCTCTCTCATACCTGTCTGCTATGTGGAGCAGTTACGAGTACCCTGACGACCTTAATGCAGCATCAAAATCGCATTCATTCTGAGGGATCCATTGATCTGCCATGTTCTTGCGAAAAGTGTGGTTCTGGTTTCGTAAACAAAGCGCTACTTCATCAACACCGTAGGCGCAGCTGCGGCCAGAAACACTCTCGCTTTCACTGCCAGATTTGCAGTCTCCAATTCGTGTGGCAGGCAAACTATGAGCAGCATCTGAGGACACACCATGACGTAAAGAAAGATGAAGAGCCACTGGCTGGCAAACAAGGTTATTCGGTCAGCAAGCTTCAGTGCGATGAATGTGATAAGGTAAGCATACTATCAGTCATATTTTTTAAATCGCACAACTTAAATTTTCTGTGTAGGTATTTATCTGGCACAAAGACCTCACCCGTCACAAGCGTTTACATCAACCTCAGTCGGCAGCCCAGTTTGACTGTCCCCATTGTCATCGCAAGTTTCACCGCAAAGATGGCCTTAAATCACATTTAAAAGTGCATGCCGGCGAACCCGAGACCCTCAAGGAAGAGCGTACCACCGCCAACGTTGTGGAAGGAATGGCTCTGTCGCGGCTTAGTCGACCTCATGGTTGCAAGTTGATTCAGTGCATGATCTGCCTCTCGCGCCACTCAAAAATCAGTGATCTACGGACCCACCTAAAGTCGCATCAATACGGATTAAGTTTGTCCGCAGAAAGAGATATTCCCAGTGCCTCAAAATCTTTTTACCCGGAACTAGAAACTGCTTTAGAAAGAGATATTCTGGCCGGAAAAATTATGGCTGATGTGGATAAAGGATTGGAGTTGGATCGTTTTATTTCAATCACCAACGAAGCGGGACTAGAACTAAGTCTCGACAGTAGTGAAACTGATTCTGAATCCGATCAGGAGCAGAAAATATCAGTAAGAAGCTATTCCTGCAACCTCTGTTCGACGATTGTAAGAAGAAAACATGAATTGTTTGCCCACCAACTGGAAGAGCACAAGTTTGAGGAAGCATTCCTTGTTTGCTCCCATTGTCAAGTTAGGTTCGTCAACGAATCTCTGCTTGATCATCACTCTAGGACACTGTGCTACAATCCGCAGAAGGTTTTCCAGTGCCGCAAATGTCCACTTCGCTTCCGGTGGCGGGAGAACCTGAAGCTCCACGTGAACTTATCCCATCAGCAATTCGAAATTCCAAACCCAGATGAATTCTCTCAAGCTGATGGGAACCTTGAATGCGGGGAGTGTCATCGTAGCTTCAAAATGCAAAAGGACCTCACGCGCCACACACTGATGCACGCCCAGGAGTCAAACATTTTCAGGTGTCGTTGGTGTGCCCGTCGCTTTTATCGCTGGGCCAATCTTCTACAGCACATCGCGCGCCATGGAATAGGTGTTGGCCAATTGCCTTATGCGGAGGCAATTTTAGATTCCTACGGGAATCCTGGGGGTCGCAAAAAAGTGGAGTGCCGAGTGTGCTGTGTTAGCTTTCCCACAATCGCAGCTTTGCGTCTGCACCTCGAAACCATGCCCTCAGGAAGTCACCACGAGCTCACCTCACTTCAAAACTACTCCATTACAAACCAAATGGGCTACGAGATGGACCTAGATGACTCAGAGACTGATGATGAAGATGGCAGGACACATTCAAAACCACCTGGAGCCCCTGATTTTTACACCTGCGGTATGTGCCAACTGCGATGTTCGCGCAAATTCGAGCTACATCAACACCAGCAGGCAATGCACCGAATGGAGAAGATTCCCGACGGCTGTGACATGTGCATCTTCAAAAGCGTCTGCCCGGAAATAATTTTTCATCATAAGAAGACTCAGTGCGAAAATCGGGAGAAGCAGTTCAAATGCACTCGGTGTGGCTATAAGTTCATGTGGGAGTCCAACCTGCTGCAGCACATGCAATTGCAACATGAAAAGACAGATGATCAAGATCTGGATGAACCTAAGGAGGTGTCTGGAGATGAGCCAAAAGCTGAGTGCCAGGTATTTCAGTGTGGACTTTGCCCAAGGAAATATAACCGCAAAGATCGTCTCACGGCTCACTCGAAGAAATTCCATGGGCCCGATGGCAAAGGCTCCAACCTAGTGAAGGTCTCCAATAGAACCACATCGCCCAAGGAGCCCAAGCGCTTCCTGTGTGCTTTCTGCGGCAAGGCGGTCAGTTCCTCCTCCAACCTGATTATCCATATGCGCCGCCATACCGGCGAAAAGCCCTTCAAGTGCGAGTACTGCACAATGGCCTTTCCCCGATCCTCCGACCTTCAGTGCCACCGGAGGACGCACACGGGCGAACGGCCCCATGTGTGCACCGTGTGTCAAAAGGGATTCGCCCGTTCCTACAAACTGCAGCAGCACATGCGCATCCACAGCGGAGAGCGGCCATACAAATGCACCTACTGTGAGAAAAGCTTCACGCAGTCCAACGATCTGACCCTCCACATTCGTCGGCACACTGGCGAGCGGCCCTACCAATGCGGCGTCTGTGGGGAGCGATTTATCCAGGGAACGGCCCTCAAGAACCATCGGATGCAGCAAAGCCACTACGACGAAGGACAGGAATCAGGGGAGCCGCCGCGACGCACGGTTCTGGAACAGTTTACTATATAGAAATGAGTAACGGATCCCTTTTTAATTTATTTATTTTTAATTTTTCAGAAGTATTTTTTAGTTTGGATTTTGTGGGTGTAAACTTTAAAAAAGTGGGAAGTTAAGTTAACTCAAGTGTTGGCTTAGATTTTATGTATATCTAAGAGGCGACATTAAAAATAATAATTAAATATAAAGCGAATATATTTGTTTTTAATTTTTTTTATTGGTTTTGCTTTCATATTTTAAGTTTCGATCTGATCTTTAATTTACGGTGCATACTTTTGTGCTGCTGTTTCTTAAGGCCTGCAAAGTGTTAAATAATTTTCGGCAGCGTTTATGCATTGGTTGTTACATACTTCTGTGAGGCTGCTGTTATTTAACACTGCCAATTAGCGATTTTGATCACCCTTGGCCAGATTCTGGTAAGCCCCTGTTAAACCATGAAATCGGAGATTTTGATACCTACTAAAGTTTATGTTCTTCTGGTGTTTGCAATCAAAAATTAACATTTTGCCCGTCAAAATGGACTGACAAAATCATATTTGTCCCATACAAACGAGGCAATTTCTGATTTTGAAGTACCAGGCAATCAGAAAGCTGAAAAAGTGACTAGAAATCTAAGCAAATGTCGACCGATCAACTGTTCTTTTCATAATGGCGGTTCTTATCATAATGGCTGCCAAACGAAGGATTCCCATTGGTCGACCAATAGGACGCAAGCTTGCAGAATACTCGAGAAAGAACCGTTAGTTTTGTTCCAGCACACAAAGGCGTAGTCAGTCAGAGCAGGGGTTTGGGGGTCAAAAGTTCCCAAATACCAACTTTAATCCCTGTTGTAAAAATTCTGACTACGCCCCTCCTGAGAGCAGAAATCTGAAAGTAGGACACCTACTAATGTTTATGTTGGCCTGGTGTTTGAAATCGAAAATCTGGATTTTGCCATTCAATATGGACCGACAAAATTTATTTTTCCCGTGCAAACTAGGCAATTCCTGATTTTGAGGTACCAGGCGAACAGAAAGCTTAACAAGTAACTAGAAATCTGAGCGAATGTCCACCGAATAACTGTTCTTTTGCTTAATGGCTGCCACATCACGGATTCCTATTGGTTGACCAATAGGAATTCAGCTCTCTGGAAGGCAACCGTTAGTTTGAAACTATGTTGTGAGCTTAGAGATGGGCGAACGGCTTGTTTCTTTGTTCGTGTCACGGTTTCGGCACGCCAGGCACGAATATCCGTTATATTTGTATGGGGCGAGCGGAAATAACTAAACACGCGCACATCTCTAAGTAAACGTCGTTTAGAATTGTTTTTATAGCTGCTAGACGGTTCTGGTCGCCTGGTGTATTAAATCCAGAAGTCTCTCAATTTTCCATAGAAATGCGGCGCAAAACCGAGATTTTCGATCATTCTCATTGGAGGCGCTGCTGCTGCTTTAGAGAAAAATGCCATGATTAATTTCGGACTGAGTTTTGTTAATTTTGGCGCATTGCTTGCAATTTTTATTTTTAGAAGAAACTTTTTTACGAATTTTAATTAATTGATAATACAAATAAATTTCTCCGACTTTTTCCCAAGCAAGCAATAATTAATTGATTAAGTGGGGTAAGGGTAATTCCTATGTGATAATTCAACATTTAAACAATATGTTTTCAAATGTGCATCCAAAAATATTAAAAAGTGACTGAGATACATATGTTCAACTGCCCATAACTTCAGAAGTTTTACTCGGATCAATATAAAATTTTAACGCAACATTCTTCAAATGTTGTACATTCAGAAAAAAAATAGGAAAAACAAATTAAATACCAAACCCCCTTAATTCGAATAAGTGTTGGCAATCGCTTGTTTAGGAACGGAAAAATTATCGGTATTTTTCTAGGGGTCCTATTTAAGCTGAGTTACCCAGCAAAAATATTATTTGCAGAAATGCTTTAAATGCCAAGCTATTTTAAAAAAGGTATGACATTATCACTTAATTGGTTGCAACTGGCCAAAAGCGGGATCCCACCAACTAAAAGAGAATTAGAGGCACTGCAGGTTTACACCCTCCGTCTTTTCAGGGGTTGTTTCACTTGTCCTGCGATATTGCCACCTGCTGGCCACGTCGCCTTGACGACCAAACCAAGTAGCCTTTGATGTCTCCTTTCATAGTGAACTGCCACGTTAAACTACGAACAATCAGAGGTAAATACAGGAAAGGTGGAGCAGTTGATAACAGAAACTAGATGAACTAGAACTCGCGAACGCCCACGTTTAAATTTAGATTTAAAAGCTTAAAACTTCCAAGCTCGAAAATTGTTAAGTTTCGCCATCATCAAATCCCCAAACACAACGATGGTCAAGCGTTACAAGGCGTCCCGCTCGCTGACGGCCAGCGATGGTGGAAGCGGAAATGGCAGCTACAAGGATTCGGACCAGGTCTATTGTGTGCTTCTCCACGTGGTCGAAGGTATGGTTTGGCTTGGAATTTGAATAGTTCTTTATATTGATATGTATCCTCTGTGCAGCGATCAACTTTGTGAGCCGCGATGGCAGCGAGCGGGAGCAGATAGTGATGAACGCCGCCCTGAACACGGTGGACTTTGAGGTGGAGGGCACCCAGTCGGCCGAGACCATCATTTTCAACAGCAACTGCATTTGGGAGTGCGACCTGGCCGGGATCAAGCGCATCAAGACGGACCACCGACCCGTGAAGATTACCTTCTCTGGCTGCCGAGGAGGTGGTGCTGAGCGCAAGTCCATTGGCAGCTTGCTTCTTCCTGTGCGAGGACTTCCGGTACTTAGCACAACGGGCAGCCACAATGGCGCCCATCTGAAGATGTTCTGGCACAAGCTCATCTGCATCAGCAGCGAATTCCGCTCTCACAAGCCGGAGGTCCTGCTAATGCTGGCTATCATCAAGAAGTCCATCCTGCATACCAAGGATTTTGATCACATCATGCAGTTCACCGAAGTAAGTAAAGCTATACACGAAGATCTAAATTGGTATCATGCAATTACGCTTGAAGTTTGTTCAATGCAAACTTTTATTATTAAAAATATATTACTAAATGTGTATCAAATTATTTTAATAAAATACAGTTTTTACTAATTATTTATGGTGCTCTATCAGCAAAAAACGCCGCCTACGCCGCCGATGCAGTCGCCCGGACACTCGATAACTGCCAGCATGCTCCAGTCGCAGGTAAATGCAGGTCTTCGAATTCAATTTCTCAGGCATAAAGAGTTTACTGTCTATTCCAGGCCAACGTCTACGTGCAGTCGTTGGTGCAACTGGGCCTGCTGCAGGTGGGCAATGATCCGCTGATCGACTGCGACATTATCGAGGTGGTGCTGCAGCTGAAGCAGCTGAAGAACGTGAACCGGCTGGTGAAGTCACTCAGCCAGGGAAAGGGACCCGGCTCGGTTATCCTGGTGTTCGACTTTGTGGGCAATGTGACCAACATTGAGCTGAAGCTAAACGAGTCCGACTCCTACATTCTCAACGACGTCCTTGGACTGCGTTTCAAGACATCCTTGCGCAGCATGCGACTTTATTTCCAGCGCATCTTCTACCTGCCCATCAACATGTACATGAACGGATCGGCGATAGGTGGGTAAAACCATACGTTCAACTAGTGGAGATATAACTATTGATTATTTTAATTCTTTTTCAGCCACTTACCGCATGGACTTTAGCAATCTGCTGCCGCCAGACAACTTCTTCTCCGACAATCGAAAGTACACCTACAACGGCTCATTTTCCTTCAATCGATTTGGCAGAACGGACAGCGCTAGGGAACCCAAACCGCCTCTGATGGAGTACTCTTTTAGTGTGGACGTAAGGACAATATTATCACGCCAGGGGCAAGAGGAAGCTGAGTCTACGCCTTCGATCGCGAGCGGCGTTATCAGGGAGTTGCCAAAGGATCGACAGGATCCTGAGGTCATTTCACTATCCCACGACACTGCCTCCGTGGCCAGTCTGAATGTAGGTGCCGAGCTGTCAGTATCGGAAGGATCCTGCGGCACAGCTTCGCTGAAAGAAGGTGGCCTCGACTCCGATGCTTCAGCGGATCTTCAAAGGGCTCAAAATAGGCGAAAGAAATTTACGCGATTGCAGGGTGAGGAACACAAAAGGGACAGCGAGGATGAGCAGTTCCTAGACAAGACCTTTTCCGCTTTAGTGGTTCGTGAAGATCTGAATGGTAGTCTAGAAAAGCCAGCTGTTCGAAAATTTAAAAAAATGGTAAACCAGTCAGATGAATTCGAAACGGAACATGCCGATTTGTACGCTAGCAGAAAGTTCGAAAAGGAAGCAACATCTCAGGGGAAGAATAAATTTGAATCTACCAAGAAAGAGTTGCTCAGAGAATCTTCCAAATTAAAAATAAAGAAGCCCAAAAACCACATTCAACCTATGGAGGAAAATGATTACGATAACATTGGAGAACTGACATCCCTGGAACTGTTTGAGCAGGAAGAAAAAAGACAAGCAAAGGAAGCTGAACTGCAGTCTATAAGAAGGCGGAAGATCGAGGAATCTTCATCAATGCCAAAGGAAAGCAAAGTACGAAAAACCAAAAAGCTGGACAGTGAAGTATTACAAAATGAAAGCAATCTTAACATCATTGGTGAGGCTATACCGGAATCATCAAAACAGACCATCAGCAAGCCGAAAATAAAACAAAACGTAAAAAAGGTGTCAAAAACAGAATTTAATGAAGTTTCCTTAACCCATGAAAATCAATCTAATTTAGGAAACCAATTTGGTTATGAAAAACAATCAGAAAGTAAAGGATTCGTGAATGATAGCTACGAACAGATTGATGAGGATCTAGGTTACGGCCATGTTTTTCCTAAGAAGCCTAAAGCCCCAAAGATTATAAAACCACAAGAAATAGGTACCGAAAAAACCAAATCAAAATTATTACTTTCCGAAGAATTGGAAGACTTTGAGGAAATATCCACAAGTAGCCAGCAAACCAGGAGTCTCAAAACATCAAGGGGAGACCTAGGCCTTCGAGCCCGTTGGGTAGAGGTTAATAAAAAACAGACACAAGTTTTGGGTGAAACAGAACAGTTTCTGCAGGAGACCTGCCGTGCCGAGCTTGACGAGATCCTCTACGAGGATCAGCTGGCGCTCGGTCAGGATAAGCCTTCTAAGCCCAAAAAGAAACTGGGAAAATCCACGAAAGACAAGGTAAAAAGCATCCAATACGAAAACTCAAGTTTGGAGGAAATAACTATATGTCAGTCTCAGGGGGATCTGGGAAAAAATAAGAAGAGGGCAATGTCTGGCAACGATCAGTTGCACCAGATGAAAATAGGGAGCTCCGAGGAATATATCTCACTGTCGGAAAGCAATTTAAGATCTGCTGAAATGATCTATTCAGAAGCAGCACATCGGGATGTCCGAGTTACTTTTACTCATTCTAAAGAAGGTAGTGTTAAGAAAAAGATGAGGTCTCCGTCAGACGACGACCACGTAAACCAGTTGTCCCTTCAAAAGTCCGAGAAGTATACTCCATCCGAGGCGAACTTAAAATCCACTGAGATGATATACACAGGAACCGATCAGCGGGATGCGCAAGTTAAAACAAAGAAGAGAGCTACTTCAAGCGAGGAGCAATTAATTCAGGTGGAACTCACTAGCTCCCAAGAATTTATCTCAATATCAGAGGGTAATGTGATGTCCACTGAGCTTATTAATCAAAATTCTCAACCGCGGGATGTAAGAGTCCTCAAAAAAAAGAAATTAAAAAAGACTTTCATCAAGGAAGATCCTCAGATTGAAACTCAAGAAGAGGAATTAGTAAAGCCAGTCAAAAAGAAAGTAATCAGAAAAAAATCTATAATTTTTGACAACATAGAACACAGCGAAAACGTAAATCCACCTGAAGAAGTAGTAGATGTTAAAAGAAAGATAGTAGTTATAAAAAAATCAAATCCCGTAGATGAGAACCCATTGATTAAAGAACATACAAAAGCCCAGAAAGTAGTATCTCTAAATTATGAAAAGAAAAACAATTCTGGAAGACAGATCAAAGATTTAAACACCTCTGAGGAATTTGATGACACGGATCAGCTTACGAATATTTCAGATTCAGTAGGTCAGCGAATCAAGTCTTGGCGAAGTCAACAAATGGAGTTATTTGAGCAGGAACTGGCTATCAAGGAGTTGAACTACAAAAATCAATTGGAGGAGATGATAAACCAAGAGTCTAATAAGCACAAATTGATCAAGGAGCATCCGAATCTAGATGAGACTTTCATTAGCAAACAAACAAACTTACTGGGCGTTGACTATGAGGCCAAATTCGAGGAGCTGAAAGAGCACATAGCCCTTTTAAAATCGGAGATGGAAGATCAGGTGAGGCTTTTCGAGGATCGAAGTGTGGAGCTGCGCCAGGAAAACCTTCAGTTGTCCACCGAAAAAACCGAACTTAAGGTTCGCCTAGCGGCCATGGAACAGCAGATCGAAGATCTAAAGGATCGAGGCTCCGACGAAGGCGATCTGAAGCAGGTCCTTGGGGAACTGAGGTCCCAGAACAGCCGATATAATATTCTTGCCCTTGAGAAGGAACGCTACAAAAAGCGGTGGCGAAGGTCTGCCCAGAGGGTGCATGCCCTCAAGCTGGCAATGTACGAAAGGAATGTGGAGAGGGAGCATAACATTAAAGTCGAGTATGTCCTCGTCTATCATTAATATCTCTTTTGGTAATAAGTACATAAATGTTTTTTTCAGTCCCATTGACCTGAGGCAGATCCTGACGAAGGACGCCATGGAATTCGAACGCGAGTACGGACAGTTCCGTCAGAGTGGCCTATCTCCCAAATTTCCCCTCGACTCATTGTCAGGATCCGGTGACTTTTCACATCCAAACAAAAACTGGCATCCGGCTTAAGAGAAAATATTTCCCTGAATTTTACCAAATTTACTGTGTACCTTTTTTTATTTAGTTTAACTTATAAGTTGTGTTGGCTTTTTTTGTACAAAAATATAAATGTTAAGAAGCAAAATGTGAGGAATGCTTCCGGCTCTACTCCAATTGGAATCCCACGCGAATAAAGTAGGGCAGAGTGTCCAGGGGAGCGGCGTAGTCCATCACCCACGTGGGTCCGGTGTACCCCTGGTCGCTATTGCCATCCTTCCACTCGCCCTCCGGCAGGTAAATGTCCCGCTTGGTGGCGCCCTCGACCACGATGGGAGCAGCGATAATGTCATCGCCAAGGAGGAACTCTGCGGGCGTTAAAAAAATATATATAAATATATATAATATATTACTCAATATGATGACCACTCACCATCGTAGATGGACTGCGCCACCTCATCGGTGGGGGCGATCCACCAGAGCGGAGCGTTCACCGGTTCTCCAGAGTCCACGGCTCGCTGAAAGAGCTTCATGATGTATGGAGTGTAGTTGGCGTGCAGGGCGGTGAAGTTCTTGCTGATCTCTATGGCCTCATCGTCAAAGTTCCAGGGCACGAAGGAGAACTGCAGGGCAGGCATGAAGACATTGGCCTGCAGCCAACGCAGGAAGAGCTCCTTGGTCGGCGGCTTCTCGTAGTAGCCATTACCACCGATCATGTCGGGCAGCACGAAAGGATACCCATTGAGGTTCATCTGTAGCATCGAAGTGATCAGCGTGAGCAAGCCATTGTTCCAGGCCCACTCGGAGTCCTTGTCTACGATGCGCACGAAAATGGGCTGATCCTGGGTATTCTGGGCTGATCTCACCTCCACCATGTCCCCGAAAGCAGCCACAGTTCGTACGTAATCTCCCACGGCCTGGAGAGGAGTCACCATGGAACTGCTGGCCTGCAAAACTGGATCACTGGGCAACCAACTAGTCTCTCCAGCGTCGAATTTGAAGCTATCGATGCCATCCTCATCCTGCAGACGCTTTAAGCGTTTGCTGAACCACTCTTGAACCTCGGTTTTTGTGAAATCCAGAATGGCTGCATCCTTCGGCTTACTGTTCCACCACTGCGTATCGGAGCTACCCTCGTGATCCAGCACCAAATAGCCCAGGGACTTGGCCTCTTCGTAAATGGCCGTGCAGTTGTTGTTAATAAATGGATGAATCCAAAGAGTCACGCGGAAGCCCAAAGCCTTGAGATCGTCGGTCAATTTTTTGCTATCGGGGAACTTGTTCTTCCTGAATGTCATGGCTCCATAGCAATCCTCCCAATCATCATCGATTTCCAGCTGGCTGTTGTTGAAACCGTTATCCAGGATCTGCTTGGCAAAGTCCCGGACCACATCGTCGGAAACCTCCGCTTTGTAGAGAGCCCAAGTGGACCAAACGGGATGTCTGACCATTCGCTCATCGGGGAAGCCCGTCGGTTGTCCGTGGAAAGTCTTGACCGCGTACTTGTGAGCTGCCTTGGCATCCTTGGCCACAGCAACGTGGTACACGAATTTGGCGGAGGTCACTCGGGGATCGTAGGGCAGAGCACTGGTGGCACTCAGGCAGAGCTGATCCGGATAGTCCGCTGTATTCTGGTCAATAAACAGCGGCGTGTTGCTCTCCACATACAGGAAGACTCCGTTGCCGTTCAGCCAGTAACGCTCACCGACTCCAAAGTTGTCCAGTTCCTTGGGCAGGTAGGAGTAGTTGCTGTGCCTCTGCCGCTCTACGGGCCAGTAGTGTTGCTTCTGCTCCGGACCACTGAACCAGTGGGTTTCTCCGGTGTTCAGCGGGAAGCAATCCCTGGGTTGGCTACCTTGCAGGACCTGATCGCGGGAGATCTTGACATGGGTGATCTCACTGCCGGTGCCGGAAACCACGCCATTTTTAACCAGGGTGAACTCCACGGTAGTGGTGCCATCGGTGAGCGTGTAGCCTCCACTGTTGGTCGCCACCAGATTGGCGCTGCTCTCAAAGTTATCGAATGTCACCGTCTGCAGGCTCTTTTCTCCCTTCATCAGCTCATACTGCAACTTGTCACCTCGCCTGAGCCGCACGTAGATATTGCTGTTTGGGAACTTGTAGCGCTGCTCTATGCTGGCGCAATTGTGTACCACCTCCCAGAGGCAGCAAGATACCAACAGCAGGGGTAATATAACAAGCCTCATTTTCGTCCGTTTCACAAAACCCAACTAACGGGCAGGTGCCAGTCGATGTTCCTAATATAGCCGCGATAAGGAAATCGAGGAAATTCTAAAGAGACCTATGGTCAGCATATTATACAAATAAAACTCTTGAGTGTTGTCAACACATTTCTCACCTGGGGAGAACACTTTAGACAGCCCCGTGATAACCCGGCTGATAAGCCCTCCCTACTAAGGCGCAACCTGGGCTTGTATAATTTCCATTAGCTAATTGATTGCTGTTAGCACTGAGATTGCGGTTCACCTACTCCGAAAGTGCGGAATGACAACAGAATATGGATATCTCAAGAAGGGGATCTGATGGTCAAGGACGGCTTCAAAGTAATCTTACAATTCCATTTATCACTTTTCTTATCTTTCTAAACATTTTGAAGATTTCTTTAAGTGCTACCTTTCTCAACAAGTTGTAAACAGTTGTTTCTAAATAACAATATAATTGTTGTTGCTTATACGTCATGCATACACAATTTGGTATTTTTCCGGATTTTAATGAGTAAGCGGTCAGTGATTAAATTCTAATAGTTTTATTAATGCATAAATATTCATATATTTAGTTTTGATTTTCTCTTTAGTTTATTTTTTAAGACTTAAACTATTTTGGCTTTAAGTCAAGGAGCTGTAATGCCGTCGAATATAAAATAATATAAACCGAAAATGTGATTGTCCTCGGCTGAAGATTTATATAATATTTCTGGTGGTTATGAGGGTGGCTAAATGCATGACGAAACTAATAATTTAATTTGATTATCTAGTGTACCCAATGGCTGATCTCTTTCTCTTCGCTGGGCGCTTCATCGCGATATTCGATGACATCCCTCTTTTTCCCCAGAAAATGGGCCCTGAATAGTTCGTCCTCGTTATCAGAGTCACTTTCGTCGCCGGTCATCAGAGATACTCGGGAGTAAATTTCGTTGGATCGCGCCGTTGCCCTGCGATGGTAGACTATGCCGGCAGCAATTACCGCGCCCATTAGGGTGATGATCACCGCGACCAGAAGGAGCACCGTAGTGGCCGTAAAGTAGTGCAGGGTACTTCGCTCACCCACCTGGGAAATGTCCTCCACAGAAGCCATTCCCGTGCTGCGAACCACATACGCATAACAGAAGGTATCGTTCTGGATCTTCCGGAGCTGGCTGCCCGGGGAACAGGTGCTGCACTGGGAGGCCAGAGGTCCATGACAGGCCAGGCAGCTCCGGTCGCAATCGGCACAGATCCGAGTGGGCGTTTCCACCAGTTGGGTGAGCGGGGCGCCAGCGGAATAACTTCTACGACGACGACGACGATCCTCCGCCTGCAGAGGATCCTGCTTGCCGTCCAAACTATTGGACATGGACGAGGGATGATTGGTGGTGGGCCTGCTGTAGGGATTGAGAGGACCCCTGCTCACATCGTCGTCCAGTTCTTCCTCATCCGATTCCAATTTATCAAGTGGATATGTGTGCACCGGGCAGACATCATAGCACTGGTCCTCAAACATATAAGAGGAATCATTGCACTCTGCGGACGTTTAGAGAAAAATACATTAGAATAATTATATATATAATCAGAAGGTCTAAAGAGTGCTTTACCTCAGCGAAAGTTTAGTGGAAGCAGAAAAGTTGGAAATTAGTAGGTTAGACAGATGTTATGAAAACTTAGCTGAACTTTAACAAAACCAAAATGAGCTGTGTTCTGGGTGTTGAGAGCTTTAAAAAAACATATATAAAAAGTAAATGGCAACGAAAAGGATTACATGTCTTTAATTATTTAGATTATAAGTCCGATAATGGATAATTTAAATACTTATTTACTTTATTATTTAAACATCTTATTTTTTATATCATGTGTAATAAGTATTTAATTACAAATAAAACTGTTTTCAAAAAAAACATCTATTAGCAACAAAAAATTCAAAGATGTGTTCAAAGCAAGCTCAGCCGGAAAAACATGCTCGAAAAAAAAAGAACAGAAGGAAAAATCATAAAAGCCAGTGTGTGATTGAGGATGGCAGCTTAGGTGTGTTCACTGTACCTCCACCAAAAAACCATTAAGCATGAACATGAGAATGTAGGTTTTTATTGTGTTAAAAAGTTAACGTAACGAAATAAACGAATTAGAAAGTGGGTAGTGTCACACAGCAGTGAGGGGAAATTAAACTTTCCGTTAAAACCAAAAAAGAAGAACAAAACAATACTTAGGATGGAACTACACTCACCTTGTCTGCAATCTCAAAACCTCAATGGGAATTTGTGAACTCTGAACTGCAGTGGGTAAAATACGGCAGAGAGCGTCTCCCCTCATCCTATAGATCTTAGTTTTTTTGAGCATGTTTGCTTGCTGCTTTGAATTTTTTGTTGGAAATAAATGGCTTCAACGAAACTTGTTTTTTTTACGGTTTTGATGCATTTATTTATTAATCATATAGATATTATATAGATAGATATATACACAAACGTACATAAAAAATTGTATCGAGTTTCAATTGCGGCATTCTCAATTTTTATCATACCTACGAGGTTGTTTCTCTAATTTAAGTGTTTAATTTCTGTTTCGTTTACTTTACATTTAAAAAAGCTTAATTTCATTTCGTTTCCTTTTTATTAATTGCAAGCATTAATTTAGTGTTTTTTTTTCCAATGTTACTTTACAATTTCGTGGTTTTAAAGTTAATATATATAATTGCTAATTTCTACCCCATGCCCTAGTACCAGTTTTTGTATTTTGTTTTGTTTTTATCTTTCAAATGGTTCATTAAGTATAGGCTTATATATTAATTTGGCTTTTTCTCTAATTACTTGATCGAGTAATTATGCTTTAGAGTTTAATTTCTTGTGTATTCTGGTTCTCAAAGATAAATGAACCAAAATTGCGTGTGCGATGAAGAGCATCTGAATACGTGGAAAGGAGCAGAAGTTTGTTGTGTTCCAAACCAAACTCACTTAGAAATTTGTTCAACATAATTTATTTTGGTACTTGCCGAAGTTTTGGTAAATACTTATGAGTGTTTATGTATTGGCTTGGTTAATATTTCTTGTTTGTTCGCTGCTAGTGCCCATAGTATATACGGGGGGAATTAGGGGTTAATTCAACTATTTTCGATTGCTTGTCAATGCACAGAGAGAAATGCTAGCTTTAGTTTGTTTATATTTTATGCGCTGGCTAATATGTGTGTGTGTGTCTGTTTTGAAAGTGTGCGTGTTTGCTAATTACAACAACAACAAAAAGATACTCCTCCTTTTGTCAATTACTTCGCTATTAACTTGTTTGTTAAATTAACATTTATATTTGTTTACTGTGCAGTTACGATATGATTATTCATACAACGAAAATGCATAGATATTGGGAACATTTTTCTAAAGTCAAAACAATTGGAAATAAGTCAATTTCGATAGAATTTTTAAGGTAAACTATTAGTTTGTACCAAGTTTCACAAAAAAAACTATAAAATGATATGTTTTTGTTTGTCGGCTTGATAATAAACGAAAACCTTGTTAAGTTTTTAACTGCTCCTTAATACAGAATTAATAATAATTATTGCACTCAATTTGCTTTTTGATTTGTGTTTAATATTATAGATTTAAGTAAGCAACAAATTTGTAACAAAGATATGTTTTGTGTGTGTGTGTTGGCGTTGTGGACAAAATAAATATGCAATTCAGTGTAAATTGGTAATAATTGTGTGATTTTATGTTTAATTAAATCTTAAACTTTGTTGAAAACTGCAGGAACTTTTGTATAAATTGTTCAATATAATTACGTTTTAATTGTTTAGTGGTTGTTGCCTACTTTTCATTTATTACGCTATACTTTACCCCTACACCTTATATTATTATTAACTTGTTCACGTTTAGTTTTATGCCTTTTTCTTGATTTTGTTTTCTTTTGTTTTTTGATACAAAAATGGTTTTCTTAGCTTGACGCCTTAACACTAGAAACATTTCCATTATATACTTAGTTTTGGTTTTTCTATTTTGCATCTGGTTTTTACTCCATCGACCCCTTAAAATTTACCGCTGTCCATGATTTAGATTTAATTTTAAGAAACAGTCTTTTACTATGAACTCTAAACAGTGGTTGTTGTGTTTGTTGGACATTCTTTCGTTCGTCTGTATGGCAAAAAACATTTCTTATACAAAATCAAAAGGTAGGAAGGGGACTCAAACTTTAGGCAAAGAAAAGTGAAAAGTTAAAGCTTGCGTACACTGCTTTTTAAATTGAGGCGCGACTACTTGGCTGGCTTGGCAATATCTGAAATAATGCATTTAGTTCACATGTACACATATATACATACAGATCGCTACACAGGAAAAAATCTTTTTATTTTTAAGATCATGTGTATGTTTTTAATTTGCTATTAATAAAAATCAAGCCAAACGATATTAATTTTGAAAGGTTAAACGCTTGAAATGACACGAACAATTGTATATTAATAATTGATCTCGGTAATGTCAAGTCTGAAGTGATCTTAATTTTTTCCTGTGTGTGGGGGAGCAGGCATTTGGAAAAACAGTGGAAAACGTATCAAACTAAACAGGCTTAAAACAAACACAAACATTCTAAACGAAAACAATCAAAAACGAATCGTACAAATAAAATTTCAACTAAACTCTTACTACTAATGTGTAAAATGTATGTAAAATATATATTTTATGATACTGTATATAGCTGTGTATAATTGCATTTCGACTAAAATAATACAAAATTTTCCTTTGTGCGTCCCGTTCCTCTACAAAAAGGAAACCCAATAGAAAACAACCTTTGTTTTTGCCCTGCCACGCGTTTGAAAGCGTGTGTGTGTTGCTTGTGTCAGTGTGTAAATCTAGGCTTACATTTAAATTTACCTACAAAAATGTTTAGTATGTATATTTTTTTGGACTTGCAGTGATTCTTCCATATCTCGCCTACTCTAAATTACTTATTTTTGTTACTTTTTCTTTCTTCGTCCTGTTGCCATCAAACATTTAATTGGAAATTCTTTGTTCGCTTTTCATCTCCTTTCCGTTTTTCGTTCTTTACATAGTTCAATTTTGTTTCTTTTCTGTTGCCAATTTCCTCTTTAAATAATTGCTAAATTATCTAATGCATTTAATAATGTTGTTCTTGTAGTTGTTGTCGTTGGCATGTTTAAAGTTTAGAAAGAAGACTTGCATGATCGTAAAAAAGAGTAAGGACAAACCTAAGCACTTGCGATCGCTCCACTTAAGGCACGCGGCGGTGTTCCTGTGATCTCGGGTCATGCCCACATCGCCCACCTGTAATAAAAAAGGATAATGGTGGGTTAAATATGTTAGGAGAAGGTAGATAAAGGGGTAATGGTTCGAACGCAAAGATGGAACGCAACTCGATTTTTCGGTTTTTTGATCAAAAGCCTTGGAAATAATGGTCAGATCTTGGAATGTCATACCTCGTTGAATTCGTTATAAAATTTCCAATCTATAGGTATTCTCAGCTAAAAAATTTAAATTTGGTCTAGTTTTCGATAAAAATCATAGTGTTCCCCCTTATGAAAAATGCAAAAATCGGTCAAAAAATAAATTTAACCAAATCAACCAGCAATTAATTATATGGGTTCTCAGTTGCACATAACAGTCATTCTTTTGGCTGTGCGTCATATTTTGGCAAAGTTACAACAAAAAACCTGTAAAAAATGTGTGTTTCGATGGCCAAAATCCGGAAAAGATAAGCTCGATTTTTCAGTTTTTCTATCAAAACCCTTAGAAATAATGGTCAGATCGTGGAATGCCATACCTCCTTGAATTCGCTATAAAATTTCCAATCGATTGGCATTCACAGCTAAAAAATTTAATTTTGTCCGATTTTTCGCCAAAAATAATGAGCTAGCCCCTTATGAAAAATGGCAAAATCCTGGGGATCCGGAAAAAATCAACTTTTATTTCGGTTTTTTGATGAAAACCATGGGAAATAATGGTGACACGATGGAATGCCATACCTTGTTGAATTCGTTATAAAATTTCTAATCGATTGGCATTCACAGCTAAAAAATTTCATTTTTGTCCAGTTTTCGCAAAAAATCATAGTGTTACCCCTTATGAAAAATCTTAAAATTGGTCAAAAAATAAATTTAACCAAATCCACCAGGAATTGATTGTATAGGTTCTCAGCTGCAAAAAACTGTCATTCTTTGGTCTGTTCGTCTTATTTTGACAAAGTTACAACAAAAAACTTAAAAAAAAACCAAGTTTTTTCGAAACTAAAAATTACAGACAAAATAAGTCAAAATAGGAAATACTTTATGTGCATTTTTTCATTACTCATTTATATTTTCAGGTTTAATTATATTTATTGCTAATTATCTATTATTTTGGTCAAGTGACTTAGTAAAGATATCTGACTACTTCAACTATACTTATATTGTACTGCTTATTTCTCTCCACGATTTCATAGTGCCAGTTGCCTTTGCGACATCCTCCAGGGCAGTTGCAGCCGAAATCATCGCAGTTTCCTTCGCCGCAATATAAGCCGTCCACCTTCTTCCCATCGCCACAAATACAGATGGTGCACAACTCAGGATCTAGATGGTCCTCTTGACCACCAACCGCTTCACAGGGTTCCCCTTGAATGCTATACAGTAGCTGGGAATGCATATTGCAACACTCAGAAGTAGCATTTCTGATGAAGAAAACTCCAAGAATCAAAAGGGAACCGATTGCTGCCCGCATGATCAGACGACTTTATGCAACTGATATTAACTGACAACTGATGTGAATTTATACGTTTAGCACGACATAATGATCAGGTTTTTTCATATTCAAAAAAATTGATAAGAGATCACAATTTTGACTAATATATTTAAATCAAGTGATGCCAATATAAGACGGAAATTTGTATATTTATACTTTAGAAGCGAAAGGTCATTTCCGATGAAATGCAAAAAAGCATTAATCTATTCAATGACTTTTTTAAAAATGTTGTTGATTACTTTTTCGTTGAGGAATTCCCCCGATTAATACACCTCAAATTTCCCATGGTAATATAAATTTCAAAAAATTAAGACGAAGACTTTAAGTCACACGTAGCTTTTATTTTTGCTTAAAGTCCAACGCCATTGGGTTTTTTTTGGCAAGTCAGAAGTGGCTGAAAAGTTTTGCCTCGTCTGATTCCAGTAGTTGTAGTTCATTGCATGTTGCCGCTCTGTCTGGCATTTTAAGCACTTATGTATGTGGCTATGTCTGTCCTTATTTATAGCTGCCCCTTCCCAAACAGTCTGTCCAAGTCTATCTAAGTTCACATGCAATGACGTCGCATGTTAGTAAGGAAGGAAAAGTGGATGGACGAGGGATTTTAGAGGGGCCTGGAAAAGTGTTTGTTATGCAAAAAGTTTTTTGCAGCCAGCCCGAGCGGTGCAAAGTAAAAAACTAAGGTCACTGCACTCGCCTTTATTACCGCACATCCTCTTTTGCCCTGCCAGTGGCGGAAAAAAGCAACGCTTTTAAAGCACAATAGGTGCCAAAAGGTTAAAAATTGCTGCCTGCCCGGGGCAAGAGTGCACTTGAATAAAGCCCAGGCTTCCATGGACTCGCGAAACGTAGGAAAAGTTTAGAAAAATGCTGATTCTGAACACAGAGAAAAAAAAAACAGAACATGAAGTCCTTGTTTTCAATTATAAGTTTTTATACTTTTTTCACACGAACTCTTTCGATTTTAATTGTTTAAAATGGAATATATTCTGTGCAATGAAAATGTGTCGCATGTTTAAAGCAAGGAGCTATGTATTGTAGAGTCCACACCCGATGATACAACTATTTGAGCATTTTTTGTGAGTAAGTTTTTAAAAGAATGTGTTCACAAAAACGAGGTTAACTAATTAATGCAGGTGATAGTTTTTCTCTGTGCCCCTGATGTCCGGGCGGCCCTGACAGAGGCACTGCCTTGGCCCACTGCCAAACGTGGCTAAAAACGGCTGCCAAAAGTGGAATTAAGATGCTGGCAAATGCTAAAAGAGAGGAGAGTGCGGCAACAGGCCCACAGATAGCTGCTGCATAAGTATTTGCAAATTTATGAGCGCTATTGGGCGAGTGCTTTGCATACTTTTTGGGCCTGTGCATTGGCGCGTGCAGAGGAAATTCGTACATTAACAACAAACGGCATGCTGACAGAAAAAAACGAACTGGAACTCGAGCAAAGTAAGCGTGCTACCTGCCAAAGGACTACAAACTTGCAAGGCTACACAGTTTGCAAGGCACTGGAAGTGTCCAACCACCGACTGACTGACTGGTTTAATCAAGCTAGCCACATGCAAGCGCGCTGCATTATTCCGCGATTCTGATGCGGGTTCTCATCACTACTTCCTATATCCTCACTGCCCGATAAAGCATCAACAAGGCACTGCAAGACCAAGAAATAAACAGAACACGGAGGACAACGGGGCGGATGAATACAGTGAGTGCTCACAAAGCCGGCTCAAAGTCTAGGGTTAGATGGATTTAAGGCAGTGGTCGGCACACCATACAACAACATGTTGCCTCTATTTGAGAGGAAGATTTGCACAGCCAGACATGTTATTGTATGTGTGAAAACCGCTTGCGTACACTATCCTTTATGGTCGCGAGATAGGTAGCTTAATAAACTTTTAAAAGGAAAATTTAATTTAAAATTTCGGAAATTAATAACATTTCAGTCTCAGCCAAAAGTTTAGGCACTTTATTAAAAAATGAAATTTGATTAAAGTTGATTTAATTAAAGGGCCTGCATTAAAAGCTAAGCTATTATTGAATAAATTTGAATATACTACTCATAAGTTAAGAAGCTTTAGGATTTAACATAATATTTTCATAATAATGGTTGGAATCATGTGTATATTTTTACGGTTTATTATCTTCCATATGCAAACATTCATTTATACATCATCTAGATATGAATTAGGGCTTCCAGACTGAGTGACTATTCATGCAGGTAAGAGGTTTTCACTTCTAAATTTACAGGTAGAAACTAAAAGCGGTACTCACCTGCTGCATATTCCTCCACTGGCCGGTGGAATCGTACTCGAGGTCATTGTGGGCCATGTCGTTTCCGTACAGATTGAACGGATTCGGCTGGCTGGGATTGGCCAGGTCCTCGGGTTGAGCGGGGGTTTCCGTGCCGTAGAATATCATGTCCCATTGTGTGATTTGTGCTGCAACGCAGAGCAGAGAAATCAAATGCATTTAGTTATTGCTGACTGGCCAAGCGCTCAATAATCCAAATAAAATCGAAACATCTATACAAAATCAACAACAAACGGCAAACGCAAAATGTTTTAAAATGTTTGATATATTGCAGATTGCAAGGGCGGGCAAACAAGCCAAGTGAAGGGCCAATAAATCTGCCACATGAACGATATACGTACTATGTTATATAGGGCGCCGATCAAGTGCCGAAAGCTAATCGCAACTTTCATCAGCATCAGCAAAAAAGGATAAAAATGAAAAATTGTTTTGCTGAAAACCAGAGCAACGGCACCAATAGCCAAACAAACCAAACGAATTTTAGAGTTTCATTTTGATTGATGAAAGCAACAACAAACTGCCACTCAGTGGTTGTCAAACTTTCATTGAAGGCTACGATGAGTAAAATCATAAATTCAAAACGGAAAGGATTCTGAAATAAAGAGCACTTTGACGGGAATACCACAAAGATAAGGACACTTAATCAAAACACTATTCACAGACTGGTTAAATGAAACGTATACTCAAAACGTGGAATGTTGATTTAAATTACTATATAACAGTTTCAGTTTCAATTTAAAATTTTTTTTTTTTTTGCAATGTTTAAGAACCTAGCTATTGGCTTACTACAAATTGTACAAAATTACTAAAAATAGATATTTTTTACAAAACATTTGAAAAACAACATGAAAAGCAAGATAACTAAGAAAACAAAATTAAATAAAATAATTTTTTTTAAATACATATTAAAGCAGATTTTATAAATAATAAACATTAATTCATTCTGTAGATGAAAAGTGTCAATGAGGATTTCAGATCAATAAAAGCTTTACAAATTATGCTTTTGAAATAAAAACAAAGCAATGATGAAAATCGCAAAATTGAATGGCTACCATTTGGACCGTTGTCCTCCTTCCGCTGGTCCCTTGCTTCCCCGTAATCGGGTGTCGCCTGAATCTCCTCCATTTCCACCTCCACCTGGGCGGGAGCCATGACTCCGGCGGCGGCCATCAGGAGTTGCTGTTTCTTCAGGATCTTCTGATCGGGCAGGAAACTACTGCCACCGGCGGGCAGTATGGGCAAAATGGAAAGGGTGGCCATCGTTTGCGAAGGTGGTGGCACCGAGGGTGACTTCTTCGTATTTCCCTGCCGACTATTTCCGCCGGTAGTGGGTCTAAACAGATCCACCTCGAATTGTTTGCCCTGCTTGGCCGGCTTAACCTTTCCCTTGGGTGAACTACTCTCATAGGGTTCCAGTTCCGGGAAAATGGCCTGTATCTTCTCGTATCGTTCGAAGAGCTTGGGTATCCGGGAATTCGAGGATGAGGTGGTGCTCTCCTTCACCTGCTTGGCTGCTTTGATCGATCCGCCGAAGCCGCCGCTGGTTGTCGTGATTTCACCCACTACTTTACGGTTTTTATCATCGTAGGATTTCTCCCCGGAATTGGCTTTGGGTCTTTGTGTTTGCACTCCATTCCTGTCATGTTTGTTGTTCTTTTGCTGCTGTTGCTGGGAAATGCGGTAGTACTTATTTTTACTGGTGGTTGTTTGGACGATTGTGCTCTGGGTGGTGTGCTCCTTGCGATTACCACCCGATCCGCCGGATTTACCCTTATTACCATTATTAGCCTTGTTTCCCTTGTTATTGGTTTTCTCCTTACTGCTATTGCTAGACTTCCCATTGGCTTTCCCCAATATCACCCCGTAGGTGGCCGATATCTGTTGGTAACCCTGTTTGGGAGGTGCAGGATTCAGCAGCGGATTGTTGGTCACATAACTGGATTTATTGGGAGCAGGCACTTTGCCCAAAGGCAACTTTGACCCGCCAGAAGGCGAGCTGCCAAAGTTATTGGGTGGAATGCGGGGATATTGCGGGGAGTAGGCCTGATGCAGATTGCTGGTGGTGCTGCTGCTATTTGGGGTGGTGGCCTCCGAGCCACTCGGCCTGGGCACCGAGATCGGATCGTTGGGGTCGATGCTCTGAGTGGTGCCGTAAAAGATCAGCGACCATTCCCTGAGCAGAGCATGGCCTACGGATCGGTGGGTTAGTGGGTGGTTTGGGGTGGTTGAAAGGGTGTTAGGTGGGTGAGTCGGTGGTGAGATCCACAAAAGCGCAGCATGTAAAACGGTACAGGTTTAAAGCATCTATCTGACGGCACAAGTTCTAGTTCTAGGCTGACTTCTAGACTTACCCATATAGCGACCCTCGTTGTGGATCTCCAATTGCCAATTTCCTTGTGGCGATTCTCCCCAGGTGTGCACGGACATGAAGGGCCACTGGTTGAAACCGGAGCGCGAGTTGTCGTGTATCCTGGCGAAGTGTTTACGATAAATAAGTGAAAGTTTTGGGCCACTGAGAGTTCCACTTACCTGGGTGTTAGGAGTGTGACACTGGTGTTGGCGGGTGACCTCAAGAAGATCTGGATGTCGCCGCGCCTTTGCGAAGTCAACGTGATCTTGGCCTGGACGTGCTCCAGATAATTGACCGACCGACAGTGCGCCACCGTCAGCTGCAGGGTGATGTGGGTGCGAGGCGGAATGACCCTGTCAAGGAGAGAAATCCAATGAGTATCTAGTGATTGGGAGACCACCTGATGCTTCTCCTACTTATCGACATGGGGGGCGTTAATCTCGCATCGCTGTTGCTCCGGCACCGCCTTCCATGTGCGGGCCACCCTCACCATCTCGGCGGCGTCCATCAATCCGTAGCCAAAGGAGTGGCTCACCCGCCGCCCCACCCCGTTGCGTGACCAGCTGGGGTCAGCGAGGTTCGCCGGCTTGGCGGTGCGCACCACAATGTGCTGCAGGTCGCGCCAGGTGAGATTCTGGTTGGACTGCAGCACCAGGGCGGCGATACCAGCGGCGAGCGGGGCCGACGCCGAGGTGCCCGTGTGGGAGACAGTGCACGAGTGGTGCAGGTCCGTGGTGACCACCTGCTTCTCGCCCTGCCCGCCGCTGCTGTAGGTGGTGGCCAGCGTGGAGCTGCACTTCTCCGAGTACCAGGGCACGTTGCCATTCTCCGTGGCACTGGAGATGGACAGCGTCCAGATGGAGTTCGTGTAGCCGTCGCAGTTGCAGTTATCCTGCTCCCGCCCGCCATTGCCCGATGCCCAGATGAAGATGCTGCCCTTGCCGCCACGTCCCTTTGTTGTCCCCTCTATGAAGGCGCGCGAAGCCAGCTCCCCGGGTCCGTCCACGGTCTTGCCATCGTCATCCGGTCCCCACGAGGCACTGTATATATCGATGTGCTGCGGGTTCAGCGACAGCGATCGGGCCTCCACTGCATCCGTGACATCACCGTCCAACATCCTCACTCCGCCCACACTGGCTCCATAGGCGATGCCCACCGCACAAAAGGAGTTGTTCGCGGTGGCTGCCACCTCGCCGGCACAGCGCGTTCCATGGCGATTCGAGTCGGTCATGTCGTAGTGCGGCATCGGATCGTCGTCGTGGCTGTTCACATCGTACGAGGCCTTGGGGTCCTGTTTTTGGGTGAAATTGTATAGGTCAATATGGGTCCGTTCTTAGCAAACATCTAGGACTTACATAATTATCCTCTATATCGGGGTGATCTGATTCCAGGCCGTCGTCCAGGATGGTCACCACCACGCCCTTGCCGGTGATCCCCTCCTTCCAGGCGGGTATCACATTCATGTCCAGGCCTGAACCGCGGTTCTATAAAAAAAGAGTTTAGTTTCATATGCAGAGTTGGTTGGAATAACCTATATCTCGAATATTTGACCATATCTTACAGGTTTTAAAAGTTGCAAAGTAAGTTTTTAAATAGGTTTAATAGGGATATAGTTAGATTTAATTGTAATCTATTTTATCTTGGTAATTAACAAATTTTTTTAGAATTTTTGGACACTTACTAGATACCACATCTGCGACCACTTGGAGTCGGTGAAGGGCATTGCGTCCACCATCGACATGGCCCGCGAGGAGGTCCTAGAAGGACGCAGGCGGATGAAGTCCCGCTTGGATCGCGACTTGGCCCGCTGCTGCTTCGCCCAGAGGACGCGATGGTCGTCATGGAGGCGAGTTTGGTGATGCGAGGCGGGAGAGAGCGACCGCTTCGATACCTTGTGATGTGCGAAGTGGTAGTGATCCTCAAAGATCTGCAAAGAGGGAAGGGTATATTATTAGACTGCAATAGAAAATGAACTTCACTGATATAATTGCTTCCAGAATAGCAGTCTTTGAACTTTGCATCATAGAAATATAAGGATTCATTTTTAATTTCTTCGATCTACTTTTATAGATCCAAATATTCATTAATAGCTCTTATAATCATGTCTGGCGGAATGCATGGAATTCGTAAGCTGGCGAATAAGCTATTCACACCCAACGAAATTCGTCGTTTCCAGGCGTACAAGAATCGTCTTAGCCAGAAGTATCTGAGCGTGGAGGGCTTGAAGACCAACTTTAAGAGACCGGATTTGGGAAAGCTTTTCAACTATCGAACGTTTTCGTCGAATAAGGAAGGTAAGTAATTATTGTACCCCTTAATCCCAGCAAATTTCTATTTTACACTATTGTATACAGAGTGCCACGAGGAGCCAAAGGCTAAGCCAAAGTGTGACCCCGACTGGGATGAAGTCTATCCGCCCGGTCCGCCGTTCGAAGATAACGACTCGGGTTTCTGGTATCCAGATCCCGAGTTTTATAAGGAAAGGGAATACGTGGTCATGTATCCCACCGGCGATGAGTGGAGGCGTCGACCAGTTTACAAGGGCAAACAGAGTCCTCCAGTAGATCGCACTTTTCGCACCAAGTTCATCAACTTTGGACCCGCCCATCCGGCGGCCCATGGTGTATTGCGCATGATCCTCGAGCTGGACAATGAAACGGTGCTGAACGCCGATCCACACATTGGTTTGCTGCACCGCGGCACCGAGAAACTGATCGAATACAAGACCTATATGCAGGCACTGCCCTATTTTGACCGTTTGGATTATGTTTCCTGCATGGCCAACGAGTTGGCCTATGCCTTGGCCGTGGAGAAGTTGCTAAATGTGGAGATTCCTCGCAGGGCCAAGTATATACGCACCATGTTCTCCGAGATAATGAGGCTTACCAATCACACCATGGCCATTGCCTCTTCGGTTCTCGATTGCGGTGCCATAACACCGCTGTTTTGGCTCTTCGAGGAGCGTGAGAAGTTGTATGAATTTTCGGAACGTGCCTCTGGAGCTCGTCTGCATGCCGCCTACATTCGACCCGGGGGCGTGGCCTCTGACATACCCTTGGGTTTCCTGCATGACCTGTACCAGTTTATCAATCAGTTCAGCGATCGTTTGGACGAGGTGGAGGATGTGGTGACCGACAATCGCATCTGGCGTATGCGTAATATTGGCATTGGCGTCATATCTGCCCATGATGCCCTGAATTATGGATGCACTGGACCCGTTCTGAGGGCCACTGGCGTCAAGTGGGATCTACGTAAGCAGCAGCCCTATGACGCCTACGACGAGATGGAATTTGACGTGGCTGTGGGTTCGAATGGCGACTGCTACGATCGTTACTTGGTGCGAATGCATGAGATGCGCGAATCGGTGAACATCATCAAACAGTGCATCGACTGTATGCCCCCGGGCGAGATCAAGGTGGACGATCTCAAGATCTGCCCCCCAGCACGGCGCAAGATGAAAGAGGGGATGGAGGATCTGATCCACCACTTCAAGCACTTTTCGCAGGGCTTCTATGTTCCGCCCGGAGCGACTTACACGGCCGTGGAGTCGCCCAAGGGGGAATTTGGCGTGTATCTTATCTCCGATGGCTCAACGCGTCCATATCGGTGCAAGATTCGTCCGGCTTCCTATGCCCACCTCGCCCTCATGGCCAAGATAGCACCAGCACACTTCCTAGCCGATGTAGTTGCCATAATCGGATCGCTGGATATCGTATTTGGTGAAATCGATCGTTAGCAAGGCGTTTTCACTTTAGATAATTTTAAACGAAAGCTCTTGTATTAATATGAAGTAGAACCGACTATAAGCTAAAGCTATTTGCACAGTGTGCCATTAAAATTGCACTCTGAAACCGTTTTTAGTTAATATATCAATTAGTAAATGATAATAGTATTCTCCCTCTACTATGTATATTTTAAAGGCATATTTTTTACCAGTATGCTCATATCAAAAATATATATTTTTTCTAAATTGTAGAATTCTAGTGCGCACACATAAAAATTGTCCACAAAAAGGAGGGTGAGTGTAATTAAAACTGGCATTTATTATTTTTGAAATTTGTGCAAATTTGTTCTGATTTAGTGACGCATGGCATAAGCTGTTCCGTCTCTTTCTCTCGCCATTTCCCCTCTCTTTCTATGCAATTGTGTGCAACCAAGATAAAACAGTGGCAGGGATTTTGCCGCAGCTTTGGAAACTGTATGTGTGCTTTGTTGTTAATTGAATTTCATTGTGCTAAATTCTTTGGCAAATTGCAATTTAAGGGCTGCACAAAAGCCGACTGCGGGTCGAACTATTTTGCAATTACAATTACAATTAGTTGTGCAGTAGCGTTGACAGAATTAGTTATGGCAGCTACTGGGCCATAAAGTTAGGCGACATTGTTCTGGTTTGCCACAGGAGTTCAACCAATTCGAGAGGTGAATAAGATACATTCCCAGTGGAATTCTCTTTGCACAGCGATGTACTGGAACCTTATGTTATATCTTGTGTGAATAAGTGTGTTTGGTGTGTGGCCAAAACTTTCACATGACTGCTGCTTAATTGTCAGCATATTGCCATGGACCTAGCTGTACCTACAAACATGCATCATTAAGGGCTATGCCAACACCATCACAGAGTTTGGAACCTCAGGTAAACGCATAAAAGTATGCAGCACAATTTATTTATGCCCACAGCAGGATGTCGCTGTCGATTCGGCAACTGCGGAAGCGGCTTTCTCTTTCCGTTTCCTTCTTTTCACCACCTTTCTCGGCCATTCCTCTTTCTGTTTTCGTAAGACCTTGTCCAAAATTTGTTTTAGGATTAAAATCTAGCGTTTTTACTTATTTTTTTATTCTCTTTTAAATATTTAAAGACAAATTAAAGAAATTAAAGAAAGTCCATAATAATACTAAAAGAAAATCCATAATAATACTAAAAGAAAACCCATATGTTTATTTTAGTATTATTATGGGTTTTCTTTAATTATTGATCCCTAATATAAACCAGAAATGTTATGCACAACAAAAGTGATTCTAAATCTGTAGCCTTTCTGTGCTTTATTATTAGATAACTTAGTTATAAATAAAAAATTTAAACCATTCTTGAACCAACCAATATCAAAACCGTCAGATTTATATAAAATCGCCAAATTCAAAACTAGATGAAAACGAGAGCACGTCCTTTTCCTCCTCCCCAGAGTTTGCCAGGGTTTGTCGTGAAATTTGATCAGTTGAATGGCACAGGATGATGGGAGAGGGGCACATGTGCCGACAGCAGCAGACACAGGCCCCCAAAACCCTTTACCCCTCCTCGTTTTTAACCCCCCTTGGCACGGCTGGACAACTACTAAAATTTTAATTGCTGCTACTCTCTGCGTACGTGTCGCCCAGCGCTCAAAGCTCGTTTAGTTTTTATGCCCGACGAGTGGTGCCACGCCCCCTCCTCTGGCGCCCACTATCAAGTTTATTAATTTATGCAGCACACACATACACACTTAGATTTGTTTACTTACTGCCTGCTCTTGTGCATATGCAATTTTGTCCAACATTTTAATTGAGTTGGGTGGAAAAGTTAAGTTAATGCCTCGCACGCAGTCCCCTGGATATCTATGTTTTGCAAAAAAAAAAAATATAAAAATAACATATTTTTTAGTGCTGCCAGGGCTGGGCGTACTATTGGCTTAGTTTTAATTGTTTTGTTGCGGTTTCAATTAAAATTGACTTATGCAACTCAAAACGACCCCGCTTCTGTCAAGCTTAAGTACTGAAAGGGAGTGGAGGTCCTGGACAGGATATAAGCTTTTATTAGCCATCAGGGCACCAGAGCAATCATAAAATTGAGCCAGTGATGACATGTTTACAAAAGAGATGTATAAATTAACTAACTTAATAATTGAAAAAGATCATCGGGTGATTTATACGACCTCTAATCCAATGATTAAATATACCTTGAACTAATTTTCTATGGTCGACTAAATAAATAAGAAAATTCTAAACGAGGTACGTAGATTATTTTAAATTTCAATAAAACACAAATAGTTCATGCATTTTTAAACGATTTTTAACAATTTGAATGAATGGTTAAAAGTAAATCTCCCCCTTTATTTTAACCAACTTGAGCGTTTTAGCCACAAGTAGCTAATTTACTAGTGCATTCATCGGCAACTCAGCTCACGATGCTACAAAAAGGCAATAAAACCATGGCAAACGTTTACAGCAACAAATTGTGGGTGAGGATGTGAGAGAGAAGGCAGCTTAGAGGCAAGGAAGGATATGTTAAGCTGTGAATAATGCCCTCTCCATAGCAGCTTTTAAATTTGTCAACAATTTAATTAATCAACTCGGGGTGCAGGCCACCTCGGGGCCCCTGATAAATGGCTGTTCGAGCAAAAGGAAAAAAAAGACCAAACAAGGACATTGGCTTAGCCATTGGCAGCAATGTGAGTTGGATGTGGTTTTAAATTAATAGATACACTTGGGAAAAGTGTAAAATGAAATGGGGAAAAACTCAACAATCAGATTTTTCAGAATTTTTTTTAAGTTACTAATCTAATATCGCATAAACTCTTCTTTCGTATATATAAATTTCTGTATCAATAAATACTGTATATATTTATTTGTATAAGTCCCCAAATTCGATTGAATTTTAGAAAAGAATCAATGGAGTTTTCCCCTGTGTGTATAGAAAAGCGCTCAATGTGCTCAATTGCCAATGAAAATGGTTAATTTTGTAGCGTCCAAAGTGGAGGCCTGGCGGCAGCGATGGAATGCCAGAAACGGGGACAGGAACAGCACCTGGTGACAGCCAGACAGGAAGCAGCCCTGTATAAATATGTGCCCCGTTTCATTAGCTGCTAATTAATTTAGCTCACACACAACCACTCACCAACAAGCAACCAGCAACGCCCAGTCACCGCCAAGCGCCAAGGAGGAAATGCAGTTTGGATTTTCAATTAAGTGGGCGGGCGAAGGAAGTCGGATGCTGGGGATATGCGATTCCCACCGGTTGTATGGTGGAAAATATTACACTGTGTTAAGAGTGATGACAGGTGCAGGGCCGGCGCCCGAAGCTCTTGGGTTCAGGTAGAAGCTACCAAAGCTGTAAGCTGTCACACAGGAGCTGTGAAAGATGTCAAAAGCAGCGGAAGGCAGCGGTTGCGGGGGAGGGGAGGGAGCCAAGGTTGCGGGGATCCCCGTCCAAAAAGGTTAAATGTCATCCCGAAAAAATATGGGAATTTAAAATGTTGTTGTGGCTCTTTCGCAACGCGTTGCATACATGCACATTTATTGTTTTTGACTTGATCCTTCTTTTATGTCTGGGTCCCTTTTATCAAACAATCAAAAATGAGAAGCAGATATTTAAATAACAATTGTCGGATATCAATGTTGGCTTTACTGACAGGAAGACCCTTTCCGCAAAAGGGACATACATTATAATATTCAATTATCTTTAAAAAATCGGAAAAAATAATTAAATATGATTTTATAATTTAAAGGAAAAATGAATGGAATTAAAAGTGCCTGAAATTTTGTTATAAGTTAATTTGGAAACAAAACTGGTGTGGTAAATAAATACAAGCCATATCCTTGTAGGCAACAAAATTACGATTTTAAAAATAATTAAATATAGCTTTTGAATTCGGTTACCAAGTGATTCCCAACTTATCCCCAGAGCTCTTTGCTGATTTACGGGGCAGAACACTCTCAGTTGCCATCTCACTTTGAAATCCCACAACCATGTCGAGTTGTTTGTCCAATCATTTGGTGCCCAACGTTGCTATTTGCATATGTATATTGGATACCTGGGCTGGCTTTTGTTTCCCTCATCATCACAACGATGCCATAAAAACGTACTTGTTTTTCCGGGTACTGGCTCTCTTTCTGCTATAAGTTTTCCTTGCCTGCCTTTTGTTAAAATATTTATAGAAAATGGCGACAATTTGCGACAAAGAATTGGGGGTCAGGCCAAAGTTCTGCTCACTTGGCACCACGCACTTTACATTGCATATTTATGGTTTTTGTTTGCCTTTGGGTGTGTTTTCCTACGCTTGGCAAACAAAAAAAGTGGAAAAACATTATATCTATAGGTCAAACATCATGATGATCTCGGTGCATTAGGACTGAAATTGGCAGTAGCCCAGGGTTACACTTTGTGGGTGGATAAATAAAACGTCCATACCACTCCCACGCCGTACATATGCTAGATTTCGGCAAGATGTTTCCCGAGGGCTATCCAAAGAAAATCTACCCCCGTCCGAAATATCTTGGACCCGGAAAATATATAATTGTTTCCAAGGGAAAGGTTGTGCCATGGTTCCCCTAAGCACTTTTTTTTTGCACTTTCAATCAGGTGGGCTAGCCAACCCTTGTATTGCCGAAACTGTCCCCTGTGTGTAGCTAAATGTTAGAACCTGGATACGAGGGTAGCACACAGCACATAGAAAAATGTTAATAAAGCAGGAGATCAGTTGGTGTAAATTCTGCACGGGTCTTCCCTTACAGTTTCTCGGTTTTAATGGCAATTGGGGGAGCAATACATTTCCTTTCGCATATCTTTATCTTACGGGGGTTGATGAAACATAAGAATGGCAAGACACTTACCCTGTGTGGTACTTTCGACCCTAGCCTCAAACTACAAATATTTGATTGGAAATGACGAGGCAGTTTTTGGTGTCAAGTACAGAAACAAATTACCTTAACTTATCAACAGTAATTTATTATTTTTCAAACGAAAGAATACTTTTAAGAGGGGTGTCAAAAAGTCAGTTTAAATCAAAATCCAGGAGGTTCTATTACCTTTATAATATAAAACGTATAATCGTATAGGAAAAAATTAATAAAAATTGTTGAATAGAATTATTGATTATTTTTACTGTCCAGTTTAAAATATAGCAGCCACTGCATTGAAAATGTAATTTAACTGCAATCGTTTATTGATTTACCAGTCTCATGATTAAAGATTCAGTTGCATGCGAAACCTTTCTTTAATGAATGTGCAAAATGTAATTGTATGCATTTGCATAGGTATGCTCGCACCCCGCTCAATTTATTGTTCGAATTAATTGAAAAAAAAAATTGATAAAAATCATTTTGGTATTAAATTATGCGGCAATGCGTGACTGCTGAATATTAATGACACTGCCAGCGACAATGGTAGCAGCAGCCGGTGGTGACAAATGTGTTTTATTTTAATTAATGCCATTTAGTGCCTCCGATCGGATCGAATCGTTTTACTTGCTACCGGTTGACATTTGCATGGGTGAAGATTCATGTTTCAAATGGATTGACAATAACAGCCATTACAATTCATTGCAGCTGTTAAATGATCAAAGTTGGATTTAATCCTTCGTCAATGCCCTTTATTCAGATACCCAAGCTGCTGACCTATGAAAGACGCATCACTCTGGCAGGATGACCACCAAGAGGCCACTTCTCTGGAAAAGTTGTTGAACAAAACACAAGAGCCGGCTCAGCTGGCAGTCGGGTA
This sequence comes from Drosophila rhopaloa, assembly GCF_018152115.1. Taxonomy (NCBI): domain Eukaryota; kingdom Metazoa; phylum Arthropoda; class Insecta; order Diptera; family Drosophilidae; genus Drosophila; species Drosophila rhopaloa. Next base: position 2,558,493 of record NW_025335047.1, read on the forward strand.
AACAAACGACCCGAAACCCTCTGCTCTGATTTTTTTTTTTACAAAAATGTTCACCAGTAATATATGGCAGTACGGAATTTGACGAATCACTTTCGAGGCTGCTGCACTGATTCCGAAAAGTTTCATTTTTATTTTTAAAGCGGATTCCTTATTTGGCAAGAAGGCAAGGCCAAAAAGGCCTCCATTTGCATTGCGGGGTCAGTTGGCGGAAAGAGGAGCGACGTGAGCTGGCTGTTTAATAAAAAACGAAGGGTCGCTTTGGTCATTCTCAGTCTTGGGTGGACCTGCATGTCCTTTAGCAAACAGCCGGGACACAGCAAATGAAATTTATTGGCTTTCGCAGGAGGAATCTTTTCCTTTTTTGGTGGCATTTCAGGCCGAAAATTGAGGAAAAAGAGAGCTCTTTTAATTCGGCCACATAAGAAGCTTAACTTAAGTTGGGAAAATAATTTGGGTTGAAATTGAGCAATTTTCAATAGGTAATTTGCTATTTGACTTTACAAATAAATTTTAGCATTTAAAAGTGAGAAATAAATAAATAGTAATAGGTTACGCAATGGTTTATAAGCCATTTAAAGTGCGTCTGATTTCAGTTTGCTGATCCTTTCTCCTAAAAAGGAGAGAATTCAATCATCAAATTGTCAAACCAAACGCCACAAGCCAGAAACGCATGTCTGAGGATAACGAAGAATCCTAGAGCTCTCCGATGGAGTATTTTGTATTCCCCAGTTAAGGGGTTTCATTTTTAAGACTCAGCAGAGGCTCATTAACCGCACACGAATTGCATTCACAGCTCCATCAAGATATCTACTTCTGCAGTTCGAATGGAGCCGAAAGCGAGGCATTGTGTTCCAAATGCAATCGAAGAATTTCCCAATATTTTTGCATTTCAATTCCCGGCATCAGCATTTGTGGCACGAGGCAGTTGCATGTAGATGAGCGAATGGATTAAGGGTCGGTGGGTGGTAAAATGAAAGGGGATTTAATGTAGTTGCATTCGCATTGCATTGCCTTTTGTCGAAAATTGATTGCACTTGTTGTCTGGCTCGAACTTCGCCGGCCATCGACTGATGATGGTCCCATTTGCTTGAGTAATGATGCCACTTGCAATGGCTGCTTTAGTATCCCCAAATTCCCTATTCTTCTATCCTCGAACTTCAGTCGAAATCGATTGGGCTACCCCCTTACCCTTAACCCTTTGGTGCCCGCATCTTCCGGGCGCTGCCTTTTAGTTTCGTAATGAAATGCGAAATTTGTTGCCCTTTGCCGTTCGTCGTCATCTGGTTCTTTTGTCTCTTTGGGAAATCAAATTGATTCGCTAGGTTGGCAATCTGTCGCTTGTTAGGCCAAATTGATTGAAATTAGGTTTAGTCTTTGCCGGGTTTTTGTCTTGGATTTGTAGCCCGGTAATTGGTTTCACATCGCTTTCCCCAGCAATTTGCTCTCATTAAAAGGAGCTCAAAAGGAATGCAATGTATACCCCAGCAAACTGCCTCACAAAACATAGCTATGCAATATGCTAAAAATATCCCAGCAATGCTGCATACCTCAAAGCTCGCCCACATGACTCCTGGGGTCTTGGTGGGAATTTCCAGGAGGAATCAGAGCAGATGTGCGCTATTATTGCACCTAGAAGTCAGAAATCCCATGCCCAAATCAAGAGGTGTACCGGCATTCAAGTGTGCAAATGAAACAAAAAAAAGGAAGAGTGCAGAATAAATATCTGAAATGCCAGTAGAGCAATTTACAAAATAATATAAAAATGGTATCTTGTCTTCCATTGAAATTCCCTGAACTTCGTTCGGAGTTATGAAAGCTCTGATGAAGTTAAAATGCATTCCGGCTTAAGTTCTTGAATAACTCGAAAGTAAATATTCTACTTCAGCTTTCACTGGAATAAAATATTAGTTTCTCCTATTCTTTTCTTATTTAAAACATAAGTTAATAATGCACATAACTATCTAGATTAACATGTTTTTTATAATTTCTTTTTGATGTTTTATTTGAAAAACCATAAAATTTATCATAGCAATTTAAAATTACCCTTTCTGATAACTCTTTAATATTTAGAATATCCAACCGTAATATTCCACGTCAATTTTTAAGTCTACAATTACGATTTTTATGACTGCTTTTCAGGTTTTCTTGGCTTTTCCCTCGCTACGACTTAAACTATTTTCGTACCCGCCTTCGATGGGGTCGTGACACAAATTGACTTCGACAGCAGGAAAAACAACATCAGGTGCGCAGGATGTGCGGAAGGTGGGTGAGTGGGTGGCAGAGATTCGGGGTGGCGAATATATATTGCCAACATATACCGGCGCAATAACAATAATCGTAAATACAGAATTCGGAGAGGGTTGGTTGGCTGGTTGGCTGGCTGACTTGGCAGCACGTGTCAATGCAGGTCATAGGTCTCCCTATTTATATGGCATACAGCATGTTCAGATCTGAGGTACCCACTCGACTTCCCTACTCGGCACTTTAGTCTGAGTGGGCTTTCTGTTCTCATGTTTTTTCAACTTCAATTGCCGTCCATGGGAATTCTATGTTTTCTGCGAATTTGTACAATAGCTAATGGGGTTTGAAGGGGTTTTGGGAGACAAAGCAATGATAAGTTTCGCTCTTAAAAGCCCGCCAATTAGTCCAAAAGAGAGTGCAGCTCTAAGTGAAAATGGTTTATAGAAAGTTGCCCTAAAAGAGAAATTAATTTTATGAGCTTTTTGAGCCGAAAGTTTTTAGCCTTTTATAAAATTTCTCAAAGAAATGAGAAAATATTCACTCTACCTTTAAAAAAAAAATTAATTAATATCATATTTTTCCACTTCTTGTTCAACAACTATTGCTTAAAAAATCAATTCACACTTCACCGAACTTTGGAAATTTTTACAGTTTGCCTGCAATTTTTAAACGCTTAAGAACGAAAAGAACAAAGAAAAAGTCTTGGCAAGTTCGTGCTCTTACTATTTTGTTTTTTGTTTCGGTAGAAGGAAAAAGCTCGTCAGAAGTTAAATTACTTTAAACTTATGCATGGTAAAGAATGTAATTGTTAGTAAAGTAAAAGTCAAAAAGTTTGCCAGCAAAGAAACAATTAACGACAAGAAAAAAGAGAGCAGAAGGAGGATTAAACAAAAATATGCTGCAAAGCGTTAAAGAGTACTGAAATCATTCTTTTCAGTCCCAGAATCTGCCTGATTCAATCTCGTGTCATGATTGAAAAACTTTTCTGCCAGAAATCGCAAGTAACTTTGCAACAAATTTTCAGCAATTGCACTCTCTTATTGTTCGCCTTGGATTCGGTAGCGTATTGCAAATCATTGCCACACCCCTGTCAGCATAAAATGAAACCATCAAAGTGCAAATGCGAAACAAATTGCGAATTGGCAGCTGGGAGACGAAGCTGGAGCGGAAAATTATTATTGAAATGCATTAATCACAATTTGTTGAGGGGCTGCGTTTCTTTGTTTATGATTCTATATTTTGGGGTAGTTTCTGCAGAGGCAATACTTTTTCCAATAATGCAGCGCAAAAGAGGAAAATATAAATATGATTTTCCTATTTTCCTTTTTTGTGAGGGTGGCGAGGTGGCTTTCTAATGGAGAAATACGAGATATGTTTACCTTCCCCTTATGAAACCATCCGGGAACGATAATATTGTCTATTCTATGCTTTTAATGGAATACGAGAATATTTGTGGAGTGAGCCCTCAAAATTTATAGGTAAATACAATACAAGGCTTGTTTATCTAGATCCATTATTTTTTATACAATAATTAAATTTTCTCCAAACAAGGGACGCCCACACAGTTTTCATCTTGGTGTCTGTGTTTCGATGGCGGTCCTTTAAAACAAGGGTTAAGGGTATCAGATACCGAAGAAACAAAAGAAAGGTTTAGATTTATGTAACCACAAAATTCGTAAGCCAGTCTCTGCCGAACAGCGATAACAGAAAACCAGGCTTTTGTGTACACATTGGTACATAAGGGACATAATTACACAACAATAAACCAGTGCGAAAATTTATTGAGAATCAATTTTGTCTCTTCTGGAATTAAAGTGGAAAATATATTTTTTCAATGTTATAACAACTTTCAGCAATATTTCCAAGTGCAAAGATGATTAATACATCTTTTTCCGTATTAGCCTTGTTTATTCTTTCGTCTAGACGAAAATCTCCTTAGCCACTTCCTAAGGAGAAAAGCTTGAATAGCTGAGGTTGCGTAAAAAATAGTCAAATGTGAATGATGAGAAAAGTTTTCCGGTATCAAGCCGGAAATTTATGTTTTAGTAAATAAACACAGACAAGGCGCATAAAGTGGAAAATGTAAGGAAGAGGAAGCTTCAAATGGGTGGAAAAAAGATAGACCGAGTGCGTATGAAAAATCTGGGTGAAAAAGGGGAAATTAAATGAAGCAAAAATCGAGGGAAGCTGCCACACAAGCACTTAAAACATTGTCAACACCAACACAGACTCTTCGAGTTAACGGCTTTCGGTTTTAGCGGTTGCTCTCTATAAACAGCCAAGCCAGCCGCCCGCTTCATGGGCCCAACTCTCTGGAGCTTTCCAAACGATGCAGTCCTGGTTGGCGAACTAAAACACAAGTCAAGCAGCAGAAGGTGAAAACTGTGGAAAGGGAAGTGCGGGGGCGAACTGTCAAGTTAAGTGCCAAAAAAGTGGAGAAAAGTGGGAGTGATTCTACCCTTTTGACTCTGCATCAACAATTTGTTGCATAGTTAGGGGCGACGCGTTGGCAGTCTAAACAATCAGTGAAAGTTGTGCGTGTGCTGGGTCGAAAGTGGAAAAACCAGAAGGGAAAATGCACCACAAGGAGTTGGCTTACTTGCTTCAATACCATCGCACTTCACCCTACTCGACTCGATTCCATCAAAAACGGGGAATGAGACCCCAGAAAAGCAGTTACAGTTAGGTGAATTCAACATGTACGTATGAGTGTTAACAAGGATTTCAATTTGCAGGATGGCAGTTAATAGCCTGAAGCCGCGACACTTGAAAACTTCCAATTCGAAGTGTATAGCAAATAAGGCAGTTTGTTAAAATCACCATATGACCAATTGTGTCCTTAGGTTAATGTTTAGTTAGCCGCCAGAAAAGTTTGCACACTGTCAAGATAATTCAATTACAAAACGGCTGGTGTTGTTTAAATTCGACTGGAAACTTGATTTCATTATCTGAAATTCACTTTAAAATTATTGCCCGCATTTCGTTTGAAAATCAAATTATCGCTCGTTTATCACTCAGGCATATAAGTTCATTTACAATTGTCAGTCACTCATATGGATAGACGCGTTTTGTTCGCCCCAAGGCAAAAGCTTTTGATGCAGCCTTCCACACTTCCAACTTGCCGCCTCACCTGAGCGAATGATGCTACCAGTTGGCAGGTGTGAAATACGTGCGTTGTTTAATTCAAAACCGAAAAGTTCCATCCGCGAAGAAAATGCAATGCGCAACATTTTAACATAGTTTATAGGGCACACACACATGTATATACAAACACACTTATAAGTGCAGTTGCGTGTGCAGTGTATGTTGCATATTTTGTGGCGCTTGAAAACATTTTTTATGGCAATTTGCCAGGAGACCGAGGCACGAGAAAAGACAACAGAACTGAAATACCCTCAACATACACATAAACGCATTGTTGCGGTAAAGCTAGGCAGCAAGAAGGAGATGTGCACTCGACAAAAATTATATCTTTAACTAGCTAAAAATATTATAAATTTAAAAACTAATTTTCGAAAGTTAAAATTAAATTTTACTTTGATTAAAATGTTTATTTTTTTCATAGCAAATTTCTATGTTGTATAATGAGCCAAATAAAATAATTTATTTTATTAAAATTTAACTTTTGAAAACATTTCAATTGGTTTACCTCTTCTATATTTTTTGTATCTTTTGTAAGTAATCTTCTATATTTTTTGAACATTTTCTAACTAATTTAATAAGAAAATTGCCTTATGTTTTTTAGCTATTTAATATAATAAATTTGTTCAAGTGCAAGAAGTAAAGAAGAAGGACAGACTCTAATACCTGCCCAAGCTTGCTTCTCTGCTTTTGCCTTGAACGCATTATTCACACATGTTAAGTGCATCCGCTCCCCCCTGTAGATGCAGCTGCCCCTGGCCCACCCCTCTGTTGTTCAATAAAAAGCTGGCAACATGGTGTCCAGTCTTCGTCTCATTTTCGGCTTCTCCTCCTTCACACTCGTTTCCTTTTGTCAGCCATAAAAATGCCCGAAAATGCTGCATACTTTCTGGGGGCTTCTGTGTTGCCTCAAGTGTTTGCCACAGTTTCATGCGCTTTTTACGACACTTCGTACCTCCTCCGCCTGCCATGCCCAACTTGTGCCTTTCAAAGGCATAATTTGACAGCAAATTGTTCAGTTTATAGCCAGGCACTAAATATTCTTTCAACTTTCGGACGAGAGCAGAAATGGGCACCAAGCTAAATATATTCCGCATACAATGTGCCAGCATTTTCCATGCTTATACACATCTCTTCATTCGTCTAGCTGGCAGAAAAAAAACCTGACGTTTTCTCATAGTTTTGTTTTAAAACTTGGCTTGGAATAATGCCACAAAGTTGGACCAGGATTAGGAGGGAAGTTGCATACACCGGATGGCCAAATGAGTTTTCATATTTTTGGCCGCCTCTTATCAGACACACATTCAGCATAAAAAATGTCTTAATTCGCACTAAACTTCTCTGGAACTAAGCGGATTGTCCAAGCAACTGACTTGGAAAAAGTGAGCAGCCAGCGAACGCCATAAAGTCGTAGATTTTCCTACTTGGTAATTAGTTTGTCATACGTGGCTGCGTTTCAGTGGTCAGGATAATTGCGGTTAAGCGAAACGTTCACACTGCTGGCAATCTTTTGGGAATTAAGGAAGTCGTTATACATTTTAAGGTAAATTTAATTGGATACATTTATGATAGGTATATAAGCCTAAAACTATTAAAATTCACCACTAGAAACCAAACTTGTTCTATTCTCTTCCAATTTATAATCATATTAAATTGCATTTTTTAATTCAAATATAAAATTGTACCATTCTCCATTTTATTTCCAATTAAGTGAATGCAAGTAAACTCGCAATTCGGAATGTAGTATTAGATTTACCTCAAACAAAGCGAAATCTAACACCACCTCTCTCTAATGCCACTTAAGACCGTGTGTATATATGAAAAGCTCAAATTCCTTGTTCCGAAAAAAATCAGCAAATTGCAGTGGTCTACTTCGTTCACCCTGCACTTTCCATTTGGCCATGCTGTTGGGTGTAGCAACTCGAAAGCCCAAAAGGACTTTCAGGTAATTTGAACTAGCACAACAGGCAAGACGGGGATGCGGGGAGGGGGGATGCCAGGTCGAGGGTCTGTGTCTGGGGATAAGGGTGTATCTCCACTCCACGCCCCCCTCACCATGCTGAGTGGGTCAGAGCGACCCCAGCCGTCATATTCCATTTGGTTAACCAAAAGTTACGTGCTTCGGTTTATTTCCTTTTGTTTGGTTGGCTTTTCTTTTTTTTTATTTTCCTCAATCCCCCACTCTCACTTGTATTCTCCTGTTTCCGACTGGCTTTTGGCCATGAAACCATTTTGGCTCGGCGCCTGACGCTATGCAACGCATTATTTGCTTTGGATTAGCGCTCGTCCTGCCGATCTTCTGTCTCTCTTGCCACTCTATTGCCCTCTCTGTTTAATGCTCGCCGACACTCTGGCGTGTCATATAAATTAGCAACAATGAAGAAATTGCACAATTTACGAGCCCCTCGGGTCAAAAGTGCGTGCGAGGGCGAGACAAAGTATTTTTTTTCTTTCTCGGTTGCTCATTGAATGTATTTTTAAAAATGTCTGCTGGGTATTAAACAAAAAAGTATGGTGGCCACTGGGTGGAGAGAACTATGGCATGGGCTATGGCCCACACTTGAAAAAATTAATGATTTTAAATAGCTGAAATTTCATGGAATTCCTAAAAAAAAATTTAAAATGATTGTGGCATAGTAAGGGAGGCACATATAAGCATAACCTTCTCTCTTATTTTAAAACAAAATTATTTAAAATTTTTTAAATATAACTACAGCTGCTATAACATTTTTTTCTGGGTGTGCGTGTTTGGCCTGTGGCCGTTGCTCGTTATTGCCCGTTAAGGTTCACCGAATTGAGCCGCCGAAAGCGGCGGAATGTGAGAGCGGAAGAATGTCTGCGAATTTTCCTCTTTTCCTCGACTGTATATTAATTGAAAGTCGCCTTTCAACAGCGGTTTTAACAGCTCTCGATCTTTGCCCCCTTGGTCCCTGCTATCTTTTCCTGATCCGGCCTGTTCTGTATTTTTTCGGTGGCTATTTTTTACTGGGGGCTGTTGGATTTCATGGTGCACTCGATGAAAGGTAAACATATCAGGGAGAATTTCGTGGCTAGCTTTGGTTGGTATTATAGGTGGATGAAAATTCCCCTCTCAAAAGAATAAATAAATTATGCGGTTCTGTTCTTTCATAGGATGTTATTGTATGTTGTATAAAATCAAATCTTCGTCTAGTTGCAAAATTACAGAGAAAACAGAGTGCTAAGAAAAATAATTTGCAATGGAAGAATTAATTCCTCAAATTTAAAAACAAACAAAAACATTTTCTCCCTTTTCTTTTTGCTCCGCCTCTTATAATGATGGGAGTGCTATTCTTGGTACTGTCAAAAACCTGTTTCTCATTAAATTGCTAATTAAGAAAATAACTCACTGAACGGTTAGCCCGCCCTCAGGCGAGGAATTTCCACCATGACACAACTTGTTGCGGAAACTTCACCTGAAACTTAATTAAGTAACTTACGAATATGCCTAGTAAACTGAACTGTCCAACATTTACGAACTTGCCTAACCAACTTCTAACTGTGCTACTGAAATGGACTCCTTGCTTCTCTTTCTTGGCCACATATTAATATCCATTAGCAAAGCGACGCTATTTTACCCAAAGTCAGCCAAACTGAAGGGAGCAAAAAATAAAATAAAGGTTTATTACGCTTACGTTTTATGTGGGCAATTGGCTTCCCTGGAAATGGGACAGCACTTGACTACCCACATATAAGTAAATACATTATATACTCGCTCACAAATCCAATTAGTCAAAGCATTCCGAAAGCGGCCTTTAAGGCGTTAATAGCTCCGGAGTGGTTATAAAAAATAGGATACGACAACGAGGACCAAGTTTGTCAATTGGCTTTATTGCCGAGCGCAGAATAGGATAGATTTTACGACCCAACCCTATGCACTAAAATCCTCTTAAAATGAGTTGCACACAGGCATATTAAGTATACCACACGTTGTGCCCTAGGAAAAAATACAATTTAATTAATTTTGTAACTCAGATGTGTTTCGTGAAATTCCCAGAATTAAATTTGGACAGGAAACGGAAGTAACCGAAAAAATGTTAATTGGATTTCCGCTTTCTGCTTTGCGTTGCTACCACGCTCTCTCGTTATTAATTATGACCTGCATGTGTTGGCTTAGGAGGAAAAAGCCGCGAGAGGGAGGAAAACACAAAAATGGTTTGCCAGAATTTTAATATCTCTGGATATTTATTTTGGGTCGGCCCCCAGTTTCCGATTTATTTTTTTTTCAAATATTTTTGCTTGCAAAATGAATAATTTGAACGATAAGAATGTTCGTTTTCTGTTGGTTTTACTCTTTTGTTTTTCCGTTTCCGGTCTTTGATTTAAAGGGAAGTGTGCGTGGGGTGGTCTTTTAATTATTATAAATTCGCAGCAGCCCGACCATTCCCAGGAGATATCGTTTCGAATTTGGCCATTAAAGTTGTCGCATATGTAATTCTATTAGACCCCCAGAAAAGGTCAACTCGAGGGCAAAAACAAAAGACCAAAAAGAATTTGCGAAACTGTAACATAATTCAATTTATTTAACAAATTGACTGCCACAGCCTGGCCAACTCAAGGCTCCCACGGGAGAGTGAGAGTCCTTCAGAGTGCGAGCGTGTGTGGGCGTAACATATGCAAATTGAGAAATCGCTTAGGCGAGTATGTGTGGGTGGCGGGCTGGATGTGTGAGTGCCAAAAACTGGCTTCCAAATAATTGCTATGTAGAACAAGAGTGATGGTGGGGAAGGGGCAAGGTGGCCCCATGTTAGAGTGTATAAATCATAAGGCGAAAAACTGGCAGAAATTTATGTGGCAGTCAAGTTGGTTGAGCAACTTTGGATGAATTTCACAAAGTATTTTAAAAATGCGAAAATGCATAGTCCTTTATTTTTTGGCATTTCACAAGCACACGAGTTTCTGAGAATGAAAAAAATATGTTTTGTTTGCATATAACAAATTAAAGCTTGTTTTATAAATTTAAAGACTATTTAATCTTAAAATTTGGTTTTCGTTATAGATTTCGTTATAGGTTAAACAAATTTTTAAAAACTCTCAAGTTTTGAAAGAGTTTAAAAGAAGATGTTGAAAAACTAATTATATTTTTCTTGTTTTGGTGTAAGTCTGGCGATTTCTACATTAAATAAAAACCCACAATCGAACCGGTATACAAATCATTTAGCTTTCTTCCCCGGACTGCCAACAATTCCCTTAACTTTTGTTTAACAAAATGGCCAGAGACGTAGGCATGAAAAAAGCCAAAGACAACAATGGGAGGCCAACTGTATCGGTGTCCGAAACTTCCCCTGTGTGCGTGTGCCTATTTGCGTCTGTCTGTGTGGTGAATTATTTATGCCCGCACGACAACAACAATCCTGGTAACAATAACAACAGCAATCGCAACGGGAACAAGAAAATGGCCAGCAACAATATGGCCAAGGGGAGAAAAAAGGTTAAATCGTAGAGCGTGCAGTGAGACAAAAACCCAGAGGGCAAGAGCAGGAGTCACGCACACACCAACAGATCGCCACACACATACAGTTACGCGGACACAGAGCAACAAACTTCTAACCGTAAAGGACACATGGCGCATTGGTCTCAAACAAAAGGCTGTTAGTTTTTGACTTTTGCCTGCCAGAAAGCGTTTTTCTCTTTAACCAAAAAGCTTTAGGGTATCAAATAGCATAGTCGGCTGGCTTTTTAATTATATTTAAGAATTTATGAAACGCTTCAGGACTTCAAAATAAAATATATTTTTAATTAATATACCTAGTAAAATTTTTAATGAAACATTTGATGAAACACAATACTAACTCAATGATCACGGACATTATTTCATATTTCTGTAATCTGATCTTTATGTATTACGTATACCACTAGTTGTACATCTAGAAAGAACATAGCTATATTTGTTCTTAAGCATTTAATTACGCTACAAAATTTTTGAATTGTTGTCCCTACTTATAGGTTATTCTTTCTCAAGTCCGGAGGTATCCTATAGTCGCCACCTTAGCATCCCCATTATTTTTCACCCCTCGTTTTCCCCATTTTATTGTAGTTGTTACCCCTTTTTTCCAGCTGTTGGAAAACGTTTGCCGTCGTCATTGTCGTCGCCACGCTGTCTGGTCTTTGGTCCTTTGTGTTCTGTTCTTGTATTTTTTCGGGTGACTTATAAATTATGAACCAAGTTTTGCGGGGTTTGGGCTGTGAGCTGTGTTTCCTGCTACATAATTGCAAAGTGGAAGCGACAGAATGGGGAAAAAGGACACAGAGAGGAAGTTTCATGTGGGAGCTGTAAAAGTTGAACACATAATGCGTTGCTGGGGAATTCCCCACCAGACTTTGAGTGGCAAATGAGTTAAGAGAGTCTAGACACGGGCCGAGATGATGAAGTCTGGCAGACAGATGGTGATTGAATGAGAAATATAGTTGTCCGTTTCTTACGTCTTTTTGTATAAACTTTTGTGTATTTTGCACGATTTAGATTTATGTTACCTGTAAAGAAATAAAGATACAATGGATTAGAAAGATATCTAGGAAGACAATATCATAAATTTTGTAAGTTAATGAAGAATTTAAAATGTAAAAAGCAAAAGCTAATGATTTATACACCGATAAACATTCATTTGTTGCCAATAATTTGATGATTTAATTCACTTCTTTTATGTAGAAATTAATGGAAACATAATAATAACATACATAGCCCAAAAAGGGTTAATATCAATCGAAATCAGTTCAATAGATAATACTGCAATATCTTAAGTGTTTTGTGTATCTGCACAAGCAGCACAAGACAATCCCAATCAGGATCAATTGCAGGTCCCGGCAGTCGAACAAGTGGAGTAAGTGAGCCAACAATGAACAGAGTCCCTCCAATATGCCCAATGCCGTTTGCAGCTCTTGCCCCAACGATGTTTATCGTTAAATTCAATTTGCAATTTATAAGATTTTATACGCAATCGAAGGAGAAGAGTGGGGGAGATGGTCACAGAGTAAGCTTGTTATCCGGCAGGACCCTTTACACCCCTTAACACCCAGCAGTTGGCCTCCTACAGATATCGTATAAATTGTGCAGCTGCGCATTCCATGCGAATAACGCTCAATGCAATGGATGGATGGTGGGTAAGGATGTGTAGGTGGTGCTGGTGGCGGAACATTGTCCACTGAAGTGGAATGCATGTACTGGCAACTGAGATTCCAACCGTTCGCACCACAGACCCACCCAAAAGCCACCTCTTGGTCAACTGCCAATATCATGTTACGTGGCTTTAAGCAAAGTTCCTACTAAATCTGAAATCCAACCGAACCATTATCTAATCTTCCTCCCTGTTTCTGATTTTTCTCTGTTTTCCCTGGACTTTCCCAGCTATTTTCCTTGTCGGATGCATAACATTCTCCTCTTTTGGCCGGCTGCAGCCGTCTGTAGCGACCTGGGAATAATAAGCAAATGATTTGTCATGTTTAGTTCCCTCTCCATTTCTGTTGGATTCAATTTGCAATGACAAATGCTTCTCCGGAGCTGGTCACGGTGAAATGCAGTTGTTCGACCGGGGGAATGAATGCAGCGGTAAATGGAGATTCAAATAGCTGGTTCAGATTCCAGAATCTCTGTCACTTCTCATGACGTGCTTTCGTTTCTTGCTTAGTGCTCAATTACTGGGTTTATTTGCATAAATCATTCAATTTGAATTTTGTTCTTGACAGAAATATAGGAAATTATTTTGTAATACGCTCAGACATTTTTGAAGTGGAATAAGATGTATTAATCGCTCCAAAATCTTAAGATACAAATGTATAAGAAATCTTTTTTAAAGTTGAGCTAAATAAAATTGGATGAAAAATAAATCGCGTAAAAATGTATGATTCAAAAATAAATCGCGTAAAAATGTATGATTCATTGTTTAAAATTTCTGGTTTCCACCCCACTCATTTTAACTAAAACGATATTCGTTTGAAAATCTACAAAAAATGTATAAGAAATCTTCTTTTAATATAATCTCGCAAATTTATGATTCATTGTTAAAACTTTCTGCTTTGTACCCCACTCATTTTAACTACTTTCTTCCTGAATTTATGTTTCTTTCTGCCGTTCTGTGTACATTTGTCTTACGTGCTTTTATACGCTTTTACTACTTAGTTAAACAATTTGGTTAAAAGTTGGAAAACACAACGGGCGCACACCCAAACAGGAAACCACTCGGTGGTGTTCCGGCGAGGATGAAACGTGCGTGCATTAGCAGTCAAATACTTGGCAACTTTCCGCTTTCTGTTCCTGTTGCTCCAGTCTTCCTACTGCTGCAAATTAAACGTAACTGCGCTAAAGACACGTACGTTTTGCCGACCAGGTGTGTCTGGGGGCAGCGGCGGAGAAGGGGCGTGGCAGCCTAATTGCGCCAAAAAGCCAGTTAATAATGGTAGCAAAACGCAAACAACAAACGAACAATGGCTGGTGAATGAAATTGAATTTGAGCGGGATTACATTTTTTGGTCTTCAATTAGCCAAGTGCATTCGTTTTGCACCACGAAAAAGCGGATGAAGTAGAAAATTTGTTAACTACTGGTTATACTTGGTTTACACATACACAAATTTACGCATATCTATTTTCATTTTTTATTTTAAGTGTATCAAAATGTAAAGCATTTAATTTAATCATCAAAGAAATTCACAATCTTTTAAATTAAAATGTCGTTAGTATATTATTGTTAATAATTTGATGTTTTAGGCTGTATTTTTTGAATCCCTAAAATTGGACCGCAGCTGCATACGGAGATTTGACCGTTATATATTTCCACATATCCTATTAAATTACATTTAATTCCGTTTGGCAACCGCTAATTAGATGCTTTACAACTTGCTTGGTATCCTGTTTTGTTGGTCGGCGGAATGAGACTAAGAGTAAGTGAGAAAGGGAGAGGCGTGAGGAGGCGAGAGCTAATTAAGCGTGAATTTATGCAAACGCATGTTGTGCATACGCCTCGTTTGCCAAACTAGCAACTCACGCACACACTCAAACGCTCGCTCTTATATTATTCATGCTGCCCAATTATGCACAGCCCACAAAAGTAGGCAACATATTTTTTACTCCCTCCTTTCGTTCCTCCGCATTTTTAATTTAATTCCACCCAGCCCCCTTTTTGCTGCCCAGAGGCTGACCAACTGTTTTTGCCATTAAGCTTTATTTATGAGCCTGCTGCCAGCCATTTCCATACATATAAATCTGTTTGTGTGGGCGGACACCGAAAAATTTGATAAAAATTAGCCTCAACGCCTAATTGCGCACATAATTGCAGTGGAGCGTGTGCATTGTTTATGGCTAATGGGAAAAAAAATTGAATGATTTGCTGGCTTGTAATATGGAATTAAATTGACAAAATTAAATTGCGAGTGGAGCATGCAAATATAACGAGTCCCTAGAGCACACGTATGTTTATCTGTTTTTTTTCTGTGGCAGCCACTTGAACAAATCAAATAAGCACGCATTTCACTTGTGGCACGTAAAGGGAATTTGAGTGAAGGAACGTGAGCATAGCCAGGAAATTAAGTAAATGAGGTGGGAGAGACAGACACGTAGAAAAGGAGAGTGAAACAAGAAAGGAAAGCTAACTTCGGGCGGAGCCGAAGTTGATATACCCTTGCAGAATACTCTGTAAATTATATTCTCCAAAATTATTCATATGATGCATTCTTAATACTCATAAAAAATCCGAACTTCCTAACTTTAACAACAACAAAGTTATGGCATTTCCAATCGTTCAGTTATATGGCAGCTATAGGATATAGTCGGCCGATCCTTATGAAATTTGATAGGTCGGATTGATTGGCCAAAAATAAAATCCATAGAAAATCCCAACTTCCTAACTTTACAAACACCAAAGTTATGGCATTTCCGATCAATCAGTTATATGGCAGCTATAGGATATAGTCGGCCGATCCTTATGAAATTTGGTAGGTCGTATTGATTGGCCAAAAATAAAATCCATAGAAAATCCCAACTTCCTAACTTAACAAACACCAAAGTTATGGCATTTCCTATCAATCAGTTATATGGCAGCTATAGGATATAGTCGGCCGATCCTTATGAAATTTGGTGGGTCGGATTGATTGGCCAAATATAAAACCCATAGAAAATCCCAACTTTCTAACTTTACAAACACCAAAGTTATGGCATTTCCGATCAATCAGTTATATGGCAGCTATAGGATATAGTCGGCTGATCCTTATGAAATTTGGTATGTCGGATTGATTGGCCAAATATAAAACCCATAGAAAATCCCAACTTTCTAACTTTACAAACACCAAAGTTATGGCATTTCCGATCAATCAGTTATATGGCGGCTATAGGATATAGTCGGCCGATCCTTATGAAATTTGGTAGGTCGGATTGATTGGCCAAATATAAAACCCATAGAAAATCCCAACTTTCTAACTTTACAAACACCAAAGTTATGGCATTTCCGATCAATCAGTTATATGGCAGCTATAGGATATAGTCGGCCGATCCTTATGAAATTTGGTATGTCGGATTGATTGGCCAAATATAAAACCCATAGAAAATTCCAACTTCCTAACTTTACAAACACGAAAGTTATGGCATTTCCGATCAATCAGTTATATGGCAGCTATAGGATATAGTCGGCCGATCCCGGCCGTTCCGACTTATATACTGCGTGCAAAGGAAAGAAGGGTGTGTGCAAAGTTTCAATCCGATAGCTTTAAAACTGAGAGACTAGTTTGCGTAGAAACAGACAGACGGACAGACGGACAGACGGACAGACGGACAGACGGACAGACGGACAGACGGACAGACGGACAGACGGACAGACGGACATGGCTATATCAACTCAGGAGGTGATCCTGATCAAGAATATATATACTTTATAGGGTCGGAGATGTCTCCTTCACTGCGTTGCACACTTTTGACCAAAATTATAATACCCTCTGCAAGGGTATAAAAAGATACCCAAGAATGATGGACAGGAAATTCAGAAGGAAATCCCCTTACCCATTTGATATCCTCCCAAATAATAACCTTGACCCATTATCCAAAGTTTGGCCAAAAACTTTCGTTCAGCAGCTGGCCATCCTCCAATAATAAAAGGTAATAAGAAAATTACGCCATAAAATAATGAATATTCCGAGAGCTCGAAAGTTCGATTAAGGTTCCAGCGGGTAACCTCGAAAGTACTAAAAACTAAGGCTAAATGCATTTGTACAACATTGTTGGGTAATAAAGTCAACATAATTACAACAAAGTGGCGAGGTGGTGGCGCTTAGGTAACGAGCAACTTTTGTGCTCTGCTTTTGTTTTCTTAATGAGTTGCGGCATCGGAACAGCAACAACATTAGCAACAAGCTGCAAACAACAATTTCATAAACTTGGCTAAAAAGCATTTAAGCCCAAGACAAGACAAAGTCGGACGAGCGTAAGGTGGAGGGCCATTCAGACTGTACTGCATATGTTACAAAACGCCATCACGTTAACGTTGCTACAGAGAAAACTATATCTTTTTGAAATATCAAAACTATATGTTACTCCATAAATTGTAAAAGAGAAATAATTTAAATTAATAGAATTGTCAATAATTCGGAGTTCAATTTTTAATTGATTTTATTTATACAAATCTATAATTTTGTTGTTATTCAGTTAATAAATTCATCACTCAAACAATTTTGCTGCTGTCTGGGAACTCAAATGTATCAATTCAAGTGCTTTTAAAATTACAAAACAGAAGGAATTTGTATTGTAATTTCAGGGATATAATTTCAAAATTCAAATTTAACGTTTGCAGTGCAGAGTTACGATACGGGAATCCGGGGGCAAGATGAAAGGAAGCAGCAACAGCAGCAGCACCAATGGCAACAATGGGAGAACAAACGACGCGTCGGATAACGGAAACGGAAGTTGCTTACAAGCGTAGTAAGACTCTTAGAGCGACAGAGAGGCCCGAGGAAGGAGCGCAGAGCACACAAAAGAGGGAGATAGGATCATGTGTCTCAATGACTTAAGCTTTAAAATGTGCTGCATACTTTATGGCGTCTTTGATCTTTCTCAGAAATTTTGCATGGAAACCATCTTTGTGACAAAGGCAAAAACCGGAAAGCATAGAAAAGGCAAATGATGCTTATTGAAAATGCTCTTTTCCGTTCACGAAATGGTATAGGCTCGATACCGTAAAGTTTACATCATCTATAAATTATTATGAGCCCCATATAGCGTGCCAATTTTTCAACCAACATTCATATCCACAAAAATATTCCCACAACTTGATATCTGTGGGCAGTTGGCAAAAAGTTTCCTGCCACACTTTTCAGCCCAATCAACTGTAAGCCATATTTTAATGGTATTCCCATGTGCGACTGTGTTTATTTATTTGCCGCAGTACCGAGCAAACTCTTAAATAGTCTGGTGGAAAAAAATTCTTACCAAATGTATTTGTTATTATCATTGCAATGTTCAGTTGACGCTGCCATGCCGTATAAAAAATTCCGTTGGTGTTTGTTTATTTTGCGGGCATCCCTGTGTGTCTGCATTTAATTAAGTTTTGTCGGGTTTTAAGTGTGTCTGATTCCTCTGTGCACGATTACGCTGATAACTTTCATTTAATAAAAAACATTTTGTTATGGCATAAATATTTTTTCTGGATTGCTCGTGTTTTGCATAAAATATTTATGGCATTAAATTGAGCGTTAGCAAATTTTTTTAAATGCGATTTTTGAGCTCTTCGTGAAGCCTGGGATTTATCGCTTGATAAACCGTTTTCACGTTTATGCACAAAAGAATTTTAAATATGTGCATCAGAAAATATTTTTGGTGGAGCAGAACTGATTATGAAATATGAGAAAATAGTTTTATAATGCAGTTATACGAAAGAAGAGAATTTTAATGGGCTTTTGAGTAGGCAGAAATATTTAAAATTATTTGTTAAATATATGCCGTATATTAAATCTCTATTATCGTTTGAGATTTTAGCTTTGACCAACAAGGCTCTTATTTTGTGATTTTCACTTTTGAAAATTTTGTTTAAACTAAACTTAAATATCATGAATAACATCTTCACTTTAAAATAAGAATATTTTCTGGAAAGGGAATGCCTTGGATTTTCAGCATATAAAATTCCGAAAACTAAAACAAGTTTAAATGTTTTAGCTCTTAGCCCCGATTTCATTGATCTTCTGATTACAGTCAAACACTTTATTTCCCTAGAGTTCCAAGTAGTGCTTTATTGGTTCTAGTAATATATCCTAAAATATCCATTTGTTGCTTTCGTGTGTCAAATAATTCAAAATAAGGTTAACAATGCTTTATATATATGATTAAATAATTGGTTAAATATGGGGATAAAATATGTTTGATAAATATGGGAAGGATTTTCATCCGATCCGTGTTATAGTTTCATTTTCAGCTCCTCCAACATGCGGTAGACCTTGACGAACTTCTTCTCCACCACCTCTGTGAAGGCCTTGATCTCATTCCGCACCACCGATAGCTCCATGGCAGCCTCCGATCCACCAGACTCACACTTCTTGGACTGCTTATCGCTCTCATACCAACAGGCAATGCCATCCACATAATCGTCCACCAGTTCGGGAGCTGTTATATCCTCCATGAAGGAAATATCCCTGCGTTTCACAAACGAACTCATTAGCAGTTGCAGGAAATCGCAGTTCCAGTTGTTCTGCTGAAAGTAGAAATACTGAAGCGCCTTCAAGCTGTCGAAGATTGTGATCTTCAGAGAATATATGGAGTTTGCTGATATGTCAAGCATTTGCAGATGAGTCTGTTTCTTGAACAATCCCTCTGGTAACTCGTGGGCACTGGTTGCAGAAAGATTCAGTCGCAACAGAGAGGTGAATCTACGCAAAGGATTTCCCTGAAGATTTCCCAATGGATTTTGAGACAAATCCAAAACGCTCACATTTGCTGAAAGTGGAATGTGCGGCATTTCCCTTAGCGAATTATTATGCAAATCCAGTTCATGAACCACACCGTAAACAGTTAATCTCCTCAAATCGCAACTATGAGCTATAGCCACATCCAGCAAAGTGAAGTTAAGTGTTAGCTCCTGTAGGATATTTCCAGAAATATCCAGCTGAGTCAAAACTGGCTGCAGCTTCAACAGTTCCGATTCGAAGGCGGTAAACCGATTCCGGGCCAGATTTATTTTGGTGAGGTTTAAATTCCGGTCGAACACTCCTCTTGGTAGAGCCTCCAATCGATTTCCAGCTAGATTAAGATCCATTAACTTCCGCATACCACTAAAAACTCCTAGAGCGAGCTGCTCCAATTGATTTTCGGCCAGTGAAAGTTCCTTAACTTCCTTCAGGGCATGGAAACTATGATTTCCCAACTGCTTCAACTGATTCCCCTGAAGATGCAAGGTGGCCAGATTGTCGGCACCCAGGAATATATTTTTGGGTATCTCCTTTAGGTGATTATGTCCCAAGAACAAACTCATCAGATTGCTGGCACCCTCGAACTGCGGTTTCTCGAATGTTTCCAGCGAACAATTCTCCATGCGCAGTACTTGAAGATCCGGAAAGGTGTCGAACAACAGATGCGGTATCTTGGCAATGCTCGAGTTCAAAAAGGTGAGCATTGTGGTGCCCGTGATGGGTGCCTGCGACAAGATAACATAATCACTGCGACCGATCACTACATTCGTGCAAATTCCCGCACTGCAATGATCCTGCAGCCAAAGGCGGCGCAATTGACCGCTGCCGGGGGGCGTGGCCAGTCGGTAGCTGGGCGGCAAGACCAGCAAGAGTAGCCACCAAAGTACCGCCATGATATACGGATTTCGCGACCCGATTTCAGGACTCCCGAGTGACACGATCCTGTACCTCGGGAGCCGCCAACGAAGCGCTCGCCACGGCGCAACTGGCTCAACTGTTATGACCAACCGATCCAACCATCCACCGATCCGGAGATCTGAATTCCAAAATCTGATGTTCTATGGCGACCCCAAATGCGGATGCGGGTGCTTCAATTCAAACGGATCAGCAGAGCACAAATATAGCAACGCAACGTTGAAGGGGTCGCATGGCAGTTGTTTTTCATTTAATTCAATTAAACCCCTGCCTGGTTTCTATTCCAAAATATTTCATGCTGAACTTTCAATTTCGTTCTCGTGCGACAAACTATTTGACTATATATTAGTGTATACTCGTTTTTCTGCACTCTTGTTTTATTGCATTTTATTATTTGGGTTTCGGAGCTGCTCTTTGTATCTGGGTTGACCACGTCTGACTGATGAAAATGAATGTTTTTTAAAGTAGGAAATGGAAAACAAAAAAGAGAGACAATGCACCATTATTAGCAATATATGAAGGAAAAAATGTATATTTTTACACCTCAAATAAGTTTAAGTTTGTGCTATTCTTTTACTAACGTAATACAAATTTGTTCAGTTATTATTATAATGATTAAAGCTATTCTTCATCTACATCTAATATATATTTAATCTTTTCGCGCAGAAAGAGTTTTTGAGTGGAATACGTGACCCATAATACCAGTTTGTTAAAAAGTAATTGTAATATATCACAACTTACAAGAAAAGGGTTCAATCTGCCCTTCTAACAGATTTCGCGTTGCTAAACCGCACCCAATGACTAATGGCGAAGATCCACAGATTAAGCGAACTAGTTTAGCACGCTGACCCCCTTAAACTGGGCCGTTAAAATTGATTACCAACGATGGGCCAGCAAGTTGACTGAACTTGGCCATTACCAAGAACCTTTCTACAGATCTTATCTAAGTCAAAGAATTTGGTATAAAAGAGGCTGGTAGAAATGGAAAAATCAACAGTCCACTAACATGAATCGCAGAGTGCAAATATTGGGTGAGAAAAGAACTATTAGTATCAATCCTGAAAGGAATACTAACTAAATATAAATACTTTTATTTTCAGTGATCTTGGGCCTGATTTGCGGCAGCCAGTCGCGTGTTCCCAACCTTCGTCGGGTTGTTGGATCCGGTCGCAGTGGATTAGATGTGGATGTGGATGAACCGATTGGCCCTCAAATTCTGATCTATTCACCTGGAGATGCTATGGCTAGATCCGATGACCAGGAGCCCACCTTTCATGAGCCACAGATCAGGGAGGAAGTAGCGGAACCCGAACTTGATAAGGACAGTCGTAAAGTGCCCGACTACCTCTACTCGAACTCCATTCCCATGGTCAGCGATCAGAATGGGAAGTACGTGGTTCCCCAGGTGGCTGCCTATCCCGTGGCCTATGGTCCCCAATTAATCAACAACAAGAATGGAATCATCCAAGGCCCAGGAAATGCTCTTTCCTATGTAGTAGTGCCACGTGTCCAATTGGGTTTTAATGTCCAAGGTCAGTCGGGTTTCAATTGGCCTGGGCTCAACCTGCTGCCCACAAATCTTGGTAGTGAATCGGCCGCCGAGAAGGAGGAGCCTCTGCCACCCACTGCCTACATTCCCATTCCTGTGCCTGGTCCTCCGGGTCCACCCGGTCCACCAGGACCACCTGGACCACGTGGACTTGCTGGACCCGCTGGTCCCCGAGGACCTCGAGGTCCTGCCGGTGAATCGGGAAGTATTTCAGCTCAGAAGCCCCAGACCATTTGGTACACCCAAACAGGCAGCAGTAACAATAAGCCCCAGTACAACACACCCTTTTCCGGAGGTTATCAAAGTTAAATGAATAAATAAATGTATTAAATCAAATGACAGCCCGAATAGTATTTTTTAATTAAGAGAATCGAAAACCTGCAGACCGAGAATATATTCGTGGGTAAAAAATATTGAGCACAAAACAAATAACTAAGCTAATTTGGAGTAAACAATTTTTTTTTAGAAAAAAAACCTGAATACAAATTTGACCTAAAAGTCATAACTTAATTATTCATGATTGACTTTCTTGATAAATAAATACAATTTTGTATAGATCTACTTCATTTTAAATGCTCTTAATTCATTAACCATAATAAATAAGATTAATTCTTTGTCCCCTTTTTTGTTTAACATATTAGCCCACAGTTATTAAAGTTAAAGTTAAGTAAGTAATTAATAATTTTTACAGGATGTGGTCTGCTATCATATCTGTCGTTCGTGTGGTCTAATCGCATATATCCCATTTTGTTTTACTTTATTCTCCATCATGACATCCTCTAATCTCTGATTACAGTATAGGCGGCCATATAGTATCCATGTGGCTAGTACACTTGTACTTCGAAGAGCACGTCGCTGGTATTATCTGCTGTACTATATCTACGTATCTATTGTAACGAGTGTGTCAAACGTTGGCAATGTGGTCAGGCCATAAAAGGTCTAGCGGAATGCTCGTGTTTGGTGTCAGTTTATGGCACGCTAGCACACATGCAGACGTAAGCACAATGATGATTGTGTGTAATTTACATGGATTTTAATATCACTTGGCACCACATCTAGGGGTGGCAAATAAAGCGTTCTTTTTTTTTTGTATGTACGCTCGCCCGTTCGTTTATATTATTTGTGTTTTTCTTTTTTGTGGCCCCATTGACGGCACCTGAAACGATTGCCATCTCTGTTGCTCATTTGGTAAATGGTGCGAGGAACACCCACACCAGCTCAACCCATTTGGTTGCCATTTAGTTTTTATTGTTCTTTAGTTGTCCTATCCGAAAACCCACACATTTGCTACAATTGATACGCAGCACGCATTTGTTTCAATTAAATGAAAATGTTTTATACGTTTAGTGCTTGTCTCGTTCACAGCAGCTGCAGTTTACTGGGGACCCAAAATGATGGATGTCTTTGCAGGAAGCTTCGTTCTCGTTCCATTAATATTCCCGTCTCATAACGTTCGCCAACTTTCTTATCTGTAAATTTCAAATGAAACCCAGACAGAGCTAATGTAAAGGCAGCATGACAAACAAGATTGTGGCTGATGAAAATGGAAAGAAAAAAATTGCCAACACATGTTTGGGTGAAAATATTGCAGTCAACAGAGTGGAAGCTGAATAATATTTGAATTAAAATGTTTGTTTGTAACTTGGAGACTGGCTCATGACTTGACAACACCTGACTGATTAGTACGCTTTCTTGGGTCCACCTTCTCGTTTTCCAACGCACATACATCAAAAGGCGGACGACTCCATGCTGATTAAGTTAAAATGTTAATAAATATGATTATCGTGCTGTGCTCGTTGTTGTTGTTATTGCTTGGCTTGTTGCCATTAAAATGATTATGGCGATAAATAATAAAGTGTTGTCGAGGCGTTTTTGTGTGTCTCAGCAGGCGAAGATTCATGCCAAGATATGCAGTACTTTGATGTGCCCCAAAAATGTCTTCCATTTTTGCGTAACAAGAGAACAAGAGAAATTAAAATATTTCAGTTGCAGCCATTTTGTTTAAAAGAAAGTGTTTTATATATTTAATAAATGTACTTAAGCAAGCCAATTCTATATATACATATGTTAACTAAATAATTCAATTATTATTTATTATTTATATAAAAAAAATGCTACTGCAACATTAATTTTTAAGCACAGCTTCGAGTTTATTTATTTTCACAAAATTGAATTTAAAACCGTGTCATTTAAAAACTAAGTGAAACAAGCTGAAGTTTGTATACCCTTGCAGCTATTTCAAATATGAAATATTCCATAATACTATAATTGCGATATTACGATTTTTGCATATAAATAATAAAGCTATGTATATTTTTTCGATTTTCCCTTGGCACAGGTCCGTACCGAATTAAAAGCAATCAATAAAGTTCCATCGCTGAAAATATTAAATGCCAATAATCCAACGCCATCGAATAATCCCGCCCACTAACCAAGTTCATTAAAGAATTGCTGCAAAATATTTGTCAGGAATAGATATTGCTCGCAAACTTAAAATAGTCAAGGGAGCTGCGGGGAGAAGGCGGGAACAAATGTTGGCTGTAATTTGCAGGCCAAGTCAGCGAAATGAACACTGGCCGGAACTACGGCGTTTTGCGTGCAAACTGACAATTTAAACAAAACAGCAGAGAACAGAGAACGAGGCAGGCAGAAGGGAGATTCCAAAAAAAAAATAACTCGGCCAGAGATAATAGGATAAGGCAGGATTGGGTGGGACAGGATGAGCGGCTGCAGCGGAAGCTCCGCCATTTTCATGCCAGCTTGGGACTTGCATATTTCATGAGGCAGAAATTTATGAAGAAGCGAACAGCGCGACTCGATCGAGTTCCCCGGCAACTTACGGGGAAAACACTTATTGCGCCGAATTCCTTCTAATAATTCGCACACTCGACCATTATTTATTCATTCGCTTTGCATTTGCATCTGAAATGCGGCTCGAACAGATTAATATTTTATGGAAACCACAGAGCGGAGACACAGGACACAGCTCGAGCGGCTTAAGTGCTAATGAAACTGACTGTTAAAATATTCATTTACCAACCAAATGTTTTTTTTGTGAACTTTCGTCCGGGTTCATTAGTAGGATTTACATTTGAACTTGTACAGTCCGAAGGTTATTTACTTACACCTTTGCTGGAAATTTGCCTTTCATGTTTCGCGGGTTGCTTACCTGGAAGAAAAAAGAGGGAATGATGTAATTAGATAACGTAATATTATCGCCTTGAATCAGCTTTAAGTTCTAACAGATTTATCTGAGAGTTAAACTGTGTGGGGAAAACATTCCGTTTAGATGCAATTATACCTCGCTCTAATGACTTTTAATTAGGGCAGAGATTTGTAAGCACACACACACAATGAGACTTGGTCTTATCTGCGACCATATCCTGTTTGCCAGTTCACCCACCTCAGAGCCAGATAAAAGCCAGGTGTGGTCGTCTTTTTTTTCCTTCTTTGGTCCTTCCATTCCATTGCACAATGACCATAAAAATGGCCCAAAGCGGCGAGCCAGTTTAACTGGACTGCCTTGGCAATGTCCAAATCCTTAATTACCTTACACACACATGTAGGCACACGTACAGGGGAGGTCAAGATAATAGGGACAATGCCAGGGCTTAGAAGAATATTAAAAAAAAAGTTTGCGACTTTTCTTCTTTTAAAAATTGACAAAACTTAAACTTAAATGGTTTTAGTAAAATTAAAAGTGAAATATCTAAGTTCGTTGCCTTATGATTTGAAACGTTCTTGGAATTTTTAAAATCCACTTATTCTGACCACACCTGTGCCTGGTTAAAGCAGCTAAGCTTGGCTTTCCTGTTCGCTCTCTGTCGCTTTCATTGTTGTTGTCATTATTATTCATAACTTGGCAGACAGTCGCTTTTATTTATGTTCCCATTTGCACAATGGCCAGGACCTTTTCACTCCCCTGTCACCCCAGAACTCTCCCCTCACAGTCCACTAATAGGTGTTAATGTGTTTTATTGTTCTTGGGCAGCCAGGTGGCACACAACCTGCAGGGTCTGTCGAAACAAATGAACTTGACACTGCTGTGCAATGAGACAGAAATCTTAATGGAATTACAGATCTCGAACTTTGTGTAATCGGGTTGGGACAGTTGGCCATTGAAGGTTGGAGGGATGAAGGGTAAATTCTGTATTATTTTGCTCCTTTGGCTAATTTCCCTGCTTTTTTCGTAGCCTTTGGGCCGCAATTTGCTTTAGTGTAGACAGAAATGATTCTGACAAGTGTCAATCTGATGTTGCACACACTAAAGCTAAGCAAGTGCCAGTCTCTTACTGTCTCTCTCTATTTCTGTCCTTCTGTCTCTTTCGCACACACTATGCCCCCCGTCCACCTCCAGCCCCTTCACATGTGTTAGTGGCAAAAATGCTTTCATTACGCTTCAAGTGGAATGCCGAGTGGGCCACTTGACGTTGAACGCGACTTTGAAGCCGCTGCCGATGGTAGAGCTATAGCAAAACCTATGGCTAAAGCCGAGCTGATGCTGATGTGGCCATGAACGGGGACTGCATCCAACGTTGGAGAAAGAGGGGGGTGGAGGGGGATAGGGTCAGGGGACTGCATGGGCGAGAGGCGTCTAAAAATATGCAACACATTTGCCATACAGTATTTTCCACATACAGTCAAAATTCTCTACGTTGAGTTCTCTTTATGAAAAAAGCAATATAAAAAATTTTAAAAATAATATTACAACATTTCAAAACGTTTTTAAAAGTTTGATTATTAATATAAGAATCTATTTACCGAAATTTATTTTAATTCCTATTATGTATAAGATTTAAAAATTCCATAACATTGCAACACACTTTAGAACAATGAAGATTGGTCGATTTTTCAGCTTTATAATACAGTCGTATGGTTTTTATAAAAGTAAAACCATCATCCAAATGGCTTTAAATCTGAAGGACTAGTTTGCATAGAAACGGATAGACGGACATGTCTAGATCGACTCTAATGGTGATGCTGATTAATAATATATATACTTAATGGAGCCGTGAATGTGCCCTTCACTGCGTTGCAAACTTTTGGCTGAAATTTTAATACCCTCTGCAAGGGTATAAAATGACTAAGCAACTGAAATGTGTAAAAAGCAGGCTAAGGTCAGCGGCAAGTTCAATATACAGGCGACAGCACACAAACACACTCCAAACAAACACAAGCTCACACAGTCGCACACACTTACATAATTGCAACGTTGATTGCCATCCGTTTTATGCGCCTTTTTTCAATGTCAGTTGGCAGGCTGAACAAAATGCTTTTGTATCGTGTAAAACTTTTTGAATGCATGCCAAATCACGACGAGGACAAAGTTTTGAGGGGAGAGGGAAATGGCTTGGTAATTTTTTGGACAACACAAAGGAAAAATCGTTGCCAGATTTATAGTCAGTGTGTCAACTTGCAAATGCTGTCGTCAAGTTAATTAAAAATATATAAAAAGGAAAACTTTGAAAAGTGATTTTGCAATTGACACTCCAAGGATTATCAAAAATGCAACGTTTTAGAACAAAAGTGCAAAAGTGAATGCAATCAATTGTCAATGTCAACTAAAATGCAATTTTCATTCTCCATATTTAATTCTGCATTTGTTAGCGCCAAAAATGTGAAACTTGAACAACAATTATATTTTGAAATGATTTAGTCTTTAATGCATTTTCACTAAACACTTCCATCAGAATCCATCTAAATCAAGAAACCATTTAGCTGGGATAAACGCTAAGCGACACTTGAATGTATCGGTGGCAATTAAAACGCCAATCTATTTCCACAGACACAATCTTGATATATGAATGTGGCACTAATAACTCATATTGTCATTTGGCATGCGGGACATGTTCATAGGAGTGGGTAGACTGCAGGCCAGGTCATCAGGGCGATCAATAATTTATTGCGGCATTGGAAAGGGGTAAACATTAATTAAACACACAAAACAGAACATTGCAGGAGCGCATACAGATATTTATGCTTTCTGATGGTATTTACCGGTTCATTAATTACCGTTAAACATTTGAAAACAATATAACAAAAGTGATTTCCATGTGCTAACATCGTATAACGTATACGCAGTGTATTGCATATAGCATTTTGATCTAAATCCCCTTGCGTTTAAATTTGATAAAACAAAAAGCTTTTGTTTCCATGTATTTGAACAATATTTTCTAATTGCACCCGAACTAACAGCGGTCAAATATCAAATATCCATATTGGCCTAATCAAGCGGAAAGTGTTGATTTGATTCCTATTCGCCATCACCCTACGAACTGCAACTGTTAACGATTTGTTTGACCAACCTGGGGTGTGGGTCGGGTCCCAAATTCAATATACAAACCGGAAAATTTTTAATATTTATTCCGGGGAAATATTTACCGTGATTTCACAAACTTTTCTCCTCGCCACTTGGCTCTCCCGTTTGCCCTTGCAATACAATCGCTACACTTGATTGAGCAATGTATAAATTTACGAGTTTCGTTTTATTTTCCGCTTTCGAGGGCAATTAAAAGGACCCTAAAATCAAGTCAACTTTGACTTTTGGCCAACGTCGATTGTCCCCTGTGAGTGTGACTTCCCCAGGGCTTTTAATTAAAATCACAGCGGCCATTTGCAAGAAGTCACAGTTGGTTTTTTATTCTCCTTTTTCAATTTTTTTGTTGCGGAGAGTCTCTGGCCATTAGCAATTTTCCACTCGACTGGGGCCCAAACGCCAATTGCCGTACAGCAAAAGGGAGGAGATCATCGGGAAAAGCCAGGGCGTGTCCAAAAGGCGAAACAAAAAAGAAATCCACAACCGGACAATGGGAAAGCGCGATTCTCTAATTTTCAGCCTGCATATAAACGACAATGGATTAGAGATACTGAAGATGCCAAAAAGAATGGCTCAGCACAGCCCCATGCTGAAAGCATTTTTGGGACAAAAAGCCCAAGTTAGAGGCGTGGTTAAGCCTGGCTAAAAACGCCCGTTTACTTTGGCTTGTCTCCCTTGGATTCCTATTTATAAATATTTTTATTTTCACTTTTTCCCCGGATTTTCCTTAGGAGCGGCGAGAACAAAAAACTGTCAGCAGCCCAAAAAGATAAGCTAAGAAAACACGATGCTATTGGGCGTTAACAACAACAACGAGAGAGCTGGAAAAACTTTCTACGCAACGTTTTCCTTCGTCTTCGTCTTCGTCTTCGTCCTCGTTATTCATGTTTTCTTGTTAATGCCAGCCAAAAAACGGAAAAGCGGAAAGGGACGCCCAAAAATATGCATTTAAATATGGTAAAAAGTCAGAGGGAAGAGGGAGAGTGACTTGCAATGGGCGGAGGGAGAAGTGCGAAAGAGTAAACTTTCCTTTGAGGCGGGTCAATTCAGTCAAGTGAACTGCTCCCCTCAAAGTTGATGATGAAGCAGATGATTGAACTTTTGATGGAGAGAATATCTATAATATTTATGCAGTCCATGCATAGCCAAAGGATATGGATTACTTTGATGGAAAACATCTACTTTACGTAGTTGGTAAGTGCCCAAAAAAATATGAAAAATGAGCAAGTGGGAATAAAAATGCTTTTCAATATATTTTTAAGACTCTCGGCTTCTTTCAGCAAACGGTGACCAGTTAAAAACATACCTTTCAATTAGCTAGAAGTGCAAAATTATTGCCACAACAAGATGTTTCTGAAAAGCTCCCTCGCGTCTGTCTCATAAAATTGGCTAATTAATTTTACTGCCCGCACAAGAGCATAAACATCAACTTCATCACCATTACCGACAAAGTTGCTTGTCTGAACATTGTATCAGGTCAGGTGGCCGTTAAATTTTATTTTTCCTGCCACAAGATCAGGTGGGTCATCAAAAGGAACATGGCCAAGTTAATTAAGCTGCTTAAAGTCACCTACTTTGTTGGTGTTTTTCTGTTAGACAGCTGAATTACAGAACCGGGAAAGGGTAACACAACTACCACAATAGGTTGCACAGAATCCTTGGCTCACTTTTCAGGGCAATTGAATCGGTGTCAATGCAAATTTTTTGGGCAAAAAGTTTGCAATGAATTGCGAAATATTTATTAGCTGTATTCGAACTTTTCTGCACTATTGGCAAAAAGTTTCCACACATACGTTCATTCCGCACTATTCCAATCATTGATTCATTTGCGGCAGAAAAGTAGTAAACTTAATTTCACTCGATGCAACAAAATAAAAAGGAGAAGGGGCATAAAATGTGTTACCGGGAAACTTGTCTGTTCAATTGCTTTTGAGAAACTTTGCGAGAATGTACGAGTACATAAAGGCAGTTGGATTGGCTGGCGGTCGATTCGCTCATTTCACACTCAATCGCATTTGGGTTTTACATATTCAATTAGAAACGGGACTCCGTATCGATATACTTCTTCCGCTGTCTGCTGCAGGCAAATTGCACCAAAAAGTTGTTCCCCAAGTCCCTAGGATCAATGGTGAAAAAGCAGAAAATGATGTAAACTTCTGGTATTCCCCATGTCATGTGATTAAAGTTGTACAAGTTCTCAAAACAAGCTGAAGGCAAATCCCCTCCCCCTAGAATGCCATTTGCATAGGGATCCAAGTTCTGTGACAATTGTGAAATCCTGCTAAGGGGCAGGGGGTGGCAAACACAGATACGAGTGCCTGCGTGTTGCTTTGTTACTAAACAAAAGTTAAGTCATAAATATTTTCCGAGTTTTTGACTTAAAATTTATCAACGATATCCGCCTTGCAGCCACGCGAAATCCGAACAAAGGACACGCTAGCACACAGGCATAAGTACAAATATATACATAGACCAACACACATAGACACCTAAACTGTTTAACTTTGGTTGGCAAACTTCTCGACATGCAAAAGTGCAAAAATATATTTGAAAAATTTGTCAACTGGGGTTAAAGTTGAACCAGTCCTGCTCAAACTGCTTACCCAGCATGGTTAAATGGAAAAATGGAATTTGGAAAACAAATTACAGCTGGGCATAGCGATGCAAGGTTTTTACCATTTATTAGGGAAGAAAAAATCGATGTTTGGAGTATTCAAATATATTTGGAGAGTCCAAAGAAAAACCTTTTCGAATATGAAACTTAAATTTCTTAAAATAAATTATCCCTTATTGTTCTACCTATTTCTAAAAACTAATTAATAAAAATGTGAAAATGTGGGGCTTAAGCTGAGCAGAGCTTAGACCCTTTTACCAAATTTGTCACCTTAGTACCCGACAACTTGTCAAATTGTTAACCAATTAAGCCCTATCGAAAAGTTAACCTTTTTCTGCTGACGTTTCCTTTGAGACAATACAAAAAACGAAGAAAAAAGTTCAGGCTTTAATTTGTATACCCTAGCAGAGGGTATTAAAATTTAGTCAATGTTTGCAACGCAGTGAAGGACACATTTCAAGCCCTATAAATTATATATATTTTCTTGATTAGCTTCCTTATTTCTTAAAATATATCCATTTACTCCGATATATCGTACTTTTTAGCAATTTCAAAAATACGCTTTTAGTTATGTAATAATCTTATATAGCTGCCATAGGAACAATCGGGAAATAAAATTATAACATCTGCAAGATTATTAAACCTTCGGTTTGCTAAAGCTCGCTTTCTATCTTGTTTCGCTTGATGTTACGAAGATAACGAGTCTTTGAACCTGGGTTCCGAGCCCCAACAGACCCTTATTAATAATAAGCCGTTGACCTTTATCAAAGATGTCCCACAGCACGGAATTAAGTGTAAAGAGCTTCCAGGTGGAAAACAAATGTACTCAAAGGACAGCCATCTGGCAGAGATTTTAATTACGTAAATGCAATAAGCGTACGATGCAATCGCGGCCCAGAGGCAACCACAAAATCAATCAATCTCCCGATCGATCAATAATTCAATTGACCCGGCTGGCTCAAGAAAGTGGCAAATTAATTAAAAAAGCAAAAATCAGCCCAAAAAGGCAAATAAGTTCGGTAAAGAGGGCGACGCGTAAAAGCTTTTTGGCTGCTCTTGCTTTCCAATTAATTTGATGAGTGGCCGAGGCCGAGGGATAACATTTATCAGCACCAGCCCAGAAAGCAAGGAAAGACAATAGGAGCTTAAGGACCAAGGAACCCAAAGAGCTGCACCAGGCGGACAATGAGTGAGTGTTATGTAAATGACGCTATACAAAAGTGGAACAATGGAAGGAGAAAGAGGAAAAGAAGGCGGGACCGAAATACCAAAGTCAGATAAGTAAATGACAAACAGCAAAAGAAGGAGGTAAAGTCTCAAGGTGCACTCTTTGTAAGTTCCTCGAATTCTTTGCCCCTTTGATTAGCAAAAAGGCAAACGATAATGAAAGTGCAGATGAAATAATAATCGGAAAATGTTATGTTTTTCCAATCTTATTGTAAATATTGCATACCGTCCCTATTTATTTACTAGAATTCCCCTGATAAGCCACCTAGCTGCTAAGTGCAATTACCATTTCTGACTTAGTCTCCAAATATTTCTCACCACCTTCCGTTGTCCAGAAAATATTTAGTTGTATATTTTATCAACATTATTTTGGTGCCAAAAAGTTTTCAGCGCTGAAAACTTGATGGGCGGAAGCCAAAGAACTGCCTGGAACTAGAGAGGTATATATATGTGTATATAGAGCATCGTTTTCATTAAAACTTCTGACACACCGAATTTGTTGATGTGCCCCGCATTCGGCAAACTCCTCCTTCAGGCAAACAAACAAGTTCAGCCAGAACCAGGGAGTTGCAATTTGAAATCACACAATTCTGGCTGTAACAGCAAATGGCAAAAAGTCTCGCGTTCTACTACTTTATCTTTATAGTTTTATTTTTATTAATTGTTTTTGCCCTAGGTTGCTCTTGTTGTTTGGCACTTGTAGTTTGTTTGCGAAGCGAGTTTAGTTTTTGGCTTTTAGCGCCTGTTCGCCCCCACAAAAAATTACAACATGAGAAACAGAAGGGAAAAGCAGCAACACGAACAAGTGCGAAATGTTTGGCAACACTTTCGACGAGTTATGTTTCAAATGTTTGAAGGCGGGATGAAAGTTCAAAGGGCTGAAAGTTCGTGTTGGATGAAGCAAAGCGAAGGTTCAAGTTGAAGAGTTTCCGAAGTATTTAGTTTCAATTGTAAAGGTGAGAACCCAAAACAACAAATTATCTTCTTTAGTAATGTTTTTGATTTAAGAATAAAGCAATTTAAAATGACTTAAAGGGAAATTTATCTAATAAAGGTTTTAACCAATTTGAGAGAAACCTAATAGACAGCTAACTCATTTATTTATTTATGTCACTTTACGTAACTTAAATAAAGCGTTAAAGCTTATATAGCATACTCATTTTTAATTTCCCAGCCATCAAGTCGGCAATTAACAAACGTAAGTAATGCAGAAAGTCTAGGATTCATTTCCACTTCCGCTTCGCGCTCAACTCATTACAGTTTTACAGAAGTTTTGGGCGTCATCTAATTATGCAAAACGGCACATTCATTTGCAGAGAGTCGGTGTCCGTTCACATTCAGGTTGGCCTTAAGTTGGATTCATTTTAACAATGCCATTTAAAATTAATTTTCAATTAACTTTCGCGGCCCGGCCCGAGTCCGGCCATCTGCAGCTCTACACCGGAGACTTCGTCCGTTTCAACTAGCGCGGAGTGCTAACAAAAGTTTTGTGTGCTCGGCTTCATAAATTGAATTTTCCGCTTTTTGTTTCTGCCAATTAAGTCAATGGTCGAGAAAGTGAGGGCGGCACTGTGAGTGATACTAATTTCCACAGACACGAAGGCTACTTAAGTCGCCTGCCACCCATTCAATTTTTCCTGCCCCTTCTTCCGATGCGCCAACAAAAGGGATCCGAATAATGGAAATCCACGCGGTGGGGCTTTTCGTGGCTCGGGCTTTTTACATCCGGCACCTGCGTGACATTTGAGCTCAGACAGCGAGAGCAGGACTTAACCCTTGACAGCCGCAAAAATAACTGTTTGGAATGCATTTTACTTTCAAATGCCCCATTGGATTGTAGATGAGCGCGATAGTTGTTGCTGTACACTGGCGAATTTCAGTGGGTATTTTTAAGAAAGGTAGAAAAGAAGTTGCAGAAGATATTAATTCTTATTTTTAGTTGTTTTGTGATTTTAATTTAAATGTTAAAAATGACTTGTCCTTACAAAGAATTTAATGAATGGCTTAAAGTCTACGACATATATTATCACTTGAGGCTCTAAACGAAGAAAATCAATAAATCTAATTTAATTCAAAACCGGGTCAAATTTCTTAATGAATACATTGAATGTAAAGTGATTTTTGGAAGTGTAGTTTACAGCAAGCATCTGTAAATCCATACTTAGAGCCACTTCTACTCGAGCCCCATTTTTCTCCATCTCCAGCTGCCTTGTTTTATCGCAAGGCGATTTGAGCTCCATTTGTGCTGGCCATTCCCCATTGCCAGGATAACTTGACAGTCACTTAGCGGGTTCGCGTCTGGGTTGGGAAGTGGAGTGGAGTGGAGGTATCGAAGCACTCGAAGGTGTGTGTATCAAAGTAGCAGTTGAAAGTACATGGTCGAAATGCTTTCAGATTAAACTTGTCCGGCAGCAACACCTGTGCCCGCATTTCAAACCCACTTTTCCCCCTCAATGTTTTCACTGACTGACAGGCAACCAAGCAAAGCTGGATTGCACGAGTGCAGAGGATGCAAAGGGAGTTCACTGATTTCAACCGGGGAAACTTTGTCCAGTGCTCTTCCATATCAACAGATATGGTTGCCCCAGAGCCAAATGCTTCTTTCCATGACGAGAAACTTCTCTCCGGTGCCACAAACTTTTAATAGTCTCACATTTGAGTGTTCTAATCATATGCTAAACTGGCTAACGAGTCTCACTGGATATTGCTTTAGGTGTTGGCCAGAACTTCTTTGATAAATGAATAAGTTAGTTCTAATTAGAAAGTGGGGTTCACTGGGTTCAAGGATATATTTTTACTTATTACCTTTATCAAAGTTTGATTTTATTTTTCCTTTATAAATAAATGTATAAATGTAGCTCTTTTCGCTTACCTTGCCCAAATTGACGAAACCGTGATCCTTGGCGACTGCATCGGCCATGCCATTATCGCCGTTCGGTATGTGCACCGCCCAGGTGTGTGTATAGTGTCCGGTGATTTGATTGTTGCTCCCGGAGCTGCCCGATTGGCCGTACTTGCCACTGTTGGGCGTCAACTTGGCCCTGCCGCCCGTCTCATAGTCGAGGACATATGGCGGCAACACTGGCGACTGGCCATTTGGATCCACCTTGAGTGATGACGGCGGTGGTGCTGCGGGCGGAGATGAAGGCGCTGGGGATGGTGCTGCCGGTGATGCACCACCAGCTGATGCCGTTGCCACACTTCCGGCCACGAAACCGACATTTAAATTACATATAAAAACTACGGCACTAAATTGCAGAGCTAACAGCAACACAGCTTTCGTTTTCGCCAAGTGTCTGCTGCGGCTGGTTAATCTTTTGCTGTTGCCACTATGTTTCGTGTTGCATTGCGTTAAAAAACTAGTTTTGAATAAATTGCAATCGAAATTGAAATTTCCTATATCACATTCAATGATTGTTTGTTGTTCTTCATGCTCTGTGGCGGCTTTTCGCTCACAACTTCTGCCAGCATGTGGCCCTAATTGTCGAGCATTAAATTGGTTCCTTTTGCTTCTGTGTTTGTGGCTATTGCTGTTGCTGTTGCCGCTTCTGCTGTTGCTACTGCTGCTGTTGACGTTGCTAGTTGGCTGCCTGCTCCATCGCACGACGTCGTTTTTCATTGTGCGTGAGGATTTTTCCAATGGCTGTCGTTCGCGTTCCTCGAAATTCTGGCTGTGAGGGCCCCAACGTGTGGCTGCGATGCTGAGA
Organism: Drosophila rhopaloa; assembly: GCF_018152115.1. Classification (NCBI taxonomy): domain Eukaryota; kingdom Metazoa; phylum Arthropoda; class Insecta; order Diptera; family Drosophilidae; genus Drosophila; species Drosophila rhopaloa. The sequence goes on from NW_025335047.1 coordinate 2,594,094, forward strand.
ATTACAGAAAAATATATATTAAGAATTAGTTATATTATTAATTATTTTTTGTCTAATAATAATTTAACAGTCATAACAAAAAAAAAAAAAGGATCAGAGAATTACTCTTAACAGATATATATAAAAAACGGTTGTTAGTGTTTTCATTTGAAATTATCAAATCAACATTTCTGAAAACTCTAGGTTCCTTATTTTCTCATAAGCCTAAGGTCATTATTCCCTAAAATGTGTTATTACTTACATATGTAAGTCCGATAGACATTTGAGTAGAACAAATTTTAAAATACCCAACTCACTGTAACTAGTTAATTATCCACAAGTCGGGTAAACTTAGGAATTTCGGTTTGCTCCCAAAAAAAAACTATTACTATTTATTTGCTTTTTGGATATATTATATTTGGTGTTTTTTAAAAACATAGTTTCCAAAATTAAGAAATCAAAATTTCTGTCCCCACAATTAAAGAACTTAAATATTTTTGTCGTTGGCCTTTTATAGGTCTTTGCTTGTTTTATAAGTGCATGTTTAAAAAGTACTGTTCAATATTTCGATCCATTTGTTGTCAAATTTCCATTATGTTTTTGGTCTCAGCATTTAGGGAAGTTATCACTTAGGACTGGACACAGCTGGTGTTCTCTGGGAGATCGCAAATGCCCTTCAGTCCGTTAAAGTACCTATCCCCGCAGCTGACCTTCAGGGCGCGTTGATGGCGACAGATATAGTAGTCGTTGCACCGCTCGGGCGAAGCCATTAGGAATCCATCGGGCTTACCGACGCAGGAAACCTTAAGCTGAACCTCGGATCCAGTCGACGAAATGCCCGCCAGTTGAGCCACTTCCCAGAGTAGACGGTGCACGGGGTTCCGGCGGACGGGATTACGGTTCGAGTGGGCGGCAGCCACCGCCTTTGAGACCGTCGGGCAGACAGTTGTTGTCTCCGACCCAGGGCATACGGTTGTTGTCGTTCGGCAGGTCGTTGTAGTAGAGGTTGTTGTTGAGCAAGTCGTGGTTGTCGGCGTTGTTGTTGAGCACGTCGTGGTTGTCGGCGTTGTTGTTGAGCAAGTCGTGGTTGTCGGCGTTGTTGTTGAACAAGTCGTTGTAGTTGTGGTTGTGGTCGTGGTGGTGGTCGTGGTTGTTGACGTTGTTGTTGAGCAAGTCGTGGTTGTCGGCGTTGTTGTTGAGCAAGTCGTGGTTGTCGGCGTTGTTGTTGAGCAAGTCGTTGTAGTTGTGGTGGTGGTCGTGGTGGTGGTCGTGGTTGTGGTCGTGGTTGTTGACGTTGTTGTTGAGCAAGTCGTGGTTGTCGGCGTTGTTGTGGAGCAAGTCGTTGTAGTTGTGGTGGTGGTCGTGGTGGTGGTCGTGGTTGTGGTCGTGGTCGTTGACGTTGTTGACGAGCAAGTTGTGGTTGTTGGCGTTGTTGTTGAGCAAGTCGTTGTAGTTGTGGTTGTGGTTGTGGTGGTGGTCGTGGTTGTGGTTGTTGTCGTTGTTGTTGGGGCACAAGTGGTTGTGGTTGTAGTTGTAGTTGGAGCCTCAGTGGTTGTGGTTGTCGTGGTTATTGGGGCACAAGTGGTTGTCGTTGTCGTTGTCGTTGTCGTTGTAGTTGTGGTTGTGGTCGTGGTTGTGGTTGTGGTCGTGGTGGTTGTGGTCGTAGTCGTGGTGGTGGTTGTGGTGGTTGTCGTTGTTGTTGGGGCACAAGTGGTTGTGGTTGTAGTTGTAGTTGGAGCTTTAGTGGTTGTGGTTGTCGTTGTTATTGGGGCACAAGTGGTTGTCGTTGTCGTTGTAGTTGTGGTTGTGGTCGTGGTGGTTGTCGTGGTAGTAGTCGTGGTGGTTGTCGTGGTTGTGGTAGTAGTCGTGGTGGTTGTAGTGGTTGTGGTTGTCGTTGTTGTTGGGGCACAAGTGGTTGTAGTTGTAGTTGTAGTTGGAGCCTCAGTGGTTGTGGTTGTCGTTGTTGTTGGGGCACAAGTGGTTGTCGTTGTCGTTGTAGTTGTGGTTGTGGTCGTGGTGGTTGTCGTGGTTGTGGTCGTAGTCGTGGTGGTAGTGGTTGTGGTGGTTGTCGTTGTTGTTGGGGCACAAGTGGTTGTGGTTGTAGTTGTAGTTGGAGCCTCAGTGGTTGTGGTTGTCGTTGTTGTTGGGGCACAAGTGGTTGTCGTTGTAGTTGTGGTTGTGGTTGTGGTCGTGGTGGTTGTGGTCGTAGTCGTGGTGGTGGTGGTAGTGGTTGTGGTGGTTGTCGTTGTTGTTGGGGCACAAGTGGTTGTGGTTGTAGTTGTAGTTGGAGCCTCAGTGGTTGTGGTTGTCGTTGTTGTTGGGGCACAAGTGGTTGTCGTTGTAGTTGTGGTTGTGGTTGTGGTCGTGGTGGTTGTGGTCGTAGTCGTGGTGGTGGTGGTAGTGGTTGTGGTGGTTGTCGTTGTTGTTGGGGCACAAGTGGTTGTGGTTGTAGTTGTAGTTGGAGCCTCAGTGGTTGTGGTTGTCGTTGTTGTTGGGGCACAAGTGGTTGTCGTTGTCGTTGTAGTTGTGGTTGTGGTCGTGGTGGTTGTCGTGGTTGTGGTCGTAGTCGTGGTGGTGGTGGTTGTGGTGGTGGTGGTTGTCGTTGTTGTTGGGGCACAAGTGGTTGTGGTTGTAGTTGTAGTTGGAGCCTCAGTGGTTGTGGTTGTCGTTGTTGTTGGGGCACAAGTGGTTGTGGTTGTAGTTGTAGTTGGAGCCTTAGTTGTAGTTGTGGTTGTCGTGGTTGTTGGGGCACAAGTGGTTGTCGTTGTCGTTGTAGTTGTGGTCGTGGTCGTGGTGGTGGTGGTGGTGGTCGTGGTTGTCGTTGTGGTGGTGGTTGTCGTTGTTGTTGGGGCACACGTGGTGGTAGTGGTGGTTATTACAGGGGCACAAGTGGTAGTAGTTCCTGAGCATGGAGGCTTCGTTGGTGGGGCGATAGTTGCGGGCCCGTTGCATGGCTGAGCGATACCGCTGTCAGACTGTTGCGCTACTGGCTCCGCCACAACGCCTTCGGTGCATCCAGGGTTGTAGGTCACGCAGCTGCGGGTCTTGAAGTCATAGAATTTGGGACAGGAGTATTCCGTGGCAATGCCGTTGTGGCACTCATAGAACCTGGAGCAACTGCCGGGCACCAGAGCCCGAATGCCATTGGCCTTGTTACGGCACAGGAGATTGCCCTGGCCGGAAACGCTAGCACCGCTGGTGGTGCTTGCAGAGACTGCAATGAGCAGCAGGGCAAAAGCTGTGGAACCAAAGATGATTTGTTAGCTCCAACTGATGGATTCTTTAGGTGGTGGTTGTTTTCGGTTACCGTATATATTCCTCATGTCTGCAGATGGTTCAAGTTCACGTTTCCCAGACTGAGAAAGTACTGTGGGCATTTGCAGCTACGGACCCCATTATTTATACCGTGCTAAATTTTCAATTTGCCAAAATATTCATTAAGAAATTGGCGAATGCAGACAGATACTGAATTATAAACAAGATCTATATCGCACCCGCCGTTATCACAATCAATGCAAGCTTTTGTGAACAAGTTATCAGTTTTACTTTTTTTTTAATTCGTTAAAATTTCTTAGACTCTTTGAACCAAATAGAACTATGTTAATATATTTACCACAGGTTTTTGTACAAAATCCAAACAAAAATACTAATTACAACTTTAATTTAATTCAAATTTCACAAATCAGTCAAGTGAACTTCAAATGTTAAAATTAGAGCACAGTTTATGGAATTCCTATACAAATTCTTTGGAAATTGTATATGGTCGCCATCTATCTCCGGGACATGTTGAATGTGTGCTCTTTTCATTTTATTTTCCTATACTGTTATTTCTTTTTTATTTAAAAGACGCTCGCAATTTCATATTGAAAATCAAAATTAAGTCTTTCATTTTATGTATTACAAGCGAGGGCGACACTCACATCGACCCGCCGACACGTGCATTCCTATCTTCTATTAAATTCCGGTTGTTTGATATTTCGCACTGCGAACTTCGATAAGCGGCAGACAGCTATTTTAGAAACAGTACTGTTTTCCCAAAATGTTGCACTATTAATTACATAAAGTTTTGGACATAAATAGAAAAATAACAGCTGAATCCTCAATTAGAGAGATAATTACCCCAAGCTTGCTAGCGGATGTTTTCTTCCCCCACCCAATTAAGCTAAAAAAATCGACTGTAACTGACACATCCCATTTGAGGTCGCCATACAAAACTTTTGGACTAATATAAAAGCCCAAATATGCCAGAACAGGCGGACAAAGGGAAAATATGCACACAAGAACTTTTATCTGCTATTAATTGGGGGAAGCAACAAAAGAAATATTGATTGCCACTTTGCATCGCTAGCGAGGAAATGACAAACGAAGGCCATGTGGAAGTTACCAAACTAAAATCCAGAATGGATTATGGCCCAAAGGGGGATCTGCTGGACAAAAGTCTGTATCGCATTGATTGTCACCCGTGGACAAGTTTCGATTGCAAATAAGAATCAACGCGAGGCTAGAGCCGATAGAAGTCTCGAAGCTTCCGAGTAATGCCACTGTCGAAATATGCCCATGACTGATGATGGCCAGAGGCCAGTCCATTGACGGGCATATTTCATCTATTGATAGAGGATTTCTGGATTTGGCCAGTCACTCGGCCAGAAAGTCGGCCGAAGTGGGGGCGTAATTAAAGCGAGTGACAGCGGAAATGCCAAGCAGAAGGAGATGGATAGCTTAGGGGGCACGAAGTGGGAGCTGTGTTGTTTGGACGGATTTGACGGGCGGCGACGGAAGCTGTTGGTGTGCAGTGTTCGGGCTATGGTAATCAATGGCTAAGTGGATAGGAAATTGAATTTTGTGTGGGGGCGACTCTGAATCGGGCAGAATCCAATGCGGAATGATTTTTCGTAATCTCGCAGCACTATTAGAGCTAGTTGATGGCGTATCAAAAAGGGTTTATCTATTCCGAAATGAAGGGTCTGATTTATGTTCACCAATCAAATAGAAACCAATTTAAAAAACTTATTATATTGACTTAAAACACGTCGACGAACGTTGTTAAGATTAAATTTGATTCAGCCATATGATGAAGGATTTTTAGGACTAAGAATGAAGTAAGTTTACTAACTTTTCTATACGCCTCCCAAGTTTCAAAGCGTTTATCTTCAGAAAGGTGAACTGATTGCATAATTCATAAAAAATAACTGATCAAAACTATACAAAGTAAAAGCCATACTTATTTGCTAAAGTGTAAACCACTTACTTTATTTGAGTCTTCTCAAGTCTAATTCACATTATATTTACTTGAGCTTTGAAAGTTCGAGAAGTTCGCATTGAAAATTCAACATTGAATTCAGCGTGCTGTAAAGGTAAAACTCTTATTAGAATTTCAAAACTGACAATGTGCATTTTTTTCACCGCTCACTTTCTGGGCAATGAAATGGTCTGTCAACATACTACTCCACCGCCTCTCTGATCCCATCGAAAGCCGATGCACATGAGTGCACAGGCCGAAGGAACTGTATGCAGGAGACCGGCGACTTCTTTACATTGACTGTGCACCTTTTGTGCTAGAACTTCCTTCCGCATTGAGTCATCGTCAACACCATCCACAGCACCCTGTCCCCTGTCTCCTGTCCCCTGCATCCCTCGTCAACAACTTTGACTCTGACTGACGGCATTTGTCAGTGGCAGACACAAAGTAATCATTACTTGGCGCACTTCCGCAGCTGCAACATCGCTGCCTCCTCCCAGGCCCACTAAGCGTATACTTAATAATAAGAAAATAAGTGCCATGTCAACGTAGGCGTGGCAGGGGGCAGAGGATTCGTTGGTTGGCTTCCTTGCTCGCTCACATGCTAACGAAAAGTGGAAAACGGTGTCAAAGTCACCGACAAGAACAGCACTAGTTGGCTGATGAAAGTTGCAGGGCGAGAAAAGTGGCAGCGATGAGTTGAAAGTGTATGGCGGAACAACACCAACAACAACGCGACCTGACAACTTGAGACAAATTGAAGCGTTGTTTCTCCTTAAAAGAAGAGCGTGGCAAGATGGACCTATGGGGTCGAAAGAGCTTGACAACCAATAAAGTGCTGAAACTAGTTAAGTTCCTGTTGGAGAATTCACAAATAAAGTAAAGTGAATAGGAACGAATAAGAATTTGTGCCTTCTAAAGAATAGATAATTTAGGTTAACTATTACTTTTTTAACTCCAATAATTTATTGAAAAGGAAACGTGTTACACCTCTTCTATGTTGTGGTCTTAACTTCCCACAGCCTCATCTCTAAGCCAAAAGGTAAAGACTCTCCACACTTTTTTGTCTCTCTTTTGTATTCCAAGCAATTTACTTAACTCCCGGCTAACATACCTAAGGTTTTCGCATCATAAACTGATCTATTTTCATTCAGCAAACAAGGCTTGGGCATTCCGGCAAAAAAGCTGTCCGCCCACAAACACACCAATCAGAAATCACTCAAAAGCCCAACAGAAATCCTTAAATTGCTTAAGCCACAAGCGGCAGGAAGAAAAGAAAAACAAACGCTAGAAAATAAAAGACCACAGCATAGAGAGATGACAATGCCAGGCATCGGTTTAACAGTCCTTGAGGCATTTTTTGGGCAAACAGCTCGACACTTGGCTGCTGCTTTGGCATCCTTTGTGGTTGTTTGCCCTGCGAGTGTTGTTAGTTCCTGTGGGTCGCCGTTCTATGCAAAATGCCATGTCAAATGCAGCACTGAAAGGGCTAAAAGCGATGGCTCCGATACCGGGATAAGGGTGAACTCGGAAGCGGGGAAAGCGGAACGAAACACATTAAGCCAAGGAAGGGTCTGCTGCTGCTTCAGTAAGGAAAAAAAAGAAGCTGCCGATGAAGCAGCGGTAGTTAGAAGCTTAAAAAGGCTACAAAACTGCAGGCGAGAAATCAAAAGGCGGCAAATACACTGTGGAAAAAGCGGATAAGAAACTGCATTTACATTCTGCACTTTAAAAAGGTTTTTCTTTTAAATGGAAAACTTAAATAAATTATATGTTAAGTGAACTTTTAAGCGTTCATATAACAATATTTGAATTACACCTGCATGTTCTTAGCTCTTACATTTAATAAACACATTGGGTCATTAGTTTACTTATCTAATTATTAACTTATTATATCTATAAATGAATTTCCTTTTCCAGCGTTGAATCATAAATTTTTATACCCTTGCAGAGGGTATTTTAATTTTGGTCAAAAGTGTGCAACGTAGTGAAGCAGACATCTCCGACCCTATAAAGTATATATATTTTTGATCAGGATCGCCTTCTGAGTTGATATAGCCATGTCCGTCTGTCCGTCTGTCCGTCTGTCCGTCTGTCCGTCTGTCTGTCCGTCTGTCCGTCTGTCTGTTTCTACGCAAACTAGTCTCTCAGTTTTAAAGATATCGAATTGAAACTTTGCACACACACTTCTTTCTTGCACGCATTATATATGTCGGAACGGCCGGGATCGGCCGGAAATCCATCGGAAATGCCATAACTTAAGTGTTTTTGAAGTTAGGAAGTTAGGATTTGCTGTGGGTTTTATTTTTGACCAATCAATCCGACCTACCAAATTTCATAAGGCCGACTATATCCTATAGATGCCATATAACTGAACGATCGGAAATGCCATAACTTTGGTGTTTTTAAAGTTAGGAAGTTGGGATTTTTTATGAGTATTAAGAATGCATCATATGAATAATTTTGGAGAATATAATTTACAGAATATTCTGCAAGGGTATATCAACTACGGCTCCACCGGAAGTTAGCTTTAATTTCTTGTTAAACTATTTTTTGTTTCAGTGAAAGATAAGCTCCTTTGTTGCTTTGTTTGTGTGAGAGCATTTGTCTTTTGGCCTCGCTTTTAATGTGTTTCGTGTGGTGGATTGAGGTGAGCTGTTTGTGTGGTGGCTTGTGTGTAGTAGTTTTTCGCAGTTTTCTGCTGGTGGCTTCACTTGTTTAATGATAGTTCCACAAAGGCAAATATGCTCTCTCTAGCAAGCGCTGGGCTTTCAACCCACCCCCTCCCCCCTAAACCACCCACTAAGCCAAGCCAAGCTACCTTTTTTTTCGCGACCTGCAACTGGAGCGCAAAGTCAACAACAACAAAAACCTCGGTTAGTGCCCGGCTGGAGACTAAAAGAAGGCTAGAAAGGAAAGAGCCCGGCCAAACAAAATGCCTAACAAAAAGCCATGGCAAAGGGAAACCCCGCAAGGGTGAAGCATTTTTTTGCAGCGTATTAGCACACGATCGCCAAACAAAAGGTGTCGCATACGTTTTTGCGGCCAGCCAAATGCATGGAAACGCCATTTGCCATTTGCACCTGTGACTGCATAGAAATGCGGTGTTGACTGCACCAAGAAGGCCGGGACAGGCCACACCAAATGGCTTTGACAGATGACGGTGTGAGAATTTGTAGGGGGATTGGCCAGGAGCTGTCAGGTCGCTTTAGGTTTGGCCAAATCAGCAGGACTTTCGAGGGTAACCTTTGATGTCAACAAGGATGTACAGTTAGCCTAGAAAAAGCTTGTTGGCTAAAAATTTTCTATTAAAACTGGGAAAATACTGCGTGTGGTTTGCAACAAAAATATATTCGAAGGTAGGACAGCAAACATTTGTACTGAAACAGACATGTTAATACTTAACTTATGAATAAAAAATAAAATAATAAGAGAATTCAAAGGCCACAGTGTATTTAAAAATTCCAACAACTTTTTCCACACTATATTATTTAATAAAATTTCTTCTGCTATCAACTGATATTTAAAAGGCATTAAAATAATTAAGAATACTCAAAGATAATCCCGCATTTATTATAAAGTCAAAAGAAAAAATTAAATGTAAAATCAACCAGGCGTATTATGATAAAATCTCGGGCATCAATCAATCATCTCCCGGGCGAACAAATTTACCTGAGAATAATATCGTTAAAGTTATGTTAATATCCACATCGTTGCGGTAATGAATCCCACGAATGTTCCCCATGGCCATCTGTAGGATAATGGAATCGTGTGCTTTTCGGACCAACGAATTTTTAATTATTTCTTATTGTTTGTGCACCGTACATATATATTCCACTGATAGGTATTAACCATCCCAGCGTGATGCAAATACCGAGTGGGCTCAAGTATCGGATTGCTTCTTAATGTGCAAACAAGAATGCGCATTAAGTGAGGCCCTGAAAAGGTGGGTGGAATGAGGTGAAATGAAGAGTTGGGGATGCGCCTTGCGGTACGCCTTGCAATTTGAGTGCCTCGCCGGCATTAATTGATTTTGCATGGTCACTTGCTGCGGCCGAGGCGTAAGATAAATGACCAAGGATGGAAAAAAGAATACGTTGGAAAAAAACGAAGGAAACGGAAAAGTGCCGCCAATCCCAGCATGTGTCATGGCGATGGAAAGGTTTTCCCCCCTTTTGTTTCACTCGCTTTTCTTCGCCATTGCATTTGCGAAATTAACTCTCCGGGAGGAAAACGTAGGGGGAGGCTCTCCATTCAACGGAATCTGAATAACGCTTAATGTAAGCACCTGGCAGGCTTGAAAAAAGAGGCGAGCGCGTAAAAGTATTCGAAAATGAATAAGTCCATACAAATTCCATTCAAAACAAAAGACGCCTCAAGGCAAAAGCCAACAACAGCACCTACCTCAAGAGCAATTTGACAGGGAAAGGGTTTGAAAGAAATGGTGAAATGGAGAAAGAAGGACCCTTTCTGACAGCTCTCCATCTACTCAATGACTCCTCAACTCAACTGAATTCTCAACTTCAGTTGCCTGCTCATATTTAACAAAGCAGTTACAAGACAAAGTTATGAGTGCTTTTTTAAAAATTTTAATGCCTAGGAGGTAAACGAATGTATAAATATCCTAAAAGGTGTCAGATAAAAGAGGTATTCATAAACCCAATTAAACAACAGCATAAAATACAAAAGATAAAAGTCTACATTCTTTTTTATCACTTCTGTGTATAAATATTTGTAAGCAAAGAAAGCTTAACAGAAGTACAAATTGTAAAAATTAAAGTGAACTTAAATTATTTCACCTTCATCTTTAAGGAACTATTCAACATTTGTATTTCCGTGTTTATTTCCACACTTGTGTTACTTTAAGCAAAACTCTAAGTTATTACAAACTTAAGTTCAATAATCAAGCTTCACTACCGGATTCCAGACTTTTTTGTATTTCCCCCAGACTCAACAAGTCGCACGGGAAACCCTTTATACCCCGGCAAAGGCTATTAAGCCATCTAGAAAAGTCAGTGTCTGCTACAGGACTCTACAGGATGTGGCAGTAGCAATTTCTTGCAGCAGTTGCTCACGACGCTGGCAGCGGAAATGCAGATGGGTAAAGCAACACCGAGACAGTCGAGCAGCCCAACGATTATGATGATGACGATGTTGATGTCGAAGGAGGTGGAGACGATCTGGAGGCTGATGCAGATGGAAGACTCTGTCGACAAAAGGGCACACAATAAAGAGTCGAGGTAGGCAGAGTGCTACTCCTTGCAGCATTTTTCTTTTGATGGACTGCATTAACATTGACAATGATAATGAAAATGGTCTTAAGCAGAGAACTTTATTCTGCTTTGAAAATAAAAGGAATAGTTTTACAGCTTAAACAAAAGAAAATAAAACGTTTTTAAGTTCTTTAATAAAAGCAAAAAGAGCAGTTGGCATTATGATTCTATATAAGTTAGTAATTATAATTATAAAAAAGTAAATAAAATAATGCTTTTTTGACTTTAAAAAAAGTCCTTTTTCAGAATGTAACCTTTATCTAGACCTTTTACCCTACACATTTGCGGCCCACCTCTGGCTAAATCGTTGGTTTTGGGGTCCAATTCCTGTTGGAATTTCGTGGAGTTGGCAAGCAGCGAAGCCAAGTGTAAATCAACAAATCAACAACTTAATATGCGCAAATTTTTGATGCCAACTGCAGTTGCAGAACCGCCAAACACAAAAACGAGAACAGCAGCGAGTAATTCACATGGAGTCTGGTGGTGGCGGTGGTTGCGGAACCAGTGGTGCTGATGGCTCTGGGATCAGTTACCCGCGGGGGCAATGGTGGTGCCCCCAAAAATCCAGAGCCAACCGAGTTGCAGGTTATTAGTATGCACAGCTTGCTGCATACTTTCAGGGACCTTGTTCGCTTGTTGGAGCAAAATTTATGCGTGTCTATTCGCTCATGCTCGCAGTCTCTGTCTCTTTTACGCCCGTTTTTGCAGGCCAACTCTTTCTCTTTTTATTTTCCATCCCCCATCTCCCTCACACCTTTTTGGGTGCATGGCGCCCGTTTTCCGATTGTCGTCATTTCAATTAAGCTCGGCGCCGAAATGAATGCTTTTTGTGCGGATTTTTACCGATTAATTTTTCATTATTATGCCAAGTGCTCGCTGGAAAATTTTGTAGAGGAAAAGAGGGGACACAGAGTGAGATAGCACAGTTCACGCACAACAAATGTGCCAAAAGTGGCAAATGACAGGACAACAAAACAGCCTCACATATACACACACTCACACACTGGCGAACAAAGTTTTCAATGTGCTAATAATTTTTGCACGCCCCAAAAAATATGCAGAGCATTTGTTTGGGGAGCCTGCCCTTTGGCAGGCAAATATATTTTACGATAATTTCGTGGAAATCATAATGGATAAGTCATGATATCACAGAGAATGAAGATACGAATTTTATTGTTTCAAATAGCATTATTATATTTTTTAAGGTTTAATATAGATGATTTTTTTGTATTAAAATAAAAGGGCTTTGAAAAGTTATTTTAAAGAATTTTAAATATCTGGAATGAACGACTATACCAGATACTAATTTCTTTACAATTATTTTTTCATTTAATAAACTTTACAAAAAAAAAATTGTTTTTTTATCAACTTATTTTAATTATTTTAAAAAAGCACCCAAAAATAGAGATGAACAAAACATGTTAAACAATCCTTTAAATTTTCTAAATAAACGTAAAGCAAACAAGGACTTCGGAAAAGCTACCAAGCTGGCAATGTCAATAAAAATTAACAACGAAAAGCTGTAAAGCTGCGCCACAGCCCACCACTGGCCGCAACAACAAACAGAGAGTGCCACACTGTACCGCCCACTTAACCTTTTCCCTTCCAAAACGAACACCACACCCTTTCAGTGGGTCGTAGGTGTAGTTTGTGCGGTGTCTATGTAATTTAGACAATTAGAAAGTTTACGCCTGTAACCATTTCGTACTTCTATTGTTGGGCTAAACTTTTTTGAATGTTTTGTCTTTGTTATTTGCATGACAAATAGGTGCACTGAAAGTTGACCATGTTCTGGTATTGCTTGTTAAAAGTTGAGGAAACCTTATTGGGCTTAGCTGCCGACATGTCTACAACCACGCTAGTTGGTAGTTTAATATTTGCACAATACTTCATAATCAGTGGCTGGATTTTCCCCTTCTCGTCCTTTATACGCTGATGCAGCAAAATCGCGAACGCGCAAATTCCTCTTCAATGCGCCAATTGTGTTGCTCGAGTGCAGAGCTTAGTGTCGCCATATTGTCGGTTATCCGGGAATCGGAGACAAGGACGCCTGCACAGATCCCTTCTCATGCATATGCAAAAATCCTGCGGTAAACCCCGCTTTAAGTGGCTAAATTGCACAAGTAAACAATTTTTTAATGCAGCTTTGTTGTGGTTTAAGCCGTTAAATGAAAAATACTTCTGACATTTTGACAGTCGCAGAAAAAATAAATTTTTGTGAATGAAAAGACTGTCGGTGTGGCCTAGAAACGTCAAGATATATATAAACAAAAATAGTGGTTTGCAAATAAATGCAATAAAATGAACTTTACTCAATGTGTTCATGAGTTATTATGGTTTAACTTAAACAACTCTATATCTTACTTATATAAGCCTAAACATTTAAATTGTAAAATCCCATTACTGTGTTTATTAATCTATTATTTTAAACGAAAATAAATAAATTACAAATTTGTTGTTTAAACAAACATTTATCAACACAAAATTGTTTAATTTTAACTAGATTTTTCGAGTTGTGTAAAACTCTATCTTTCTCCACACTTTTTCCACCCTCAACAATATTCCCTGTTATCTTTTATTTCCCATTTACACACATTTTTTTGTTGAGACCAATTCCGCTGACTGCGGAAACACTAATTTTCAGTTATTAGCGAAATGTCAAAACAAACGACAGCTTCCATTTAGCAGCTAGAGATTTTTCCACCATTTTTTTATAGGTGACAACCATTAATTCTAGTTATGAAAAAATTTGGTTTGTTTATTGGTAAAAACACGGAAGAATTTTTACGGAATTGAGTTTGAAATGAATTTAGTGAAAATGTATATACACTCTTTAAAGTTTATTTTAATTAGGAGAAATTGTTTCATGAGTTATTTATAATATAATATATTTTAAAATTTTAATTGAAACGAAAGCAGCCAAAGCTAAATAATAAATATTTATTTTGAATAAGCCTAGAATGTGTAAACATACTTTTGTTAACTATCTTTGGCGGCATTAATCATAACTCGACAGTCATATTTAATCAAGTTAAAGCCCTGAAGATTTATGCATCATAAATAGTAGACAAATTTGGATCAGAGCCATTCAGCGAAAGAGTCTCCATAAAAACTGAGCAGCGCAAATCCTCCAGTCAGATGCCATTTGTCAGAAGCGATAAGCAAACATAGCAGCAAATGGCAAATAAACAAGGCAGTAAAATATTAGAATGCGGAGAGAAGAAACCACAATTCCAAATCCCGATTTCAGTCCCTGAGACCCGAAAGCCGAAGGATGTCCCCAAGCGAAAACAAAACTAAAAGCTAGACAGATTTTTGCCTGATTACGCGCAGCGTGCACTCTTCTCTCCCCTTAAACAACAATGGGAAATGCACTTTGGAACGGACTCCCAAAAGTATGCAATGAAATAGGGTGAAATGGAAAATTGGGGAAATGCGGGAAAACTGGGGAGTAACACGAACGAATGCGAACAAATTGATATGCAAATGTGAGTAGGAGACGCAGACCCAAAAACGTAATAATAAAATAAAGTAGAACCCAAAGCACAAAGATGAGAGATGGAAGGGGTTTTCTAGACGGCCAGATCCTGGGATAAATGCTCCATGACTTCTCATTTCCGTTTTCGCCAGAGGCAGCAGCAGCTGCAGCTGGCAGGCAAATCTGCGTCTTCCGGTCCAACAAAAAAGATGGAAGAGGCCGAAAAAAAAAATTAAGAAAAAATGTTAAGTATACGTCTAGTACGACAAGATGGTGGAAAAATATGGTAAACAGTAAGTATACGCCTAGTACAACAAAACTTCAATAATTTAAGAAATATTTAGAGCTCCTCGCGTCGCCGATTATGGAAAAAATGTTAAGTATACGCCTAGTACGACAAGATGGTGGAAAAATATGGTAAACAGTACGTATACGCCTAGTACAACAAAACTTCAATAATTTAAGAAATATTTAGAGCTCCTCGCGTCGCCGATTGAATTAAAAGATTTTCTTGCGTTGCTGAAACGGCAAACTTTTTTGCACAAAATTCAATTTGCCCTAACTTTCCCGCATTCTCATTTTTATACCCTTGCAGAGGGTATTATAATTTTGGTCAAAAGTGTGCAACGCAGTGAAGGAGGCATCTCCGACCCTATAAAGTATATATATTCTTGATCAGGATCACCTCCTGAGTTGATATAGCCATGTCCGTCTGTCCGTCTGTCCGTCTGTCTGTCCGTCTGTCCGTCTGTCTGTTTCTACGCAAACTAGTCTCTCAGTTTTAAAGCTATCGAATTGAAACTTTGCACACACCCTTCTTTCCTTTGCACGCAGTATATAAGTCGGAACGGCCGGGATCGGCCAACTATATCCTATAGCTGCCATATAACTGATTGATCGGAAATGCCATAACTTTCGTTTTTGTAAAGTTAGAAAGTTGGGATTTTCTATGGGTTTTATATTTGGCCAATCAATCCGACCTACCAAATTTCATTAGGATCGGCCGACTATATCCTATAGCTGCCATATAACTGATTGATCGGAAATGCCATAACTTTGGTGTTTGTAAAGTTAGAAAGTTGGGATTTTCTACAGGGGTTATATTTGGCCAATCAATCCGACCTACCAAATTTCATAAGGATCGGCTATATCCTATAGCTGCCATATAACTGAACGATTGGAAATGCCATAACTTTGGTGTTTTTAAAGTTAGGAAGTTTGGATTTTTTATGAGTATTAAGAATGCATCATAGGAATAATTTTGGAGAATATAATTATAGAGTATTCTGCAAGGGTATATCAACTTCGGCTCCGCCCGAAGTTAGCTTTCCTTTCTTGTTTTTCATCATCTTTTCCCCCATCATCAGCTGGTGGCCTTTTTAGTATGCGTTCTGGTGCAGGAACAACTTTTCCCCTTCAGCCTCATTGATTGAAATGCTAAGGCATGTATCCACTCATATATATCTGTATTCCCCCCATCTCCGCAAAGTTTGCCCCTCGGCAAATTCAGTTGTTCAACTAATGAGAGTCGTAGCCTCGCCTCGGGTGCTCATTCTGATGGACAAGCCAGATGAGCAGGGCAAAAGTCGTGACAATCATAAAAAAAGCAAGGAAAGAACTGGAAAATGCAAACGAAAACTTTAAATGCCCTCGGTCAGTTGGCAAAATGTCCTTTTATGATGGGGCAAATGTTGCGGAAATTTTTCGGGCCACGAATTGGACCTGTTCACTCTGCTTTCGGTGGTTGTAATTTTTCTTTAACAAAAAAATTCACAAGGAACAATCTCCAACGGGCATTTTATTCGAAATATTTATAAGGAACATTTTATGAAAGTTGCTATTTAGATATAAATTTTCCTTTTTGCTTTTAAGGAACTAACGTTACTTCCTAGATATTAAATCTAATAACCTAAACATTATTAAACATCCGCCAAACAAATCAATCAATCTAGTATTAAGTCATTTACAGCCACAATTTTACCGAGCATAAGCGTAACTGTTCAGTGATTTCCCATCAACCCAAAACAATCCACAATATGAGCAGACACGGTTAAAACGGGACCAATGAAGCATAAAAAGCACATAAAATGCGGAAAATTAAATTGACAGCGTTGAAAAAAAAAACGAATTTTACACAGATCTTTTACTTAAACAAAAAAAAATCGCGAAATGGCCAAGAGTGGGATTGTATTTCACGCCCTTCCATGACTTAATAAATACGCCAAGCATTCAGGTCCTCGCGCCGTAGAATCAAGCTTACCGTGGGCATTTGCGCTTGATTGCCCACGAAATCGACAAAAATGAAGTGGAAATACCAAAGTGCTGGGCCCGAGAAGTCCGTGGAAAAACGTGATTGATGCCTCTGGACTGAGAGGGCCGGAGGCTCAGGTTCAGTTTCAGTTTCAGATTCAGATTCAGGCGCTGATTCTGTTTCAGATTGCTTCTCGGATTCTGGATCCACAACTCGATTGGAAGCCAGACGAAAGAGGAAAAGGCCTGGCGACAAAAAGGGATAACACACTCGCTATAACAATATAAACTCAGGCCGGTCCCATCTCCTTCTCTGACTGCCATCTGTTATTTTGTCGTTTTTTTTTAGTGTCTCGGCCTCTGCTTTCTATCAGAATGTTTTCCTTTTTTCCAGCTCCCGTCTGCTTCATTGTAAACAGTTTGCTGACTAGCATAAATATGTCTGCGGCAGCCATTTTGTGTTGGAGAAAGAAAAGGAGTCTAATTGGCCAACCATTTTATTTTAAAAAAGTGAAATTCTTTGGATTCTAAGATTAACTAAAATAAATAAAATAAACCTTCATCAATAGATTTGTCATACTTAAAAAAGAACCTTAGTTTAGTCATGAATGTACATCTTTGGGATAAATAGAAGAATTTTACAACTGAATTAAATAGCAATAAATTGACTTCCGGAATATATTTCGAATTCTTAACAGCTTTTTCGCCCTGCTACAATAAAATTGGGAATATCTCTCTAAGTTTGCCCGCAAAATGGCATTAAAAAACAAGCGCAAAGTTTTTGCTATTTTACGGAATTCCCACTCGAACTAAGTTGGAAAATGCAAATGTTTGTCTTCGTAAATGACAAGAAGATGCTACAAATTACATAAATAAAAGCAATAAAGTGTCAACGTATTTGCATAAGCAGATGGGGTGGGGTTGAAAATGGGATGTAAGAAACTTATGCTAAACAATCCGGGACACAGTCGAGGGCGGTTTAACCAGCTTAGTTGAACACCCTCAGCAGCAAAGGCACACATTCAATTACACATAAGATTCAGTTTACTTTCGCCTCGGGCACGCCCACAACATCAAAGGCCTTCTTACTGACATTGATTTCTCTCTCCGGCTGTTGAGTTGTTTATATGTCTGCTATGGCAGGATTGTCTTCTCCTTAATCGCCATCTTATGCAACATCATTGCAATCGAAGGCCTTGCCTATTGAAATGTTAAGACATTTACAGATGCGCTCACTAAAATAGTTCTTTACAAAAATGATAAAGGCGAACAACCTTCTAAAGACCCTTTACAAAGTTTAAATTGCTTTTTGAATTATAATATTTTTAATAATTAAATAAAGTATAATAAAGAAAATGCTCTGCCCTTACCACCCGACAAAAAATATTATTTCAGGCAGCCAGACTCTATTATTTTCACCGGCGCAGTATATGCATATGTATCGCTCTTTAGCATGTGTCCATTTCTTATTCCTGCCAAGAACCGACTCTACCCATTTCAGAATTTGCTGAGCTGTCATGCTTTTTCTGCCACACCCTATATCTCAGCTTCCTTTTGAGATGTTGAACTTTTTCCTTTTACGCTTTTGTCTTCAAGAGCCTCGAGGGCGGTATTCTCGGGCTTTGGCTTTCTTTGAGTCCCGGGAATTGGCCATGTCCCTCCCTGCTCCACCCTGTCACTCCTGTCATCTGTCTGCCTTACTTTCCGCCGTCACACATTGATGTTTGTCTTTTGCCGTTTGCCACTAATTCAACTCGGTTTGTCTCTGTGTGCGCCATTCCAGTCCATTAATTGAATATCCCGCCCTTTTGCACATATTGAGTTTTAATTTTGTGGTTGCCATCGTCCCTCATCTTCGGTGGCGGAAAATTAAATTCTCGTATGTGGCAGAAATTTTCTTTATACATTTTTTGTACTTAATTGGGCATCACAATGAAGTCACCTCAGACATTATTTACCTCGTCAACAGGTGTGAGGATAGAGGAATTTCCTGCGACACCACATTTCACGTGCGGAAAAAAACAAAAGCAATAAATGAAAGTAATTTCCTGAGTGGTAAACTGAAAATCATTTTAAATAAGGCATGAAAACGCATTAAGGGCGGCGGCACCTTGTCAGACAATAAACAACAACTTCCCCTCCGGCTTTATATATATTTAAGCACACACTCACCCTTCATTTTGCCCTGATATCCGATAAGATGGTCTGACATTATTTACGACCCCACCTCATTTTGGATTTTATGTGTAAGTAAAATTATGTAAATGGCCAAAAATTATGCTGAATATTCTGGGCTCTTTATATTACCTGGATTACAGAAATCAACAGATTTTCTTTTAATAATACTATTTTAATACATTTGAAGATTTTAAAAATTCCGAAAATTTTTCACATACCAAAACCAAATATTTGGCCTGCATTTTCTAAGGAAAACTAGTTATTAGCTTATGAAGAATTGAAATTCTCGTATGCTTTTTTTTTCATAGTTGTGGGAACGGTGGCGTATACGTGTTGCGGAACACGGAGTTTGGTTGGCAGCGCGTCTGACAGTCGCAGTCCCGAATTCTATATCGTACACACACACTCTATCCCGCACACACACACACACTCACACCCAACGGTATATAAAGTGATAAGCAGCCGCAGGGCAAACGTTGAGCGCACGCATGCAAATAAAATTGCCCATACGCCCCTTTGAACGGTCTCCTTTGCGGCGCCGTTTTCCGTTTGTCTGCGTTCGTGTGTTTGCATACATTTCTGGTGATAATACAAGAAATTGTATCAAGCCAAAATTGTTTTTTAAAATGTTACGTGCCCGGCGGCTGTTTTGACAAAAAATTTATATGCGGTAGGTAATAAAAATGCAATATAATTCCATATAAAATTTGTATGCTCCTTCGCTTTGGTCTAGGGTAATCGGAAAAGTTTTGATTGCAGCAAAGAGATTGGTAAAGGATACGGGATAGGGAAAAAAGAAAAACGTAAAATAGGAGATAGGCAGTCTGTGAGAATCTTGTATTAAATTGATTTTATTTGATGAATATGTTGAAACTGTATTCGTGCAGAACAAAATGGCCAGTATTAAATAAGAAGATAAAGAAACAAATGGATCTGAAAAATAATATTACATTTCAATAATTTAGAATGCAACATTTTCAATAAATTTCACCTGAATATAAGTGGTTCTTAATCAACCTGTCCAAATGAATTTTAAATGCTTATTCAACATATAACTTCCTCAATTATACAACTAACGTTATTCAATTAAAAGCAATTAATGCGGGAAAATTAAAAGGGAATATGCAATTGACAGTCACCGCAAAACAAACAGACTTTTGCCATTTTCACACTCACTCCAATCAATTTACTAGCAAAACCGTATGCACAATACCACTAGGCACATCACACCCCCTTGTCCCTATTTTGCACCACCATGCGGTTCGGGGCAATTATAAAATCCACAAAAGGAATTGCCATGACGACAATCAACTAATGAAATTAATGGCAATTTGCATTGGCAGCAACAGCGTTTACATGGGCGTGGTCGGAAATAATGCAATTCGGCTCAGTTTAAAACCGGAAACGCGACCCTTAACTCCAGAAGTGACCCTCCCTTGCGGCGAAGGATATCGCACACAAATACTAATTAATCAGCTTGCTATTAATTAAACGACCGCCGAATGGGGCATAGGGGCCCAAGTGAACGATATCCATAATCCCCCAGAAGTGGCTTTTTGTCCCCGCAAAGCTTTAATTGCTGCCTTGCATTTAAAACAGGAAACCTGCGCAGGAAAATGGCAAAATTTATGAACCTATTTCTCGGCACTTTGGACATCCGATAAATAACGCTATAGATAATGACGAGGTGGGTGGCGCATGCCAACTCGGTTTGCTGTTGGTGTATTAATTTACAACCTCTTCACAATGTCATTGTTATGGGTGGCTTTATCAGTATTTTTTTCCTTTTTTTTGGCGTCACTCGCTGCAATGGCGCCAGTACCCTGCGCCTGTTATTAAACATAAAAATAAATTAATAAGCGAATGACACCCACACCCCGACAGTCTCAATTAAGCGACGCAGTCAGTTAATGTTGATGGAAGCGGAGGAAGTGACAGGGTGAGAACCACGCAAATATTTTAACGATGCCATGTGAAGTTTTTCACGTTGTCAATAGCAAATTAAATGTGGAAAGGGTGAAGGAAAAGGGCGAAGTAATAAGGGCGACAATATCGTTAAAGCAAGTAGCAGCATATGCAGCATACTCATAGTTATTAAGAAAAATTGCAAGGAGGTGGCAATAAAGGTTAAAGAGAGTTTCTAAGTTCTCATTTTAAAGTAACAACTTATTCATTTGCTGGTTTTTTTAAATACACAAAGTTTAAAACTAGTTTAAAATGAGTTTAAATGTATAAAACGTCGATCTATTGAATGTGCTGCAAACTCTGGCATGAAATTATAATAACCTCTGCACGGGTATAAAAATAAAAGTTCGTATTTCAGGAAAAAATATAAAAGCAATTCATAGCAAGTTGAAAATGTTGAATGTGCGTAGAAATTCCTGTTGGCTTTTGCCGTCCAAAAGGTCCACAAATGCATGGAGGAATGTCAATTTCAGAAGCACAAAGCGACGAACCATATGCAAATGCAACCGATAAATTTTCAATTAAATGGGAAATTGGTAGTAGACAGTGAGAGAGAACCTAGACATCAGCATGGCCAAAGGGGGCATGGTAAAACCATTCAATTAGGAAATTAAATTTAAAATAAAAGAAAAAAATAAATCTTTGAATGGTTTTCACTCAGTCACTTAAGAGAGTTTTAATTTCTACCAATCAATTCCAGATCGAACACTTGACTAAATATTTGCTCGGTGCACCCATATGTTAAAATCTTCATAAAGAGTGACTTCTGTGTTTCAGACAAACATCTTAAACTATACAACTTAAAAATTCTCTGACTTTAAACAGAACATTACTCACCAAAAATACCAAATGTTCCATTTTATAGGGACAGTAACTAACAAAGTATAAATTTACCTACTTCGTTTACATCTAGGACAAAAATATATGTAAAATGCTGATTGGAAAACGTGGCAAATAATAATACATATTGGTACAAAAGTCCGATTTCCAAACCGAATGCTGATCAATGAGTAATTTATTCCATTTGCGAAAGGATTTCCCTGGACAACAAACATTTCAGCATAAATCATTGCTACCCATCCATAAAAGCATTTTATTGGGGAAACTGTGCGTTAAAATTATAAAATTAAATAAACAACTGTTGAAGGGGTTGCAAGGCCTTTTGCGTTCCCCCATTTTGACTGTGATTACCAACTCATGCAACAGTTGGTTGCCAGCTTTTAGTTGCCAGTGGCCATAAAGGGGTGCACCAGCTGGGTCACCTTTTAATGCAAATTAGAGACGCGTCTGCGGTCCTCCAATGGGTTGAAGGCTATGCAGATGGGGGAGGTGTGAACCGATTGAAAATTCCACCACCGCATCGAACGTGTCTTGGCATTTATGTACACCACCCCCTTCCAAAGCCAGCGATGTGGCAACAGGAGCAAAATTTAATTGACAATTGTTAAGGTGGCTCAATTTCCAAAGCCAGGGGAAACTGAGTGGCCAGTCCCTTGTACAAACCCCCCTTTAACCCATCAGAGCATGTTTGAATAACTGGAGAAGGAGTTGTGGCACGTGGGTGGTTCCACTAAAGAGAGATGGACAAATAAATTTATATTTTCAGTTCAACGTAATCATCCATATAATTTTTGTTTTGTACTTGATCTTAGTTGGATGGTATAAATTTTATAATATTTTATTTTTTAATTTCTAGTATTTGGAAATATAAATTGAACTAGCTTTTTTCTTTTCGAATCTTATTCCTTTACTCCTTTGAATGCCATAAATGGCGACAGACCAAAGTATGCTAGACCATATATGGGTGCGGTACTTTGGTACGACCAGAATCAGTAAAAGCAGTTAATTAAGCGAAAACAGAACTTTCAAACCAAAAGCATTACCCGATGGTAATTTTGTTAAATAGAACACGATTTCAAATCATCGCAAAATGCCAAACATCCAATCATGTTGCATCAAACGTTTGCGCTCTAATTTAACATAGATGCGGGTTGTGGGTAGTCCTGATTTAAGCTGCGATAAGCTGAGCGTACTTAATGCTGCTTAATCAGTTGGGCAAAAATCAGAGAAAAAGTATTTTCCCGCCAACGTCGCACAAAATTTTAAATTACATTTCAACTTGCGCTGCGGCTGCAGTTTCCTTCATCTTTTGCTTAATAGCGGGGGAAAAGGGATATTCGGGGGATGTGGGTGGCAGGCTTCATTCGGCAGGGAAATTTTCTGATGCCGAATCCCAGCAATTAGGAGCCAAAAAGCGTTGCATATTCTGTGGCGCTAAATTGCTCGGATTCTCCCCAAAAAAGTGTAGTTAATGAGTTTTGGGGTCAGCATAATGCGGATTGCAATAGCCCAAAAAGTTCGAATCATTTGCCATACCACTTGCAGCATTCGTCGGAGTTTAAGCAGAGGAATTCTTGAAAAGTTTCTCTCCCAGTTTAATTATTCGCAGAGATAAAATATTTTCCACAAATTAAATTGAGCACTTAAGCTTTAAGAAAATGCCGACGCAATTAAATTACTTTCGTCTCATGCAATCTACGGCAGCATTTTTTCGTAGCAATTAAATAAAAATTTTATTGCAAAATGTCCAGTACTTACCAAATATAAAAACTATTTCGATAAATTGGATCTGCAAAGAGAGAGAAATACAAATCATTTAATATTTAAGAATATAAGAATATCTATGTTGGTTAAAAGACGTTTAAAAATGCATGAGAAAAATGGTTCGCAAAAACAAAGACTCAAAGTTGTCATTGAGTTGCGAGGGGAAACATTTAACGAGCTATTTTTTATGCATTAACTTTTTTGTTTTAAGAGCGTAATTAGAAGAAGCTTTTCAAGTGGGAGGTGCCCAAAATGGACAGCAAAACGGCAGCCACTTTATGCTAATGGTAATGGCTGAGGACGCAAAGAAAAAAAGAAATGGTGGAAAATGAGGAAGAAGACACAACGTCGCACTGAAATATGTCGCTCAAAGTAACGAAGAGAAGTAGCTAAAATATACATATACACGGGTATCTATATCTGGGTTAGCGAATGCCAAATGGGATTCATATTAAAAATAGCAACAAGACAATAAGGGAAACCAAAAAAAAAGGAGCGTTGACAGCCAGGCTAAATTTATCAAAGACAAGTTGGGGTTTGGGGTTTCATATATGTCAACGCTGACGTAATATCAGTCAAATTACGTTAATGCATTTCTTTCAACAAAATATATGTGAAAGAAATATGAGTTACATACTTTTTTTTGGTTAAAAATTATGGACAAAAGAAAAGAAATATTTTTTTTTAATAAAAATATTCTGAAACAAGTTTAACATATCAAGACTTTTTAAGTGGTTTAATATATTTTTGAGAATATTACATTTTATACTATTTCTGTAATATTTAAAAACGTGAGTACTTTTAGAAGTATCAACTCGTTCTTTCATTTCAGCTGAATCAGTTTCACATAAAGACGCCTCCCTCTCTTTCTCTTTTCCTGTCTTTTGAGCCAACTTCAAATTGAACTCATTTGGCCATTTGCCAATTAAATTTTTTTTTTTATCCTTTTGTCGAAGAGCATGGGCCGATTGGTTATCCCTTTCTGCAGGGCAAGGCAAAAGCCCACCATGCATGGCAATTATTTAAGGCAACACCCGCATCACCCCCTCGCCAATGGCCCATCTTGCCATCCCTTACCATCCTTACCCTTTGGCAGCCAAACCACGAAAACTTTGAAAGCCTTTTGGCCGCCGGCTAACAATGTTCGCTTGAACAAACTCTGCCCCTCTGAGCCTTCTAGCCGGTTACATTTTCCCATACTTATGCACTCGAAAAAATAACTCAACAGCTAACGATTTACTGATAGCATTACCTTTTTGGAAACCAATCTTCACTTTAATAATAACAATATTGCTTTAAATCAGATAGTATTAATTATTTTGTTTTAAATGTATTTTGATTTGATTTTGTTTAATCAGATTAATTAATTGTTTACACATACTATTTCTAACTTCCGCTTCGTTTTAGGCATCCTTCTGTTTTTCGTAGTGTCGTAATGGAGGGGATCCATCGCCGCAGCCACAACATTGTGCTGTGGCTCAGTTTTGCAGCCACTGACGGGGACGTTGACGGTAAATGCAAAAATGCCAGGGCGTTCCTGAATGACCAAAACATTCAGCTTGCATGTGTGGGTGGAATGTGCATAGGTGTGTGGGTGGGCGCCATTTGGGCGAGAGTTAGAAGGATATGACCGACCGCATTTGATTTTCATCTATGCTGCAGACCAACTCATTGCCCTCTTCCCCGGTAAAGTGGGCTAAGAACTTTGGTACTTTGTTTAGTTGAATTACGTCAAAGCACATTAAGTTCCTTTGGTGCGCTCTGTTTGTTAAGTGCTTAATGAACTTTGCTAAACATGCTTCGCCGGGGACTTGACTTAACTTGGCCTCTAAACTTTTCACATCTCACTTTCACTCGACCAACTTCGTCCAAAGTCCTTTCACTCCCCTAATGCTGTTGAGAGATTTATGGCAGTCTTTCTTGGTCGTTGGCGATTTCATCTTAACCTCATTCAATTTGCATGCGTTTTCTATCATTTCCATTATTAATTAGCTTGCAAATTGTTGTTTACTTCATTTGGTTAAGCTTGAATTATCAATTGAGTGGCGGGATTAGACGCGTTAAATGCATTGCCAATTGAAGGAAAATGCGCAATTAGCAGTTAACCCGTTAAACCCAATATGAAATATAAAAGTTTAAATAAAAGGTTTATAAATTTATACCTTTTTTATAGAATAGGTTTCTTTATATAACTTTAAGCTTGCTTAACTTAACCAAAGAACCTTATAAATCATTTCTTAAACCACATAAATTGCTCATCCAGAATTACCAATTGCTCCGCTCCCCTATTCCCTGTATTTTCCCCCAAGTCTTGGCCCACCCGTTGTGCGAACCCATTTGGCATAACGTGTCTGAGCTAATGTCACACATGCATCATAGCCACAGGAACAAGGCGACAAGGGGAGCGAAAAACGTGGATAAATGGAAGCTGGGCGGGATGTCAAGGACTTGACTAAGCTGCAGCTAATTATGCAAATTCATTTAATGCCATTGTTAAAATGATATTTGCCTCAGGGATTTGTCAGACTGATAGACCACAGCATCTCCCTCACTTAAGCACGGATAATTAAGCTCAAAGTTGACTTGTGAAAAAGTTACTTGCTCTTCAATTAAGCGGTACCGCCTGTGTTGGTAGAAGTATATAACAATAACAATAATATGGTTAAATGTGATAAATGTTTATAATAATTTAATTATTTCTGTATCTGTAAAAGTAAATTTACTTTCACTGTGATAAATGCCATTTAAAAACGTTAGAAAATAATAATATTTCATTTCTAAGTACAGTTTCCCTTTTATTGTTGGTTCGAATGCAATTGCGTCGAAAAGCCAGCAATATTTCTTTTTGATTTAAAGTTATAACCACGAATTAGCCGTACAGCGAAACAAGCAATATCATAAGGGTGAGAGAGCGTTGAATAAAAATTCCGTTTAAGAATTTTGCCTTCGCAAACATTTTGAATGCGGAGTACAGTTGCCTTTGAAAATTTATGAAAGGCGACGCGACCACCTTGAGCATATATTAATAAAAACAGGAGCTCCGGCCGACGGGTAGGCTGTACAATAAATCTTCTAGTTATTGTTTTATAACATGCTTTCAAGCGTAAATCCCTTACAATAAAGGTAAGCGTTTGGGTCTCAATTTCGTTCATTTTGGCAGTGCTGTAAGCACTCTTTAAACTTGTTTCTCCGCCTAAGTGTTCCGAGGGGGCACTTGGACAGTTTGGAAATTGGTTGCCTTAACAACAAAAAACTGGAGAAGTAGAAAGGTAACCAAGCATTAAATTAAAGCCTTAACAAAGTTTCTTTTTTCTGATTTTGATACGCCATCGTTTATGGGCTTAGGCGCATCCGATTCCAGGAGTTTTATTTGCTTAAACTTTGGCCATAATTATTATTTTGTTAGCTTAGAGCGGGCTTATTATAAACAATCTACAGGTGGAAACAACATTTTAGATGAGGTTTTGCTGAAATATTCTCCCCACTCTTTATTACGAACTAAATTGCTTAGAAAAATGTAGATAAATGCAAATGAAACATTTTCTGCAATGCTACTTCTACTTTTTGTTCTTGCGACCACATGAATTTCCTAGAAGTTTGACAAATTTAGACATCCTAGCCACGGGCAATTATGCCTTCGACTATGCAGCAAAATATAAATAATTATCTGCCATTGCCTAATTTTGTTGAAAGACCAAAGCCACAAAACCATTTGCCAGCAACTTGATTTCGTTCGTTATAGGAGGAGCTTAGGAAATCTGCTTACAGTGTTTAATTTCAACACTGTCCGCAACCACAACACTGAAACTGCAGCTGGCACTCCTCCTTCGTCCCCGTAAAATAATAATAATAATAATTTACTATGAAACCCGAAACCACAGGATAACATGAAGACCCAAACCCGCATTCCAGCGTTCATTGTAGTCTGCGGTGGTGCGGGTGGCTTTTCGGATAGACTTTTGGGTGTTTCCGGGAGTTGATGTTGGCCAACTGCAGCTCTGAGTTGGCTAACCGATGGAGTGGGCTATAAAAAATGGCTTAATTAGTTGCCATTGCTGGATGGCAGGATAAATATTGAAGTTGTTGGCTTTTGCAAATATTTGAGAGCTGGAATGCAGCCATCTGGTGAAAAGGAGGGAAAGAAGTGGGATATCGAAAGGAAATTATTATGAGCATTCGAAAACTATTTCAGTGCGGGATAAGTTCTGCTTTAAGGTGAATTCATTAGTTATCAGAATATTTAATTTAAGAAATATTTTATTATTTCTAAAAATTTTGTTTTATTTTTTTTCTATATTAGTTTTCTTAACATACTTTCTGAATTCTTTCGCTCATTTAAGAAAATTAATTATCCTAGAGGCAAACGCACATTGCTCTCAAAATTGTTTTCTAATTACGCAAGCCAGAGACTGAGTTTTGGCCTCAAGAGTCGAAGCAATTTATGCTGCACCATGGGTTCTTATTGCCCGAATCGCAGACTCAAATTGGTTCAGTTTATTACGATGTGCATGTTCTAGAGATCGGAATTCAGAAGGAAAAGTTCATGGGAAGTTCAATTAAATACTGCAGCATTCGGACAACTGCAGAGGAATGAGTTTCCCTACTTTTCCAAAAGCCACATCATCATCATCATCATCTTGAGCTCATTTCGTTGCTTGCAGTCAGGTTAAATTTGATTATGTGGAGAAGCGAGCAGGGAAAACTCACACGAAGGCTGAAAAGCAAATCTGTTGACGTTTTGCAAAACGATGTGTTGCTCCTTCTCCTAGGAAAAGTGCAGGCAAGGCAATTTTCTTGCATTTTAAGCAAACAAAACCGGTGCAGCCGGATACGCCGGATACGCCCTTCGACCCTTGGGACAAACTAACGTAACCGGCAGTTAAATGTTTTCATTTTCATGCTTCTTCCCCAAAATGTTTATGACGCCCAAGCATCAGGCAAACACTGAATTTATTTAATTAAAATGTGTGTATATGTGACGTGCACTCTGCCTAGATTCTAGATTCTAATTGAATTGCCAAGAGAGTGGAGCCGTGTGTAGACTGTCGAAGTGAGTAGACTAATATGCACCAGAAAGAGAGGGAGCAAGGGTTTTCCTCTTTTTCCAGCGAGACAAGTGTCAGGTGCCCCAGCTTTGCATTCCAAATGCAAATTTTCGATTTTTTTGTGGCCGACTCTCCATTCCTTTTAATTAAAAAGTTTTTGTTTTCCTGTCGGATGGATCATGACAATGTGAAATCTGCATGATTACCAAGCTGAATGCATTTTTAACCATATGCAAAGCAATTTCAATTCGGTTTTGTGATGTGTTAGCTGTCAATCAAAATGGGTGCCATGGTTTTTGAGTTCAGGAAAACCCTATGTGACTCATTAAAATGCAGGCGATGGGAAAATAATGCGTTTTAATGACAATGACAGCAAAAATTACAATTACAAAAACATTGCATGCCACTTAATTTGTATGCGATGAGTGCAATTTCCACTGGTCGAATTCCGATTGACAAACAGTTGCTGTCGGCTTTAGAAAATAATTGAAAATGACTAGTATTTTCTCCTCAGATGGATTATCATTTTCATAACTTAAATAAGCTCTGTAATAATATGAATTTAATTTTATTGATCACAGTTTACAAACTTTAAATAAACTTTAGCTGCTTACAATAGAATAAATTATTCAACTAGGTACTAGTTTAGCTTGATTAAAATTCCTGTTTGTTTATCCATGAAAGAGTAGAAACCAAATTAATTCAAATTCTTGTAAGCCATTAAACATTCAGAAAAGAAAACTACCATAGCTGGAAAAGTGCATTTACGATTCCATTTCCTATTTCAGCTCTGACATTTCTAATTCCTCCACATAGGTTACGTTGTATACACAACAAAGACTCACATGCCCATCAAGTTTCGTCTGCAGCACATTCACTCAAACAAACTTCCATATAGGGGAAACTATTTAAATATAAAAAATCCAGAGCATACTTTAAGGCTCAGAGCTGAACTTTTTGTTAGAACGGACAAGTCAGACTGGATATATTTAGGGGAAGTCAGGGCCAGGGACGCTTAAAGAAACAAAGAATTTCAATTTGAGCTTCGTGCATTGTCTGTCTCTCCATGTGTTGCTCTTTCTCCCCCATTTTCCGTCTCTTTCTGTGCAGTAAGCCATTGTTGCATGCATTTAGGTGTTGCAGTCACGTATGCAGCAATACCCTTACTCATACACACATAAAGCACACGCACAGTTTCGGTCAACAGTTTAGTGGTAAAATTTAAAAATATTGCATATGTATACTTTTAAGTATAATTCCTGTTTTACTGTTGAACAACGCTGTAACTATAATTATTATATAATTTAAAATATCTTGGCCAACCTTTTGAGCACATTTTTAGTTTACACATATTATTGCTTTAATCACTGCTGTACACGATCGTTATATTTAAGCATAAATGAAAATATAAAGAAAGAGAATTTGCGTGGCAAAACAAATTTCGAGCGGAATTCGTGCAGATTAATACTGAGCCCCGCATTCCAAAACATAGAAGCATGGGAATATGGAAAATAGGCAGCAGAAGCAAATGGTCCAATCAGTTTTACAGCTTAATTGTATTTATACCCGTTACTCGTAGAGTAAAAGGGTATATTGTATTCGTGCAAAAGTATGTAACAGCTAGAAGGAAGCGTTTCCGACCCTATAAAGTATATATATTCTTGATCAGGATCACTAGCCGAGTCGATTTAGCCATGTCCGTCTGTCCGTCTGTCCGTCTGTCCGTCTGTCTGTCCGTCTGTCTGTCTGTCTGTCTGTCCGTATGAACGCTGAGATCTCGGAAACTATAAAAGCTAGAAGATTGGCATTTTGCATGTAGATTTTAGAAGTTCCTACGCAGCGCAAGTTTGTTTCAAAATGGTGCCACGCCCCCTTTAACGCCCACAATCGCTTATATACGATTTTAAAAATTTAAATATTTCGGAAAAGTAAAAATGCAGTTTTATTGTGTTTATCAATACCTATCGAAATGTAGAAGAAATTTTTCAAATCGGACCATTCGTTAAAAAGTTATGCGTGATCAAAGTTTCTATCTCCATCTCCCTCGCACTTCCTTTAGCTGAGTAACGGGTATCTGATAGTCGGGGCACCCGACTATAGCGTTCTCTCTTGTTTTTATTTAATTTTAGACGACGCTTCTGCGAGTCTCAACTGTTATCTAAAGTTCTTCTCTCACGCCGTGTAAACATATATTTGTCATGCACTCCAGCGATAAGGACGGAAATGAGCTAGAAAAGCGAAAACAAAACGAATAAATGAGCCACATTAATTGCTCTGTGACTTCCTTATTACGTGCAGGGCATGAGAACTTTTTTTTGCCACTCCGGAATGAAAACTTTACGATAGTATCTTCAGAAATTTATACATCCTACTTAGTTGGGAGAAAAAATTCCATCCTGATGGTCAATTTCATTGATAGGCATCTCTTTGTGCAAAAAAAAAATGCCCTAAAATGGTGAGAGGAAGACAGGATGCAGATGTGGCATAGGTAAGGTTGTCTAATGCCAGTTTTATGATGATTGTCACAAGGTAAGTACATGGTGTCCTTTGCTGTTTCTCCAATATTTATTTAAGGTAACAAAAAACTGTGACCAATTTTAATTTTTTATCATTTTTAAAACATTTGTTGTAATAATTTAAATTACAATTAAAATAAATATACATTATTATGGTTCTTTAATATTATTTTATTCTTAGCGCTTGGCTTGTAATCAACGTTTTAGCTTTTTAAAAACACCCTGTACATCTCTCACAGCGAAAGATAACTTCATGCTGACACAGACATGAGCGGAAAAAAATTAAGTTCAATGAAATTAGGTCAACCTCCGTTCTGCACCTCAAACCCACCCCAAGACCTTTTTCCGCCCACCGTCTATGATGGTGTGATAAAGGTAAATTTAAAAATATGACTAAAGATAAGCATAAATCAGGGTATAAAGCAATTACGTAAAGGCGGAGAAACAGCGGGGGCGAGATGGATAGATGTTAAGCGAAAAAATGTTGTGAGAAGGCTGATGATAAAAGCAGCTACGTTGCCAGCAAAAGCAAAGTCCTAAGCGCAAAACAGTAATGAGACTACTCAGTATTATGATTGATAAATGACGGGGCAAGCGAGAAAAAAAGAGAGAATAAAACAACAAAAATTGACTTACAACAAACAGAAAAGAACGTCTGTCTTTACAAGATATCCAACACTCAAATGCTCTATGTTTTTTGGATATTACAAACAAAATTATTACAACTATGGCACAGAAAAAACAAAAAGTTTAATATTAAGTGCTGTTTTTTATTAACATTAATTTCTAGATAATTAAATTCAAAAAGAAAACACAAAATATTTATTTTTGAATTACATATTCTTCAAGTTTTGTTCAATGGGTAGTAAAGACGTTTGAAATATTATAATACCCCATAGCAGAGTAGAAAAAATACAAAGGGACAACGATAAGTTAGTGCAACTTACGTTGGCAGCAAAATGGTGACAAATTCACGCAGCAAGACAGACAGACAAGAAGACACAGAGTTGGTCGCTAAAGGGGGCGGGTTATGAACCAAGTTAAGTGGGGAAGGCGGATGAGGGAAAAAATGTGCATGTTAAGGTTAGATAAGAGACACCGACGCAGACAGTTACAAGGATATTGCGAGTACTTTTTTTTTCTACACCTCCACCCGCCTTTGTCTCCATCCACAAGTCACTTCCAGGCAGCACACTAATGAGTAACTTATTCAATTATTTATTTTTTTTTTCGCCAGAGCGGTAAATAATTTTCTTTGGCCCTGGCTAATTGGCAAAATGAGGAGGAAGTGCAATGGCCACAGTAAAACTTGATAAAATGACATGGCGTGGTGATAAATAAATTATTTCAACTGTGTAATATATGCAGCGAGTCTCCGAGGAGCCAGGCAGAGAAAAGCTAATTGAGTGCAAAATTTGTGGGTTAATTGGTTTGAAAGTTGTACACAATTTATTGCCACTCTCAATGGAACGGAACCGAGACGATTTCTGGCATGAATGGGATGTCAAAGAGGCCCCCTTTCTGGCCTCACCATTTTCACTACTCAACACAACATTTTCCATCTTGTCATGCGGTCAAGGCTGGATGAGTAATGAAGCCAGTTTATAATTCAAGAGTCCTCAAAAGTGGGAGGATGTGGTGTGGCTTTATTAAGGCCAAAAACCCTGGGAAAGGAAAGCATGTGGCAGATTTCTGAGTGCTGATAGTGAAGTACTTTGGCCACACCACAAAGTGTTGAAATTTGGTTTCCTGGTTGACGATGGAATTTGATTTGCCAAATGGAAAATTTAAAGGTGTGTGTATTAAATATAAATCTCAGGTAGAGGCTGAGGCTTCAGAGAACTACTTAAACTAGTTTCCTTACAGATAATAATAGTATCTAAAAAATTAATTATTTACCTAAACCCCAAATGAAATCTAGAATTCTTCCTAAATGCAGAAAACTTTAAAATATTCAATTACAATTTAACATTTAATAATCAATATTTCCTATCCAATATTTCTGAATTCCACTTCAATTTGATATACATCCATAACCAATAGCTGCTTTCAATTATTTTCTAAATTTATAATTTAGTCTGAGGAAAATCTAAAATTCAGTTATACATTCGCAACAATGTTAAATTTTGTTGATTTATTTTTATGGCTATTTTTATGTGGCACACGCCAGAATAAATAAACGGAAACAAAACCTGACCATAAATTGGACAAGCAGAAAAATGTGGAAACTTCGTTTGGCAATGGAAATAAAAATGGCGATGACGCCGACGTTGATGCGGAACTGACGAGGAGCAGAGTGCGCAATTTGTTAATGGAAATTCAATTGAATTGAAAAACTAAATAAATACCAATGCACAGGTAAATAAATAAAACCAGGACACGGGGAAAACATCAAATAAATAATGAACACGAATTTTTTCCCACACCGGCACTTTTTTCTTATTCCTTCGATTTTTCCCTTCCTTGTATAGGGACAATTTCACACATCTGTTCCTCAATTGGTGTGGAAAAAAATTGAAAAAAATTGTGTTCGCCTAGAGGTATGCAGTCATATATTAAACCATTTATGCTGGGTTTAATTTTAATTGGTTTCCCTTGGCAGGCGTAACTATTAAGAGAGTTATGCGTTTTAATTTGACCAAACGTTCACTGCATAAAAGGAAGGAAATTACAAAGTTTTTTCCTCTAGATGAACTCGGTCTTTCCTTAAATTGCTTTCCGCCTCGTTTTTATAACCCTTTCAACTCTGTGGATTTATGTTTCGTTTTTAGGTGGCGCCACCTGGCGTCGCCTACCGCTGGCAATAAAATATATATACGATTGCACCTATATATAAAAGGCAACAATAAAAACACAACTTCATACACGACATAAATCACCTGGGTAGTTCAAGCATGGCTGAAATATTACTCGGCCGAGAAGTTAAATACAAGCTGCCACCCTCTGACAAAAAAAAATGGCTAGGGCGTGGTCAATTAGAGTAAAAGTTGGGTGTAAGTAATACCCAGATTGTGGGATAATAAGGGTTCACATTTGTAATTTATGTTACCAAAAGAAATAAATCGCTTCTGAGATAAGTTATTTTTCACTTTTTTGTTCAATGAGAGCATGCATCTCACTACAGTAAAACCATTTAAACCCCAGTTTATGAGTGACAATCACACATTTCTTTAAAAATAAATATGGGATATGTATGATCGATCTGGTGTTTGCATTATTCTGATAGCTAACTAACCGCAAAATATATTTATCTTGAGGAAGTACTTTAATTAAATATATATTTACTTTTAAATTTAAAAAATAATATTTATTTTCTCTTAAATCCTTAATTAGGGTATCTTAAATGGGAATATTTCCAAATCTACTTGGCTTTCTTTTTAATTTTGGTTAAACTTTCTCCTTTAACCTAGATACCCTTTACAGAATGGAATTTCTTAACCAAGATATGGCCGTGCATCATTGACTTCACTTGGCCATGCGCCATTTTGTATTTCATTTTATTTTGTTTGTCATTTAAACCACATATTCCCTACGACCAACACATGTATAGTACATATAAGGAGTACAGCACACTACTATATATTATTTATTTGCTCAGACCACATACATTTGAACTATGAAATAACCACGGGAATGTTTGCCATTTCGTGGTCAATATACGGCCTGACCCACATGAAACGATTGCAAGGATGTGGCAGCGGAAGGCAAAGGATTGGTCAGGTGTGGTCGGATTGTTTGGGCAATATTTATTTATGTGACTGAGTGTGTGCTCTGTGTCTGACAGCAGCTCAAGGCTGTTCAATTAGTTGGGTGAGAGGACGGTGGGGCCAATCGCAAGGGCACTTGCATTGTGTGGTCTTACCATATATGTGTGTAGCATTTCCTACATCTCTTGTTCCCTTAACATCATATCAAACATCAATCACTTCCAATTAATTATTCAATTTGGAATTTTCCAGAGCCGAAAAAAAGTGCAACAGCTGACAACGGAGATAAGTCACAAAGTTGTGGTTTCTTGTTCATTTTTTCGTTTTTCCATTCCGAAAAATTTTACCAAAGTCAGGCATAGAAACAGGGCATAGGGAGAAATCACAGAAATGCAACAAATTCTTTCTGTGTGCTTTGTAATATAAATCAATCATACGACATGTGTGACACATCAAGCACAAGGCAAATAAACCCAAATATTGGACTATGTCGAATTGTTGGGAAAATAAATTGTTTAAGTCTTTTGGATGTGTACCTGTTACTTTAACATAGCCACAACAAAATTGCAATGGGGTAGAAGTTGTTTTAACCTTATGATATTTTGTAACAACTTCGTAAAGTCTTTACAATAGCTGAGTAGAGTTTTGGAAAATTATTTATATAAACTTTTTAAAAAGTGTACAAATTTAAAATACATATTGACAAAAAAATATGAGCACTTATTTTTATTTTTCTTTATAAAAGAACTTACATTTGTCATTCTCCACATAAGGTTTACTATTCTCCACATAAGGTTTACTATTCTCCATGTCATACAGATACTGTGGAATAACTATTTCTTAGAAAGAAAGCATTTTCCGACAGGGTCTCAACTGTGTCGACTGACTGACTCGTCGCCTGACAAACTGCAATGCGATTGCCAGCTCAGCAGATGCGTCCAGCGCAAACACACTCAAACACACGCCCTGGCCCCAAACACACACCACCACCCCCTCGCCATTGTTGGCAGCCCACTCAAGCCATTCTGTTTCGCTGCTCCGTTCTATTTGCAAGGAAAACATTTATGTAAAGTTTATATTATTAGAATGGCATACTGGAGCGCATTGTGCATGCCGTCTCTGTGTCTTTATAGCTGCACTTGTGTGTCTGTGTTTGTTTTATAACGACTACCAAACGACATTTGCCAATATGTTTTAAAGAAAATAGAGAAGATGGGGCAAAAAGCTAGAGATCGTTAGACGATTGCGTCTTTCAATTTGTGTGTGTGTGTTTTGTGAGTCTCCTTTTGCGGGCGATTGAATTGGCATTTTCGTTGGGCCAGCTTTCTGTAGCTGTGATGTCCTTTGCAGGACCAACAAACTCATCGGCATTTGCCAATTTGTGTGTTTTGCAGTCACTTTTTCACAGTAAGAGTAGGGCCTTTTCTTTGATTGCTTTGGCAGGAGGTAAAATGCTGACTTTCATATGCATGGGATTGTAACAAATAAATTACACCTAGACTGCTCTGCAATAACTTTTGCTTTTTCAGCACAAAGTTGTGAACAAGAAAAATAAACTTTTCAAATTGGGTGACAATGTGTAAAACAAAACTGGGCATTTAAATTTATTTCAATACACTTAATTAAAACAATTTTCTCTAAAAAACCGATAGATTTGATAACAACTTGTAATTTATGTGCTAAAGTTGTTTTTTATGTTATTGTCCTTTATAAAAAGCAAAGGTTTTATATTTAAATTCCAGGATTCTCATATTTAAATGAATCTAAACATGTTCCCTTTTTTTCAGGACAGAAATATTTTCACCGCTTCTATCTTTATTCATCAGGTCACATCTCCATCCAAAAAATCTCCTTTGGGCTCATTTCCATTTACGTGATATCCCGAAATCTCCATCCACAGGCGAAGCCCAACGGAACTATCTACAAAATTATTACCATTCCGCCTTCCTGTCCGGATTTCCATAACAAACATCAACCTGGGATAGTTATAGGCATTTTATTTGCTCCTATTTTATTTTTGTTTGCGTTTTGTTGGCCTGTCTATGCTCTGGAAAATATATATTGATATGGCCGAAAACAGTGCTCTAGTTTACAGGATGCATAACCCACAAAGGGCCGCGCTCACTCCGCTTCAGTAATTGTAACAAATCCCCATTTGTTGAGGACTGGACAAAGCGAGGACTAACGTTACCTGAGTTTGGTTTTGGCTCGGTTTGGGCCAGGCCAGCAAAATATGTGGCCAATTATAGCAAAAACAGACGTTTTTATGTTACAGTCCCTCGCCTGCCCTTTTTGCTCTCCGGTTCCAACTAATTTATGACTTTGGGCTAAAAGCTAGGATTTTCCTGTTTCTTTTCGGATTTTTCTCTTTTTTTGCAACTTTCTTTCTAATCATTGGCCATAATTCAGCAGCTGTACTTTAGGCTATTCAGCGCTAGTTTAATGGTTTTAAAATTGCCACAAACAGATATATTACGTATACGTATGTTTGGTCAGTAAATGTTCTTGATTTTAATGTATTATAACGAATAGCGTTTCTAAATGGACCTAAGTTTTTTAAAATAATTTAAAATCATAATTTAATTTAAAATAAGTTTAAATCGGGATCATCAACGTTGATTACAAATATATTGCGCATACGCAGGGTGGCTCATAGAAATTGGTTGACTTTAACGTCTTTAAATAAACATTTCCTTGCATGAATTTACTATGTAAGCAATTCAGTTTAAATTCCATTTCATTATGCAAAGTGTCATCGCTTATTGTTCCGTCGCCTAAACTTTGTTTACATTCACCAACATTTTCTGGTGGCATCACAAAAATTATTTTTGGTCTACAGTCTTTGGCAGCTCATCAAGAGATAGTTGAACAAGGCATTTATCCAAGCCGAAAATGTTCCTTTCTTATTGCCTTCGGCAAGCTTCAAATATAAATCTAATTCCTTACAATTTTCTTTTTTTTTGCTCATGGTCATTTCACAAATATTTGGCTTCAATGTTGAATAAGGAGAAGATTGTGAGCAGCGAGAACAAGAAAAAATTTGACGTTTTCTGCTGTCCCCATATTACTTTTATTTCTTTTATGTTTTTTTCCGTCCACTTCTCAACTGTCTATCGCAGCGATTTTGAGATGATTTTTTTTAATAATAAGATATTCTTAAAAGAAAATTTGTTTAAGTATACGTAACTAGTAAATTTAAACATCACAAAATTTAAAAAAAAATATATTTTGTTTTAATACTAACAATAATTATTGTTTTTAATATGGTAATTTTCTCATTTTATATTCACATTTTCTGAGCTGTCATAGACACTCGCATTTGGCTGGGATAAAATCATTTATCATTTGTCATCGCTTTGGCTTTTGTTTTCTTTATGTCTTTTCGGGACGTCTTTTGCGCCCAAGTGACACAGCCTGTCCTAAACAAATAACTTTTCGATGGCATTGACTAAAAAGTTATTCATTCATTTCAACTAAGAAAGTCCCTGGCCCAACTCAGGCCGCTCTTAAGCATAAATTAAGACTTACGTTTGATGATGCCAGGCGGTGGCAGAAAAGGAAAGTCTAGGATAGCACTTCAGACCGACTTCAGACTGGAAAAAGATACAGAAGAGAAAATTTGTATGTGAGATAAAGTTTGCGCATTATAAGGGGCAGTTGAATGAGAGGATGGGACCGACAGACTCAATTAGTTTTATTTGTGAAAAGGCAGAATTTCGAGCCCCAAGGCGACCACTGGAAAAATTCCCATGTAAAATTCCTGTTTTTATTGGGATTTGCCAGATCGGGACTAGATATGTTTCGTTAGAAATTAACGCAAACATTTGCTGTTTAATCGTGCCTGTGTTAAAGTAGTTTGCACATAATACTGTGTGTACAATTTGTTGCCTACTTTTGTGTGCTCGTCGCCAGTTTCCGGAAAACTTTTTGTGCAAGAAAAAGTTTTGGGGAAAACTACAAAACTTTAAACATGAAATCAACCCAACCAAAAATGGCGCAAAGTTCATGCGAAAAAAAATCGGAAAGTCCATTGCAATCGATAAAAAAAAGTGAACTACTGCTCTGATGTAGATTGCTATGGTGTCGATGGAAGTCAAGCCCACAAAGAGACAAG
The DNA here is from genome assembly GCF_018152115.1 of Drosophila rhopaloa. NCBI lineage: Eukaryota > Metazoa > Arthropoda > Insecta > Diptera > Drosophilidae > Drosophila > Drosophila rhopaloa. Next base: position 2,632,442 of record NW_025335047.1, read on the forward strand.
ACGTGACAGCAGAAATCGAAAGCCAAAAGCAAATTAAATACAAGAGTGGCAGTTTTCACTCTTTTTCGCCAACCGCTGTCAATATCTGTGCTCTGCTAGCCGGATTTTTCACACCCAGAAAGCTGCCAGGTGATTAGAATTTAAACGATAAACATAAAAAAACAGGAGATGTAAAACAAACAATTGCTTAAAAATTAAGTGACTGAAATCAGGATATTGAGTCAACTTATTGGTGTTCTAGGAAATTAATAAAAAGAAAAATTATAAAGTATGAAGTCAAAAACCCTAAACTTTAGTTTGAATTTAAAAATGTGCCTCAAAATAATTTGAGAAAATTCAAATTAAAATCTTTAGGTATTGAAACAAACTATATTTTCTTTAACCATATGTAATTTTTCTCAGTCTGCCTTCGATATATCCTGTGAAGCAGTTTAAAAAATCTCTTAGATAAACTTGAAGGGTTGGTTTTATTCGCAGGCCAAAGGTGTTGCCCCAACCAAAAGTCAACAAACAGTTAAAAAAAATCTAGGATTGAAGCTGATACAGACATTCAAGCAACTAGGAAACTAATGTTGTCTTTTTTAATTGAGGAAAAAAACACATAAAACAACTTCGGAAATAAATAAAAAGGATTTATTTTTAAAAACTTAAGTAAAGAAATGTGTTTTATGAAATAGTTAAGATTTCTTTTCCGGATTTCCTTTGTGGCAATGTACCGACCTGACAGCACTGAGCACCTACTAACCCAAAACCCCGTTTTCTACTTTGACGCATTGTTGACATTACCGTCTTGGCCGCTGGTGTATCTGTATCTGTATCTGTATCTGTGTCAAGTGGTCGGCCCCTTCCCCTACTTTCTCCACCTGGTGGATGCCATTCATTTGGATCTTCTTGCGGCAGGTCAGAGGCAAATCGTTGAAGTTGGCTCTGTGCGTGGTTAAGTCCTTGTCAATGCGCTTATATAAACAGGGAAAGGTGGCAAGGGATGGAGGGATGGAGGCATTGACACAGACACAAGCTCAAGACACAAGGCAAGTCAGAGATAGTCTGAAATGCGTTTGGTTTGCCGTCTTTTGAATATGATTTAATTACTACTAATTGCTGTCTATGCTAATTAGTTTGAAAGGCTTTGCTCACTCTATCTGTGCTGCGTTTCCATACTGCTCCTCTGATCAATAATGAGATATGTAATATGAATACATGATGAGTACCCACGTGTGATTGGATTCAAAGAGAGGCAACTAAATCGCAATTAGTCGTCGACTGATATGGTAGTTTGTACAGATAATTAGCATTTTAGACTAACCACAATTCAGAAGATAAATATAAACATATAATTTTTGTAAATTTTGTATATTTCGATACGTTTTGCATACAATTATTCAAAACGTTGTTGGAGATAAAGCAACTATTTCACCGTTTTATAAATATCAATATCAACAACAGAGCAGAATTGTATTATCTTTTACCAAATAAAACCAAAATTATTCATCAACGAAGTAGTTGATACAGGTGCGGTATTTTGCGTGATGGCCATAAAAATCATGTGATCCGCTTGGAAATAAACTATAAATCATTTTGGTTTTCCTGATATTTCACAATGCACTTAGCGCATTAACGAACATGCACATGATGTGGGATAAAAAAGGTAAAACCAAAACCCAGAAAAGTAACCCAGAAAATGCTGACAGGAGAAGACACGTAACGTAATCTAATAAATGTGACAGTCAGTTTATATGGCAGAAATGTGAAAAACAATAAATCTCCATTAGGTTGAGCTGGCTTTCATTAACGGATTTCACGAAACTAAAACAGGATGTGGGGCTGTGTATACACAGGCACATGCCCTGACACTAATACAGTTCTGGGTGCAAGCTTGTGGGTGTATTTGTTTCATGCACCTGTCATGAAAATATTTGCGCAAAATATTTTAAGCCGCATTTTGACAAAGGACTCGGCCCAAGCAACTAAAATCACTCCTGACAGACGGGAACCCCGACGCCTAACGTAACTATGACAGGGATTTGTTATCGGGATAGGTGGGTGGCATGTGTGGCTTTAGTTCGCCTGTATTTTCACTATATTTTCCACCTATGCCATTGTATAAACAAATAACCGAAGCCCAGCTAAACGGATTATACTGCAAAATGTTCACGGGATGCGAGAATAGGAATTTTTGTAAATTTTTGCGGGAATTTTGGTGAGAGTTGGCAATGCATGTGTAAATTCAAACTAATTGCTGTTTGCGGTGAAAATGGTTGAAGGGTTATTAGATTAAAACATGCAGGTAATATCTACTATACCTTATCAAATATATGCAATAATAAATGACGGAAATCAAATAAAATCTATGTTTCATAGATTTATACGTTTTAGTATAAGTTTTTCTTCAACGCAATGAAAAATCCATATGTAAAATGTAATAATTTATGAACAGTATGTTTTATTAAACCTTTTGAAAACATAAATCTTCAAAATCTGCAATACCATCCTTTTTTTAATTGGCAATTAAATAGTCTGTGGTAGGTAAATAATCTAAAGGTGCTTCGAAAAACTGGATTGTAAATGATTGTAAAGCTTCACACAACAACCCCTAAATCCGGTGAAAAATTCTTTTGAACTTTGACCTAATTCGACCGAAAGCAAACGACCCCCAATGTAATCCTTAAGTCCCGACACTGACCCACCGAAACGAGACCCGCAAATTTAAAACCACCAGACTAACCTCAAGGGGTAAATGCGCAATTGACAAGCAAATTGACAATTCACTTAATTCCGGACGACAACAAAAGTGGAGAATTATTCTTGAGCATTAAAACGGCTGCAGTCGACAGACGGGGTTCAGAAATTGCACCCACCGAATTCCCCCGACAAGAGGATTAAAGGGTTGTTCCACTTCCTTCTCATAAATAATGCAAAACCGCAAAAGCCAAAACAAGCAAAAACAATTAAGTGGGGTGGCCAAGGGTGGTTGTTTGTCTTTTTGTGTGCCAATAATTATATGATTGACAAGCGATTCAAATTTTGGCCCCTAAACCTGCCGGCACTTTAAATATGAACTGATGGCGCCACGCCCCATAGAGATAATGCAATCCTAGAACTGAATTAGGTGGGTTAAATGTCAGTGGTTGGAGTTCGTTGGAGGGGTGGTGTCTGTCAAGCGGTGGGAGTGTCTGTTGCCTTTGGTAATTACGCTCACACATAGCCACATGCATGCTAATTTCAACTGGCCCCAGGAATCCGTCACAGAACCCGGTTTCTGGTCAAGTCTACATTGCCAAATGAGATTTTTGTGCACAGCTCTGTTCCTACCAAATCCATCACACAGTAACAAAAAAAAGTTTCGTTGTGAGTTGAACTCAATTTACTCAAAATAAAAACATAAATTAATCAAATAAATCAAATAAAACAAACATAAACCTATGTTACCTTACAAAAAAATACAAGACGCCCTGAGGCATTTTAAGAAACAAAAGATTTACCTTTTCATACAAATAAAATATTTAGGAGCGTCCAGATACAAATATTGATTGCATTTTAAAACAAAAACACATTTTCAAAATAGTGTATAATTCCCAGGACTACAAAATATCCAATTGATTATGATAAAGCAAAAATGTTTTTCTCTGTACTTTTAGAAAAAGGGTTAAGGTTTATTTGGCAACTGCATCGAAATTGGTATGGCACGCATTATTTTCATATGTCTGCCTGTGGGAAAATCTTTGGCTGACTTTGGTCTTCTCTCATTTTTGGCTTTTATTTCTGGCTTTTCCCTGTTGGATTCATCTGTTTGCGGCTTTTATGCGAAATTGCCTTTTATGCCTATTTGGAGGGAGACACAGGAGTTATGTTTCTGGTTTGTAAGTGGAGAAAAATTAACCACAATTATGATTTATTTTTACGTCCAAATAGGAGTGTTTTGTATTATAATTTAATTATAATAAAACGTTGTAATTAAAGATGTCAGTTCTACAGTAACCAAGTTCTTTGAATTTTCCAACATATTTATTTATGTTATTGACATTGAAGCGCCATCAACACCTAACGACAATCGTTTTTATCAAGAACAAAGAGCCTTCATTTACAATGGCCAATTCGACCCCAATTTCCTTTTATTTAGTATGCAAAACCATTTGCCAACAATTAAACTTCAACGAGTTTATCAAATTTTGACTTACAAAATAGGAGGGCTGGAAGCCAAAGTCAAGTCAATTGTCCCAATTAAATATTCTGACCGAAAACCGGAGAGTTAGAACTGTTTTTCACCTCCTTCGTTCAGGCAGGAATAGAATTCAGCATGGCATCGATTTGACAACCATCCTACATGTCAAATCAGACACATCGAGGTCTGCTCATTTGTGCAGCAAAATCAGTGCCGGATAGATTTCAATGGAAAATTTTTCCATTTTCCTCTCCTTCTCACCTGACAGTTTGTGGTGGATTGGGCAAAAATCGAATCGAATTGAACCGAAGGCTCTGGCTTTCGCAAAGCAATTGAAAATTATGCTGCAGTGGGAAACTTCAACAGGACTTGGAACTCAAGAGTGTTGGAGGAGATGCCGTTTCACATGCTCGTTTCAGGGCGTTTACAAAAAAAGGAGAAAAAAAAAGAGAAAACCGGAGGAAACGAGTGAAAGTCTAACAAAAACAGGTCATATGGAAATAGGTTCAAACTGATGTTTATTAATGCAGAATATGTATGACTTTAAGTCGGAGATTTCGGTTGGTAGTTTAATAGCAAGTATCAATGAATATTTTCGATTTTCTTGATGCCATGTTTTTGTGATTAATAATAGTACGGAGAAAGAAGCAACAAACAAAGAAAAAAAACAATAATTTTTAAAGAATATTTTTAGATTTGCTAATCTAAGACGTTTTTTTGCAGTTGGTTAGTACTCTAGTTTTTTCATCTGTAGGGCATAATGTCTGTTATTAGTCAGACTGTAGAAAAAGATCAAAGCTCACTCGCACACTCATCACTCACTCCACTGAAAATGCAAACTTCAAAAGCGATCTCTTGCGGCTTCAGTCTTCAACATCGCTGGTCGCTGCCTTGGGGCTGCTTTAATAATACTTAAACATTTCAAGTTACACAATTCAATTGAGTGAGCCCCAACAAACTTCGACTGACCTTTCTGTTGAAATGGCTGTGGCTTTAGCTCTAGGTTTATGAACATTTTCATCTCTGTATTGACATTGAAATGCGCTTCTTGGTCCATTCACTTCTTGAGACACTTAATTGGAGCCTTCGCTCTGTCGCTTTTTCTGTTTATTTTTCTGCCTCTCTGTCGCTCTGAAGCGAATCGAATGTAAATATAAGTTTTACAAAAAACTATTTTAACTGCTAAAAATATAACACCACCTTGGCCTTGGCAAAAGCCTTTTAGAGTCCAAAAATTGGTTTGAAGATTTCTGCAATTGAATGTCGAGTGGCTCGTGTCTCAAGCGGAAGTTCAGTTCGTGTATACATTTTGCGTCATGCCGAGTGATTTTCTGTCATGACAAGATATTATCAAGCAGAATATTTAGCTACAGTTAATAAATACTCTATAGTCTTCAAACACTATACGCAATTTATTTGGCAATCAAGTGGGCGATCATCTTCAAGGCTGCTAATCGAATTAACTTTGATTTATTGCTTGTTGACTAAAGAATAAATGTATTCCACTCGAGTGTGTCAGCTTGAAATAAGCTCAAATGTTTATGGGAATGTGAAAACCCAGAAATAAATCTTTTTTTGTGGCACTTTTTATTTAAATTCATTCACCTAATTCTGTGTGAAGTAAAGCTCAGTTCAATTACATATTTACATTTTTATAGATCACAAAATCATTCGAAAATCAGATGTTAATTAACTAAGAATCATTTTTTACTAAACAATTTATTTTCTTTTAACCGTATTTATTTGACTTTGGCAGCAAAGCACACTTTATATGGTATTTGCGGAGAATTAAAATGCACTGTTAAATGTTTAAATTTTACAAAAAACCGTAAACATTTTGTTAAACAATTTTCAACGTACCCACACTATCGCACTGAAATTATCGCTCACTCTAAAAAGTTGAACCGGCTAAGCACAACGTCTAAACACAACTGAACCGACTGAGAACGTGTTTTGCTCATCACTTGATTGAGGGATTTCTCCGGCGAGTTTCGAAGGGTAATGTGAGCGGTCGAAGTAAACACAGAATTTCAAATAATTGCTGATAATCAATTGATCGTATATAATAATAACACTGGCTTACAAAATTAAATTTACTCCAGAGATGAAAGTTTAGTTTTCCGATGCAGTTGGATTTCCTGATTAGGAACATTCAAAAATTGTTTTTATAGCACAAAAACCAAACCTTCATCTCTGGAGTAAATTGTCGATTTAATTTTGTAAGCCAGTGTAATTAGGTAGTTTTAATTAATGCAGTGCTCGTGTAAATGTAAAAACAAAATTCAAAATAAAAATCTACAGCAAATGGGAGGTAATAAAATTCGAACAAAAATGAGCAATTATTGAGCAAACAGAAACAAATGCAGTCAACTATTAGTATTTTTATAAAAAGCTGGGAATTTTGCAGTTCGTATTCTTTATATATAACTTTGTAGTTAGCCTTATCTGCTTGCTTTTGGGATCTACAAAGATTGGGTCTGAGGTGGAATGGGTCGAAATGATAAGACTCGAGAGATTCTGTACTATCAGTAAATCCACATTATGCAAGCAAAATTATAAATTATATAATAAATTGTAATACTATATTTATTATATAAAAAATGACATGCAAGGGTTTACTGAACTTTAGCCTAACATACAAGCTAGTGCGGTAATCAGAGCAGTAAAACAGATACAAGATACCAATACGCAGATACACGGGCTTTGCCCAACGAATTTACACAGTGCTAATGAAAAGCAATCTAAAATTGGAATTTCAGCTACGGATGCTGCACAGGAAAAAAAATCTGTATCAGTTATAAAAGTACAAAAATGTTTACTTTGTTCTTATATTAAACTGCACACATATTAGTTCAATAATATTATTTACTAAAATTAAATTGTATCTTAAACTCAATTTGAAAATAAAATTTACATCTTTGGAATGTCAAAAGTACGAGCTTTAGTAACTGCTTAAATTCTTAGTCATTTTTTTCAATTTTTTTCAGTGTGAATCTGTCTTTTTACATCAATGTTTACCAAGATGTCCATGCTCGACTTCTTCCCTAATGAACCTGGATAGGTTGTGATTTTCTAGAGCAATTCAATTAACAGTTTTCCCACTTTGACAGGTTCCCGTTTTGCAGGTTCATCTACAGTTATGTGCACTTAATTGAACACTAATCGAAATATTTATCATTTCCCTGCTTGAAAACCTCTCGAACACGAAGTGCGGTTTAGATTTTTTAGTAATTACCACAGGGAAAAGCAAGTGGGCGACGCTAAAATTATCGTGATGCCACTAAGCACTTTTGAGCGTGACTAAAGCTTTACATTTCGTTACAACTGCAAATCCCAATGAGCATTAACGAGTTCTGAAAACCATCCATTAAAAATAATTAACAAATATACATGTGAAGTGCTCTTTCCTTCAAATATGAGAGCTTTTCCCTTGAGAATTCGGATTTTGATATCCCATTTCTGATAAAACATTTTTAGTTTATTGGCTGCAAGACTTTGATAAAAGAAATCAGTATAAACATACATTTTTCAGCTGTTTGCCCTTTTCCCCAAGATGCTCAAAATTTTAAATGATTAAACAAAACAAAAACTGTACAAAAATAACAATTCAAAAAATGTTTACAAAGCCAGATAAAAATTTGTATTCAAAAACAGATCCAAATTTTACTTACACTTTTAAATATAGTTAAAAAACACAGGATTTGTCTGTCATCCCAATTATATGCATCGTTCTGGTTTTTTATTTAAATTCTGTTTACCTGGAAAAGAGAAGATAGGTGTTTAAATTAAATAACTGTTGCGCAATAAGTAGTTTACAACATTTAAGCTTTAAGATCTACCAGCAATTAATATGAACTGCTGGGAAACTTAGCATCTATTAAATTAGAGTCATAATAAATATATATTTAATAAAATTGAACATGAATTGCGCATGTTAAATGTCATACATTTTGAATGCTTATTAGAAATACTTAGAGCCGGGCATTAAATACATATTGAGACGGTGAAATCAGGACGGTGAACTTGGCAAATGAAGAGAGGGTTCATCTGTTGCCCTTTGTAGAATTGCATATGCTTATGACAAGAGAACTGGGCACACAACTTAATCCGAATCTTACTAAAATTATAATTTTCGGACGCAGCTAGAAATGGCCCTTCAAAGGGCAAAACAGTTTGGTTGATAGTTGTTTATATTTGGCCTCTATCCAAAATTTCAATTAGGTTGAGTAGAGCCACGGGTTCGAGTTTGAGCGTTTCCCATGTTGCCTGCAACTGCTTACGAATGTTAATTACGCAATTGACTTGACAAGCGGCAGAGGCAGAAACAACCAAATTGTCTCTAAATGTGCAATGTCTATGTGTTGACTTACATAATTGTACTGAGCCTGCAAACGGCTCGTCCGTTATCGTAGATATGAAGTAGGTGATTTAAACAAGGCCTACAGCTTTTATTTTAGGGTAATTAAAGTATTCTTCATTCAAAACTATTTCTGTTCGTTTAGTTTGGACTAATTGCAAGCAATTAGTTTATTTTGTTTTGTTTTCAGGCTTTTACTTGTAGCTCATTTTATTTTTTTGTTCTTTGAATTACATTTCATTAAATTCTTTTATGCAATTTTCTGAAATTTGCTTTGCTCCAAATTTCGTAAAGGATTTGTTTGTGTAAGTTTTACTGGGGTAACACAAATGCAACCCATTTTTATTTGCTGAACAATGTATATATCAAGTAGAAACGTGCCTTGTAAATAATTTTGTGGAATGTGTAATTAAAAATTCCAGTTGCAAAGTGGCCATAAAGTATAAATAAGAACTTGAGCCAGAAACAACTTAACAATTTGCTGAACATTATTGTATCAACCAATTTTTGTTATAATAGAAAATGTATGAGAAATATAAATGTATAAAAAATATTTATTTATTGAGTACAAGAATTTATACTTGGGTATTAATTAAATTAAATAATATGTGCTCGAAAAGCATTTTTCTTGCTTAATGATTTGATTATAGCAAAACAACAAGAATATAAAAGTAAAACAGAAGGCAGAAAGCTAAATAAACTAATCTTATCAGCGTTTGAACAATTCTGTTTTTTATGGTTGTTCTTTATTTTTAAATTAAAAATTAATTAAATTATTTTTAATTTTTTAAAACATCATTTATTGAGTTTTTTGAGTTTTGCGGTCTGTGCAAATAAAATATAAAAATGATTTTAAGTTCTAACTATTTTTCATTCAGATTTAACCATGTAAAAATCATAAAGCGCGAAATATTTAGCCCGGCACTGCCACGCCCTCGAGAGGCGGGCTTTAGGCAACTGAATTGATGCATTTTATATTAGGTAACAAAAAGCAGGCAGATGTATTGCGGCAGGACTTAAAATTCCAGCATAAATCTATACGTATGCAAATTTACCCGCATGTACATACATATGTACACATATTTCATGAACAGCGATTTTATCAAAACCATTTCGATTTTATTAAAGTTCTAATTTGTGGTCATTGAGGTGGCAAAGCTGTATAAAACTCGCTTTACGTATAGGCTGTTAATATGAAATTGATAAATAAAATAATTGAAGCATGGAACAAGTAATTTTAATGAACTTTTTTTCGTTGGGCTTTTAGAGCTTCTCAGTTTTGTAACCCATTTTTATGAGCGATGTTAAAACTGGTGATATTTTGGTGATGACTCACAAATTATAAATACCCTTAAGCTAGGAATAGTTTGGGAGCAACACATTATTTTTACTTTTGGGTTTGGTTTTGTGAGTTTTATTTTATGAAAAACTAAAAACAAAAATTCTCAAGGGTAAAATTTATGCACTCTGAAGAGGAGTTTGAATCTTTAAGGGGAAAAGAGGGAATAAAACCCGAATAAAGTCCCAAAGCGACCAACTTTTAATTTAAACTCTCATAGGTCCCATTACCCTTTCTGACTTCGTTTTCGGTTGTGTTTTGATAATTTGTGTAATCGTCATATATGAAGTTTAGTTTGTGGTCATTAAAAAGCGTTTCAGAAGCTTTTACAATGCTATGAATTCATAATCCACAATATGTTGATGCTTTGACAATTGTTGTTTGAAAGATGTCAAAAGATGATGGGGGATTAAGTTGATGATTTTAAACTATTTTAAAAGCTTTTGGAAGGATTCCTTCATGTCAGATAGTTTGCGTTTACTATATTTAAAGTTAAGATATAATTAAATCTGACTTTAAATATTAGCTAAAAGTTTTACAATAAACCAAACTATCTACACATTTTATCATTTAGACAATCATAAGGTTTAACAACTTTTTGTTGAGCAAATCATCGGGCAAATCTATTTTAAAACCAAACCCTTTCATAGTTCATTCAACTACATAGCAGCCCTTAACTTTCCCAGTCCTAAGCCGACACAATGCACAAAATCCAAAAAGCCAGAAATTCCCCGTCGCTGCCTCCCCAAATCAGATTTCATGCTAACAACTTCCGGCTTGCCACCAGACAAAAAAAAAAGAAGGCTGTAAAACAAAAACATAAAAAGGCAACAAGAAAAATGGGAAACTTTTCCGAAAAGGGCACTGGGCAGTGAGAATGGGGGAAAAACTTCTGTTGCAGCTATAAAATAGACTTTGACTATGAATTTCACTCGGCCAGCATATAAAAATTTAAGGCTCCAGCCACAAGTCTCTCTTTAAAATTTAGTTGTTGTTGCCGTTTTAATTGTGAAACTTTTGTCATGCAACTTGCATATCTGCACAGCAGGGAAGCCCCAAAAAAGAAATACATATATATAATGGCAAACCAGCAGCGAGCAAGGATGAAAGGACGACGGATGGCCAATGGCCAATGGACGACGACAAGTGCAACTTGTTCGGCACTTTCCCCGGCTTTTTGTTTTATTTATTTACGCCTCGTTGCTTCGCTATTCAGGGTCCTTTATCAAGTCCATCCCTCTGCCCCGTTATTTATAAATAATCCACCGCATTTTGTTTCTCCGTGCAGTACTCCTTTCTTTCTTTGCATTCCCTCCTGCCCTGAAGAGCTTATCAAACAATCATTAGCTGGCCAAAAGCAGAGGAAAAGTTTCTTGATTTTGTTAGTAATTACACCCCTCAGTGAGGAGATGTACAAAAATACTACAAAATCTGGTGTCACCAGGCTAAACTTTATCAATTTAAGCGCACAACTAGTTTTGTTTTTGTGAACTCTGAACGAAGAAAACAACTAAATCATTTTGAAGATCTATCATTCAAAGTTTAACATTCTAAGTTTTGGAATTAATCTTTATTGTACATTAAGTAATATCTATATGTGTTCGTAGACATATTAAAAAACCTATTTTGTTAATTTAATAATATAACGTGTCGTGTTTTTAATTAGCTTATATATCAATATATCACCTTGAATCAATTCAGACCTTATCAAGATTTTTCTATGAAAATTAGTTTTTAATTTACAACTCTATTTTTAAGTGCCGTAAATTTTGTTTTTACGATCAGATTTGTGGGTAGCCTTCACACCCAGAATTAATGGTTTATTTCAGCCACGTAAATTGCTTTTGAAATTTTATTTTGTGCCAATTTTCATTAGACATCAATTAAATTTGCTTGTTTTTGTTTTGTTGACAATTAAAAATGTATTGTCATAAATTTGCGAATTAAATTTTGGCCTATTTTGTGGACGTGTTCAATAAATTGTGTGAATCTGTTTCAACCGATCATGGCGCAAAAAAAATATTTATTTGTTCTATCTGTATTATTTTACAAATTTTTATTGTTTTGTTTTTGTGGTTTTGCAGTCGATGCTGTGAAATAATGATATAATTAGCCAACAATTATGCGTGCAGTTGCGCGTAATTTGTAGTAAACAAAGTCATTTCCTATTTGCATTATTTTCCAATAATAGCTAAATAAAAAAAAATGCAATTTGGACTGCTTTAGGTAAATTGTTTTACATTATGATACAAGTTTTAATAATTGTACAATTAGAAATCAAACTGTAGGTACTTTGTAAAAAATATATATTATTAAAACTCATAGCTGAAGAGTTTGCGATTCCAGGAATGTACATCTTCGTGGCCTCTTTTTTTCATTATTTATACTTACTTATTTAAATTTCTTTTCAATTACACGACACATTTCGGGCCAAAACACAAAAAGGGGCAACTGGCCCATCTCTCAGACCATTAAACTCGAGCGAGGAAAAAACCCTGAAGGGGAACAAAGAAAATGCGAAACGAGAATTTTTGCCCAAATCCAAATATGAACATTAATAATCATTAGTATACACTGTATAACATGTCCTTCATAATATGTATGTGCAAAAACTTGTATGTTATTCGCCTTGATGTTTTTGTTGTAGTCCTTTGGTTTGGGTTGTGGACCATTTTACAATTTGTCAAATTCACTCAACTGTATGACTAGAAATATGAAACAGAAACTCAAAAAAGGCGTATAGAATGGTGAGTGGAGCACTGAGAATTGGATACCGAGGCTCAAGTGCTAAATCCACTAGAAAAGAGAAGAAAAACGGGTTCAACATGAAATGGCACATTTTTCTCATAATTTTGGTGATTTTTTATTTTGTTTCTGTTACACTAAACGGAAGAATTTCGGGTCGTTTCCTCTGCTTGGCGTGAAATATGCGTTCTGTGGTTTCGTCTCTAAAACATCGTTAATTTGATTTGGTTTTTCCTGTTGTTTAACCCACATCAAGGGTTTTTTACTTCTGTTTTTTGTTTCAATGATTACATTACTTTTGCGGTTAGATTGTGGTCTGAGATTTATGTTTCTCATTGTTGGGCTATGATTTCATTTTTTTTATCAAAAATGTCCCAAGGCCGTATTGCACATTAGCTTTTTGTTTAATACTTGTATATACGTTCTAAGTAATGTTTGTATTGATTAAAAACAAAACCTAAATTACTTTTTCTATTAATTCTTATTAAATATAGTATTTTAATTTGATAACACCATTAATATGAATTTTATTCAAAGGAAAGTTTGGAAATTTGCCCAGCAAATTAAATGCATCTTCCACTTTGAGCTTACCATAGCCGAACTTTGGGGAAAACTTTATTTTCGGTCTGTTAATGGCAGTGAAGTACCTGCATTGCGCTCGCCACTTAGCAACTGGATCAACTTGCTTCTGCTTTGGTTAATTAATACCAGTAGAGGGGATGTGGGCGGTGGGGAAAACTATGCAATTGAAGCGATGCAAACTTTTCGATTGCACTCAGCTCGGCTGAAAGGCACTCTCAAGTATCTAGGAGATACATCTCGGCTGCCTTTGATGCTGTTGCAAAAGGGTTAACCAACCGTATCGCACAGAAATGGAGAAAATCAAGTTCCCCATTGACACACCACTTCATCCCATAACCGTTGCGTAACAATTAGAATAATTACCAAACATAACACTGAACACAAACAAACTCCAAACAAAATGCGCAAGACCTACCTCTAAATAGGGAGCGGTCGTCAAGTAAATTTTGTACAAAAGAAACTACCGCATTCTACTATAAGTTCTCCCAAAAAGAGAAAAAAGGTGTAGCAAATAAAAAAGTCGAATTACTGAAAAATAAAACATGGCAATTGGTTAAATGCATTTTGAATACACTGAGCTAAAAATAGAGAAATAGTTCATTTGTATATTCACAGGTAACCAATAAAAAAAACAAAGTATCGAGTATTATCGACAGAAACAAATAAAGAGCAATAAGAATTTCATAGTTCTGCGAATATATTTTGTATTTCATAACCCAATTTTCCTATGTGTTTGGGGATTTGAGTGGAGTGAGGTGATGTTGGTCTTGCTGCCATTTATGGTGCAAATGACAAGTCTATGTACAAACTGTCGGCATGTAATCAACATTAATGTTGGCTGCGAGCAGTTGCCAGGCGAATGAATGAATCACTTTGTCCACGACTCGAACGCATTACACTTCCACACACGCTGAGGGAAAGAGATAGCCAGCGAGGGCAAGGAACACAGGGTAAACATCTGCAGCTGCCGTCGTCGCCACAACAGCAACATCAACATCAGCAGCAGCAGCAACATGATCCGATGCTCATCACTAGCAACATTATTACAAACATGCGCTGTACAGTGTGGCAAAATATATTTGATTAGTTAATCAACTAATGCAGACATTAATACCAATGAACAATATAATTCACGTTAATAAAGTTGCTTGGTAAATACAAAAAGAACTAAGTTGTCTTATATACATCTGTTATATAAATGTGTCTTAGTAGAATAATTATAATAATAATATTGGGGAACATACAAAAAAAAACGTTAATTTAAAAGATAATCAATACATTTGTACTTTGCCATGTAAGCCTTTTTTCCAGATAATATAATAATGATTTCTGACTTTTAATTATTTTTTGATAAATATCATCACAAATTTTATTAATATTGTAATTGAACGCAAATGAAAAACTTGTTAGATGTTTTGCCCTAATATCTATTGGAATGTAATTAAGATAAGCCATTTGTTAAAGAATTTTATGGATAATCAATCATCGTGGAAGACACTTTTGCTATCTCTGTGGCTAATTAAAATGATTAATACCACGATATAAATCTCCCTTACCCACTGTTCGTGGGCCTGCAACCACAGTACCCAGACACCAGTCGCGCAGTGGTGCAGCTGATCCGGTGGTGCTGTTCCAGTTGTGCAGTACGATATGTGCTCCGCATCCACTCCGCCTGGGGCTCCAGCTCCGGCTCCGCACCCACTGACGCCAGCAGGCACTTGTCTGGCTGACATTAATAAATCGCTTTTATAGCATCCAGGCTCAGGGGCTGTCTGTCCGCGGAAAAACCAAAACTGCAGCTGAACCGTCGCGCCGCGGACTGCAATTATCCCTGGCTCTTTCTCTTTTTACTTTCTCCGTTCTGGAACTCATTCAGCTACTATATGTGTCCCCCTTCTTTTTGTTTGTTCTAAGCGTGGGGCCACGCTTTATTAATTCCACATCAATGCCGACGCTGGGATCCCCAGTTTAATGGGTTTGGCTTTAAAGGCTCCTCTATCTATCTCTTTTGCTTCCTCAATACCCTTCTCCATCCCGATCTCTGATTTTCCCCTTTGTTTTTGGTTGTCTGACCCAAAAAGAAAACAAATTCTTGCACGAGCTAGAAGATGCAGTCTTTGTTTACAGTGTGCACCCACACATGTACCCATCAACACACACATGCACGCATAAGTCGAACATTGATTTGAATACAGTAGCGAGCCATAAAAGTGATGACAGTCAATTCATATAGAAGGTCTGACCATGAAAAATACATTCTTAATTCTGAAATTAAAATATCTCCTCTAAGATACAATATAATATAAACATGATTTATAAATAGCCCAAATAAAATGCTAATAAATTAATTGGTATTATTAATATATTCATTATACATTTTCTGTTTTCTGTTTTCCAGCGCTATTCTGGCATGCTGATCAATTTTCCAATGACGAGTGTATCTGCTATTTATATGAAATATTGTAAGCAAATTGCATTCAGCAGTGAGATATCTGGTTAATGCCATGAGTGCTAAGCACTTGCCTGCACACTGGAAAATCTACAAACAAAACAGGTGCTCCCTGGGGAACCAGCTTGGGTTTTCATTAATCTCCAATGCGGTGTCACATTGTGGAATATATTAAATTGGGAGCACACATTAACATTTAAATTTGTTTTCAATTTTGTCAACCAAGAAATGGTTGTGTGCTGATGTATAATAGATTGTCCGACGCTTTGGACTTGAACTACATATTTTTAGCACCTCTAGAGACCAGCAACCAAACTTATCTTTTGTGTGTTTGTTATGGAAATTAGTTAGGCAGTTCGAGTTTGAAGAGGCAAGCCACCAGCCACCGTTTGGCTTTTCGGATCACTTTATTCTTGTGACTCTCAAAACGCATAAATCCCAGACCTTTGTAATCGATTCGGGTGGAGTGTGTTTTGTCTGCTTCCTGAGTCGCTGTCATAAATATGTAAGCTCTTGTGTATTCTTCGTATAATTGGGGATGTGGGATGGAGAAAATGGGTAAACAACTTTTAAAACACTAAATTTTATAATACCACAAAAAGGAATTTAAAGAAAATAATATAGTAAAAAGCTAAGTATATCAAGAATATTTTTTTACAGCCACTGGCTCATATCGACTCTTTTTAAGTACACCCAATCAGCATCTATTTATTAAACGTGTCTTTCATTTTTGCATTTGTTCCGTTCAATTCCCGGCGATGACACAGCTGTTGCATCATTTGATATGCAAACGAGGAAACATTCCGCAATCGTGTCCAACAGCTGGACTATGAAAAAACTAATTCTGCTCAACCAAGCTGATTCACCGCATTCTCGATGGACTCTTTTCACACGTTCGGAATCGGAAATTTGAATACTCCACACCAAGTGGGTTATTAAAACGGAATCGTGGGAGAGAAAAATTAAATTCGGGAACTGCAGCTTAGGTACCCTTGAAGAGCAAGAAAAACTTATAGGAATCAAATGTAGTTTTTCTATAAAATTTAAAATGTATCCGTATTTAATTACATAAATCGGTAATTAAAAATCTCTTAGCTTTAGACACCGTCTGTTTCACAATAAAAATACTTGCTGTCGAAACTTCTGTTTAATTATAGCACCCATATAAAGGGTATAAAAAGTTCTGCTGCAATGCCATTTTGGACAAGTGTGGCGCTTTCATTTCGTTGACTTGACCGAAGTGTGTCAAGTTCACAACAAGACGATTGGCTGGCTATCAAAAGTCAAATACGAAATACACAAAGTGTAAGCTTATTTTTCAACCAACACACACAGCAAATGTTATTTATTCAACTCACATACATAAATCGAAACGAGAGAAATATTTTTATACACTTTTGTTTGCATACTGAAGCACAGTCTTTTGTTGCTGTCTTGTCAGTTGAATATATCTCACATATAAAATTTTATTATTTATTTGCCCAAATGGAAGAGCGATGTTAAGTATTGTTTGACTTACGCCGGTTACAATTGGACAAAAATAAAACATCTCGTACCTAAAAATAAATAGAATGAATGGCATGATAAGTAAATAATATTTAATTGCTCAAATGTTTGCACAAAAAGAGGTTATCCTAATTAAATAGCAAATAATCAAAAGTCAACGCCGTTTTGTTTATCTAGTTTTGTTTGACTTGAATTGTTTTTGAGAAAGGAGAAATTTTAGATGGGATGGGGTCGTCATAAAGCGAATTAATCAATTATAGCATAATCAGATGAAGTTAACATACTACTGCAAGAGTGAGAAATATTTGAGTAATTAACAAGTTTAGTAAATATAACCATTGATGTTGACAGACTTAATTAATAATGCATTGGGGCTGCAATCTTTTAAAAATCCCCTAAAAGTCTATTTATTAATTATCCCCTACTCCAATCCCTTTTCTAATTAAAGTTCTGCCGCACACTCTCTGCACTTCGTTTCAGCGAAAGTAATGCAACGCTAATCCCAAAAACCAATCAACTACTCTGAAATTGGCCAAAATTAGAGGCCATGTCAGGAACAACGTCAAACGATGGCAACTAATCAACAGCAGAAGCAGAAGTGGCGGCGATTCCAATTGCAGTTGCATTAACTGCATTGCACAACGAATTGAACGGCCGATTGAGAGGTGTTTCCGAACGGCAAAATCAATTAAAATGGGGCCAAGCAACAAAACCATGAAATCGGGGCAATGAGCTTAAGTGCGAGTGCAGCTGGGAAATTAGAGCGCGTGGCGAGCATCGAGCATGTCACATGCTATCGCATCTGGCAACAGCAGCAACATAAACAGCAACAGCAGCAGCAACATCGACAACAGCAACACGTGCCAGCAACAGCAATTGCAATTGCAATACCAATAGCAATATGGCAGTACAATTCCTATAAAGATGGTCTGGAACAGTTAGCGACAGCATCATAAAAAGTTTCAGCAACATTGGAAACGGCAATTAGCGGCACATGTTGCTAATGTTGCTATTATGGTTTCTGTTGCTCGTTGGTTCGCCCATTTCTACACAGAAAAAAAAACAATATTTAATAATTTTATATAATTTCACATTCAATTTAATCTCATTTTAAGCAGGTACAATTTTCTTTTAATACTGTTCTATTTAAATTTGTGTCATTACATTAATTTCGAATTTTCCCTATATTTTATTTCTTTTTTAAT
Source organism: Drosophila rhopaloa (assembly GCF_018152115.1). Taxonomy (NCBI): domain Eukaryota; kingdom Metazoa; phylum Arthropoda; class Insecta; order Diptera; family Drosophilidae; genus Drosophila; species Drosophila rhopaloa. The sequence continues at coordinate 2,650,787 of NW_025335047.1, forward strand.
TTTAAGACATTTCTTTATTATATATTATTTTTGTGTGCAACAATTGAACGAAGCAAATCAAAAACACATAATTGTTATTTTCAAGAAATTTCACAGATCCTTTGGTTCACGACCGACAACAATAACACTAAATAGCAATAACTTTAAACGGCCAGCAGCAACATCTAATCGTTTTTGAAGCCACTTGAAAGTACACCCCAAGGAGCGACTTAGCCTGTCAACAATTAATTCCTATTAGCTCTTAAAGTGTTTTTTCGTTGCATAATAGAGTTTGGCCATAAATGCTAAACTCGTTTTGAGGGGCTAATCCTTTCGGTTCATAAGGTTGTCAAAGTTTCTTCAAAATCAATTCATTAAGATGTTGTCAGGGGATTTGCAGCATTTAAGAACGAAATACGATAAAGATAATGAATATGGGGCAGACCTGAACAAACCGCAAGGTACACAATTTTGTCAAAGACAAAGCGAAACATAGGCATCTAATTAAGGCAACACCTCTAACAACCTTGCTCCCATTTCCACACACACCTGACGATGTAAATGCGGGGCCCAGGGCCCAGATAAATGAAAAGTCGGGACAAAAAGGTGCAAAAGCCAGTTTAGTCGAGTTTGGACCAAGCAGAGTTACGCTCTACTAATTTCTGGTTTAATTATTTTTCATTTTCACAAAGTAACTGCGACTACAGCGACAGCTAGTGTGCAATTCAAGTGCAGCGGGAAATTGTGGCTAGGGAATTACGAACATGAGATTCTATGTTACCCTTCCTGTCTCTCCGTCACTTTTATCACTCACAAATTGCATGAAATTAGTAATTACTCGCTAAAATAATGATTACCTGCCATGAAGTACAACGAACAACGATGCTTAATATACCATTTAATTGAGCTTTCTACTAAAAAAAAGGGTTGTGTTGGGTGGAGATAGTCATTGGGGTAAATTTAATAATATAATAGAGAAAATTGTCGAAAAGTTTGGGGTACAAATAAAAAAAAACCTAATAAGTTTTACAAGTGAAATTTAGCTTGGCTTTTTACAGTTATATAATGGAATTTATGAGTTCAAATAAATATGTATAAAATAGGAAAGGTTCTAATAGTTGTTGCATTGCTATTGGGACCTTCTGTTATAAAATGAACCTCATCCTACACCATTATTACCCACCATCAACACAATTTCAAACAGAAAACGATTATAACTGAATGCATTCAGTAAGAGACCATAAAAACACCATGAAAATTCAATTACCAAAACATTCTAAACACTTAGAAAAATAATATTATTTAAAGAAACTATTTTAACATTTTTTTTTCAAATTTCAATTAAAAATTAAAATAAAATATATTTTTATTTTAACTCTTAACTTATAAAAGATTTAAAATTTTAGATTGAAGTAACCTCAAGTCCAGAAATTAATTCTATTTTATGTTAGTGTTGCGTACCAAATTGCGTGCGACCACAAACAATACGGGAATTAATCCCACCTGGGACACTAACATGTCATCCATGTCAACAATGCGGTGCGGGTCGGACGTTTGGCCCTGAATGGATTTCTAGTGCGTGTTTGCGTCTGTTTTTGGTACGGCGGCCAGGAGAATTACAGAATGGAGAGCAGGTTCCTGGCCCTAAACGCTTAATATTGTTTTCAACAGCCGCTTATTAGATTTCCCCTCGCAGCTCTGCCCACATACCGCTATACTATTCCACAAGGCGCTGGTTGACAAAGTGCGTTGTCTGAGTTTTCTGCGTTGCTCGGTGTCGTGGGTAAATCGCAATGTTTATTGTCAACAGCCAAAGGTGCCTCAAGTGGCATTTTGCACACGGGAGGGAAATAGGAGTGTCTGCCACGTTGTTTGGGCCTGCGGGCCTGCCAAGCTCTTCAAAAGTGTACGTGTTCAGAAGCGCCGGGCGCCATCTTCGAGTTGCCAGTCGAAACCAAAGGAGGAATACAGTAAACGATCACAGAAGTGAAGAGCCCAATATAGAATTAATCATTTTATTCGGAAATATTTTACTCCAAGTAAATAAATGAAGATAGCTAAAAGTCGAATTCCATATTTCCTTATTTATTTTAATAAAGACAATTTAAAATTCAAAAGAACCATGGCCGGGTTGTTGGAATATTCGGCATTGGTAGTTATACCGCACCAACATTTCATACATTTCATTTTCTTTTTAAGTTTTTATTTTACATTATTTCTATAATTTAAAATAGTTTAATCTTTCAAATATCCCTTTAAAGACAACTATTGCCATTGTCTACTGTACTTCCGCAAAGCCTTCAAGGAGTATACTTCATTTTATTTTCAAGACTTTCCAACAGTTGACTGCTGGTGGCTTCTTTCATACTTTACACTTGTCTGGACATTTGATTAATGATCCTTACGTGGCCAGCTTCGTGTGTTGTTGCCACTCGAGGTTTTTCCTGGCCATTATGAATGTATTCATTGTCATTCCTAGAGTTTTCATACTCTCCTTATTGCTCCTCATAAGGCTTTTCCACTCTAATTAAGTTGGCCCCTGCATGCATTTAATCCTGGCTATTTCACCTTGAAGGGGTTGCTCATACAGGAACCATGTCTCGAGTGAATTCTGAGTGTTTTCCTGTCACGCCAACTTCTATGTTATTTTATGTGTCTGGTCCTCCCACTCTCTCTGTTTTCTGTTTACTCTTAGTCATTGTTTGTTTCTAAATGAATTTTCTTTTTTTTTTGCAATCAATTGGTGTACGGAGCGTTATCTTATCGCCCGATGGACGTAAACAGACGCATACACATGTACACAATTTTTATTAATTATTTCACACAATTTGTATGATTGCCAGGTAATTAGCTTATTGTGTTCCATCAATACGGGATTGTAAGTTTAATTGATCGTTCCATTAGCGAAATGTGAATTTTCGCTTTTAATGAGATTTTCTCATCAATCATAAATATTTTATGAAATAAGTGTGTAGAGCAGGAAGGTAGAAAATCGGACGGAAAGAGGAAATTACCACTTAATAATGCTCACATACTTTCCATTAAATTTAATTATTGGGAAAGATGAACTGAGTGGTCTTTCTTTTATAGAAATGTATAAAAGAGTAAAATAAAAAACTATTGGGCTGAAATCAATAAGGTACAAAAATTTTATGAATACCTTTTAAAGTCGAATAGTCGCCTTAATAATTCAAAAACCTCTTATCATTAAACAACAAACTGATATAACGATATGGATTTGTACCGCCTTGACAACCGAAACTATCAATAAGCAAACAAACAAGTAGATGCAAGAAAAGCTCGATAAATAATTCCCATGAACAAAGACAAAGAGTTGAATAAAATGTATTCAATATTTTGATGAAAAAAAAATCAATTTACGATAAACTTTATTCGGCAACGCTTTTACGTAAATAATGTCAAGGCCTACCTACTTACTCACAAAGGGAACTAGCTCCGCTCGGCTTATCTGTCCAACTTATTTGTACAGTTTGTATTTGCCTTTTGATAAGCGATGGCATTTAATTGCGTTCTGTGCCAGCGACCAAAACAAATGCATAATTATTAATGATAGAGGAAAATGAGTTTTAGATAAGTTCGTGTGTCTGTTCCTGGCTGTTTACCTGCGTTCCTGTTTGCACTTTGTGGCATTTACATGACGCCGCAGAGAGAATTTCGTAATAAATCATAAATAAATAAATGGACGAACTAAGTGGAGGACCGACTGGACTGCAATTGCACCTGATCTGTTCACTGAAGCATCCAGCTGGAAGAAAGTACATTTTCATTGAAAGCTCGGAAAACTCACTTTTCTCGAATTGAAAAGAAAATTCGCAGCGGAAATTGTGGGAAGGGAAGCTAAAATTATTTTTAATCTTGTTAAAAGGCCAAAATGTGACCAAAATATTGAATTACGAAAAATAAGCATGCAGTTGTAATCATATTTAATTAAAGAGGGAATTTATTTAACCTTTTGGTAACATGGTTGAAAAATTTAATATATCAAATTTTATTTAGTATCACTTTTCCCTGTAATTAAATTTGACTTTATTATATTATTTTTATTAGATAAAATTTAAAGCCCTTGATTAGCAAATAACCAAATTCTAGCCCTCTTCATTTATATTTACAGCTTGACGCTGTTGGCCATTTCGGTAATCGTTACCACTAGGGGAGTTTTATGACAAGGCCCGAGAACGAATCTCGGAAAAACTATGCCCAAAAAAACGAAGGGAGTCACGGAAAGTAAACGGGTAAAATGCCGCTCATTAAACACGTCAAAAGGCAATTTACTGTCACATTCTGACGAGCGTTAAAAGAGGAAATCAAAACAAAACTGAGTACCATAAAACCAGAGCCAAATCTCAGCAAGTTAAGGACACGCAATATCAAAGATTAATGCAGCACATTACAATGAGTGGAGAAAAAAAGTCTGAGATTTTTGTTCCGTTTTTTCGGAGAACATCCTTTCTTTCCTTCTTATTTTTTTTACATCTGCTGACCAGTTCATCTTTCTCAAGTAATACAAAAATAACATGAGCCCCAGTTTACTTTTTTTTGCTGTTGTCAATGCCGAAAGAAAAACTTTCAACATAATAATAAAAATTTCATGCCTGTAAGGCCCTTGACTCTCACTCCATTCGCTACACTCTTCTTCACTTTCTTCCGAAATCTCTCCTTTCTTTTCTCCCCCATGTGTCGAACCTCTTAACGTTTCCAGACGCTTGTTTAGGGGTTGGTGGAATGTTAGGGGCGGAATACAATATTAAAGCTGCTTAAAATCATGATTACATTACATACTTGGCTGCCAATATATGTATTTGTATTGCTATATAAAACGTGCTGCAACCATAACAATGGCGACAAGCAACAACAAAATCATTAACTATGTGCCATATGATGTGCAAAATGTTGCAAAATAAAATAAAATGACAAAACAAAATTAAGTAGGAATGTGCTGGAATAAAATTCGAGACACTAGTACCTATTACAAAGCTTTAATCAATTTAAAACATAGAAGAAAGAGTTTTTAAGAAAATAAATTTACAAGGGTTTTGAAAAACGTATTTTAATTAAGTAATAAATTGTGTATATTTAAATACATTTGTTTAATAATTAGAAAATATTTAAAATATTAAAAAATAATGTATAATTAAAAAAAAAAGATACAATTTTTTTTAATATATATGTGAGGTACCAAAATGGCTTATAGACAAGTCGGCTTTGAATCCGTTGTGCCTGCTGACAGTTTGCTGCTCCTCTTCTTTTCAGCTGTTGTTATCATACGGTCAAATAAATGAGTTTTTGGCCAGAACGACAAAGGCCCAAAAAATCCCGCTAAAAGTCTGCCAGTCGCCGAAGAGGAAGAGCAAATCTTGGCCTTTATTGGTTTAATATTCCGAAGTTGGTTTCGTCAGTTGTGCTTTCTATATGTCATCAAAGATATACTACTTAGGGAATCCATTCATATTTATATGTGTGCCCACATGCATGAGTGTATACTGTACATACTTATATACTTGTTAGGCGCTTGTTAGCCGAACTTTTTGTTCGCTCCGATTAAGTTTGGTGATGCTTCGTCGCTGTTATCGCATTTATTATGCCAATTTTGGCAGAGTTCCCTTAGCTGTTGTTATATAAGAAAGTTAAATTGCGTAGAAATTCAAGTCGCGTCGGGGTTCCGTCCCCTTCAACTGTTTATTTATTTTATGATGTGCATGTTGTTGATTTTTATTTTATTAGACCTTCTTGTCATCTGTCCCTTTTTTGTGCTTTTGAGTGCGGGATATGCGGTCTGTTATTCTACCCAAATTGTGGCCAATGAATTTTCTTGGGCTGCTCTCCGCCAAATTAAATTATTTCCCTTATTTTATTTGCCTTTAATTAGTGGCGAAAAGTTTTACAGTAGAACAAACGTCATGTAATATGAGAAAAATTATGTAAACATAATTTAGTATTTTTACTAACCAATAATTAAATAAATAGCGAATTTATTTGTATATTCCTTTAATAACCCGAAATACATTATTCATCAAATCCCTTTTTGGTCGAAACAATTGTTAATTTAGCGTAGATATCTCTTAGTCCCCTTAAAGGATTTTTAGGATTTTCCATCCGCCCTTTTTATGGGTTTTAGACTTGGAAATTAATTCTGGTTTCGTTTTGCCTTGATTTTGTGATTCTTTATGGTCACCCTCCCAAGGAAAAAAAGGAAATATGTTTTGGGTCTCGGCGTGTTTTATGTGCGAAATTAATTTAGCCAAGGATTTTCCTCTGGGTTAGTTTGGGATCGCATAGGAAATGAGTGTTGGCTATGGGCGAGGAATTTTAATTTAGTTTAGCCCGCTTAACTTGGGTCTGCCATTGACTTTGTCAAGGAATTTTGAGTCTACATTCAGTGTGTGGTTTGGGATTCCCTTTTCGGAGTCATCTCATTACTGCTCCATAATTATCCCTACCTGAGATGTAGGCAACTAAGCATGTAATTTACCAGGGTAAGCAAATCAGAAGCCCATCTCCTATCCCTTCGAACAAAAGCAATTAAGACAGACTCTTGCGAAGGCGGCTAATCAAACATTGGGAAACAGAGAGTGAGGGACATGAGAAACGATTATTCGAAGTGTGCTTCTTTAGTGGAAAATTCTCTCGCCCCGGGGAACTCCAACCACACACTCTGGCAAAATTTTGCAATGGGCACACGCAAAATCCTTAATTACATCCGTTTTCTGTCTGCGCGTGTATCCGGCGGAGGTCGAGGATTTCACGGTGCTTTCGGGGGTTCGAGGATAGACCATAGTTCTCGTGGAAAAACCACAGGGAAAAACACGTGGCTAAGTGAACCGCAATGCACATCCAACTTCTCTAGTCACGTTGTGATGTGGGTATGTGCCTCCTTTGCTCCTCATCAATGAAAGGAAAGCGACCAGCACCCTCTTCATCAGGACGAACAATTGCTCTCGGTTGTCAACCAGCTGTCCACAGTTTTTCCTCGCTTTTCTTTTTGTCGCATTTTTCGCACGTATTGTCTGAGTCCGAAAACGGCGGACGTTCCAGTCCCACCCTCTATTTGAGTAACTCCCCCGTTTTTGTCACCTTACTGCCGGTCATCTGTTCTCGTCCCTTCTGGTTTTTTTGGATGTATTTACTAAGGGTGGCTCTGTGGGATTGCCTTTTTCCAAATACTCCCCACCGACTTCATATGATTAAACTACTTAATTTTCTTCGGCTCTTCGTAATTGCTAAATTAGAACAGACGAGAGGTGATGAACATTTGGTGTCATTTCATAAACTCTTATCAAAAATCGATAGTTAATTGGATTTCAACATAAATTTAATGGGTTTTCTTGGAAAGCAGGGTTTGGTCACCCTGATAACAAAGTTCCTTTAATTAAAATTTGGACTGTGCATATGGTGCAGAGACAGGAAAAATTCCCAGAAATACAGGCAATTAGGTTGCTTCCCAATTAACCGTGTTTTATGAGCCGTATTTTGTCATCAGCTAATTTCTTCAAAAACTCAAAGCTGTTTCTGTTTTTCTCAATATTTGTTATTTTTGTTATATCGCATTATATATTTTTAATCCGTATAATATAGTTTCAAACTTTAAAATCCTATACGTTGATACTTATAAGTAACAATATTACCTCTTGCGTGATAAATCCTATATTATTATTCAGGAATACTTAAAAAGAATTGGGTTTAAAATGTATTGTTTTTTTTATTAATTATTCCTATTGAGAAAAAAAACAAATGAAAACAAAAAATTTGTAAGTTCAAGCTTGATCGGTCATAAATTTGCATAGTATTTCAATAAAGTGTAGAAAACTCAAAGTTCCAAAAAAAACAAGAAAGGAAAGCTAACTTCGGGCGGAGCCGAAGTTGATATACCCTTGCAGAATACTCTGTAAATTATATTCTCCAAAATTATTCAAATGATGCATTCTTAATACTCATAAAAAATCCCAACTTCCTAACTTTAACAACACCAAAGTTATGACATTTCCAATCGTTCAGTTATATGGCAGCTATAGGATATAGTCGGCCGATCCTTATGAAATTCGGCATGTCGGATTGATTAGCCAAATATAAAACCCATAGAAAATCCCAACATTCTAACTTTACAAACACCAAAGTTATGGCATTTCCGATCAATCAGTTATATGGCAGCTATAGGATATAGTCGGCCGATCCTTATGAAATTCGGCATGTCGGATTGATTAGCCAAATTCAAAACCCATAGAAAATCCCAACTTCCTAACTTTACAAACACCAAAGTTATGGCATTTCCGATCGTTCAGTTATATGGCAGCTATAGGATATAGTCGGCCGATCCCGGCCGTTCCGACTTATATACTGCGTGCAAAGAAAAGAAGGGTGTGTGCAAAGTTTCAATTCGATATCTTTAAAACTGAGAGACTAGTTCGCGTAGAAACAGACAGACGGACAGACAGACGGACAGACAGACGGACAGACGGACAGACGGACAGACGGACATGGCTATATCAACTCAGGAGGTGATCCTGATCAAGAATATATATACTTTATAGGGTCGGAGATGTCTCCTTCACTGCGTTGCACACTTTTGACCAAAATTATAATACCCTCTGCAAGGGTATAAAAATGGTTGCATTATTTTTATATCGTGAAATGCATTTAAGCCAGTGAAAATCATCAGTTCATTAATTAAATTAAGTCAACAAAAACCTTTCGTTCAAAAAAAACAAAAATATAACCGGAAAAACAAACAATGTGAAACCACATAAATTAAACGGCAGCGCAGACCGAAATGAACGCGACCCCTTTTTGATATGATTTACAGACAGCCCCGAAGGCCCCAGACCGTCCCATTCCCTGGACTCCTTTTGGAAATCCCCAACATACAAAGGAATTAGTTGGCTCGAGCCTAAGCCTTCTGGCGGTTAGGGGTTAAGGTGGGTCACATAATGATTTCATTATGATGAGACAAAAAGGGTCAACATTTTGACGTGATAAAAACGGAGCTCTCTTTACAACTGCATTAAGCTTTTAATGTGCCAAATTTTTAAGTTATTTTACCTCAGTGTATAATTTTAGTTTAGAACGTTTATAAAATCTATACCCCTTTAATGTTTATTATTTTATTTAGTCTTTAAATAATTGATACCAACAATTATTAAAAACTGTTTTTAATTAGCTATAATTTCGCGTTGTGTTTGGATAAGCAAACTGTTTAGAAATACCAAAATACCCTATAAATTCCCTTAGAAGTCCCTAATTAAGCTCTCATTAAAATTTTTGCTTCTAACTTTATTTGGTTTTTTGCACATTATCAAACTGCCCAGAAACTGATAATGATGTTAATGTCCGTTATAATCATTAACCTAGTCGTTATTATGAAAATGATTATGATGATTTTGGCCAGAGGCCAAATGCCCAAACAGGAAAATCCGATTTGTGTTTACTTGCCTTTGCTTTCATAAAATCTTTGCTTTAAATTTTGAATTTATTCCGGCAATTAATGGGGGAAGACTTTCTGTTGCTCTAAAAAGTTGAATTCCGCTTTCCTCAATATTGACGGAACATTTTCTTTTTGATGAACATTTTCCAATTGCCAACTTCGTATAGTCAAGCGAAAATTGGCACGACAAAAAATTGAGCAATATATAACGAGCAAGTCCATATCAAAATGTTTTTTTTTGTTTAGTACAAAGTATTCTCCAGAATAAAATAATTTTATACAAACTTTCCAACAAATTATAACATTTAAATATATTATTTTACTTTTTTTTGGCTTTTAACTTGTTTTAATGTTTTATTTATATTATTTATTAGTGCTATGATAAGACTTAGAGATTGCGTTGGTCCCGAAAATAAATTAATTAGCACTGGTTAAGTGGCTAATCTGAGCTCATTTATAAAAGACGTTCTCTTTTTTGTCAGCCTTTAATGATATCATCTTTATATACAAATTTTTTTAATTTATGTATCGGAGTCGTTTTTCCAAAGCTCCTTTTTTTTGAAGTGCCATTCCCTTTAAACCATTATATTTGTTTTTAAAAGCTTTGTTTATTCATGTACTTTACATAAATAAGTATCCATTTCTCCTATTGTTTATCTGCTCCTTTGCTGCCATTTAGAAATTGTTTTTGCGTTTTCTTTGTATAATTTTATCTTTATAATTTGCTTGATTTATTAAGGCCATAATAAACCCCAGCTTACGTTTATAGACCTTCTCGGTAGCTAACGAATAAACAAGATATATATTATAGAAATTCCGGTATTTTTGGGGCACTGGTTCTTGTTTTTTGTACACCTCAGGAACTGATCACCAGTTAGCACATGTATGCTAATTCCCAACGGAGTCAGAGTCTGGCCCGATCAGATGACAGCCAGTGAACGTTATCGCCCTTTACAGATTTGCGGCTCTCTCAGCCTCTGTACGTGTATCTCAATCTGCCACTGTGTTTGTATCTGTATCTCGCAGGCAAACAAAGTTCATCGACATCGACATCATTCTGACGACACTGGCAGTCGAGTGTGAGATTCGGTTGGTGTTGAATTTTACACTTTATTCTTGTTGGGAGCAAAGAAAATCATTTTAGCATTTTAATGGTTCAAATGTCCCCCTTTTCCTGTTGCCTGTGCCCCGAACTTTGGCAAACAAATCGTTTTGCCAAATGCATTCCCATATGATGCGATATGTAAGCGGAATCGCGGGTTGAAAGGAGTGAACCATCAGGGAGTGTGTCCAACAACATCTTAAACCAAGTAGAACAAATATCATTTACAGTTTTTGACCCACTTTTATTTCAGCTCCTTTTTATGAACCGCCAACGGCGATGACGACAACATCAGCAACGTATGCATTTTGATACCCCGTGTTAGTGGGGTACATATATTTAAGAGTTTCTTGAAGTTAATAAAACATATATGAAATAGGCATTTAATAAATCTGAACCGTATTTATTTAAAATTACTTGGTATGGAAGGAAATTTTTCTACACATTTTAATAAATACAAATGACAGTAAGTTTATTAATACAAGTTATTATATGCATAGCTCGAAACAAGCTAATTTTTGAACACAATTACAAAAATTTACTTTCATGTTTTTGTATTTTACCAAAACTGGTTATAAAAAAATGAATTTAACAATTCACCTCTAAGTTAGCTAGCCAATAAATATGAATTTAATAAAATTAAAAACTACATAGATTAAAACAATTAAAACTTGTTTTAAAATTTAAAATCAACTAAAATCAACTATTTTTGAGAACGATCTAGTCGACCCTTTTTTTACGGCGATTCTCCACTTCGCTCGCCTATGAATATAATAGTAAAAGTGAATGCGATTTTTTCGCTCCTTGTCCCCCGCCAATTCCCCTCGTTTGCACCACTCTTTATGCATTTATGCTGAGGAGAAAACCAAGTCCTGCTGATGGGGAAACGACGTTGCGACGCGGCTTACAACAGTTTTTTGCCGGCAGCCGCTGGCTGTTGACGACATTTGGTTGCGGGCTGTCGGCGTGGCTATTAAATTTCAATTATTGTTACATTTTTCACACACCGCACACGCAGAAGACGCCAAGGAAATGGCAATGGGAAAGCGGCCAACGAGAATGGGAAATGGAAATGGGACTGAAAATGAAAATGAAACTGAAAATGGAGCATTTTTATTGATGCCCGTCGCCGCTCAACAATCGCAATTCATTTAATTTCCAAGTGTGACGAAAACACTGGGATTGGGAAAAACCTGCAATTATCGACAGGCCAGGTGCAGCAGTTGTTGGGGATTAATTAATCGCCTAAGTGAGTCAGATCCGCGCTGAGTACACACCTGCTCAATTAGGGGCGTGGCAGCCAATCAGACGACGATTTCTGCACGCATCCATCACACTGATTCCGGTTGTCAGAAACGCAAGGAAAAGGGTTTGCTCATTAACTGATTACTGGATTAGGGCTGGCGAAACTCAAACACCTCAATGGCATTTTAATTGCAAAACTTTACCGGCCACAGAAGTAACCACAAAGTAGTAGAGAAAACAGAACCGACGATTACCATTCACATTGGAACTGACTTCCGGTTTAGATTGATTGGGTTAGAATTATTTCAAGACCTAAACACCTTTTAACCTTTGCCCATTTTTGACTGCAGTTGAAAGTATAATTTTTTGCAATTTATTTCCTTCGGTCGCAGTTCGATCGAGCGTAAAAAGGTGAAGTCAGCCAAAGGCGGAGAGCGAAAAGCAGTTAGCCTATAAAACGTAGACTGCTATCTGAACACTTGCAGATATATAACCCGATATGTGAGTGCACAAGGCAGAGTCATAAAAGAAAAACGGTCGAAGAAGCCGAACTAAACTTGCTGACATTTGGTTTGGCTCAGTTGACGCTGCAAGTTGTAGTTGCAGTGGCAGTTGCACTTGCAGTGGCAGTTGGCGTTTTTCTTTCTATATTTATGTAATTTATACCAGTCGCTCCTACTTCATCTGAGTCTTGTTTTATGACTGCAAGTCGAGGAATTTAGTTCAGTAAATGGGAAGGAATGCACCATGTAGCTAAAATGTTCTATGCATGTGAGGCATATCAGATGTGCGCTTAAATTAAACTATTTTACTGCGATAAAAATCGTGGTATAGGCAGAATAAATACTTGATTTTATAGCTCATTTGCATTCATCTCGAAGCACTTTATAAGCTAGTTTTTCAATTAGACATCATTTGCATTTTGCTGAGAGCATCTTCTCCGTGATCTTTAGTCACCATTTTCAGGAAATCTTTTACAAGTTTACTTTTAAATTTATCATTAAACTCTAACTAACTCACGCAATCATGGCATTAAAAACACTTGACTTGCTAATTCTAAAGAACTAAACTATTTACCGGAAAATGCTGCAATTCTGATGCAATCAATGCAAATGACAAGCTTACCTGCAAAGAAAAAGAGGAGAAAAATGCATTAAAAAGCCAGGCAAGTAAAGAGTTTAGAAATGAGGCTGCTGAAATAAAAACAAATGAAAAACAGCAGAAAAAGCACTGACTGCTTGGCTAATTATGTACCCCAGAAATGCAAGAAAAAGTTTTCTTGGAAAAGAAAGCAAACTGGCGCAAATACTCCTCTTATTAGGTTGAAAAGAGTACTCAAGGATTTTGCGATCCCAATGGAACTTTTTCGTGGGGCTCTGTGCTTATCGCCAAACATGTAATTTTGCTAAATATGGATACATAAATAAATCCAATGGTAGCAAAAACAAAGATAATACAGGCAATGGCAAACAACACATTTTCTGAACCGAATATGGTAATACCCTATAAAAAATATTAAATTTAAATTGCAAGAATAACGCTTAAGAGTCTTTAAAGAATGGTATTGACATTAACAACATGTAGGTCGACAATGTAGTTAAACGTTAAAAACCAAAATAAATGAAATCTTGTAGGTTCTTTTAAATTGTTAGAAAGACATATGATATGATTTTATTAACATTGTTTGAAGTAGTTTTTAAAATTAGGTCGGCAGAGGGTGGATACTTTTTAATTCATACACTTACTTTAAGCAAGGGTATATGTAGGAACGTACAACAAACGAGGACAAACACTGATATTATCATAAGGGAAACGACTGCAAGCGGGGATTAAGGAGAGAAAGGCCAAAGACTTGGCCAAACAAAGGCATATTTAAATGTTATTCTGGCCAAACATTTGGAGAGAAACGCTGCCAGTCAGCGAAGCAGTGTGGCACTTGCAACAGCTACGGCAGCAGCAACCTCGAATAGCTCGCAACTGGCAACTCCTTTTGGGCTGTTAATTTGCCAAGCAATTGGCAGATAGCCAGCCAGGCCAACGGAGAGACCAAAAGTCGACCCGTTAAGAGCAAAGGGAGCTAACAAGAAAATAACCCAAGCTAGACGGGATGACGACGATGTTGCATTGCTGGAGAAGATCTTGTTGCAGTTGCATATTTTGGCGTTGCACGTTTTGCTTGTTGCTGCTGCTGTTGCTGCTGTTGCTGCCGTTGCCGCTGTTGCTGCTTTTGGTGTTGCTTCGCAACCCGCACAGTAAATATGCCAAAAGCCAGAGCCCGCGAGGCGGAGAAGTTAAAGCGGCCCCAGACACAATCATCTAGAGCCAAGGCTCATCCAGGGACTCCGGCTCCCCTGTAGCCCCTTCGCCCTTTCGGCCATAAACGAGTTGCTCCCCAGCTCTGGCGGAATAACAAACATTTCAAAAGGCAGACCCCGACTCCCAAAACTGCAAAACTTGATTTACAAAAACAAGCAGCGGGTAGAGGAAGAATGCTTTGGCAAACAATAATAAACTTAAGATGCTCTATGGCGAGGTAGACATGGGAAATAAGCAGTATAACTTACTAATAATGATCATCAAACTATATAAGAACAGAATAGAAACAGTCTCAATAATGTTAACATAGTGAAATCATTTTAAATTAGTTCAATACTCGTAGGAGAAATAAATTAATCTTTATTTTCATTTAAGTATCACTTTTTAGTTTAACTTATATTTCTTCAATAAATTTAAATATCTCTAAAACTATTTATTTGCTCCATTTTATTATTCGATAATTACATTATAATAAAAGGATAACATTTTGTAAATGTTTTTAAACCCAGAGAACCCATATGCCTCAACTCCAGAGCGACTTCAACATCACACACAATCGACAACTTTGAAGCCGGCGCTCCGTAAAACTGGTTCCAGTGTGGTGGCCCCCTTGAAAAAAGTGACGCCGCCTTAATCCGGCATTCTTTTGGCCAGTTCGTGATTAACTGTTGAGAGGTGGAGAGCCAACAATCGGCAGGGTTTTCGGAGGGGAAAGGGACTTCCGAGGAGCCAGAGATCGCCTGAGATTCGATGCATGTAACTCAATCGCTGGCTGAGATCATTAGGCTTTTATGTTGCGGTCGTTTGTTTTCGTTCCGCAGCCAGACTGACTTGTCTGCTATTTCTGACTGCTTAAAAGTCGATTTCAAGTTCAGACAATGGGTAGTTTTGAGAGCCAACTGATTGATGCCGCTCATCAAAAGTCGCCGAGAGAGCGGAATTGTGGCGCTCTGGACTTTTAAACAAAAGCCATGGCCTCAAAATCCTCGGCTGCCAAGTTGGCTAAGTAGTTTGCTGGCGTTTTGGTCATGAACATTTTTCGAACGGCCCCCCATGCACAAAATTCCAATTTTATTCTTTGCCGAAAACTAATGACCACAATTTTCGGGGCGTTCTTCTTTACTGAAGGATTGTTTTTTTGGTATATGCCATGCAAGCATATTTATATACGTGTATATAATGTTTGTATATTTTCAAAAGGCAACGATGAATGGATGGATGTTTCTCGGCTGGGATGACTTTGGCTGGTTTGATTTGATTATTTGCTTGTCGACGGACAGCAGCCACGAAAATCAATTTGTGTTGCCTTCCTTTTTTGAATTTGGTGTACGTGACTTCGAACTGGAGTTGGTATAATATGGAGTAAACTAAAGGAGGAGCTGTGAAGCACGCGAATTTGCAGAATAAAAAAACAAAACGATAAACTTAAAAACATTTTATTGGGTGACAGAGAAAAATGAATTATCTCAGAAATGAGCTTTTGTTGAATGACATCACAATAAAAACAAGAAAGGAAAGCTAACTTCGGGCGGAGCCGAAGTTGATATACCCTTGCAGAATATTCTATAAATTATATTCTCCAAAATTATTCATATGATGCATTCTTAATACTCATAAAAAGTCCCAACTTCCCAACTTTAAAAACACCAAAGTTATGTCATTTCCAATCGTTCAGTTATATGGCAGCTATAAGATATAGTCGGCCGATCCTTATGAAATTTGGTAGGTCGGATTGATTGGCCAAAAATAAAACCCATAGAAAATCCCAATTTCCTTACTTTACAAACACCAAAGCTATTGCATTTCCGATCAATCAGTTATATGGCGGCTATAGGATATAGTCGTCCGATCCTTATGAAATTTGGTAGGTCGGATTGATTAGCCAAAAATAAGACCCATAGAAAATCCCAACTTCCAAACTTAAAAAACACCAAAGTTATGGCATTTCCGATCGTTCAGTTATATGGCAGCTATATGATATAGTGGCCCGATCCGGCTCGTTCCGACTTATATACTACCTGCAATAGAAAGACAACTTTTGGGAAAGTTTCAAGCAGATAGCTTTAAAACTGAGGGACTAGTTTGCGTAGAAACGGACGGACAGACGGACAGACGGACAGACGGACAGACGGACGGACAGACGGACGGACAGACGGACAGACGGACATGGCTATATCAACTCAGGAGGTGATCCTGATCAAGAATATATATACTTTATAGGGTCGGAAATGTCTCCTTCACTGCGTTGCAAACTTTTGACTGAAATTATAATACCCTCTGCAAGGGTATAAAAATAATTGTGATAAACGCAAAAGAGATAACTTAGAAGATGAGATGAAGAAGCTGTTAAGATATACTTTGTAATTAACATTTTTATCGGCTAACTGATATACAATTAAATTGAACTTTAAACTTTAATCAACTATACAGACCAGTCTTTGCCTCCCCTAAAAAAAGAATCCAAGGCCAGGTTCATGACCTCATTAATCAATGCATGAACACTGGAGCACCAAACACAGGAAGTTCAACCAACAAAATTATGTATTTTTTTGACAAACAAACTAAAGCAACTCACAGAGTCAACAAAAAATCCCATTATGTCATTGTCGAATGTGAGGCAAGCTTAATGAATGATAAGGTAGTGGTCAATCGCTATATTTGTTTTACTCAGCTGACCAGAAAGTACACTCATATAGAAGGAGCCCGAAGACAAAGCTCCCGAAAACCGTGAAAACCTATGAAAATCAACAAAGCGCAACACGAAAAAAAAACTGGAAAACAGTGATTTTTTCATTCAGTTTAGGAGATTAAACTGGCGGTCAACGGAGCGGGTCATTTTCGGTTTGGTAACTCTTGCATTTAATTTCGTCATGTCATGATGCCCAAGAAAATGTTCATCAACTCCGAATCATCTGAAAGTGCTGTCTGGTTTTTTAATTCGTAATTATGCTTAATTATAATGATGCATACAAATTAATGACACTCCAATTAAGCGGCAAACAGGCACAACAATAACCCCTCAAAAGCGGACATAAGCAATTTTGGTAAAGAGGAAATAACATAAATGACAGGAGCATCAAAACCGAATGAAATAATGCATAATGTGAAAGAAAGAAAGGGTGATAAAAGGAAGAAACACTGTCATAAGTCGAGAGGTTTATACATTAACATAATTGTCTCAAGTTTAAAAAGGATATTACCTTAAATCGAACAGGAAATTGTTCACTTAAAAAATGTTTGGGTTTTAAAAAATTTTTGCTGAAAGAAATAATTCCAATTTTCGAAAGAGCATAGACAGTTTAATATAAGGAAAAAACGCGACAAAGTGACAGAAGACAGCCTCCGAAAAGCCAACAATAATGTCACTTCACCCAATAACAACAATGGCAAAGACGCTTTACCCAGCGGGTATATGCACATGTATATATATACATAGTTTATACAAGTACATATGTATTTATATAATAATGCATGCAGAGTCTACCGAGTTGACAACTCTTTTGACACCGCCATGAGCGGGGGCGTGGCATAATGTCGCAAAAGTTGCAAAAAAAGTTATTTTCCCAGAGGTTATTTTTGCTTGCAATAAATAGGGAATTTGCCTCTTTTCACATTGCTTTAAAGAGGAAATCAATCCAACTTATTACTTTATTTATCTAGAGAAATAATAATTCTAATTTCTCAAAAATTCATTATTTCAAAGAGTATTTTCAGTGTTTTTTCTCTCACAACTTCGAACCTCTTTATATATTGAAAACGGTTGTATTAAATGCAAGTCAAGTGTTGATGGCGGTATCCTCTTTCGCAATTCGCCTCTTTTTCCTTCTCAGCGTATTTATGTTCATCGTTTTCCATCAGCGCATATTAACGATTATTATCACAAACGCCATTTGGAGAATGTTGGTCTGAGCTTGTCGCATTATTGTCAATAATGTGGCCCATTTGTGGATCTTTCGATTCGCACAATACGTTGCAAGCTCGCTCTTTCAGATTTGTTAGTATCCTATCAATGTCTGCATAAAAGTGTTGTTAAATTGCATCAACAAGGTTAATGCAATATGGACACTTCATTGGACGCGAAACGGGATAGCTCGAACATAAAAAGTTTATTTTCTTTAACGAACTCTTCATTGGCTGAGTAGACGCCAATTAACGTTCATAAGTTAAAAGTTTGCTAACAGCTCTTAGGATTTTTATTAGTCATAGCTGTCAAGCTGAAGACGTTTCTTTTTACATATTTGTTAGCTACGTTATTAAAGAACAACTAGTTTTGAAGGACAAGTGATATTAATAAAACTTTTAATATTATTTAAATCTGGAAAACTTTTCTTTCTCCATTTATTATAAAAAAACTGACAGTTCTATTTATTGAATGCCATTCCCAATCAAACTTAAATCTCCAGTAGTTTCATTTAAAATCACCTAATTTCCGAGCGAAAAACATCTGTTAAGCGGCTGCCAATCAGTGGGTGAAGCATTTTTCTATTGCTTTTCCGCTGGCCCAAATTATATTCAATATTTCAACTATTTTTAACTGCCCCACACCACACAAAAAAAGCTATTTGCCTTGCCCCATCAGGCCTCACAACCCCCAGAAGTTTACAAAAAGACCCCCTAAATACGTGAAGAAAAGCCGACTGAGACGGAAAAATGTAGCTCCTTCGATACTGCCGACAATCTTCTGAAATGGGCATTTTTCAAGTTTATTACTCGGGCATTCATCAATTGCAACACGAAATGAAAATGCACTTCAAGTATTTTCAACCAAAAACTGCCCAACAATAAAGCTACAAAAAAAAGGGGAAAAACGAAATAGAAATCAAAGTTGAAAGGCAAACAATGAGGGAAGTAGGTGGTCGTTTCAAGTGGTTTTTCAATAATATTGCAAATGGTGAGTGGGTTGGTCGGTGGGGTTTATCGAAACCTTTTGATTGTGAGCAACAAAATAAATGTAAACAAACCACACGAAAAATACAAAAAGGAAAACACAACCACACGCACACACACACACACAGGGAGCTGGCTAAGAACAATGTCATGCAATCAACTTTAGGCCAAGAGCAACCAACCAACAATAAAATACAGCCAACGAGCAGAAGAAGAACCGACTACAATCAGAAAACTAAAAACGTCAGTGAGCAACAGGAGAAACAAAAACAATAATCAACATTTTTTATATGCGAGTGCTTTTCCCACGCAAGGTGAACAGTTTTACAGTTTTCCTCCCGTTTTCCTCCGACTAGCACATTTCATTTTCATAGTTCTAGGAGCTCTTCAGGTGCTCGGCAGGTGAGAGATTAATGCGTATTATCAGCCCGTTTGCTCTGACCTGCTCGTTCTGATTGTTCAAGGTAACCCAAAGCTATGGCAATATGTCGATTGAATTTCAGCTTTTGTAGTTTTCATCGAGGCAAATTGTTGCGAAAAAGTTTGTAGTTGGTCAGGGTTAAGTTGATTGCATGGGGTGTATTAATGTAACCGGAACAAATAATTCTGGGGAAAATTGATGTTCGAAGTGCATTAACGTAATGACAGGAAAATACAAACTCTTGGAACTCCGTAATTATTCGAAACAATCTAGAAAATCGCAACTATTGTTTGAAGAGTTTCTTCTTAGCCATTGGAGACACCGTAAAGATTTTGTAAGATACAGATATCGGTAACAAAAACCTGGCTCATAATAAATGTACTAAGTTTTAATATTTACTGAAAACACCATATTTACTGAAAAATTATTCGTTATAAAAAGAATGAACTTATTAATTTAAATTCTAATTGCATTCCAAACGTATCACTCCAAACATTTAATAGGCTTTTCTCCTGGATGTTATGAAGAACATAAATTTTTACCTAAAAGACTATATTCTACTGATATTTATTTTTTTCAGTCTGTTCTCTTTTATATCTAAAAACTTTTTATGTTCTTTGGGTTTTGCTTTCAAGATTTCATTACATTTCAATCCAAGTTTCATTAGTATTCCTATTTTTTCTGGCAGAAAGTGAGTTGCTTCCCTAATTGAATATACAATATACCCGTCAGAATCTTTTGTGGGTTATTGGTTATGGATCCAGCGCTCACACAAGCTCACACTGAGTTAAATCCATAAATTTGCTGGCTTTGCAATTTATATCGCTCTTACATCCCCATCTCTCACTCTATCGCGTACGCCTTTGTTTTTTGCTGGGTCAAGGTTGACAGAGCGCTGCGATATACTTTTTATTTATAAAAGCAGTAAGCTCCCAAAGTTGCCAAAAAAAAAAAGAAAAAAAGACAAGCTAAAGAACCAAAAATTTACAGAGCAGCAAATATTAACTATGACATTTATGACACACTTTTCTTCTTGCTTTCTTGCAAGACAACGAACAGCGAACAACAAATACAGTGGGAGACAACAAACAACAATTTATTGTCACGTGCCAAAAAGTACAAACACACACATATACACTCAAAAAATTGTATAACTTTGGCAAACAAGAAAAGTAAGTGAAAAACGAGAGAGAGCGGAAAATGAACGGGGAAAACAGCTTAGACAACATCAACTTCTTGCCAACTCTGCACGGAGTTTTCCCAGATAACTACCTCTCTTTCTATGCCACCAAGAAATGCCATAAATTTTGTGATTTCTCATAAATTTTCGTCTCTGCATTCTGCTACTACCCCCTCTATTCTTCGCATTGTTCATATTTGCATATGAAATCATGTGTTAAAATGCAGAAGCTTTTTGAATATATTTTGGTGTGCAACATTTCTTCGGCGTCGGAGAAATGGGGAAAGGGACTACTGGCTCTGTATGCAAACATATAAACAGTTTTCCTTATTCATATTTCCAGCGTATTTTGTTAGCAAATGTCAACTCGGTTGACTGAACAAAATGCATCGATAGTTTTGCTTCCTTCGGTTTTTTTA
Organism: Drosophila rhopaloa; assembly: GCF_018152115.1. Classification (NCBI taxonomy): domain Eukaryota; kingdom Metazoa; phylum Arthropoda; class Insecta; order Diptera; family Drosophilidae; genus Drosophila; species Drosophila rhopaloa. Next base: position 2,671,772 of record NW_025335047.1, read on the forward strand.
TTTCGGCATAAAGTACTTGTATTTTTCGAAAAATCCTGTGTAATGCATAAACCGAATTTTGGATCATAAAACACAACAATGATTTTGCATTGACTTTATTTACTATTTTTTGCTGTTATAAGATGAATATGAATTTTAAAATAAAATAAAACATGGTTTTTTAATGGCAAAAATGTAAAAAAAAATTAATATTATAAAAGGCTGTACAAAATCAAAGATTGCAATTGCATTGAAAAAAGCGCAAAATGAGCAATATCCGGTGAATTTGGATTGCCAATATTTGGTTTTTTCGGGCAGTCGACTCCAGGAACTAGACAAATGAAAACAAAAGAAATTTCTGCTGAGTCAAAGTGTTAAAAAATGAGTTCAGCTCTTTTCAATTGTTTAAATCTAGCCCCTGTTTTTTTCTCGTCTTTGTTTCTTATATTCATCTGCAAGAATTGTATGATGGAGCTGCCATTTTGGGTATATTATTATAAGACAATGCTATTTTTACTAAAAATAAATATTTCATTTTGATAGGATTCAGCAAAAATTGTATTTCTTAGAACTTATTAGATACAGCAGACCTTAAAATTTTTAGTAGGTATCTTTAACCTTTTTATAAGGACCAAATTTTTTGTTTACATATGAAATGTACAAATTTTAGATCCGATATTGTTTATTTGAATTCGCATTTTCAGGAATTGTTTACCATTAATAGTTTTTAAGAGTAAATCTTTTAATACACTATGTTTATTCTACCTGTTTATTTGCATTCATAGCATTTTTTGATTATAAAATTCAACAACACTATTCTTCTATGTCGGCACTTTCTAAAAGAGCTAACTTAACTAGTTGGTTCCGTTTTTGTTTGGTTTGTTTCTCTTTTTTTTTGGCTGGCGACATCGCGGGAAATTTAAACTGAACCGAATAAACAAAGGCCGGAGAGTGGTGTGAATTGGGAGAAAATACTGAGACGGAGTCGCGTCAAACGCTTTTCCGCCTTTTCAGCTATGCGTGGCACGTTGCCTCGAGAAAGGTGAGAAATTCGAGGGAACTTAACTCGAGATTGCACGACCCGACCAGACCAAAATCCGATTTTTCCCCGTTTGAATGTCGCTATTTTCCGGCTAGGCTGCGGCTGATACGAAGATGTGAAAAACCCCGGACTTGTGAAAACCGCTGGTGTGAAAAGGTAGGTGGGTTGTCCAAATGAATGGCCCGTGTCGAAACAAGTTAACTTAATGGCTGACTAGCTGCTTTGCATATATTATTTCTAGAATTTTCATTAAATTAGCTGGAAAATATCCAACGTCTAAAAAAGGCCAAAGTCTAAAATTTGCAATACCCAAGATCAAAGTTGTTTATCTATCGACCGTGTTTTTGTTTACTTTAGCTCAAAAATAAATGCAATCTTGATTTACATATTTGAAAAATAATTTTTTCTCTCAGATAAACAAAGATATTTATTTTAAGCTTTTACCCCATATTTAACTTGTCATCTGTTTCTTCTTTTGTACTTTAGAAAAATGTAAACTAATTAGTTTGATTGCAGTATAAAGAATAAAAATCAAACTTAAAAATTGAGAAAATGAGGTAACACATGTTTATGAAGCGTCTTCCCCAAATTCGTTTTCTTAAAATATACAAATTTTCGAAAGAATGAATTGTAAATTATTTCATCTGGAGCGTTAAATCTCAGCCTCTCTGTCCCTCGCTCTCTTCTCTTAGTTAATTTCGTAGGCCTGGTCATGCTCAGATACACAGACATAGTGGCAAATAACCATTTGCTGATTTATTCGCTTTATTTGCCGCACCTTTCTTTGCTTTTCTTTGTTTCTACTTGGACACGCGCCAAAATACTTTGCTCAAGGCAGGCAAACACACCGGCGAACACACACTTTCTATACGTCAGTCGGTGAGCCCCAGTCATCCATCCCAGATTCTATATCCCATATCCCAAGGAGGGTTCACTTTCGCCATTCTTCTTCGGCGAAAGAAAAACAAACATGGCTCAGTGCTCCCGCCCTAAAAAATGATGAAAACTGAAGAACGAAGAATGCCGAAGAATGAACATTCGGCGCAATGCTTTCTTCAATTCTTTGTTACTTGTCATGTCTTCGAGTGAGTCACCCTAATGGGAAGAAACGCATGAGTACGAAATGCCGCGATTGTTTGTGGTTTTTTGATGACTTTGCTATAACAAAACTATCTGATTCCTTTGTGTCATGCTTTGAAAAAAATTAAGCTTTTTTTATAGCTACGATAAATACGTGGTACGAGCTAAAACAAAAACAAGAAATAAAATAATCTTAAAACTACAAATTTATTCTGAGAGAGTACTGACGTAAGGAATTTCAAAAGCATAGAGTTAATTATTGTTCCTGGATTAAAGAACACAGTTTCTTAGTAAGTTTTATGTATTTTGTATGGCTTATCTAAGGAGAAAATCATCAGCTAATAACAAATGTCTCAATATTGTCATTCTTTTTTAAAGGTAATTACCCATAATGAATTCCGACTTCCGCAAATGGTAATAAACTCAACATTTTCAACATGTGTGCCCAAAAACGAATCAAAAAAGAAATGTGCTGCAAAGTATGGCAAAATAAAATGTTAAAACATATTACCCAAAGTCTTACTCCAAACACAAGATCCGAAAAAAAATAACCGGAGCTAATACAAAGCAATTTATATGTATACAAACCAGACAAATGGAAATATTTGCCATATGCCAACAGAAGAACAATACTAATTGGGTTTGATGTGTGAGCGTAGAAATGAGCAGGGCAAAAACAGACATCAAACCGAGGAAAATTCACACGCCTTCACACAACGCACAAAAACGAGAACGTTTTTGGGGGGGAGCTTGAAAAAAGCGACGCTGGTTGCAAAAATTCTTTTTGTTTTTTTTTCCAAAATCATTTCTGTTTACACAATTTCTTGCCTCTCTTGAACTTCCTTTTTCCCCTCTTGATGTGTAATCGTTTCTGGTTTTAATTAGTACCGAAATTTAGCAGGGGAATTTATGGGGGCGTGATTGGAATCACCTTCGGGCAGTATTGTTTATTTACCTAAATGCAAATGAATTATTTCGATTTGCTTTGCTGGTTATTATTGTTTTTATTTGGCGAGCGAAGCGCATTGGATGAGAAATCGAATGGAGAAACCCCGACGGCTAGTGCTCCATTGTCCATTTACTCTCAGTTTTTTAAGAATGCAATATTCTACAATTACCAAGCAAAAGTAGTTAATGCCCTATATTTTCAAGTAACAAGTTTTGAAATTTAACTATTTTATAAAATTTAATTTTATTTTTTGATCCATTTTATAATATAGAGTATTCATGGTGGAATGAAACCTGACAGTAAAGAATACCATGTACTCAAGCAATTACAGGGAAATATAAAAAAGTTTATATTATATAAAATTTGAATTACTAACAATTCTTTCTTTTCAGTACCTTCTCATAATTTATATGTGCAATTCATTTACAAATTCAAAAGGAAAATACATTTTTTTAATGAAATAATGTAAATTGATTTCCATGATATTTTATCGTCATTTTTTAATTTAGTTTTATTAATTTAATTATTTTTTTAATTTCATATTGGACAGTATGGTTCTAATTAATAACCTTTTGAAAACAAAATGGTGAAAGTAATCTTAAAAAAAACGGGTTTAAGGAAGAGACGAATTACTGAATTAAAAAACATTTTTAGATCGTAAAGATTATTACCATTACCAAGAGTTGAACAGTCTTTGCAAAAATAATTATTTTTAAATGAAATGACTAGTTTAAAGCCCGCAAAAACAAAATAAATTATTAGTAACCAACCAAAATTAACTTAAAAGGGGAGAGGAGGTAAAAACAAAAAAATAATGATAATTGGGAGGGGCAACAACAAACATAAGGAAGATTAGAGAAAAGAAGAAGAGACGATTAAAACGCACAGAAGCGCAAAGAATAGAAAATCTAAAAGTAAACTATGTGCACGACTACCTTGCAACGCGTCAGAGCGAGACAGCTGCCAAAACCGGTATCACAAACAAACGAAAGACACTCTATAAGAAAATAATGTTAGGCATTAAAATAAAAACAAAAAAAAGCGAAAACAACAACACTTTGCCGAGAGATAATGATTGACAAAGGCGAAAATGTAAAAATGCAACAAAGAGTGAGAGAGCGGTAAAAAGAGACGAATCTGAGGCACAAAAGGGAAGCCGCGAACATGCAACAAGCTGCAATAACAAAAATTAAACAACAACAAAGACCGCTCGGTTATTTTTGTCATTAGATCAACTATTTAAGATATTTTCGCACATATTCTCGCACGAATTTCAACCACATTCGCGAATTCCACTTATTTATGAACAAAGAAAACTCGAGCTCACCTGATAACTGGAAAATGGGCGCCTGCAATTTTAGATTAAATGAAAATTTTCAATTTTTGTTGCCTGTTTCTGTTGCCTTTGTTGTTGTTTTTGAATTTCAAGCGAAAGCAGGCAAAACAACAACATAAAATCACAAACACGCACGTCACTCATACACTTGCACAGCTGAGACATAAACACACGGAGAGCAGAGAGAACGATGGAGAAGGAGAGAGAGCGATAACTATTTTGTTTTCTGTTTTTTTCACAATTTTATTCCACAGAATTCGAATGGCTAACCATATTTTAATTTTATTAATTCGCATCAATCACTGTGCTGTGTGGTTGCTTTTTTCGATTTTTCCACTGTAAAACTGCGCCCGTTTAGTTGCTGTTTTGGTTTTAATCTCTCTCCTTGCTTATTTTCCTCGACCGCCTCCACACGCAAAACATATGATTTGGTCGACAATCACGATAAAACCACGAAGAAGGCGCGCGCCACCTTAACCAACCGTCCGATTTGGAATCATGCTACTATATACGATGCACACAACTATATAGACTCTGCGTATTCGTGAATGTGTTTTTATGCGAGTGTAACAGCGACTGAGAGAGGTTTTCTCTTTTGCTTAACAGAGCAGCGAGGGAGTCTTGCAGCAGTGAAAAGTTTACAGTTTCCCATTGTCCGACGCATAGTGGGGTAGCAGATACTAAAAAGATTAGATAAAATCAACCAAGTATGAGGTAGCCATTGTAATATGTCTGATCAATTAAAAAAATAATATTGTTATTTTATTTATTTAAAACAGGCATTAACAGTTCTCGCAATTGTTAGAATTCTACTTTAACATTATTGCCCACAAACGTCCTCTTTTAGCCCACTGTGAGACGTCCTTATATGTATTCGTGTAAGTAACAGCGACTGAGAGAGTTTTGCTCGAAAGTTAACATTAGCAGAATGGATGTGCAAGGTGTGGTGAAAACATCAGCTGTTCGAACATGTGCTGCGTTCGAAAGAGGAGTACAGCTAGAGGGTTGAATTCCAAAATTGAGCGGGTCTTTTTGACATTTTTAAGAAATATGACTGTTCTTACAATTTTTACAACTTTGGAAGACCCACTAGTAAGCCAGAGAACATTTTTTTAATAAATGAAATACCAAAAATTTCTATAAGTGGGTTAATGTGTATGGGTTAAAAAAATTAATATGTATTTTTCTTTATAAAAAAAGGGCAGGGTTATCGGTATTAAATCGATGGTAATTTAAAATCCCTATTATCTTAAAGATTTCGCTGGAAAACATAAAATTGTTTATTTGTTTTCACCACACTTCGAACATCCGAGAAGATCCAACGGTTTGTTATCAGACACTTAAATACATAGTACGTGAGCGCTTAACATGCGCCCATTTTTCCCCACTGTTACTCTACTGTGCGGCTTAAACATGCTCGAGAGACCAAAAAAAGAAGAGAGTTTGAGAGCGACTCGCGTATTCTTGGCGTCACAAGTTGTATATATTTTTTATCTGTTGAATAAAAAGATGTTAAATGTGTACAGTAAATAAGCAAAATGTATATATAATTTAATATAGTCCTTGATTTATAAAATATTAATATAGTCCTCACGTCGTTAATAAAGTTTCCCACCTGCGCCACCTTATATTTTGCAACCTTCCAACATCAGCTGTTTTTGTTGTTTGGGGAAGAATGGACAAAAAGTTGCAGGGATTTCAACTGGTGGCCCAGGAAAAGGTAATAAAATGAGTCATAATTGTTAGAACACTAACTATTTGTAAATCCCCTTCAGCTTTGCTCTATTCTTTGCTCCATACCTGGAAAAAGGAGTTGATTTTGGAGCCAGCTTTGATAAAGCCACTGGAACATGTTTTCACTGCCTCCTGGTTAAAGTAAGATTTGAATTGTATTTTAAGGATATTCATATACTTATAATTCTTCCCCAGGCTAAAGGGTATTCAAAGAATATACAAACATGATGCGGAGCAGTCTTTGCCCCGATCTTCAGATCAGGTGCACATTTATATGATCCGCAGTGTGCTAGCAACATTTCAGACCTTACTAAAACAACTGCAACCTGTGGCTTTGGAGGAGGCGACGGACATATCCTTGAAAATGTATCACATAATTTGTGTACCCAGTTGCTATTCCTACTTCCAAACCCTCCTCGAACAAGCCGGTCTTTGGGGACTGGTGCAACTGCATCACTTTAACTGGGATTTCATCTATTTCGACCAAGGAGTTCTTAGCCTGGAGCTGCCTAATGTGAGTGGGTTTACAAATTTAGGCCAAAGATAATGAATCTCTTTTCACACAGCTCTACGAGTGCCTCTACCTCCAGGGGAACACTTCTCCTTTGCCTGCGGTGGCCCAAAGCCTGCGATTGCTTCAGATGATTTGCGGAGAAGCCGCTTTGGTCATGAGCTACGGCAACCACTCAGCCCAGCTATTGCAAATGTTAAAGGCCCTGGGCAAACTCCCGGAACCCACGAATCCTCCGGAATACGGCGGTTGGCTGATCATCGATCGGGATAAGGATTACCCTGCCAGTTTGCTAACGCCTGCCATTTATGCGGGCCTCCTCTTGGAGGTTTTCGACCAGCGTTCCGGCGAAATTGTGGTGGACAAGTTGAAGAACAAGATCAGCAGCCAGCGGGTGGAGCTGCTGCAGGGAAAGAAACCCAAAGGGGGAATTAACCCAGCCAGTAAACCCTGCTCCATTCGCCTTAACTCAGCCTCCGATGAAATTTATGGGGATAATCGCTACAAGCGTTTTGCCCAGGTCAGCAGTTTGATTCACGCACAAGTTAAAGCCCTGGGCTTGGAGCTCCAGAAACTGAATGACATGCAACTGGAGGAGATGCACGACTATGTGGCCAGGAAGCTGCCCAAACTCACGGAGCTGAAAAGCAAGGTCCTAAGGCATCTGAATGCCAGTGAGATTGTCATCCAAATGATGGGTAATTTTAGAAGGCTGCAAACCCTTGAGGAGGACATATTGAACAATGTGTCCAGGAAACGATTGCTGAGTGAGATTGACGAGCTGATGACCACCGATGGTCAGAGATATAATACCCTACGATTGATGTGCCTTCTGCATCATTGTGCTGGTGTGGCGCCCGAGGAGCTGCAAATCTTTGCGAGAAACTACTGCAATCTGTTTGGCCACCAGGAGTTGGGCGTTTTCCAGCAGTTGTCGCAGGCGGGATTACTTCCACCACTTGTGGCCGAAAAGAAGGCGCCAGCCAAGTTGCTTTCCAATCTCCCGCTGCCCAAATTCCAGCAAACAGAGTTTCAAGCCAATGCTAATCGGCTAAAGCTTCTAACCTCCTGCGGAGATGGTCAGGATGGTGGTTCCTCCTCAAAGAACCAAGCTGGTGGCGTGCAATCCTGCCCCAGTTTCGTGTTCAATGGCACCTACATCCCTTTAATAGCGCAGCTCTGCTCGATTTTGTTGAAAACCAATAGTGCTGAGGAGTTATCCTCGAAGCTGGCCATGATTGAGGGCTTGCACCTGCATCAGGATGGTGGAAAAATCACGCCCAAGGCCTATGCTAACCAACTTAAGGTTAATGGAGGCGCAGATCAGGATGTGTTTCCATTACGCCTGAGGAATCTCTTTGTTTTTGTTGTGGGAGGGGCCAGTTATGCAGAAATCGCCGCCTGCGATTTTGTGGCCAAGCTCACGGGCGCCCAGATAACCGTGGCATCTGACTCTCTAATGGCAGGCAGCGATCTGATCGCAACCGCCTTCACCCACTGACCACGAATCTTTTAAGAATCTGTGTATAAAATGCTTTATATATTTTTATATAAAACAAAAGTTTAAGAGTGTGATTAATAAATTTTAAAATTTTATGACAAATATTAATATATTCTTATATTTCCCAAACTTAACCATCTTTTGAATTTGTAAAACCAAAACAAACTTTTAAATCTTTAAGATATGCTTTTAAATAATCCCTAATGACTATTTACCATTCCCGAAACAACGTAAGGAACATCATATTCAACCTTTTTTATTTGTAAAACAAAAGCCATCTTTTATTATTGACCTCCAGCACCGGTCATTCCAGGCACGCGGTAAAGCAGCTCCCCATCATCATCGTAGTAGGCATCCTCCACACGGTAAGTGGCTCCCTCGCGATGCAGTTTCCGGGGAATAACAATTCGGGTTTTCACCTGGGTTATCTCGTACTTTCGCTGATCCGCTGCACTGATCACAATCTCGCTGCTGGCGAATTTGGGCACGAAGCTGGGCAGGAATCCAGTGCCACTGGGATTCTCAAGAGGGCGCTGCAGTTCCTCATTGTCCGACGCATAGTGGGGTAGCAGATACTAAAAAAAATTAGATAAAATCAACCAAGTATGATGAGGTAGCCATTGTAATATGTCTGATCAATTAAAAAAATAATATTGTTATTTTATTTATTTAAAACAGGCATCAACAGTTCTCGCAATTGTTAGAATTCTACTTTAACATTATTGCCCACAAACGTCCTCTTTTAGCCCACTGTGAGACGTCCTTATATGTATTCGTGTAAGTAACAGCGACTGAGAGAGTTTTGCTCGAAAGTTAACATTAGCAGAATGGATGTGCAAGGTGTGGTGAAAACATCAGCTGTTCGAACATGTGCTGCGTTCGAAAGAGGAGTACAGCTAGAGGGTTGAATTCCAAAATTGAGCGGGTCTTTTTGACATTTTTAAGAAATATGACTGTTCTTACAATTTTTACAACTTTGGAAGACCCACTAGTAAGCCAGAGAAAATTTTTTTAATAAATGAAATACCAAAAATGTGTATAAGTGGGTTAATGTGTATGGGTTAAAAGAAATAAAATGTATTTTTTTTTATAAAAAAAAAGGGCAGGGTTATCGGTATTAAATCGATGGTAATTTAAAATCCCTATTATCTTAAAGATTTCGCTGTAAAACATAAAATTGTTTATTTGTTTTCACCACACTTCGAACATCCGAGAAGATCCAACGGTTTGTTATCAGACACTTAAATACATAGTACGTGAGCGCTTAACATGCGCCCATTTTTCCCCACTGTTACTCTACTGTGCGGCTTAAACATGCTCGAGAGACCAAAAAAAGAAGAGAGTTTGAGAGCGACTCGCGTATTCTTGGCGTCACAAGTTGTATATATTTTTTATCTGTTGAATAAAAAAATATTAAATGGGTACAGTAAATAAACAAAATGTATATATAATTTAATATAGTCCTTGATTTATAAAATATTAATATAGTCCTCACTACGTCGTTAATAAAGTTTCCCACCTGCGCCACCTTATATTTTGCAACCTTCCAACATCAGCTGTTTTTGTTGTTTGGGGAAGAATGGACAAAAAGTTGCAGGGATTTCAACTGGTGGCCCAGGAAAAGGTAATAAAATGAGTCATAATTGTTAGAACACTAACTATTTGTAAATCCCCTTCAGCTTTGCTCTATTCTTTGCTCCATACCTGGAAAAAAGGAGTTGATTTTGGAGCCAGCTTTGATAAAGCCACTGGAACATGTTTTCACTGCCTCCTGGTTAAAGTAAGATTTGAATTGTATTTTAAGGATATTCATATACTTATAATCCTTCCCCAGGCTAAAGGGTATTCAAAGAATATACAAACATGATGCGGAGCAGTCTTTGCCCCGATCTTCAGATCAGGTGCACATTTATATGATCCGCAGTGTGCTAGCAACATTTCAGACCTTACTCAAACAACTGCAACCTGTGGCTTTGGAGGAGACGACGGACATATCCTTGAAAATGTATCACATAATTTGTGTACCCAGTTGCTATTCCTACTTCCAAACCCTCCTCGAACAAGCCGGTCTTTGGGGACTGGTGCAACTGCATCACTTTAACTGGGATTTCATCTATTTCGACCAAGGAGTTCTTAGCCTGGAGCTGCCTAATGTGAGTGGGTTTACAAATTTAGGCCAAAGATAATGAATCTCTTTTCACACAGCTCTACGAGTGCCTCTACCTCCAGGGGAACACTTCTCCTTTGCCTGCGGTGGCCCAAAGCCTGCGATTGCTTCAGATGATTTGCGGAGAAGCCGCTTTGGTCATGAGCTACGGCAACCACTCAGCCCAGCTACTGCAAATGTTAAAGGCCCTGGGCAAACTCCCGGAACCCACGAATCCTCCGGAATACGGCGGTTGGCTGATCATCGATCGGGATAAGGATTACCCTGCCAGTTTGCTAACGCCTGCCATTTATGCTGGCCTCCTTTTGGAGGTTTTCGACCAGCGTTCCGGCGAAATTGTGGTGGACAAGTTGAAGAACAAGATCAGCAGCCAGCGGGTGGAGCTGCTGCAGGGAAAGAAACCCAAAGAGGGAATTAACCCAGCCAGTAAACCCTGCTCCATTCGCCTTAACTCAGCCTCCGATGAAATTTATGGGGATAATCGCTACAAGCGTTTTGCCCAGGTCAGCAGTTTGATTCACGCACAAGTTAAAGCCCTGGGCTTGGAGCTCCAGAAACTGAATGACATGCAACTGGAGGAGATGCACGACTATGTGGCCAGGAAGCTGCCCAAACTCACGGAGCTGAAAAGCAAGGTCCTACGGCATCTGAATGCCAGTGAGATTGTCATCCAAATGATGGGTAATTTTAGAAGGCTGCAAACCCTTGAGGAGGACATATTGAACAATGTGTCCAGGAAACGATTGCTGAGTGAGATTGACGAGCTGATGACCACCGATGGTCAGAGATATAATACCCTACGATTGATGTGCCTTCTGCATCATTGTGCTGGTGTGGCGCCCGAGGAGCTGCAAATCTTTGCGAGAAACTACTGCAATCTATTTGGCCACCAGGAGTTGGGCGTTTTCCAGCAGTTGTCGCAGGCGGGATTACTTCCACCACTTGTGGCCGAAAAGAAGGCGCCAGCCAAGTTGCTTTCCAATCTCCCGCTGCCCAAATTCCAGCAAACAGAGTTTCAAGCCAATGCTAATCGGCTAAAGCTTCTAACCTCCTGCGGAGATGGTCAGGATGGTGGTTCCTCCTCAAAGAACCAAGCTGGTGGCGTGCAATCCTGCCCCAGTTTCGTGTTCAATGGCACCTACATCCCTTTAATAGCGCAGCTCTGCTCGATTTTGTTGAAAACCAATAGTGCTGAGGAGTTATCCTCGAAGCTGGCCATGATTGAGGGCTTGCACCTGCATCAGGATGGTGGAAAAATCACGCCCAAGGCCTATGCTAACCAACTTAAGGTTAATGGAGGCGCAGATCAGGATGTGTTTCCATTACGCCTGAGGAATCTCTTTGTTTTTGTTGTGGGAGGGGCCAGTTATGCAGAAATCGCCGCCTGCGATTTTGTGGCCAAGCTCACGGGCGCCCAGATAACCGTGGCATCTGACTCTCTAATGGCAGGCAGCGATCTGATCGCAACCGCCTTCACCCACTGACCACGAATTTTTTAAGAATCTGTGTATAAAATGCTTTATATATTTTTATATAAAACAAAAGTTTAAGAGTGTGATTAATAAATTTTAAAATTTTATGACAAATATTAATATATTCTTATATTTCCCAAACTTAACCATCTTTTGAGTTTGTAAAACCAAAACAAACTTTTAAATCTTTAAGATATGCTTTTAAATAATCCCTAATGACTATTTACCATTCCCGAAACAACGTATGGAACATCATATTCAACCTTTTTTATTTGTAAAACAAAAGCCATCTTTTATTATTGACCTCCAGCACCGGTCATTCCAGGCACGCGGTAAAGCAGCTCCCCATCATCATCGTAGTAGGCATCCTCCACACGGTAAGTGGCTCCCTCGCGATGCAGTTTCCGGGGAATAACAATTCGGGTTTTCACCTGGGTTATCTCGTACTTTCGCTGATCCGCTGCACTGATCACAATCTCGCTGCTGGCGAATTTGGGCACGAAGCTGGGCAGGAATCCAGTGCCACTGGGATTCTCAAGAGGGCGCTGCAGTTCCTCCGGAACTTTTGGTGTGGATTTTACAAGCTGTGATTCCTTGAGCTCCTGGAGTCGCATCTTTTTCTTGTTGCGGATTTTATCTAGTAGATAGGTTTCATCTTCGGCGGCTGAAGGAGGAGCTTCAAAGCCAGAGGACAGTTGTGGTGGAGGCACCTCCTCCTGATTTGAGTTACTACTTCCCAGCAGCTTCCGAAATTCGTTTCGTTGAGGAGTGGGAAGTTGTGGTGTTGTGGGCCAGTCCTGGGTCCTTAATTCCCGCAGATCCTGCCGCCTTCGCTCGGCGAATTTCTGCAGATGCTGGAGCAAAGTGGGTGGTATATCAAAGTCCCCTTTTCCCGTCCTTAGGAGCTTCCAATTTTGGATGACTGTTTCGTCATGGGAGCGTATCCTTTGCACACTTCTCGGTCGCCACTTGGCCCGCAGAATTTTCTGCACAATTTCAGGAGTGGCGGGAAAACTCTCCGCCAGACGTTCCACACTCCACTCTTCGGGATCCCGTTCATGGAGCAGGCGCATCTGCTCTTTTTCCGCATGGAGCAACAGATTGGGTAACTTTGCGTCCCGGAAATACTTGTGTTTGATCATAAACTGACGGATGCGATCGCGCTGCTGCTGTTGCTCCTTTTCGTACTGCCGATGGGTCTTCTGCACGCCCATGAAATCCGACTCCAGATCGGCGTAATCCTCACTGGCTTCGCTCGGTTTTGCCGGGTGCTCCTGCAGCTGCTGCAGTTGGTAACCCAGGCCGGGATTAGCGCGGCGTGGAACTCTGGCCAGAAGACAGGAGCGAGCCGTGTGTAGAGTGCGTTGGATCATTCGGGCGGACATCTCGTGGGAAAATCCGTGGACATTTGGTTTTAGAATCGTTTTGTTTACATAAACAGCTTTACATTTTATCGATATTATCTGGACAATCGCTACCAAACGGAAACTATCGATAAGCGCGGTTTAATTGCCATCACAAGAGAACCACGGCTTGCAAAACGTGGCAACCCTGTTGCGTTTATTCTGTTGCTCTGCTTTTTGTTGTTTACGCTGACCGGCTAAATTGTTTATACGCAATTGTTTATCCGATTCCCTATCCCATCGGAATCATGGCAAGCAACGAGCCCGGCGGTGGAAACCTGATGGACGAGTTCGAGGAAGCCTTCCAGTCCTGCCTGCTCTCGCTGACCAAAGAGGAGCCGAATTCCGGGACGAGCAAGGAGGAAATCGAACTGGAGGTGCAAAAGACCACCAATCGCTTCATAGACGTGGCCCGTCAGATGGAGGCGTTCTTCCTGCAGAAGCGCTTCCTCGTCTCCACGCTGAAGCCCTACATGCTGATTAAGGACGAGAACCAGGATCTGAGCATCGAGATCCAGCGCAAGGAGGCGCTGCTGCAGAAGCACTACAACCGGCTGGAGGAGTGGAAGGCGTGCCTCTCGGACATCCAACAGGGTGTCCACAGTCGTCCCACACCTCCAATTGGAGCTGGGATGCTTCAAGGTCCCGGAGGCGGAATGGCACCCATGGGCGGAGGTCCCCCGCGACCAGGAATGATGCCCGGAATGCCACCGGGAGCAATGCAACCCGGGGGACCCATGCAACCCAGTCCGCAGCACATGCTGCAGGCCCAGCAGATGCAGCAGCTCCGGATGATGGGCAAACTGCCTCCAAAATAATCAGACAGTGATTCCTTTTAGCATGTAATTTTGTATAGACCCGGCTTAGTCTACCTGTATCTCGTATAGTCAAATAAACTGATTATATATATGAAAATTATTAAGCTATCGGTCATTTTATGTCTGTATCTTATAGAAGATCTGTTAAAAACTAATAAACAATTACATTTGATAGATAAGTTATCGGAATAAGTTTATCAACGTTAAAGTGACAATGCAAAAAATGCAGATTTTTAAGGAATTAAACAAAAATTATTAAGAAGTACGCCACTTTGACGTCGGATGTCTGTAAGAAATATTATGGGCTTAGAAGTGCAGGTTAAGGTCACTTTTCCGCAAAGCCATTTTTGGAATCATTGAAATGACAAAAAAATCCACCCCAAACTTGGAAATAACTAACATGAAAATGGGTCAACAACGTTATACCAAAAATTTCGAATGCAGATTTTTAGAGAATGAATCCACAAGTCTTTCGAGGTATGTCACTTTGGAATCGGATTAAATTTGGTAAAGTTATGGAGTCTGGAAGTCCAATTGGGGGTTACCTCATTACAAGTCATCGGAAACTTGGAAATTACTGACATGAAAATGGGTCCAAAATTTGATCAACGTTAAACCAAAAATTTTGAATGCAGATTTTTAGAGAATGAAACCACAAGTCTTTAGAGGTATGTCACTTTGAAAACGGATTAAAATTGGTGAAGTTATGGACTCTGGAAGTTCAATTGGAGGTCACCTCATTACAAGTCATCGGAAACTTGGAAATAACTGACATGAAAATGGGTCAAAAATTTGATCAACGTTAAACCAAAAATTTTGAATGCAGATTTTTAGAGAATGAATCCACAAGTCTTTAGAGGTATGCCACTTTGAAATCGGATTAAAATTGGTGAAGTTATGGACTCTGTAAGTCCAATTGGGGATCACCTCATTACAAGTCATCGGAAACTTGGAAATTACTGACATGAAAATGGGTCAAAAATTTGATCAACGTTAAACTAAAAATTTTGAATGCATATTTTTAGAGAATGAATCCACAAGTCTTTAGAGGTATGTCACTTTGAAAACGGATTAAATTTGGTAAAGTTATGGACTCTGGAAGTCCAATTGGTGGTCACCTCATTACAAGTCATCGGAAACTTGGGAATAACTGACATGAAAATGGGTCCAAAATTTGATCAACGGTAATCTAAAAATTTTGAATGCAGATTTTTAGAGAATGAATCCACAAGTCTTTAGAGGTATGTCACTTTGAAATCGGATTAAAATTGGTGAAGTTATGGACTCTGGAAGTCCAATTGGGGATCACCTCATTACAAGTCATCGGAAACTTGGAAATTACTGACATGAAAATGGGTCAAAAATTTGATCAACGTTAAACTAAAAATTTTGAATGCAGATTTTTAGAGAATGAATCCACAAGTCTTTAGAGGTATGTCACTTTGAAATCGGATTAAATTTGGTAAAGTTATGGACTCTGGAAGTCCAATTGGTGGTCACCTCATTACAAGTCATCGGAAACTTGGGAATAACTGACATGAAAATGGGTCCAAAATTTGATCAACGGTAATCTAAAAATTTTGAATGCAGATTTTTAGAGAATGAATCCACAAGTCTTTAGAGGTATGTCACTTTGAAATCGGATTAAAATTGGTGAAGTTATGGACTCTGGAAGTCCAATTGGGGATCACCTCATTACAAGTCATCGGAAACTTGGAAATAACTGACATGAAAATGGGTCCAAAATTTGATCAACGGTAATCTAAAAATTTTGAATGCAGATTTTTAGAGAATGAATCCACAAGTCTTTAGAGGTATGCCACTTTAAATCGGATTAAAATTGGTGAAGTTATGGACTCTGGAAGTCCAATTGGTGGTCACCTTATTATAAGTCATCGGAAACTTGGAAATTACTGACATGAAAATGGGTCAAAAATTTGATCAACGTTAAACTAAAAATTTTGAATGCAGATTTTTAGAGAATGAATCCACAAGTCTTTAGAGGTATGTCACTTTGAAATCGGATTAAAATTGGTGAAGTTATGGACTCTGGAAGTCCAATTGGGGATCACCTCATTACAAGTCATCGGAAACTTGGAAATAACTGACATGAAAATGGGTCAAAAATTTGATCAACGTTAAACTAAAAATTTTGAATGCAGATTTTTAGAGAATGAATCCACAAGTCTTTAGAGGTATGTCACTTTGAAATCGGATTAAATTTGGTAAAGTTATGGACTCTGGAAGTCCAATTGGTGGTCACCTCATTACAAGTCATCGGAAACTTGGGAATAACTGACATGAAAATGGGTCCAAAATTTGATCAACGGTAATCTAAAAATTTTGAATGCAGATTTTTAGAGAATGAATCCACAAGTCTTTAGAGGTATGTCACTTTGAAATCGGATTAAAATTGGTGAAGTTATGGACTCTGGAAGTCCAATTGGGGATCACCTCATTACAAGTCATCGGAAACTTGGAAATAACTGACATGAAAATGGGTCAAAAATTTGATCAACGTTAAACTGAAAATTTTGAATGCAGATTTTTAGAGAATGAATCCACAAGTCTTTAGAGGTATGTCACTTTGAAATCGGATTAAATTTGGTAAAGTTATGGACTCTGGAAGTCCAATTGGTGGTCACCTCATTACAAGTCATCGGAAACTTGGGAATAACTGACATGAAATGGGTCCAAAATTTGATCAACGGTAATCTAAAAATTTTGAATGCAGATTTTTAGAGAATGAATCCACAAGTCTTTAGAGGTATGTCACTTTGAAATCGGATTAAAATTGGTGAAGTTATGGACTCTGGAAGTCCAATTGGGGGTCACCTCATTACAAGTCATCGGAAACTTGGAAATAACTAACATGAAAATGGGTCAAAAAGTTGATCAACGTTAAAATGAAAATTTTGAATGCAGATTTTTAGAGAATGAATCCACAAGTCTTTAGAGGTATGTCACTTTGAAATCGGATTAAAATTGGTGAAGTTATGGACTCTGGAAGTCCAATTGGGGATCACCTCATTACAAGTCATCGGAAACTTGGAAATTACTGACATGAAAATGGGTCAAAAATTTGATTAGAGAATGAATCCACAAGTCTTTAGAGGTATGTCACTTTGAAATCGGATTAAAATTGGTGAAGTTATGGACTCTGGAAGTCCAATTGGGGATCACCTCATTACAAGTCATCGGAAACTTGGAAATAACTGACATGAAAATGGGTCAAAAATTTGATCAACGTTAAACTAAAAATTTTGAATGCATATTTTTAGAGAATGAATCCACAAGTCTTTAGAGGTATGTCACTTTGAAATCGGATTAAATTCGGTAAAGTTATGGACTCTGGAAGTTCAATTGGTGGTCACCTCATTACAAGTCATCGGAAACTTGGGAATAACTGACATGAAAATGGGTCCAAAATTTGATCAACGGTAAACTAAAAATTTTGAATGCAGAGTTTTAGAGAATCAAACCACAAGTCTGAAAAGGTATGCCACTTTAAAATCGGCTTGAATTTTTCCATTTTTCCAAAACAGATAGCCCCACACATCTGTAGAACATTTAATTGGAGGAGAAAATTGTTACGCATTTATTCATAATATCTGTGCCATTTATTTTTGTTATCTTGTTGCGTGTTAAATAACTTCCTGCGTCTCCTAGCTGGATTAGCACTATGTATGTATGTATATAGCCATGGTCTATATTGTGTAAATTATCTGTAAAATCATACGCTAGATAATTGTGTTTTTAGTTTGTATCTAATTTAAATCTACACATGAATTAGGACAGTTTTGAACTTAACTGCATTGATAGAAAATATAATCTAATGCGCTCGGTTATGGGTAATTGGTAAATGGTAATTAGATAGGATAAACCACATTTGTAACTTTAGTCCAAAGGAAATATCGACAATGTCGACGAATTACCTACGATTAAATTAAAGAGTGTAACCATGCCGTTGGTTTGATTCGGGTGCTTAGTCGATTTCGTAAACCTTGTCCGGCTCGAAGCCCGGAGCAGGAGTTACATTTGGCGCGAGGGACGCCGATCCGGCTGCCCCCGGCGGACCGCCAGTGCCCTGATTGTAGCCAGCCGCATTAGGATGCTGGTTGGCGTAGAGCAGAGGATTCATGTACATCCCGCTGGGATGCACGATGTTTGAGTGCAGGCTAAGGAGATCCTTGTACATGGTCGGATCGCCGTTGTTCATCTCATTGTACAGCTGTTGCAGATAGGTGGGTACCAACTGAATAACCTGGTTCTGGTTAAGCTCATGATGGTCCTTGGCTATCTTCATGTTCAGCAGCTGCAGGAGGATGTCCGACCGGAAGCCGAATATCTTGTTGGAGGTCACGCTGCCGGAGGCATTGCCAAACTGGCCCATCACCTGGTTGCCAAAGGCGTTTCTATCATAACTCATGTATTGCGATGCCTGAACCGTTCGAGTCTTTTCCGCTTCGTATTCGGCCCAAGCCGATTTTCGCTCCTCCTCCGACAGATTCTCGTGCTCCTCCTGCTCCAGCAGCGAATCGTGCTCGTGGTACTTGAAGATCAGTTTCTCGTGCTCGGTGAGAATCTCGGCGAACAGCCGGTCCTTGGGTAGAATGGGCATCTCTCGCTCGGAACTAGGTTTCAGCTCATACGAGTACAACTCCATAAGGTCGGTCTGATTGTAGTGCCGCGAGATCTGCTGTTCATCGATCACCCGCTTGGCCGTAGCCTGCTTTGCCACCTGCCGCTCATAAACCTTCTGCTCCATGGTGCCCATGGCAATGAGGCGGTAAATGTAGCACGGCTTAATCTGTCCAAAGCGATAGACCCGGAATATGCTCTGGGTATCGTGAGAGGGATTCCAGGAGACATCGAATATCACTACACGGTTGGCGGCCACCAGATTGATGCCAAGGCCTCCGGCCCGAGTGGAAATGAGAAATAGGCGGGCCCGCAAGTTTGTCACATTGTTGAACTGCTTGCACATCGCCTCGCGATGCTCCACGCTGCAGCTGCCGTCCAATCGGAAGTAGTCCTTGCCGTTCGTCCAGCAGCCCTTGAAGTCGCCCACATCACCTGGGAAATAAAGAAAAATTAGTACCGATTTATAAAATTTACAAATTATAGTATAATATGATCTATCAATGATGGTTTGAACATTTATATTAATCTATATATCATTAGAATTTAATTCCACTTTAACCTTTAATAAACCAAAATAAATTGGTCTGTCAACCCACCTTCGAACTCGTAGTTCTTAGTATTGCTGTCCACCAGCGACAGAAAGTGCTCGATGACGTCCAGGGATTGCAAGGACTGTGAGAAGACGAGCAGCTTGTCACCAATGGCCTCACACTGCTGCAAAAGCCGCAGCAGGATTAACAGCTTTGGGGAATGGTGCACGTTATTCAGCTCTCGCTCCTCCACGAAGGGTTTCCACCATTCCGAAGGGTCGTCCTTCTGGACACTGGGTCCCCCACTTAATCCGCCCACTAACTCCAGATCGGAATCACTGTCGCCGCCACCAGCAGCGGTTCCATTACGGGTCTTGCGCTTTTTCGCCTTTCCCGAACTGGCTGCCAATCCCGACATACTAGCGTCCGACTTGAAGGAGTCGCAGCTGTCCGATGAGTTGGAGGCTGCCTCCTCCTCGTCGGTCTCGTCGCAGATGAAGCCCTCTATATCAGAGTCGTCGTTGCTGAGCAGCCGTTTGGCAATCACGTTGTCACTGTTCACCCGCAGGTTCATCGGGTGCGTCCAGATACGCCGCAGATCCTGAAAGTCCTGGAACAGCCGCGCCCCCTTGCCGCACATATCCGAGCCGCTCTGTTCCCGGTGCGTGGTCATGTAATAGCCGTATAGCTGCTGCTGCAGCTCCGACAGTGTTGTGTAGACAACATACTCATGCTTCGGAGGCAGATAAGGTGCCAGTACCGAGTAGTCCCGCCGCTGGATGCAGCCCTCAAGCAGCTTGTGCAGAATGTGAGAGCGGTGCTTCATGAGCCGCAGATCCCGATCCGTGGAGTCCGTGTACTGACCATTGGTGATCGGGTTAACGAAACGATTCATATACTCCTTATAGGTACCCAACAGATTGGGCTTAACAAACTGAATCATGCAGTAATCTAGAAGTAAATAAAAAATGGAGGGAATTGAACATATTGTCAGTGTACTTGGCCAATTTCTTTAGAAAAGGGCACAAAACCTACATTCTCTGAGATTATTTTGAAGTGGAGTGCCGGTGAGGACGATCCGGCGTTTGGTGCGCATTCGTGTGACTGCCTTGCTAATGGAGGTCTTCTCGTTCTTGAGCAGATGTCCCTCGTCGCAGACGACCAGATCCGGACCGGGATCGACCAGGGCCTGCATGAGCTGCTCTCGCTGCTTTTTGCGCAGTCCCTTGGCCTTTTCGTTGGCCAGGATGCGGTACATGTCGTAGCCGAGGATGCAGACGCCGCCCTCATTAAACCATTCGTTGAGTTTGAATATGCGCGTGGGCTTGTCCTTGTATCGCGAGATGTCGTACACCTCGATGTCGTTGCGGTTGGCGAACTTCATCCAGCTGGTGAACTCCCGCGCCCAGTTGTTCACCGTGCTGAGGGGCGTGATAACCAGAACGCGCTCTACACTGGTGCGTCTCGTGTTGATCAGCAGCGTGTGCGACAGGGTGACCACCTGCAGGGTCTTGCCCAGACCCATGCAGTGAGCCAGGATGCAGCCGGAGCCGGGCTTCTCTTCACATTCCTTGAGCGTCTCGAAGCAGGCGTCCCACATGAACTTCACGCCCGCCACTTGATGCGGTTTTAGCTTCTTCAGCAGCCCCTTGTCCACCTGCAGCAGGGCCTTTTTGGAATCCTCATCGAAGTCGAGCACCAGTTCGTTTATCTCCACGCTCTCGGACTTGACAAAGATGCGGTTGTACAACTTCTGGCGGTCCTCAATGCGCTTCCTTCGGTCGTCCTCCTCCTTGGCCGCCTCCTTGGTAGTCAGATCCAAGTCCTTGGTCTTGATGATCTTGCGTATATGCTTGCGCTTGTTCTTTTGCTTCTCATCATCACCATCGCCATCGCTCTCACCGCTGGAGGATTTCTTGATGCGCTTGCGCTTCTTCTTCTGCTTCTCGTCCGGCTCAAAGTCGGAAGAGCCCTTATCAGATTCGCTTTTCTTTCGGCGCCGCTTCCGCTGTGGCATCACCTCGCTGTCGCTGCTGTTGGCCGCCTCCTCCTCTTCCTCACCCTCGGAGGACTTTCTGTCCTCTTCCTCAGCTGCTGGAGCTTCGTAGTCTGAGTCTGCCTCGCTCTCGTTTTTGGAGCGCCTTTGTCTGCTCTTCTTGGACGTGGTGGCCGCCTCCTCGGAGTCCGTGCTCATTTTCTTGGGCTTTTGGGCGGGCTTCGTTTTGGGCAGACTGACACGCTTCAAGCGCACCACACAGCGTTTGGGCCTTGGTGGTGATTCAGCTCGTGGAGAGCTGGCTTTAGAAGATTTCTCGCTGGTCAGGGAACCCCTTCGTCTGCCGTTACCGTTTTTGGTGGCTTCTGGTGCTTCTCTGGATGAGGTGGCTTTTTCCCGCTTCTTTTCTTGGTTACTTCTGGTGTTCTTAGTTGTCCTGCTGGATGTGGATGTGCTGGATTCTTCCGCTAATTCTTCTTGAACTTTCTTGGATGTCTTGTTCTTAGATTTGATAGACTTGGCCTGCGGCTGCTCCTCCCTTTCCTTTTTCGAAGAGATGGGGACCAATAGGTTCTCGTCGTCGTCCTCGTCTTCGCTGTCGCTTAGTTCTATGATAGAAGCGTTCTTGTTGCGGCTTCTTCTCGGCGGCAGAAGGGATGTGCTCCTTTCCACTGACTCTTCGTTATCGCTGGAATCGATGGTAGTAATACTCTGGTTGAGACTCCTGCGGGAAAGCCTTTCCTTTATTTTGGGACTGGCCAGCAGCTTTTCCAGCGGCACAATGCGAATCTTGCAAACGGGCTCCTCTTCGTTCGTTGAACTATTGGCTAATGCCTGCTCGGAATCGCTGGAGCTGCTACTTCCGGATGCCTTGACATCTCGGTTTGATCTGGACTGCTTTGTTTTTGGCTTTGAAGATTCCGATTCAGTTCCAGATACGTGTGAGAAGTTGGAGTCGTCTGTGGTCAAAGGTGTAGCGGCATCTGATTGACGGGCGTTGGGGCTTTTCTTTCCCATAGGTAACCGGCTGTTTATCCGCCCAGCACGTCAAAGATCTGCAAGAAATGCGATTTGGTTGCTTTACTGGTTTTCTCGCACTACAAAAAACTGTTTTTTTTTTATTTTTTTATGTCAGCATTTGCCGCGCGTTCGTCGCTTCGCTTCTTCTTCTTTTATTCTATCGCTCTTCCTCTTTCCGCCTCTCTTCGCTTTTTTTTTGCAATCTGCGTCTGTCTCTTTTTTTTGTGTGGCGTCGGCACTACTTGAACATCTATTATTTATCCAAAATCCTTTAGATGTTGGGATCAAAAAAGCTTCTAGACAACTTTCTTCTCATGGTTTCACCTGCTACTGGCTGCGTAGGCGCTTCATTGCGTCCACCTACTCGATTTAACACCTTTTCCCGACGATTTAATTGTTATTTTTCAGCGTAAAGCCGCCGCAATTGCAACTTGGGTATACTAAACTATTGCAGGGTTGCCAGGTCTTCAGAGTACAATCGATATAAGTGGTTATCGGAGGATTGGCTCTTGCGATAGTACCGTTCCTCGGTGGTTAAAGTAAACTTACTAAAGCAGCTTAAGAATTTTATTATATACTAGCAAGGTAGCCCGCAGCTTCGCCTGCGGAAATTAAGATTAGCAATTTCCTAACTATATCGCTTAAAACTATACTTTTGATTAACTTTTTTATTTGCTACTTTATTTAAACTAAAACCATTCCACATTTCAACACCACCATAGAGGTAGAGGTTTTGGCGCGTTTTTTTTTTGTGGTTTCCCCATGAGGCCTATTCCACAGTGCATTTTAATTAGAAATGTTTAACATTTTTGCAAGACTTCTCTATAAACGATATTTTTTGATTTTCCTTCTGGCGCTAAAATAATTAAAGACTCAGAGGAGCTAACTCTTGAACAGGCCACATAAAACTGACCATGAGAGAAGCAATCGTCCCTTAAATCTAGTCCAGCTAGTTTTAAGGTCTGACCTTGCGATTTATTTATCGTTATTGCAAAGCAAACTTTTACAGGGAACTGAAGTCTTTTAAACTGAAACGGTAGATTTGATGGTATTAGGGGTATTCGTGGTATAAAAACAATTTCTCCTTTGGCACAGCCAGTAAAAACCACAGCTTCGATTAAATTGTTATGAAGAGCTTTTACTTGCAATCTTGTACCGTTACATAGTTTTGGAGGTCTTAAATTTCTCAACAGCATAATTGGTGCACCAATCTTAAGCTTTAGAATGTGTAAGGGAAGTTCAGGTGGATTTTGTTGGTTGAGAAATTCAACCGGAAAATGAACTGCTTCATCAACTTCAGTGACTGAATCAATAGAATTATACGTAACTTCAATACCATCAAATGATTTTAACAGTATGTTATTTATTACCACAGCTCTATCATTCTTAGCAGTTAATATTGCTCTCTCCGAAAACCAATCTAATGATTTGGTTGAGATTTTTGAAATTTCCGGAAATATATTTGATGTGAGCTCCTCAAGGGAAGTTACAACAGTTCCTAAACCTGAAGGAATAATTATTTTTCCTTCGACAGTTGGAAAAAGACCGTCTCCAATTCTCAATAATGTATGTGCAAAAATTCCAGCAGTTGTATCGCCTTTTAAATGCACACGCATGTTTTTTGTTAGGCACAATTTTTGAATAGTAGGCCAAAGAAATGATGATTTTAAGCAGGCTTGTATTTCATCTGCCCTTGTTCCTCGAGGAACTACAGGAAGCGTTTGACGAAAATCTCCAGATAATAAAACCGTCATACCTCCCATTAGAAAATCATTACCACGAATATCTTTCAACATTCTATCCAACGCTTCAAAAGCACTCTTATGAGCCATTGTGCATTCATCCCAAACAATAAGTCTACATTCTTGAAAAACCAATGCCATATTACACCGTTTAGATATTGAGCAACATGGTGTTTCTACATTTATTAAATCCAATGGGAGTTTAAACACAGAGTGGGCTGTGCGTCCCCCATTTAACAGCGTAGCAGCTATACCTGAAGAAGCAACAGCCAATGCTACATTATTATTATGTCGTAATTTTGCTAACAACAAATTCAATAAAAATGTCTTGCCTGTGCCACCGGGGGCATCCAAAAAAATATTTCACCGTTTTCATTTTGAACACTTTGTAATATTTTTTGAAATGCCATTCTTTGCCCATCGTTAAGGGAATTTTCGTCTTTACTTAATTCGAATTCATTAATATCTGTAATTTATTTCGTTTAAATATTCCCTATTTTGAAGTGGTCTACTAACTCTAATCGGTTCGGGCAAACCATAGTCTAATAGACACGTACCTCCAATGGACAGTGTTATATCTTCGATTAAAATAAGACATTTATTAAACACTCTATCCAGTAGATCTTGATTGACTTCTGCCACTATTAGAGAAAACTCGTACAAAATGTCTTCTGAAAAGCTTTCTTTATACATTTCCCAAAGATGTGCGGCATCAGCCATTTGACAATTTACTAACATCACCGCAAATAAATCACGTAATTGAATTGGCGATTTACATAAAGCTGCTTCCTTTAGGGTATATTCCCAGTGTGTGTCATCTTCTAGTAAGCCCAAAGCCTTACATGCCAATTGAAATGTAGCATACGTAATGTTATTAACTGTTTTAAGAAATAAGAATGAGGTTGGTCCCCGCACTTCATGAAGAAGTAGTCTTAGGTAATAGCATTCCTAAAGAGTTGGTGTTGTTGTACGATGTGGTTTCCTTGCAATTTAAGGGTCGTGTTTTCAAACCGAGTTCTTACCAATCTTGGATTTCACTTTCCAAAAAAAAAAAAATGTCAACATCATTTTTGGCAAGAACTGAAAGTGGGTTTGAACCCACGACCTACAGATCACATTACATTTATATACAACCTCTAACACCTGAGCTATATTGCCACTTAAATGCATTACAGCAAAAGATCATTTAATGAGAAGTACAAATGTATGCAAAAGGAGAAGATTAAATGGTTGGTTTTATTGTTGTTCACTTGCAATTTTGCTAAAGATGAGAAAAAAAAAGAATAAAAAACAAAAAACTTAAATTTTTAAATTTTATTTTTGTCAAAAAATTAACAATTTTGATTAAATTGAAGGTCTACGACCTTGCTGAAGGTTCTTAAATCTCCTTTCCATAAGAGATACGTTTTCGTGAGTTTTTTCCAGGTCTGCTACCTTCTTCTTCATTGTTTTTAATTCGTTCTGCATCCTCTTGCACGTTTGCGTCAAAGTTTTTATGGTTTTATTTTGCGTTTTCAATTGCTGGTTAATGTTAACCCAGTTTTGTTGTCGTTTGTTTTTTCCCATAAAATTTTTAGTTTCTTGCTCATCTATTGATTTCACCTGAACACATTGCGCATGTTGCGGTACATGTTGCGCAACGTGTTGCGGGAAATGCTGCGTGAAGTGCTGGACGGGTACGGGTTGCGGGACGTGTTGGCACACAACTGGAGGCGGAACTGCAGCTTGATACGGATACGAATAGCTAGCTGGAGCTGCCGTGTAATTGGGTTGCCATGCAACCCACTGCCCAGCACCATTTCCATGGGGATTCATTTTAAAACTGACAGAATTGCTGCCTAAAAACATATATAAGTCCAAATTTGCCGAATTACGGATGTATGTGTGCGTATTCCATCAGTTTACTTCCCTCTCTTTGAACTTAACCTTTTTGTGCCGAAGATTTTAAATATGGTAGGATCTTTTTCTATAATTATATTAATTTTAATTTTTTTTAAATACCGATCGCTTACATTTTATTTTGCCACATCTTTTGTTTTGCAGTTAAGGGCGATACATTATATTGAAGGACAAAAATAAAAACAAAGTGTTTTTCAAAAACAATCTAAAATTAAGACTCTTCATTGTTTTTGTTTATATTTAGATTAGAACTCTTTATTTTTAATTTTTAATTTTTTTTTTAATTTTTTTAATTACAAATTGAAATTAAAGAATTAAAATTTTAATTTAACAAATATACATTTTTTTAACATTTAAGCCATGCTATGTTTACTTTCTTCTAGTGATGTTATTGCTTGACAAATAATATTAATGTACTATTACTATTACAACCGAAGAATGTAGAAAAGGTAATTTTATGCACATTGGTAACGAAAGGGTTAATAAAAAATCACATACTGTTGACGATTTAGAAGAAGTTTAAAAGAGAATCCACAGTAGACAACGCTTATAAGGAAAGCAAATATTTATGTAAGAAAAATTAAGAAATATGCCAAAGGAAAAGTTAAATGCGTCCCCAATAATACAATTTCCTTTATTTTTATCTTGGTTAACAATTTTAAGAGGCTGTCCATGTATCACCTAATTACAGTTTTGGCGTTTTTGGGCCCCCAACCCCTCTTTACACACCTTCTTTCCACACAAAAAAAAAAAAAAACAATTGGCAAATAATGAAGTATTTGTACACGACCAACAGGTTATGTTTCACTTGAATTAATTACAGCAAACGGTCATTTAATGGGACGTAAAGAAGTATGCAAAAGTAAAAGATTATATTAATAATAAAGACAGGTGGGGGACGCCGTGAATCAAATTGTTTAAACATTTGCATTTGTTTAAACAATATGAGGCACGTGTAATAAAGAGCGTGAGAATCAATTGGTTTGAATATTTGATGTTCTTTTAATATTATCAATGCGATTTGAATTTTAAATGACAAAAATCGGTTACAAAATGTCTTAAATCTGTTGTGGAAATGTAAATTAAGTATTCTTTTAGCAAAAGGATATCAGTATTATCTTGATTTTTTGGATATACATATTTCGTGCGTGTGTGTGTACATAGCAGTACACATTTGAAAACAAATGAAAAGATTTGCGATATAATCGATTTTTTAACCGCGCATTTTAAATTTTTTGTGACTGGTATTTTCATTTTTTCCCCTGCGCGGTCACACTTAAAATGCTACATACACTCATTTACGACTTAATGCAAAGTGCGCCAGCAGAACATACATACAGCAGAACATACATACAAACATATGTGGAGGCCGTGACGTCACGCATAAGAGAATTGGAAAATATTGGGGACTTGGTTAAGGAGGCTGAATTTCCAAAAAATTTAAATGCAGTTAGTTGCGGCTATGCCATAAGATTATGATCATAATTTTTTGAAACCATTTTAACAACATATATAACAGAAAAATGGCAAAAGAAAGAATTAAAAAAAAAACGAATCGAATTTTGGGGCACTTTGGGGTCGTTTATTGTTTTAATTTGTACCTCACACACGTCTCCTAATTATTTCAGAATTATGCGGATTTTTCTAGATTTTTATGTCAATCCGCTCTGGTAGGAATTTACCACTGACCCATTTTTTATTCGAAGACTTTTATATAGTAGTTTAGATTAGATAAAGACAGGTGGGGGACGCCGTGAATCAAATTGTTTAAACATTTGCATTTGTTTAAACAATATGAGGCACGTGTAATAAAGAGCGTGAGAATCAATTGGTTTGAATATTTAATGTTCTTTTAATATTATCAATGCGATTTGAATTTTAAATGACAAAAATCGGTTACAAAATGTCTTAAACCTGTTGTGGAAATGTAAATTAAATATTCTTTTAGCAAAAGGATATCAGTATTATCTTGATTTTTTGGATATACATATTTCGTGCGTGTGTGTGTACATAGCAGAGCGAATCATTGTTTATTTTTGTTTTTTACAAATCCAAAGTTTGTAGATAACTCAACATTTGAAAACAAATGAAAAGATTTGCGATATAATCGATTTTTTAACCGCGCATTTTAAATTTTTTGTGACTGGTATTTTTATTTTTTCCCCTGCGCGGTCACACTTAAAATGCTACATACACTCATTTACGACTTAATGCAAAGTGCGCCAGCAGAACATACATACAAACATATGTGGAGGCCGTGACGTCACGCATAAGAGAATTGGAAAATATTGGGGACTTGGTTAAGGAGGCTGAATTTCCAAAAAATTTAAATGCAGTTAGTTGCGGCTATGCCATAAGATTATGATCATAATTTTTTGAAACCATTTTAACAACATTTATAACAGAAAAATGGCAAAAGAAAGAATTTAAAAAAAAACGAATCGAATTTTGGGGCACTTTGGGGTCGTTTATTGTTTTAATTTGTACCTCACACACGTCTCCTAATTATTTCAGAATTATGCGGATTTTTCTAGATTTTTATGTCAATCCGCTCTGGTAGGAATTTACCACTGACCCATTTTTTATTCGAAGACTTTTATATAGTAGTTTAGACTAGCAAGGTAGCCCGCAGCTTCGCCTGCGGAAATTAAGATTAGCAATTTCCTAACTATATCGCTTAAAACTATACTTTTGATTAACTTTTTTATTTGCTACTTTATTTAAACTAAAACCATTCCACATTTCAACACCACCATAGAGGTAGAGGTTTTGGCGCGTTTTTTTTTTGTGGTTTCCCCATGAGGCCTATTCCACAGTGCATTTTAATTAGAAATGTTTAACATTTTTGCAAGACTTCTCTATAAACGATATTTTTTGATTTTCCTTCTGGCGCTAAAATAATTAAAGACTCAGAGGAGCTAACTCTTGAACAGGCCACATAAAACTGACCATGAGAGAAGCAATCGTCCCTTAAATCTAGTCCAGCTAGTTTTAAGGTCTGACCTTGCGATTTATTTATCGTTATTGCAAAGCAAACTTTTACAGGGAACTGAAGTCTTTTAAACTGAAACGGTAGATTTGATGGTATTAGGGGTATTCGTGGTATAAAAACAATTTCTCCTTTGGCACAGCCAGTAAAAACCACAGCTTCGATTAAATTGTTATGAAGAGCTTTTACTTGCAATCTTGTACCGTTACATAGTTTTGGAGGTCTTAAATTTCTCAACAGCATAATTGGTGCACCAATCTTAAGCTTTAGAATGTGTAAGGGAAGTTCAGGTGGATTTTGTTGGTTGAGAAATTCAACCGGAAAATGAACTGCTTCATCAACTTCAGTGACTGAATCAATAGAATTATACGTAACTTCAATACCATCAAATGATTTTAACAGTATGTTATTTATTACCACAGCTCTATCATTCTTAGCAGTTAATATTGCTCTCTCCGAAAACCAATCTAATGATTTGGTTGAGATTTTTGAAATTTCCGGAAATATATTTGATGTGAGCTCCTCAAGGGAAGTTACAACAGTTCCTAAACCTGAAGGAATAATTATTTTTCCTTCGACAGTTGGAAAAAGACCGTCTCCAATTCTCAATAATGTATGTGCAAAAATTCCAGCAGTTGTATCGCCTTTTAAATGCACACGCATGTTTTTTGTTAGGCACAATTTTTGAATAGTAGGCCAAAGAAATGATGATTTTAAGCAGGCTTGTATTTCATCTGCCCTTGTTCCTCGAGGAACTACAGGAAGCGTTTGACGAAAATCTCCAGATAATAAAACCGTCATACCTCCCATTAGAAAATCATTACCACGAATATCTTTCAACATTCTATCCAACGCTTCAAAAGCACTCTTATGAGCCATTGTGCATTCATCCCAAACAATAAGTCTACATTCTTGAAAAACCAATGCCATATTACACCGTTTAGATATTGAGCAACATGGTGTTTCTACATTTATTAAATCCAATGGGAGTTTAAACACAGAGTGGGCTGTGCGTCCCCCATTTAACAGCGTAGCAGCTATACCTGAAGAAGCAACAGCCAATGCTACATTATTATTATGTCGTAATTTTGCTAACAACAAATTCAATAAAAATGTCTTGCCTGTGCCACCGGGGGCATCCAAAAAAAATATTTCACCGTTTTCATTTTGAACACTTTGTAATATTTTTTGAAATGCCATTCTTTGCCCATCGTTAAGGGAATTTTCGTCTTTACTTAATTCGAATTCATTAATATCTGTAATTTATTTCGTTTAAATATTCCCTATTTTGAAGTGGTCTACTAACTCTAATCGGTTCGGGCAAACCATAGTCTAATAGACACGTACCTCCAATGGACAGTGTTATATCTTCGATTAAAATAAGACATTTATTAAACACTCTATCCAGTAGATCTTGATTGACTTCTGCCACTATTAGAGAAAACTCGTACAAAATGTCTTCTGAAAAGCTTTCTTTATACATTTCCCAAAGATGTGCGGCATCAGCCATTTGACAATTTACTAACATCACCGCAAATAAATCACGTAATTGAATTGGCGATTTACATAAAGCTGCTTCCTTTAGGGTATATTCCCAGTGTGTGTCATCTTCTAGTAAGCCCAAAGCCTTACATGCCAATTGAAATGTAGCATACGTAATGTTATTAACTGTTTTAAGAAATAAGAATGAGGTTGGTCCCCGCACTTCATGAAGAAGTAGTCTTAGGTAATAGCATTCCTAAAGAGTTGGTGTTGTTGTACGATGTGGTTTCCTTGCAATTTAAGGGTCGTGTTTTCAAACCGAGTTCTTACCAATCTTGGATTTCACTTTCAAAAAAAAAAAATGTCAACATCATTTTTGGCAAGAACTGAAAGTGGGTTTGAACCCACGACCTACAGATCACATTACATTTATATACAACCTCTAACACCTGAGCTATATTGCCACTTAAATGCATTACAGCAAAAGATCATTTAATGAGAAGTACAAATGTATGCAAAAGGAGAAGATTAAATGGTTGGTTTTATTGTTGTTCACTTGCAATTTTGCTAAAGATGAGAAAAAAAAAGAATAAAAAACAAAAAACTTAAATTTTTAAATTTTATTTTTGTCAAAAAATTAACAATTTTGATTAAATTGAAGGTCTACGACCTTGCTGAAGGTTCTTAAATCTCCTTTCCATAAGAGATACGTTTTCGTGAGTTTTTTCCAGGTCTGCTACCTTCTTCTTCATTGTTTTTAATTCGTTCTGCATCCTCTTGCACGTTTGCGTCAAAGTTTTTATGGTTTTATTTTGCGTTTTCAATTGCTGGTTAATGTTAACCCAGTTTTGTTGTCGTTTGTTTTTTCCCATAAAATTTTTAGTTTCTTGCTCATCTATTGATTTCACCTGAACACATTGCGCATGTTGCGGTACATGTTGCGCAACGTGTTGCGGGAAATGCTGCGTGAAGTGCTGGACGGGTACGGGTTGCGGGACGTGTTGGCACACAACTGGAGGCGGAACTGCAGCTTGATACGGATACGAATAGCTAGCTGGAGCTGCCGTGTAATTGGGTTGCCATGCAACCCACTGCCCAGCACCATTTCCATGGGGATTCATTTTAAAACTGACAGAATTGCTGCCTAAAAACATATATAAGTCCAAATTTGCCGAATTACGGATGTATGTGTGCGTATTCCATCAGTTTACTTCCCTCTCTTTGAACTTAACCTTTTTGTGCCGAAGATTTTAAATATGGTAGGATCTTTTTCTATAATTATATTAATTTTAATTTTTTTTTAAATACCGATCGCTTACATTTTATTTTGCCACATCTTTTGTTTTGCAGTTAAGGGCGATACATTATATTGAAGGACAAAAATAAAAACAAAGTGTTTTTCAAAAACAATCTAAAATTAAGACTCTTCATTGTTTTTGTTTATATTTAGATTAGAACTCTTTATTTTTAATTTTTAATTTTTTTTTTATTTTTTTTAATTACAAATTGAAATTAAAGAATTAAAATTTTAATTTAACAAATATACATTTTTTTAACATTTAAGCCATGCTATGTTTACTTTCTTCTAGTGATGTTATTGCTTGACAAATAATATTAATGTACTATTACTATTACAACCGAAGAATGTAGAAAAGGTAATTTTATGCACATTGGTAACGAAAGGGTTAATAAAAAATCACATACTGTTGACGATTTAGAAGAAGTTTAAAAGAGAATCCACAGTAGACAACGCTTATAAGGAAAGCAAATATTTATGTAAGAAAAATTAAGAAATATGCCAAAGGAAAAGTTAAATGCGTCCCCAATAATACAATTTCCTTTATTTTTATCTTGGTTAACAATTTTAAGAGGCTGTCCATGTATCACCTAATTACAGTTTTGGCGTTTTTGGGCCCCCAACCCCTCTTTACACACCTTCTTTCCACACATTAAAAAAAAAAAAACAATTGGCAAATAATGAAGTATTTGTACACGACCAACAGGTTATGTTTCACTTGAATTAATTACAGCAAACGGTCATTTAATGGGACGTAAAGAAGTATGCAAAAGTAAAAGATTATATTAATAATAAAGACAGGTGGGGGACGCCGTGAATCAAATTGTTTAAACATTTGCATTTGTTTAAACAATATGAGGCACGTGTAATAAAGAGCGTGAGAATCAATTGGTTTGAATATTTGATGTTCTTTTAATATTATCAATGCGATTTGAATTTTAAATGACAAAAATCGGTTACAAAATGTCTTAAATCTGTTGTGGAAATGTAAATTAAGTATTCTTTTAGCAAAAGGATATCAGTATTATCTTGATTTTTTGGATATACATATTTCGTGCGTGTGTGTGTACATAGCAGTACACATTTCAAAACAAATGAAAAGATTTGCGATATAATCGATTTTTTAACCGCGCATTTTAAATTTTTTGTGACTGGTATTTTCATTTTTTCCCCTGCGCGGTCACACTTAAAATGCTACATACACTCATTTACGACTTAATGCAAAGTGCGCCAGCAGAACATACATACAGCAGAACATACATACAAACATATGTGGAGGCCGTGACGTCACGCATAAGAGAATTGGAAAATATTGGGGACTTGGTTAAGGAGGCTGAATTTCCAAAAAATTTAAATGCAGTTAGTTGCGGCTATGCCATAAGATTATGATCATAATTTTTTGAAACCATTTTAACAACATATATAACAGAAAAATGGCAAAAGAAAGAATTAAAAAAAAACGAATCGAATTTTGGGGCACTTTGGGGTCGTTTATTGTTTTAAT
Organism: Drosophila rhopaloa; assembly: GCF_018152115.1. Lineage (NCBI taxonomy): Eukaryota > Metazoa > Arthropoda > Insecta > Diptera > Drosophilidae > Drosophila > Drosophila rhopaloa. The sequence continues at coordinate 2,704,867 of NW_025335047.1, forward strand.
TTGTACCTCACACACGTCTCCTAATTATTTCAGAATTATGCGGATTTTTCTAGATTTTTATGTCAATCCGCTCTGGTAGGAATTTACCACTGACCCATTTTTTATTCGAAGACTTTTATATAGTAGTTTAGATTAGATAAAGACAGGTGGGGGACGCCGTGAATCAAATTGTTTAAACATTTGCATTTGTTTAAACAATATGAGGCACGTGTAATAAAGAGCGTGAGAATCAATTGGTTTGAATATTTAATGTTCTTTTAATATTATCAATGCGATTTGAATTTTAAATGACAAAAATCGGTTACAAAATGTCTTAAACCTGTTGTGGAAATGTAAATTAAATATTCTTTTAGCAAAAGGATATCAGTATTATCTTGATTTTTTGGATATACATATTTCGTGCGTGTGTGTGTACATAGCAGAGCGAATCATTGTTTATTTTTGTTTTTTACAAATCCAAAGTTTGTAGATAACTCAACATTTGAAAACAAATGAAAAGATTTGCGATATAATCGATTTTTTAACCGCGCATTTTAAATTTTTTGTGACTGGTATTTTTATTTTTTCCCCTGCGCGGTCACACTTAAAATGCTACATACACTCATTTACGACTTAATGCAAAGTGCGCCAGCAGAACATACATACAAACATATGTGGAGGCCGTGACGTCACGCATAAGAGAATTGGAAAATATTGGGGACTTGGTTAAGGAGGCTGAATTTCCAAAAAATTTAAATGCAGTTAGTTGCGGCTATGCCATAAGATTATGATCATAATTTTTTGAAACCATTTTAACAACATTTATAACAGAAAAATGGCAAAAGAAAGAATTTAAAAAAAAACGAATCGAATTTTGGGGCACTTTGGGGTCGTTTATTGTTTTAATTTGTACCTCACACACGTCTCCTAATTATTTCAGAATTATGCTGATTTTTCTAGATTTTTATGTCAATCCGCTCTGGTAGGAATTTACCACTGACCCATTTTTTATTCGAAGACTTTTATATAGTAGTTTAGATTTAATATTGTATCAAAGTGCTGGCACTAAAAATTAAAGTGTTTTTTGCACTGAGCGACTATTAAAATTTTTGGGGTTCCAAAGTACCCAATATATGAAAATTTTTTTTAGATAAAAACCGTTAAAAAATAGGTTTTTGGAAGGTTATAAGTAAGTTATAACCAACTTGTTAGGATTTCTCGCAAATTCGCTGCGTTAAAAGATAGAATCATTTATTTTACTACTATCGGATGCAATAATATATGCTTGCATGCAGATACTATTGTTAGTAATTAGCCCACCTCTTGCAAGCAGCTGTTCTTTCTTGCGCGCCGGCAAAAAGCCAATGAAAATAACGTACATAAAACGTTTTATTAAGCGATTATTATGAACGATATCAAGCGTTTAAAGGATCAACAGCGCGAGAAGCACCCAGGATTCGATGGTTACATCGATTGCATGACCCGCTCCCTTTTCACAGGACTCGCCACATTTTGTTTGGGTTAGTATTCTTCTTTTGTTTTTCAATAATTGCATAATAATTATACAAATTACAGGTTTTTCCGGCACCTACTTTGGTCAGAAGATCATTCAATCCCGTATTCGATATCCTGTGAAGTACAATATACTGATTTCATCTTTGGTGGCAACGGGAGTATCCTATCAAACGACTTCCTCGCGCACGAAATCCTGTCAAGCGGCGTGGATGGCTTTTGAGGAAAAGCATTCCGTGCTGAACGAGAAAACCTTTTAGTTATAGTTGTCAAACCCTAATTAGTTTTAGTCATGTCCGGTCTACGGGTATTTAATCGGTTGATCAGGAGTTTTCCTTTCCGTGCGGTTGTAAAGATACCTGCACGCTTGAAATACACACAACATCAAGGAGTTAAGGGCATTCGGAACAGGAAGAGCTTCTTTGAAGCCCAAATGCAGGCTGGTCAAAGGAATGAAGATATTGAGGACTTGGCGGAGGAGGAGCGGGAATCCAGTGGATACCTGGCAGATATGAGGTTCCTAGATGATCGGTAGGTATTCAGAATCCTGTATAAAGTTACTTAACTACTGCTGTTAATCATGTTTTATGTTGACATCTCATTTCTTCTCATTTTATTCCAGTGCCTACGACGAAGTGGCAGGCGGAGCTATGCGAATCACTCGAGACATAGCCAGTTCCCAGCAAGTCCTTATCCTACAGCCCTACGTGAAGTGGGCAGCCAAACGCCAGAGCTCACCCGTCGATATCCGGCCAGAGGATCAGCTGGCGGAGGCGTCTGCCCTGATTCACTCCCTGCCCAATTGGCAGGTCGCCAGGGCTCTCAAAGTTCCGCTAGAGAGTCTCGAGAAAAAGACACTCTTTGGCAGCGGAAAGCTGGTGGAACTTAAGGAAGTGGTCGCCGAACTACGACAGGAACGGCAGCTCACTTGCCTTTTTGTCAGCAAGGGCACGTTATCCTTCGCTCAGAAACGGTTTCTGGAGGCGGAGTTCCGACTGCCAGTGATGGATCGTTACTCTGTGGTTATTCAGATTTTAAGGCTGCATGCCACAAGCGCTGAAGCGAAGCTACAGGTAGGTTTTAAATGATAATTAAATGACTATCAAGTTTTACTATAAACTGAATATTGCATTTACTTTTTTAGGTGGCCATGGCTGAGCTTCCCTACATTTGGGCGCAAGCCAAGGATGCCAGTGTCACACAGACACGGCGCCAAGGATATACCCTGACTGATCTGCAAAAGGAGATTCTGCGCACCAGGGAGCGCAAACTGCGAGCGGAACTGGATCGTGTGCGTCGGCAGAGGCAGTTGCTTCGCCAAAAACGAAAACAACAAAATTATCCCATTGTGGCCGTGGTAGGCTACACAAATGCTGGCAAGACGTCTTTGATAAAGGCTCTGACTGTGGAGGATGCACTGCAGCCGAAGAATCAGTTGTTTGCCACCCTTGATGTGACGGCACATGCGGGTTGTTTACCTTGCAATCTGCAGGTGATTTACATGGACACCGTAGGATTTATGTCTGATTTGCCAACGGGATTGTTCGAGTGCTTTGTGGCTACTTTGGAGGATGCAATGCTGGCGGTAAAAGTACCAATCTGCCTTAGTTTTTTCTTAAAATTACCCTTTTCTCTCACCCCAGGATGTAATAGTGCACGTCCAGGACCTTTCTCATCCATGTCACGCCTCTCAACGCAGTCATGTGGAGGCCACGCTCCGTTCCCTGGCCTTTAATATTGCTAATGGAGATTCCACGGCCAGCCAATTGCCACCGATCATTAATGTGTACAACAAATGTGATTTGGTATCCTTAAAGGCGCAGTCGTCATCAGATCCCGTGCATCATATATCAGCTCGAGCACAAACCGGATTGGAACCCCTTTTAAATGATATCGAGCAACAAATTCTGACCGCAACTGGGCGAAGAAAACTTCAGATGAGAGTGCCCAGCGGTGGACCCGAAATGGCCTGGCTGTATAAAAATGCAGCCGTGGTGGAAACGACAGCGGATGAGAAGAATCCCGAGCGGCTGATGATGCACGTGGTAATCAGCCAACGCACTTTGGACAAGTTTAAACGACAGTTCTGCCAGTGACCTTCAACATTTCAATTCAAAGCCAGATGATTTAAGTTTCTGGGGTGCAATCGACACCGACTACATTTTTATTATTGCTCTGTTTTTTTGTTGGTTTAGTTACTAGCGGGTGAAGTTAGGATCGGTGTTGTTTTCTCTTTTTAAAATCTATATAAATATAAAATAAAACCAAACAATGTCTAAAAATATCATAATACATAATATTTGTTTTGCACATTTCGGACATTTTTGTGCTATTTTCTTTAGGAATAAGCGGATTTGAACGCAAATGGGATCACGTCTGAATCAACCTTTTTTATAAATATCTAGTGGCAAGTTTTATTGTTGCCTTGTAATTTTTTCTTTGAGGTGCTGACTTTTGTATTGGCACAATAGAATATTTAAAAATAACTCCGGGGATGATGAACATAACCAACTTATGATTATAAAATGAAACACAAACGTAACACCAGCTTACATTGTACAACAACTTAAACGATTTAAAGGAATTTTAAAATTACAAAATCCGTCACACTTTTGCCAATAAAGAATAGTTTAAATAATTTGTGCCTAATTATGTTAAATGTGAAAAAGATTATTAATTCGAAATGATTTAAAAAGTTAATATCTCGCTTGGAACAAATAAAAAACGATATAACTAAATATTGAAAATGTTTCTTGCTAGTTTAAAAATCTTCAAACCTTTGCAAGATCTTAACTAATTGATCTTTTAAAATCTTGAAATTGTGCATTTTTGTGTCATGTTTTGTTGGAAAACATTTTAAGATGTCCTTGGCAAAAAATATATGAAATATATATTTCGATGGGATCTACCAGTAACCGGTTTTCTATACAAATTGTTTTTGATCAAAATTCGATTTCTTGCAAGTTTGTGTTTTGGCGTTTTAGTGAATTTCATTTGTATTTTATGGCAAACTTGACATAAATATCAGTTTTTAAGCTTATATATACTTTTAGTTCTCAGATACACTCGCTTTCTAGGATGGACCGATTTTTTTTAAGTCATGGAAAGTCAAAAATTTAATTTATTTTCTCTTTTGTCTTAAAACTTATTTAAAAAACTATAAAAAGGGGAATGTCAAATTATAGCTATGGGATTATATTGATATATGAGCAATACTTCATTCTAAAAGAGACTTTTGTTCAAATATCTTTTGTTTTTAAAAGAGAATTTAATTGAATTAAATAAAGTGAAAAAATTCGTAAGATTTCGTAGGTACCTTGATGTATTAAATATTTTAGAATTTCTTTCCGACTATTTAATTCGATCCATCCTAACTAGACACCCCTAAGCCTACGTGAATGAATGGGAGGAAGTGATGATCCAGTGAACCAGCTGCCAAAGCGGCGCCACCACCACAATGAAAAACAAAATGCAGATGATGCGACAATTCTTGAGCAGGCCGACAACAAACTGGATGAACTGCATGGGCAATGAAATGCTAATTGTACTACACTGTTTGGGATTCGATCCTGAATCGGGATTTAGATCGGTTTCCTCTTCCCTGGGAGCCGCCTGCCCCGCCGACCTCTTGCCATTTGCCAGTTATAACTTGGCTATGTGAAACTGCGCCTGCTGGTTGGCCGCCGTCGAGTATTGGGCGAATGGCATTAATTGACAGTACTCGAGGAGCTGTCGTTCCAGCTCCTGCAGGCACTTTCCTGGAGTGCCGGCGATCTTCATCTGTCCCGAGTCCTTACATTTCAGAATGTAGCTCCTCTGGATCAGGGCGTAGATAGCTATGTTGAGATTGTCCAGTGCCAGGCAATATGGATGCACGTGGGAGGCAGATCCTCCGGGTTGCTGAAGTAGCTGCTCCACATGCTGCTGGACGCGAACAAGCAAATCCTTGTTGCTGAACTCGAAATCCAAAGGAATCTGCAAGGGAAACAATTCAATTAGAATCGGTAAGTTTAAAGTAAGTTATTGAGGTTTACTCACCTTTCTTAACGTGACCACCAGCTGGTAGTAGAGGCATAGGAATGGCGCCAAGGCAGCCAGTATGACATGCGAGCACTCATTGTCCTGCACCCTGATCCTACCGCTCTTCTCCACCTCCACCACCCGTTCGTCCAGGAGCAGTTGAAGATGGGTCTCAAACTCGGCCGCCTCGCGATTCGACTCAATGATGAACTCGTGCTGGAACAGTGCATCCATGGTGGTCACATGCGAGTGCAGGGCACTTAAACTGGCATCGTACGAGATGTCTTCTGTCAATTGATTCCTTTGATTCCTCTGCTCCTTCAGCGCTGCCAGGAGCAGGTAAGCCGGTCTGGCCAGCCAAAACATGCAGGGATTGATGTAGAGCTGCAGGGCCAGCATGGGAACAGCCACCGCCATGGTTTGTGGACAAAGAGCGTGGGCTTTCATGCGCTTCACATCTATCCGTTCCGCCAATTGTTTGGCTGCCATGGGCGTAAACTGCAATCTGGCGGTGGCAAAATGCAGGATATTTGAGTGTATCTCCACGGCATCTATAATATCCGCCTTGATGCTACTAGGAGTAGTGCTAACATGGGCTCCCAGCTGCTCGAAGATCCGCTTTAGATGCAGAACACCCCGGGACAGCTCATCGATGTTTACACTCTTTTGGGCATACAATTGACTCGCGTAGTACAAGCTCAACAGATTGAAGGTGGTGATCACAATGCGTCGCTGCTGTTGGTAGATAATCTCGTTGGCCAGCTGCTTGACCAGTTCCACCTCCTGGCGGTTGAGCTTCTGGAGGTGACCGCCCACGCCTGCTCGCTGCATCCGCTGCCCACTGTCGTGTCCGAAGAACTCCTTTACCGAAATCGGTTCTCCGAAGTCCAGGAACATCTTGCCAAATCGCTCGTCGATGATTTTCAGGGCCTTGAAGAATCCCTTGGTCGACTCCTTGGGTTTTGGCACTCCCAGCAGCTCATAAACAAACAGTTGCTCCTCCAGGACTCGCTCGTAGGCCACACTTACGGGCACAATCATTACATCCGGCACTTCACCAGTGAAATACGGTAGCAGGGCCATCGAAAGGAGTCCTATTTTGGGCACCAGGGCTTTGAAATTTCTGGAGCGAGTGCCCTCGATGAAGAACTCCACGCCGATGTGGTAATTGGCCACCAGGGCGTACATGTACTCCCGGAAAATGTCCCAGTAAAGCTCATCGTTCGAAAAGCTACGTCGCATGAAGAAGGCTCCCGTTTTTCTCAACATGGTGCCCATGCCGAACATCGAGTGGAAATCTAAAACGAATTAAGGAAATATTTATATAAAAAACTTTTCAAAACAAAACAGATTAATGTGTTTATACTTTAACTTTACTGTTATCTATAACTTCATCAATTTTATTATTTTTCTAAAATTTGTTCGTATTGTATTAAGCAATTATAGAATTTTAACACCTTTAATTGCATAATAACTCCAGGTAAACAAAAAGTTGACATTTTTTTTTGCTAATTCATACTAATTGAAATGCTAGCATATTAAAAATGTAGCATGTCATTGAGTGTTAAATATTCACGTTGAAAAAATATGGCAAGATGTTGACAATGTGTTAATAGAAAAGCAAACCTAATTTATATTTTTAACACGAGTTCCGTTGGAACAAATTTAGCACTTTCGTAAAAAAGGAAAATTAAAATTGTTTTTTTATAACGAACATGTACCAAACATGCTCATAAAAAACAATTGTCCAAAAAATAATTATATACAATCTGCAATCATGAATGATTAAAAACTTATCGAAATTACTAGCCGAATGTGCTCTTTGATCCACACTAAAAATATATAACCTCCTTATGGCTTGTATTACTCTTTTAATCACATTAAACATACCCATTCCGGCTGCTATTCCTGGTATCTCGATGTCGTAGTAGTAGCAGATGTACGACATTAGGATGAAGTCCATGTAGCTTCGATGACTCGGGAGGTAGAGCACCGGGCACTTGCCCATATCCTTGCGGACGTTGGCCATGCTGGCCGAATTGACGTAGAATCCATCGCAGATCCTTTTGCCGATCGCTGTTATGGCGATTCCGCACCATCGAATAATGGCCATATTCCGCTCC